>NC_060034.1:5000000-6250000 GCF_905333055.1 Maniola jurtina | reverse complement strand
GTGAGTCCATTTTCACAATCACCCAATTCGTTGCCTCTGAAGCTTGGATATGGAGTGAGCTTCGGAGACGGTTCGTATGGCGCATCCAGGGGTATATAGTTCAGCGTTGCTGGTATACCTGGAATAGAAATTAAATGGAGGGTTACTTTAAGTTTTTGGATTATATAGTTTACAGTTAACAGGCAGCGCGTAGTTTTGTACCATAATCATATGAGTGAGTACCTACAAGTAAGAAAGTAGCCACAAGATTTTTGTATACAATATTATAACAAGCTTCATTTTTTTTTTCGGGTATCCTATGATACCTCATGGTTTTTCATATTCGATGACACATGAAAATTAATATTTTCTTTTTTATGTTAATTCTATTTTTCTATTAATAGTGCTGGAATAAAGAATACCCTTCCGTTTTCCCCGCTAGCTATAGATACTATAACTAGTGTATTTAAAAGAAGAGTGAATAAGCGATCTAGGCTGCATCATCACTTACTGTTTGGTGTGATTACAGCTAAGCGCAAACCTGAATAGTGCATATACCCAGTTTTTTGAAATTTGATTGTCTTGAATGGCAGTGCTTGAGCTACATTTGACATGAGCGGTAATAAAATACCATAACAGATTTATAGAGATAAAATAATTACACTTGAAGTAAGGATACAGTAGATTAGGTTCATTCTTTCAAGGTAAATTTGTACCTAATCGGTATTATTTACTGTGAGTTTATGATGAAGATTACAAAAGGAAAATTTTCTTTATGGCAGTCTAATGACTGCCATAAAGAAAATCACCGCAATCATTCTTGGTCAAATACGTGCTACGGTAGAAAAGTTGTAATTGCAAGCAACTCTCAATCTACTGGGTCTTTGACCACGTCTTGACAGACACCATCTCTAAAAATTTAAATTTTGCAGCAACTGTTTCAAGCTATAATGGAATTAATGACCAAGGCAACCCGAATTACCTGGCAGTTCCCATTTAAACTTAAAATTTAACTCCAACATAGACCATCCGGTAGATCTAATTTAACTTCTCAGGTCTAATAAAGCAATAGAAGCACAACTTAACGTCTTTCAGTTTTTTCAATATCTCTTCAAAATAACCTATGGGCTTTGGCTATATGTATTAGGAAAATGACTACTCAAAAATATCTTTAGATAGTTTAAAATGAAAACAAGTTTATATTTGGTTCTCTGACAGTATTAAGTAGGCATGAATACGAGAAATCTTGTTTCAGCTCAGTTTACATTTAACTTTGTTATTATGGGTTATTTACGTAATTAAAACTTTGTCGAGGTGAATTATTTTTAAATTGTTGAAAACAAGTTTTCGTGTAAAAACATAAATTAAATTCTTAGTGTGAGTGATATTTTGTTTGACATATTTATTTGGGTCGATTTATTTTTATGATACGAATAAAATCACTACCCTTACTATAAATGTGAAAGTTAATTTGTCTATTGGTTTGTCCTCCAATCACACTGCAAAGGAGAAATGAATCGTTGTAATTTTTTAGCTTGGCTTTAATAAAGGTCTGGAGAGTGATATAGGCTACTTTTTATCCCAGAAAATCAAAGAGTTCTACTGATTTAAAAACCTAAATCCTCACGGACGAAGTAGGGGGACTCATCTAGTTACTTTTATTAAGTGTATAAAGTTGCGTCTTTGCGTGCTTTTCGACAAGCAGAATTTTAGGGTTTGTTCATTTACTGCGCAAAGAATCAGCCTGGCTGTTCAGCGCAAAAATGTAATCACTAGATAAAATAGCTATGAGTTTTCACCGTATATTATATACCCATTAACTTTAAAATTATGCATGATCCGATAGTGAGTATGGTTACTGAGGATTGTACATAATAATACCTAATTCTACTTTGAAATCTTGCTATAATCATGGTAATAGCACAAAAACACGTACTTGCTATGTTACATACGTACGTGTATGTAATAATTTTGCCTTCTGTAGATAGTTAAAGATTACGACGGATGCTGAGGCTTATGATTTGAGAAGCACTTTGTATCAAAATGTACCTAACTACATATTCGTATCAGGTAGGTATACCTACTTAATTTTAATTGTTTAAATAACGAAATATCTAGCGTAGAAAACTTGATTCATGTAGTAATAATTAACAAAGGAGCATTTTTTACTCCTTTGCTACTTACTGCTTCATCAGTAAATTACTCTATTGCATTATAGGCTTTGTTAACGCCAATCAAAGTTTCGTATTTCGCACCTAACAAATTAAGGCTATACTACAAATTATAACTGTAGGGATATTGCATTCGGGTAAGTCAATTTAATTGCTTAATTAAGCAAGTTGTACCAGCTAATCATTGTTTTACGGAATGGTTTTCCGCTGGTTTTATTAGGACTTAAGGCTGACGCATACAGACGGAGTGGAGGAGAGCAGAGTTTTGATAACAACTAAACTTAACTTTACTTATATCTTTTTGACATACCTATTTGAAATTTGTATGATGTAACCAAAATACGGAGGATGCGCTGTGGCTGTGCGTTCAAATGGCGCGATGCGTGCCGCACTCTTAAAGGTACCCACGCAGTTGAACTGAACTGCAGTTCAGTTCGAGTGCGTGGGCACCTTTACTTATGTTAAATACATAAAACTAAGTTCGAGTTGTTGCCGTTTGGCACGCCTCGGATCTGCTGGTGTGCGTTGCACCTTAAAATACCCTAAGCGGTAGATATAAAGGTAAAAACAATCATCTATCCACTACCTACGTTCCCCAATCTTCGCATCTTATAAATTTATGTAGCTACCGTAGTGATTGTTGTCATAGTAAAAAGGAATTATGAGCGATGAAAATAATAAGGAATTAATTACTAACTGGGTGTAATGTACCGAACACCTAGTAAAAAAAATAAAGAGCTAGGTACATTTTTTGGTTCAAGGACGTATATAAGCAAGCAAAGTCTAATTAGGTATTTACATTTATTGGTTGTAAAAAATGCGTAACTACAATGTGGCGATTTTCGTTTAAAATGACGAAACCAATGTAATTTGGAAAATTTCCTCGCTATCGTAATCTTGTGAAATAGTTCACCTTCTTATGAATTGGTATGTAGGTATATTTTCTTTAATATACCTAGGTTTTTTATATCAATACGAATAAGTACCTATTATAAATGCGTGTGTTTTTCTGTTGATTTATTGGTTTGTGTTTCAATCACGCTGTAACGGAGCAAAAAATCGGAGGAGCAAGTGTTTTTTCCCATGGATATTATAGTAAAAGAATTTAGCCGTGCAAGCCTAGTGGTAAAGATATCCACTTTCAAAGTCAAAGTCATTAGGACTTCGTCTGTGATGGCGTTTGCTGGCGCGCGTGCTGTGCTTGTTTGGAGTGTTTTTTTTGTTAGGAGTGGCTGGTTTTTGTGTTAGTTAATGTTTTTTGGTGGTGGAACTGACTGGGAAGCACTCTGAAGGGGCGCCGCGCGTGTGTCGGCGGGCGCCGGCGCAGACGGAGTCCATACTTGTATAAATTCAATAACTTGAAAATATCACAAACTTGACATTGGCTAATCAGAGTAAAGCCAGATTTAAAGAAAAAAAAAAAATTCAAAGTCAAGTAAAAATATTCAAAGTAATTACAATTAGGTATACACTTTTGAACGTTATAACTTATAACAGTTCTACTCAGGAGGTCAAGGGTTCGATCCCGGGCACGCACCTCTAACTTTTCGGAGTTACTCGTAGGAATGTGCGTGTTTAAAGCAATTAAATATCACTTGGTTTAACGGTGAAGTAAAATATGGTGAGGAAATCTGCATGCCTGCGAGTTCTGCATAATGTTCTCAAAGGTGTGCGAAGTCCCTATCCTCACTTGGGCAGCGTGCTGGACTGTGGCTTAACCCTTTCTAATTTTGAGAGGAGATCCCTGCTCAATAGTGGACCGGTAATGGGCTGAACATAATGATAATGATAATGATAATAAATGATTAGTTAAAATCATAAAGCATTCCGAACCAGTGGTAGATGCTTTTGACGATTCAAAAGAACTTGTAAAAGTCTAATTGAATAAAAATATTTTGAATTTTTAATAGATTAATTTTTATCCTGGGAAAACAAACGGTTTCTTCGGGTTGTCATGCGGATTTTCACGCTTTTGTCGTTCAACCACGCAGCAATAGATCAACAGATCCACGTGATTTTACTCATAGATATAGTTAAAGACCTGGAAAATGACACGGACCCCAAAGACAAAAGTTTCCACATTTTTAATAAACCTAAATTGCACGCGAACGAAGTCGCGGGTATCATCACTATTCATATTATAAAGCGAAAGTGCATTTGTTTGTCTTTTTGTCCTTCAATCACGTCGTAACGGATCAACGGATCGACGTGATTTTTGCATGAGTAGGTATAGTTAAAGACCTGGAGAGTGCCAAACGCTACTTCTTAGCCAAAATCAAAGGGTTCTGTAAACAGGATAAATGTAAAGCCATATAGCTACGTGCAAAAGATTGGTTATTCAGATAAGTCTAGGATATGCGTAAATGGTAGTAGGTATAGATAGGCGCTTAGTAGGTACCTATTACAGTCATACTGTCGCGCGTGCGTTTTCTATAACCCATGTTATTTTGTTTTAGCCTTTACCTATCTATAGCTTTTTAAATTAGACTGTTGAAATAAAGGTAGATAAAAGTGCGTGTGAACACGCATAACGCTGGATTCCGTAACGTCATGTAAGTTGCTAAAAACTTTAACGGTCATTATTTCGCAATCGGTAGTTAAGAAACCTCATCATTATTTTGAATACCTATTTAATGAGATGTCATTAGTGGGGGTACATCAGAAATTTTCGTCTGTTGCTTTTCATGTTTATAACCTACGATACCATTTTATAAAAATTTAATATGCCTCTGAGTTTAGCAGTAACAAATTTCCATATAATAATTATTGCGCGCAACTTAACAGCTCTTAGACCTAGTTAAAAAAAAATGGATATGTCACACAGATATACAATCAAACAGACGATACCTAGACGGCAGGACGGACTGGACAAAATATAAGGGTTCCTTGATTTACTTCGGAACCCTAATATTATAATACACGTTAAAAACAGCATTTTTACCCAGCCAAATTCGAGTAGGTATATTGATATTGCTTATTCGGTTGTGCAAATTATAATCTATAAACTTAATTAAAACAGAATGAAAAATGGTTTTCCGCAATGTTTCCTGAAAAAAAGGATAGCATTATTTTTAGATAGATCTGTTATTTTAGTTTAGTTTAAGATTATATATTGTGTAACCGACACAGCACTAATCCAATTAGTAAAACTTAATACTTTTACTTTTACATTTTAAATGGGTGGAAAGAATTCTTATTACTTCTTCACACCACAATAACTACAATAACTGAACAGATTTGGCTATCCTGAATCAATATAATATTATGGGCCACATCTTATTCTGAAAACTCCAAATTTCCGACAGGAAAGAAACGAATTCCATGTGGGTGGACGTTACTGCTGGATCTCGCAATAGCTTGCATCAAGGAGGCGTAGGTACATAGTACTGTATGTGCTACTTTTTATCCCCGGGATTCTCAAGAACTTAAAACCTCGTAGACAAAGTCACGGGCATCATAATATCATGGCTTTTCATCTGAAATCATCACCAGCATGTAAGTATAGCTAGATGCAATCTGAACAGATGTATACTCTTGATATTGGTTTCTGTCGTGAGTGAAAATTAATTATTCAACAGGTAATAATCAATTTACTCAATTTTCCGCCACACCCGTTGCCACTAATAGACTTGTAAGCAATCGCCGAATGTTATGCATACTGTTATCATAGATTACCAAGTTTTGAGAGCGTGTCGAACATGCACTATGTCCGTTGTTTCAATGATTACAATAACTATAAATCCATATTTAGTTACTCTCTATATAATTATAAGTTATATTGTGTATACATATTCCTTTACTATCTCAATACTCTCTCTCTAAATATTATCCCATATCCTTGGACCTAGAAGCTGCATTTTTGCACAGAACTGCCTTTTACTTACTTATAATGAAGACAAGGAACAAGTAGTAGGACTTAATCCTATGCGATATGGATTAAAGAGGATTTATATTTTGCCGGGCAAAGCCTTCGTGATACTTTACTGTAAAAATAGCTCGTTCTGAGATTTTAAACAAAAACTTAAAGCACGCAAACAAAATAACATACCTAATCTATACTAATCTATACTAATAAATAAAATTGGAGTGTCTGTCTGTAATTTCGAAATAACTACCTCATATTAAGCTCATATGGTTATTTGAACGATACCAACACTGAATCACACGTTTTTAAAATTTTTGTCTGTCTGTCTGTCTGTCTGTCTGTCTGTCTGTCTGTCTGTTTGAAAAGGCTAATCTTGGGAACGGCTGAACCGATTTTGACGGGATTTTCACAGACAAGTAGAGAATTGACCAGGGAGTAACATAGGCTACTTTTTAACCGACTTTCAAAAAGGGAGTTGTGTTTTTCTACCTATGTACACCGAAATCTCCGAGATTTCTGAACCGATTTGCGTCATTTCTTTTTTAATCGATAGAGGAACTTTGCGACATTGTTTCATAAAAAATTTGGAGTCCAGCTCCTCAATCCTGATGCTGCAGGGGATCTGACCAATCCACGCGGGCGAAGCTGCGGGCATCAGCTAGTACCTAATAAGGGCCTTGCAAATATGAGAAGGTACGTTTCGTCTCATTAATCTGTTACAGATTTTGAAATTGGGTCTGCATATTATTCATGCATAAGGAGCCTGTTAGTGCAAATCCTGATTAAGAAGATATTTCGAACAAACCAGTTTTATTGCAATCAAACTAAGAATAGAAAAATACTTTCCGACGTAAATATTGTGACACCATAACTAGCAATGTATTGTGATTGAATATATTTTTAATATTTAATATAATATTCTCAAAAAAATTTCTTGTGCTTAGACAGGACTTAGTTGAATAATGTAGAAACGTTAAAACAAAATATAAATATAAAAATACTTGGCAATCATAGCCAAGTATTTTTGTATTTATATGAAACAAATGTATTTTTAAGAGACAGTTTATAGTTGATTGTTCATCACTTTCTTATTTTTGTTTCGAATGCATAAATAGTAACTAGAGCACCATTAGTGAGTAATTTTGTGTGTATGCAATCTTCTTAATAAGAGCGGTGTAATGTACATACTACATAATATTAAGTAACGGTTATAATAGCATAGTAGTATCACGTAGTATAGGTACGTGATACTACTATGCTGATATAATAGCTATACCACTTATCCGAGATTCCTAATGATGTTTTAATAAGTCTTTCCTTCTTTACTCAAAATGTACAATGAAATCAACGATAAAATTATCGTGTGTTTTTAACCCCCGACCCAAAAAGACGTAGGTGACGTGTGTATCTGTGTATCTGTCTGTGTCACTGTAGCTCCTAAACTAATAAACCGATTTTAATTTAGTTTTTTTTGTTTGAAAGGTAGCTTGATCGAGAGTGTTCGTAGCTATAATCCAAGAAATTCGGTTCAGCCGTTTGAAAGTTATCAGCTCTTTTCTAGTTACTG
This sequence comes from Maniola jurtina, assembly GCF_905333055.1. Classification (NCBI taxonomy): domain Eukaryota; kingdom Metazoa; phylum Arthropoda; class Insecta; order Lepidoptera; family Nymphalidae; genus Maniola; species Maniola jurtina. Next base: position 6,242,418 of record NC_060034.1, on the reverse strand, counting down.
AAACCTTGACTTGTCGGGGGTGTTATTAATATTATCTTTTAACATGTAGATACCGTGTATCATATTTTTCCGAATAAATAATTCGTTAAATTTATATCCTAAGCATATACAAGAAATTATGATTAAATCATTATTGTTTGTATTGTTGATATAAAAACCAATCTAGGTTACAGAAAGACGAGTATGTAGGTAGGTAGGATATGTAATCATAGATGTGAACCAGATTCTAACTCCATGCCTGACAATTTAATAAGTTAAAATATAACTGTTATCAATATTCACGTAAACGAGTTAGAATTTGCAAACATGATAATTATGGTGCGAAATAAAATAATTTGACGTTTCAATATTTTGTTGACATGTTGATCAGAAACTTTGTTATGCAACTTTACATGGGTAATTTGGTCCAATTTGTTTCTATTTTCTGCTTAGTTAGATTTTTGATTGATCATAATAGTGTTATTTAAAAGATATGTAAATCACTTTTAGTTAATACTTAATAGTATGGCTTTTACTTTAAAAGTCTGAATCAGTTTCGTCCTTGTTCATTCCTAATTTCTACTCTGTTTTCTATATACATATTGTGTGTCTGTTTTTATTATGTATGCAGTATCTTCTTCATTTTGGAATGAACTTAATCACTTACTTTAATTGTAAATCTAAGTAGCCACGAAAAACCGAATACTTATTAAACTTAGAATAGGTACCTCGGAGACACCTACCTACTATAAGTACTGGCTATACCCGCAGATATAAACCGTCATGTCGTGTTTAGTCAAGGGCTTACGAATAATTTTCTAGTGGGTTACTGACCTCGGTTAATATAAAGTAATTTATCAGAATTTCATAAATAAAATAAATTGCATTAGGTAGGTACACAATGACAATAGATTGTGAACCGTTTACTTAATAAATATTCATATATTCTTTAGTTATCATTTAAAGTATAGGAGCACATTTTTGTGCCTCAAGCCGTGTTCACACCGATAAAAATTTGCCTCGTGTGTTTGTGTGTGTATGTGAGAAAATTATATATAATATTATAAAATAGTAGAAATATTTTAATAAAGGGCTTCGGTGTGGTAATTTTTACTGACATGACAAGGCAAGGCAAAAGATTCGAATTCGCTGCACAAAATTTAAGTTTCATGCGGCATGCAGCGTTTAACACATTACACACATTTTTAATGATGTGGAAGCAGCTATAAACTTTAATTATCTCTCGCGATTTGAAACTGCACAAACTGATTTGAAAATTATTGACGTTAGATGCCTTTAAGTTATATCTACAATACAAGCAAAGTTGGACGACACAATCATAAGCATAGAATAATAAGGTACCTACCTACCTCCTGTACCTATTTTTTTAAATACATTGCTGCATTTTTTAATAAATTGACACCTGCTATTTCGTTTTAGGTTTTTCAAAGATCCCGTGGGAACTCTTTGATTTTCCGGCATAAAAGAATACTAATATATCAGCCTCCAGGATGCAAGCTATCACTTTACGGAACAGATGTTGTAGATGCGACCTTCGTCCACGTGGGATTATGTTTTTAAAAATATGGTAGGAACTCCTTGGTTTTCCGGAACAAAAAGTAGCTTATATACCTACGTTCCTGGTCGCAAGCTATCTATGCACCAAATTCCGCCTTGAAAAAGTAGCACAGTAAAGAAAGACAGACACACTTTCGCGTTTATATTATTAGTATGGACTGTCCTAAAAAAGGGTACCGTCACGTATAAATTAGAGACATCATAAAATTGCGTGACTGATTTCACATAGGTATTTGATTAGCCAACATATTTTATGTTTCCTGAAAAATTCAATTTAATAAAGTGTTTAAGTTACAAACAGTAAATACTAGATATAATCGCTTTATTACTTAGTAATAAAGCTAAAACGTTATCTGTGAAAAACACTGTATTTACTTGTTTAATGGATGTTGCACTTATTTTTCAATTATGGGTTTTTTCAACGTTTTGTACATGTAACTATGCCTAGACGGCGGTTTCTAATTTCCTACAACAGAATGCATCAAAAGTTTGGTATTGGTACCTACTGGCTGATGCCCTCGAGTTCACCCGTGTAGAATTAGGGATTTTAAAATATCTTTAGGATTTCTCAAATATTGTATTCTTGGGAGTTCTAGAGTGAACCTCCGTACAAAAATCTCAAGTTTCTTTTCCCAGCGGTTTGATATGTCAATGTCTGTTAGTCAGTTTCTTCTTTTATATGATTACTATACTGACATATCAGGTAACTAATAAATAGTTAGGTAAGTAAGTAATTATTTTAAAGGTAGATCTGCATTATGATTTATGAATTCTCAAATTCTATCTTTTATACTTCCTCTGGTTTAGAGTCTATATTATTTTTAGCATACGTCAGACTTCCTTAGTGTTTGTGGTATGTTTGATCTCTATTTTATTCATAATTCGTTTGTTTTTATTTTTTTGTAGGTATAACAATTAACAATGCTTTACTCATCCTTACGTCTTCACTGTTTTTACCATTTTGAAATATGTACCTACGTGAGCATAAATTTAAAGTTTTTTTAAGACTCGAAGCGAGAAAAACAAATCGCAAAAAGTGAAATCAACATATTTGTACCTAAGTAGCTATCGTTAATGTTAGTTTCTAGGGCACATAATTTGTTAGGAATTAGGAGTTTATTTATACAGTTAGAGTTGGTAACTAATCCAGTCATTTATAACTTCACGCTGGAATTTTCCACGATTTCAATAGTGACCATTTTGTTATCTAACTGAGTAATATAGAATCTCATACGAAAGCTTACTATTTCTTGAAGTATTCCTTTGTTCAAAATCACAGGAAAGGGTTACGTTTTTTAATTAAAGAATAGGCTTGCGCTTGTTGACAATCATGCCTTATGGAAAGTAATAATGATAATCATGGACCTCGCCTGGTTAGACGATGTCAGTATTAATTCTTACCCTAAAGATATCGTCTTAAGTTAACCTCTATCTTACTTTATCACATCTTAGTAAATCAACTTTTGGAAAAAATTATGGTACTAATATTTCATGGAACTTACCTGGACGCCATCTAGGAACGCTGACGAAGAGCTTATTCCGCCATCGTTCAATACCAACAGGTAAAGCATTTTGTCTGATCAGTGCACCAGTCTGGAGGGCCTGCTGCTTTAAGTACTGGTCAGGATAATTCCAGTCCATTACATTCCAGGAATACACTTCTTGGAGCTTGACCGCTGCGGAGGCAACGGCTATAAGCCCACAGAATAATAATATTCTTCCGACCATGTTGAATGTCTGCAAATGTAAAAGATTATTTGCATAATGATCCCCTCATCTTGTTCACCACAATGTGGTTTACCGTAATTATTCTATAGTAACATAACATGTTATGCGCATTAATCATAGGCGAAGAGTTTTCAAAAGTTCTCTTAAGTATTAATTTAGTGTAATAAGCTTTTCGCAAAAAAAAAAAATCGGCTGATGTCAATCATCTATCACTAACATTGCTAAGTAACTTATCGACAGATTACAGATAGGATTGATTTTATTATTAATTTTTGTTGTAAAGTAATTGGGAATGTACGGTATTCGGAAATGAGTATGTAAAATCAGGTGATGAAAACCTAGTCACCGGAAGAAGCTAGTCTGTAATAAATAGTGTTGAAGCCACATTGCATAAAAAGAGTAATTATATGTGATTATGTCAAGTATTTTCTTGAATATACAGGTAGTGATGTATTGATTTCGTAATTGCAGGTAGACACATGTCACATTGCAAGCACGCACAATCAATCAGTGTATAACATTACAGTATGACACATCCGTTCACATCACTAAATAGTAAATTAAGCACTCATTTTCGAAAAGGATTTATTTTGTCGGTTATCAATTTGCGCGCAAAAATTTCGAAGATTTATAACATGTACTAGAATATTAGAACATACAATACGATTGGTTTAAGGATTACGTACATTTCGCGGTAAGCCGTCCAAGCCAAAAGTGCTGGCAGTTGGAATTAAACTGAACAGTGTTAACTTACCCCCTACTATTTAAAACGAGCCTCCATCTTCTCCTTCCTAAAGCCTTCCAACGTTAAAATTACCAAAGGAGTGGACATAGAGTTAAGAATTTATACAAACTGCCCATGTTTTGAAACTTGTGATATATTTATATATTATTCAATCATATTATTTAATCATGAATGATAAAATTGATACTTGATGTAAGTAATACATTCGTTTAAGGCATTTTTTCGTATATTTATTGCAGTTCCAGAGTTCCTTACTCATATCATAAAACCAATTAGACGTTTATTTTTAATCACACAATATGTAATTGGGAAGGGACTGATCCTTATACTTGTACCTACTCAGATAATCCTAATATCTGGATTTCAGAGGATCTCAAAGGAGAATACCTACTCAAAAAAATCGGTCATGTGCAAGTCGGACACGCACACAAAGGGTTCCGTATCATGCGTACAAGAAATAACACTTTTTAATTTTTTGTTCACAAATTCACGGTTTTCGGATTTTTCTCATTAATTGATTATTATTATTGTGCTAATGCTACCTGCCAACATGATTCAAGGTCAACGGTAGTCAGGTTAAACTGACTCCTGCTGACCTAGAATCATGTTTGATTCCCTTGACGGGTCTTGAGTTTTGACAGGCACGAAAGATGGACAGATAACGAAGTGATCCTATAAGGGTTCCTCCTACGAAAAGGATTTATTTATGACCCAAATATTTAATTGTAATGAATAATATTAACATTAAGAATAAGGAGAGCCAGTGAGCGTAGTCGTCAGTATGTAAGTAGTATAATAATTTACTCCACCTATTTTGCTGATTATGCACATAATCAAAATTTTCAAAACCTATCGTTGATGAAAATCGCATATTTAAAGACTTTTTAAACTTTTATCTTCCTTGTGTAAGCAAGAAGTGCCAAAAAATGAATTTATTTTTATTTACGTACCTATCTAAAAGTTGCTAGATCTATGGTCGAGTGATCAGCGCACGCATTTAGGTTATTCGAGCGATATTGTGAGCTACGCGTAATCAACGGTGCATATTTTTTGCCCACAAAATCATGAATGAAAAATGTCAACATACAATTAATTGATCCTAGTAGACCATACGAGTTATAAATATTATGCTTCACAAAGCTTTTACTATCAGATATCTATTAGGCATTTACTTACGAGTACTTAAGTTTATCAAGGGGTGCTGTAATTTGTATACCTTGACGCCAAAAACAGTTAAGTATTATTTTATAAGTCTGTGTCTCTGTGTACTTATCTGTGTGTCTGCCCGTGAAATTGTAGCGCTGGTAACCGATTTCGATGTGGTTTCTTTTATTCAAAGCCTAATAATCAAGATTCTTAGCTATGTTTGATTAAAATCTGTTTAACCGATTGAGGATTAGCTATTTCTCATCCGTTGTAGGGGTCTCAGTCATCCAGTTGATATAAATATAAATTGGTTATGCTTACTTGTACTTGTCTTAGTATGGGATTGATTCCGACTAAGTAGGTACATGAAATATTGTGTAACCTTGAGCTGCAGCTTTAAATTTTTCATTGGGGTAGGTACCTATCACTTTTTTTTCTTTGTAAAAGCTGGTTTTGTAAAAGACTCAAGGGCTGGTTATTTTTCTGAATCGTTTTGGGCAACCTGCAACTTTTTCACAGAGATTTTGCTATTTTGATCACCGCAATTATTATTTAGGTAAGCTACGCGTAGCTTAGGTTAACAATAATAATAATTATGCATATACCATATACTCTCTCCTAGATAGAGAAGGTCAAACTGACTTGGGCCACCCTATTTAGGTCGTCCATCCAAATCATAGACTCGGGTCAGTGTTGCAAAAAGTGTAATCAACTCTGGCTATATTAATATGTAAGTACTGTTATTAAGTCCGCTTTTATTTGAATCACCAAACTTTTGACCTTGCGAATATTATATAGTTGGTAAGTATGTATACAATATATATCTACACAAACCTGATATGTCGAATGTGGGAAGGTATAGTAGATACGAAAATATTATGACCTACGTCAACATAATATAAAAATCCTTACTAATATTTTTTATGCTTAAATGTGTAAATGTGTCTTCAATGACAGCTGCTTAACCGATTTTGACAGTACACAGATAGCTTGCATCCTGGGGAAGATCATAATATGCTACTTTTGGTCCTGAAAAATTAAAAAAAGTGTTCCTACGGGGTTTTTTAAAAACCTTAATCCTCATGGACGAAGTTGCGAGCATCATGTATTTGGTACAGAGATATCTTGCATCCAGGAAACCGCATAACAAATTGTTCTGACATCAATGCTGGAAACAAACAAACTTAGACTACTTTTTATCCCGGAAGGAAAATTAAAGAATTCCAACAGTATTTTTAAAAACCTCAATACACGCGGCCGAAGCCAGCCACGGCAGCTAAGCCTTCCAGCAGGCCAGATCCAGAGACAATTAATTAGAAATTAGATTTATAGATTTTCTTTGGGCACTGAACTGAACAGATTGGGTTATTATTTTTTGAATGATTTTATTGAGCATGAGCTTAGAAGCTATTTCAGTACCTTTCTAGGCAAAAAGCATTTTGAAAAATATTGATTAATAAGTAGGAACCTAAGTATTTCGTTTTCATGTGCATGCATTATGCAGTTTGTATTTTGCCCCGCATTTGACCTTAAATTTCAAACTAGGACAACCTCCTCGACCTTCGAAAGTTTACGTAGGTAGTTTTGAGGTTTTGAGAATTAGAGCGGACAAAACCTACCTAGTCCAGTCGTGCTTACTGATTTACTCTCTATAGAGTGTATCCCAGCCAGATAAAGTGCTGTAGCCTTTTAGTTTCCAACCCCTTGAAGTCTATGACCTAATAACCAAACCATATTATTTTGTCAATAGGTATACAAACCTACTTTTTTTTTTCCTATATTATAACTCTGTAATAAAGGTGTTTCTTACTCTCTTCATTTGTTCCTTGCATTAAGTTGTAAACCGTCTTTTGAACTCAATTTGCAATCAAAAGCAGTTATATTTTTTATAACTAGTTGGCATAATTAGGCCTATGACGCACTTATATGGTATTGAAGGCAATAACTATAATCCAAATATTAGGAAATAGTAAGGTACCTACATGTCATAATGATATGACATACACTGTATTTGTGTCAGAGATGATCGAAGTAATGCAAGGTCATTTCTACTAGCCATCTAGTTATAAGTTGATAAATGATTGTTGCATTACCTTGAGACTGAAGTTATAATGTTAGAACAATTACATTATTATTGTAGATTTCTACTCATGTAAATATATATAAGTACCTACTTTGTTTCATTCATTTTTTAACCCCCGACCCAAAAAGGGGGGTGTTATAAGTTTGACTTGTGTATCTGTGTATCTGTCTGTGGCATCGTAGCTCTTAAACTAAAGAACATATTTTAATTTAGTTTTTTTGGGTTTAAAAGGTAAGCGGCTTGTACGACAGTGTTCTTAGCTATAATCCAAGAAAATCGGTTCAGCCGTTTGAAAGTTATCAGCTCTTTTCTAGTTACTGTAACCTTCACTGGTCGGGGGTGTTATAAATTTTTAATTTACACTTGTATTATTATAGATATTATTTATTGGCATAAGGGTATCTTTGGGTATATTATATGTATAAATCGTATAGTTAAGTTATATGTTATACGAAACCAAGATATACCAAAGTGGGTTTTTAGGTAGGTAGGTATTTCACTGGATTTGACATTACTATCATCATAATCGTCATCATCATCAACCCATCGCTGGCTCACTACTGAAAACAGGTCTCCTCTCAGAATGGGAAGGGCTCGGCCATAGTCCACCATTCTGGCCAAGTGTGGATTGAGTGACTTAATCACACGCCTTTGAGAACATCCTGAAGAATTCTCAGGCATACAGTTTTCTTCTCGTTGTTCTTGCTTTTAGAATGTACAAGTAAGCGCTTTCATATGATAGCCCACTTGATAAAAATAATACAAGCTCGTATAGACCATGATTATTTGATACAATCATAAGAATTAGAAAAATTAACTTAGTATTCAATTCACTATGTAAAATTTTTTTAAGCTTAGGTATATTTTTCATGTTCTTAAGGTTAGGTAGGTACCTACCTAAAATATTTTATAACGTTTGTTTTAAATGCACGTTGTGACGTGTGTAATTCTGTGGGCGTTTCCGTAACAAATAAAATAAAATAAGAAAGCGAAAAGATCAGCGAGGTGTTTCGCTAACTCAGCCACTAAATAAAAGCTATAAAATTTATTTCATCGTGGTTGGTTCCACATTGCTGCGATATAAAAGTAATATTTCGTAGTAAATAGATTAAAAATAAATGTCAAAAGAGCTGGTTAGCTTGTATTCAGTAATGATTAATGTGTTAGCGAATCACTGGACCGGTGTGGATCCACCATAAAATGCTAATTAGGAGCACGTGTTGAGCACCACATAATTTACATAAGTGTAAATAGGTTCATGAATTTATTCATTTGAATTTTTACGGAACAACATAATTTTTAAAGCAAAGAATTTTTAATGAAAAGTAGGCGTTTAGTTGTGACAAGATGAAAATCTTTTTATTTTATTGGTCACTCACGTTGCCGTTTTATGTAAAGTAATAAAGCAAACTAAAATGGTTTAGCTATAAAGCAGTCGAATGATTAAACTTATAGGTATGCTAACTTACTGGTTCAAATGAAAATCAAGTTACCATAACCTAACCCTATTACGTTGGAATAAAATTAGAATAAACTAGTAGGTAGAAGCCTAGTCTAGCCTAGAACTAGTAAAGTCTATCTATTATATTATACCTAACTAAAAACATTACGAATCTCATTTTGGTAATAAGAATCCGTTTAGGAGTGTCCACTTAGGCTTACCCAATTCTCACTGGGTGATGATACGAGCTTATTAATGAAAGACTGAACGTTTTAAAAAGCTACGCCCGAAGATTTGCTCCATCGTCCCTTCATTAAGCTTCACTAACTCAACGTTACAAAAACACTCTAGGAGTAGGTATCTAGAATAGACAAGATTATGTGGAGTTGTGTTCTGATTTAATTCTGGTTTAGTTAGCTATAATTTGGACTTTAAATTGACTCTGCAACCTAAAACCGTGTAAAACCTAAAATTTGCAGAGTGCTAGTCAAAGTTCGAAACTAATGGTTATCATATCGGATTTGCACCACCAAACCTTTTGTCGAGTTTTACTGGGAAATTTTATGATTTACCGTGTTTCGAGCTTTTATAGTAACACATAATATATTATACAGATTACATAATACAGACACGCCTGGATTGCGACGTTTTTATTAGATATTATACTACAAAATCTTACTATTAGAAAAGATGTTAATGGATTTAAGCGCTCATCAGTCATACAAAATCTAGAGACAAGCAAATAGTATGCTTTAACTATAATTTTCACGAAGGTAATTGCTTGTTACTTCCTTGTCAATTTAGTCGGGACAAACTTCATTAACATGCAACTACTCTATAGTCTATAGGTATACCTGTACCACAGTTCACGACAGTTAGGGAAAATGTCGAGGCTTCAACGTCACTGGCAGGCGTCAAATGTAACTAATATCTATGCCTGTGGTTTTCCAGATGTCTGTTAAAATATTCGGTTTCAAAGTTACGCGGTCTTAAAAATTTTCATACAAATTTTTGAGCCCCTGTAATTTTAAAACTACATATTTTTAGAAAAATCTAAAACACCACAGACAGAGATATTAGTTTCCAGAATATGTCTGCAAAATTTCATGGACTTTGGTCGCTTAATATTCAAATAAAATTGGAACTACGATTGTATGAAACGAGTGACGGAGAGAGCCCTCTTAACGATACGTCAAGAGTCCGACATAGCCTCCGTGTCTTCTCGGGTGCCGTGCTATCCATGAGAGTTTCCCAACGAAAAAAAGGATCACTTGTTGCATATCAAGCGGTCAAAGTTACTTGAAGGTAGCTTTGAACTTCAATAAAAACTAAGTGGGATGCACAAATCCGGATTTGTTAACTTTAAATACGTACTATTTCCCCGCTTTGCTTATTATTCGCAGTCACAGTTTAAAGGTAATCATAACGTAACTTTAACTGCCTTGCATGCTGCAACGAGCCCTTAAAAATTAATGCATAAGTATAAGCCTTTCTAATGGTGAACTTAATTTTAAACCCAGAAAAATATATTTCGTAGGCCTAAAATGATTTTATTACCTAAGTTTGACCGCAAATTTGTAGGTAGGTACGTGTAGTGGCATAAACTAAAGTGATATTTTTATGATAGATACACAGATAAACACGTCAAACTTATAACACCCCTCTTTTTGGGTCGGGGGTTAATAAAGAGTAATTTGGTGCCTGCGACGTAATAATAAAGGGCAAATCTGCAGTTAGCCAGCGTGGCGAACTAACCCTTCTCATTCTGAGAAGAGACCCATGCTCAGTAGTGAACCGGCAATAGGTTGATCATGATGATGATGATTGGGGTCAAAATATTGTAAACCGAACTAATAGATACATAATATGTTAGACGGCGCGGTATGGATCGTGCAGTCACCCGTTGGGGGTAGCGATCGAATCACAGATCGAATAAAATCTATTCAGTGGTTCATCCCTAAACGTGCATTTTAGCTATACGATAACAACATCTGGTTGCTTTACTTATCACACTAATATTATAAAGGAGTTTGTATGTGTGTGTGTGTTTGTGTGAATGGAGATAGATCATACCCTGGATTAGCACATAGGCTACTTTTTATCCCGGAAAATCAAAGAGTTCCCACGGGAATTTTAAAAAACCTACATCCACGCGAACGAAGTCGCGGGTATCAGCTAGTATCATTATATAGAAACAATTCAGCGTTGCGACAGTGCGAAATTGTGCAGCTTTAATAATTTTTTGCTAAAATATTATCTCAAGAATAATAATTTTACTGTCTCCTCATTACATTATTATGGTTTACAACGTAAGTCGTTGCGTCATTGCGAATAACTTTGTCACGTGCGGGAAAATGAAATATTATAATAGACTACGGGCCCATGTTCAAAAATGGATGGGTCATATGAACCACCAGATGACGTATACAGGACGATGATTTGTCGCATGATTTTTGTACGGCGTTGCGGAATAATGGATTAGAGGCTGTATTGAAACAGTATGAAACTAATGCCGTACAGAATTAAATGACCAAATTTATCCTGGAAATTGTCAGAAAATCAAAAAATTTACTGACTTTGTGGCGCACCATTTTTTTACGGCACTGCGCGCTTTCTTATTATTTTTCATGGATCTATCGATGGTAAAAATGCCGTACAAAAATATATGACCAAAATGTACTCACTCTACCTGCACTTTTGAATTCTCACCAGCACTCTGTTGGACAGCTTACAAGTGACGGCATAGTGCTGAATCTTATTATTTTATGCTCTTATATCGTCCTGTATACGTCACCTGGTGGTTCATATGACCCATCCATTTTTGAACATGGGCTTGTAGTCTATAACTGAACGTGTAAAGTATCTCAGAGTTAACCTTATAGGTAGGTAAAGAAATTGAAAAAAAAAAAAAATGAAAAAAAAAAATTGTTATCTTAATATAGAAGACCTTCACCGAGTGCGTGAGAGCTTCCTGTCCCTTACTCCAATGGAAGTGGCCTTGGACGTAAATAAAAAATTGGGGCGTGTGGTATTACATACATTCACAAATATTAAAAGATTGTTTAATTTTAAACATCAGTAGTTAATTTCATTGCATTGCATTTACCGTATTTAAAAAAAAACCTATTATTATTACAAAACAGTTTTTAAAGTTTATAGTAAAACCTTAGGTATATGTGTAAAAAAGTACTAAATACCGTCCGTCCGGCAGCAGTATGTATTTTGGATTTTCGAAAAACTCAGAAAGCCATCCAAAAGGCATGAATGAATTTTTGAGTTCAAGGTTGAACTTTATTTCAATTTAATTTTTTTTTAAAGTTGCGGTCAGAAAGGTTAGAACCTATGAGTTTATTTATCCTTCCGTTTATAACTTAATCTTATATGATATTGTGACCTTATTTTCTTGCAGAATTCCTACAACTGGTTGAGAGGTTATCGAACTGTATTTGGAGCAAACGCTGAAATAATTTAATATTCAATTCCTATATTAAATAAGATTAAATGGAAATTGCAACAGTCAAAACGCCAGTTCTTGATTAATTAAGTAGATGATCAGAATAAGCAGGCTATACACTAGTTTAGTTCAAACGATTCATATCAATGGTAACAATTAAAAGTAAATATTGCAATAAGACAGGATAAATAGGTACATATTATGATTTATTACAGCGCAAGACGTGTGAAAATAGTATTAAGGTCCCTCTACACTGCACAAATTTTCCGCGCGGATGGTCAACCATTGTCTAAGCACTATGTATTATTTTTTTACTTACTTTACCTCCCCTCCCTTATTTATTTATCCCCCCCTCCTCCAATTTTAAAATAGGCACCTTCATAACAAGAGTGAATAGGCATCTTCTATACAAGCGCGCTCCATCTTAGACTGCATCATCACTTGCCTGGAAGTCTGAATGCAGCCAAGCTTGGGTGAGCAATTTCTAATAGGCAACCTTTGTGCCGGATGATGCACGAAGTAAAATTAACAAGCATAAAAGTAATTTGCATAGCTACTACAAAGATAATAAAGTATTTAAGTATATAATAAAAAATAAAACATAAATATCGAATGTAGGTACATAAAATTTGTTTGTTCATGTTTAGCGGAGAAAAAAAGTTTGTAAGCACGTACAAACCGCAAGAACTTTTATGCAAATTCGCGCCGTCTATTAGTGTTGTGTGATAACATCGTTATAGGCGTAGGCTACAAGCAATCAAGTGTATCGATAGCAATACTAACTGGTTTTCGCTGCAATAATTCAGTGGAAATATTTTAAATGAAAAGTAAGTATATCAAACTGTGTTACTCAGGAACTAGGGTTTCATTATTGAATAGGTACAAGTAAATAATCCTACGTAACGGTTGGACGAGTTTACCTACGCCTAGTACCGTTGGTTTACACTTTACACCTACTTGGTTGATATAGGAGATAGGTAGGTATATGACTGAGTAGGAGAATTGACAGATTTAGGTATCGAATTGCTTGCCGCAGTTGTTAAGGTGGTCGTACACTACGAAACGACTCGCAAGGCAAGAGACGAAAAATCTTCCAGAGCTATAAGAGGCGTAGGCACGCAACGCATTTTTCAATACCGAACATGTAAATTACGTCCAGAAGAAGAAGGCAAGAAAAGCTAATGATATCAGAAGAGGTTGGCTCTGAAGTAACCTCTACTCAAGCATTTTTGTGGCACCCGCTCCTCCTGAATTCCATTTCAGAACATGGGTACTGAAAAGTGAGCCTTTTCCGGTTTTGGCTCTTCTGCCTCCTGAGGTATTTCCAGTCGTCATCTCCTTTATAATCTCTTAATTATCTCTTAGCTATCTCCTTTATTATCTCTTTTTCTTAGCTTGACAGTTCACCATGGCTTGATCAAGCAAACTTCTTCAAAGGTCATAGGCAGAGTGAACTAGGGTGGTGAGGGAACTCTCGGTGTGATCCTGAATCAAACAGAGAGCAGTATTAGGCTATGGTGTCGTAAAATCGAAGAAAAATAGGGTTACTTTAGGGCGACCTGCATCAAATGTACTAAAAGCCTGCTAGTGCCAAAACGTCAAAGCCTCGACGTTTGTTAGAAGTTCCCTAATTGTTGTGAACTATGTCAGTGTCTTGTGCCTCCTTTTTTCGAACGCTTCACTCACGAAATCATCATAATATCACTTTCTAGTTTCCTCTCAGTCGATACGCTAGCTTTCTGGCTTCCTCAGCCTCTATGACATTCTAGTTTGCTATCGAGCAACGCGATGCTTGTACCATCTAACTTCCCCACTTCCCACTAACAAATTACATCACATTTTGCAAAATAAACAAAATTTGTTCTCAGCTTCTAAAGTAAATTAAGGAAAGTTACTGTCCCTAATAGGATGTAGGTAGGTAGATCAATTTGATATAAACATATCTAAGTTATTGTGGCTTACGCAACAGTCGTATAAAAATTCGTCGCTATTTCGTTGGCGTTTAAAAATTAACCCAGTTAATTAGTACTTACTAACTACCTACGCACCGGTAACGGACGTCACGCCATGATCGCACAAAAACTGGTTACATACCGATACCAAAACTGCAATGAGTTTTAAATATTTGGTTTAAAAACGAAAATAAGCTAAGGTCAGGGCCGGTACTTTTTCATTTTAATTTTAGCCTGCCTTACTGCATTACTATAAATAATATACATAATATATTATTGTAGCTATTTATTGTTCAATAATTTTTATTTCAACATTGCGTGTATTTGTCCTTTTATTAAAGCAATGCAATAATTTAATTTAATAGTGTTTTTAAAACAAACGCATGCTAGCTTTAAGCCTCTTATATGGATCGCAGACTAAGTAAGTATTATACTCATAAAAATCTTCAAGCTTATTTAGGAGAAAGGAAAATTCTCTCTCTGCGGTCGCTCCTTCATTATTGAATATCGTAGACCATAGTTCTAAGCCCTGGTGTGATGTTAGCCTAGAGTAGATTAGCTGTTTCCATTTTCTTCGGTCTGATTCTAGCGATTGTGGAAAAATTTCACGAATTCGACTAGGTATAGTTCCGTTAGTCAAACCAATTTGTTGGCGAGGAAAAGTGTTGGAAAGGTATACTGATTTTCTTGAAAAAAATAAACAGGCGTTTAGGTACAAGATCGTCAGAAATAATAATGATAATTTACGAAGTAGTCGACTTTTCCATCAAATATCGGATAAGTATGTAATGCTTGAGAAAGTAAATTCATCCATTAGGTAGGTGGACTAAGGTTGAGGAAATAAGTGATGTAGTGGTTGAAGTGAAATTAAATTACTGGGAGTAATCACAAATAGGATCAGATTAGACTAATTCACGCCGTGGTTGCTTTAGCTCCTAAAATGTTCGTAGTTCCTAATAATTTCGACAATTACCTAATTGTGGTTAAAAGTTCTTATGGAAGTTTACAAGTTACCTAGTACGGGTATCTACCTTGAATAGATTAGATACCTACAATACCTACACACGAAGTCAAAAAGAGTGAAACTGACAAAAAATATTGTTGTTTTCAATTTGAAATCATGAAATAGCAAAAATGAAAAAGCTGAGCATAAATTTAAAACAGCTAAGTAGCTTTGCCCGCTGCATGTGTGGTTCAGTTAGAGGCCCGGGATCGAACCCCGACCTCCAGTATAGGAGACTTAACTACTAGGCTATTACGGCTTCTCATTTTATTGAGGTACACTCGGAAAAATAATTCGCTTGGCAGAGCATACTAATGCGCGCGTATGTATAACACACAAAGATACGACCCGATGCTATCCGATAATAGATACACTCACACTTACTACACTCACTCACACTTCTAGATAACCTTACCAGTCGTATAGGGTTGCAAATTTCACATTCGTCAACATAGTTCTGATGGCCGAGTGGTAATAGTGTTGAAGTTCTTAAATATGGCGTGAGTTCTAATCCTAGTGGGGGATTGCTTTTTTATTTTTGCAATTATTTATTTTGTCTTCTTTATACAGTCAAAATTATCATACTTTCAAACAATATAATTATAAGCAAGAAAAAACAAAAATAATAACACTTTTCTATTTTAGAAGTTATTTATTTGTCTTTTGTGCAGTTCATAAATTATTATAATAAGCAAGAAATAAATAAGACGCTTGTCAAAAAATTAACACATCAAGTTAACAGAAGGTATACAAAAGAGGAAAAAAAATTGACATACTTTATCTACTCCTATTACTCCTATAGTAATTTAAAACCAATATCGATGTGAAGTATGCTAAAAGTCGGTCAAGTATGAACGTAATGTTTTATTTACGTTTTGGGTTACTTTTAGGTTTGTGAGATGAATCAACATGTTAATTACTTAGTTAGAAATCAAAATCAATTATAACTTCTAACTGCAATAACAATAACATCACTCACAAATAGAATTAAATTAATTACCTATACTTTATTTAATAATGTATAAAGGTAGGCCACCCTCGTAAGCTATTACTTTTTGTAATCGACTCGTCATGTTAGTAACCATATTCCAGCAAGTCTATGCTGCCCCACAGAGACTCCCAGGTTGAAGTTACCACTTTATTCAAAGTATAATATATCGTTTACCTGTTGTTCTATTATTATAGTATTTTACGTCCATCCTTGTCCGACTCAAAAGATTTTTCATTATTAAAAATAACAACGTAATTACATCAGTCAAAGTTTATATATTTCATTGCAAAATGAAAGTCTATGGTCCTGGTGCAAACCATTCGTAATATTTTCTTCGTAATGTATTCCGGCCGCACGCAAATGCTTCCGCACAGTTTGTAGAACTACATTGTGCTTGGTCGCTGTCAACCAAATTTTTAAAAAGGAATCCACGCTATGCATTGCAACGATTTCTTGGTGGTGATGTGACTCCATCTTATAAGCTGATGGTTTGGGCCCAGGTCAACAATTGTCTACATGCCCCGTTTCTCCGCAGTGACAGACCCACAAGCGCACGGTATTCATCTGTAAATGATTATATCCTGGATTAATACATAGGTTACTTTTTATCCCGGAAAATTAATGAGTTCCACGGGATTTTTAATAACCTATATACACGGGAATGAAGTCGCGGGCATCAACTAGTATTTAGTATATTGGTTACATTGTTATATTATAATGCGTCTGATTAAAAGTATTAAATGGACTAAAAACATTACGCTAACATTTAGAAAATACTAAATGCACATAAGTAAAACCATAAACATAATTTCAATACGAGTAGGTTATATTTGTTTACTTACCGATATCATCGATTTCGGTTATCGAAATATTCCGCTCAAATAACAATCTCTGCTTTTTAAACAAAGATAAATAAATGTTCCATGGTGGTGAGAAGTTCAGTAGTTATTCAGTGTGAAAAATAACACAATACACCATAAATGAATTCACTACTAGGATTTATTAATCCGCGTGCTCAAGTTCTATTTGACAATAATTTATAAAATAGGTAGGGTAGATTTAAAAAATGGGACATCAACTTGATATTGCCATTCTGTAATCTATAGGTATACCTACACCGCATAATTTATCGTTTTGTGGGTTCGAAACATTTCAGTGATGAATAGACCTTAACTGTCTTGTTTTAAAGCTTAAATTCGTCCACATATCTACAGCCAGCACTGCAAGTGAAAACTGCTAATTAAAGTCGTGAATTTTAGACGTTATCTCAAGGTGGTTTAAGGCCATTTTACTCTGACATAATTGTGCTTCGACGATCGGATTCTATCAGCGTGG
The DNA here is from genome assembly GCF_905333055.1 of Maniola jurtina. Classification (NCBI taxonomy): domain Eukaryota; kingdom Metazoa; phylum Arthropoda; class Insecta; order Lepidoptera; family Nymphalidae; genus Maniola; species Maniola jurtina. The sequence continues at coordinate 6,224,983 of NC_060034.1, read as the reverse complement.
GTAAGCGGCAATACTACCTAGTGCCTGCTGTGGGGAAATCAGCGAAATATGTAATTTGTAATTATTGCAAGTAGGTATGGTGAAAAGAGACCGACAATTCATTAAAGAGAGATAGGTGTAAAATAATAAGTAAACGAGTTATGCACACACATAATGCTTCGTTGTGTTGCCTGCTTACCGATTTGTTTTGCTTTGTGTACTTGGTTCTTATTTACTAGATGATGCCCGTGACTCCGTCCGCTTGGATTTAGGTTTTTAAAAAGTCCTGTGGGAACTCTTTGCTTTTCTGGGATAAAAAAGTTGTCGAAGTCAATTTCCGGGGGTTAAGCTACCTCTGTACCTTTCATATAAATCGGTTAAACGGATAGACCCTTAAGAATTCCGTAGGGACTCTTTGATTTTCCAGGATAAAAAGTACCTCATGTCCGTCCCCAGGATGTAAGCTGTGTACCTTTCATTAAAATTGGTTCAGCGGCTGTGCCGTGAAAACGTAGCAGACAGACAGACAGACATACACAATTTCGCATTTAAGTATAATTTTTTTTATATTCTTTATTTGAGGAGTTTTTTCCTTTTGGGAATATGTCACTCCGTAAGACATCAGATTTTATGAAAACACCTATTTCCGTAAGGCCATTAGTAAAATTAGTGTGGAAGTATGGATGTAGATTGGTAGGTAGTTGTGTACTTACGCTTCATAAAAGAGTATGAAATAGGTACCTGGTATATGGCAATATCACGCCAGTTATGCCACCTGTTGCCGAGACATTTCTAACATTGAGTGCTCATTAGGAAGAGCATCTGCTTTCTAAGCGTCGACGATTCCGTGTTTTGCGATCGCTGATTTAATACGCGATTAGGTTTCAACGAGGGATATAACAAAGCAAAAGTAAAACTGTACCAGAAAGTGGGTGTTCTTCATTGAACAACAAATAGGTATTTTTAGCTTAGCTTTTTTGACAAATCGTAAAGTGCAGCCATTATTACCTATTCGTGATACGAAAGAATATCATTATATTAGAGAGCTCGTGAAAATTCTAAGCTGTTCTGAGATCTGACCTCCTTTATCCAACATTGTAAGAGGGCTTAAGATTAATTCAAAATCAAAATCAAAATATTTTTATCAGTATGTACTTTTGAATCGTCAAATGCATCTAACACTATTTGAATTGTAGTAATTTATTAGTTTTAGTCGGGTAAATATAATGAATAAAACTAAAGCCAGTTAGGAAAAGATTTACGGAATGTGAATCGGAAATGTAAGTACCCGATTTATCGTCTTACATGAAAAAATATGCTAAGGAAAATAATTACACATTTTAAATACCTACCTATCTACATTTTGAACGCGTTTATTTTATGAATTATGGAACCCTAAAGTAAGTATACTCTGACGCAGTCTTGAAATTACGACGTTCCAATTAGCTGGCTGTCGGCCAAAAATCATGAATGGTTTTACTCCTCACTTCTGACTATAAACATACCATCAAGAACAATGTTGGTGCTTGAAGCTTATTTGAAATTAAAATCAACGCTATGAAAGACAAAGATATTCCATTCAGTGACAATGGGTGAATGAAAACGAGGTGCCGGTTCGACGTACCGCATTGTTAAATGTTTTAACATAAGAAGCAAAAATCTAATTAGGGAAATTGAATATCATGTCCAAAGGCCAGGACGCCGTGCGATGCTTTTATTAAAAACTAAAAAGTTATCTCCTTTTGTGACATCGCTGTTTAAGATTCAATGGCATTTTACAAACGGTTACCGAACGTTCCGTATTTTTTTTGTATTGTTACTGATTGAGAAAGGCGTTTTCACATAATCCGATCCGATAATATAGCACTTAATGTAAAGTGCACAATATTTAACAACAACCGCAATGACTGTACGCAAACCCATAGTGATTCATATCCATACTAATGTTATAAATGTGAAACTGTTTCTGTCTGTCCTTTTCACGGCCAATCCGTTACATCGATTTTGGAAGTATTTGCTACAGAGAGATGAATGTTACTTTACTCGGCTCCTTCTAGACAGTTCAAGATTTTTAGGGATAATCTTGAACTAGCCTGAGAGTAGGTTTTCCATGAATATAACCACAACTCTATTTTGAAGTATTAAAGCTTGGATTTATAAACAACCTTTGCCATCGCGCTCTTTAGGGCCTGCTTCATACAGAGCTTTGTTTCTTAGAAAGAAATAAAAAATTAACATCACTGTGTCGCACAATACTATTACAATACTTTAAAGCCTAAGTTACTCCGACGCTTTCAGTACACGAGTATTTGCTTAAGGCAATAGAAACGCTAGAATAACGCTAATTGTCGTGTGTGACACACTGAAAAAAGTTTCCAGCTCGGAATAATGCTGCATGCCTTCACCACAAATCATACGACACCTAACTGTTGTCGTACGATACTTACCTGTCGACATCGGATCAGATTGAACCGCGCAGATTCGTAGCACGTACGTGGCACGTGCCGAATATAATGATTTTGAAAAGGCAAACTCTATATTTAAATACAGGAAGCACGGAATTTTCGAAAAATGTTCAATATAAGTTCTTTTCGATTAGGAATAATTTGCATCGTTTTTAACTCAAGTTTTTTTATAGGTATAGCAAAAGCTACTGGTCAAAAATTAATAATAATTATTATATTGTAGGTCCTATTTTTTCATGGAGGTAAAATTTAGCATTGAATTTAGCTTGGTGTAAAATGAAATCGACATCTTTAATTTACATTATTAATGCAAAGCAAAAAAGATCATAGAATGATGGCAGTTGGAGCCCGAAAGAGTGGAGACCGCGTACGAGTAAGTGTAAATTCGGGAAGATGGACAGACGACAAAAAGAGGGTGGCGCGAATCGGCTGGATGAGGAGGGATGAGACCGGGTGTGGTGGCCCTTAGTAGGAAAGGTCTACGTCTCGCTGTGGACGGCCACAGGGTATCTATTGGAAATTCAAACCGAAATGAAGCTATAAATTTCTTTATTCCGTGTTTACCTAGTAATAAAACTGAAAATATTATAACGCACTTTATCCAGAGAAACATTTTGATTGTATCTCTGAAGTTCTTTAAAGTTATTAGTCATGAAATTTTCACATTTATCTGTCTATCAAAGTCGTTCAATTGGCCATGCCATAACTCTGCCACTGACTTCAACATACATAACCGCTTCGCCCTTATCCAAGGACGTCCGAACAAAGTAATACGAACATCAACGTTCAATAAAATCGATTTCTGTATCCAGTATATCCTTATAGGGATCGTCACTATTGTTCACTAAGTGCATAAAGTTGTGTTAATACATATGGAAGTACAAACCCGAGCAAATTCTGTGAGCGTACTGAATGACTTACAAGACAATCTGATGATTAACAACAATATCCTTTTTCGTCGACTGACTGTACTTTAAAAAGTCACATCAAGTTTCTAAAGCACACTTGTAGGTATATCGCTCCAAAGCGATTACAATAAAATAGGTTTAAGGACGTATTTGCACACTTGTATAGATTTTCGGTACGCTTTGTGGCTAAAATATACTAAGTAAATTGGAACTACAGATTGCTAAAAATAGATTGGTCCTTTATCTCCAGAGATCGAGTAATTTTTTGATAAAATCATTAATTTTGATACTATAAGAACGATTTTCCTTCACCTCTTCCACGCAGAATTAACGATTTAGGGTCAAGTTTAGGTACATTTTTCTCAGTTTACGTACGGATTTTATTCTTCTAATAAATATTTTCCGTTAGCACATAATGTGTACCTCAAAATGTGAGATTATTATATTAATAGTATTATAAAAATAAATAAAAACATCGTGTATAAATTTTTCACGTATTTTGCTTCAACCGCAAACCTTAATACAGTGCACTAAGGGTTATTTTGATATTGGGCAGGCAATGGTACGATTTCAAAATTATATCAGTCAGCGGCTAGCCGCCTTCGTGGGTGGTCTCTGCGTCGGTTGCTATAATTTTTTGATGTGGAAAAGATCGCTGTACGAACACAAAATAGTTCGACAAAACCCTAACTGATATTTATATCCCAAACAAAAACATTTCATGTGAAAAAAAGGAGTCAGTTCCTATCAAAAAGTTTCGGCCATTAAAAGTAGTGATATCAAAAATTATGGCCAGTTCTTTTCTAGGCTCGGTAAATGGAACCATACAGTTTTATATGGTGTATCTTCTTCGACCACCTTCAAGCTGTCATCGCATTCATAGGATCCTGTTAAAATGTGTTTAAATAATTTATGTCTTAATATTAACACCACAATTTGAAGCTCATTTGGATTGGCAATGGTTTTCTTGTTTTCAGCTTGACAACATTTTTGTACTCCTTTCAATTTTGCCAAGAAAACTATTGCCAGTTCCAAATGAGCTTCAAATTGTGGTGTTAATATTAAGACATAAATTATTTAAACACATTTTAACAGGATCCTATGAATGCGATGACAGCTTGAAGGTGGTCGAAGAAGATACACCATATAAAACTGTATGGTTCCATTTACCGAGCCTAGAAAAGAACTGGCCATAATTTTTGATATCACTACTTTTAATGGCCGAAACTTTTTGATAGGAACTGACTCCTTTTTTTCACATGAAATGTTTTTGTTTGGGATCTCACTTCTTTTTTCTAAGTATTTCAATTAATGCAAGAAGTATAATCCGCACTGGGCCAGCGTGGCAGACTACGGCCTAAATCCTTCTCATTCTGAGAGGAGACCTGTGCTCAGTAGTAGGCCGGCGATGGGTTGTGTTCAATGACGTCATAGGACCGTGTCATGGACATGAACGTATTATATGTAATACAAATTGCAACAAATTTTATCGCGTCCTCAATCGTTCTTAACGCCATCTAGTGACACATATATAGAACTAACTTTTGTAAATTTGTTAAAATTTTGAATAATCCAAACTATATTTGACCGAGATTAGCAAGGTTGATTGAAACCTCCAAACTCGGCCACCCATCCATTTTCTAAGTTGGGTCAAGGTTGCTTATCCACATATAATAAAAATAGCTACATCCACAGAGAAAGTTTTTGAAAATTGGATGAAGTCGCGGGATAAGCTAGTACTTAGTAGGTACCTACATAGTGTAACAAATTGATCTAAAACTTACAATTTAAACTGACTATTTTGGTCCATATCTCTTATACTACTGATCCGGTTTTGATGATACTTTCACAGTTCCATAAGTTGAAAGATACCTAATCCAATTATTATAAAAGAATTATTGCAATTCGATGCACAGTTTCGGAGAAATTCATAGACAAACATACAAACACACACACACACGCTTATGAAGTTTGGCACCTCTGCTTAGAAGCATAATATAGCGTCTACCTCTATCTAGGACCATTGGCGTATTATTACTTACCTACTTTAATTTTATTAGAACCAAAGACCAGTTAAGATTGACCCCTTACGAGAAATCTTAAAACGCCTATTTTCCTAAATAGTGCACCGATTTCGATGAAACAAAAACTTAATACAGTTCCAAATAAAGTGATATACGATTTTTAAGACAAAATTAGAATCTGTTACGTATAATTTGTGTTATGTAGGCACAGACAAATTTTCACATATCTTTGACTTGGTCGGTGTTTTATGCAACTTTTCGACATTTTTCGATTTTTTCCTTTGTTTACATACTAAGACTCATAATTGTACCAAATTTCAACTTTCCACGTACACGGGAAGTGCGTCATAATTTTGGTCAGTCAGTGAGTAGGTCTAGGTCTTAATTTTTGCAATTTTCAGACCTCTGTATCTAAGAAATGGTTAAACGTAAAAATTTGAAACTTACAATTTATCGTTAAATCCACGAGCTTAGCTAATATTTCAAATTTCGTAAGATTATCATCACGCGAACCAGAGTTATGAGGGGGGTCAGAACAGCGCGAAATGTTTCGTGTAAATATACTTACTGCGCGCTTAGGCCGGAACTGCCTGACGCACTCCGTGCGTCTCGATGTACTTATTCCGTGATTGTGCTGATATTTTGGCAAGGTAAGATAATAATGATAATATTATGTACCTATTATCACATTTTATCGTTAGCTGGATTTTTTTCTTGAGCATGATAGTGATCTGATAGTGAACTTCGAAGGCTGCGACAGGAACTTGAAGACTAGAAGAACTAGATGTGTCCAGTTTGGGCTCGTTTTCTTAGTCATGACGAGATCTTACCTCCGGATTTGTGGAGTGACCTGATGGTATACCTCGAAAGTCACTATTGGAACTCGGAGACGAATAGAGCTAGGTGTTTCGAGTTTGGGCTCATTTTCTTAGTCATGATGAGATCTTACCTCCGGATTTGTGGAGTGACCTGATGGTATACCTCGGAAGTCACTATTGGAACTCGGAGACGAATAGAGCTAGGTGTTTCGAGTTTGGGCTCATTTTCTTAGTCATGATGAGATCTTACCTCCGGATTTGTGGAGTGACCTGATGGTATACCTCGAAAGTCACTATTGGAACTCGGAGACGAATAGAGCTAGGTGTTTCGAGTTTGGGCTCATTTTCTTAGTCATGATGAGATCTTACCTCCGGATTTGTGGAGTGACCTGATGGTATACCTCGGAAGTCACTATTGGAACTCGGAGACGAATAGAGCTAGGTGTTTCGAGTTTGGGCTCATTTTCTTAGACATGATGAGATCTTACCTCCGGATTTGTGGAGTGACCTGATGGTATACCTCGGAAGTCACTATTGGAACTCGGAGACGAATAGAGCTAGGTGTTTCGAGTTTGGGCTCATTTTCTTAGACATGATGAGATCTTACCTCCGGATTTGTGGAGTGACCTGATGGTATACCTCGGAAGTCACTATTGGAACTCGGAGACGAATAGAGCTAGGTGTTTCGAGTTTGGGCTCATTTTCTTAGACATGATAAGATCTTACCTCCGGATTTGTGGAGTGACCTGATGGTATACCTCGGAAGTCACTATTGGAACTCGGAGACGAATAGAGCTAGGTGTTTCGAGTTTGGGCTCATTTTCTTAGTCATGATGAGATCTTTCCTCCGGATTTGTGGAGTGACCTGATGGTATACCTCGGAAGTCACTATTGGAACTCGGAGACGAATAGAGCTAGGTGTTTCGAGTTTGGGCTCATTTTCTTAGTAATGATGAGATCTTACCTCCGGATTTGTGGAGTGACCTGATGGTATACCTCGGAAGTCACTATTGGAACTCGGAGACGAATAGAGCTAGGTGTTTCGAGTTTGGGCTCATTTTCTTAGTCATGATGAGATCTTACCTCCGGATTTGTGGAGTGACCTGATGGTATACCTCGGAAGTCACTATTGGAACTCGGAGACGAATAGAGCTAGGTGTTTCGAGTTTGGGCTCATTTTCTTAGTAATGATGAGATCTTACCTCCGGATTTGTGGAGTGACCTGATGGTATACCTCGGAAGTCACTATTGGAACTCGGAGACGAATAGAGCTAGGTGTTTCGAGTTTGGGCTCATTTTCTTAGTAATGATGAGATCTTACCTCCGGATTTGTGGAGTGACCTGATGGTATACCTCGAAAGTCACTATTGGAACTCGGAGACGAATAGAGCTAGGTGTTTCGAGTTTGGGCTCATTTTCTTAGTCATGATGAGATCTTACCTCCGGATTTGTGGAGTGACCTGATGGTATACCTCGGAAGTCACTATTGGAACTCAGAGACGAATAGAGCTAGGTGTTTCGAGTTTGGGCTCATTTTCTTAGTAATGATGAGATCTTACCTCCGGATTTGTGGAGTGACCTGATGGTATACCTCGGAAGTCACTATTGGAACTCGGAGACGAATAGAGCTAGATGTTTCGAGTTTGGGCTCATTTTCTTAGTCATGATGAGATCTTACCTCCGGATTTGTGGAGTGACCTGATGGTATACCTCGGAAGTCACTATTGGAACTCGGAGACGAATAGAGCTAGGTGTTTCGAGTTTGGGCTCATTTTCTTAGACATGATGAGATCTTACCTCCGGATTTGTGGAGTGACCTGATGGTATACCTTGGAAGTCACTATTGGAACTCGGAGACGAATAGAGCTAGGTGTTTCGAGTTTGGGCTAATTTTCTTAGTCATGATGAGATCTTACCTCCGGATTTGTGGAGTGACCTGATGGTATACCTCGGAAGTCACTATTGGAACTCGGAGACGAATAGAGCTAGGTGTTTCGAGTTTGGGCTCATTTTCTTAGTAATGATGAGATCTTACCTCCGGATTTGTGGAGTGACCTGATGGTATACCTCGGAAGTCACTATTGGAACTCGGAGACGAATAGAGCTAGATGTTTCGAGTTTGGGCTCATTTTCTTAGTCATGATGAGATCTTACCTCCGGATTTGTGGAGTGACCTGATGGTATACCTCGGAAGTCACTATTGGAACTCGGAGACGAATAGAGCTAGGTGTTTCGAGTTTGGGCTCATTTTCTTAGACATGATGAGATCTTACCTCCGGATTTGTGGAGTGACCTGATGGTATACCTTGGAAGTCACTATTGGAACTCGGAGACGAATAGAGCTAGGTGTTTCGAGTTTGGGCTAATTTTCTTAGTCATGATGAGATCTTACCTCCGGATTTGTGGAGTGACCTGATGGTATACCTCGGAAGTCACTATTGGAACTCGGAGACGAATAGAGCTAGGTGTTTCGAGTTTGGGCTCATTTTCTTAGTAATGATGAGATCTTACCTCCGGATTTGTGGAGTGACCTGATGGTATACCTCGGAAGTCACTATTGGAACTCGGAGACGAATAGAGCCAGGTGTTTCGAGTTTGGGCTCATTTTCTTAGTCATGATGAGATCTTACCTCCGGATTTGTGGAGTGACCTGATGGTATACCTCGGAAGTCACTATTGGAACTCGGAGACGAATAGAGCTAGGTGTTTCGAGTTTGGGCTCATTTTCTTAGTAATGATGAGATCTTACCTCCGGATTTGTGGAGTGACCTGATGGTATACCTCGGAAGTCACTATTGGAACTCGGAGACGAATAGAGCTAGGTGTTTCGAGTTTGGGCTCATTTTCTTAGTCATGATGAGATCTTACCTCCGGATTTGTGGAGTGACCTGATGGTATACCTCGGAAGTCACTATTGGAACTCGGAGACGAATAGAGCTAGGTGTTTCGAGTTTGGGCTCATTTTCTTAGTAATGATGAGATCTTACCTCCGGATTTGTGGAGTGACCTGATGGTATACCTCGGAAGTCACTATTGGAACTCGGAGACGAATAGAGCTAGATGTTTCGAGTTTGGGCTCATTTTCTTAGTCATGATGAGATCTTACCTCCGGATTTGTGGAGTGACCTGATGGTATACCTCGGAAGTCACTATTGGAACTCGGAGACGAATAGAGCTAGGTGTTTCGAGTTTGGGCTCATTTTCTTAGTAATGATGAGATCTTACCTCCGGATTTGTGGAGTGACCTGATGGTATACCTCGGAAGTCACTATTGGAACTCGGAGACGAATAGAGCTAGATGTTTCGAGTTTGGGCTCATTTTCTTAGTCATGATGAGATCTTACCTCCGGATTTGTGGAGTGACCTGATAGTATACCTCTGAAGCCACTATTGGAACTCGGAGACGAATAGAGCTAGGTTTTTCGAGTTTGAGCTCATTTTCTTAGTCATGATGAGATCTTACCTCCGGATTTGTGGAGTGACCTGATGGTGTACCTCGGAAGCCACTATTGGAACTCGGAGACGAATAGAGCTAGGTGTTTCGAGTTTGGGCTCAATTTCTTAGTCATGATGAGATCTTACCTCCGGATTTGTGGAGTGACCTGATGGTATACCTCGGAAGTCACTATTGGAACTCGGAGACGAATAGAGCTAGGTGTTTCAAGTTTGGGCTCATTTTCTTAGTCATGATGAGATCTTACCTCCGGATTTGTGGAGTGACCTGATGGTATACTTTGGAAGTCACTATTGGAACTCGGAGACGAATAGAGCTAAGTGTTTCGAGTTTGGGCTCATTTTCTTAGTCATGATGAGATCTTACCTCCGGATTTGTGAAGTGACCTGATGGTATACCTCGGAAGTCACTATTGGAACTCGGAGACGAATAGAGCTAGCTGTTTCGAGTTCGGGCTTATTTTCTTAGTCATGATGAGATCTTACCTCCAGATTTGTGGTGTGACCTGATGGTATACCTCGGAAGTCACTATTGGAACTCGGAGACGAATAGAGCTAGGTGTTTCGAGTTTGGGCTCATTTTCTTAGTCATGATGAGATCTTACCTCCGGATTTGTGGAGTGACCTGATAGTATACCTCGGAAGCCACTATTGGAACTCGGAGACGAATAGAGCTAGGTTTTTCGAGTTTGAGCTCATTTTCTTAGTCATGATGAGATCTTACCTCCGGATTTGTGGAGTGACCTGATGGTATACCTCGGAAGTCACTATTGGAACTCGGAGACGAATAGAGCTAGGTGTTTCGAGTTTGGGCTCATTTTCTTAGTCATGATGAGATGTTACCTCCAGATTCGTGAAGTGACCTGATGGTATACCTCGGATGTCACTATTGGAACTCGGAGACGAATAAAGCTAGCTGTTTCGAGTTCGGGCTCATTTTCTTAGTCATGATGAGATCTTACCTCCGGATTTGTGGAGTGACCTGATGGTATACCTCGGAAGTCACTATTGGAACTTACAAAACGAGCTCAAACTCATAACATCTAACTCTACTCGACTCGAAAGTCCAATAGTGGCTTTTGAAGTATACCTTCAGAGCACTCCAACAAGTTTCAAGGTATAATCTCGTCATAACTAACAAAACGAGCCCAAACTCGAAACACCTAGCTCTATTCGTCTCCGAGTTCCAATAGTGACTTTCGAGGTATACCATCAGGTCACTCCACAAATCCGGAGGTAAGATCTCATCATGACTAAGAAAATGAGCCCAAACTCGAAACACCTAGCTCTATTCGTCTCCGAGTTCCAATAGTGACTTCCGAGGTATACCATCAGGTCACTCCACAAATCCGGAGGTAAGATCTCATCATGACTAAGAAAATGAGCCCAAACTCGAAACACCTAGCTCTATTCGTCTCCGAGTTCCAATAGTGACTTCCGAGGTATACCATCAGGTCACTCCACAAATCCGGAGGTAAGATCTCTTCATGACTAAGAAAATGAGCCCAAACTCGAAACACCTAGCTCTATTCGTCTCCGAGTTCCAATAGTGACTTCCGATGATACCATCAGGTCACTCCACAAATCCGGAGGTAAGATCTCATCATGACTAAGAAAATGAGTCCAAACTCGAAACACCTAGCTCTATTCGTCTTCGAGTTCCAATAGTGACTTCCAAAGTATACCATCAGGTCACTCCACAAATCCGGAGGTAAGATCTCATCATGACTAAGAAAATGAGCCCAAACTCGAAACACCTAGCTCTATTCGTCTCCGAGTTCCAATAGTGACTTCCGAGGTATACCATCAGGTCACTCCACAAATCCGGAGGTAAGATCTCATCATGACTAAGAAAATGAGCCCAAACTCGAAACACCTAGCTCTATTCGTCTCCGAGTTCCAATAGTGACTTCCGAGGTATACCATCAGGTCACTCCACAAATCCGGAGGTAAGATCTCTTCATGACTAAGAAAATGAGCCCAAACTCGAAACACCTAGCTCTATTCGTCTCCGAGTTCCAATAGTGACTTCCGAGGTATACCATCAGGTCACTCCACAAATCCGGAGGTAAGATCTCATCATGACTAAGAAAATGAGCCCAAACTCGAAACACCTAGCTCTATTCGTCTCCGAGTTCCAATAGTGACTTCCGAGGTATACCATCAGGTCACTCCACAAATCCGGAGGTAAGATCTCATCATGACTAAGAAAATGAGCCCAAACTCGAAACACCTAGCTCTATTCGTCTCCGAGTTCCAATAGTGACTTCCGAGGTATACCATCAGGTCACTCCACAAATCCGGAGGTAAGATCTCATCATGACTAAGAAAATGAGCCCAAACTCGAAACACCTAGCTCTATTCGTCTCCGAGTTCCAATAGTGACTTTCGAGGTATACCATCAGGTCACTCCACAAATCCGGAGGTAAGATCTCATCATTACTAAGAAAATGAGCCCAAACTCGAAACACCTAGCTCTATTCGTCTCCGAGTTCCAATAGTGACTTCCGAGGTATACCATCAGGTCACTCCACAAATCCGGAGGTAAGATCTCATCATGACTAAGAAAATGAGCCCAAACTCGAAACACCTAGCTCTATTCGTCTCCGAGTTCCAATAGTGACTTCCGAGGTGTACCATCAGGTCACTCCACAAATCCGGAGGTAAGATCTCTTCATGACTAAGAAAATGAGCCCAAACTCGAAACACCTAGCTCTATTCGTCTCCGAGTTCCAATAGTGACTTCCGAGGATACCATCAGGTCACTCCACAAATCCGGAGGTAAGATCTCATCATGACTAAGAAAATGAGTCCAAACTTGAAACACCTAGCTCTATTCGTCTCCGAGTTCCAATAGTGACTTCCAAAGTATACCATCAGGTCACTCCACAAATCCGGAGGTAAGATCTCATCATGACTAAGAAAATGAGCCCAAACTCGAAACACCTAGCTCTATTCGTCTCCGAGTTCCAATAGTGACTTCCAAGGTATACCATCAGGTCACTCCACAAATCCGGAGGTAAGATCTCATCATTACTAAGAAAATGAGCCCAAACTCGAAACACCTAGCTCTATTCGTCTCCGAGTTCCAATAGTGACTTTCGAGGTATACCATCAGGTCACTCCACAAATCCGGAGGTAAGATCTCATCATGACTAAGAAAATGAGCCCAAACTCGAAACACCTAGCTCTATTCGTCTCCGAGTTCCAATAGTGACTTCCGAGGTATACCATCAGGTCACTCCACAAATCCGGAGGTAAGATCTCATCATGACTAAGAAAATGAGCCCAAACTCGAAACACCTAGCTCTATTCGTCTCTGAGTTCCAGTAGTAGGTTCCAAAGTATGCAATTTCATCAAGTCGGGAGGTAATGTAATGCTATCCTTCTCAGATTATTTTAGTCATAGTAGGAGCTCATAATTTCATAAGCATGGAAATGTTGTTCATTGCCAAGAAGTCATGGTGAAATATTTCATCATCAGACCCTTAGTCTGTAGGCACTGTTCTACTTACTGTATTATTGTCAAGATACATATTTAAAAAAAAAAACTGTTAAAAAAAAATAGATGACCAAATATAAAATAAAATAAAAATATCAAAGTATCAAAATCAAGTCGATTCACTCATTTTGACGCAGCTGTGTGCGTGTGGGCAGTGTACTTATGTAGTAGTGCAATTTTGATACCTATTCATTTTGCAAAGACGTCCTTAAGTAATATAAAAAGTTGTCTTCTTATTTGTAATACGCCAATATTATTATCTTGAAGAGCACGTCACGTTATCGGCAAATAAATTTTAGACAAAACCGTGTAATATGGTGATGAGTGTCTTAAAGGGCTTTTATTTTTAGTCCTCATCGCATTCTTGGTAGAGGTCCGAGTCCAGTTTAGGAAACCTGTCTGCGCGTCGACTGTTGAACCTCTTTGTCGCGTGCCTAGTTGTAAGGTGACCACAATTTCTTTTATTGAATATACCAGAACTATGGAGCACCGCATAAGTAAATTACCTACTTACTCAGTAATTAAATAGATGAATATTCATGAATCACAGATAGATAAATTTTCCTCTACGAATTTTTAAAGTTTATTATGCTAGGTACTTATATTTTGTTTGGATGAAGTAACACATTTCATAATATATTGTAAGATTGCTTTAATTTATGGAGATAAGAGTCATACCTTAATTGTTGGCAACGAATAATAAAATAAAAGAATTAATGAGCACTTTGTAAAAAAGTGTTATTAATAGTGGTCTATTAAATATTGGGGTTTCTAGATTACTCTTATCTATGGTATCTACGGTACTACGGTAACTGTGGAACATTAGCGTATATTAAAGGCGCAAACACATAACTGCGTTGTGATGTTTGTGTTGTGACGTGACAGAAGGCGATCGGAGTTATTATGTAGTCAAACTCATTGATACAGTCAATGTACAAGTGTAAATTAAAAATTTATAACACCCCCGACAAAGTGAAGGTTACAGTAATAACTAGAAAAGAGCTGATAACGTTCAAACGGCTGAACCGATTTTCTTGGATTATTATATAAGAACACTCTCGATCAAGCCACCTTTCAAACAAAAAAAAACTAAATTAAAATCGGTTTATTAGTTTAGGAGCTACGATGCCACAGACAGATACACAGATACACAGGTACACACGTCATACTTATGACACCCCTCTTTTTTGGTCGGGGGTTAAAAATAGAAATGTTTATACGAAACACTTTATACGAAAAAAATTGCCCTAACGGATATTACATGAAAAAATGGGGTCTCCAAATTTTTTTTGCTATTGTATCGAGTGGGGTGTTAATTGAAAGAAGAGAAAATTCTGAGTTCATAAAAATAAATTTACTATAACATTAAAATATACCAAGCGACAGAAAAACAATTTTAGTGTAATATTTCAGCGTTTATTAAGACGATCGCAGTCGGGTTTTAGTTTTCGACTTTATCTTGTGTATTTTTGGCCTTGTACGTTGAAAGGATACGAAGATACTTAGGTATGCTGACTGGAGGTGCACTTCGATGTATTAGTTGTTACACCCGATTGCTTTGCAACAATTTTCAACACACGTTATTGTGTCCTCAGCTTTACAATAATAATTTAATGAGCAGTTTGTTACATTTGACGGAGGCAAAGGTTTTAATTAATTAATTAACTAAGAATTTCTTAATTCATTGTAAAATTACCAGTTACCTACCGGATAGGCCTCAGTTCTTAGCCTAAAGGTAGACTGTGGCACGAGACAGCAACGGGCGATCGCGACACGCAGCAAAGTGTTGCGCGTTGCTCACGCTCCCCCATACATTTTTAGGGTTTCGTACCTCAAAAGGAAAAACGGAACCCTTATAGGATCACTTTCTTGTCTGTCTGTCTGTCCATGTGTCCGTCTGTCCATCTGTCTGTCTGTCCGTCTGTCCGTCTGTCCATCTTTCCGCCTGCCCGTCCGTCCGGCTGCCCGTCTTTCGTCTGTCGTGTCTGTCATGAAAACCTATAGGGTAGATACTCCCCGTTGACCTAGGATTATTCTTGGCAAGTAGGTAGGTCTTATAGCACAAGTAAAGGAAAAAATCCGAAAACCGTAAATTTGTGGTTGGCAATTAGCCACATGAACCGTTTAGATACTCTTCATCTTGTTTGTGACTCCACATTGGCACCTCATTCGCACTGACTCCAAAAAATGTTATTATAAACTATGTACATTAACTCTTGTATATACATATATATTCGGTAATAATAAATTAAATTATTTTTTACTCTTTAGTGTTTGTGATTATTGAAGTCGGTTTTTTTTTTCTTAATTTTTTTATCAATTTTCCAAGAAAGATAACTATACCAAGTGGGGTATCATAATATGTGCTTTACCTGCACATTATAAAACAGATTTTTATTTATTTTTATGCATAATAGTTATTGATATATCATGAAAAATGTCGCACTTGACTGGTTTTTTACACAAAACAGTGCGAAATTGTCGCCTCCCAAGTCCCAAGTGTCGTGTGGCGCGGTTACGCATCGCGGTAGCGTAGTTCAAACTTTACCTTGAAGATTTCACCTTTACCTAATAGGTACTTATTTACTACATCAATTAACAATTTGGAAATGATTTGTAATAGGAACCGTTTAAATAATTGCCTACCTACTCGTACTTGGGTATG
This sequence comes from Maniola jurtina, assembly GCF_905333055.1. NCBI lineage: Eukaryota > Metazoa > Arthropoda > Insecta > Lepidoptera > Nymphalidae > Maniola > Maniola jurtina. The sequence goes on along the minus strand of NC_060034.1, from coordinate 6,209,169 downwards.
TATTATGTATGAGTTGAAAAAAATAATGCCGTTATTGCCGTTTTGCGTTAAAATTTTTGACTAATAATTTACAAATACTACTTACTTACAAATAGCTTTATTTGCGCCTTTTAACACTATGCCTATTTATGTATTTTATTGTTGGTAAAAAATTGAATGGGTAAAGTCGGTAAAATCCGTTGACTTTTGAGATGTACTTTCAAAAATGGAAAAAAACGAGGTGAACTAACTTTACTTCGGTTATTGAAATAAAACTACTGTGAGCGATTCGGATTTTTACCCGACTGTGGCAAAGCCAAAAGGAAGGGTTATGATTTTATTAGCTTGTGAGCTTAGCACTAGGTACCTACTTAGGTAAGGTTAGCTACCTCGCAATGCCGCACAGCGCCGCGCCGATGTCACATGAGCCTGCTTATTTTTTTAAATATTTTGAATGTGATTCTACTACATATTAACCGTCTTCGTGAAACTCCAAATGATGGTGAAAATCGCATTCAAAATCATTTAGAAACTTGAAGCTGAAGTGCGACTTACGATAAGATACCAAAGCTCTACAACATATAGGTATAATGAATTTGACAGTGAAGGAAGCGATTTTGCTGTTTGTCCTCAGTTTTTGTACCTTACTTATGGTCTTCCCTAAAGAAGAATTCATTATAAACACCTTCTCAAAATAGATAGAAGAGTTGTGGTCACAAAACTAGATAGATATATGGCCTGTATTTTAAACGTGATGGGGAATGGGAACAAAAGTTGAAACTGGTTCTGATTACCCTTGACTGATCGTATCTGCAGTTTTACTTTTATCCTCACATTCTTATCTTCATCTGATTGTAAATTATAATTTATAATATTATTATTCAACACCATTATAAATTACAATAATCTTAAAGTATCGTTTACGCACGTCTTTTCTGCTACTGCTGCTTTCTTTTCAGCTTCTAAATGAATCGAGCAATTACTTCATTAAAAATAATTGCGTTTATATTTTAACCAGGCGCTATGGTAAAATTTTCAGATTACGGTGGTTATTCTTACATTTCAACGGACTCTCTTTCTATATTCTTATTCTAATACTCCGATATGGGACAGGTATCTAACCTAAGTGGAGGGATGTTCAGAACTAATGGCTTTACATGCGCTCTGAGGCACAGGGGTGCAACACCGCTAACTTCCAAACTCGGGGCTTATTGCTACTGAATTTCCATGATCGCCGGCCGTGCGTGGTTCCCGGCGAAATAAGCTAGCCACGAGAGTAGACCAGCGAGGCAGTTAAAAATCTTCAGAAATGAAAACGCATTTTTCAGGAAAATTTTGATTTCCAGAGGTAGAGGTACTCTGTAATATTGCTAAAATCTGTGATGCCCCACAGTTACCTAGCCTTTGATTAGGTAGGTAGTAGGTGTGTATAAAGAGAGCAGTATGGGATAAATTTTTTGTTCTTCAGTAAAAGTGGATTTCAACAATATTCCTGTTACAAAATAATTAGAAGCAACTCTTATTAGATTACCTAATGTAGGTATAGAAAATACCATATTAGGCCTACTTCGTTCGTTTTATTTGAATAAAATTGTAAAAAAATGTTTTATTATGGAAAAGGCCACTTTTGTTGTCTGGCCCATTTACTATATGAAACTTTCTCGTGGTTCATTTTTTTTGTGACCTCGGTAACTATTAATTCCTTTCAAGGAGAATATTTTAGCTTTGTAAACGTTGTAGTAGGTAAAGCCGTATAAGCTTTATACTATTATATATTCTGAGGTGTACCTAAGTAAGTATAGATGTATGTATACCTATAAATAGACATAAATCGTGTAGAAATCTTGGATTTTCAATTAGTCATAAATACTTATTGCAGATGACTTATTATTTATTATTTCAAAATTTCTTTTCATTACCGTTAAGTGTTAATTGAACAATTAATTAATTATAATTACTTGTGCGAGTGTATTCGTTGTTTATAGCCGGGGCTTGTAATTGCAACATGAAATCAATTATTGTTTGTGCCTACCTACCTACCTGTATTACCTAGTACTTACTCGATTTGTCATAATATTAATTAGCTAAGTCAGAGTATGGTACCGTAGACCCTGTCTACACTAGACAGGGTCTACGGTGCTTTCGGTGTGGTCTTTAAAACTTTGGGTGTTGGGGTACTAAATTGGGGTTATTTTTGGGGTTCCGTATTTCCAGAGAAAAAAGTGACCCTTACAGAAACACTTTGTGTGAATCACCTCTCCATGTATCACCGTCAAAACCTATACGGTACCTACTTCCCGTTGACCTAGAATGATGAAGCAATGAAAGATGACAGCAATGTCTTATAGCACATTAAGTGAAGGGAAAAATCAGGCCAAGGCCAAACATGATCCTAAATCAACGGGAAAAAAGATTATTAGATTATAAATATTATCTACTAATTAATTTGTCAGTAGATAGGTACTAATTAGTATCTTCCTACGAAAATTATTTCTGATACTTAAACAAAATATTTATAAAAATACTATAATTATTCTTAATTTTAAGTAAAAGACAAAGAAAAAGTGAATTTCTTGGCTTTGAGTTCCCACAAAATGAGCTTCAATTCTCAGGATCGATGGTGAAATTATGTTAAATTACACCATCAATTGCGTACCAACGTGGGATAAATATTGTATGCGACAAAGTGTTTATCAGGAGAATATAAATTTTCGGAAGACGCTTCGTATGAAAAATTTAAATGCCCCAAAAAAGCAATAAACAACCTTTGATGGACATAGGGACATTTTGGTAAGTTTTACGTTTAAAAAATTACGCATTAACCCTGGAAGTTGTTGGGTGATAATAATTGGGTATAGCCAAAGTTACGAAACTAAGGGGGATGATATATAAAATATTAAATTAGTACATTAACTAGGGAGTAATTTAGTTTATTTCATTAATCCACTTATCAAACGAGCACATAACCATGCTATAGAGTTACCTATCTGTTCAATGACTATAGCTGACTCGCCTGACTTCGCACAGGCGGCCTTTATAATACTATCAACACTAGATGATGCCCGCGACTTCGTCCGCGTCGAGTAAAATTTTAAAAATCCTGTCGGAACTCTTCGATTTTCCGGTATACAAGTCCCCAGGATGCAATGTACCAAAAATCAACATCGGTGAAACGGATGAACCCTGAAAAGCTAGCAGACAGACAGACAGACAGACGCACTATCGTATTTATAATATTAGTATGGATTATGTACTGGAAAATTATAGAACCTATCCATCTTCTTGCTGAAAAAACTTGAATAAAATCTGTTTCCTGCTCTTGTCATTAGTACCTATTAGCAAAAGACAGACGGAGCGGACTGACTTTGCTTTATGTAGTGGAAAAGGGATTTCTCTTTTGCTCGTAGTGAGGTGTAGGTCAGTTTAGAGGGTTGAGCCACGTGCCTTGCCAGCAGATGGTCCGTGACACCTGCCTTGCCACTACATCCATCACATTCTAACTCACACCGATAGTATATTTTTGTCCCTGTCCTTATGTACTTATTTTTATATAATTTATACGAAATGACGGCAACTAGGTGGACCTTGTGGCGGTTATAATGACCAAAGCTAATTTATATTAATTGCACAAGTCTATGGACTTATCTACCTGATTTTGACAAAACTCTATCTAGAATCATCTATTAGTTATATTATCCTTAGTTTTTAAAATCTTGTTAATATAACATTATCTATAACATCCACCCTCTCGCTAACCCCTAATGTACCTATACCTAATAGATTTAAGAATTCACTTTGGGTCATACCTATATGAGATTGTTTCGAAGATATTAGGTAATTAGTGTCTAGCTGAGCCTGTGACTTCATTCGCAGGGATTAAGGCTTTAAATATCACGTGACAAATCTATAATGTTCCAGGATAAAAGCACCTAGTCTTAAATGTCCCTTTCAGGTTTTTAACATAGAAAAAATCTCGTCGATCCGCGTTGCTCGTCGTGATTGAAAGACAAACCCACTTTTGCTTTTATAGGTAGGTTCCGGATAAACAATGAAAAGCTTAGATTGATAGTAGTTAAATGAATAAGCATTGTCAATTAATCATACTTATTTAAGAGGAAAACCTATGCGAATGACATTGACGATTTCCCCTTCAAACTAGCAATTTTGACATGTCATGACCCTCTATTGACAATTAATCAAGCAGACATTTCAATCTGCGAAATTTACGCGGACTTTTAGTATTTTGACGTAGGAGGGTAAAAGATCCAGTAAATGAACGAATAAGGACTACCCTGACTTTGACCTAAAATTAAGATTTATGAGAATCGTTCTATATATAATTTTTATATTTTTTTTTATCTGTGTCTATACACAGTAGGTATACACTCTTAAATTATTTAAATATCAAAAACGCAAAAAAATGCGTGGTATTAATTATTATAAATTATTTTATTTAACAAAAGGATAAATTGCCAGTAAATGAACTGGGAATTTCAGTGAATGAACGAACTCTATCTAGTGCATAAACTCTCGATTCCTATTAATAAATTCTTAAGTATATTTTCGGCTTGGAATTTTAAAAAAAATGTCAGATTTTCAGTTTTTGACTTATTGTATATTTTTTTCTACATTTTGCGCGATAAATCAAAAACTATTTTACATAATAATAATAAATAAAACCTGTTTTAGAATGTATAATACAGCCCTTTCATATGATATTATCCCCTTTGGTATAGTTATCTTAGTTTGAAAGTCACCTAAATTTTCTGGAAAACAGTCCAAATGACTACAGAGAAAATGAAACTTAACGCCCTTGTTGCATCCAAGTCGCTGGAAGTGCAACATCAGCTACTGAATGTGTTAAGAGTAGAATGGTAGATTAGAGGTACTGGGTTGGGGCTGAGGTACAGATTTATCACCAGAAGTCAGAATCGTTCAAATTGCAGACTGCAAGTTACAATAGAGCCGCTTGGAACAATTTTTTTTGCTGTTTCTTCTGGTAATATTCACAACGCAGAAATAATAATCATCATGGTGTTTAGATGGTTTGCGCCAAATTATAAATTTTTTTTAGTAGTTAACTATTCTTATTTGCTCATAAACGCAACGAGGAAATACAGCTTCCACATATAAAAATTGGAGTCCAGGCCTTGCTGTTAGCTGCTAATGGGTTCTCAAAGTAGCCCGAGTATGCTTGTTTTACTGGGCACAAAAGGAAAGAATGAAAGGAGCTTACCCAGTACATCTTAAAAGATCCGTTATAGATACATGCATCCTGCCATGCCTTACCTATGCCAGCCAAACATGGGTCCAGACAAAGAATATAAAAAGAAATAGTGACTTGCTAAAGGGCGATGGCAAGGTGCATAAATTAAGCAAAAAATATTCAAAGTGAGAATTGAAGACATAAGAAAAAAGACAAAGCCTACAGACACCTTGAGACATGCCCTAAAACTGAAATGCAAATGGTCATATTGTATCGATTTTTACAGATGAAAGAAGGACAGGTAGGTAGACCGAAGACGCGTTGGTCTAATGCTATTGTGCAAATCGCGAGAGAAAATTAGCTTGATAGTACCAAAGACAGAGAGAAATGGGGATACCCAAGAGGGATCCATATACAAGAAAAAAGAATACCAGAATAAATATAAAAAAAATTCAAAAGAAAAATAAAACCGACTTCAAAATCACAAACACTAAAAAGTAAAAAATAATTTAAGTTATTGTGGTTTTTGAAGTCGGTTTTATTTTTATTTTGAAAATTTTTTATTTCAAAATTTTTAGTGGCCCCACTGTACTATAATAATATGCCATGCCCAGCTAAAACCCTACTGTTTACTAAGCAATTACACTGATCGCGAGCAATTTGCTCTTATCCATTGAGGAGTTCTGTTCTCCATCTCAGAAGATATTCATCAGAACTTCATCAAATTTATATGGGACCACCTGCAAAGTATACCTAGCTTTTCAAAAAAAAAAAAAATCCAAATCGGTCCAGGCGTCTTTGAGCAATCGGTGAACATACATTAAAAAAAAATTGAATTTGCTCTTATCCATTGAGGAGTTCTGTTCTCCATCTTCAAAGATATTCATCAGATCTTTACCAAATTTATATGGGATCACTTGCAAAGGTATACCCTATCAAACAAAAAAAAATCCAAATCGGTCCAGGCGTCTTTGAGTAATCGGGGAACATACATAAAAAAAAAGATACCAACGAATTCAGAACCTCTTCCTTTTTTTAAAGTCGGTTAAAAATATACTAAGATTTACTAACATGGTGTTATACCATAGAGTAGCAAACAGAGGCAAAGCTTCTAAGAAGCGAGCAAAATTTATAACTATTTTGGTAGGGCTGGCACTGGAGGATACAATTTAATTAACAATAGTTATTTGTTCAACAAGATGGTAAAGTTTGTTTTTGTTGTGATTGCCTAGTTTAAATATCGATCTTTAAATATCGATCGATAGATCTAAATATCGATTTTGAACGAAATCAGTCAATTTAGAAAGAATTATAAATGGTGCCAACTTTTTTAAATTTTGGTTACAGGTTCCTATTTTGTGATCCCAGGGAGCTCTAAATATCGATTTTGAACAAAATCGGTCAATTAACAAAGAATTTCAAAATGGCGTCAACTTTTTTAAATTTTGGTAACAGTTTCTTATTTTGTGATCCCAGGGAGCTCTAAATATCGATTTTGAACGAAATCGGTCAATTAACAAAGAATTTCAAAATGGCGTTGACTTTTTTAAATTTTGGTTACAGGTTCCTATTTTGTGATCCCAGGGAGCTCTAAATATCGATTTTGAACAAAATCGGTCAATTAACAAAGAATTTCAAAATGGCGTCAACTTTTTTAAATTTTGGTAACAGTTTCTTATTTTGTGATCCCAGGGAGCTCTAAATATCGATTTTGAACGAAATCGGTCAATTAACAAAGAATTTCAAAATGGCGTCGACTTTTTTAAATTTTGGTAACAGTTTCTTATTTTGTGATCGCAGGGAGCTCTAAATATCAATTTTGAACGAAATCGGTCAATTAACAAAGAATTTCAAAATGGCGTCGACTTTTTAAAATTTTGGTAACAGTTTCTTATTTTGTGATCGCAGGGAGCTCTAAATATCGATTTTGAACGAAATCGGTCAATTAACAAAGAATTTCAAAATGGCGTCGACTTTTTAAAATTTTGGTAACAGTTTCTTATTTTGTGATCGCAGGGAGCTCTAAATATCGATTTTGAACGAAATCGGTCAATTAACAAAGAATTTCAAAATGGCGTCGACTTTTTTAAATTTTGGTAACAGTTTCTTATTTTGTGATCGCAGGGAGCTCTAAATATCGATTTTGAACGAAATCGGTCAATTAACAAAGAATTTCAAAATGGCGTCGACTTTTTTAAATTTTGGTAACAGTTTCTTATTTTGTGATCCCAGGGAGCTCTAAATATCGATTTTGAACGAAATCGGTCCATTAACAAAGAATTTCAAAATGGCGTTGACTTTTTAAATTTTGGTAACAGTTTCTTATTTCGTGATCCCAGGGAGCTCTAAATATCGATTTTGAACGAAATCGGTCAATTTACAAAGAATTTCAAAATGGCGTCGACTTTTTTAAATTTTGGTAACAGTTTCTTATTTCGTGATCCCAGGGAGCTCTAAATATCGATTTTGAACGAAATCGGTCAATTAACAAAGAATTTCAAAATGGCGTCGATTTTTTTAAATTTGGTAACAATATCCTGTTTTGTGATCCTAGGGATCCTCAAATATTGATTTTGAACAAAATCTATGACAGTTCAAGAAAATAGATTTTAAACACTATTTAAATTATTATCATTAACATTAAATTAAATGAAAACACGACGCGCGACGTGTACTGCAGCCCCTGAGCTTGAGCACAGGCCGAGCCGGTATAAACCGATTTCTCTCCGTACGCGACGTAGCGCCTGTGCTCACGCACACACGCGCCTCAAGCTTGTAGTAGTGTACCTATCGTAGCGCGCTTGTATGAAGCTTTGACTCTGTTCGCTACTCATGTGGTTATACAACGCAATACCACACTAACAAACACTCGTACAAACATACAGACAAGTATATACTCACACACACTCACACACACACATGGACGCACGCACACACACTTTTGAACGGTTTGAACGGAACACGGTTTTGAAATTGAAATTGAAAAAAGTGTAAGAATTTGTAAGAAAATATTTAAAAAAGGTATATCAGCCGGTTTTTTATTCCAGCTCTTAATACATGTAAAAACGTCCAATCTGTTCATTTACTTGAGCCTTTACCCTAGTACCTAATTATATCGACCGCCCCATATCAAAACAAAGTAAATGTCATTTTTCCGAAAATCGTTTTATGTCATAAGCCTAACTTTCATAGTATGTCCCGTTGTATTGTAAGGACACCCACATTAAAGTAAAATTAAAAGCTAGTAAGTCGCTTTGACCATTTTAAAACATAGTAAGTCTATGAACTGGCTAGGTTTTTTATAGATTAATGCGCCTTACTAAGTTTTTCAAAGGAATTAGATTAAATAAAATAAATATCACCCATTATCTAAATACCATGTCAAAACAGTAAATACTTAATGATGCATTAAAACTTAAAAGTAAGATAGGAAAAGTCAATGACCTCTACATGTCAACTGTTAAATATGGCTTGCAAGGGAAATACTTTGCATACTTACATAATGTTTTTAGGGTTCCATATCTCAAAAGGAAACACGGGACCCTTATAGGATCACTTTGTTGTCTGTCTTTCTGTCCGTCTGTCCGTCTGTCGTGTCTGTCAAGAAAACCGATAGGGTATTTCCCGTTAACCTAGAATTATGGGCAGGTAGATAGGTCTCAACTCTCATAGCCCAAGTAAAGGAATAAATCCGAGAACAAATTTCGTGATTCTAGATCAACGGGAAGTACTGTATAGGTTTTCTTGACGGACGGACGGACAAATGGACAGACAACAAAGTGATCCTTTAAGAGCTCCGTTTTTCATTTTGAGGTACGGAACCCTAAAAAAGAAAGTGATGCACATCTAATGAATAAATGTCACACTTCCACAAATGCCAGTCTTCACACTAAAATATTTAAACCCCTTTAATTTAAAAACTGTCATAGCCTAGTGGTTAGAACGTCCGCCTCCTAATCGAAAGTCGGGGGTTCGATCCTGGAATCACGCACTACTAACTTTTCAGTTATGTGCGTTTTAAGCAATTTAATATTGTACATCAAATCTTTGAAAAGAGCAACCGCCGAGTTTCTTGTTGAAGACTACGGCCTAAACTTCTCTTGAATTTAAACCACTTACTAGGTTTTGATCTGAGAAAGAAATTTGACATTAATTGACAAAATTGAGAGACCTAAGCTTGTATAAGAACACAGAAGTGTCATAATTCGTGTTCACTTTGCCTAACGTCTCTCAGAGAGAGATTTAAACTGTTTCTTATAATCACTGGCCATATTTCAAATGCGAAAGTGTGTTTGTTGGTTTAATATTCAATCACGCTGCAACGGAGCAACCAGTCGACGTGGTTTTTTGCATGGATACATTTAAAGACCTTGAGAGTGACATCTCTCTCCGCATCGTATTCTTTATTGCTGAGGGTTGTGACCTCTTTCCATTATTCCTACATCTAATGGTAGGTTTTCTTGGGATAATAATGCGGTGGGTTCAAAGAGCCTACGGAACTCGACTAGAAAAACGAGATTTTGACTCTTAGTTTTAACGGTTATGAATTAGTTATTATTATCAGTGATAAAATTGATTAGGGCTGCCAGGTAAAATTACATTTATCTCGGAAAATCAAAGAGTTTCCACGAGATTTTTTCCAAGTTTGCGCTACTAAGTACATATATTATGAAGAGGAAAGGTTTGTTTGTTTGTTATCGATAAACTCTGAAACTACTGAACTACTTGCACTAAAGACATAATCATCAACATCAACCGACAGACGTCCACAGTGAACATAGGTCTTTAATAGGGTCTTCCACATGCTACGGGTTTGCGCCGCCTGAATCTTTGCGCTTGCGCTTGACGACAATCATGCTTTAAAGAAAGCAATGATGAGGTCCAAGTTGGAGCACGCTTACCTGGAAGATGCCTATTCACTCTTGGCTTGCAGGTATCTATGGTATATATGGCAGGAAACACGGCCGCCGAAATGGCGTTCCAACCTTTAGGCTCTCCCCATTGCCCGCAGCATGAATCTGAGCTTCCTTATGATGGTTATATTATGTACATATAATATCTCATAAGAAATCTCTAACACACAATCCAGCTAAGTAGGTCCAATTTCAAAAAAAGCTAGCTAGCCGACAAATCTAACTCAGTTAGGCAGCCTTCGGGAACCTTCGAGATGTCTCTCGTCCAAAATTCCTCAATGCTTGAAGACCCGTCTTTGAATAGTGCATGATGTCAGTGATGAAAAATGGATCCGAAATATAGGTCTTTTTTTGTACACAGGAAATGCCTGACGCATACCCCTCCGTCATGTGGGGCTTGCACCAAACTTGCACTACTACGAAATCCATTTCGGAACACGGCGCCCGAAACGAGGCGCGCTATCTCCTAAAAAACATAGGTATAATACCTATTTAGAACACTTACTATCTGTCATCATAATCTATGACAACCTCCGAGTATTTACCTGGTAAAACCGTAACTTTCGAATAAATTTTAGTATATAAGCAGGCTTCATTTAGAAATGAAAAAATCCCTATTTTATTTTTCAACGATTATAAACACAACTTTCATTCAAAAATAATAAGCTTAAATTCATTTTAAATAATATTTTGCGACGAAATGACGCGCACAGTCCTTCCGCCATGACAGTCCAGTGGACACTGAATTCCATAGAGCGCCTGCAAGAAAATAAATAGCACAGGAAGTTTTTTGGTTAGTTTTAGATTATTTAAGAAATGAAAAACATTTAGTATAAAACTAACAGTTCAAATTGATTGCTAAACCTAAACATATCATTTTGTGGAGGTTGGCTTCAAAGTATCAAGATGTTAAAGAAAACTTTTACAGAACAAGTTGCGAACAGCAATGTTTTCAACTTGTTTTTTTTTATTATTGGGATAATGTATACTAAATTAAAAAAGGCCCTTATAATCTTCACAAACTGAAGTTTTTAATTGCATGTATTTAATAGATGTTAATGCTTTAGAAAAATAAACAATTTACTTCAAAGTACAGCATTTTTGCGATTTGTCAAATAGCAATTACCTTAAATAGGTTTACCAAAAATTAAAAGAGAACCGAAAACGCGCCACAATAGGGATCTGTGGGGGTTACCATATTTTTTTAAGAGTTAGAAGGGCTTAGTGCCGCAGAAAGGAGAAGATTAATAATTATTATCATTATTATTGCAAATGCAAGCAATTTTCAGTGATCATAGGCCATAATATTCTGTAACTATTGATAGTTTACTATACTATGCAGTGGTTTTACACACACTGGGAACGTCCTTATTATAATTAATATACCTACCCAATATCTAAAACGGTTCAAAGTTTCTCAACCACTTGCAAGTTGCAACATTTTGTTTAATAGCAATATAACATTATCGAAAGTGCTAGTGAAACTTGTAGGCGCAACTACTTCTATCTTTTCATTCATTATTATTTCATATATCTTCTACGTATTAGGTATTATATATATTTTCTTAAGCGAAGGAGGTGCTTACAGTCACCTTTTTTGTTATATTATGCCTTAGTTACTTGAATTCCTAAGAGATGGATAAAGTAGATTTTTATCTGTAGAAAAAAGTGGTAAATTAAGAATTCTTATGTATGTGCTGATAACATTAATGAATTGTAAAGTAAATAAAATAAGTGAGCCGGATAAATTAAAATGTAATCCCGCAACAAGTTAATATTATTATCCGTTCATGTCGTTTGGTAATTTGGAGGGCACTTAAAAGGAATTCTTGGCGGTGTTTAGAAATGATGCAATTAATATTTAATTAGATGCTTCGCGAATTCCAGGGAGCCAAAATGGAGGCATATTTATATTCCACAGTCATCGTGCTGGGTTTGAAATTTTTGGCACTTATTCAACTTAAACTTTCATCTGTTTTTTTTTGTCATGAACATATTTTTCGCTGTGAAAATTTAGACTTACTGATGTACTTAAGATTTCTGAAGAAAAGAATATTTCAGAAGAAGAGATGATGTACTTAAATCATAAATATTTTTATTGCAGTTGGTTGAGGGCAGGTTAGCTTCGTAGTAAAAATGTATTTCAGTGTAATGAAAAAACATTTTTCTAAGAGCATAAAAATTCGGTGAACTCAGGAGCGGTGTGCCAGTGGCCAGTGTGGATAGACCAAAGTCCAAATCCTATGGGATTTGGACTTTGGACTTGAATTCTGGGAGAAGGACCGTGCTTAGTAGCGAGCCAGTGACGGGTCGATGACGAAAATTCATGACGGTTCTAGGAGTTGGGCAAATTGCGCTGGTAAATCCAAGGCTCACTAATTAAGATTTCACACCCGAAAATACCTGAAAGAATATTGTCGCCTTCAAAGACTGAGTGATCGACTTCTGCTGGCGGCGCGGGCGCAATGCGCAGGTGCAAGTGATATTCCATTAAATTTTAATACAGATGTCGCGTGCACCGCCTTTTTACTTTGCGACGCTCCATTATAATTAAAGTATATTATACTGTCGTAAAACCGCCTTCGCATGCGCATGCCACGCGCCTTATTCGCTGCTTCAACGGGACTCTCCGAAACTTACTTTATCTGATGCTTATTGAGAAGTAAAGAGGGGCATTAAAAATTCGATATCCGTGAATTGTATGTAACATTTCAATGTTTATATAGCTACCTACTAACTTAATTAAGATTTAAGGCAACCACAATGTTATGTTAAAAATTTCGAAAAATCTAAATTTTTTAAAATGACTTTCTTTAATAATTAATTCTAGCTCCATAAAGTTCCGCTATAGAAAACATCACATCATTTTATTACTTCAGTATAAGTACTCTATTGGTAGTGTTTACATTTTTGCTGCCGGCAAAAGCATTAAAGCTTCATACCGGTTCTATGGATTTCAGTGAAATATTTCTCACGCTGTGTCACAGTACGTACAGTCAGTAATAAATAATTCAGTTGTATTGTCCAGCTGTAATGATATTATTCAACAGCTTATTCAGGACAGGATTTCAGTCCATCTATACGTGTTAAGATCTCGGTTTATAACCTTAAAGGTTCGACTTCGAACTTTACCCATTGGTCTGGACTGAAGAGCTTTGCGCCTGCTACAGAGGTAACGAACCAGGGACCTCGTATTTATAATATGATCCCAGAGCTTACCACTGCACCAGACAGGTCGTCTTATAGGAAAGTAGTTTCAGCGATACAGTCATGGCCGAAAGGCTTATTCAAAATAGCAAGTTAACTCTATTATTCTCAAACTACCTACTAACTGCTTTTACAGTAAATCTTATCTGCCTACTTATTAGTTTTTCATAGACGATTTCCTTGCACTGCACATCAGGGGCATGAAGTAAAATACTACAGTTACTAACAACCAAGCTACTACAGTAAATCTTATCTGCACATTCATTTTACATAGATCAATTTCTTTACCTGCCACCGATCCAAGCATGAGTTTTTTCGAGCTAATATGTACTTAAAGTCTTTACAACAAGCTTCTAGAGTAAACCTTATCTCTATATTCATTACATACATGATTTCCTTTGGCCTGTCATTGGGGTCAGCATTTCGACATCAATGGGTGCAAGCATGAAGTTTAATAATTCTGGGGTAAAAATAGCTCAATTTTTCTCAAGCTGCTTACTACTTAATTTTTCAAACTAAGCTTCTACAGTAAAGTAAACTTTCACACGGACGAATTCCTTGGCCTGTCACCAGTGAAAGAGTGGAGCTAAATAATTCTGCGATACAAAGCTACTAACTACTTGCGTCTTCTCACCAAGCTTCTACAGTAAATCTTATCTGCTTATTCGTTTTACATAGACGATTTCCTTGGCCTGTCACTGGTGCAAGCGTGAAGCCAGGTCTTTCCCGCGCTTCAGGCGCCCGCGGCCAACCCCGCCTCCCATTGTAGCCCACAATGCGTCGTACCTCATGCTAACGAGCGCTCCGAGCGAAGCAGACACATTTGTAAAAACCACAATAAGCCCTCCATTTCGGCATATTGTTTTGACATACAATAAATATTTGCAAGATTACACCGCGCACAGATTGCTGGCCGATTCGGTATCGATCGTTTCCTTCGTAACTAGGGAGCTGGTGGCAGGTTACATGTATAGAGAGCATACTAAGCGTTGTGTAAGTTATACCCCACATAATGATTGCAAAATAAACATATTTATAACGACAATAAAATTATTTTAACAAAAACAATGCTATCAAAACAATTTTTCTCTTTCCAATCAATGATCTTTCATTATAAAAATAAAACTAAGCTTCATAACAATTTATATTATTGTTTATTAAATATTGATGCAATCACATTGAAGGCGCAGACTGTTTATAATTTATACCTATCCTTGGGATATCTATGTAGGTATACGGATTTGATTGGGACAATTTGGATAAAAAAGCGAAAGCTTTTTTTTAGGATCAAAAACAAACGGGGTGAAAATACTAACCGTTCTTCAACTTTGAAATTTCTCAGATTTCAGTAATGCACATTGACTTTTTGACTTAGCTTTTTAATTATATCTGCTTAAAGAAAACATTGTAAATCTGCTACTAGCTCTTAGCAGAGAGTTCTCGATTGGTTGCTATTGTTGACCGGTAGACTCGTTCGGAGTCCGGAGCGTATTACACACGGTTGCGATCAGCAGCCCACTTTACCAGGTGGCTTTAGGTATTATCAGCTCGATAACATCTTTAATATACTCGTAGCTTCCGGGGATTTTAAAATTTTATGTTCTAATTTAGCAATGTTTTATTTTATATACTAAACTAACTGATGCCCGAGACTTCGTTCACATGGATATAGGTTCGTTAAAAATACTGTGGAAACTATGTGTGTTTCCCAGATTAAAAGTAGCCTAATATGTGTTAATTATTCAAGATATAATATACTAGCGACCCGCCCCGGCTTCGCACGGGTGGACATTTATTTTTTCTATTTTCCGGGATAAAATATAGCCTATACGGATTCGGAAGAATCCCTCTAAGTAATGGTAAAAGAAATTTTGAAATCGGTCCAGTAGTTTTTGAGCATATTCAATACAAACATACAAAAATACAAAGGTTTCCTCTTTATAATATTAGTATAGATTATCTCTATTCCAAATTGCAGCCAAATCCATCCTGTAGTTTTTAAGTGAAAGAGTAATAAAGGTACACACACACACACACACAACCACAACACGTAAAAATTTTCGCCTTTATAATTTATTGTGATTAAAAAAGATTTCTTTTCATAACAATGCCTAAAGTGTCATTGTCATAATCCACAGCCAATAATATGGATCCACTATTGGACATCAGCCTTTTTTAAGTAGCGCCAACGCTGCTTATCCTCGAACTTTTGGATCAATTTGATGCCAGCCACTTTCCGGATGCCATTGCTCCAGGGCTTTGCCCAACCAAACCAAGGCAGGGACCAAGCCCTGGAGATGTAATCTCATCATTTCAGTCCTCCGACAAACGTTACCAGCCCATTGCTACTTCAATATGTGCTAGCCTTGAGAGATACGTCGGTTGCTTTAGTTCTGTGGCGAATAACTGCATATCTGACAAGGAAACAAAAGAAAGAAAGAAAGGAAAAGTTTATTTATGAACGCTGTACCATACATCACCTGTTACACCTAAGGGTTTGGTTATCCATTCTAACGCTTGACCATTTAAGCCAAAAAGCCTCAATCAGAAGGAGCTTCGGAATAAACTTTTGTGTGGCACAACCCGAAAAGAAAGAAATAAAGAATCAATGCCCAGTGTAGTTACTGTTATTTACAAGGTAAATTTTTAAATCTCTTGTTTATACTTTATAATATTACCAATATGAAGGGAGGAAATTAAGGGAGATTTTAGCACTGTTGCCGCTGCCTGTAGTCTGAAGCGATGTTCCAAATCATACTTTACTTAGTACCTACATGTATCTGTACATACTATACAGCTATATTCGCGATGATTTAAATGAAAACAGTGTGTAGAAAATCAGAGGCTCGGGCGCTGGCCGGGAGCGTAGTTACATGTAACACTTCAAGCTCGCAAATTGTAGGGTGCACCCAGTTAGCACCTCGTAGGTGTCATGATTGCCATAATTTGCGTCCCAGGCTGTGGCCTCAAGGCCCTGTCGTCACGTCTTATCACCTAAATACTCGTATTAAGGCACTGATTTAAAATGTACCTAACTAAATGTATGGTAATGTTACGCCCATTATCTGGATACCACCATACCTTGATGTAGGTAAAACTGTGATGTGGGTATAAATGTACATTTTTACGTTAAAATTTATTCTTAAACTAAATAAGATCGTCAGCTTATAATTTAGCAGATAAAATACGTATGAGTAAGAAATTAAATGAACTCATTTTAAAGAGAGTTAAAACTAAAATTGAGTTATTGAGTATTATTAATAGATAGATAACAATAATTTTATATTTTGTCCACAAAATGTGATAATCCAGGCTTACAATGACGTAAGTTAATCTTTACTTTATACAGTTTACAGTATTAATATTGTTTTCCACTCACGAACACGAATTCGAAAAAGCTGCAGCGATATTTTTTGGAGAGAGCCTTTATTCTCATGTACCTATGCTTCCTTTCCTTTTTAATTATTCAACAAAATATACTATTGCTATTAAAATATAATCAATATAAATTCATCTTTTGAAATGAGCTTTGTGGAAATAGCTACTAACGAACAGACACATCTTGTTCTACAAAAATAATAAATAATAAGTAATAATAAGTATAATATCAAAAGGTAAAACTTACTCTAGTACTCCAATTTTAGGCATTTTGTTTATTGTTTCATCGGATAAGAAATGATCGCTATAAATAATTCCAGTATATTGCTTTCACAATAGCAATGGGTAAGGGCCAATATGTAAAGCACGATCTAAACCTATTCATAAAAGTTGCATCTATTGCTTATAGGGCGAAAGCTTATTATTTTGCCTTTTTTATTCAACAAATAAAGTCTTCTAAACCCAGCGGGTGCTAAATATGCGAGCATGCATATGCAAATCAGAATAAACATACACAAGTGTATTATTGAACGATTAGGGATTCATTCAGAGGTTCTATTCTCTGGAGGTGAAGGAGGTAAGATGATTTTATTTAATTTCTTCATGGTACGTGCCTGGAAAATTATTATTAATGTCCACAGTTTCGACATGATCTATTTATCATACTTGAATAATGTGACATAAGCTGTTCGTACTAGAAAGAAGCTTCCACACATCTAATAAGTATGAGCCCCTATTTGTCGTGTAGATATTTCGTGAAGGCAACTCATGATCCTAACATGTTTCTGATGCAATGTGTCTAAATGCAAACTTACATCTTTAATAGGTACCTACTCGAACTAACAACAGCAAAAATTGTTCAAGCCTGATGAACTAATTATTTTCGACTCTCTAAATGTTCTTGGTTTCGGTGGGCGGTCACAACATTATAAAAGATCTTACGTTAGACGATCCACGTGCTGTTTTAAGAAAATTATTTTAGAACCGTAATCTTTAAAAAGATGTATAGAGAAATTGGGGAGAGTTCCTAGGGATCGCATTAGGAGTCATACAACCCTTGCTCCGTTAAACTTGAACACCGATTCATGTGCGTGCACGTTTCCTACGATTATACAAAAATTCCATCACAAAACATTTCCCAAGCACTGCTTAGTGTAGGTCTAAAATATGTTTACTAATATTATTGGAATTATAACTTTTTGACGATCACATTCAATTGTATTCTGCGAACGAAAACCAAAATATTTCTCTAATGATCTCTCGGGAGGGTTCATAAAAATACGTCACCGCAGAAGAGATTGCTGAGAAGGTGACTCTCTTCACACATTAATAAGCTATATTGACTTTGAGATTTCTCTAAGCATTGGCCATAAATTTAAAAAACATCAATATTGTATGACGATATTAATGCCCATGTTGGGAGGACCATTAGGGCCGCATAATCCCATTGTATTTTTTCTCATACCTTCGCTTTTCATCTCTACAGCCGCTAAATTGACGTCAGGTCGACGTAAGGTACGACAAAAAATGATAAATTCACTTTTAATAAATTCAGGGGCATTTGAAATTAACCTTTATCATTGAAAGACAAGGCGCTGTTGGTCGTTAAAATCGAGAGCGAATATGAAAAAGGCTTTGTGGAAGAATTGAAAGTCAGAAAATACTGGACTGCACACGCGATTTTGTTGGGACAAGTCATAAATCTAAAAATATTGGTCGCAAATTGAAAAAGATTAGAATTTGGAACGTTTATGGAATCATATTTTCGTTTCAAGGTTCTGTTAGTATTTTTTCGTATCCTTAAAAATGTTCGTTGTTGCGGGTGTTCCACGGAGTATTAAAGTAAGGTTATTAAAACAGTACCTGAACAAGTTTGTTTATGAGTAAGACCAACACACCCAATCATTCAGGCTTGATTGAAAACTTCCTTTTATTAGTTAATTATCTTGTTCATCATACTCAAAGTCGGATCGCAGAGAGGCTTCCATATTTCAATTCTCTCGTATCGATTGTCAAAACGTCCTGTATGAGGTACTTGACATCGTATGGGGGCTTCATGTATGGTCATCGCTCATATCACGGGCCCATTCATGTATGGTAACGACACTTCGCTTAGATTTATGTTTCTGTTATGTGCCGGCTCCTGCAAAGATACGTTCTCACTACTCCTGCAGTCAGATCTTTGAATTTATTGCGAGCACATAAGCATGCAGTGCCGCCCATTGTATCGATTTGTTTGATGAGTGATTTAAGATTGAGATTAATGACTACTTGCAATAGTAGGTGTGTAATTTACTCTACTATGTAGATGATTAGTACTACAAGTAGTAGTAATAACTTAATAGTTGTAGAAGTATTGTAGAAGAATTCGCTGCTTAAACTTTTTTTCCAAAGAATTATTTATCATTTTTCTAGCTCATTTGTGTACGTGTATCTATAGGTATATAAGAGAAACTTTATTTTAAGTTATTTTAATTAAGGAACTAATATTTTAAGTAACTTTATATAAGAGTTCTCGCAGTAACTCTGAAAATGGCGCGGCAAAAGGCCTAAGACTCCCTCAGTAAAAAAACATTCTAGTAAACTTTATAACAAAACGTTTTACAAAAAAAAAAACAGTGGAAAGTGAACTTTTCGGTGTCAAGTTCCCATCGGCCGTATCATATCCGAACCAGTGAAAGCAATGCATGCGTTTCTTATTTGATTAGCAGCACGGTGTCATGATACGAAATAGATAATAGATTTAATGTGGTTTTAATATGAGGCATTAACCGCTTCTTTATGCATTTCGATCACGTCGTGATATTATGTCACTCTAATAGGTTGTTTGAAAGCGTAGCTGAGAAGACCGAGATTCACAGGTGGCTATCAATAAAATATACACGCACCACTCCCAGATAGGTGCACCATGCTTACGGTAATTATTGGACTCTCCTATTATATTGTGTAAGCATTACACAGATAAGCAAGTATCTTGGAAGTGGACAGTTAAATATAAATTCAATTAAAATTACTTGAATAAAAAATTACATACTTACCTATTAATCTTAAAGCATCTCTGAAAATTCATATCTTATTTAGTTAGATGTTTGTTATTAAGTTATTGTTTTAAGTATATGGTTCCTTGTAAAGGTTTTCGAATGATCAGTTAATGACGTTGAAGGATTGCGGTTTATTCTAGTGTTAGTAAAAAGGCAGATATATTCTGAGATTATTATAATTTAATGATAAAATTAATCATCTCTTGCTGGAGTAAAACATTGTATAATAAGTACCTGTTCTACCTATTCAGTCAATACATTTCATAGAAAAAAAAACTATCTTACTGGCATATCAACGTATAGTTCTAACTGCTGGGCTTGAGACTTGAGGCTTGAGACTTGCGGTCAGAGGGTTTGCATGTAGGTTGTCTTTAAAACGTATCAGGTACGTGGCCATATACCCATTAGAATGCAAAATCTTCAAAGATTTTAGCCAAGCTAGGCCAGGATGGCATAACTAGTATAAAGTTTTCAGGTTTCAATACAAACATTGGAATCTATTTTATCTATAACCGAACTGAGTATAACGCGAAAATAAACATTGTTCCTCATATTTTCAAGAATATCCCAAAACAATTTAATTTCTGGCAACACTAGCGCATATTGGAAAGAATTTTATCTCTACTAATAGAAGTTAAATGTTGATTAAGGAAATGGTGTGGTAATTGAATTTATTCTATTTCGATATCACACGTTGGAACACAGTTTCGATAGGCAATAGATTCCTCGATATAAATTGTAATGGGTAGTCAGGCGTGTCATTCGCCCCTTTATCAAGGAGTGAAATACGATGCTCGATGCATCACATAAAGTTATAATTTGGGGCGGAACTAAACGAAGTATTCATAATCACAACTTGGGCTTTTACTTTTGCGTTAATTTTTGGAATTCCTGTACTTTACTCGAAACGTTTTTAAGATATTAAAAGTTTTGTTTTTAAACTTGGGTTTTAAGGGTATTCCAAAGTGTTCCCACGCGATAGTATACAATATATATTAGCTAATGTATTATTATTGAATCAATACGGCTAAATACGCAAGGTAAAGTATTGAATCGTCATAATCATCATATTTATGTAGCACACATCCACAGCTGGACATAGGTATTTTGTAAGGAGTTCCACACGCCACGGTTTTCGCTGCCTGAATCCAGTGACTCCCTGCGACTCGTATGATATCGTATGATAAAACGTATTAATATTATGGTCGTTAAAGAGCAAAAGTTATAATTTAAATTTTATTAGTACTCCACAAGACATAATGGACTTATTCTGCCTTAACAGGGCTCTCTCCGTCATTTACTCCATACAATCTTAGTTCCAACTAGCTGATGCCCGCAGCTTCGCCCGCGTGGATTGGTCAGATCCCCTGCAGCATCAGGATTGAGGAGTTGGACTCCAAATTTTTTATGAAACAATGTCGCAAAGTTCCTCTATCGATTAAAAAAGAAATGACGCAAATCGGTTCAGAAATCTCGGAGATTTCGGTGTAGGTACATAGGTAGAAAAACACAACTCCCTTTTTGAAAGTCGGTTAAAAAAGTAGCCTATTTTACGCCCTGGTCAATCCTCTACTTGCCTGTGAAAGTCCCGTCAAAATCGGTTCAGCCGTTCCAAAGATTAGCCTTTTCAAACAGACAGACAGACAGACAGACAGACAGACAGACAGACAGACAAAAATTTTAAAAACGTGTGATTCAGTTATGGTATCGTTCAAATAACCATATGAGCTTAATATGAGGTAGTTATTTCGAAATTACAGACAGACACTCCAATTTTATTTATTAGTATAGATTTCATTTGAATATTAAGCAACCAAAGTCCATGAAATTTTGCAGACGTATTCTAGAAACTAATATCTGTGCCTGTGGTGTTTTAGATTTTTATAAAAATAAGTAGTTTAAAATCACAGGGGTCAAAGATTTGTATACATGTGAATTTTTAAGACCGCGTATTTTTGAAACCGAATAATGAAATTGGGACTACGATTGTATGGAGTAAGTGACGGAGAGAGTCCTGTTAAATTAAAATCCGCAGTATCACAAGAAAACATAATAAGAGAAAGAGTTGTAAAATCAAACAAATAAAATAATATAATAGGTATGTAAGATAGAGGTAGTTACGAGCAATATTCATTATATTGTTTGTTTATAAAACAACCAAAAACTATCGCCATTCGCTAATTTAACAATGAAGCCGTAAATTGCTTGAGACGTAGTAAGTAGTTAAAGAAATTGGCCCCAGACAAATAAATGTGGATTGTTATAGCTACGGCCTAAGTAACTGCCAACAAATTACTGAAGATAAAAAACCGCATTCAAATCGGTCAAGCCAGAAGAGAGAAAATCGTGGACGTAGGTACATACCTTGTACATACGGACATAGCTACCATAGGTCCTTTTTTGTTTTTTGAAGGTGGTTAAAATGCTTAGAGATGGCTACATGGTTATAAATAATATATCATGTCGATTACATAGATAAGCAAAAAAGTTGATGGATAGGATTGATGGTAATCCAGATTTTAACAAATTCTATCTTATTCAGGTCAAAAATTCTATATTTTATAATAAAATATTATTGAACATGTTATAACAAAAGTTATGAGTAGCCTAATCTAATTTTATAGTAAAAAAAATCATATCTGCGTGGAATGATGTTAAGGACGTATTTGCACACTTGTATAGATTTTCGGTACGCTTTGTGGGTAAAATATACTAAGTAAATTGGAACTACAGATTGCTAAAAATAGATTGGTCCTTTATCTCCAGAGATCGAGTAATTTTTTGATAAAATCATTAATTTTGATACTATAAGAACGATTTTCCTTCACCTCTTCCACGCAGAATTAACGATTTACGGTCAAGTTTAGGTACATTTTTCTCAGTTTACGTACGGATTTTATTCTTCTAATAAATATTTTCCGTTAGCACATAATGTGTACCTCAAAATGTGAGATTATTATATTAATAGTATTATAAAAATAAATAAAAACATCGTGTATAAATTTTTCACGTATTTTGCTTCAACCGCAAACCTTAATACAGTGCACTAAGGGTTATTTTGATATTGGGTAGGCAATGGTATGATTTCAAAATTATATCAGTCAGCGGCCAGCCGCCTTCGTGGGTGGTCTCTGCGTCGGTTGCTATAATTTTTTGATGTGGAAAAGATCGCTGTACGAACACAAAATAGTTCGACAAAACCCTAACTGATATTTATAGGTACTTATTCCGTGATTGTGCTGATATTTTGGCAAGGTAAGATAATAATGATAATATTATGTACCTATTATCACATTTTATCGTTAGCTGGATTTTTTTCTTGAGCATGATAGTGATCTGATAGTGAACTTCGAAGGCTGCGACAGGAACTTGAAGACTAGAAGAACTAGATGTGTCCAGTTTGGGCTCGTTTTCTTAGTCATGACGAGATCTTACCTCCGGAATTGGTAGAGTGACCTGATGGTATACCTCGAAAGTCACTATTGGAACTCGGAGACGAATAGAGCTAGGTGTTTCGAGTTTGGGCTCATTTTCTTAGACATGATGAGATCTTACCTCCGGATTTGTGGAGTGACCTGATGGTATACCTCGGGAGTCACTATTGGAACTCGGAGACGAATAGAGCTAGGTGTTTCGAGTTTGGGCTCATTTTCTTAGACATGATGAGATCTTACCTCCGGATTTGTGGAGTGACCTGATGGTATACCTCGGAAGTCACTATTGGAACTCGGAGACGAATAGAGCTAGGTGTTTCGAGTTTGGGCTCATTTTCTTAGACATGATGAGATCTTACCTCCGGATTTGTGGAGTGACCTGATGGTATACCTCGGAAGTCACTATTGGAACTCGGAGACGAATAGAGCTAGGTGTTTCGAGTTTGGGCTCATTTTCTTAGACATGATGAGATCTTACCTCCGGATTTGTGGAGTGACCTGATGGTATACCTCGGAAGTCACTATTGGAACTCGGAGACGAATAGAGCTAGGTGTTTCGAGTTTGGGCTCATTTTCTTAGTCATGATGAGATCTTACCTCCGGATTTGTGGAGTGACCTGATGGTATACCTCGGAAGTCACTATTGGAACTCGGAGACGAATAGAGCTAGGTGTTTCGAGTTTGGGCTCATTTTCTTAGACATGATGAGATCTTACCTCCGGATTTGTGGAGTGACCTGATGGTATACCTCGGAAGTCACTATTGGAACTCGGAGACGAATAGAGCTAGGTATTTCGAGTTTGGGCTCATTTTCTTAGACATGATGAGATCTTACCTCCGGATTTGTGGAGTGACCTGATGGTATACCTCGGAAGTCACTATTGGAACTCGGAGACGAATAGAGCTAGGTGTTTCGAGTTTGGGCTCATTTTCTTAGTCATGATGAGATCTTACCTCCGGATTTGTGGAGTGACCTGATGGTATACCTCGGAAGTCACTATTGGAACTCGGAGACGAATAGAGCTAGGTGTTTCGAGTTTGGGCTCATTTTCTTAGTAATGATGAGATCTTACCTCCGGATTTGTGGAGTGACCTGATGGTATACCTCGGAAGTCACTATTGGAACTCGGAGACGAATAGAGCTAGATGTTTCGAGTTTGGGCTCATTTTCTTAGTCATGATGAGATCTTACCTCCGGATTTGTGGAGTGACCTGATGGTATACCTCGGAAGTCACTATTGGAACTCGGAGACGAATAGAGCTAGGTGTTTCGAGTTTGGGCTCATTTTCTTAGACATGATGAGATCTTACCTCCGGATTTGTGGAGTGACCTGATGGTATACCTCGGAAGTCACTATTGGAACTCGGAGACGAATAGAGCTAGTTGTTTCGAGTTTGGGCTCATTTTCTTAGTCATGATGAGATCTTACCTCCGGATTTGTGGAGTGACCTGATGGTATACCTCGGAAGTCACTATTGGAACTCGGAGACGAATAGAGCTAGGTGTTTCGAGTTTGGGCTCATTTTCTTAGTAATGATGAGATCTTACCTCCGGATTTGTGGAGTGACCTGATGGTATACCTCGGAAGTCACTATTGGAACTCGGAGACGAATAGAGCTAGGTGTTTCGAGTTTGGGCTCATTTTCTTAGTAATGATGAGATCTTACCTCCGGATTTGTGGAGTGACCTGATGGTATACCTCGGAAGTCACTATTGGAACTCGGAGACGAATAGAGCTAGGTGTTTCGAGTTTGGGCTCATTTTCTTAGTCATGATGAGATGTTACCTCCGGATTCGTGAAGTGACCTGATGGTATACCTCGGATGTCACTATTGGAACTCGGAGACGAATAAAGCTAGCTGTTTCGAGTTCGGGCTCATTTTCTTAGTCATGATGAGATCTTACCTCCGGATTTGTGGAGTGACCTGATGGTATACCTCGGAAGTCACTATTGGAACTTACAAAACGAGCTCAAACTCATAACATCTAACTCTACTCGACTCGAAAGTCCAATAGTGGCTTTTGAAGTATACCTTCAGAGCACTCCAACAAGTTTCAAGGTATAATCTCGTCATAACTAACAAAACGAGCCCAAACTCGAAACACCTAGCTCTATTCGTCTCCGAGTTCCAATAGTGACTTTCGAGGTATACCATCAGGTCACTCCACAAATCCGGAGGTAAGATCTCATCATGACTAAGAAAATGAGCCCAAACTCAAAACACCTAGCTCTATTCGTCTCCGAGTTCCAATAGTGACTTCCGAGGTATACCATCAGGTCACTCCACAAATCCGGAGGTAAGATCTCATCATGACTAAGAAAATGAGCCCAAACTCGAAACAACTAGCTCTATTCGTCTCCGAGTTCCAATAGTGACTTCCGAGGTATACCATCAGGTCACTCCACAAATCCGGAGGTAAGATCTCTTCATGACTAAGAAAATGAGCCCAAACTCGAAACACCTAGCTCTATTCGTCTCCGAGTTCCAATAGTGACTTCCGATGATACCATCAGGTCACTCCACAAATCCGGAGGTAAGATCTCATCATGACTAAGAAAATGAGTCCAAACTCGAAACACCTAGCTCTATTCGTCTTCGAGTTCCAATAGTGACTTCCAAAGTATACCATCAGGTCACTCCACAAATCCGGAGGTAAGATCTCATCATGACTAAGAAAATGAGCCCAAACTCGAAACACCTAGCTCTATTCGTCTCCGAGTTCCAATAGTGACTTCCGAGGTATACCATCAGGTCACTCCACAAATCCGGAGGTAAGATCTCATCATGACTAATAAAATGAGCCCAAACTCGAAACACCTAGCTCTATTCGTCTCCGAGTTCCAATAGTGACTTTCGAGGTATACCATCAGGTCACTCCACAAATCCGGAGGTAAGATCTCATCATGACTAAGAAAATGAGCCCAAACTCGAAACACCTAGCTCTATTCGTCTCCGAGTTCCAATAGTGACTTCCGAGGTATACCATCAGGTCACTCCACAAATCCGGAGGTAAGATCTCATCATGACTAAGAAAATGAGCCCAAACTCGAAACACCTAGCTCTATTCGTCTCCGAGTTCCAATAGTGACTTCCGAGGTGTACCATCAGGTCACTCCACAAATCCGGAGGTAAGATCTCTTCATGACTAATAAAATGAGCCCAAACTCGAAACACCTAGCTCTATTCGTCTCCGAGTTCCAATAGTGACTTCCGAGGATACCATCAGGTCACTCCATAAATCCGGAGGTAAGATCTCATCATGACTAAGAAAATGAGCCCAAACTCGAAACACCTAGCTCTATTCGTCTCCGAGTTCCAATAGTGACTTCCGAGGTATACCATCAGGTCACTCCACAAATCCGGAGGTAAGATCTCATCATGACTAAGAAAATGAGCCCAAACTCGAAACACCTAGCTCTATTCGTCTCCGAGTTCCAATAGTGACTTCCGAGGTATACCATCAGGTCACTCCACAAATCCGGAGGTAAGATCTCATCATGACTAAGAAAATGAGCCCAAACTCGAAACACCTAGCTCTATTCGTCTCCGAGTTCCAATAGTGACTTTCGAGGTATACCATCAGGTCACTCCACAAATCCGGAGGTAAGATCTCATCATGACTAAGAAAATGAGCCCAAACTCGAAACACCTAGCTCTATTCGTCTCCGAGTTCCAATAGTGACTTCCGAGGTATACCATCAGGTCACTCCACAAATCCGGAGGTAAGATCTCATCATGACTAAGAAAATGAGCCCAAACTCGAAACACCTAGCTCTATTCGTCTCCGAGTTCCAATAGTGACTTCCGAGGTATACCATCAGGTCACTCCACAAATCCGGAGGTAAGATCTCATCATGACTAAGAAAATGAGCCCAAACTCGAAACACCTAGCTCTATTCGTCTCTGAGTTCCAGTAGTAGGTTCCAAAGTATGCAATTTCATCAAGTCGGGAGGTAATGTAATGCTATCCTTCTCAGATTATTTTAGTCATAGTAGGAGCTCATAATTTCATAAGCATGGAAATGTTGTTCATTGCCAAGAAGTCATGGTGAAATATTTCATCATCAGACCCTTAGTCTGTAGGCACTGTTCTACTTACTGTATTATTGTCAAGATACATATTTAAAAAAAAAACTGTTAAAAAAAAATAGATGACCAAATATAAAATAAAATAAAAATATCAAAGTATCAAAATCAAGTCGATTCACTCATTTTGACGCAGCTGTGTGCGTGTGGGCAGTGTACTTATGTAGTAGTGCAATTTTGATACCTATTCATTTTGCAAAGACGTCCTTAAGAGAACTGACTGCATTTCCAACAACAGTCAGGTTGATGCTTTCTTTGCTTTTGCATTATAAATGATCCGCCGATGGTAAAATGTGTGGTAAAAAATGTTTTATTGTTGTTTCCATAGACCCAGAGTGTACCTGGCGCTGTATACTGGTTTCAGACATTTCTGCTGCGGTTCCCTATGTGATTCTGTGATAATATGACACAGGGAAATCAATGCACGTTGCGTCCAATATCATGTTTCGCCGCCTTTCCCATGGAACTAGCGTCAATCTATGTCTCTTGCTATCATCTCGATCCGTCTCTGAAAATTCTTTCCCTGGTATATAGCTGAATTATCCCCGATAGAAGCTTAAAATTATTGCGAAAAATGCACAGTTCCTGTAAGTCACGTCGAGTCACGGGTAAAATTTAGTGCGTTATACAATTCAAAAACATTTTATGAACTGAATAATTTTATCATTACCTTACGCGAATAAAAAGAAGTAATTCAATTATATTTCGCACTGTAAATAAATGCTTACGGACATGCCAGAAACAAAAAGGTGTTGCGGTATTCAGTTGCAGACGAAAGGGTAATATGATTTGGTATTCAAATAAAAAATCACTGTGAACCGTGTGCTATATGCCGAAGACGGACATCGCTTGCCAGCGGCTTGACATTGACTTGAAGGTTTATTTAATCAAGAGTAGGAACTGAATCCCTGGGGCTTCGGGAATCCATTGCCATCTCAATCTCGAGTGCCTCCGTGCAATTGCAAATCGTCCTCGGGTGATAGTGGATTTAATGGAATTTCTGTTCTCTTACATCGCTTTGCATTTGAAATCAGTAGTGATTTACTGTGTTCCCATCCACCAGATTATAAAATACCCCAAAATATTTAAAAAAATGAATATTTTTGAAATGTAAAATATTAAATGCATTTCAAATATAAAAATGCACGTTAAGATAATTTAGAGAGACATATTTATTGACTCGACATGGTGTTCTTGCATTATTTTATTTATTGTTTTGTTGGCATGGTCTGTAGAGATATTTTTTATTTATTTTATTTTTGAAATTAAAAAAATGGCCACTTTGAAATAATTGATTTAGTTTGTAATTTGAAATTAGTTAAAAAAAAATGAAACAATATTTGGATCGCACATAAAAATATTACGGTATTGAACTGTACTTGTAGTGTAGAGATCTGTTAAATTAAATAAATAACTGGGGTAACCAACCTGGATATGGTAACACTGAACGTGTTGCACAGGCTGTATAGCAGCGTAATTCACAGCTTACAGATTACAGTCAGAAGCCCAGAGGTATCACGAGAGATAGAAAATAAATAGGCTGTGATTCAACAATGAAAATGTAATTTCATAAATGATTAGCTTAAAATATGAATAAAATCACTGTACGAGAAAATTTACCTATATAGACGTAAGTTTGTATATGTTTCTGTAATATAATAATATAATGTGCTTAAATAAATAAAAGATGACGAATATACAGGTTTTGTATACTAGACCAATTTTCGTGTTTCCTTACAATGTTATACTTAGGATTTCTAATCCACAATTCTCGATAAAAATTCAAGCCATTTTAGGTCACAATTTATAAACTTAAAATCAAAATTATAAAAAACAAGATAATGCCCGTGACTTCGTCCGCGTGAATTTAGGTTACTTTAAAATCCCGTGCGAACTCTTTGCTTTTCCGGAATAAAAAGTAGCCCATGGCCGACCCCGGGATGTAAGCTAATACTGTCTAAAATTTCATCAAAATCAGTTGAACCGTGAAAAGCTAGTAGACAGTTAGACAGACAGAAACACTTTCGCATTTGTAATATTAGTATGGATGTTCAATAAACTCCGAAAAGTCCATAGATATTCATATTCTTGTTCATTTTGAGAAAATTTGCAAACTTCTTGCATAATCGAGCGTTCGATTTTGTCCATTGTTCCTTTGGAAAGCTCTGCCGCGCTTTAGCTCGGAGGGTAGTATAAAATTTGTATAACAAATGAGGGGCGTGTCGGGGATCCGTCACAGTGGCCAAGGACGCCGCGTGGAGCGCTAGATGGGTGGCCTATAAGACATATTAACCGTAAAGATTTGAACACACTCGTGCGATACATAAATCGTACTTTATTCTTTAAAGTAAAATGTTTAGATTAAGGCTAGGTAGAAAAAATAGACATTCACGAGATGTGCTGGAGAAAAATGTTGAGAGTATCTTTGACTGAATTATTGAAAGTTAATTCTCGAAGATTTCGCATCAAGCAGCATCTATTCTCTACTGTAAGGGTTGACATTCTGAGTCTGTGGCGTGTGGAAGCCCCTAGAAGATACCTTTGTCCAGCAGTGGACATCCATCGGTTGAAATGGCGATGGAGTTGCGAATTTACGTAACGTTTGCATCAAGGAGGTGTTGGTGTACCACCTAAGCTAAGCTTTACAATATTCCAAAGAAATATCTATTGGAAGAATCCAAAGACTTACAAGGCTAACAGTGACAGATTAACGGTGTTACAAAAAATGAAACGTAAATGTGTGCGTGAAATAGAGTTGTCCTGACTTTAGCATTTGTATTATCGATAGTCTTACTGGCGAAATCATAGGACACTAATGAGTTAGTTTAACGAAGTGAAGTAAAAAGCATCTTATAATCTTAAAAAATCAAATACATTTCAAATACACAAATAGTAACAAAGCTAAAGCTAGGTAACAGATTATTATTCATTAATGAAATGACTTTAATATTTTATATAAATAATTTATTAATGAATTCTGAGATACTTATAGTTATTTTAACCTCTTATAACATTTTTTATTGATATTTCGATAGAAAACTATTAAAAGACGTTTTAAAAAAATCTTTTTTTGAGAAATAGAGCAATTTTTGGGA
Organism: Maniola jurtina; assembly: GCF_905333055.1. Classification (NCBI taxonomy): domain Eukaryota; kingdom Metazoa; phylum Arthropoda; class Insecta; order Lepidoptera; family Nymphalidae; genus Maniola; species Maniola jurtina. The sequence goes on along the minus strand of NC_060034.1, from coordinate 6,178,827 downwards.
TTTTCATATAAATTACCGGAATTTGTTGGTTTTCCACCTTTATTTTTTTAAAGGGTGCAAGTAAATTTAATTTGATTAATTACAATAACACTCTGATATAATGTCTAAGTGACAAGTTAATAAAAATAAATAGTATATATGGCGCTCAATTCATAGCTAATGACCTCCCCGATAAGCACTTAAATACAGTAATGTACGGGTTACCCTTAGCCCTGTATATGAAATCTAAGTCACGCTAAATAAAATAAAAATTAGTGAAAATATTTATTTCGTTCTTTTCTTTTATTGGAAAGTACCTAGTGTTTTATATTGTATTTTACATACATCACATGAAACCTATCACATCAAACCTACCGGTAGACACGATTATCGACTATCGATACTTGTGACGTCATTACTTTGTCAATCCCTATCGTAAACAAACATTTTTAAATTTTACACAAAATATCCAAAAATTCTTCATTTAGCAATGTAATTTGATGATAAGTCTTAAGGGAAACCTATCATCTAAGCTTCCAATAGCTATTTTGCCTAATTTTCAAACAACAAATGATGAAATAATGATTATAAACAATTAGTATAAATAATCAGTAATTACCTGTGAAACGTGTATTTACGCGGATTATAACATCTTGTAACGTCACATTCGCTCACTGAACAAGACACCATGGTGGCAAGACATAGATTTTACGTTTTAATCGTAAAATTATTTAGTAAATGCAAAAAATCACCTCGACTTGGAACAGGCTGAACTCTTACGGCCTGTTACTCACGTAAACAATGACTTATTGGCATCTTGTTTCGCTATCTCGCTTTCGCTCGCGGCAGTGGGTCTTATCTGACTACCTCTCGCTCCAACGCTTTGTCAGTCTTTGAGCGAAGCGAAAATTGTACGTCTATGGAAGAATCTTTATCTGTAATTATTATGCAATTACACTATTTCACACACTATAATTACTGTCGGATAATTACTGTTTAATAACTGTTAATAGCATACTCATAAGTTCACTGCGGATTAGATCACCATTTTTATGAGCATCGTTAAATTTTGCGACGTTGACTTACATTTCTTTTTGATGATATAAAAAGTTCATTAAACTTAGCTTACATTACTTATTTGTAGTTTCATGACCGTACTTTAGCTAGAGGTCGTACAGTAGATGACTCTTCCTATGAAGAATAAAAAATAGAAATACATTTAAACATGTGTTTAGTTTATGAAGACCGTATTTTCAGAGAATTTTCGTGCGTATTTCAAGTGATTAGAGTGCTTAATTAAAGTTGTTTTAGTATAGTCAATAATGCGGCAGCAATAACCTTTAAGATCGATATCGAATTCGATCATCAAAATCTTGGCTTTATTGATTCGTTCATAATTAAAGAAAATTTGTTTCATTATCAAGAATACAAATTTGAGGAACAAGAAATTCAGGCAGTAACTGTAAAGGTCAAAACTACAAGATACGAATTTTCCGTAGTAGCCATATATAGCCCTCCAAGGCATTCAATATCAAAAGAATATTATGTCAACTTCCTCGAGAAAATTGGAAATAGATTTATTATTGGAGGCGACTTTAATGCGAAAAATACTTATTGGGGTTCTAGATTGACTACTACAAAAGGTAGAGAACTCTTAAGTGCTATTAAAGATCAAAAATGCGATGTAATAAGTACAGGTAAGCCTACCTACTGGCCAACAGATGCGGTGAAAATTCCAGACCTAATTGATTTCTTTATTTATAAAAACATATCATCAAAATACCTAGACATTGATGAAATGTTCGACATGAATTCAGACCATTCTCCTATCCTCTTAACGCTAAGTGATATAATCATATATAAAGAACCTTATCCTGTACTTGTAAACAAAAATACAGACTGGGACAGCTTCAAAATGGATCTGACTAATAATATTAACTTAAATGTGCCGCTTAAAAGCTCGGAACAACTAAACGAAGAAGTAAGAAAGTTTGTGTTAGATATTCAGCTGGCTGCTTGGAATAATACACCAAAGCTTAGAAAAAAGCCCCAAGGACTGGTTGCTTATCCTAAAAATATCCTTGAACTCATCATTGAAAAGAGAAAACAGAGAAAAAAGTGGCATCATTCGAGATCTCCCCTTGATAAAAGGGTGTTGAATAATTTGACTAAGGCTCTAAAGAAACAAATAAAAAACTTTAACAATTCGTCAACCTACAGTTATCTTCAAAGCCTTACAAGCGAACGGAGCACCGACTATTCACTTTGGAAAGCCACTAGGAATTTAAAAAGACCATGTTTGCATATTCCTCCAATCAAGGAAGAAAATGGAATGTGGGCAAGAAATAGTGAGCAAAAAGCTAAAAGATTTGCAGAATATCTAGAAAAAATATTTCAACCAAACGAAGGAGAACACACTGACTTTACTACAATCGAAACAAGTCAAGAAAACACTCCCATTAAACTAGTCACACCTATAGAAATACTTAATATAATTAATAAATTGAACCTGAAAAAAGCTCCAGGATATGATCTAATTACTACAGAAATCTTGCGAAACCTTCCAAAAAAAGGAATCGTTAAATTAACGACGCTGATTAATGCAGCATTTAGAATGAAGCACGTCCCTGACTTGTGGAAAGTTGCAGAAGTAATAATGATCGCCAAACCAGGAAAACCACCAAATGAGGTTACATCATACAGACCAATTTCTCTGCTACCAATTATCTCAAAACTTTTTGAAAAGCTACTACTCAGCAGATTAAAACCTATATTGGATGAAAAAAATCTGATTCCCGACCATCAGTTCGGATTCAGGGAAAAGCACTCGACAATCGATCAAGTTCACAGAATAACGAATATAATTGAAAGAACACTAGAAGAAAAGAAAGTTTGTTCATCCGTATTTCTCGATGTAGCACAAGCCTTTGATAAAGTCTGGCATGAAGGTCTTGTTCATAAACTTAAAGTATTACTCCCTCAACCATTCGCAAACATACTTGAATCTTATATATCCGATAGAGTATTTAGAGTGAGGCAAGAGGAAGCCTACTCCAAACTCAAGGAGATCAAAGCTGGAGTACCTCAAGGAAGCGTTCTAGGACCTGTCCTGTATCTCCTGTATACCTGTGATCTTCCACAACCTGATCATAATACCATCGCTACTTTTGCCGATGACACTGCCATCATAGCTGTGGGTAATACTCACCAGGAGGCGGCGGGAAAAGTACAATCAGCATTAAATGAACTCCACAAATGGACGAAAAAATGGCGAATAAAATTGAACGATTCCAAGTCTACCCATATTGATTTTACAAATAAAAAACCGAACTATCACCCTATCTATATTGACCAACAAAAGATACCTTATGCTAATACGGCAAAATATCTTGGATTGACTCTTGACAGCAAGCTACGCTGGAAAGCTCATGTCAAGAAGAAAAAAGAAGACCTAGAGATAAGGTACAAAAAATTGTACTGGCTCATAGGTAGAAACTCTTCACTATCAACACAAAATAAGAAACTCTTGTATAAACAGGTCCTAATGCCAGTGTGGACTTACGGTATCCAGTTGTGGGGTTGTACCAGAAAAAGCAACATTCAAATAATACAGCGATTCCAAAATAAAGTACTCAGGGGTATCATCAATGCACCCTGGTACGTCAGAAATGAAGACATTCATCGCGATCTTCAAATGGACTTCGTGGACTCGGTTATTAGCAAACATGCTAAATCCCACGAACGCAGGCTCCATCAACATGTGAACGTCGAGGCTATCCAGCTCCTCGACAACACAGACCTAAAACGTAGACTTAAAAGGACTAAGCCTTTTGAGCTAGTGTAGTTATAGTGTTAGTGCAGTGTAAAGAACACAAGAAAGAACAAAGTGAAAATTTAGTGCTAGTGCAATATAATGAACACAAGAACAAAGTGTCATAAAATAATAACTAACGATAAACTAAGAAATATGTCAATGGACGGACTCTTAGATATAAGTACTTTTATAAGTTTAGGTTAACATAATATTACTTATTAGCTTTACTCGTAGGCTAGATTGTAATTCTAATAAAGTACTGCTGTCAGTACTTTATGGTTATTAAAAAAAAAAAAAAAAAAAAAAAAAATTGATTCGTTCACGTGAGCAAAATAAAGCCTGATCACGCATAATCGGCGAATTTGAATATCAAACAAACTTGAAGAGCCACTGTTATCGGCAGTTATTTGTAAACGTCTGGGGTTGTTAATACCATGTATTTATTAAACGGGACCTCGCGTTTGCATTGCAAGCTGAGAAACCAGGCACCTTAGCGAGTGCAACATAGAATTAAGCTATTACTTATCCCAACAGGTTGCTTGTTTTGGCGATTTTTTTTTTGTTTTATACAGCGTTCGCCCAGTTTTGATCCTTTCTGTATATTTTTAAACGTTGATAAAAATATTTTCAAGACTCAAACCATAATAATCACTCGATCAATAACTACGTAAATATAGACAAAAACGTCTAGCGTTATAAAGTCAAAGTCACAAAACAATGTATAATAGTTACAGTAAAGGCTCTCTATTGTAAGATATAGTTCAACTTACTTACTAGATTGGCATATAATGTACATATTTTAATGGATCAAGATCATTTCATCGATCTATGAAATCAGTAAAATCTACAAAGTTAGATATGCAAATATCTGTTTGTTTAACAAAGTGAGAGTATTAATTTAGTTTCGGTAATCTGAAAGATGATCTGAACCAGAATGGATGCATCATTTGCAATCCAAATAGCTTCGGGCAAAATTTTAAAGGCTCAAGTCAGAGGAATATTTTTATTGATATGCAATCAGATACCGTGCGAGTATCTATATAGGGCATAGTCACACATGGTTGTTCTCACGTAAAAGGATTTAAGGCTCGACTTGGCGGGAGCACTGCCGTGCCCCCTGATATTCTCGAAATTAGGCCTGGTTTTAGGTTTATTGACCGCCTTTAAACGGTTTTTTTTTGTTTTTACCGGATAAAAACTAGATTAGATCGCATAAAACTTGTAAGCCACGTCAAATTCAGCTGAGATATTACAAACTGTGTGATAAATAGATAAAATTAGATTTTGACAGTGTGAATATTACCATATTGTTATGAGCGAAAGCGAATTTTTTTTTATTTGTATTTAAAGGTTTACTAGCGATTTAACATAAACTTAATAACTATAATAAATACATTGGTTTTTCTATCATGCTCAACTATGTTAAATCATTTAAAAGTAAACACTGCATGCAAATTCCGTACAAAGTTTAAATAAAAAGTTTTTTTGAAATTATTGACATACCCTGTTATTTAATTGTATGGATTGGTTGCGAAAGATCTTATGGATTAATCGGCGGATCGAGTTCTAATCAAATGGTAGGTAAACACACCAACAACACCTACAGGACGTTTAAATTACATTTTGATTTAGATGTACAAGGATTCGGATGAGAAACAAGAATTTATGTGTTGTTTTTTCACACCTCCCAATCAAAGGGAATTGTAATTAGTGAATCGAACGTCGGATACATTTTGTTATAATTGTTAATTATAATTCAATCAATGATCTTTTGATCATTGATCATTATTGATCAAAATTAGTTAACCTTATAAATATGTGCAGACTCTACTCAGGTACAAAGTGATATTTAAAAAAAAAGTAATACTACAACTACTACTTTACAAGTTCTTTTTTGTCTTTGGTTATCGTAAAATTAAATTTAAAGGCTCTTTAAAACTGGCCGTTGTAATTAATGGCCGATGTAATAAATTTATTAAAAATACATTAAATAAAGCGCACTATTTGATGTCACAAGTACTAGTATCTCGATTGCTTTAGTATCTCACATGTGTTTTATTTAGTAATAAAATATTAATGGTCTGCTGCTTAATTTACTGCTATTGACATTATGGCTTAAGGAAAATATGTTTTTACATACATTAAGTATGATGGTAGCTAACAAGGAAATTTCATATAGATAACACATTTAATTTTTATATTTACAAACTGGAGAAGGCAGACAAAGGACCGAAGAAGACTGTGGACTTAGAGTAGGTACCTACGTCAAGACTCCACAAAGTATTATAGGCAGTATAATGATGATGAATATATTTAATTTGTCTAGGTAGACAGGAGATAACATCGTAAATAATGGTACAGGACCGTAAATCAACATAAGATCTATGTTCAACAGTGGACATCCATGGGTTGAGGCAACGACGACAAAGTAAAAGGTGATGGGTAGACTCTGTCATGAGGCATTTATAGACATTACTAGGTGATGCCCCAGACTGCATCGTGTGAATTTAGGTTTTTAGAAACTCCGTGGGATCTCTTTGATTTTCCGGTGTAAAAAGTAGTCTCTACATCCGTCTCCAGGACGCAAGCTATCACCGTACCAAGTAGGTTATGTTCCAAATATCCAATGGATGAATTATGCGGGACTATAAATAGCTGTAGTTTCCTGGGATGCCTAGCTGTCTTTGTACCAAAAATAGGTTCAACACCGCCTTAATTGGGCTGTGAAAAGCTAGCAGATAGATCGACACTCTTTTGTATTTATGATGATATTATAGGTTATAATTTTTATTTTTACACTATTCGATACAAAAAGGAAGTCAGACAAGTTCGGAAGCTAATGTATTCGAAGAGACATTTAAGAATCCAAAAGGTCGATATTTGACATCGCGTTGGCCCGTAATAAATTGTCACGGTAAATCACACAACCACTTTTTATCGTTTCAACACTGAAATTTACTTTTTTTTTGAATAACCATTAGTGTGTCTAATGTTAGTTAATAGCGCATATAAATTTTGAGGCCACCATGCGTGTAGATATTGGGATCTCTCGAAACTTGAACGTTGGCTGTTCAAACTCTAAAATGAAATTAAGCCCTCAGCCCTTAAAAATATTCTTCTCCTCATACTAATGCATCTGTATTATACCCGAGAACGATCTATATTCTAACTAGATTATTGATGTAGGAGAAATTTATATATCTACGAAATAGATGCGACTGCCGGCGACTTTGTCCGCGTGGGTACTTATAGGTTTTTAAAAATTCCGCGGGAACTTTTTGATTTTCCAAGATAAAATGTAGCCTATATATCAATTTAGGGCATATGCTAACTCCATTTCTAATTTAAACCAAATAGATTTAATCATTGTGGCGTGAAGGCGTAACAAACCTCCAAACTTTTACATTCATAATATTATTAGTAAGATCTGTGATCTAGGTAAGGTAACCCGGAATGGCCCGTGATATTATACTGTTTTCATAACAAAAATATGGCTACGATTATCAGAAAATAATACTTACGCTAAAGTTAAATACAGCAAAAGTATCTGGAAACTCTGAGCTAGTAGAACAGACCTAGAAAAGAGTTCAACGCGCTTGAAGCTTTCATGTTTGCGGGATGTTAGAATAGAAAGTTTTTTTGCAAATAAACTATTAAAAGTTTTTGAATCATCAAAATAATTTACAATTTAGATACATAATATGATGATGATGAATCTTCGATTGCATGATATGCTTTTTAGGAGCATACTTTTGATAGATATTCTAAACTTGTGTAAGTATTTTACTGTAGTATGTGTCTAATAGGTGTTAAAAGATTAAAATATTTTTGTCCTTCAACGAGAAATATTTATAGTAATAAAATATTCGCGTTATTATGGTTATTTTCCTGGAAACGTAATAGTAGTATAGAAAGCTAAGAAAAATGCATAGTTTTAGTGTGGGTTTTTAAGGAAACTAGTGTTTTAATGCGTTTATTATTCATATTTTCTTTTAATGTTTAACTAAATATGCTTACTAATGAGATAGATTGTAATATAATCGTAGATTTAATCTAATGACATTTACACACTAATATGTTAGTATAATGGCCTATTATATTTCTTTAAGTAATAATTAAGTTGTTGATATCCCCTACCAGTCTATGGTCTAAACGCAGTATGGTAATAAATGTACATTTATAAGTTTTCTACAATAGACGCAGAGATAAGTCAAATTAGTCTTTTAAGATAGGTGTTTGCATGTCTTAGACAGCAGTGCAACACCTCGAACAGGTAGACCACTCAGCTTGTGTTGAGACGTCGGCTTCAGATATACCTATATATGTATAAGGAAAAGCTGACTAACTGACTCACTGATCTATCAACGTACAGCTCAAACCACTGGACGGATCGAACTGAAATTTGGCAAGCAGATAGCTATTATGGTTTAGGCGCTAAGGAAGGATTTTTGAAAATTTCATCCCTAATACGGATTTGAAATTTTGGTGGCCTACGTGAATGAAGTCGCGGGCATAAACTAGCTCGGTACAAAGTGAATTATAAAAATACATTGTAATTAAATAAATTAATATGTATTGAATGTTTGGGAATCTTTAAAACACCAGAAAGCTACTTGTTGTTTTTATTTTATGGATTGCTCTTATTTGCATCTGTTTGAAATCTTTGACTCAGACTTTTATCAGATCCAGAGTCGAATAACGCTTTTTGAGGTAAAATAAGTGAATAGACGTTTTCAGGTATACATAAGCCATAAATTATGTGTTAGTACGGAAAAAAAACTTTATTTAAAGTCCAGTATTTTTAATGTACTAAAAAGGGATATATGTAACCCATTTCGACGCAATGACAACATACGAACCAAATATCAATCTAGTAAAAAACTGATTTTGTAGTTTGTCTGTGCTTGTTCAGAAACTTTAGACTGGTGTTTAATTGTTTTTAAATAGCATTGCACTGCAGGGTGCGCCGCGGATGGTGGAAAGTTGATAAGCTCAGAGAGTATTTAGTGGCTAATTGACCGTCGTTTTGATAATAATTTCAATACACAAACGGTAAGTATCACTAATATGCCTACTTAAAAGTATAATTTAATTTTTGACTCTCAAGAGGTGTCAGTTTTATATTCAAAGCTTCCATAGAGATACGTGCTTAATCTAACTTTAATTGGTTTTTTTCTAAAACTACTTTCGTGTACAGCTACACATTAAATATTAACGAATTCCATTTCTAGGGTTCCGTACCCGAAGGCTGCTAACCGGGCCGGCCGAATAGGGCGGGACCCTATTCCTAAGCCTTTGCTGTCCTCCTTCTGTCTGTCAGCGGACTGTATCTTATGAACCGTAATAGGACGAGAGATGAAATTATCACTGAGTATGAATTTCTTTTGCTGCTGTAATAACAAATACTTAAGCCTCAATAGCTCAACGTTTATAGGAGTGGACTGAATTCTGAAAGGTCGGCGGTTCAAACCCCAGCCGTCGTTGCATTCTTGTCGTACCCACTCTTAGCACAAGCTTTACGCTTAGTTGGAGGGGAAAGGGGAATGTTAGTCATATTTATAATGGCTAGTATTCTTTTTTAAAACAAATAAAAAACAAATACTTAATAAAAACTAAGATGGTGAATATTAAAATGACCGCCATGCAATCTAATTTTTTTAAAGTACAATAGTGTTAAATCTTTTACGACGGTACAGAACCCTCGGTGTGTGAGTTCAACTCGCACACTGAGGTTTTCGAGGTTGATCAAACTATAATATTCATATTGAAACGCATGTCGCGTGCGTGCCTAAGAAATACGTCGAAAAAAAGGCATTTTAATGTAAGGACTCGGCGACAATGGGATGAGACCACTAAAAAGCTAATATGTCAATGGGGGGCCCGATGTTGCGTAACAATGCGATTCTGAGGGCACTGTCAAGCGTATAACTTTATTAAATAGAAGCTAAGAAGCTATCAAATGAAAGCGTGGAGGATTGATAGGTTTACATGTGGCTTAGGTGCACGCAATATTGAGTTACGTGGGTATATTTTTTGCAAGGTAAGCAAATATCACTTAATGCGCATTGTACGTATAGCTTATGTTTATTTTGTTCATTGAACTTTTTTCATGATGGACTTATGTTGTATAAGATTGATGTACTTTTTGTTGCAAATTTTTACATGAAAAGTTGTATGCAGAAGTTTCCGAACGTTTTTAAAATGGAGACTTTTCTAAATACATAATTAATATCTATCATTTGAAAATAAAATAGAAAGATTTTTCGTAAAAAGTTTTGAATCGTTAAATAAATCGAACCAGCAATAAAGCGCTGCTTGCTCTTTTCAAATATTCAAATTGGCATTCAAATATTCAAATTACGACCCTTAGGTCTAATTTGCTATTTATATTAGATCTGTATAGTAACATAAGGGGTTATATTATAATATTTTTGGTGTATTGCTCAGCAAAATATTTTGCAAACTCTATCTATCGAATAGTAACATCCGCCGCACATCCGGAAAGGTGGCAGCTCAAATAAAAGAGGCCATAATTCGTCATATTATTCATAAATATAAATCAGTGCAAGATCGGCAGATGCGAAAGGATTGCACACATGTCGGCAAGGTGTGTTCTTCACTATGCATGTATGGCTTGTGCCAAACTTCGCAAACAATCCCTAGTGATATTAGATGATTTACGCATCTGTCATAGGTGCGTATCTCTTGACCTATTTTTATAAAATTCAAATCGATGCCATAGTACTATTCACGGCACTTTTAAATTATCAAGACTGTTATCTATCCATTTGGTAGGCTGATTATATAAAATAATAGAAGGCATATTGAACATGACTGATTTCGCCTTTGCCCTTGAATAAAGCGTAAAACATGCGCTAGGATTAATAACGACAATACTGTAAATAATGATTTTTATTAAACCAAATATCCAAGCATAATAATGTCCTTTCTTTTCCAAGTTAGCATGAAGTGCAACAAAATTCGCTTACTTTGTTTCTTTTTGGTCTTATGACATTTAAGTTGAAAGTCTTTTTACAACGCCTTCAGAAAAGTCTATAGTTTACAATATCAATGTACAAAGTTCAGTAAAGTTGTTAAATATCCTACATTATTGATACAGCAATAAAAACTGCTTTAATCTTAAAATATTAACCTATAATAATCAAAACACCGTTCACTTATGATATTCCCATACGTTAATAACATTGTTAGTTCCTAGCAATAATCGTCGAGTCGTAAGGACACGCGGCATCTTTGAAAGCCATTTTAGTTCCAGTTTAGTAATTAAACTTACATCTTTATCGATCAAAGACTTATCGAATACACGCAGACCACCGCGCCGCATATTTGCATGAATTGTATGAACTGTGCATAAGCGCGACCGCATACATGCCGACACTGGTGATGTCGAGCCGCTTAATTATACCTACACTTCTAAGAGCGGGTTCCGAAGTAAAAGTGGTTTAGCATTTATTGCGCGTGTAAGCACATTTTTTATGCACGTATACACGTGTCCTCACTCACATCTCAAAGGAGTGTAAACGCATCTATAAATTCGTATATGTGCGAGCTGTTAATTCATTGAAACCCATTTACTACAGACTAGCCCACTGGTTCAAGCGTTTACGCCGACGCGCGAAATGTAGAGCGCGTGTAAACGAGTATATGCCAAAAATGCGCAAGAATATACCAAACGCAAATTGTACGAAGAACAAACTAAAATGGGAGTAAATTAAATAACCTATATTATTGTTATATGACCGGCTGTGTCTAAAAAGGGCTTTAACAATATCGAGGATTAAAATATCCATCATCATCATCTACAGCTTTTGGCTGAAGCTTTTTGACTTGTACGACATTAAAACATTGATAAAGGACGATTCAGACGACATATTGTGTCATATACAACCTTAATGCATTTCATAAATGTTAAATATGATACCTGTCGTTTGAATTGACCTCTAAAGAAGCCCCTATCTTGACTATGAATTATTCCAGTTCCAGAATTATTCCATTCCCGTCGATGCAACCGTCATTGGATTGGGACGTGTATGCCCGCGCTATGTTTCAGCTACGCATTGCTCGGGTAATGGAACTGTCGGCCGATCGGTTCTTGTCTATAATCCACCGAATGAGTTTATTATGAGCACTGCCCACTAATATGTAGATTCGCTTGGATATGTTCAGATAAACACTAAATTTCAATGGTAAAGTGGAATGTGTCCAACTTCTTGGCCTTTATTAACGAGCAATTGTGATGGTAAGATGTTTCGAGGAATTTTTTCCTTATAAAGAAACAATATTAGCTACACTGTCGTATTAGGCATCTTTACCTGTAAGGCGAATCTTTTTGTCTGAGCGTACTAAAAAACTAGACGAAAGTAGAAATCTAAACAGTCAGACATTGTTCAAATTGTGTAATGGATTTCATAATCCTGTACTACACTGAACACTACCATACTACTACTACAACAACTATATCCATACTAAATTACTATCACGACTTCATCTGCGTGGATTTAGGTTTTTTGAAACTCTTTGATTTTCATGAATAAAGAAAAGCCTAAGTCCGTCTCCGGGATACAAGCCATCAAAATCAGTTAAAAATCGGATGGGCCGTGAAAAGTTAACAGATAGACATACTTTTACATTTTATATTTATATTAGGATGGAGTAAAAAAAAATCTTTTTAATATAGAAGAAATTCTTATCTTGAATTCATTTTGTAATGGATGCTAAATCTTATTTTTCCATATCTATTTTACGAATCAATCAAAAAATGTTTCCAATTTTCCTTGAGAGGCCTACCAAGTCATTGCACCAAGGCATACACGTCATCCGATCGTATTTAATAAGTTACAAAGGCTGTAATTATCGAGGATGGCCCCGTTTGGTTTTTTATAGGGCTTTGTGCGAAGATGTCTCTATTTGCGATTTTCTAAGGTGTGGGCTGGCTAAATGTTATTTGACGACGGTATTGTAAGCGCCTGTGGCGCTTTTGTTAAGTTTTGTGCTCGAATGTATCACTCCCACAATTTTATCATTCTTTGCGAATTCACTTGCAGGAAGAAGGCTAGGTAGATGATGGATGGGCATCGCTTTTATATCATTGAAGTGTATGCGTTAAGTTATATGGCTCTGGGGAAACATTAAGCTATACGTGGGTTCTGGATGGTAATAAAATGTATTACTAAGGTAATAAACTAAATAAAGACGTTAGGAATTCTGTACAGAATTGTATAGCAAAGCCGCGACAGCTTAGTGTATTAATCAATTGCATTGCGATGTCTCCTATTGTACTACAACATGAGAACGCAACTACTTCATTTGCGTGGCTTTAGGTTTTAAAAATCCCGTAGCAACTCATTGATTTTTAAAGATAACAAGTACTTAGCTAAGTCATTGTCAACAATAAGTCGCATTGTTTCCAGTATTTCACATTTAAAATAAATTAGCAGGTAGACCATACAGAATCAATGGGACAGAATTAAAAATATGAATTACTTCTCAAAGGCGACATAGAGTCTATTAAACTCAAGTTTAGCGCCTGCGTCAATGGGATGATTGAAGGCCTCTAAACAATCCATTCATCCTCAATAGCCTGGCCCACATTCCTTGTGTAATCTTTTTACAGCACAATGAATGCCACAATGGACGTTTGCCCATTGACTGTTTAAAATATCGAGCCCCATGTAGTTCTAAATTAATGCAACTTTTTCAAAAATTCACTGAACGCACACCGCCCAAGGTGCTTACAGACTTTTCATTGTGGAGCAAAGAAAATTACAGTATCTATTTTAAACTTAAAGCCTTAGAGTATATTTTTGGATAAAAGGCTAAGTCAGTGATAGCTATTGCTGCTGGTTCTGAGCTTTGTCGTGGACACAAATACCATAAAACATGCGTTGTTTCGTGATGTTGAAGGAGTGTAATAAATTTACCTTGCGCATTATGTTAAGCTTTGAAAGTGGCACTTGACTTAAAGAGAATTTAATAGATTTTAAAGTGAAATTCTCAAAGATGACCATTCAGGATTGAAATCCACTTTTGTTGAGTAATCCATATCCATACTAATTTTATAAATGCGAATGTATGTCTGTCTGTTTGCTAGCTTTTAACGGACCACCTGTTTCACCCATTTTAACGATATTTCGTACAGAGATAGCTTGCACCCTAGGGACGAACATAGTCTAAAAATCAAAGAGTTCCCACGGGATTTTCAAAAACCTAAATCCTCTCGAATGAAGTTACGGGTATCATTTAGTTTGAAATCTAGCTTAGAAATAATACCTTCAAAGCTTTCGTAACACGTAATAATAATTATTTAATAAAAATATGTACGTCGTACTTATTTTACTTGATGTCAAAACTTTACAGTAACAAAAAGTGAACTTTGGTTAAATTTAATGTAAAAATTAAGTAGAAACTAGCCATCAGCTTTTAGTATTCAGTCTTTTAAAATTGTAAACTTTCATTGTAGGTAGTGCCTTTATTTACCTATCTAACTAAAATAAAAACAAAATCTATGCAGTAGTCTAGTGGTTTTGAATCGTCACACATTATTGGTCAATGTTAATTCAACGGCACGTGTATAAAGTTCGAACTACTCGCCGCGTTTTCGAAAAAATCATATCCCAGGTATCAACCCAAAAAAAAGCATAGGGGTGTGTTCCCTATTCATTTTTTTGGTCAGGTGAGCCTTATAAAGAGCCGCGGGACCCTATCGGACTCATTCATTACCTCGCCGTCGAGTACGTTGGAACTTCAAAACTTTGTTAACTCTCTGCGTTCTTAAATACGAAAATGCTTCAGAGTAAAAATTACGCTATGGCCTATATGGCGCCTTATAAGAACGAGTCGCCGAAATTCGTCCCTATTGCACCCAACCCTGAAAAAAATATGGATTGTACAGTGACACGAAAATACACATATAAAAATAATTACACAGGAGCACAAGCAGCATCTATTGCGAGAAGGAATGCTCGTGAAAGGAATCGGGTGAAACAAGTGAACGATGGTTTTAACGCGCTAAGGAAAAGGTTGCCTGCAGCGGTCGTCAATGCTCTATCCGGTGGTGCGCGCCGAGGATCAGGGAAGAAGCTGAGCAAAGTTGATACTTTGCGAATGGTCGTGGAATATATAAGGTATATGGAACGTTTAATAGACGAAAGTGATGCAACCTTGGGCGTTACAAAAAAACCAACGCTCTTATGAAAACTTCTTTATGTGAACTCGATGAAGGAATTTTTGGTGGAAGAAATTCGCCGTACTCCGACTCTGTGCCTTCACCTGCTGATTCTGAATGCTCTTCTGGTGTTTCTTCGAGTTATTCTGCAGCCAACGATTGCTATACCAGTAATTATTATAGTGAAACCAATCCTGTAAACGATAGTGAACTATTAGACGCGATTACATGGTGGCAACAAAAGTAGGATTAATTCACTTAGATCAATTGTGTATATCTAGTCTTGCGTGTAAATTATTGTTTTTATTTAGTGAAAATATATATATACAATCATAATATAATCTGGCTGTGAAGATAATATATTTTCGTATCTACTTATATGCTAATTTGTAAATGTGTAAATATGTATTTAAGTACTATTAGCGTAAGCGTAGAATAGGGAAAGAATAAAATCAAAATAAATAATGATGACATAAATTTTAGTTTTTTTTTTAAAGCTAAAGTACTTGAGCCAAGTTTTTGATAAGATACATTGCCACAATATACAAAATCGAGTAGAATAATTGTCACTTCGGTTTTATTTTGTTTGCAACACAATGTGGACTACTATCATACATATTATTATTGTTGTAAACAACGACTCTGTACTATATACCTACTGTAGGACGAATCATTCGGAATAAATTTCTTAAACTGGACATTTTCAAGTAAAGATTTTTATATAAACCTGTGAGGATGACATTGCCACTGTCGCAAATAAAATAACCATAAGCCTACGTTGTCGTATTAGTTTACAAATTGCGAAAAACCAAATTAAATTTAAATTTCGCGGGCAGGCCAGTCTCATGCCCCTTAAGAGCTGCAACTCGTGTTATTGTATTAATTTTGACTGTTTCATAGAACGCGATTTAGTTATAGTAGAAAAAGTAGTTATTGATCATAGATTAAAGAACATTGATTTTTTATTACTAAAGTCAATGATAATAATCCTTCTATAGGTACTAATTTAGTTCAATGGCTGTAAAATGAGTGCTTAACTAAATTTATGTTTTTCAGTTTTCAAATGAAGTAAGTAGTGATAAAATGTATCAGCAGAAATACTTTAGTAATTAAAGTCCAATCTACAATGAACAGACTAATTGATGAAGAACACACACTGCGCTATTTAAACATGAACATTTTTTAATTATTTTAAATACTTGTAAAGGCGTAACCCGTTTACAGTTTTACTAGTATTAATACAGAAATTGATTTAATGTCCAATGTAACAGGCGTTTCAATATGCCTGTAGCTCTATATTTTATTGATAGAAGTCAAAATATTTTTCATATTTATTATTCTGTCCTAGTTATTTATGTTTGCTTAAGTAGAACGTAATCTTTTTTTGTCAAACACTAGATGATGCCCTTGACTTCATCCGCGTGGATCTAGGTTTTTTAAAAATCCCGTGGTAACTTTTTGCTTTTCCGGGATAAAAAATTGCCTTTGCCAATTTCCGGGACGCAAACAACCTCTGTACCAAATTTCATATAAATTGGATATACGGATGAGCCTTAAGGGACCTGGGGGAACTCTTTAATTTTCCGGGATAAAAAGTAGCCTATGTCCCTCCCAGGGATGTAAGCTAACTCTTTACCAAATTTCATCACAATCGGTTAAACTGTTACACTGTAAACTGTTTTTGTGAAACAGACAATATAGGCTTCTATTTATCCCAGAAAAACAAAGAGTGCCCAAGTGAATTAAAAAAATCTAAATCCGCGGAAACGAAGTAGGGAGCATTCTAGTTATTTATAAATTTTAAAATTGCCTCTGCCAGGAATCGAAGTCGGGGTTTTCCACTTATAAGACCACATCGCTCGTGAAATAATGTTGCTAATTCTGTTGTACACAAGCTGTAAAACTAAATTCACAGGTACATCTAGTACCTACTTATTATATTTTTCTGCAGGAAGCATTATGAAAGGGATAGTAATATTTTTAACCTGCAATTTAATTAAGAGATTATGTTCAACAGGATCAACCACATTTGTAAAAAAAGTATCGTAATTTTTTATGCAAACCAAAACTATATTTTCTTTCTTTTGTTTTCAAAGTGGCAAGGTCATCAGTAACATGATTATTAACAACAAGTAAAAAAGTGAAAGCGTTTCATATATTTAAGCGAGCTAGCGATACATTTAACGCATAAACTGCGGTCAAAATGTATGTTACAAGTAACCGCAACAGTAACACGTTAAGTATATATGTATTTTGATACAGTTTGGTTCTAATTAAACCACATGAGTTAACTCGCACAAGATATGAACTGCAGGCAATTAAAACATGAAATTTGTTCAATGTTTATTGATACCGTACATTGATAAGGTACATAGTCTTAATTTTATAACTTTAATTAAAGTATTTTACCTGTACTTGACCTACGAATTCCGAAATAAATTTTTAATGTACATATTAAGTACTAGAGCATGCCCGCGACTTCGTCCGCGTGGATTTAGGTTTTTAAAGATCCCGTGGGAACTGTTTGATTTTCCGGGATAAAATGCCTATGTTTTCTTTATTTTTTTTTTGAGAATAAAATTCTTTAACCACATGTCAATTACGGTCGCTTCGCTGCCGATCGATGGTGAAAATTTCGATATTAGGTATATTTTTTTAACCAGTATGACGATTGGAAGTTACATCTAGTAGGTACCTACCTACTCAGCGCACATTAATAACTTTAATTTTCCGGATCCATTTTTTTAATAAAAATTTCAAACTTAGGTACATGTTCTTTTGAGCAGGATCGGATTCTGGTAGTCAATTAAGAAAAAAATTTTTTTTATCCGGAACCGAAGAAGTTTCTAATATAAATTGATAGAATTAGTAGATGTAGGTATGTAACCTACATCTACTAATTCAGCAACCAAGACACAACTCAACTCAATCTTAGAAACAAGCGTTAATAGAAATAGACTGCGTAGGTGCATTCACATTTAAACCTCTTTGGCTTTCCATGATTGTAGCTAAGACTGTCTGACTTGCATAAGAAACAAAATCTTTTTTTTACTTTAAACGTACCTGTATGACATAAGTACTTACTTAACTGGCTCTTGGTTTCAATTTTAATAGAAACTATTAACCAAAGAAAGTGAAAGATTAATTAAAAATAAATCGTATGACCGAATCTATTGTAATGCTTTCAGTACAATTAGTTTTAACAATAGGATTAACAAATGAAAGCTTGGTCAAGTGAAATCGACAAACAATAGTCAAAGAGATAAAAGCTCACCTAAAAGCATTATCGCTTAAACAATGTTTAATTCAATTGTATTTAAATAGTTATATATTTATTTAGATGATTGAGATTAAGATTTTTGAAAATTATTTTTGTTTAATTAAAAGCTATTAAAGCTATCAACATGAAAGACAGTTGTATATAAGTGGTCCAACATATAGAATTAAAAAAAATCGGAAGGTATTTTTAGTTTAGTTAAATTAAAAGGGGGGAAATAAGCGGTTTGATACCAAATGGGGTATCATAATATGAAAGGACTTTATCTATACATTCTAAAACAGTTTTTGATTTATCGTGCAAAATATAAAAAAATACCCCCATTACCTCCAAAGTTTTTAAATCGAAAAGTCTAAAATAATTATGGTTATTATAGAAGTTTATGTCTATTTTACAGGGAAATAAAACCAATGCTCTAACTAGCGTATTTTTTTATGTTAATAATAAAACTCTACAAACAAAGTTTGTTTTGCGGTTTGTTAACAAAAGTGATTCCGTTTTACTTTTTCTGTAGTACGGAATCCTCAGTGCGCGTGTCTAACTTACACTTGGCTTTTTTTTAAATGCTATGGGAACTCTTTGTTTTTTCGAGATATTTGGAGGCTGTGTCTATCTCTGGGATGCAAGCTGTACCAAATCGATAATGCGAATTTGTCAACATGAATAAAGATTTTTCGACAATCCTGTGGGAACTCTTATTTTCTGGGATAAAATAGCCAATAGCCATCCCTGGAATACAAGCTATCCTTATTTATACTACTCATCAAAATCGATTAAATGGATGGACAGTAAAAAGCTAGCAGACGGGCACTTTAGTATTTATAATATTGGTATGGAAGTGTGGATTAAGGTAGTAAAAAGTACTATTAATCCCTATGTAATCCCTCTTTAGTGGTTTATCGTTAACTTTTCGCAAATATCACGAACGGTATAAAGCTCACGTGCCACGTAATAAGATTACGGAATACGGATACAAAGCGGAACGAATTCGATTCGAATTAACAGTTTCCGGAATTTGCCAAAATCACTCTTGTTGCCTTCAAATATTTTTTGCTCCATAGCTAACAAAATAAGAAACGTTTAAGTGCAAAGAAATTTAATAATACTAATCTTCTAAAGTTTATACAGTAACACGATTTGCATTCAGAGTTAACTTAAACTTGAGAATAGTGTAAAAGTCATAAATAGGCAAAACGCAGTGAACGGGAATTTGATCCCGTTTTTAATTACGCTTGTTAGTGAGGTTTCTATCACAATAACGACCATAATCGTAAACTTCAATCTACGATACGGAATAATCTACATCAATACACACAGCTTTTAAGTATCATAAACAATTTTTAAATAAATCTTTACTTCAAAATTTATATTAGCTATATATACAGTAAAATAAAATAATATTTCGCTATTCAGTAAAAATCGTGATGTGATATTTTCTAACTTACAGGCATGAATTTGACTTTTAGGAATAGATCATAATATACATATTGGGAAAATAAATCTTATTTGGAAGCGTGCTGTATAAGTTTAGGTATATTAGGTATAACAAGTGGAGCATAATAAATATCTTACCCACTCAAAATGATAAAAATCTCTATTTTATAAAGTTAAAGAATTTGGTAGAAACTCTGTAGGAATTGAAATATGCTCTACATTTATGTATGATAAAATTCTGTCATTTATAATCGTTAGTTACAGAATCGTTTGCTTTTCGAACGCCGAAGATTTGTGTCTCGAACATAACGATAAAGGATGGTGGTAGATATTATTCGATGCGAACTTCTTTGTCGCTTTATCAGGCCCGCTTTATTCGCACATGTAAATGCATTTAGCTCCCACCTCCTTATCTCGGTGAACACCATTAATCTTGTATAACAATGTCGTCCCAGTGTAACCACATCAGCAACTTAATCAACAATTCTCGAGTATAATTTCAGCACAATTTCGGAGTCCAGATAACTCGATATCGGTGCAAACCTATAAAGACAAAAAGATTTATATCTGCCTTTAATCAAGCCGAAGCAGGTTAATTTAAGAGTTGGAAACGGCTTCCTATATTTTTATTTATAACTTATCTCGTGCCTTCGGAACAGATAATCGCAATGTGAATTTTTCAGCAGCATTCTGCGAAATGATCTCTGCTTAGGGATTTATTCACATTGTGCCAAACAACTTGTATATGGTGCTTTTTTTGGTACTCTTCCAGCATTCTCTATGTTGTTTATCATAACTAAGTTATTTAGACGATACAAAAACAATTGAAGATTTTGAGTCACAAATAGTCGAACACCGAGACGTCTATATTGTGTTCGTCTTTTGTTAAAAGAAAATATGGAAATATTTTTTTAAATTTATAGACTAGCACTTGACTGCAGCCTAAGGTGCTCCATTCTTGCCTAGAAGACGACAATCACTTCTGACTTAAGAAGGTAAAAGTGAAAGGAAAACTGAAGCTGGAAGAGCATTCTATATTTTAGCGGTTCAAATACTGAACGAACGTTAACTAATACTTAAAATTATATTAATATTTTATTTTATTTTATTCCATTACACTTGGTAGTGTAATGGAATAAAATATGAGGGTGGCGGGCTAACCTGGAAGGAGTTTGGTATTTCTACAATGTTTATTTAAAGTGTTTATTTGGAGGCGAATTCGGAACAAAGTTTTGAAAATAAATGTGAATTGAGCCATACATTATGCAGTAACAAGAATATCTCATTTGAAATTAGTATATCCGTGGTAGTTCCGCATAAATATAATTAAGTGACAGACTGGGACATGGGCCGTCGCTTATGCAAATGTTTTATGGCCTCCGCCTCGTCTCCCGTTCACGATTTATAGTACTTATTGCATTCGGTTAGTTACATTGAATGTTATTTGCTCTTCGTGATCGAACATTTGTGACTGTTTGTACAATTCTTGTTTTAAATTGCTTTGATCTTGTACAATACTAATTTGGTTTAGGAAAATCTGAATGTTTCATTATTAAACTCCGTGGATTATTTCCTTTTGATGGTGTCTTTGCCTGACCTAGGTATTTATGTTCCTGTTAGTCCTGGAGATGGTAGGCCAGGACAGCCGATTTGACAGGCTTAGTTAAATAAATGTAATAAAGCATGAAAAACGTTTTTTAATAAATCGTCACAGTTTTTCCTCTCGACTAAGTATGAAGCTTGTATTAGGAATTGTTAAGATACTACCTGGTACTAGATAATAGTGTACCTGAGGCTATAATTTTTTTAATTCAACAAGTTAGCCCTTGATTACCATGTCATCTGATGGGAAGAGAAGATGTAGTCTAAGATAGTAGCGATCTAACCTAGAAGAGCTACAGCAGTTTCTATGTCGGCATGTCTTTGTTGGTAAGGTAGTTACTAAGTCACGGAAACACGCCACTCGACTAGATCAGAGCTTGTTTAGAACTTAACTATGAATTCCCAAACTGTCTTGCTGGAAATTGAACCCAGGACCTCACACTTGTAACACCACAGCGTCAGGGAGGACGTTAAACCAAAAATCCTAAACAAGACCTTGCAACCATCAGCAGAATTGCTTAACCATTCATTTAACCCTGATAGTAACAAGTGTTATCAGCGTGGGATACCATCAGGTCATACAGAACAAAACATAAATTTTAAAAACTGCTGTTCAAAGCCGAGAAAACAATAGTAAATGCAACCTCATAAAGTATATGAAATCGTTGCCTATAGCCTGCGGCTACATGTAGGTAAAGATACGAGTAGTAGACGAGTCTGTAACGAGCGGCAAATATAAATAATGGTCGGATACCGGCTTCCTCTGCCGTCGGCGACCACGTATGTAATGTGTAAGGTCAGAGATAGAGCAAACAATTTTCACACTGCTATTTTCTTATCTAAGATCGAATGTATCCAATCACTACGATCAGTGAAGCTTTTGAATGTATAAGTAAACGAAACGTTATTTGTTATTATATTATGCAGTTATCAACCATATAAATGAACAAATTGGTAAGTGAGTTTGTACTTGAAAATAAAACAGTATTGAAATACTCTAAGATTTTTCATAAAGAACAAAATTTATAAAATATTTTCAACACCAGTTTT
The DNA here is from genome assembly GCF_905333055.1 of Maniola jurtina. Taxonomy (NCBI): domain Eukaryota; kingdom Metazoa; phylum Arthropoda; class Insecta; order Lepidoptera; family Nymphalidae; genus Maniola; species Maniola jurtina. Next base: position 6,156,486 of record NC_060034.1, on the reverse strand, counting down.
GAAATACTACAAAACCATTTTTTGATGATCCGGAATAAGAAAATGTGATATCAATAATTCCGAGGAAAATAATTATCTTGGTACCTACGTATGTGTTGTTTTTTTTTTCCTGATAAAAAGATAATAGAATACAAAGAAATAGAAATATTCTGTGGAATTATTTGAAAGAAAAAGGTGTAATGCATCTGTCGAAAACTGGAAGCTGTTACAAAATCCAATTACCACTTATAATTAGGCGTACCTATAACGCAAGCGTGCCTACTTGACCGCAAATCGTAAAGTATTGCATTACGCACAGAAATATTATGAATGACTGGCGATATTCGATATGATCTACGAACGTCTGAAAGTATGGAATATAATTAAAACTAAAATTCTGTTCTACTATGATTTCTTATTTAAACAGTCTAATAGACTGAGAGTTGGTAAACAGTTTATGACAACTTTTTAAATCGGTATTTATAGAGTATTATTAGTAGTGCAAGTTTCAGGGTATTGTGTAGCTATTTATCCTATATAGTAATGTGCTAAATATATGATCTATACTAATGTTATGTCTGCTTGTCAATCTGTCAATTTGTCTGTTACCATTTCATGGCCCATCCGATAATCCGGTTTCGAGTCCAGTCCGGTCACGAGCTAGTCAGAGCTAGTGAATCTAGTGAAGAATATTTTTTTCATAACATTAAAATGAGCGAGGTATGAAGAGTAAGGGCCTACGAAACCGTGAAATTTCAGCTGTTGAAAGGCTCGTACGCCTTAGTGTAAGGTAGGTACTCCGCCAAAGGAATTAGTTGTAGTTACATATTATATGAACTTCCTCTGTGTTATGTCATGTCTCTGTGCTAAAAAATCAAAAAGTTTTGTAACACTAACCAAATCGTGCACGAGCTCTTAGACTGTAATATTGGACCCTCTCAAGAAAAATTCGAATTGTGTAATCGAAAAATACTTTTTGATGTGCAATTTGAGAATCATTTCCGCACGAACAACATTAAATACTCAACATTTATTGCGCTTGCAACAATTTTTTCATACTTCCTCGTCTTTTTCGTTTTGTGGTTGCTTTCTTTACGTAACGATTATGCTTTTGAAAATCGCTTAAGTGAACTTCAAATTAAAAATAGTTGCATGTAATAGTAATTGTAACCACATGTGGCTACGTAGCTCCCTCAAGTATTTTTTTATTGTCAAAGTACGATTTAAGAGCTTTGGTGTACCGCCATGATTTTATACAATTAGGGAAGGTTAGAATATTTAGTAAAATGTTAATTTAGTTACCCCCCCCCCCCCCCCCCCCACCAAACTTTTATTATTTGAACAATTAATTAAGTGTTATTGTAAATTCAAAAGTGTTTGTCTTTTTGCTAGCTTTTCACGACATATTCTTTTACCGATTTTGATGAAAATTTGTACATAGTTAGTTTGTATCCTGGAGATGTACCTACTCGTACATAAGCTATCTATATTTTATCTTCTTATATCTTAAGAATTAAAGGATTCTTACCAACCCCAATCCACGTGAATGAAGTCGTCTATATGTCATCAATATCATCTATTTGGTACTAAAATGACATCTATCATTTTCACAAATTTCAAACAAATTCAGCTGTATAAATAAAAATGCGTAGACATTTGACTCTACTACTAAGTAGGGAATTATAAATGGAAATTCAAAAAGACGCCGTTGTCGTACACCCTTTGCCTTTCGATCCTGATTTATTAGATAAAAAATATATAATGCTTAAGGAGACAGTTGAGTGCGTGATCCCTAAGACGCCGGCGTGATTCCCATTAAGGAGATTATACCCTGAGAAGGCTTAATGCTCTAGGATTCAATTAGGCGAAATAAGCTTAAATGGCCTGTATCCGTTGTTATGACAGCGATCAAATTATCAAGAGCTATATAGCTTCCGTGACATTAGGCACTTAGGGAGGTGACAAAATCATTATTTGGGATAATGAATAGATACGGACAAGATGTACCTAATGGTCGTTTGATGAGAACCAGTGCGACTTCTCCACAAGTTCTTACGTGTTTCTATTTGTCTATTACTATACTTAATTGAATCTAATCTTGAAGTAAAATTTAAATTATTGTTAATTAAAGCTGTTATAGCCTAGTGGTTAAGACGTCTGCGTCCTAGTCAGTGAGTGGTTCGGGGTTCAAACCCGTGTAGGTACGCACCTCTATCTTTTCGGAGCAATAATATCACAAAAACATCGTGCGGCTTAAACATACAGATTCGTAACAAATTAATCATTACCTGTTATTTATAATGGATATTATGACTTACGTGTTCATTTATAGTTCGTTCACACAGGCTGCGTAAGCGTAGACGTAGCGCGTACCATTGCTTTGTAATGTATGGAACTGTATGATACATGGCACATCGCTTGGACGTATGCGTAACCCGGTGTGTTAGGGTCTTACGCGCGTCACTACGTACGTGTCACGTGTACGCAATTGGTGTGAATCGGCCTTTATTGGGAACTTTTGATACCCACAATGATACGGTACCTACTTAGTTAACAGTAAAAAAAAACTGTCTTAAAAAGATAGCAGAGACGATATGAAGTAACGAGTAACGTGGGTTAGGTAGGTACATTTAGCGTCAAGTGTACAGCTGATAGTATTATCGACAATGCGTTGATGCGTGTCTGTACTATACCTGTATGCGGGCTTAGTTAGATACGGAAAACAATCGATGCACACAAATTAAGACCATAGGGTAATATACACAAGGTTGTAATTCAATTAGGATTATGGTCATGTTTTTAATTCATTGCCGGTGATATTCAGGACGTGACCGTCTGGTGGAAGGTTTTGTACTGAGTAAATTTCTTTGGATACGTAAAGTGTAGCACATACTTATTGAGGAAATACGGAATGACGGACGGAAATACTTATAATATTTTTTGAAAATTATGAATCTCATTCAGTCATTATGAAATCAAAATTATCTTTGAAACATCTACCAATATTATATTACTAAATGATGCTCGCGACTTTGTTCGCGTGGATGTAGGTTTTTTAAAATTCCCGTGGGAACTCTTTGATTTTCGGGGATAAAAAGTAATCTATGTGCTAATCCAGGATATAATCTATCTCCATTCTAAAATTGAGCCCAATCCGTCCATTAGTTTTTGCGTGAAGGAGTAACAAACATACACACACACACACACACACATACAAACTTTCTCCTTTATAATATTAGTGTGATGATTCCAAATTTTGAGATGACTTCGAGATAAATAAATCATGTAAAAAATTACAAAGTCACAAAACTAACGGCTTTAAGGCAAATTCTAATTAATTACAATTTTAAATGCGTTTAGTTTGTTTAAAAATATTGATTAGTTTTCAAAATACAAACGTAAGTTGTTAAACCTTCGCCCATCTCGCTCTTGAATATGCTCCATCTGTAAATGTTGATTGGATTAGCACGATCATGTGATAATGAAGAGAGCAATTTTATTCTGCAATTTTGCAATAAAATCATACTGAAAAATTGCAAATTCCCCTCATAAATAAAGACAAGGTACCTACCCGATAACTATGAACCTCAAAACAGGCTGAGAACTTAACGAACCCGTAGAAATATTGTTATTTCCCACGAAATGCGCGAAAGGCTTCCGCATAATGCATCAGGTGCTCTACTTACCGCCCGCCTCCCCGAAAGGGTTCGTAAATAATTCTCCATTTTTAAAGGGTTCCCATTATTCTTATTCTGATCGACAATCGCTCTCAAGTGTCAGCTTTTTTCTGACAGATATAAAACTAATATTGGTAGGTCCCATCCTCTTCCGCTACTTTTTGCTCGTCATTGCCCTGCGTACCTACTATGTATTTCAATAAAGTTAATATTTGTATTGTTTTTATAGGTAAGTACCTACCTAATAGTAAATAAAACTTAGATTGATTCTATACCGTTGCATTTTTAAGAGTAGGTTTAGTCATTTTTTAAAATGTTGTTGAAGAATATTATCCTGAAAGAACTTACAGTCCAAAAGGCCGCGATCACACCTGTACGTTTTACTCACGTAATTAGCTTGCGTAAATTAAGTTACGACACTAATATAAACACTCAAGTAGTTTATAGCATAGACTGACATCTCACGAAAGCATGAAAAAGTTACTTACGTGAGTAAAACTTACAAGTGTTATCTTAGCCTAAAGCTTGCTAGAAGTAGGAATACGACAGTAATGCAACTGTTGAGGTTTGAATCTACATCGATATTTCGGAATCGAGCCCGTTATCTGAATGGGTATTCAGCTAGCTTCTGTAGCTAGCTAAATATCTACCCATTTATTTACTTTGATTTACACAAACACTAATAATAAGAAGCTTTTAAAAAATAGAATAAAATTTTATTACTTATTGATTTTTGATTTCCCGATACATATGATATTATGTAGGTACATACAATTATTTATACCAATAATTGGTCTATTAAATTAAGGATTTGATTATAATTATTAAACAACACGTATTTTACTTTCCTTAATACAATTTTCATTTCTTTAAAATTATACAGTATCAAATGAATATTAGTAAGTAAACTATTAATTTATTCAAAGACAGGAAAATGTTTAGTTCTCCAACTAAAATGCAACGGCGATCACTATGGTTCAGTGTTATCAATTTCTTAATGTATTTCCAAATAGAGAACTTTTAAAGCAATTCAAAATCCTCGATAAGGGAATCTGAATGTTTTACCACCAAAGGCAAGAATGGGTTTTTAATTTAATTATTTTATCTAATTAGATATAGAGACACAGTAATGCTCGCAAAGCCATTTAAATTTTGTAAAACGAATAAAACTTCTAAGAAGATTTTTTGACTGGATTCAAATTCGTGTTAGGCACTCGTCTGGCCGCTGACGATAAGCAATCTAAACAAGTTCAGCTAAAAACTAGAAACGAGTTGGCGAGCGACAAGAAGCGAGTGTGTAGTTGGGATAATTTCGTCGCTGGGCTATGAGCGAGTATGCGAATGCTACAGGAGATAACTCGCGCAATAATTAATCCTAATTTACGTAAATGCTTTGACTGACGGTAGCATCGTTGAGCGAGTTTTAATTTGATAGCTATTGCCGCTGCTACAAACTTGTAATGTAGAGAGAGAGTTCTCGCAGACGGTGTGCACAGTCATCGATCAACTATATCTATATATCTCTTTCATTGACATGGAATTATACATCGATTGTTTTCTTTGAGTGAGAAAATAGTTGGTGGCTTCTTCGTTGGCAGTGGGACAAGTGCCTAAAAGTGGGTATTTTGATCGTTTTCGTGTGACACTGTATTTCCATCAATAAATTAACAACTGTCGTACGCGTGATGAATGGTTCAAGTCTTGATTTAGGAGGGTAATGTTGTAAGTCTGACCTTACCCTATCATCCTATCCTAATTGTAATAAAACTACAAAACTAATGGTCACATTTTCAAATGAATGACGTCAATAAAATATAACGATCCAAGGTGTTACAATAATTACTAAGAGGTGCGAAAAAATCGTCCTCAATATTGAGATGGAATCTTAACTTGTAAGACAAATTGTTCCAATTTTTGTCAACCCTTGGATGCTCAAAGACAGCGCTCGAGGATCATTCACCCATTTTTTAGCTCCCGGGATACAATTAACTATGACAGCGGTCAGGTTGCATACAAAAAGTTTCTTACATTTTTACAAAATTTAGAATCAAGGTTTTTTTAATCCCGCGTAGGTAACCCATGAATGGAGGGGCTAAGAAATTTATTGCGTTTAGCGCTTTGTTCATATCTACATTTTATGGGGACGAATCGAGACGATTTTAGCGGCGTATAAAAGTAAAGATTTACATCGGTGCCTTTTGTGTTTCGTGTGGGTGATCTCGTTTGACAAAAGTGTTAACATTTACATCCATAAAATATTTTGACTACTCTTTTAGTGGACTCAAACGGACAGGTTATTTTTATGTCATAATGTAGAGTTTTTTTTTTTTTTAATTTTAAGTGGGAGTTTTAAGAATGCATCCGACAAAGCAGGATTTTGGTGATTTTGATATTTCTTACCGCTTCTTGATTCAAATCAAATATGATAAAAAATAATTACATAAAATTATTCTAGTGTGCCATGATAAGGCCATTTTAACGTATTTATTACATAAAGGGTTAATCTATGTTTTTAATATTTTTAACATTAAAAACGTGAGAGGGAACAAAAAACACCCACCCCAAGCAAATAGTAATTATAACTTTTAGACCCGCCAGAGTTACTTAATTGTCGGTTGTCTTGTGTTAATAAGAATCAAGTCATTAGAAACTATTAGAATATTTCAAATTTTGAATTTCTGTTTTTCACTTTAGAGCATCACGTTAAAGCCTCTAATTTAGTTAAAAGAATGATTATTATTATTAGTTAAGCTACAAGTAAAATTAATAACTAAGCTTCTTCTGAGGAAACAAGTAAAAAAACTACCCAAAGGATTGTAATCGTTCTTCTCTTTGATATGGAAAAGTAGGTACAATGAGAGAGTTATTGTTATTCCATATCTGTATTTTGAATTCACAAATGACAAATAAAGATAGCATCGATGCGTGGTCCGCTGTCAAAAGTTATATTTATTTTCTTTAGAAATTCATAGAATCCATGCGAATTCAGTATCGAGATGTTTGCGGGTTATTCGCATTATGCGCGGACGCATCGTTTGTGTCGCGCACAATGGACGCAACCCTTTGGCGACACAATGTGCGTCACTAATCTAGATCAGTGCACTATTGTGCGCTATTGTTGCGGTGGCCGCCGCCCGCACCCCGCGCGTCCCCTCACCCCCCTCCCAGCAGGAAAAGACCCGCAACTCTGGATATCTCACTCGATGTCGATTTATAAGAAATTACCGCGCCGCGGGGGCCAGGTAAGCGCTCCCACGGTTGTGTGCGAACAATGCAAAAACTACTCTCCAAAATTTTACTTGCTTGCCAAACAGGAAATCAAAAATTTTATAAATTCACTTCCGAATGCTACTATGCACAAACATTGGCAACGTTTCACACAATGAGATCTTTTATTTGCAAACATATAAAACAAACAAAATAATGTCTAGTTATTTCAAGCTTTAGTTCGTAACTTTGTCTCATATTTTATCCCAATCAAGTTCTAAGAAATAACTTACCCTAATCCCTAATGGATCTTCTTTATTTTTAACACCCTTTACTACTTCCACTAAAGATTTCCTATTAAGTTGAGTGAGGTCTACCTGCAGCTTATGCTATTTCAAAAATACTGCATCAATGATTGGCTGGATATGTGGTTTTATTGCTAGAGCAATACATTTTGGCCAATAGCGCGAGAGTGTCGGCCAATTAGAGGTGACTGCAATCGTCACACTGAAGCTGACAAACTACGGCAGTAGGCCCCCTGGTTTTTACCGTGTTTTCATTTTTGATTTTGTCAAAGATAAAAGAATACCTAAACCAATAAAATATAAACATAATGTTCTCGTTTTAAAATTAATAAGGGATCACAATCGAAAATTATAATGGCCAGGAAAGTCCGCGTTCGCGCGCTCAGTCATTAGCGTCAATGTAACAATTTTGCTAACAATCATGTAAAAATATTGGAAGCGATTTCATGTGTGTTTAAAATAAAATTATCCTTACGCTGTATCCGCAGGCAAACTAACGGTGAAAGACTTATTATATGTGGTCCTTTTTAGTGGAGTAAGATGCTTGTGACATCAGGTGCATCAGATATACTGTAGGAACTTCAAAGAAAAGTCTTGCCTCAATCACACACAAAACACTAAAAAAAACGTGTCCAATGCGATTCCTATATAGTCTTGCGAGTTTTCTTTATACTTTACAAGACGATGCCCTGAGGTCCTCCGCAAAGAATGAAGGTTTTCAAAAGTCCCGTGGGAACTTTATGATTTTCAGGGATAATAGCCTATGTCACTCTCCAAATTTTTAGCTTCAACCCTTAAAATCCCGCCTATGACAACCCAGGGCAGAAAATCCTGGTGATTCTGTAAAAGGAGGCCCGACCCCAAACAAAATGGGACAAGGGCAAGAGAAAGAAAGAAAGACTTTCCAAGTTTTAGCTAAGTAGGTATCTATACTAATATTATAAAGAGGAAACCTTTGTATTTTTGTATTTTTGTATGTTTGTATTGAATAGGCTCAAAAACTACTGGACCGATTTCAAAATTTCTTTTACCATTACTTAGAGGGATTCTTCCGAATCCGTATAGGCTATATTTTATCCCGGAAAATAGAAAAAATAAATGTCCACCCGTGTGAAGCCGGGGCGGGTCGCTAGTATAATAATATATCCATGCAAAAATCACGTCGATTTGCTGCGGCGTGTTTGAAGAGCAAACCAACTAACAAATACACTTTCGCGTTTTTATTATTAGTAGTGAAGTAGTGATTAAAATACGTAATTTGTTCTCAGCTGTAGTATTTTAAGACAGTGAAAAAAAGGAATAAAACATATTGAGAGCTTCTTATTGTAACAATGATTTTATCTTGAGAACAATTTAACACCTCGAGCACAAAAGCTGAATGAACATGAAAAAGTATGTCGTTTGTATTGTACTCGATGTTTGGTTAACATCTTATCTGAGCTTTTTATTTCTTTGGAAAAAGTATTGTGGTTTGTATTCTTAATGGCTTCTAGTCAATGATATAAATGTACAAACTTTTGGTTCTAACTTTGTAAATGTTTTAAGCAAAAATAATTTGATAGTCGTTGTGTTAGATGGATTTGTTGATAGTCTAGACACGTCCTAACCTCTCTGACAATTTTCTAGGTGTCTATGCTTTGGGCGACTCTGCACTCTCTGGTAGCGTTCGACATGGCGGTCTTTATAAAAGATAAATCGTTTTATTTGAGTTTGCCTTTTACAGTTGTCGAGAAATAGAGTTAGCAATGAGTTTTTAAAGATTTCTTCCCCATGAGGAGGGCCTGCATGGTGGTGGGCAGTAAACGGAAAAGCGGGTGGTGCAAAATGCTGCTAGTTGCTACAATGGGTTCCATATTATAGATTTACTTAATTTAGAGGATTTGGCAAAATAAGCTTATTGTTAATAGTTTGTTATTTTACAATAGCGGAGATGTCTTTCGATAAAGTTTTTTGTTTTTTATTTGTCCTCACAAATATAATAGGCTTTTATTTCACAGTAGGTATCTGCTTATGGCAGTAACACCTTACATAATATAATCCCAATTAACAAACCAGGACAGCCAATAAATCAATGAGAAACCGATTACTGACCAATGTTCGATGACGCTGGTTTAGGGAAGCAATTTGTCTTACATCGGCAGATAACGATCAGGTTCATTCCTCACACCAGAGAGATGTCATATTATTACTGGAGAAGCTAATTATCTCCTCATAGCATTTTTTCGCGGTACCTACAATTATGTCACAATAGCTGTCCCAAGGCCACCCCGATCCGTGCAGCAGCGGGGCGATTAAATAACTCATTGACCAACATTGACTAATAGCCACTTGAACATTGATTTCTTCTACATTGCTGCTTCACTGAATGATATTAAAATAAGTTTTTGCAAAAACTTTTAATGCATTAAAAATTTATGTCTTGGTGGCTGCCATTCAGTGTTGATCACTGAGTTAGTAAATCACCCCGTAGTGGTTTTAACTGTGCGTTGAGAGGTAAGTTAGTCAGTCAGTTTTTACCTCTATATTTAGAGAAGTCTGGAATTTTCACTCCTTCACGCTCCGATGACTGAACTGGTTTGGCTGAAATTAGAAATAGAGATAGCATATACCCTGGAATAACAGATAGGCTACATTTTATGTACTTAATGACAAGAGTACGACGGGTGTCGAAAAATACACCACGAACATTTTGGGCCGTTTCATAGGCCATTGCACGCTCTATTAATTTGACATCTCTCCGCTTCACACCCATCTATTGACCCTTATACAGAAACCACGAAAACATGGATTTCAACATAGTAAAATTAACGAGTGCAATATTTAATTCGTGTTCTTTTAGATTAAAGATCTCAGATCGCTTTGGGTCGCTCACATAACAAGCATAACTGTAACAGATTCCAACTAAAGTTGTAAGTAAAAAGAATCAGGCCTTTTTAAACTTTTGTGTAAAAATTCATATTAACAGGGCTCTCTCCGTCACTCGTTTCCACTCGTTTCATACAATCGTAGTTCCAATTTCATTTGAATATTAAGCAACCAAAGTCCATGAAATTTTGCAGACATATTCTAGAAACTAATATCTGTGTCTGTGGTGTTTTAGATTTTTCTAAAAATATGTAGTTTTAAAATTACAGGGGTTCAAAGATTTGTATGTAAATTTTAAAGACCGCGTAACTTTGAAACCGAATATTTTAACAGAAATCTGGAAAACCACAGACATAGATATTAGTTTCTAGAATATGTCTGCAAAATTTCATGGACTTTGGTAGCTTAATATTCAAATGAAATTGGAACTACGATTGTATGAAACGAGTGACGCAGAGAGCCCTCTTAAGGTGGAAGCGACGGGCCTGCCCGCGAAATTCAAATTTAATTTGGTTTTTCGCAATTTGTGAACTAATACGACAACGTAGGCTTATGGTATTTTAATTGCGACAATGGCAGTGTCATTCTCACAGGTTTATATAAAAATCTTTACTTGAAAGGGTCCAGTTTAAGAAATTAATTTTAGTATCGACTAATTTGTGAAAATAGTCGAGAAATTAAATTTGAATTTCGCGGGCAGGCCCGTCTCATGCCCCTTAATATTCACCCATTAGGCTTAATCCATACTAATTAATATAATTTCGAAAGTGTGCTCTTTGCTACCTTTTTATTGTCGATCCGAATTACTGATTGTGACTTATTTTGGCACCCAACATGATAGCAATCTCAGCTTGCATATACATCTGGATGAAGTCGCGGATATTATCATCTATTTGATATAGAGATAGCTTCGCGGCCATGAATATCTAGGCTTATCCCGGAAAAACATAAAGTTCCCACGGGATTTTTAGAAAATCGCGATGGTGACAGGTGATTTCTGGGTTACAAAATTTGAATAAGGGTCTTTCAAGCATTTTATATCTCTAGAGATAGTAATGCATGTGCAAGTAAAAGTAAGAATGTAGTAGTAACAGTATCTCTTGTTTTGCTTCACAATTACTTCAGTAACACTTTGACCTGCTGTCGTGAACAAGGCAAGTGTTTTGTCGATTCCGCGCACTTGCCTAGGGGCCTGACGCTTTTTACTTTACCTTTGTTACGCTTGCCAAAGAATTTATTTCTTATTCGCGTTGATTCGCGCTTCCTGGGCGGCTGGAGGTAGCCGAAGGCGTAACTTGACCAGGGCACACACTGGTAAGTAGTTAGGCAAACTTATTTTGGATTCGTATTTAAGCAATTGAATGCAAATAGTGTTTTAACGGTGTTGAAAAACATCGTGACGAAACCTGCATGCCTTGGAGTATGTAATCTGCAGCGCGATGGAATATGGAATATTCTCATTCAGAGAGGAGATGTATGTGGTCAATAGTGGGCTAGCGATGGATTGATGATGATGATCATTTTGGATTAATCTGGATTTAAAATCAACAGTTATTTTAAGAATAATGATGTCAGATTGATTAAAAAATCCAAATTTCAAATGTAGCATTGATAATTTTTTAAGAATGTCTTTTTTTCGGAAATAGCAGCTGTTTGGCTTTGTTGGGAACAATTTTCAGTGATAATTTTGAGTAGGTATAGAGATGATTTATTTTAAACAGAATCGGAAAATAATAAAACGGTCATAGCAGGACTTTTGCGAGCTGTACCTAATTGTATTTACACGTCTTCTCGTTAGTTGGATCAACTTTTCAGTAATGTGTAGCGACAACTTTTATAAAAGTACGAGTAGGTAGTTGGCAGCAAAAAGTTATTGTTAATTCACACGCATCTTTGGCGAACGTTTAATAAAATTTAACCTTTAAATACGCCTTGATCAAACATTTTTACCACCACCCAAGTTTAAGATCAAATTATTAATTGCAGGGCAATTATATTAATTAAACTGCTTAAATTTTAAATCTTATGGCTTTATTTATTTATCTGAATTGCTAGTTCAGTGCTAAACTAAGCCACAGTCTACTGAAAAAAATAAATTATGATAACTTCGACGGTAAACATGAAATCGTAATGAGACCCTTAATTTAATTTACAAAAGTGATTAAGTTTACAAATTATAAGTGTAAGTTGATTTTGTAAACTTAACGGTACTAGGGTTCCAAATGCGCCTTTCAAACACCTTTGTAAAGAGCGCACAGACACACAGAGAGATCGATACACCAAAAATTAGAAAACAATGTACGTTGAGTGTTAACTTAGCCATAGGACGGCCATAGACCTGTCAGAACGAGAGCGGTGAAGTGACGCGACGACGTTCCAGTTCACGTTACATAAGTAATTTATGGGATAGATTTTGAAATATTCAGTATACTCGTAAAACCCAAGAAGCGAGTGATTTGATACGGTATATCACAAAATACGAAATTCTAATACACCTAATTAGATGCAAATCTGCCCTGCATACTAACAAGTGTTCCGAGCAGAGATTAAGCGGCTTTAAACAATAAATCACGGGAACGAGATCCAGATCTGTGGGATAGGGCACATTTCTCATAAAATGTAGCAAAAAATATCCCAATGTGGACTAAACAGTGGCCCTCCACACTGTAGCCTCCGGCTGACGATTTTTATCTTATACGTGTTTTACTTATTTCCTTTCTAAATGTGCAATGTGTGTTGCTAGTGATGACATACATCAGACATGGATTGTTTTGTAAGGTCTCATAAAAAAGCTCAGTTCCTCAGCGGGCAATAGAGAGATCTTGACTCTAAGTATATAACCAAATCAGAAATGCGGAAATCCGTATACGTTTAGAATAGGCGATGTGGAAAACCTTGAGAAATTAAAATGGTAGTGTGCAGGACACAAGGATCCAAAGCGCAATCTTCCATAACTACTGTATTATAGGTAGAACCTCTAACAGGGAAACTGACAACTTCAAACGATTCCTACGGAGACGCTGGACCCAAGAAAATAAAGTGAAGAGGCCTACAAAGGTCCTACCGCTAGTATATAGTGGACGTCAATCGGTAGATATAACGTCACTGTGCACTCATACATAAAAAATTATCAATAAAATAAAATACATTCAATAAAATCAATTATCATTAGAAAAGGTAAAAGGCATCAATTTAAAATTAACTTAATTTGAAATTACAAGTACAGAGGATTTTATAACTAATTATTATTAACATTTCTCTTATAAGACTTCAGGGCGCTAAGAATTCAATGTAAATAGTTTTAGAATATTTTAAATACAATAAAAATACAAATAAAATACAAATACTCTATTTTTTCGACTGTCTCTAGTCGAAAAAGCAGAAAAATTAACAACAAACTTCACATGTTGAAAATTAGGGTCACCCATCTAATTTATTGTACAAAATTATTATTTACAGGCCATACCTCTTCTAAACTGCATATTTATTCATAAAATCTTGTATGTACAGCGATAAAATATTATAATTAGTAACAAATGATCTTTAAATGATTTCAAAGTTTTAAGTTTGTGAAATAAGTGAATATGAATTACAATTTCTTATCTAAAGCAGATCTCATAAACTAATGCATATAACATAACCTCTACATATTCAGTGGTGCATATGCATAATTACTTACAGACATAAATCTCTACAAGTAATTCATAAGATTTATTATGTACCGTATGGCTGCCGGACGGAACGGATTCCCACGTTCAATAATCATTTTACTGTTTTAATCTTTAAGAGCAAAGCCATATAGTTTAATAATTCAAGCAATCACTTAGTCAAATAGGTATTTTAATAAATTGATTTTTTATCAAATTCTCAATTAGTTAAAACTTCGAGAGGTATTTGAATTTCAATTTACAAATCTTAAGTTAATGCCGTGATATTATCGTGTTGACGTAAGTGCTTTGAATTAACCTACATTAATTGTCTATGAAAATAAGAAGTGACGTGGATTGAGTTGGTATTTAGGACCTTTGATAAATCGAAAAAAAAGCATTCTTGCAAATATCAGCTTAACCCGAATTGGGTGTCTTTTTGTAATTTAGACGATTTATACTTTGACATAATCTGGATAAAGTAAGGTTTACAATGTCGTAGGTTCCCGGAACCATCCGCCTGAGCTTAGTTAGGTATTTTCTGGGACACAAAACAAAACTCATGAGCACTTTAATTTGGTTGTGCTGTCAAATCAAAGTCTTTAATCAAAATAGGTACCATTGTATACTTTTGATTGTCACTTGTTGAATTTGTAACATAGTGATGTAATGGTGATGATATGGTGACGATATGGTGTAAAAATACGACATTATGTGTACTTTACTCGAAGCGACATCTTTTCTGTCAGACATTGTATATGACTACGTATCCTTTCACGAAGGTGGCATACTTTATTTAAAATATTAACCGATGCTGAGCTTTTCTATTTGAATAGCTAGCTAACACTATTAGTAAGAATACCTACTTACTTAGTCCCAAACCTAGAATAACACCTAGGAACTATCGCGCAAATGCTCCAAGAAGGTATTTACATTAGAAATAACCAAACATATTAAAACATAAATTACATATTATTTATCTGTAACTGAGGAAACGCTAAGCAAGGGTGGTCTAATCGTAAAATACACCCCTTGAACCATTAATTAACGAAAGAACCGATGGGTTTTTTGCATAACGTATCCCGTTCTATAGGAATGCCCTACGGTTATATTTGATAAAGACGTCGAGACTGTTATCAAGGGGTAAGCTCTTTCAGGATTGGCGCCAAAGAGATTAAGATATCTTTCCTTTATGTGTTAATTAAAAAAACAACCTCTCCTTACGGACCTTATCGGCCACTTAAGCTGAGACGATACCTAGCCTTTATCGCAATTTTTACACTTCGAAATCATTAAAATTTTAAATTTTTAGATAGCTTCACAAACCCCTTACGTGCATTTAAGGTTTATTTAAAAAGGAATGTGTCAATATCTTAAACAGAGCTTAATTAAGAGATTATAGTACTGTGGTCATACCCCGTCGAACGTTTTATATCGTACGTTTAATAAATAAATTAACAACATTAACTTTGCGGGTAGGTAGTGGGATAAAAATCTGCAGTTATTATTATTCAAAAAAAAACAGTGCTCATCAAAAATACTCAACATACCTATTAATAATCTTGGCAAATACTTAATAAACCAATTTTGGTATGAAATCCATAAAAATTAGGTTGATTACAAAAATCAATTCTCGACATCTTTTTCGTATTTTTGTTTTTATCTAACGTTAAAAGATAATATGACCTATTCTCAAAGACCTTCGCACATTATACACGAAAAGGACATTAGAGTATTGACCACAAGAGATAAAGTTCGCAAAATATAATGAAAAATAAAAACTTTGAAAGGTTGAAAAAAGTAATGAATGACCTAATCATTATTTTTTTCACAGTTTTAAAATAAATACTATCAGCATACGATGTTTAAAAACTTTTTTGTTATTGTCTCCTAGATGATGCTTGCAACTTTGTTTGCGTGTATTTAGGATTTTCTAAGTCTTCATCATCATCAGCCTGTGGACATCCACTGCTGGACGTAGGCTTTCCCTATAGAGCGCCATCACACCCGGTCCTCAGCCTTCCTCATCCAGCCACTTCCCGCCAGCCGCTTTATATCGTCAATTTTTAAGTCTTGTGGGATGTAAAGTAGTCTACGTCCATCTCCGGGATACAAGCATCGCTATCGCTGTATTAAATATTTTTTCAAAACATTTAAATGAATGGACCGGGAGAAGGTCACAAATAGATGCTTTCATAGTAGTATGCATTAGAGAGAATTGTTTTTATGCAAGTTTTTATGTAAATGATCCAAATAAATAATTATTCTATCCAAGTTACGCTGACGGAGTTGCAGCTAACTTAGACTGGATCTATAAAATTTTTCTTAACGGTTATTTCTGACTCTCACTGTTATCTAAAAATATTTTTTACGTTATCTCATTGAAATGTCCCTCCGTAACTTTAGGGAATAAGATTTATGTCCGTTCACAAAGATTTTATTAGGGTAGTCCTCGTTAACACCAATGTAAACGTCCGAAGTAAAATATTTGGACTGTGCCCAGTTGTTTATTTTACGTTCACCGCTTTGTCATTTAAATTTTGACGAACTAATAGGAAAAGGCTTATATTTTTCATTTAAAATTAGTTTCAATATTATATGTGGACGAAGAGCTAACAGAAAATTTTTCAGAGTTTTGGTCAGTAAGTCAAATTTTTTTTAACGTTTCCACGTTAGCACTTGACATAATATACGAAATATAAACTGTAATAATTTTATTTAAAGTAGGTAAGTAGGAACTACCATCTTTAGCAACAATTTTTTTTAAAGTACCTATATAACAATATCTACAGTTTTTTATTTTCGTTACATGTGTTTGCATCAAAGTAAAGTCTACATATAAGCCACCGATTAAATAATCAGGTAGAATGACTGCGGTGGTAAAAAATATTTCGCTTGTAAAATACGAAAAGTTAAAGTCGAAATTATGTGAAGATTCGGATGTTTGTTACTCAATCACACCACAATGACTGAACTGATTTGGCTGTTTGGAATGGAAATAGCTTTTATCCTACAAAAAGGCTACTTTTTATCCTTTAAAAGAGTTCCCACGGGATTTTTTGAAAAACTTGTGTTCAACGGACGAAGTCACGTGCATTTTCTAGTTCTATTAAGAGGAATTTGGCCTAGGTGGACAAATTAACAACAGCTCCCAGACTATGACGCAGATTAAGTTATCGACTGTAAAGTCTTTCAAAGCAAGTGGATTCAGAAGTCAAATAAATTATTTTAACTTATCCAACCGGTCGGTATTTCGAATAAATAAATAATATTAACGTACTCTTTATAATAATATGAGAGAGCGGAGTGGAATAGCACGACAGTAACTCATCGATCGACTTTGAAAGCTTTTAGTTTTTTACTAACTATTTTTATTTTATTAGTGAATATTTAAACCAACTCTTTAAAATAACGAAATTGAGCTAATTGAAATAATTAGGCTAATGAGTAATTAAACTTCATCTTAAAAAAAAATATAAGACTTTGACTGCAATCCCACCTGGTAGTAAGTGATGATGCATTCTTAGATGGAAATGGGCTAACTTGGAAGGAGAATGGCAGTTAAACCCTTACCCCTGATCCGGTTTCTACACGCCATCGTA
Source organism: Maniola jurtina (assembly GCF_905333055.1). NCBI lineage: Eukaryota > Metazoa > Arthropoda > Insecta > Lepidoptera > Nymphalidae > Maniola > Maniola jurtina. The sequence goes on along the minus strand of NC_060034.1, from coordinate 6,139,204 downwards.
CCGGAACGCTAAATCACTTGGTGTTACAGTTTTTAATGAGAGACAATTTTTGTTCAAGTATTATTTTAGGCGGCAGATATAACCTTACAGGGTTATTTTTGTCCCTCTCTACATAACTTTCTTCTCTGAGTTACGCCAAGCAGCTTTCTCCTCAAGGAAAATTGATTTTCATATACAACTTCGTAAAATAAAGAAACAACAAAATCTATTTTATGCTTCCGCTTATTCTTTCTACCGGTACCTCAGCTTTCTCGACTTTAAGCAATTAAAACTGTATTTATTAATTTGAAAGTCCATTTACTTACCCGATTTACACATTAACGATTGACATGAAATACATAAAAAGCTCATCACTGAATGCTTCCACCTGGCGAAGCATGCGTTCGATATTCGAAATTGTGTACAAAATAAAGCAATACAAGGGTTGCACAAAATGAAAGGGGTTCGCAAATAGAAAGTTTTTGCGCAAATATAAGTCTATTTGACTCTACCCGATTTCAAGGTATGTCAAGATTTGCAGCTTTCATCTGTTCTATACATTTTACTGTGCAATAGCACGAGATAAATCATCTGCTTAATTTTTTTTTTTTCACTTTTTCTGTTGGCGAATTTATTTCATTAGTCTTACCTAACTAACATTTCAACCCCCAAGAAACCTTGTTTCTTGGCAAGCTGGTATGATGTTGTGTACAAGTAGAAGCATCCGTGTACCAACTCAATAACGTAGGGCATAGGCTACTTTTATTCCGGAGAAATGAAGAGTTCCCATGGGATTTTCCATAAACTTAAATCCACGCAGATGAAGTCACGAGTATCAACTAGTACGAGTACACGATAATTATAACGCGATGATTTACTCCCGGAAAATTAACTGTAAGTAATAAGTTATTTACGAGAAATGTTTTTTTCATGAAAATTTGAGCAGTTTATTGTGTGTGCTACTTTTACACTGTATACGGTTTTATTGATGAACATACTATAAAAAGTACGAATAAATGTGTCTGCACCCTGCAATTATAATTCGATGTACAATTCCGTAGTCAAGGCATTTAAATAAACTTTTTGAGATTTTTTAAACTTCGGAAATATGAAATGGAATAGACGTCATATTCTTTTAAAAAAACGGCCAAGTGCGAGTCAGACTGGCGAACTGAGGGTTCCGTACTCGGGTATTTTTTCCAACATTTTGCACGATAAATCAAATCTGTTTTAGAATGTACGGGAAATACCCTATAGGTTTCTTGACAGACAGACAGACAGGGTTCCGTACCATCATACAAGGTATACCTACATAACACTTTTATGTGGAATACTACAAGTTCATAATAGACTGCGTCGTCTATATATTATGTGATTTTTTGAATTAAATTTTTCGTTAACACATTTTAATTTTTATTTGTGATATAACCACAAATTCACGGTATTCGGATTCTTCCCTTTACTTGTGTTATAAGACCTATCTACTCGTAGGTCCCTAAAGCACAGGGAATCCTGTTTGGGGGCCAGAAACTTTGCTTGTTATTATTTACCATGGTTTACTTAGAGTACCTTACTTACTTTACTTAGTGTGTAGTGGTTACCTTGCAACTTTTATCAAAATAAAGATAAGGATTTTTCATGTGTATGATTCAGCTATGGTACCGTTCAAATAACCATAATATGAGGTAGTTATTTCGAGATTACAGACAGACAATTTTATTTATTAGTATAGATAAAAGATTTTTCATGTGTAAAGAAAGCAGTTTTGTGCTCACCAGTACGATGACAACTTTGTGGCTTGTGCCGATCAGCACCTGAATCATGGGACACCTTGCCTACCCACAATCCTTTGACATCTGCCTCGGGACACTCCATTACAATCACAATTTTTTTTATGAGTTATAGACGCAGAATTCTAAATAAAGTAATAGAATTGAGTAATTATAATTATTTTTAACTTCAACTTCTAAATCTAAATCGTAAATATTTTTTCAAAAACATAATAAAAGTGCATTCTTTTTTTTAAAGAATAAAAGCCATGTTAGTCATGACTAATATTCCCCTTTTCCCTCCAAATAAGCGTAAAGCTTGTGCTAGGAGTGGGGGTACACAATAGTGCAACGGGTCGGGTTTGAACCGCTGATCTTTCGTATTTCAGTCCGCTCCTTAACCGTTGAGCTATAGCGGCTGTTTCGATATTCTTGTGTTGTTTTTATCACCAGTCTATATTGTTACAAGTAAACCCAAAACACCACTTTGTCCTCCTATACACCGAATTTTTCTTGATGCGAATTTGCTTTTTCCAAGATTAAACAAGACCCTAAACCATAATAGTCATATCTTAGAAAATTGGAATTCAAGGTTGATGAAGTCAAGGTTTTTGCTTTATGCGACAGATTTAAAAAAAATTATATTCATGTACAGGAAGTTTTCTCACCCTACCAGTTGTTATCAAAAAATACGAGTAGGTAGCTCTCACATTCTCAAAAGCGCAGTGGGGATCAATCAATATATCAATATAATTACAGATAGATAAAATACCTATTTTCAATCGGATTAAGTTCAAATAAAGTCCCATACAACAGTTCCCACGTGTACAATCGTAAGTCGTAAGCGAGAAATGATAAACTTTATTAGGTAGAGATAAAACTAATTTGATCTAAGGTATGTGAAGGAAGAACGTTCCAGTTAATCGAAAAAGATAGAACAGTAGCTGATTACATAATCATTTTTTCTTTCTCAGCCTAAACATTATAGCCTTCATCTACTTAAACATTATAATAAGTACTTATGAACTGAAAAGTACTGGCTCACCAACAACGCTCAGCTCAAATTCTGCACAGAGGTTCTTTGTATAATGTAGACAGGGTATAAGGCCGGATTTTTTCCCACTAGCTAGGGGATTTATATTTTTGCCGAACGAAAGCGCGGGTAGCCGCAGTAATCATATTTTTAGGGTTCCGTACCTCAAAAGGAAAAACGGAACCCTTATAGGATCACTTTGTTGTCTGTCTGTCTGTCTGTCCGTCGTGTCTGTCAAGAAACCTATAGGGTACTTCTCGTTGACCTAGAATCATGAAATTTGGTAGGTAGGTAGGTATTATAGCACAAGTACAGGAATAAATCTGAAAACCGCGAATTTGTGGTAACATCATTAAAAAAAAATTAAAAATTAAATGTTGGAAAAAATACTCGAGAACCTTCAGTGCGCGAGTCTGACTCGCAGTTGGCCGGTTTTTTTCTATCTACATAGCGATGAACTGAACAAACAGTAGAGTAAAAAGTTAGGCTCTCCTCATTTACAAGTTCGACATTTTTTTCGAGCGAATGCACCGCTTGTGCTGAGTAGGTAGGAACCTACTGACTAGGAGCATCCACTTGAAATGTAATAGCACAGTTAATTTCGGTGACTACGTCATGCCGAGCATTACACGAACAAGTTACACGGGTTACAAGATTTTATGTAAATCTTTGAGCCCGTGTAATTTCGGACCTAAATATTTTTACGGCAATCTGGCGAACCACAGACACTGACTTTTTTTTTCTTAAACGTATCCTTAAAATTAATTGAATTCGATTAATTAATCTAAAAAGAAGTTACCTAAGTATGCAGCGCGCTCTTAGCAGGTACATACTTTTCTAAAATAAATAACTTTGGCTTTTGAACTTTTTGATAGACTACCTACAATCATCTTCCTGGCGTCAAGGAGCATTTATTTAATTTTTAACCGACTTCCAAAAAAGGAGGAGGTTCTCAAATCGTCGGAATCTTTTTTTTTTAAATTGCAATTGGGTTACGAATATTTCTATAAACATTTATAAGTACAAAAGATGCAATACTGAAGGTATCTAAACTCGGTGGCACGGTGGGTTTAGATCGCACCTAAGATAAGATTCAACTACCATGTAATTTCTTACACCATTCCCAAAGAATATCCAAGAATCAATTTCACAGTACAAAACGCTGTTTAAAATAATTCTGTTAGAATGACATGTTTTGTAAACACTATTCATTTTTGAATGCGCACAATTTGTCTAGCAGAGCAAGAATTCTGATCTTATCTACGCCATTGTGGTTATGTTTACTAACAGATTATATTGGTTGCTCTACTGATTCTGTATTGCTTTTAATTTGTATTTCTTATCTATCTAGGTGGTGAGAATTCTGAGTTATTACATAAATTTTGTTTTAAAAAATTGTTAAGGTGTAATTAAAAATATTATTTAGTCAAAATTAGTTTTGTTAATAATATTGTTTGATAAAACATAATTACTACAAAACTATACTTATACTATACATATACAGGGTGGTCAAAAAGTCGTGGATCAAACGCAATAAGGAGATAGAGGAGGTCATTTCCAGCAAAAAAAAATCTACAGCATGGCCATATTTAAATTGCCCTAAGAGTTATGAATATTTTTGGCTTTTTTAACAAAATACCAGATTCTCTTACAATTAGACTAATTTAAAAAATATGAGATAAAAAACAATAAAACAAACGATGCTGTGTCATTACTAGATAATGTATCAGCACTACAAACCTTCTATTGAGGCTCTGGCTACCAAATTACAAGAGCTATTAATTTTTTTCCAAAACTTTTAAAGCGTTACCAAAAATTAAATGTCATTTTAAAAGCGCACTATGAAAAAAAAATGTACTACGGAAAAGTGACCCTGTATCAGAAAAACTTGCCGATTTAATGCCAATTTAAATGAGGTATAACACATTACTCTTTGTTGCGTAATTCTGGTATTATAATCGTTTTTTCATATCAAGGTGCAAATTTCAGTAGATTAGTTTACTTCAAAATAATTTCTAAGATTATCATGCTGCTAGTTAAACTGCTAGTTTTTTGTACGTTGGAACGCTTGAAACATCACTGTGCTTGTCACACTTAAACTTTGTGAAAAGAACAGAAACTCTTCACTACCACCACGTGCCAGAACTCCCCAGAACGCCCGTCTTGCAAGTAGTTCATCTTTTCTAGGAAACAAAAGGATAAAGAAACTATGCCTCTCGTTCACACTAATCATCCTTTCTATTTGCATTGTTGGAGTAAGGAAGGATGTGAAAGAGAGGCATAGTTTTTTTATCCTTTTGTTTCCTAGAAAAGAGGACGTTCTGGGTAGTTCTGGCACGTGGTGGTAGTTAAGAGTTTCTGTTCTTTTCACAAAGTTTAAGTGTGACAAGCACAGTGATGTTTCTAGCATTCCAACGTACAAAAAACTAGCAGTTTAACTAGCAGCATGATAATCTTAGAAATTATTTTGAAGTAAACTAATCTACTGAAATTTGCACCTTGATATGAAAAAACGATTATAATACCAGAATTACGAAACAAAGAGTAATGTATTATACCTCATTTAAATTGGCATTAAATCAGCAAGTTTTTCTGATACAGGGTCACTTTTCCGTAGTACATTTTTTTTAACAGTGCGCTTTTAAAGTGACATTTAATTTTTGGTAACGCTTTAAAAGTTTTGGAAAAAAATTAATTTCTCTTGTAATTTGGTAGCCAGAGCCTCAATAGAAGGTTTGTAGTGCTGATACATTATCTAGTAATGACACAGCATCGTTTGTTTTATTGTTTTTTATCTCATTTTTTTTTAATTAGTCAAATTGTAAGAGAATCTGGTATTTTGTTAAAAAACCCAAAAATATTCATAACTCTTAGGGCAATTTAAATATGGCCATGCTGTAGAATTTTTTTTTGCTAGAAATGACCTCCTCTATCTCCCTATTTCGTTTGATCCACGACTTTTTGACCACCCTGTATATAGAATCTAAAATAGGTACTTACATATTTAAATTATAATTGAGGTATGGCTTTGCTAGCAAGGTCTTACCTAATTGAATTTTATTTTTAAGCAACTAGATTAATTAAAGAAAATATTACCTTATAACCGGCAGGCGTACTTACCTAATAGGCGGCACCAATCAATCCAAGAGGTGGTATCAATATCATGCCGCCTTTTAAGCTTTTTTGTGGTTTAACGACGTACTATTATTATAATGTAAATTATCAAATTAATCGTGGTTTATACCCGTTATGTACATTATAATATTACGCCTTTTGTGTGTTGATGAAACTGTGTTAGAAATTTTCTCGCAAATCTCAACAATAACTGTGTAAAGTTTCAACTCAATTGGATGAACGATGCGTTAACGCATAGGTAAAAGCAAATGTAAAGTCGAGAGACAAACAGAAAAACAATAATTTTTAAGATATAAGTTTTCTAAAGTGAACCGGGTGCGAACCCGGGATCTTGTTATAACAAAGCAAGCTTTTGCTGTCCCAGAGAAATCGTCAAAATTTTAATTAATGCATTTGAAATTCATAGAAAACATAGGAACATTACATTTTATAAGAGAGATATAAGACTTATTTTGTAGAAAATAAAATTCACTTTTTTCGATGTTATGTACCTACTGACAAACGTGTACAAAGGATGTAACCCTTTGCGACACAATGGTTTTCTAATCTAGATCACGTACGTTATTCATGTTGTAGTTTACAATACTTTTGGATAACTCATTCGATGACGATTTATAAGAATCGCGGTGTGACTGAACCCCACTTTTGTTAAACGTGTGATTTGGGTTGTTATGTATTTACAGCGTTGCCTACATACCTGCCTCGTTGGTTTACTGGTTAGCATGTGCGGCATGAAATGCTGGGTTCGATTCCCGGCTTGGGCCAAAAACAACCAGGTAATGGATTTTTCTGATAAGAAATTCCCAGAGTTAGAAAGTTGGCAGTATGTGAAACCCGTGCCTCGGAGAGCACGTCAGACGAAGAAGAAGAAGAAGAGGGCACTATTATCTGGCTATTCTTTTCTTAAAGGTTCTTTATAAGAAAAGGACAACCTGGTTTGAAGCCTATATTATAAGAAGTAAGATAAATTAAACACCACTTTTACAGCGGAATAAGGGAAAGCACTCTGTATTTCTAATCATAATTTAACGAGCGCTTCCGTAATGTAGGATACCTGATGTATCGTCGATAGTTATCCTAAACATGCATAATTATAATCGTAGCATCGAATCCGCGCCGCGGGCGCGCGGCGTCCATTCCTTTGAGTGCATCCATATATCACGGCTCCTAAGTAGACAGTATATCACCCGTATTCAGAGTAATTAGCCCTTTGGCGACGGACCTCCGGGATTTATTGTGGTAGGGCGTTAATTCGACCGACAGCCGTATTGCCGGCCTTTGTTCTCCCTGCCCGAAATATTCAATTGAAATAATGCTGCGTATTCCTTCAATTAGCGTTTGCTTGAAGCGTTAACTAGTTCCTTAGAATGTGCTTTGATTGGTCTGTAATTTTAGTTGCGGGTAAGACTTTTTACTGCAGGATAGGCTCGCGCTGGACGAAAATTATGCCTCAAGGAATTCAATGATGAGGTTTTTATTGGAGCGCGCTTGATTTAGCGGATTTGATGTTTTAAAATCTCATGAGAACTATTTGATTTTTCGGGATAAAAGTAGCCTTTTTTGTGTCTGGATTGTAAGCTATCTCTAGATGTACCAATAATAGATAATGATTTCATCCACGTGAATTTAGGTTTTTTTCAATAAATCCCATGGGAACTCATTTTTTTCGGGACAAAAAGTAGCTTATGCCAATGGCCCCGGGATGCAAGAATATATGCCTGTACTTATCTTCCGTCAAACTCGGTCAAATGTATGGGCCATATACCTAAAAGCTAGCAGACAGACAGACAAAAACACTTTCGCATAGATTTCGCAAACCTTTGAGATATTGAAAATTTTGTATTAAATACCAAATAATGTTACCCAATGACGGTTAAAAGTTGCCTATTTTAACAAATAAAAGCATTCTGGTCAATACATTACTAAATTAAGATGCGGTGTACCTAACTAGGTTTTAAGATAAAAGGAAAGAAACTTTAGATAACTTGGATAATAATTGAACTGTAGGCGGGTTGGAAATGGATTTGAATCATATTTAACAATCAGGCACCTCTCATATCAGTGATCATTAATAATTCTCACTTTAGAGTAAGATGCAGGCGTTGCTATATCTTCGAGATAAATTTCGTGACAAAAGAGGTTCGATGTCACACAAAAAGGCCGTAATCAATACGGCTACCGCAATCCGTCAATTAATTTACTTTTGAGATATGAAAGGCGACAAAGGGACGGCCGACGAGAAAATGCTACCACTATTTTGCTATCATATAACTACAATTGAAAATTCAACTTAAATTAAACTAGTATAAGGTTTTAATTGCTTTGTCATGGTAAATAAATATGCATTGGCTACCGTAGGCGACAGCTAGTGATAAGACGAAGTAGAGCTACGTCGTTAAACATCATTAGCAAGATAAACTTCCTAAAAGCCTCCATCGAAGCACGCAGGAAAGGGCTGCCATACGTACCTACTCCTTGATTAATGTCAAGGAACAATTCAATATCGATGTATTATATTTTCAATATTGTCAATTGCATTCTCTCGAACGCATCGTAATAGCGTAGGTAAATAAAAATCTTCTCTCGGTGAATTATATCGCATGTGATTCTATTTCAACTCAACCCGTGGACAGGAATGATGCAACCGTGAATGCGTTTCAGAAAAATCAAACTTCAAAAATTTTATTGGTATATTTTGAATGTTCTTCATCAAGCGCCATCAATAAAAAAGAGTAGCAAGAATTTTCGATAGTAGGTAAGCAATTACTGTCAATTTGTTTGTATACCAAACAATCGGAGACTTAGCGGAGTCCAGGAAGTGTGATAAGAAAAAACTTACAGATACAAGCAAACAATAGACGTGGATTGTTAGAAAACTTAATTTTACACCCGAATCAAAACCTCAACCCGTATTGTGTTGTGTGGTGCTAACCAATTTTTCTTTTGTTGTAACCCCGCCTACGCTTATTATCGGATACCTTCATGGCATATCATTTTTTATCAAAACAATAACGTTTTTATAGAAACGCGCGGGTCACACGCAACTAAAAGTGAATTTGTCAAAAGCTTAACAATCGAATCAAAAGGTTATTTACGTTCAGTTATTAAAAGAAAATAGATGCGTGGGTCTCTTATAGAGCTTTATTTTAGGTTATAACGTGGTGTGGTCTGCTCCCAATACCTAAATATAAGTGTCTATATGTTTTCTAATATTTAGCTCTAATCATCTTTTAATAGATGATGCCCGCAACTTCATCGACGTGGATTTTGGGTTTTTTGAAAATCCCTTCGTAACTCTTTCTTTTTTCGGAATAAAAACCGACCTATGTCCCGTCGCCAGCATGCAAAATTACTAAACGTCAAAATCAGTTACAAGCATGGGCATGAAAAGACTACGGATAGACTTACAGACAGACAGACGTTCGCATTATTTCACACACCCGCCTTGAATATTTATATTTCACTGATAGAGGGTTAAAATCAAAAAATAATTTGTTCTATTATTATCGTGACCTATGGACAAGTATCTCGGATCTTCATTAGCTGGAAGTACATCATCTATGAAAAATCCCATACAACCTAAACATAAAAAATTAAAGCCTATGATGCAATATAGACAACACTAAATTACAGTTATCCCAATACTAACAATAAAAAATAATGTCCTGTTATCCACCCACATTGGTTATAAATTAATAGAACCCTTATGGTTGTGTCGTATAATATAATATAATTATGCTTGATTGGTTTCGTGTGAGGTATTTTTTTGTATGTTTTAGAGAATCTCCGATGGCATCTAACCTTGCTAATTCTGTCCCTGCGGGCAATGATTTATGACAAGCAAGGGGTAAAATAGAAACACTGTCAATCGAAGATTATTACCTAACACAAAATTTATCATCGTCATCTCAACACATCGCCGGCTGAGTAAGAAGCGTTTAGGTCATAGTCCACTACGCTGGATTGGCAGTCCGTCTGCTGATGAAGATTGACTTCACACATCACAAATATATAGTGTAAAGTCTGCCGAAATTGAAATCAATCGTGCGTTTAGCGTTTGGAGGCGGTAAATTGACTTGATTGGTACGACTTAAAAGTTTGTGTGCCAAGTGGAGCTTTTAAACGCGGTATCGAGCTTCCGAAAAGAAATTGAATGGTCAATCGCTGATGCTAACAGCATCGTGTCTGCTATGGCTCTTATAATCTCTCTAAGCTTTAAAAGAATTTTACATAGTTCATTCGCACCTAATCGGTCTTCATTGAGCTTGCCAGTCGATAAATAAAGCATGAATAAATTATTTTCTAAGATGTTGTGTCTTGTTAGTATAAAATCGATTAAGCGCCATTGCAAATTAAAATAATAATCGTTACGTTAAGACCAAGACATGTCAAACAGTATGAAATAAGTGAACGAGTTATTTAAAACCTTTAAGTCTTAAACCCACTTTATATTGGAACGAGACACTAATCTGTTCGGGACGGTCAAATAAAATTCTCATATTGCATGTGGGTTCTTATAGGATGAGAGACGATATATAAAGAACCTGGTTCTTGGATGCTAGCTAAATTACCATATTATAATAGCTATCTAATTGATGAATAAAAATTTAATAAAAACGCAAGATAAGATGTTCCGCCGAGTCTTTATAAATATTGTTCACCACAACCACAATTATTGCGTCTCTTTCATAATGCAACCCATAACTGCCATAACTTTAAAAAAAATCTCTATCACTTTTCTTCAGATGACATCATAATGCAGCACAAAACTACCATCTTACTCATATATCTAAAATACCGTCAACTGCAAAAAAGAGTTTTTGAGTCATCGCCAGATAACGTGGGCATTTTCAAAAACTAATGTTTCTCAAAAAAAATGCTTTGTAGGACCAACAATTTTTGATAGGTTTAGTTAGGTGTAACGTAGTAATTTTTTTTTTTGATAAATCAGTTTTTCTAAATTTCCACGTTTCTTGGCGATAAAGTATTTTTTGCAAATGACGGCTTTTTAGATATAGGATGGCAGAAAATATGATATGCGAGTAATTTACTATGTCATCAACATTTGGGTGGTAATCACAGGCAGGGTTTTTATTTTAAGCCAAGACCAAGAGGCTCTTGGCTTATAAATTATCATGTACGCATAATATTAACATGTACCTAACCGTACCTGTGCTAGTTGCTTATCTTGTCTAATATTTTATTACAAGAAGAGTAGGTAGTATAATAAATGACTAGTTTGTTGTAAAAATTTACATTATATTTTAAGAGCCTTGAAAGGAAGTGAAGACGTTTTGCGACAGCGTAAAATTATATGGCTAGTTTTTGCCTGCAACTTGGCATATAATTCATACTAAGTAGTAGTATAAAATATGCAAAAGAATGTCTGTTAATTTTCAGGCGCCATTTGTTTAATCGATTTTACGAAATTTGGTAGAGACATAGTTTGGAATCCTAACATAGGCTACTTTTTCCTAGAATATCAAAAAGTTCTCACGGGGTTTCCAAAATTCTAAACCCATGTGGACGATGTCGAGGGCATCGTTTTGTATTATAAATGCGATTTAAAAAAAATCAAAAAGTTCCCAGTTTTTAAAACCCTAAATTCACGCGAAGAAAGTAGCCGACATTATCTAAGCTAAGGGTATGTATACTAATCTATTTGTACTTCCATACCAATTTTATAAAAAGTCTTGACTCTAACAAACAGCTCAACAAAAGCAAATCTTTTCGAGGCTCAACCGCTAAACTAGCTGTTTGACGAAATTAAAACACAGAAATAACTAAATAGAATTTAAAAAAAAACATACCTATTCTCGAGACGGACAAGTTATTTTTATCCATGAAAAATTAAGAGTTGCTACGAGATTTTATTGATAACGTTAATCTACTCTGACAAGGGCGCGGGCAAAAGCTCTGCAATATACTGTTGGTATAGCTCTATCCCATCTTACGCGTCCCATCTTAGACCACATCATCACTTTCCATCAGGTGTAATTGTGGTCAAGCGCTTACCTATAGTGAATAAAAAAAAAAAAAAAATACTTACTCTAAACGCAAATCATCGTCTAAATCTCAAAATTTTCTCCTCACCCTTAGCAACTTCTAGCTTGTTCCACAATGCAATTTTGTGCAAGACTATTGTAACTAAAAAACAGATATTTTCATATTTATAATTTTTATGATAGTGATAGATACCTACACTTCAAAGAAATTTCTAAACAATTTAAATAGGTACACATCAAAGTGTAAACCATGGCCTAGCGGCTAAAGGTGGTTGCGTTACCCAGGAAGACGCAGGTTCGAACCCAGCCGGTTCTGCAATTCTCTATGTGTACCAATTTAAAATTGTTCAGAGGTGACTCAATTTTGTTGATTGACACAAAATACGATATGTCTTAGTCATTTTGGTCAACCTTTTAGACACCACTTACGGTCCACTACTTACATTATTCTTAACAATAACCTTCAATCATAACACTCAGCTTTATTTATCGAAGAGGCCTATATCTCTAGCCTGCTAGATGCAGTTTGTATAGCTGTGGAATCCGGTTACTATCACCCCCATCTCAAGGTATCTGTTAATCTCAGGTGGAAAACTATTCAAATGTATGCGCTACTGTTCCTCACTCAACTGTTTGCGGAGGTCAGATGCAGGCAGAATATTTCAATGTATTAAGTCAAAACATATTAATCGATATCCATACTAACATTATAAATGTGAAAGTGTGTCTGTCTGTTATCTTTTTACGGCTCAAACCTTGCGCTGAACAGGAACACGACTTAAGACACAGAAATAGCTTGCATCCTGATAACTTTTTATTCCAGAAAATCAAAGTGTTCTCACGGGATTATCCGTTGTCAACATTGATTGGTATCAGTTTGTACATACTAATATTATAAATGCGAAAGTGTGTCTGTCTGCTAGCTTTTCACGGATGACGTTCAAATGATTTTGAGTTTGGTACAGAGATAACTTGCATCCCAGGGAAGGGCATACGCTACTTTTTATGCCGGAAAAATGACCAGTTCCCACGTGATTTAAAAAACCTAAATCCACACGCAGGTGAAGCCACTAGCCATCTAGTTGTAAATAAAATGCGTGTGGAGAAATAAAAAAAATGGTCAATTAAAGAACAAAGATAAGTGCTTCTGCTATACACTTTTCTTGTCAATCATTAAGATTATTATTATCAATAAGAATAATATTATCCATTAATTTTCAAAAAATGGAAAGTTCTAATAAGATTTTAAAATAATTACCGAAACACAATTCAATAAATAAATTTATTCAGTATCTTACGATCTATATTTACAATATTTCGGTAGGCTCAATTTACTCTCAAAGCCTCGATTGCTCACTTAGGGTAACAAACTTAAACAAAACTTTCCAGCACACTGGTGAAACTTAAATTGTTTAGTCCCTTCTTGGAATGTCTGTGAACATTTTCCATTTTACTATGCAGTAAAACTTAAGAACTAAATTAAAGGCACTAATTGTTTGACTAGATATATCGAAAGTCTTTTCGTCTTCACTATAAAACAATATTAATTTACATTAACTCGGAGGGATTCGTCCGAACTTGATTTCGGCTCGCACGTTACCTGTAGACAAAAATAAAATTTTATTAGCGTCTTTGTTTTGTTTGCTCAACACCGGTTCGCGACGATGAATGAATGGGAGAAAGTACAATAAGAACTTTATATGAAATCTCAATGATGGGAAAAATAATCCTCTAAAAGAAAATTAAACATCAAAAAGAAATCATGAATAGCGAAAAAATAAAATAAAGGCCTTTAAGCATAAATAAAGAAATGGAAGGGTAAAGTTCCATAAAAATAACTCAAATTATTAGGGCAGAAGGGTTAAACAAAATAAAAAGGAGAACTTACACTATTGCTATTTCTGCTGCCACCATGAGATGACATCAAGGAGCTCGTCCTCATCCATGGGTCCAAGGGATTGTTGTGTTGATACTTCATACCGGTCTACAGCAGAATACGCCGAAGACACCCCTGAAGAACATTCTGAAGGTGCAGGCGAATCCGCCTTCTCCGAGCAAGGTGATCCGCTTCCATAAAAGAAACCGTCATCCATATCCGTCACTGTTATTGATTGCGAATTACTACTAGGTATGTTTTCTCTGTTTTCCTGGTCTCGTGTAATGCCTAAGGCTGCATCACTTTCGTCTAATAACTGTTGTAAATACCTAATATATTCGACGACCATTCGTAACGTATCCACTTTACTGAGTTTCTTGCCAGATCCCCGTCTGGCGCCACCCGATAGAGCGGCTACCACAGAGGCAGGTAGATGTCGGCGGAGTGCATTGAAACCATCATTAACTTGTTTCACACGATTGCGTTCTCTAGCATTACGCCTCGCGATCGAAGCGGCTTGAGGTCCGGTGTAAGGATTAGTCCTGAAATGCACCTTCTTCCTATACTGAAGACTCGGCGGCGTATCATGTGTAACGTAATTTTTTTCCGGTGCCGGTGCAATCGGTACAATCCTTTTCTCTGCAGATGTTTTGGTTACAGTGGCAGAGGGGTAGCCCGACGAGACGACGACATAGTTAGTCTGGCCCTGAACGAGTTGTATTTCTTGTAACATTGTACGTGTTTACGCGAGCGGTCGCGGAAACGAGCACACGAGTAGCGCGCGCGGCGATCGGAAAAGCACTGGCCGGCGCGTAAAGGGAGGCTTCGTGGGAGCTTTCGGTACGGCGAGCGAGCGGCGGCAACGAAGCTTCACGCACAAGTGAGCCGGCGGCGCACGCGCACGCGTTATATCACCTGCGCCGGCTGCAAAAAAATATAAATTTTAAAATTCTTCTTCCCCTATTATTTTCCATCATCCCTTCCCCTCACTACGTACGGGTCCGTACCTGGCGAGGTGGTTAGGGGAGCGCGCAGGGAACGGCTAACGCGTGCCCGGTTTTTTCTGATGACCAGTGGATAGTGTGGTATTACCCATAAAAATAATACGCGATTAGTTAATCTTGTCCCCTTGAACTCTACAAAAGATGTAGTGCAAGTGCTACACCTTCGTAAAGTAATAGTTAGAAAGACCTCTTGACAGTAAGACAGTATCACATAAAGATCTTCCAAATTTGTAGTATTTCGAATAAATCAATCGCTATAAGAATTTTATCTGATGATATCTTAATACGTGTTCAGTATTAAGTATTCTTTATAAAGAATATTATGTAGCGGGATAAAAGTCACTTTGCTTTAATCGAAGCTTTATCGTTGTCATTCCTGTTAAAACATTTAGGTCTCTTTAGTATAAAGGGATTATCTGCCGATGCATATTTATGTGCCCGCATGTATTTTAGTACTTGCAGCTATTAGCCTAGCTTAATACCACCATTCTTTAGTAGCAAATTGCTAGTGGTCAATATGTTCGGACGTACTAAGTGGTCATTGTGCAGACTATAAGGCAATGAATTAAAAGTATTTTCACCAGCACAAAAAGTGAACATGAATAAATTAGGGTTCCACTCGCGTTTGAGGCCATTAATCGATTTCGAAATAGGTATCTTTAATTACCTTTAATAAAGACGTCGGTAACTGTTTGGGTGTTTTCAATAATTATTACTATTGAGGTATTTATTAATGCAAGAAACAAATCAAATCTATAAAAGAACATTTGACGACCTACCTCCCCGACGCAGTGGTTAGCGCTCAGTCTTATCAGTGGATGGTCCCGGGTTCGATTCCCGGCAGGAGAAATTCTGAATTCTACAATTTCTAAATTTCTGGTCTGGTCTGGTAGAAGGCTTCGGCCATGGCTAGTTACCACCCTACCGGCAAAGTCGTGCCATCAAGCGATTTAACGTTCCGCTACGATGCAAAGTAGTTAATAAAAACTACCATACCCCTTCCAGGTTAGCCTGCTTCCATCTTAGACTGCATTATCACTTACCACCAGGTGAGATTGCAGTCAAGGGCTGACTTGTATCTGAATTAAAAAAAACAATGCAACGTATATCCATTATTATCATAAAAGCGAAATTATGTCGGTTCGGTATGTCTATTGTCTGTTAGCTTTTTACTACTTAACCACTGAAGTGGGGTTATAAAAACCTTAAATACTAACATAGGCTTCATCAGCTAGTTAGGTAGGTACTTTTAAGTTAAAATTTTCCGCCATATCAGTGCTATTCACTCACACCAGCGCGGTGTGAGTGAATAGCACTAACGACGTTTTAAAAATACAAAATGCCTAATCAAACATTTAGTAGGTAAAATCTACATATAATTTTGTTACAGACACGTTACATACCAACTATCTTTTAAGTTACTTCTTCAGTAAAGTTTTATTTTGACTTATCGTGTTGTGTCTTTACATTTTTCACATACTTATTGGGAATTTAAAAATATCGATTAGTTGAGAACGCTCGGGCCTTGTAGTTCGTCTCTCTCAAATAATCCACATACCAATCGGTTAATTTAAAGTGGGCTATTAATTTATTGTTTTTAAATTCTAATTAATGTAAGGTGATAGCGGATTTTATTGAAAAATTCGAAACGTTCAAGCGCATTCGTTCGTTGTGGACGAGCCCGACACCCGTTGGAATCTTTTCTATAAGTGTAAATTGAAGAGCTTTCATTTATAGAGCTCACGTTACTAAAAGGCGCTGGCAGACTATCAGCTCAGTAGAGAATTTATAGAACTAATTTATTATTAGATAATTTTGATGAAGTGAATTTTTTGAAAACTTAGAAGTTTTTAAAAATCCTATTTCAAAATATTAAGCTAGCCTAGGCTACTTTTTATTTCGGCAAATCAAGGTTTGACGACCTACCTAGCGCGACAAAGCCGTGCCGCCAAGCAATTTAGTGTTCCGGTGCGATGCCCTGTAGAAACCAAAGGGGTATGGGTTTAGTAAAAACTGCCGTACCCCTTTCAGGTTAGCCCGCTTCCATCTTAGGCTGCGTCATCACTTACCACCAGGTGAGACTATAGTCAAGGGCTAACTTGTATAAAAATAAAAAAAAATAAAAAAACCTTAAAAAGGTGCCTGAAGTCTGCAAATCTCCAATTGGCCAGCTTTACAGACTATGGCCTAAGCTATATATAGCTATATGACCTTTGACCAGTAGTCGGTCGGCGATATGGGTTGAGATGATAATGGAGCGTATACGACTAAGTAATCATCAATAATGCAACCGTCAGCTGCATCTACGAGTACCTTAGTGCTATCACACTAATATTATAAAGGCGAAAGATTGTATGTGTGTGTGTGTGTGTATGTGTGTGTATGTTTGTAACTCCTTCACGCGAAAACTACTGGACGGATTGGGCTGAAATTTAGAATGGAGATAGATTATACCCTGGATTAGCACATAGGCTACTTTTTATCCCGGAAAATCAAAGAGTTCCCACGGTAATTTTAAAAACCTACATCCACGCGAACGAAGTCGCGGGTATCAGCTAGTAGGGTTATGATTTTAGTAGATAGTGTGACTTCTGTGAAATTATTGTGGACTTTGGTAGTGACACTAATCGATAAGCTTATTATTCGTCTAGGTGGCGCTTGTAAACAATATTTAGAAAAAACTACGTTACGATACCTGTCTCAAGTACGTAACTTTTAGCGACTGTAAAGAGTCACAAAAAGCAAATTTCAAAGTAAGCAATATAGTTAATTTAATCAAAATAACTTTCAAGATAAACGGCAATTAAAGAAATTAAAGCAAGGATATGGCCCCTTTTTCCTTCCAGATTCGATAGAGGCGGTGGCTTTTGATCGAAATTATAAAGTAACAAATAAAACGTATACCGACATAATAATCTTACTATGTATAGGATGTTAAGCATATTTTGGTAGACAATCATTTTTTAAGACTCACAGTTTTATTTGAAAAGAAATAAAAATAAAAAAGTAAATTATCACAACATACATTGTTGCATTTTTTTTAGTAAAAAAAAGAAGTTAAATGTTGTAAAAACTAAATCGATATTTGAAGAAAAAATATATGTGTCTCTGACTAAAGTGGGCATGAAATAAAAAGGTTTATTTATGGGCAAAGTAACATGAGTTCTTTGTATAATAACGTTTTAACTTAAGCCAATTAACTGGCTTTACTAAATTAAAGTATACTGGGTAAGTAAACTTTACCATTTCCGTTTTATCAGACTAATTTGCGATATATTTTACAAAGTAAAGAAAGAAGCTCATCGCATATCTCTCATCTCAAAGAATTTGGTTTTTATGAATCCGAATACAAAACGGTTTCATGGTATAGTTTCAACAGATTTTAAAACAGTTTAAGTTTTTTTTAATAAATTGCTGCAAATTACGTGTCCAAATTAATCAAACAGTTGGGCGGTTGGGCGCACCAAGTATCAGCGATATTTCAGTTTTCTGTCTCATAATTTTGTATGCTTTCATTCCTTGAGAGCTGTTGCTATGTCAATTTTATCATGTCACAACAATTGACAGGATATTTTAGCCTCCCGTTGTGAAACTAACCCTTAACCATCGTGAAAAAGAATTTGCTTGATAAAAATAAAGCTTTTGGTTCCTACTAAACCAGCTATTTGGCTTAAAAATAAGTAGGCTGGCGAGGAATTTTTTTAGGAGTTTTTTTCTCAGTATTTAGTTAGATACAAGTTCATTTACACATTAGGTACCTTGGTCGACTATGGATAGTTAAAGTTACAGTACTTTTTTTGAAAAACTATAATTGATATTCAACGAGGTTAAGGAGGTAATCTAACAGAATTTTATTTTTGAAAATCTGAATATACAATTCAACTCATTTGGTTTATGAAATTTAAAAATAGCCATATAATTAAAATTAAAAACATCTTTACTGCCGAGCAATTTTATGATTTTAATTTGTGTAAAATTGAAATAAAAAGTAAGTTTCAATTTACCGGTTCTTTTGACATCAAATAACGCATTGGAGGGTTAACATAAAACAATGTCCATGTTAAATTTTAATCGCTACTTGAAAAGTTACGGTCGCATGACTACTATAAAGTTGACTGTCATTACATTACTGTTCAATCGAACAAATAAATTTTTAAGGGCGAATAACCTATGTCAAGTACTCTCTTGTAGTGAAAACTGGTCAATACTTGAGATTTCTTGTACGAAATCAGTATAAAAATAATTTGCAATTTAATTACGGACAGCGCTATCTTGATGTGATTTAGTAAACTAAATTTTTATGGTGATAAATTATGTGCCTATGTCCTATGTTCATGTTCATAATATGAAGAGAAGAGTGGTTCAACGGTTAGGTCCAAAAAAGTTAACAGAACGACAAAAAGTCGTTCTGTTAACTTTTTTGGACACATTCTAAGTTACTAATTTACATACTTCTTGGATCTTTGACCTTTTATTGTTATAGGTAGAGGTACTGTAGTAATCAATTATGCAAATCGATCGAGATGTATTTACATCACATTGTGTGACATCGAACAATTATTTCAGCTAAAAATAAAACAATTACAACTGACAAATTACGGAGATGTAAACGTGGGATTTGGGGGATGTGATGATGGGAACTATGTCATCTGCCGATGCCATGACACGCTTGAGTGGTGTGGGATCTAAAACAAATACATTTTTTCGCTTGATTGTTGCTGTTATTGAGTAATTTGGGATGTGAATTGTCATGCATTATTATTATTAAGCTAGAGTGTTTTTAATGACTTCCAAAAAGGCGAAGTTCTCAGTTAGGCCCGTTTTTATTGAGTTTGACATATACTTTAGTGCTTTAGTACTGGCATTGAGCTAAATCTCAAGCCTAGGTATTTAGCTACGTTGTAGAATGACTACTTTTTTCTTGCTAAATCCCTCGTCTAATGAATATATCTATCCATCTATTTTTATAAAATTGCGTCATTTTCATTCACTCAGGAATCTGAATACCTTCGTAAAATGGTTCCAAAATTGCGGTCCAAAAATACTCGTCAGCAAGCAAATATTTACAAATATCGCGTGTTCAAGTGTTATTATTTTAACCAGTCCAGTAGCCCATTACGCTGCCGGTTGCGAGTTTCTTTGAAGAATGGTCCCCGTATTAACTACATATTTAAAAATTATCTTACCCTATAAATCATATGCATAAAACGTTGTCGGCATCTTTCACACAATGAAACTACCTGATTCGTACCCAATATCGTTTGATTAACGATTTGTTGAGTGACTCCTATTCATCGCAACGTCAAAGGGTGATATTATTAAGCATTAATAAAGAGAATATTATACATTTCACCATCGGTTTGATAACAAAGCCTAGAACTTCGGCGAGAAATACTAGCATGAGTTGCGGATTTATCATTTACAAAACATGATTAATCAAAACGTTTAACCCCTATCTATATTTAACACCAAATATTTACATTTGGTAACTTTAAAAATGCTTCATCGGCCTCAAAATATTTTTTTAGATATTTAAATAGTAGCAATCCGCGTTTTTCTGGTTATTGTTTATAACGTCCTTATAGGATTTCAATTAATTCAACTTATTTAGAACGAGAGACTTTTTTAAACGATTAATTTTACCAGTTTTTTACACCGGTGCGGAGACGAAGCGAGTGACACATACCTATTACGTATATTTCAAAATATTGCTAAGCTTCCTTCGCAGCGAACGAATAAATAAATAAATGTTTTCGTGAACTGTTTTGACTACATTGAGTTGATACCTAACCGCTTTTGGATTGGTGCACGAATGAATCTTTCTAAGCTACTGATTTCACAAAAAGGTGTCGGACATTTCTCACGCTCGGCATTCAATATCCAAAATGCAAATTTCCTGTCACGAAAGCTTGTAAAACAACAGAGGCTATCTGCGGGTCGCATCGCATCGGCTCGGACGGGGTTTGGACAGTCCGACACTGGCACCCATAGCCCAACGTCTGTGTCGCACATTGTGACGGGAAGTCAGCCCTGAGGACACTTTGACACGGATCCAGAGATACGCTATTGAATCGCTCGTCATGATGCGACACCAGATTTCTGAGACGTAAGTTTTGGGAACATACAGAGGTCCTGTAAAATAAACATGGCCGTGGCCCTTTAAACTCTGATACTGTAATTGTTATCCGATTTGAAATGTAGTAATATATCGGTAAAGCTTAACACGTAGTTATATTACTTTAGTTTTCCTTAGTTTACAAAAATGGTAAACAAGTAGCTTCTCGTTGAAATGCGTACTATGCGATCCATTCGATCTTGTTGCCGCGAACTGGCAAACTAACGAAAAATGGACTATAAACATAGTTACTTAAATCTTTCGTACTGGAAAAAATCTTAGGTCATTTCCAGACTAGCGTTTTTTCTGCGCGTATTACGCTCGTTTTGGTATATGCGCTTAAACGCGCGCTATAATATTTTGCACTTCAATAAATCGAACGCGCATGCATGCGTTCACTCTGGCGTTTTCGCTCAAGTCAATTGGTCGTCAATATCAATATGGATTCCGACAGATAAACGGCTCACGTGTTTATTATAAACTTATAAAGGCGTCTTGCTCGTATTAGATGTGCGAGTGCCAAAAGGCCCACGAATAATCGTGTAGAAAACAAAAAAACGCACCCAAAAAAACTCTAAAAACCGCTCTTTAGACAGATATATTTGATGTGGTGGTGGTATCTTAACTCATAAAACCGGACTCTATATTAGAAGATTTCAATCGACTTGTTTTCTAGCCGTTTTTCTTGAGAGCTCGGCGCTAATAAACCAAATCTACGAGCACAATGTAACTCCTTCCTATAAAAGGCTAACGAAAGTAGAATGTTTTTTAATTAAAGTTATATTCCCATAGGGGTTAACTTGTTGTTAATAAATAAAGCTAGTTAGAAAATTAGTCGTATTCGCCGACAACCTTGTTTCTTTTACAAGTTTACGACACCTCGTTAGTGGTGATAAGATGGGCCTAAATAGATGATTAGCTTTGTTCTGAATCGTATAGTCGTTAACTTTTTTACCAATCATTTCATTTGAATGTGCGTTTACAAGGGTGGAGGTTCAATAAACTTAAAGTTTTGATGACCTATCTGATCTAGTTATTAGAATACTTGCCTTGCACGTCATAATATTATAATAGGTATTGGAACATGTATTAGAGCCGTGATAGACTAGGGGTTTAGATGACTGTCTTCTTCGGAGGGTGTGGGTTCGATCCCGGGCACGCACCGCTAATGAGTACGGAGTTATGTGTGTTTTAAACAAATACTTAAATATTACTCGCTTTAACGGTGTATAACGGGCAATGAGACGTACCTAGCTATATTTTTACCTATTTGGCTTATTGGTAATTCAAGCGATTATGTGAAAATGATGTATTCTGTAAACATTGATTGATATTGTTATTGTAGTCAAGTTTATGAGTTTGTGATTTAGAACCCTATTTGTAGGTACCTATGTGTGATTGTTCTATTATGCAAGTAGTTTAGCTATAGGAATCAAAGCGGATCGATTTGTGGGTATCAGTTAATTTATAAATTATCTGATGACTAAATTATGCATAACTAACTCAGTATACATTTTTTTTGTTTTCACTATAGTCGGTGAAATTGATCGTCACTGAATTAGCAGGTTAAAAAACGGGGTGCATAAATAAAATGTCGAATGCTGATTGCCAATAAACAAACTCGATATTTTGTGTCATATAATCTTGATATGAAGAAATGAGGTTCGAAGAAAATTCCCAATAAGGAAGAACGTACACTAAATGTATTTTATACATACGCACATAATATAGCACTCTATATAATGAACTGACAAAATGAAATGATAAGGATTTTTAAATACTGAATTTCATATATAAGTAACGAATTTCAAAGAAAAGCCGTGATAGTACTATTAATACACTGTTTGTCTGTCTGTTACCTTTCCTGACCCGTCATTTCTGTGACCCATCTGATTAACCGATTTTGACGTTAAGTATAGAGATAGCTTGCATTCCGGAGACGGATATAGGCTAATTTTTATCCCGGAAAATCAAAGAGTTTTCACAGGATTAAAAAAACTACAGTTTTAATACCCTTTTGAATTATGAGTTGACAAAAAATAAAATGTCAATCTTCTAAACTGATTTAAAAAAATGATGATCGCTTAACCAAACTTCATGATCACTAAACCGTGAACGCTGTCAAGAACGCACACCGCGTCAGATAAGTTTGTTTCGTTTAACCGTACCTTAATTATAGAAAGGCATTATCAAAGAATAACTCAAAATTAAAAAAAACCCCGACACAAAAACCTCTATAAGGAAACTAGAAACTTTCAAACGTCTGAACCGATTTTCTTCAATTATAGCTAAGAACACTCACGATTAAGCCACCTTTCAAACAAAATAAACTAAATTAAGATCGGTTCATTTGCTTAGGAGCTACGATGCCACAGACAGATACACAGATACACACAGACACACGTCAAACTTATAACACCCCTCTTTTTGGGTCGGGGGTTAAAAATATGCACTCAAGACTTTAGTAAACTTTAGTCATTTGAACAAAGGTTGCCTATAGTAAAGAGAATTATAAAATAATAAATAGATCAAATTCCGTTCAGTGTACATGATTATTAAACCATAAACGCTGTCAAGTTCGTTCGCACACCGTTTCAGACGCGTTTGCTCGTTTTAACCCACTTTTAACTATAACTTAATAACGGCGAGACGTTATCGAAGAAGAATGCCGCCATATTGGCACTAAATTTAACAAAGCCACTTTTATTAAAGCGTACTTGTTAT
This sequence comes from Maniola jurtina, assembly GCF_905333055.1. NCBI lineage: Eukaryota > Metazoa > Arthropoda > Insecta > Lepidoptera > Nymphalidae > Maniola > Maniola jurtina. Next base: position 6,115,564 of record NC_060034.1, on the reverse strand, counting down.
AAAATAACAAATAAGTAGATCAATTTCCGTTCAGTGTACAATGTACATGATCACTAAACCGTAAACGCTGTCAAGAACGGGGCGCGTGGCCGGCGCGCGACTTCGTTCGCACACCGCGTCAGATGCGTTTGCTCGTTTTAACCCACTTTTAACTATAACTTAATTACGGCGAGACGTTATCGAAGAAGAGTGCCGCCATATTGGCACTAAATTTAACAAAGTCACTTTTATAAAAGCGTACTTGTAGCCATACTGATATTATAATTGCGAAAGTGTGTCTGTCTGTCTGCTACTTTTTCACGGCCCTACAGTTTAACCGATTCTGATGAAATTTGGTACAGGGTTAGCTTATATCCCGGGGATGGACATAGGCTACTTTTTATCCCGGAAAATCAAAGAGTTCCCACGGGATTCCCAAAAACCCATCCACTTAACCGATTTGTATGAAAGGTACCGAGGTACTCGTAGCTTGCGTCCCTGTAATTGACATAGGCATTTTATCCCGGAAAATCAAATAATTCCCACGGGATCTTTAAAAACCTTAATCACGCGGACGAAGTCGCGGGCATCCTCTAGTTAAATAATAAATAGATCGATTTTCGTTCAGTGTACATGATCACTAAACCGTAAACGCTGTCAAGACCGGGCGCGTGGCGCGCGCGCGACTTCGTTCGCACACCGCGTCAGACGGGTTTGCTCGTTTTAACCATACCTTAATTATGGCGAGGCGTTATCGAGTAAGAATGTGCACACGCGACATTGGTATTAATTTTAATGAAAGAAGTGTGCGCCCGCACCTGCCCGAGTCGTCTGAAAACTACGCAAACCTGTACTCGGTATTATAAGAGTTTGCGTTTACTTGTTGCGAGGCTTTTAGTGTGTGTTTACTTAAGATGATTACAATTTTATGTTTGTCGTTTTGTACAAAGTTAAAAATATACAAGTATGTCCACTTTTTTTTATGTTCACAGGTGATGGAAATCTCGCAAAAATATTATGTAGATACTATGATGTACAAATGTATAGTATTAACAAGTGTAAATTAAAAATTTATAACACCCCCGACAAGTGAAGGTTACAGTAACTAGAAAAGATCTGATAACTTTCAAACGGCTGAACCGATTTTCTTGAATTATAGCTAAGAACACTCTCTATCAAGCCATCTTTCAAACAAAAAAACTAAATTAAAATCGGTTCATTAGGTTTGGAGCTACGATACTACAGACTGATACACTGATACACACGTCACACTTATAACACCCCTCTTTTTGGGTCGGGGGTTAATTAAATCAGAAACATATTGTAGAGTAGGTAGGTAGGTAATAGGTGTACGTTTCTAGGTGAACCATGCTGGTTTTATTCAAGTAGAATTTCTAAAAATTCTTTCTTAATCGAAGTCTACGTTATGGAAAGAACATACGAGTAGATAGAATGCAAAATTTCTAGAACCAGTTTATGTTAACATGTCAGTGTGTAAGTTTATCCTTTTATTGCTTAGTGTTACCTACTGCTGCCTTTATCAGGTATAAGTTTTTAATCAAAGCCATCATTTTATAAAAGCCCAGACCATTGACGAACATACCTTTGATTTAAAATTTGTCTAATTTTATATTTGACACGCGCATGAAATTATACAAGCTCGTATGAAATTTACGTATGGCTTCATAATATTTTGTAATTATAGTACGTAGTAGAGACACCTGCAAAGTCGGTGTCAATGTTTCTGATTCACAGCTGATCGGCATACAATATTTACATACTATCAAAACAACATAGTAAGTCAATCATGTCTGTTCATTGACTTAAAATATATGGTTTTATAAGTCATTAGTGTTATATAATATAGTGGAATATATTGTGTGTGTGAAGACAAAAAAGAAATATCTAAGTTGCGGAAAAAAGGCTAAATTATTACATTTTAATTGTAATATCTGAGATGAAATGACGTAAACTCCTGTCGCACCTAATCACAACATCAGGAGCTCTAGAAATTTCTTTAAATCTAGTAAGATTTAGGGAAACGGTTTTCCAAATTTCAATTCCGGATTAGATACTTTTCAATCGTAGATTCAAACTCCAACCTTCACTGTGCGTGAAAAATGAGAAGTTTCCCTAGCTTGCTCTCAATATTTAGTTTCAAAGTCACACGGGTTCATTTAAAACTAGATATTTTTATGGAAATCTGGTAAACTAAAAACCCTTATATTAGTTCCTATAACATTTATAAATATTGACTTTGATTCAATCAATCAGCTTATTTGCGTCCTCTGCTGGATATAGGCTATCCCAGAGCGCGCCACCACACACAGCCTTCCTCATCCACCCACTTCCTGCTATCTTCTTAAGGTCGCCAGTCCAGCGGGTTAGAAGTCGTCCCACACTTCGCTTGCTGATACGCGGTTTCCACTCCAGAACACGTCTGCACTAGCGGCCATCAGTTCCGCGACAGACATGGCCTACCCACTGCCACTTCAGCTGGCTAATTCGTTGAGCAATGACTTTGATTGGTTAATTTTCAAATGAGAGCCAAACACGTCTGTTTAGAGAACGCTACGAATAAACCCTTCTTAACTACTTTATCTCTGTAATGCCGACAAAGACATGGGCTAATATAGTTTTCTTGATATAGTCTAAACTTAATTAATATGTAGATACATTTTGACAGGGCCAAAGTTACATAAAGGTACATTTTAATGTTTGCGACGAGTTTGATTTAAAGAGGAAGCCGATAGATTAGAAATTTGAAAACTTAAAAGTATCAAATTTATTTGCTTGATTAGGTATGAATTTAATTAATTATTCATAACTAGTTACAAGAAAGAGAGGTAAGATAAGAAATATATGGGTTGGTAAGAGAGAGGCGAACTATCGAAGGGCAGGTGTCAGTGTACATCTGCCCTTGCAATAAGCTGTCTATGCCCCCTTCTTGAGCCCCCTTACCTTGTCTTTTATAAAACAAAATATAGGCTAACTAATGTAACTATGATTTTGTAACAAAATAATCAAAAAAAATTAACGCATTAATTTTCCAATAACGGTACAGGGTACAAAAATAGGAAAATGAATTAATAAAAATTTACAAAAGTAGATATTTGAAATGCTTTTTATGGAAAAATGTATGATAGGAATTCAGCAATGAAAACGCGCTACTTAAAGCTTAGCAATATTATGTTACTTTAAAAAAATACAATGTAATTTCAGGATGTGTAAGAAAAACCAATAAAATATGTAAATAAATAATTTAGGATGTAATGTTATAATAAATTTCTATGCTAATGTGTATAATTATTTTATCGACGCCCCATGTAAAGTTTTATAAACATTGTAGTACAAAGTATTACCAATTTAATGTTATGCTAACAAATTTAAATTTGAAAGTTTCATGGGATTGCATACCAAATTTTGACAGGTGGCAAGTATAACTGTACGGTGAGTAAAAAGGCGAATCGTATTACTATAAACAAGCAGTATCGTGTATAATTAATACATAAAAATTACCATTGATATCTGAAAATTACTGCGATTTATTTAAGACATATAAATGCATGTACTCGCAGGCGCCGCGCGCTAAAGGTACGTTTCACAAAATGCGTCAACGTCTAAACATAGACGTTTTTGTCTTACTCCTAACTGTGGAAAATTCTATTCAATGAGTCAACATGATTATAACAAGTCCTTTGCTAAGAAAGGTCAACCATCTATCAGAAAATAAAGTTTTAACTTAAAATGATAGCCGTAAGTTCGCATTGAAGAAGGACGAACTTTAAGTTTCTGAAACATTTTAAGAAGGTCGTGGGTTTTTAAGGAGGAACGAAAACCATGTTTTGTAGCGCATTCTCAAAAAAGCTAGTAACCAGCAGCAGTTTAAAAATGTGCATGCATTACAATGTTGAGGGATGAATATTTGGTAGAATTTATTAGCTTCTCTAGTTTTAAACTCTTTTTACCGTTATTTTTTTGGTCGCACAACCTTTGCGATTAATAGTAGCTTAATCTGTGATGACAAAACACACCTTTAATGAATGCGACAGGTTAATTTAAAAAAATAAATTGACGCTTGTCTCCGTCGGCTTTTATGAGATGTGGTGTTTATGTGAGTGGGTACCATAATAGAGGCTTAGCATGTCCCGTGAGGACACAGCTGCCTCTGGGCGGGGAAAACTGAGTGCGCTCTCTTGAATTTTTAGCACATATTAAATTTGAATAAGTGCGAGTTTTTATAAGTACGATTTTTTTTTTAATTTTTATTCTGAACTTTAATGATGTCCAGACACGCTCTTTTTTTACTAATTTAACATTTCTGAAATACCGTTAGGTACATTTCAGTTTCAGGTTAAGGCGGATAAATACATATAAGTTAAAATTATAATTTTAAAATATCTTAGCTATCTGACATTATATATAATTTGTCATAAAATTATAATTTTAAAATATCTTAGCTATCTGACATTATATTTATTGATTTGACTTGATGTGATTCTACTTGTCCGGAATTAGGTCTCTCTTATATTATCACCTGAAGAAATACATTTATATTTCTATATTTAATTTTTTTGACTTGTAACATTGTGACATATATTTATTTTATAATTGTGACTCCAGCAGGGTTATGCTGTATCTCAGTGGCACACTAATTTCGTGAAAATTTCTAATAATTAAATGTCAAACTCAAATTTTCTATTCGCTAACGTCAGTTTTTAACCAAGATGACGTCATAGACAATGGCTCTCGATCATAGCCATTAATGGGATGGAATAGAAACCGGAAATGCTTTTTCACGTATGTTTTCGTATCGATAGTTTTTAAAACTCTATTCACTAAGCAAAAATGACAGTTTGTAATTAGAAACTTTATTAGGTGGCTACAATCGTTTTAACAACTAGTCGGGACCAGTGTTTTGCGACTCGCCACTATAATCCGTCCGTTTTATAGAGGTAATAATTTTTTAGCAATCTCAACGAATGTAGAGATGTTTTAATTTCGAAGGATTTTTATTAATTACAAATCGGCTGAATTCCGCTCGGTTTTTCAGAAAAATATATTATAGTAAAAAATTGATACCTAGTACCTAGGTACTTACCTATTAGTTGTAAAAAGGTAAGTAATCTATACTAATAAATAAAATTGGAGTGTCTGTCTGTAATTTCGAAATAACTACCTCATATTAAGCTCATAGATACCAACACTGAATCACACGTTTTTAAAATTTTTGTCTGTCTGTCTGTCTGTCTGTTTGAAAAGGCTAATCTTTGGATCGGTTGAACCGATTTTGACGGGATTTTCACAGACAAGTAGAGGATTGACCAGGGTGTAACATAGGCTACTTTGTTAACCGACTTTCAAAAAGGGAGTTGTGTTTTTCTACCTATGTACACCGAAATCTCCGAGATTTCTGAACCGATTTGAGTAATTTTTTTTTTAATCGAAAGAGGAACTTTGTGACATTGTTTCATAAAAAAATTGGATTCCAACTCCTCAATCCTGATGCTGCAGAGGACCTCACCATCACTACTGATGGGATTTAGAAACTGTCGGTTATAAATTTAAATGTTTTTACGTGGTACAAAAACACGTTACATCCCGGGGAATACAAAAGTTCCCACGGGATTTCAGATCCTAAATCCACGCGGGCGAAGCTGCGGGCATCGGCTAGTATAAAGTAAGGTTGGTTCGTCGGAGTTAAATTATTGTTATTTTGTAAGCAAGTAGGTACTATATTTTGTGGTTATGTTAATGTTGTAGATAATAATTAAAAAAAAATATGGCTCGTGCCGTATTGATGGGGCATGCTGAAGAGCAGCGCCAACAAACGGCGCTACGGGTCCACAGGCGCAGGCTGCGCGATATGTATAACCCAATGGAGCTGCCAGAAACAGAGTTCATTGCGAACTTTCGTTTGAGCAAGGCTGGCTACCAGCAGGTGTTAGAGGAACTCGGGCCTCACCTCCTCTATCGACCCATCGCAAGAGTTCGAATTGGCGCACAGAGACTTTTCTTTTTGGAGGCATCGAAATAGACAAAATATGCTTCATGATTTCGTTCAAATTGTGTGCTGAAGGAATAATTAGGTAGGTACACAATAAAAGCATTCAAGAATACTGTAATTCTATAGTCATAATTCAAAGTTAGGTACTACAAAACACTAATCTATGCAAAACACAAAACCGTTTAAATTCAAGTCAAAGTTCAAACTGATGTAACAAAAACTCTTTGTATATTTTTTAATGTCAATAATAATAAATAAAATAAAATAAATAAATAAATGTAATGTCAATGTCAAAGTCCATAGATAATAATTAAAAACTAGTCGCAGTCGAACAATTTAAAAAGTCTTACATTTCTACTACGCTACCTGTCAGGCAGAGATATTTAATTTGGCCATATAAAGTCGATAAAATACGCTACTATGTTAATGTTGGCCAACTGCCAAGTGTTAGATACTCGTAATTAGTTAGCCACGCATTCGATACGGAATAGAAAAACACGTGACCTAAATTTCATGGATTTCTAACTGGACTCAATGTCTAACGAAAACTTTCAAAGATACAGAATAGCCCTGCAGCAGGGTTATGCTGTATCTCAGTGGCACACTAATTTCGTGAAAATTTCTAATAATTAAATGTCAAACTCAAATTTTCTATTCGCTAACGTCAGTTTTTAACCAAGATGACGTCATAGACCATGACTCTCGATCATAGCCATTAATGGGATGGAATAGAAACCGGAAATGCTTTTTCACAAATGTTTTCGTATCGATAGTTTTTAAAACTCTATTCACTAAGCAAAAATGACAGTTTGTAATTAGAAACTTTATTAGGTGGCTACGATCGTTTTAACAACTAGTCGGGACCAGTGTTTTGCGACTCGCCACTATAATCCGTCCGTTTTATAGAGGTAATAATTTTTTAGCAATCTCAACGAATGTAGAGATGTTTTAATTTCGAAGGATTTTTATTAATTATACAAATCGGCTGAATTCCGCTCGGTTTTTCAGAAAAATACATTATAATAAAAAATTGATACCTAGTACCTAGGTACTTACCTATTAGTTGTAAAAAGGTAAGTAATATAAAGTAAGGTTGGTTCGTCGGAGTTAAATTATTGTTATTTTGTAAGCAAGTAGGTACTATATTTTGTGGTTATGTTAATGTTGTCACACTAATATTATAAAGGCGAATGTTTGTATGTGTGTGTGTGTGTGTGTGTGTGTATGTTTGTTACTCCTTCACGCAAAAACTACTGGACGGATTGGGCTGAAATTTAGAATGGAGATAGATTATACCCTGGATTAGCACATAGGCTACTTTTTATACCGGAAAATCAAACAGTTCCCACGGGAATTTTAAAAAACCAACATCCACGCGAACGAAGTCGCGGGTATCAGCTAGTAGATAATAATTTTAAAAAAATATGGCTCGTGCCGTATTGATGGGGCATGCTGAAGAGCAGCGCCAACAAAAGGCGCTACGGGTCCACAGGCGCAGGCTGCGCGATATGTATAACCCAATGGAGCTGCCAGAAACAGAGTTCATTGCGAACTTTCGTTTGAGCAAGGCTGGCTACCAGCAGGTGTTAGAGGAACTCGGGCCTCACCTCCAAGCCGCTCGGCGAAGGACAGCTGTTCGCATTGAACTAAAGGTGTCTCATGTAGGTACTAAAGTACCTATTTTTATCTTTGTACCTATTCTACTCCCTTTACAACCTCTCGCACTGCCAAGGGTCACTGGTAGAGATCTCTTATAGAGTGCTTCCCTGTCCACTTTTACTTTCTTTGTCTCTTAATTGTTACAACTTTCTGGTACAAAATAAAATAACAAATAAAAATAAAATTCTAATATTTATATTGAGGAAGAAAATATTGAGATTAATTTAACACAAAAATTGGATTTTATATTTATTGCAGATCCTAGCAGCTCTGCATTTTTATGCCACGGGTACATATCAGCGCCCAATGGGGACATCTATCTTCAATACGATGTCCCAACCATGTTTGATCCAATGAGATGACCCATCGCAATATCGCGATGGGTCTCTGCAAACTCGACCAAGAGTTCGAATTGGCGCACAGAGACTTTTCTTCTTGGAGGCATCTAAATAGACAAAATATGCTTCATTATTTCGTTCAAATTGTGTGCTGAAGGAATAATTAGATAGGTACACAATAAAAGCACTCAAGAATACTGTAATTCTATAGTCATTCTATAGTCATAATTCAAAGTTAGGTACTACAAAACACTAATCTATGCAAAACACAAAACCGTTTAAATTCAAGTCAAAGTTCAAACTGATGTAATGACAATATCAAATGTCCATAGATAATAATTAAAAACTAGTCGAAGTCGTACAATTTAAAAAGTCTTACATTTCTACAACGCTACCTGTCAGGCAGAGATATTTAATTTGGCCATATAAAGTCGATAAAATACGCTACTATGTTAATGTTGGCCAACTGCCAAGTGTTAGATACTCGTAATTAGTTAGCCACGCATTCGATACGGAATAGAAAAACACGTGACCTAAATTTCATGGATTTCTAACTGGACTCAATGTCTAACGAAAACTTTCAAAGATACAGAATAGCCATGCAGGAGTACCTACCTATTAATGTTTAATTTTCTATTGATTAAGAATGATATTTTATGTACTTATTGAAAATGTATGTAAAGATAGTAAATTTTGCACGCCATGTCATGGCAGATTGTGATACGTACCTACTTAAAATTTATGTAACATCTTTTTTACTTACAATCTTGCAATAAATGAAATACTATTAAATACTTCAAATTAATTTAATTAAAAAATATAAGCACTAATAATGTTTCAAATCAAAGGGTCGTATAATATACTTATTATGGTATACCTACCTTATTACTCATAATATGCCCCTTTTTTAATATTCATATACACAAGTTAGCACTTGACTGCAATCTCACCTGGTAGTAAGTGATGATATAGTCTAAGACGAAAGCGGGCTGACTTGGTAATGGCAGTTTTTTATATTAAAGTCACACACCCCTTTAGTTTCTACCAGGCATAGTACCGGAATGCTAAATAATACGGCTTTCAGGATATTTATGTTTCATAGTAGACAAATAAGTGAAAACTATATTTTTAGGTACATAAACAATTAAGTTACATAAAGGAATTTTATTAATATTAGTAAAGTTTGTTTTTCCTCATATGTTAAAAGCCTTAAAAAATAAAACGGCCTCTAAACCTAAAAAAATAATAGAATCTGTGATAAGCTTTCCTGCTAAAAAATAATATGCAGCTACTAAAAATTACAATCAACGTAAATACTCCTACATGTGAGGGTTAAAAACCTGTGTACGATTGTCGTAAAACTTAGAACCAGATCCAATCCTGATAAAGCGACAAAAGTTTCAACAAGTGTTGTACCTTTGTAGATTTGCTGTATTTTTTCTGCTCATTAAACATTTTGAACTTTAGGCATATTATTTTAAGGTTGTGGTTGTTCTTCTTGTTGTTTTACAATTGCACACATAAAGTGGCCAGGATTAAAGTAGTGGTTTGATACAGATCAGGAGCTCACGTGGATAGTCGGATATAACTGAACATTGCTAACTACTGCTTCAAATTTTGTTTTCTTTTTCTGCTTCATGGAGTCGTTTCTTGGAACCTACGAAAAAAAAATCGAATATTTATTTAGAATAGGTAATATTATTATTCATACGTTTAATAAAATCCAAATATACTTTAAAAAAATTGACTGACTGACTGATCAATCAAAACTCAGTTAAAACTACGGGGCGGATCGGGCTGAAATGCTTAATTTCAACCCGAATTATCTAGATTAACTTTAATACGCTAGTTTAAATTCCGTTGGTTTTCAAGTTTTATCCTTGAAAATTGGTATTTAGGATTTCGGTTAAAAATAAAGGAATAAGTTTTCAGGATTTAAGGAGAAGAAAGGTAAAATTTAAATTACCAGGCAGGATTGTATTGTTGACTGTAATGTAATGTATACAAAAGTGATCTAGGTTAAACTAGATTTTCTGCACTCCATGTGCACGAATTGTGGGCAAAAGCTAATATATTACATAAAATCTTAAATTCTATATTATTAGTTTTAGGTAGGTACTTAGGTATGTTTTATATAATATTAAAGTTGAGAATTTTAAAACCTTTTTGTATGATTTCTCTTAGTATTTTGTACGCGTCGGTATGTGGTTTTGGTGTGAACAATGAATTTTATTTAATTTTAAGCCTCGTTTCCCGGAAAGTTGTAAGTACGTGCACGTCTACAATTATTTTATTATTCCTCGATATGGGAGATAATGTTCGAGCGACACTTCTCAAGCGAGACTGCGATGAATGCATGATTTTTTATGACGCCTCTGACGCACAAAGGTTACGAGTTCGATTTATTGTTGGGTGTCTTTAGGAAATTATATGTAACTAGATGATGCCCGCGACTTCGTCCGCGTGGATTTAGGTTTTTGGAAATCCCGTGGGAACTCTTTGGTTTCCCGGGATAAAAAGTGCCTATGTGCTAATCCTGGATATTATCTATCTCCATTCCAAATTTCAGCCAAATCCGTCCAGTAGTTTTTGCGTGAAGGAGTAACAAACATACACACACACACACACACACACATACAAACTTTCACCTTTATAATATTAGTGTGATTAGGTATTTGGTAGATTTTTTGTATTACACGGCAATATTTTCACGAGTAGTCAAGACGTAACTAAAACTAAACACGCCTTGAACGCGAAACAGTCCATCTGTATAGTCCATATCCAACAGTACAGGTCGTGGGGACCAGCTCACGTCCAGCCGGGGACGTTCATCGGTTGAGAAGATGATGACGATGACGATGAGATTACAACCATGCGTTAAATAGTCACAGATACAGAAACATATTAGTACTCCGTATATGAAAGCTGTAATAGGACTTCGTCTGCGATGGCGTTTGCTGCCGCGCGTGCTGTGCTTGTTTGGAGTGTTTTTTTTTTGTTAAGAGTGGCTGGTTTTTGTGTTAGTTGGTGTTTTTTGGTGGTGGAACTGACCGGGAAGCGCTCTAAAGGGGCGCCGCACGTATGTCGGCGGGCGCCGGCGCAGACGGAGTCCATACTTGTATAAATTCAATAACTTGAAAATATCACAAACTTGACATTGGCTAATCAGAGTAAAGCCAGATGTAAAGAAAAAAAAAAGCTGTAATAGTTTAGGGGTTAGGACGACCGTCTCCTAATCTGAGGTCTGGGGTTCGATCTTGAGCACGCACAGAGTTTTGCGCTTTTTAAGTAATTAAATATGACTTGTTTTAACAGTGAAGGACATCATCGTGAGGAAACCTGCATGCCTGAGAGTTAGTTTTCCATTATGTTCTCAAAGGTGTGTGGGTGTGTGAAGTTGGCCAGCGTGGTAGACTATGACCAACAATTCTTCTCTATCTGAGAGACCCGTGCTCTGTAGTGTGTTGGCGATGAGTTAATGATGATGATGATGATATGAAATCGTTTAATATATCGTTTAATAGGCAGCTGCTGATTCCAAGGTTTCCTTTTTGTTTACGTTTTGATTGATTGATACATATATTATTCGTCGCAGAAACGGCGTGAAGGCGACAAAAATAAAAATAACAAGTGTCGGTTAGTTTCGATGTTTGCATATAAATGCATTTGCCCTAAGTGGTCAAGGAATAAAGCTAAGATAGACTTGTAAATTCGCAGAATATCTTGACATCACTTACGTTGGTTTTAAAGCAAGTATAGCATGTACCTATATTATTTGTATTCGTTAGTAGATAATATCTTCGTCAACAGTAGTAATTAGCATACCTAATTAGGTTTTACACATTTATCAGTCCAGCTAGGTTATCTGTTTCGTACAGTTTTCTAAACTATCACAAGTATCTAGTATTTACTACACTACATCAAATGACGCAAAATAAAGATGGAAGAAATTAAAATTTTGGGTATTTTACCCAAATTTTTTTAAGCTTTAATAATAAATCAATGAAACCTTAATAAAAACGCAATTTTTCACTGAGGTAGGTTTACATTTTGGTGTAGTCTACCTATAAAGATTTAATCAATACAAAAGCATATCACCCTTTTTATTATAGTCATAGATCTATAGATACGAAGCAGTAGAGATGTCATGTGTAACATAAAATTAAAGCGCGAACATGAGCCCATAAGGCACTCGGAGGCGAGGCGCTGAGTTTATCTAGATTTGACTTGTAAAATGAAATGGCTCAATCCGGGCTCCGGGCTAATATAAACATTGGGTTATCTCAACGGTAACAACCAACAACCCTCGCGCGATTGGAAACTTTAATGGTGCGAAATATGTATATTAACTACTAACCGACTTAAAAGAGGAAGTAAGAAAAGTTAATATTTTGCCACCTATTAATTTTTTTAAATTCATTTAGCTCTTTTTAATTGAGTTCTTAGAAATATGTAGGAAAATGTCTATGTCAAGTTAGCAATTTAGAAAAATTCAGGTTATCTAAACAAAAGAAGGTAAACTTGAAGATTGAATGCCGTACAAATAATAAATGATTTATTTTATAAATGAAATAATGTGTCCCAGTTCAAAAAAATTAGGCAGGATCTAGGTAGATAACTGTAATAAAGATTTACTAAAATGAACAAACATTTCAACACTTTTTTATTATTCAATTTAAATGGAAAATCTAACTGTATAAAAATTAATTGTAAAAGTTAAATGTATCCAATTGTACTTATACGACTAGTAGGTAGAGTTTGCACGATCCGATATTCGTATCTTGATGCTCAATGAAATATAAATCAGGGTAGCCTCTATCGATGAAGGCGCTGAGCTTTATGCAACGGATACTGTAATTTGTACAACCAAATAAAAACATTAGCCATTTAGCTGCGTTTACTGCCGAGATCAAGATAAGTGCGCTGCTCGAGAAAGTGTAAATAGAATTAACAATAAATTACTCTAGGAGGCTACTTTCACACGGACCACGTTGAAATATATACAAGTTATAATCTGTAAGGGTAAACTTTTATTATAAGCATGATAGGTGTCTGTTAATTTTTTAATTCTTTAAGCTTTAACTATTTAACCAATCTTCGTAATGAAATAGATTGTATTATGGAGACAGTTTTTTGAGCTATTGAGTGCATTGATACGAATCATTTAGGAATAGGGACATCACAGGACCCGATTACATGTACCATCTTTATATGGCCGGTAACTTTCTAAATAACCTACACTCTCGCGGTTTTTGTGGATATCATCTAGTTAGTCTATAGCTATAGATTAAGGTCACAATGAAATATACTTATTCCTATTCTATAATGCATTAATAAATGTAAAGAAAAACTAAGAAAACTTGGCCCGTGTTAAAGAAGCCCTAGATATATAAGATACGATTAACTGTGTAAAATTTTATTCACGTAAAATTTATGCACGCGTTTTGATGTTAGCTCTATCGATGTGTTTTAGATGTTCCCCCGTGATAGTATCAAAAATATGTAAATGTTGCAACTGGGATTCTGCGCGGACATTCCTCAGAGACGTTCCCTGGCATCGGCATTGAATTATAGAACATTGATTGTAAGTGTTTACGATTACGACGAGGTCGTGCTGGTGGGAATGTCAGCTCTTGACTTCTGTTCGTATATACAATGTAGTTGCAATGGATAGAAATGCAGTTAAGATTAGAAACATAACTGCTGACAAAGTAATACACAAAAGTAATTTTTTTAATGTCTGATATTAAGGTTTAGTTTAAGGTAAAATTATATGTATTTGTGTGTAATTTAAGAATAGATCAAATCTAATTGCATTGTTTGATTAAATGTTAAAAGCGGGTATGATGGTTTTGAATTATTATCGATATTTGGACACGATCGATATGGAACGTTCATTTGCTGCGAATTGAAACTTTATATCGCTTTTTTCTTGGCTTCTTTGCTGTTTAGCATTTTCTTCTTTAATCCTAATTTACGTTTTAGATTCATTAAGCAGTTCTTCTTAATGCTCCTTAATTCCTACGGATGTTTTCTTTTTGAAACGACTCGTAGCAAATTATTTGTTTTTTAACCCCCCTAAAGAAGGGGTGTTATATGTTTGACGTGTGTATCTGTCTGTGGCATCGTAGCTCTTAAACTAATGAGCCGATTTTAATTTAGTTTTTTTTTTTTTTGAAAGGTGGCTTGATCGAAAGTGTTCTTAGCTGTAATCCAAGAAAATCGGTTCAGCCGTTTGAAAGTTATCAGCTCTTTTTTAGTTACTGTAACCTTCACTTGTCGGGGGTGTTATAAATTTTTTATTTGCACTTGTATTAGATTTGGTTTTTAATTTGTTGTAGCTATCTAACCCAGTACTCCGCAAAACAATACGGCGGCCCCGCAGGCTTCTAAATGATAACTATAAAACAAACGCTTGTAGTCGTATTGAAATGCGAATTTTGATATCTCAATCTGGCGGGTCAGAGACGCCGCGCTCACGACACCCTTCGGTGGTCACGAGCGTGTCGGAGAGCTTGTTAATTATTATCAAGAGTACAAATTATACGCGCTAAGAGGATGCTCATTTCTACAGTATACTTATAGGAAGGTATGAAGATGGATCTATAGTTGAGTCTTGCTCGTAGGTGGTTGTAGATAGGATCAGGGCATTATTTTATTGTTATAGGCTGGTGTAGGTAGTTTTCTATTAATTACAACAAAAACACATGGAATACCTATGTGTACCAAATATGAATTATTCATTTTTGTAAAGGTAAAGTAAACTGGATCGATGACCTGAAGAAGATGGCGTGGAGTGCGTGGATGAGGAAAGCGGAGACCGTGTTTGGTGGCGCGCTCTTGAAAAGGCATATTATGTCCAGCAGTGGACGCATACAGGCTGATGGAATGAAATGGACAAAAGCTTATTAAGAAAACACAATTTTTTAACAAAAATGATCCGCAATGATTGCCAGTATCATTACTAATTAAAAAAATATAAAAACATTTAAAATATTTTACTCAAAATCATTTTGATATTTTTTCATAAAGTCCTACATATATTTTATTATTATTATACCAGCAAGCTTGATATCATACCCTGCGATTATTTCTAGAGTTGCAAATAACAGAACAAATTTTAGTTCATTTACATAATTTAATAAAAATAATATTATATGTGTGTGAAGTTAAATCACAAAAATAAAAATAAAACAACTAGGTATAAACTAAGTATACCATATAAACGTAGGTACCTACTCGTAATAGACTAGGGAGACGGAATTATAAAAGGGAAACTGAACTTAAACTGAAATGGCTATAAAAAACCTAATTTTATTGCTGTCTACAATCGTAAATCCTATATCATTCTAAACGCTGGCACCCTAAAACGTTGTAAATAGGCGACTTTTTATATAGGAGTAGGTACGGCAACAGGTAATAAATTAACCTTCTTTCCTTTGAATTTTATCTACATCAATTACGGTAATGTTCTTTGAATTACCACACGTTATCAAACAAATATTAAGCTATAAAAATAATCAAATAAAGAATTCTAAGTAGGTTGACCAGAACAGCGATAATTCTTAAAACTTATCACATTCTAATAGCTTAAAGCAATATATTTATTTAAAGTAGTTCTATTTTCATTTACCACTTGATATGATTTTTTCTTATACGACGTTTTTTTAAGAGAAGACTAGTTTGCTCTCCAGATATCCATACAAACGTAGTTTGGTCCTCATTTGAATATTCACCAATCAATTTTTTAGACACGATCTGGACACAAATATACCTATTGTGTGTCTGTGGTTTTCCAGATTTCTGTACAAATCTGTATCCAGTTTTAAAGCAGGCTCAAAGATTTACATACTCACAAACTTTGAGCCGATGTGACATTAAAACTACACAATCGTACAAATGTTAATATGGAAAATACTGTGGAGCGAACTAGGGTCACATCTCTCAAAAACGAAAAAGTATAATTAAGTTCAGACTATGAATACAGAATTTCACATGGAGTTTAAGTACAATTTAAATACTGTGGCTAAAGGTTCCGACCCGCCAAAATTAAATACTGGCTCAAGGGTCAGTCGGATGCAATAAATTCTTAGCGTAAGTGATATGTGAGTAATTTTATTAGCCTTTAGTTATAAAAAATATAAGTATCTCCCATTTATTTGCTTTCGAACTTTTAATCTTTGCAGGATGTGTTGTTGTTTTAAGCAATGATATTGTATCTCTATTTTCGTCGTATTTCTGATTGTTGCTGAATGCTTTTCCATTAAAAACATAATGCTAGGAGTTTTCCTAGGATAATATTAGGTTGGCTTCTAGACCCTTCAGCTAGTACATACCTAACGATGTATTATCTGTTAAAATAGCTGAACTCATGCCTTAGTCTTAGATTTCCGTAGGTACAGCTCGTTTTCACAACTCGTTGGACATTCATATCAAACTGTTTTTGAATCGGTTGCCTACGCTTTTTTGGCCTTGTGGGTTCCAATCCAATTCTTGCCTGGTGGGGATAGTGCTTAGGTATGGTTCAGTGCTTGGCGCAGCACTCTAATTACTTTCATGAAATCGTTTCGTTGGTCTCGTTGTCCATGAGGTCCCGGTTCAGGCCAAAATAAATTACTGGGTTTTATTTTAACAAAGTCAGTTCAGAATTGGGAAGTCGGTGCTGTAAGCTGTTGCATTCACAATTCATATGCCATGGATAGCACGCAAAGCTGGTTTTGCGCCTGATCTTGTACCAGTCGTGTCTATGTTTCCTGCATTATTGGCAGTCTTCTTTAAAATCTCTCGTGCCCGAAATTCTATCGAGAGGAATATTATTACTTGAAAATATTCCCAAATGGTTGCCGACTACGTCGTGATCGTCTTGATCCCGCAACAATTTCTAAGCACGTCGCCAACATCGTGCGGCGCCGAGGAAGTTTTGGTCCCTAAAAAAGGGGATATAAAACAATTCATTGTAATATTAAAAGTTAATGAGTGTGTAATTTTGTTAGACGCGGAGGGTGGCTTGCGGCGGTCATCCCTTACCGTCCCTTACCTGGAAGGGATATTATGAAATCATTAAGCGAGTATTAATGTAGTTTGATCACATGATTCGACCAGATTCATTTGTCATTAGAGGTTGCACGATTCTCAAAGTCATTAACTCAATACTGCATGAATATGCAGTAGGAAATTATCAAGTTGGGCTTATTACTTTAAACAAGTTTCATGACAAAGTTAATTAATACAAACATGTTCAGATACTAATATGCACAGTTTGACACCTACTAATTTTTCTCACAAAATAATAAAATCTGTTTATGTTACTGAGATATTAAAAAACTAAGCACAAGGTGATAAATTGTAATGAGAGGTATGGGTAATCTATACTAATAAATAAAATTGGAGTGCCTGTCTGTAATTTCGAAATAACTACCTCATATAAAGCTCATATGGTTATTTGAACGATACCATAACCGAATCACACGTTTTTAAAATTTTTGTCTGTCTGTCTGTCTGTTTGAAAAGGCTAATCTTCGGAACGGCTGAACCGATTTTGACGGGACTTTCACAGACAAGTAGAGGATTCATCAGGGTGTAACATAGGCTACTTTTTTAACCGACTTTCAAAAAAGGAGTTGTGTTTTACTACCTATGTATACCGAAATCTCCGAGATTTCTGAACCGATTTGAGTAATTTTTTTTTAATCGATAGAGGAACTTTGCGACATTGCCCTATAAAAAATTTAGATTCCAACTCCTGAATCCTGATGCTGCAGGGGATCTGATCACCAAAGTGGATGGGATTTAGAAACTGTCGTCGGTTATAACTTAATATTGAAGGTATATTTACCAAGTAAAGACTTTGTCGCGCGGTACGGATAGACTACTTTTATCCTGGGAACTCAAAAGTTCCCACGGGATTAATAAAAACCTAAATGCACGCGGGCGAAGCTGCGGGCATCAGCTAGTGGTAAATAAAGGTTATAAGTTTTGATACGACAAAGACTTACAGTTTTAATTTTTTGTTCGTCATGCTAGATTTGAAAAAAATGATATACTAAGGTAGCTCTAAGTTAGTAAAGTGAGTCAGTTGGGATTCCTTATAATGTAATAATTATAATAAACTAGAGGGTGCCAGCGACTTCGTCCGCGTGGATTTAGATTTATAAAGAAGTTGCCTATGTAAATTATAGAGACGCAAGCTACCTCGGTACTAATTTTCATATAAGTTGGTTAAGCGGATGGGTCTTTAGGAATCCCGTGGGAACTGTTTGATTTTCCGGGATAAAAAGTAGCCTTTGTCCGTCCCCGGGATATAAGCTAACTCTGTACCAAATTTTGTCAAAATCAGTTTAATTGCAGCCAAGCGCTAGTCTATATAATTAAAAAAAAAAAAATATATTGTTGGGCCGTGAAAAGGTAGCAGACAGACAGACAGACACACTTTCGCATTTATAAAATTATATGGATATATGGAGTAATATTCCCTGTAAAATTACTTACACAGTAATAAAATTAATCGGAGATTCTCAGGTTTTTACCCTATTGTAATTTTCTAAACGGTTTGTATTAAAAGAGTGAGGGTGTGATTCATCATTACTCGTGATTCATCGACCCCTTATAGATTGTATTTAGATAAAATGTGTTTTAAATTAACGTCTAACAACCAAACACAAGTAGAGCGTTTAAAATCAAAAAAATATTATGTTAATTTAACACGTACATTTTTATTTTCATGACGGTCATTTTGAAATTCTTTCTTACTAGGTATTTGTTTTTAAACGGCAATAGAAACACACATTCTGTGAAAAATTCAACTCCCAACCTATTACAGTTCACGGGATACAGCCTACTGACGGACTTACGGACGGACGGACGGACAGATGGATGGACAGTGGAGTCTTGGTAATAAAGACCCGTTGGCACCCTTTGGGTAAGGAACATTAAAAACTAGATGATGCTCGCGATTTCGTCCATGACAAGCAAAGCACCTAAAGTAGGCATATTTCAAGGTCTTCCTCATCATTAATTACTCATTTAAAAATGGAAATAGTTCGCCAACAATCTCACTTATTAACTATGCATTAAAACCATAGATATTATGTACATAAATAATATCTTCTTGACCCGTTAGTTTTAGTTTAACGACCACGTGGCATTGGCAGCTCGTCCGTCATAATAAAAATTTGGATGCATAATTATGTAAATTACACTGCATCGACTGTCATTCTTTTAGAGCATTTTTAAAGCAAGATCCCAGGACCACCAGACATTGCTAATTTTCTGAGAAATAAAATTTGTGGGATGGAGTAGTGTCAGTGTGCACTGTTAACTTATGCTTATATGCTAGCTTGTATTGACGGCCAATCTATAGGTATAAGCTGTTAAAGGCACCTACGTAAACCTACAAAATACAATACAAAATATAGGTAAAATAACACAGGTATAAATTGGCACAAGCTAACAGATATGCATACATTGAAAGTCCACACTAACACTACTCCTACACATTTTGTTTTTCAGAAAATAAGTAACGTCTGGCGATCCTGGGATCTTGTTCTATTATGTAAATTACGCTGCATTGACTGTCACTCTTTTATCATGTAGCCGCAGATAACGATCGAAGCATCACTGCGACACACTGTCTAGTGTCTACGTTGATTCGTGGCGTGATGGCGAAACTGATCGCCCGTGCATTAAATTAAGAACTCTTATAGCTGTAAAATCGTTCTTAGGTATGTTTTATTTGATAGATTGGATGTATTGGAGCGGGAAATTGACGTTTGAGGGCTTTAGTAATTAATAGGTTTTATACATGGTTATTCGAGTAATGAGTATGTGTAGCAATACTAGTGATATGATTAGGATGTGCTCAACAGTGTTTTCACAATCGAGCATTTATTTGTTTTTAACCCCCGACCCAAAAAGAGGGGTGTTATAAGTTTGACGTGTGTATCTGTGTATCTGTGTGTCTGTGTATCTGTGTATCTGTCTGTGGCATCGTAGCGCCTAAACGAATGAACCGATTTTAATTTAGTTTTTTTTGTTTGAAAGGTGGCTTGATCGAGAGTGTTCTTAGCTATAATCAAAAAAAATTGGTTCAGTCGTTTAAGAGTTATCAGCTCTTTTCTAGTTTTCTTGTAGAAAAGAAGGTTAGATAACTGTTAGGTTCATAATATTATGTCAATAGACAAATGTCAAGCTGTCAAGATGGACGTTGCCTAAATACATAATTATTTATTTGAAAATGATTTATTTGAAAATGATGTTTTGGAAAACTCAGATATGGATCGTCGGGGGTGTTATAAATTTTTAATTTACACTTGTTAAAATTATATAGCACACAAAACCTAGAAGCTGGCTGAAAAGGCTGAAACATGTAAAATTGATATTTGACATGACATACAAGTTCTATAGGTGCTACACAATTTTCAGTTGCAGCGATCAAGTCGATTTAAATTCGTTGCAAAACAGCGATCGAATAAAGAAAGTCATAAAAACGCGATGCAGCATCGATACAGTCGCGAAATCGATGATCGCTGATACTAAAAGCATCGTGTCTACTATGGCTTTATTTGAGAAATATGCCGAAAGCTTTAAATGACATTTTTTCTAAGAACGATTGTGTGTAGGTATATAATGTCGCGTGTACTTGAACAAATATGAACAAGGAAGCGGTAGTGGCGATTTCTAATAGTTGCAGGGGTGACCAACAATGGGCCGCATTGAGGTCGGTTCATTGACAACTGTCGCGTGCCGTCCGCCCACGCAACTCTGATAACAAGTTGAATACATCTGCCTGTTTGATATAAGTAGCAAGTATGATCGAATATTTGAGATAACATCACCGCATAAATAGTATCTAACACCGAATATTATGTCACATCGTTACAGACATCCAGCCGGTGAATAGGGTTGCCAATTATACCGTTTTAACACGCAGTAACAAATCTATGCTATTATTATAAAATATGTTATAGTGTGTCCGTCTGCTTGTTACATTTTTATCCATTTAACACAATTATTTTGACGAAAGGTACAAAGATTGCTCGCACCCCTTACAAGGACATAATATTATAATGTAATTTTTCATTCAGGAAAATCGAAGAATCCAAAGGGTTTTTTTTCTTTATTAATTTCTGCGGCGACAGATTTAATAACCTAAATCCGTCGTCATCTGGTATTTTATGAAAAAAAAAACAATGCTTGCCGTACAAAGTAGGCGGACGGATGATATGGGGCAAGTTGCATGGGCAGCACAAGATTGTGTCCAGTGGCGATCTTTGTTACAGACCTCTATGTCAAGCAGAGGGCATCTATTGGTCGAGATACAACGACCAAGGTGACGAAAAACAATTTGTAAGTAAAATAATAGGTAGGTCGGTAATAACAGCTACTTCTGTAGAATATTCATTTATCTGTCACACCTATTGGTTATTAGAGGAAAAAATATTATTATCATGCATACACTTACACCTACTTAAAATCTACAAGTTAAATAAATTCTAATTTCGTAATAGGTGTGAAAGTCGTAATTGCATAATGAATAATCCGTGTAACGATTCTGATAACGATCTTCTAAATGTTTTATCTTATCTCTTCCTCATAGATAGATAAGGAAATTAAATATGAGACAAACGTGAAGTGTTTGTAATTTAACTTGTGATTAAAACACAGCTGATTAAAAGTACGAGAAAAAAAACACCGAAAACATGTAAAGAACCACAGGTGGATAAGTCAGCAAATTTATGTGTGAATACCTGACTATTTATTTTATCTTAATTATGAAGCAAAACAAGTAAATTCGTAAATAAAATTAGTAAATCTAAATAAAACGAACGTTACATAATATGCCAAAGCATTTAACATATCTAAGTACTGAATATATTATAAAAATACAAATAATATTTTTTTTATCTCTATACATTCAGCAAGTTTTTGGCTACTTACATTCAAATCCAGCTAATACAAAGAAAGTAGTGATTTTATTGCAGTAGTTAGTTTTATAATAAGACTAATAAAAAAAGTACTATGAAAAGTTATAAAAGATCTTTTCTGTATGAGAGAGAAAAACAATTTTTCGATTCCGACCTACGAATTTTTATATTATAAATAACGGGTATATGCCGCGATTACTACGAATGTTTGATATTGACAACCCTGACACTCAATTATAGCTGTTGGAAGGTTTAATACCGCCAAGGTACTGATCTATTAAGCGTATGAATAAATACGAAATGTGAAGTGAATATGTAACACGACTTATGCTGAAGAATTCCTTCTAACATGTGGTCTCAATGATACTACAATATTGATGACAGTTTAACATCGATGCAGTTTAATGATACTCCGAGAGGTAACAATAATATCTCTCAACATTATGTCAAGGACCTGTTTGGTGTAGAGTTGTAGAGTATCCTTATTTTGCTGACATAACTCAAATCGTTAGCAACCGTTGGCCGTTAGACCCGAAAAGTAGAGGACCACGTATAAGCAAGCGAATTGTGGGGCGCCCTCCAGCACGATGGACGATAATATAAAGAGGCTTAAGGATAGTGACTGGAGAAGAAAGGCTATGTGTGGTGTGGTAGTGCTCATAATAACTGCGTTGTGGTTACATTTTTTACCCCCGACCCAATAAAAGGGGTGTTATAAGTTTGACGTGTGTATCTGTGTATCTGTCTGTGGGATCGTAGCTACTAAACTAATGAACCGATTTTAATTTAGTTTTTTTTTTGTTTGAGAGGTGGCTTGATTGAGTGTTCTTAGCTATAATCCAAGAAAATCGGTTCAGCTGTTTGAAAGTTATCAGCTATTTTCTAGTTACTGTAACCTTCACTTGTCGGGAGTGTTATAAATTTTTAATTTACCCTTGTGTATCCACAACATTTAGCTGAGTTTCGGGATTTCGTTGGTATGACACATTTTTGAGGCTGTTGTTAAGTTAGATTTTAAGACGTTATTTCTGTAATTGTTTAATATGTGTTGGATAAATAAATAAAAGTTATTTTATTCTATTTTTATTCTAATCATTACGAAAGTCCACATTAGAGCAGTTAAAACCCAGTTAAAATTTAAAAACAAAAGAAAGATTTTCTATCTTCGTTGTTGGTCTTACCTTCATCACATAGTTGTATAAACAAACAGTTTTTTATCCCTAACTCAAATGGTTCCGGTGTCATTACAAGTCGTCTCTAACCACTTACGGGAAGGTTTTCAATTTACTTTATTATCTATTTATTTATGCGTGATTTCCAAATGATGACTGATGACTGGTGTGAAATGAACAAAGAATGAATTGAGTCGAAGTGAAAGTAAAAAGATGCTTAGCCATTTTTTCTTAAACAAAATACATATTATAGATATTTTAAAATATATGATGCCCACGGCCTTATCCACTGTGATTTAGGTTTTAAAAATTAAACTGTAATTACAGACACTTCTCACTTCGCATTTATAATAAAAGTACAGATATATAGGAATAGATTATTATAATTCGTCGTTATATATTATTTCAATGTATTTTGTTTTATGAATTCGGTAAATAAGATTTTTAGAGAAATATCTACTCATTGATCCTATATTATGAATAGGCCCCACTCCATCTAGTGAAATGTAATTTCATTTCTTTTTAGGGTTGCGTAGCTCCAGAGTAAAAGGAACCCTCATAGAATCTTTTCATTGTCCGATTGTCTGTCTCTCAAGACCCATCAAGGGGATCGTAACCTGAGGGGTAGCTACTTCCCCCGTTGACCAAGAATCATCAAAAGCTTAGGAAAAAAACCGAAAACCGTGAATTTGTAGTTACATCACAAAAAAATTAAAGTGTTATTTCCTGTACGATGTGAAACCATCGGTGTGCGAGTCAGACTCACACTTGACTGGGTTTTTGTATTCATCCGAACTTGTTTTGCAGGATTACCTAAACTAAGCACGACGACAGGATTTATGAACCAAAAACATAACTGGTTTAAATATACTGATGCGCCTTCAACTTGCATAGAAGTATGTGTCATGTGAGCTGCCGAAGCAATGCATGCAAAAAGTGCGCGTTTTGCATGTGCGTCACAAACGAGGGAGAGGATGCGAGAGAGTGCGTGCATTATTGCATGCACAACAGGGTTTGATGCATGTGCTATTTAATTGCCAGCGAACATGACATATACACACAGAGGCATACGTCTGGGTAGTTGACGCATGCATCTAATGCAAGTTGAAAACCTTATTAACCCCCGACCCAAAAAGAGGGGTGTTATAAGTTTGACGTGTGTATCTGTGTATCTGTGTATCTGTCTGTGGCATCGTAGCGCCTAAACGAATGAACCGATTTTAATTTAGTTTTTTTTTGTTTGAAAGGTGGCTTGATCGAGAGTGTTCTTAGCTATAATCCAAAAAAATTAGTTCAGCCGTTTAAGAGTTATCAGCTCTTTTCTAGTTTTCTTGTAGAAAAGAAGGTTAGATAACCGTTAGGTTCTTAATATTATGTCAATTGACAAATGTCAAGCTGTCAAGATGGACGTTGCCTAAATACATAATTATTTATTTGAAAATGATGTTTTGGAAAACTCAAATACTTTGGATCGTCGGGGGTGTTATAAATTTTTAATTTACACTTGTATTTGAGCATGCATCAGTCAATTAAACCAATAGTGCTTAAATTTTAAGAACGCACTCGCCATGTCACTTGCTCTATAGGTAGGTATGTATCAACTGTAATGTTATAAGTACAATTTTAGACGTTAATCCAAAGGTAAACTTGGGTAAACTGTACTTTAGGCATGACAGTTGACACATAGAGCAGATACCTATGCCGAGTGACAGTGTCTTCTCAAAATTTATGCATTATAATTTTTTTTAAACAGATGAGTGCTACTTTTTATCTGTAAAAGCTTATCTAAGTATATATCGATGAATCAACTCCATTAAATTGTCCTATATACCTGTTCTAACTAACAAATAACCTGCCTAGTGGTCCCCATGATTAGAAGTACCTATTATGTTTATGGGCTCGAATTGCTCCAACATTAAGTGGACTTAATAGGAGACGTTTAACTTAATTCTAGTCTCCAGAAAACGTTTGACGGTTGTTATAATATTATGGTGTCTTATAAGTTGTGAAAAAATGTAGTAATGTAGATGTCGTTTAGATTTTTTAAATTTATAGAGTAGCACTTGGCGGCAGTCAGATTTGCTGGCAAGTGATAGTGCAGCCTAAGATGGAGCGTGATTGCCTGGATGAAGCCTATTTACACTTAACTTAAGGCCTCATTCGCAAAAGCGTTGAAATAGAACAAATGCATTCCCACGTATCTGTTCACACGTCAACGCTTTTTTAACGCGCACTTTGTATTGTCAGCGCAACACCGGGTTTTAACGCAACGCTTTTTTAACGCTCGTGCGAATTAGGGCTAAAGTGAAGAAAAAAATTGATACCGAAATTAGTCATCAAGGTGATTTTTTTTTTTTTCAGAAAAATAGTTCTTACTCTACACAAATTAAATGTCCTACCAGCCTGAATTTTACAAACTTATTTTGATATAATACCTACTTACTAGTTGAATAGTATGAAACAATCTTGATTTTAGTTGAACCTTGAGATTGTACGTAATAATGCAACGTAAGTTGTAGTGAGTTCTTTTCGAATAGCTTTTAAGAAATCACATACCTATTGTAGGTGCTTATTAGTATTTATTATTTACTGTTACTACCTAAGTCCTAGTACCTACAGTAAAATAATCATAAAACGAAAATAAAGCCTTAAAGTAAAGCCATTGAAACAGCGCCTGTGTGGTAATGTAACCATGTCGAAGATCCATCAGTGTTATATTTCTGTAAAGGCCCATAACACATCGCCATAATATTTTATTACGCTCGAAAGTGAAGTTTTTATTCGGAGCACAAAATTATGGAGTGTGTTATTGAATCCAAGTTAGGAAAAAAAGTGCTCCAAAACAAACAAAACATAATTAATAGCCTTCGTATTTTCATATTCCTTCTAAATTAAATTTGGGCGTGATTAACTCACTTGAGGCGTTTTCTCTGTTCATCAATCAAAATGTGGTCGCAAAGAGTGGAAGCGCCATTTACTTCCTACCATCTTTCTCTTTCCTGTCTACGACTTTGGCAACTCGTTAGAATGAGAGGTGAAATGGTATGTTGATAAGCCAGTACTTATTTCAATTTTCAGGGTTCACACGGAGGCCTCGGGTGCTCCGCCGGACCGTCTTCAGAAGCGGTAATCAATTTTATATACAAACGGCGGTTATTAATTGATTTTTTCTCTCTAATGACCAAAAATAACATCTGCCATATCATCGGAGGCGGTCGTTAGCAGACGTGCCAAAATATTGTTTTTAGACGTGTAAAATTTTTGTGCTGAGAAATTGTATGGTGCACGTGCCATAACACCCTGAATTTGAGAAGCTACATGGTTAGGCTGATTCCTAATTTCAAGGTTCGGTCTGTGACAAATTACTTTTTTGTAGCCCAAGATTGTGTGAATTGGAAAAATCACTACCCATATTCAAATGCGAAAGTGTCTTTGTTTGTTGTTTTGTCCTTCAATCGTACCGTTACGATGCAATGGATTGACGTGATTTTTTTGTATGGATATATTAAAGACCTGGCTAACATAACCCAGAAAATCAAAAAAATTCCAGGGGATTTTTGAAAACCCTAATCCACGCAAATAAAATCACGGGCATACAAGTAATTCTGAACCATCAAATGCATCTACCACTGGTTCAGATTGCCTTTCCTACCGAGAAGAACCAGTAAGAAACTCAGCAGTTGCTATTTTTACAACAATATTATGCCATGTTGTATATAATAAAATATATTAGTTTTTGGATTGAAAATTTGGTGGATAGATAGATTTAAAAGTTAGAGTTTTTAAGTTGGCGCAAATTTAGCAATTACCTTTTTGTCAGCTACTCGTATAATCCTGTTAAATGTTATTGAATCATCATCTTATCACCAAAATAGAACTGTCTTGCTAAAGGAAAATCTGCTTCGATAAACTTTGTTGCAAGTGAAGCCTACAGCACCCTACGATTAATCAATTTCTTGCTTTTTATTTACACAGCTATTTTCTAGTTAGTCACTGAATAAAATGTTGTATAAATTGCAGGTGGAGAAGGTCTTGCGTCTGATCACGCTTCGATAAAACTTTATTTATACTGTCGATACAATAAATTTTAAAATGACAAGCATTTGAATTTGCATTACTAGATAGGACTTGCTGGGCAGCCCAGTGGGACGTTGCCCTTATTTTTGTTGGACCTCTATAAATTGTACCCGTTACATTTGGACTCCCCGCGACTCTATTTATTTATGAGGCGAGAACTAACCGCCTAAAATGATGAATATACACTACAGGTAGTTAATCCAAAATTAGATTAGTTACGGTAATTTAAAATTCAAAGAAATATGTAGGGTTGGTTACGATTTCATCACGACAATGACTTCAAAGCTTAGTAAAAAAAGAAACATAATATTATATCAACATAGAGGATTAGCTGCTGATCCGTATTCTTTTTGTCTACAGTGATCTACGATGAGCCATTTGCCAAACCCCTATAAGAAATGAAATAAAACAATGCTATCTATGCAAAAATGCCGGAGTCAAAATCGATGTTTCTCGGCTCGATAACAAAAGCGATTGGAAAGATTAATAGATGAATTTCGTAGATAGTCAAATATTTGTCATGTTTATTTTGGATTATAAATTCCGTATTGTTTTCCAAATTTTATTGATTCCGGTCCATCATCATGTCTGCGACTGAACTAAACAAAGCTGATAAGCAAATTGTTCTGAACGTTAGACTCTTCATACAAGTCTTAGGGTGAGTGTACATTTACTTGTGAAGTCGGTTTGAAAGACATAAAATATTGCATGCAAAACAAATAGTTAAGATTATCTTTATATTTTAGTATAGAAATTTCACAGATGACAATAAAATAAAAGTACCTATTATACTTTATTGTAAACCAATTATTATAAATAGAAAGAAATTATACCGAAAATTAATTAGTATTCTAGTATACGAAGGTGTTTTTATCTCTCTGTCTTACATCCCTGGTAAACTGTAAGCTTACATCCCTGGGGCGGACATAGCAATTTTTTATCCGGAAAATCAAAGAAATGCAAAGGTATTTAAAAATCTATTTCCGCGCGGATGAAGCCGCGGGCATCATCTAGTTCTTATAAAATGGCCAAAGCAACCCTGAGCTTAATATTGAAAATAACGATCTTTTCAGCGAATACAGTACGCCGCGTATAATCACAGAGTATCAAGGCTCTCGTGTGAGATGCATCGGTGATCTTAAAGTAGACCTTATATGGCTATTTCGGAACACATATCGACGACTGATGCATTGAATAGCAATTGGTACCTACAAACAGTCGCTTTATAACTTTAAAGTGCTAAATAAAAGAAAAAGAACATTCAGACAAAATATTATCTTACCATAAAAAAGTGTGATTACAATATTTAAGAATTGGCTGTATACCAATGTGTACTTAGCCTTTTTCGGCTCCGTCAGCCATCTTACATTTCCTTAAATCAAACCGGGAGGCTCGGAGAGGATCCCGTTTTGCATCCGTTCGTACATCAAGATTGCTATCAAAGATAGATTTACAAGAACTGTCTTCGACTCCCTTTCGAATTGATGCCAACGAATTATTTGTTTATTTCAATTGTTTAATGGACGATTTTGGTGACTAGCGTGAAAATGCCAATGAGCAATTGAGTATAGTCGATAAGAGATTAGAGATTATTGATATAGGTGAGATATCGCAATATTTGTTAACTCTATCGATTATTATCGAATGATAAGAGGGAAGCTATGCGTATAATATTTTGTCTGACATTTTGTTTCAGAATTTTATATTTAGAAATTATAATATAAGGAATATTTCTAAGGAATTATAATATTTCTATTTTAATATTTCTATATTTATATATATATTTAGTTAGTTACTATAGATTATTATGTGAATAAATAAATAAATATTTTTCAGATTAGTTAAATTAAAGATCAGGGAAACAGTCAATAGTTTTTAATCTAAATACAGCACGGCCTAGCATAAATCTAGCATAATTAGCTCTTCCAATAACAATGGGTAAGTACAACAATAACTTGTCTTAATATTGGTAAGCTCAAAACTAAAACATACAATAAAGTTAGAGTGGCAGCACACTTACAAATATCTAAATTGAAGCAATATTTCATACTGCACAGTATCAAAAAAACTTAATGTAATTTAAACAAAACAAACCGATTCCAATAGAAAACTCGGCGGCGTCAAAGGGCTAAACAAATAACACATTGGGTAGAATTAATGTGAGTAAAGTGTGTTTAATCTCCTCGCTGTCCACACCTATGGGTGGGCTGTCCCCCGCTAGGATTTGGATCAAATCTGAAGCTATTTTTATATGACCGTAATAATTCCAATAGTATAAATGATTTTTTAAACTTTGACAAATCTTACGCTTGAAACTATCAAGTCTTTTTGAAATTGATGAATTCTAGATTTTTAACGCTAAGAAACGCCATGATCCTTGGAACAGGATACCATTAGTTCCGCGCATGCCTGAACTACGTTGATGGTGCCAGGGATGAAGATCTGCAGGAACCGTTGGGAGATGATCTTGAGCTATCTCCCCTAAAGTCCTCTCATAGTAAGTATGCCTCGCGTGTCGCAGCTCGCGCGACTCGCTGTCTCCTGTGGGGTGATTCGTTGGTCGCTCGTCACCGAGGTTGGTTGGTTTTACATTGCTGCTTCACTAGCTGGTAATAAAATATTTTGCCGTAGAAAACCTTCAATGGATAAAAAAATGAGCTCGGTTGCTATCATTCAGTATTAGACACTGAGTTAGCGAATCAACCCACTGGTTGACGTTTCGCGAGCAGGGACCCATTGAATAAGGACCCCGGACGGGTTCGAAATTAGTTGGGCATACTCAACGGAGTATGCCCAACTTTATGACGGTAAAACTCACTTATTCATATACCCTTCATACGGTATTCAGCTAGAAAAGTTACGTTACTACCTATATTTTTAGGTTTACTCTGCTTGAAAGATCGCAATATGTATTTTTGATTTTTGTCTTTTTGAAAAAGACAACAGGTCTTCAGATTATCTTAATTTTTCAAAAATATTTCTTCTACTTGACATTACAAGCGATGTCTTTATGCATTTCAATATTCCATATTAGCCACGGTTTAAATCCTTTCGTTTCGCAACAACAAAGACGTTTCCGGGTTGCGAATACAAGTACATCTCAATCGATACAGGAAGTGAAGACGCTTCATTAGTATTATATAATAGTTTAAGAGCGTATATAAAATCTTTTGCAGTGCCGACAATAACTCTTTCAATAAAATTGTACCTACTTTCTAAATCGGAATTATGCCTATTAATACAATTTTTGAATGTTTGTAATTTCAATAGAATTCCGTAAGTACTTCGTTGCAATATTTCAGTTGTGATAGATCATTAATATAAATGAAATCAAATTATTTCACGTCGCATACTTAACAGGGCTCTCTCCGTCAATCGCTTCATACAATCGTAGTTCCAATTTCATTTGAATATTAAGCAACCAAAGTCCATGAAATTTTGCAGACATATTCTAGAAACTAATATCTGTCTGTGGTGTTTTAGTTTTTAAAAAAATATGTAGTTTTAAAATTACAGGGGCTCAAAGATTTGTATGTAAATTTTTAAGACCGCGTAACTTTGAAACCGAATATTTTAACAGAAATCTGGAAAACCACAGACATAGATATTAGTTTCTAGAATATGTCTGCAAAATTTCATGGACTTTGGTTGCTTAATATTCAAATGAAATTGGAACTACGTTTGTATGAAGCGAGTGACGGAGAGACCCCTCTTAAGAAATTCTTTGATCTATTCATGTAAATCAAAATTGCACCGATGCGGGGCGTCCCCACCCTGGTAGCCATCTCAACCTGTCGCGCATGATATGTAGTCCTCTGTAGTTACGAGTATCATTAGTAGGCATAATATGAGTTTTTATTATAATAAAGTTAGTGTGAACAAAATTTGAAGTTTTAGTCTGAATAAAAAATTTTCAAAAGAAAAATAAAACCGACTTCAAAAACGACAAACACTAAAAAGTAAAAAATAACTTTTGTTTAGCTACACGTGTAATGCACCTAGGTATGAAGTCGAGCGAGCATATTAAAACAAAATTAGAAATCCAAGAGTGAAGCTCGCCCGACTTCATACCTAGGTGCATTACACGTGTAGCTAAACAAAAGTTATTTTTTACTTTTTAGTGTTTGTCGTTTTTGAAGTCGGTTTTATTTTTCTTTTGAAAATTTTTTATTTCACAATTTTTAGTGGCCCCACTGTACTATAATATGCTGTGCCCAGTTAAAACCCTACTGTTTACTAAGCTATTACACTGATCGCGAGCAATTTGCTCCTATCCATTGAGGAGTTCTGTTCTCCATCTCCGAAGATATTCATCAGATCTTCACGAAATTTATATGGGACCACCTGCACAGTATACCCTTTCAAACAAAAAAAAAAATTCCAAATCGGTCCAGGGGTCTTTGAGTAATCGGGGAACATACATAAAAAATAAAAAAAAAAATAAAAAAAAAAAAGATCCCGACGAATTGAGAACCTCCTCCTTTTTTGGAAGTCGGTTAAAAATAATCCATACTTCGTGTTTCTACGTCCTGAATTTCTTTGTGAAAATGCCGCCATCAAGAAATCAGATCCAAAATATAACTTGATTCCATGTGGTGCATTTAAAATAACGTACTCCCAGGACATTTCAATCGACGCTTGCCTTCATCAATTAAAACGCGGAGGCAACATCGTTCGTCTAGTTCTGTCCCATACTTTTTGTTCGCTGACTAAATTATGTCTTTATCGTGACGGTGTTGTGTTATCGCCGACCACCATCTCGAGTGATCGAGTCCCGTCTCAGTAATTTGTACCTGCCTTTATTCCCAATACATGTTTTAAGGATACGTTAATATTTACAACCGGAGTTGCGAGCTAAGCGAACTCCGGTTTTAGGATGCGCATGCGGTTATTGTGTAATATTATGTGGCGAACGCTCAACTCTTGTAACAGTTTTAGCGGTTTGGTATTTTTTGTTTATAACAAACTGAGGGTTTTTATAAAGATCTGATAAAATGCTGTATGGCTCGTTGATTTGATATGATTTTTTCAAATCTTTATTTATTCAAGACTAAATCCTTTCAATGTCAGAATAGGGCAGTCTCATCGTTAACAATATACTAAAACTTATCACGTTAATCTAATAACGTAGTTTGTGATAATTGTGGTTGTTGTACTTTTGCTTATAGAGAGCTTTGGGCCCGCAAGAGGGACTTTAGTTATTTTATAAAAGCTGAAAGTTTCTCTGCCTGTTGTCCTCAACACCTCATTTGTCATTACTTTTTAACCCCCGACCCAAAAAGAGGGGTGTTATAAGTTTGACGTGTGTATCTGTGTATCTGTGTGTCTGTGTATCTGTGTATCTGTGTATCTGTGTATCTGTGTATCTGTGTATCTGTGTATCTGGCTGTGGCATCGTAGCGCCTAAACGAATGAACCGATTTTAATTTAGTTTTTTTTGTTTGAAAGGTGGTTTGATCGAGAGTGTTCTTAGCTATAATCCAAAAAAATTGGTTCAGCCGTTTAAGAGTTATCAGCTCTTTTCTAGTTTTCTTGTAGAAAAGAAGGTTAGATAACCGTTAGGTTCTTAATATTATGTCAATTGACAAATGTCAAGCTGTCAAGATGGACGTTGCCTAAATACATAATTATTTATTTGAAAATGATGTTTTGGAAAACTCAAATACTTTGGATCGTCGGGGGTGTTATAAATTTTTAATTTACACTTGTAAATAGTATGTACTAGTATGGGAGAAAAGTGCTTTGCGCGTGCGACTTAATTGAAATGACTGTGAAAATTAGCATTTATGTAAGTAAACGATATTTTGTATATAAAAAGCGAAGCGGAGCCTATGTGCCTACCTAGATGCGAAGCGCATAGTATCAATATCGCAAACATGTGTTTTGGCAGTATTTTTTTATACTGTTGTATTGTCTGTGTATGAAATTTCAATAACATCGCCAAAGTTGGTCAAATAGCTATCAAGTTACAGGCGCCAGTGGGCAAACTGCAACGTTTGTTTAGGCTTTTGTGGTTTGACCATTATTTTTAATATTTTACGCTGCTGTGAATCCCGCGTTTGCTTTTATATTTGAACATGTTACTGCTTTCAGTTTTTTAGTAGGTATTGCCTACTAATGCAAAAAGTGTGTACCTACCTACCTTTTTTGCGAGTAGATACTACAAATACTCCAAGTTTGGTCCACTAACGCCCAGTTGCATGATAAGTTACGGTTAAATTTTAACCACTGATAAAAATCAAAGTGGGTTGCACAAGTCGGTATAAGAGCCTCCATAAAATTTTGGTCCAAAGTTAACAAAACCTGAGATGCAAAAACTTAAAGTTAAAATGCTAGCTACTGCTAGATAAATTAGTACTTACCTAAAAGCATGATCTTGTGTCTAAAATGTATGAATATATGTATGATGTATGTTAGGTACGTTTTAAGAAGAATCAAATTAAACCCATATAGCTCAACGAGTTGCGAATCTAACCTAAGTGGCACTGAACAGGCAACATAGTTCAAAGAACGAATATTTGCAAGGTGCTGGAATGGCAATCGTTGGCAGATCCGCCAGGAGGATCAAATAGGAGTTAAACAAGTCATAGAGAGCCGCTAGATTCAGGCGGCGTGAGGAAGGAAGGAAGGAAGTTCCAAGGTACCGTGTTCAGCAGTGAATGACTATCAGTTGATGACGACGATGAGGGTGTAAGTAGGTAGGTAACATTAGACACAAAATGGACCTTCAATAATTGTACAAAATATTGGCTGCCTCTATAACTGATGTCTGTTATATTTTACAACACAAAAACTATAATAATAATAAATTTTCCATTGCAAATTGTAACAATTTATTGATATGGGTGTCGCGGCGTCTACTATTGACTATGTCAACGTTTTGCTAATTTTTCTAAATGTGATGATTCGCACACGTGCTGAGGGGTAATGGAGAAGGGTTTAGGAGAGTGTCAAGTTACCTGAATTGACCGTGAAGTAGAGTGCCCTTATGAATTGCAGTGGCATGCACTCGAACCCTTTATGTCATCGCATTGTGCAACGGATACGTCATCTGCCGGCCCTTTGAATCCGCCGACGAATCGATATCTGTCAATTCATTGAAATCCAAATGAACGATGCAGGCGTAGTGTCAATTTTGTGCAGAGACATTGAAAAAAAAAATAAGCGGTGATGGACTAGTGTTCAAGAAGATGGTCTTCTATTTGAATAGGGGTCGGGGGTTCAATTCCGAGCACGCACCTCTAACTTTTCGGAGTTATGTGCGTTTTAAGAAAGTACACCACTTGCTTGAACGGTGAAGGAAAAAAATTTGCATACTTGAGAGTTCTCCATAGTGTTTTCAAAGTTGTATAAAAGCTGCCAATCCACCTTTAGCCAGCGTAGTAGACTATGGCCTAAACCCTTCTCATTCTGAGAGTAGAACTGTGTTGAGTAGTGGGCTGGCGGCGATGGGTTGATGATGATGATGGTGATTATCGTTTTAATTTTTTTTTAATAGGTTGTTAGCTAAATATAACTTTTCTGGCGCTATGGTGAGAATTTTTGTCTCGCCAGCCTATCACAATTCCTAGAGGCTTGCTTTGGCAGCTTTTGCTTAGTTGCCACTTTATTGAGGATTTGCCACTTTAAGCTAAAGGACAAAGTGGTTTTAGGAATACTGTAAATTCATAAATAACGGTTACGTGTTTACCACGATTAAGACGATGATTTAAAATTATCGATATTTCTACGACCGATTATGTTAACCAAGATTCATGCAACCGAGTCGAAATATCCATAATTTTAAATCATCGTTTAAATCTTGGTACGTATATAATATGTTAATTACCTTATATTATGTTATGTCGTCAAACTAAGAAATAGTTCTTGAATTACTGTACATGTAATCAAAATCAACCGGCAGAATAAAAGATAACATTTGTAAATACATCCGTAGACTACAAATTATTTCAAGGAATCATTCTGAAACCAATAATATCACAATAATATTTCCTACGATAATCATCACACTGTCCCTATCTCTATGGGAAGCTATAAATACCTTACTAGATTTACAAATTGATTTATTTGCAAGCGATGTGTTCCTAGTAAATGTAATATTTTAATTTATCCAACGCTAATTATCATAATGCGATTATTTTAAGTATTATATTAATTATGCATACAGCGAACAAGTCCTGAAAGTGATCACTTTAACTCGGTAAAACGTTTATCGTATTGCACTTAAAACATACAAATTGTCCTGAACAAAGATGTTATAACTACAAGATATTTTTATCACTAAAAGCCACCGCAATTATCTCTATGTTTTTAATAAAAATGAATGAAATCTTAATCGACAGTATTAACCATAAAGTACCTATGTAAAAGTCAAACGATACGACAAAAATTATTCGAGTCGCTTATACTTTGGCATAGCTTTGGAATGAAACCAGTAGTTTATAGGTTTTAAATGGTAATCCGCGTGCAACAGAACATGAGAAAAAAAAAGATTCGTAATATCAAACGATTAAAAGCTCTCTCGATATTGAGACGGTAAGTATAGATTCCCAACATCTGTTACGCAATAATAAAATAATAGCCTTGATAGCCTAGTGGTTAAGACGTCCGCCTGCTATTCGGGAGGTCGGGGGTTCGATCCTGACCATATTTCGGAGCTACTATGTGCGTTTTAAGCAATTTAAATATTACTTGCTTTAACGGTAAAGGAAAACATGTGAAGAAACCTGCGTCTCTGAGAGTTCCCCATAATGTACTCAAAGGTGAGTCAAATCTGCCAATCCGCACTTGGTCAGCATGGCGAATTTTTACCGACAGGACCTTTGTTATGACAGGAAACCAGTGATCAGTAGTGGGCCGGCGATGATGAGGATAACGATGTTACGCAATACGGAAAACGACGCTAGCAGTGCTTTTTTTGTCTTCAATAAAACTAATGAAATGTAGCTGAACAAGTTACTATCTAGTTAACATTTATTACGAGTAAAAATGCTACAAAACTCTTTAGAATGCGGTTGGGAAGATACATGTTTTATTGGTGACATAAAACATATTAACGGACACACATATTAATTACTTCAAAATTAATTAAACTAGGGTCGACTACCGCTTACGGAACGCTTGACCAATTTTAATAATAATTAGAATCATCACGTATGGAACCAGATTATCAAGAATGTTTCAGGTTGGACAACATTGCCAGATAATAAAATCATTTGGCGCATGCCGCTTTAGAAAGTCAGGTACATCTTGCTATCCATTGAATTCAAATAACAATTCACAAAAACCCTTTAGGTACATCTGCGTTACGAATCATACATCGTTCATACAAGGACGGTGTCCTAGCGCATCTTTTCTATTAAATATAGAACAAGGTGAAAACTTTCATATTGAACTATTGGAGTCGTCAAGGAACGTGCCAATCTGATTCACCTGGAGTCATTATTATAGATCTATACCCTCACATTTGGAAGGTTAAATCTAGAGACTGTACCATCACCTTGCAACGTCACAATTGTTTGCAAAGGAGATTATATTACATTATCTTTGTAAAAGTGCACCGTAATTAAGCGCCCACATCTCAAAGGTACTCTACAATATCTGCGGAGCAAAAAACACGATCGATCAGCAGATGCGTACGCACTGCAAACAGTCCTAAATTTCATATTTAAAAGTAATTCAATAACATAATGTCGATCAGTGAGCAAAATGTATTGCTTCCTTCCACCTTGAAGCAATCCGTGACCCTTACAGCCTTCGGAAGCGGGTAGGTGATACAGTTATGTCAAAAAACTGTAGCACTGTAAAAGATTCTTTGTTTGTTATAACGGAACAGTGCATTACGGCACCCTAATATTAGATGTACAAAAACTGTACCGTTTTATAAGGATTTAAAGAAGAGCATCGGTAAAAAAATGTGTAAGGTGTTTCTTGCGACCCGTTATATCAATAGAGATTAGAGGCACGCGTTTGGTACGCTACAGTACGGGCGTATTGTCGGCCGAAACTTTGATGTGGCTGGAAAAGACAGCAATTTGGACAATGGCTTTAAGCTAGGAGCTCAAATCATGTGTAAATCCGCAGAAAAGTATGTCTCTCAGCCACAACTCCTTCATACCATCGTCCGTAACCAAATATAGAAAGAAGAAGTAACAGGCCAAGGTGTAGCTTCTTTTGACTAAAACTGTACTGGCTACTCCCTATCGTGTAATGATTTTTCTTAATATATGTCTTTATAAATAAAACCTATCACATACACAGACATTTAAAAGATTTGTCTCAGTAATTAGTAAGATTTAGCTTGGAAACAGCTTATGTCGAACAAAATGAAGGCTTCTGTATGTACGCTCCAATTGCTTTTATTTTAATTGCATTTGAGATTCTACTAAAGAAGACACCAATTAAAGTTGTACGATTAATGCAACGGCTATGTTACTTAACATGGGGCTGATAAACCTTCGTTAAATTAATGTCGAAGATAATCTCGACACTCTACGAAAATCTCATACTCTCCTGAGAGAGTTTTATAAACATAAACATTGAAACGCCGATATAATGAAGAGTAACATTAATACTTTAGATAATATAGACACTATAAAATATAATCTAAGTCACAATTTATTGCCTGTAAAATGTGGAGCATAGACGTGAAGAATGAATTACTGAGAAACTGGCTTATCATATTACTTATTCCGGTGACGATCGTTCATATAATTAATTTTGATAACTATAACGCCTTTCCACAGATACAGAAGTCGATGCTTTTAGCTATTATCTCATAGTTTAATTTACTCTCATCTTTAGAGTTACTTCATACACGGCGTTGAAGTTGTAATGTGTTGTGTAAATGATTTTGTGATTTTTTGTATATTTATCGTGGCCTTTGAAAAAAAGTTGATCTCGATGCGTTAACACTAAACAAATTTTTTCTGAAAATACTAAATTGAATTCCGAATAACAGAGGAATTTTGTAAGAGTAGGTGATTATTCACGATAACTAAAGATGTGCTATAGTTTCTAGATTTTTCTTTTAATTTTTTTATCTGCTGCCAATTTATCTAACAGATGATGATGAAAATGACTTCTCAAGCGCCATTTTAACTCAATGGATAGTACTGTCATGTCAAAAGTATGGTTTACCTTTAATATAAAGACTAAAATCGTGCTTTTGATATGATATCAAAAGCACGTGTTGGCGTTTTCACGTTGTGTGTGTATTAACCCTTAGGCACGCTGAAAGATGAATCAAGGTTATACACTACGATTGTGACATTTCTTTTATTTCTTCAACCAATATCTTCGTAGACCAGATAAAATTTATGGTTGAGAATTTTTCTTTAAATTGTTTTACTTACATCAACAGAGCTGATATGGTAGAGAAGTTTCAAAATAATATTGTGGTTCCATTATTAAATTTTCTGTATAATATGATATTAAAGATTTTTCCCATGGTTGCGATTTATATATTTTCTATTTCGCTTAGTATCTTCTAACGAAACTAACACGCCGAGCTCATGACGCCTGCTTGTTTGTCCGCTATTTGTACCTACTTATAAGGAAAAATTACGCTATTCTTATGTGTGTTCTTATTCTTACTACTGTGGTGTTTTAGAAAGATTTCTTTTCCACTTATGTTGTGTTATTTTGTCTCGTCATTATGTTTCACACCGATAAGGATCTCGGTCAAACCATGCAACCCAATTCCCAATGTGGACATCCAAATTGGTTGAAATTGAAGAAAAAACGTAGAATTGGAATTGGTCCGTTACATTTCACACAAAAGTATGTTAGTGGTTTTTGCTCCCGTTACATTAAATATTTCACTAAGGATTCTTCGAAATGTTTAGTTATCCTCCCAACAGTTTTTTGATCCAAATTTAAATTTACGAATATGATATACCTACTATTTCACCAAATTATAAGGTCACTAATAATTCGATACCAAACGAACGTAGTAGCAAGTTGTATTTATTGAAAAAAAAAGGTAAGTGCTTACCAAAGTTATACTTTTCTACGTGAGCAAACCGCTGGAAAGATACTCTAACAAGTAACAATTGAGTTATGGCAAAGAAAACAAACAAAAACAGGATTTCGGCGTAATCTTCCATTCTTCTCGGCTTAAAATCACCAAAAATGTTTCATAAGTTCCATATTTGTTTAAAATCAGTAGGGTGTTCAATAGATGCATCGATAAAATACTTGAAAACTTCCGGACGACTGCTTTGTGCGTAATTGGCGCGCCATTTATTTCCTTCCCCGGATTCTAGAATTATTGTGTAAATTTCTAAAGTCTGATACAAATTTACGAGTTACATTGTGTATTAAAATATAAATCTTCGGTTTGGCACGAGCGTTATCAAATAAAACGTGGGCGTGATTGTGTTGAATTTGGTATAGGAAGTAGCATTATATTATGTCAACGATTTTTTTTGGAACAAGAGGGTATAGAAACCTTTGCCAAATTCAGATTTATGGCTGTTTTAAAGTGGTGTAGTATCCGGCCATATTATCTAAATTACATACGTTGTGACACGGTCGCTACCAATACATACTTAAGAGGGCTCTCTCCGTCACTCGTTTCATACAATCGTAGTTCCAATTTCAATTGAATATTAAGCAACCAAAGTCCATGAAATTTTGCAGACATATTCTAGAAACTAATATCTATGTCTGTGGTTTTCCAGATTTCTGTTAAAATATTCGGTTTCAAAGTTACGCGGTCTTAAAAATTTTCATACAAATCTTTGAGCCCCTGTAATTTTAAAACTACATATTTTTAGAAAAATCTAAAACACCAAAGACACAGACAGATATTAGTTTCTAGAATATGTCTGCAAAATTTCATGGACTTTGGTTGCTTAATATTCAAATGAAATTGGAACTACGATTGTATGAAACGAGTGACGGAGAGAGCCCTGTTAATTACCTAGTTGTCACTTACTACACCAAAGGTAGATGACGGATATTTCTTTTTTTAACACAGCCACCTAGCCTGAAAAAATCTGCTGATATAGAGTTGAATGCGAAAATTGATTCTAATTTTGGTTTAACTAACTCTTCAATATATTTTTTACTTGATCCGATATCGTTAGCAAATTTTGATGCCATGTGTGATATCGACCTTTTGTTGTTAACGATTTTGCACAATAGGCGTATAATAACACCTTTTTAGAATCAAAAAACTAAAGAATTGGTTTCACACCCTTTTAATCTTATTGCAAAAAAGTTCTATTAGATACAGCCGATAACATTTCCCCATAATTCTATTCATTTTTTAATTTCAAGGAAGTTTTTCAAATTGTGGATTCAAATCTCATGAAACACCTTGGTGTTTTATAAGACTTCGATATACCTATTATGTCGATAAGTCAAATGCATTGATATTTTTATAATTTTGCAAAACAGAACCTTCTACTTCATTGCTTACTTTAACCTTTATTAACAGAAGTTTTGTTCTTATTACATTTAAATGATGACTCACAAAACATTTTTACCGACTTCGAAAAAGTGGGGTTCTCGATTTGGCTCCTTTTGTATAATCATAGTTACCTATTGGTTTTCAATTTAAATAATTCCTCCTCAATCCTATTTTCTCATAATATTCTTTTCTTGAGTCTTGCGGTTAGACGGAAAAGCTTAAAATTGGTAATCTCCCTGCTTAGCTCCAATCCTTTCTATAATTTAAAATTGGTATACTAATAACGGTTGTAAAAATTCCGAAAGGGGATCGATGAAAAAATAGTATAAAAACCAACCGTGGTCTATTGACCGTGACGCAACAATTGTTTAGCAGTTTGCCGATAGTGCCCTAAGTCCACCTTGTTGACTTCGACGCTCAAGAAAATTAAACATGCGAAAAAAATCCAAAGGTCCTTAAGAAGATTGAACGACGAGCTATTGTGAATATTGTGTAATGTAGCGAGACCATGCCGTACACCGCAACCCTAAAGTTTTGCCATTGCACTATCATGTTTGTATTTACACTAGGAACTATCTGAGTTTCGTGAATTTGTTAGTGAACTAGGAAGTCGCAAGACCAAGACAAATCAGATTGGAAAGCCTAGATTACAGATTTTGATCATTTCATGTAGGACCACTGTGTCTCTTGTACTGCGGATTTACTACCAGTTTGGAGTGTAAATTATACTAAGAAGAGCCGGTGGAACCGGCAGGATTCGAACCTGCGTCTACCCTAGGTCTTGTGCCCGGAGCGCCTTTGACCTAGTAGGCCACGGTTCTCTTACTGCCCAGTGCCGAAATTTTACAATAATATTTAGAAAGTAGCTATATATTTTTATTTAGTACCTACTCAGCGACTGTTAAGTAGGTATACATCTAGTAGCGACAGGTTGCGATTGTCGTAACTATGTACTTTCAAAGGTCTATATTTCAAAGCAGCTCTTTGCACATGAAATGACACATTGCTTTATACTATTTATAATTTTTATGATAGTGTTTACCCTTACAGCTACATACACAAGGAAATTTCTAAATACTTAAATATTAAAATTCTTGAAGTGTAGGTAATAAATAGAGATCACTCAAGCTGTCTTTCCCACTGTACAAAGTTGCAGGTAGAACCCTTTTTGCACAATTCACGGCAACTATCGGGAGTAGGTACGTAACTATTCAGTTGCTGTCGCCACACTTGTCTTGCCGACAAGCAAACATGTCCAATTTCACGATCGGTTTGCTGTTGAAAACATGCAATTAATTTTGTCTCCCCACAATATGGCCAGATGAAATATTGTGCTTGGTACAAAAGGGTGGGTAAGTTGGCGTAAAATAGCCGATTTAGCGACAGAAGCCTGGTCTCAATGTGGCTTTTACATGGTTCATCAAGGTACACGCAAATTATGAAAAAAAAAACTTTTGTGATGAAAAATGGTCTGTAATAAATCCTACCTCTCTAACCGAGTAGTTCTCTAACTAAGATTCTCAGTTAGATTTTACCTATATGTTTTTTCATTTTTAAAGTGATTTTTTAAAATTATTGTTCCTGAAATGATGTCACATGGATTTAGGTTATTTCAGAATCCCTTGGGAACTCTTGATTTTTTCGAGACAAAAAGTAGCCTATGATGCAAACTATCTCGGTAGCAAATGGATGGGCCTTGAAAACTATTACCTAGCAGACAGACAGATAGACACCTTTCACATTTATAATATTAGTATGGATTCTAACTTTATATACTTTAGTACCTACCTAGCATTTTTTTTTAATATTTGAATACAAGTTTTGTTGGGCGAGTTAGACCACCATGGTAATATATCGATGTTTTAGACATCAATGATGCTAATACAGTTCGATTGTCCAGAATCGAATGCATCAATGCTTCGAAAAGAGCGCAACGAATCGAATCACAATGATTGTAAACGACTCTATTAATAATAGAGATAACTGGTCCTCCAAATTCCTATTAATCAG
Organism: Maniola jurtina; assembly: GCF_905333055.1. Classification (NCBI taxonomy): domain Eukaryota; kingdom Metazoa; phylum Arthropoda; class Insecta; order Lepidoptera; family Nymphalidae; genus Maniola; species Maniola jurtina. The sequence continues at coordinate 6,072,983 of NC_060034.1, read as the reverse complement.
ACCATAACAAACGATACAAATATCTGTAAGGTTCTATCGTAATGTTTTAAAAAACACATAACACAATGTAGAGATTTGTGTATAGGTAACTTAAAAAAGCTTAACAAAATTTATGAAAGTAAAATTATGTGAGGGTCCTAGTAAATAAGAAAACCCACGGCGAGGACTTCATGAACATATGTCAATCGTTGCAAATACGCTCTCCTACTCTATGAGTAAGATCCACTAACCACAAAAATGCATAAAGATTCCATGTAGGTACCGGGTCTGATTAGAGATATATTTTACAAGGAGGCATTGATCCTTAAATAATTTTCACACGATCGATCGAGGTTTTGTTTCCGATCGTCCAATTTCGAAATATCGGTTGCGGCTACAAATCATTAAAAAAATTGAGTTTTTCGGAATGGGCAAAAAGGCGGCTTGCTTAAGTTAGGGAGGCGTGGTGGACACCGCTTCTGGAAATTACGGGCAATTTTGACACCTAAGAAGTGCTAAGTTTAGTCTTCCCCCCTGTAATTTTGTCGACGTGTACTGGCGATAACGCAGTTTGTGTATTCTATCCTACATTGTACGTGCGCGTCGGAAACTGCACCCTGATCATAACTCTCATGCTTTATAATAGTAGCTATGCTTTTCTGCGGAGTCATTGGATTTTAATGAGGAAATGTTATCGTAGATTCCATGGATCACGATTGTAATTTTTTGTAAATAAGGACTTCTTTTTGATCTAATTTATTACAAGTTAAAATAATAATAATAATAAAATAAAAATAAATAAGTTAATATATTACAAGTTAAAATAACTCTCTTTAAGGCATATTGCCAAACTTTCTACACGTGCAGCCTGTGGGTGTCATATACGCAGAGGACCTACAATGACCTGCGCGTCCAATATAATAATGGATTCAGGGTGCTGATGGGGCTGCCGAGATTCTGCAGTGCGTCACTGATGTTTGCTGAGGCTCGTACCGACGATTTTTATGCAATTATGAGAAAAAGAGCAGCATCGGTGATGAGCAGAATCCGCGGTAGTTCCAACGACATTCTGAAGACATTGTCTGAAAAACTAGATAACCCATTTATGAGACACTGGATTAGTTTGCACATGCACTCTTAGTGTCTCGTGGGTGGGTATCTAGTCAAATAAAATTATATTATAATAAATAAACAAACCTACTTACTAACATAGTCATAAGCAATTGTTTGTATTACTAACAAAATGGATGTAATATCTGGAATAAACATGATTATTAATTTACACGATGATATTATGATGATGTAGTAAAAAAATAGACAAGTTCAGAATTAGGGCCTAGCTCTAGAAAATATTATTATAAAAGGCTCTAGGGTTGAAGATCATGCATTGGAATTCTTTTTAGAAAAAGTTTTAAAGAAGTTTTTAAATATTTTGAAAAAAAGTAATAATTAACTTAACTACAGTTTAAAACAAAACCTGAAACTGTTTTCAAAAGGCAGATAATCGCAGGGTTACATAGGTATATGAGAGAAGTGATCATATGTTACTTATGAACATATTATGCATCTGAATCACAGAAAATACTCAGCTACGAGTTTATATAAAGTCGTGATTTTTTAATTTGTAACCAGGAAGCGTTATATCAACGTTAACCATTTTTATGTTGTTCAAATTTTCCGTAAGCTTTGAAATAATAGCTTTAGTTGGAAGTTTATTTTTTATCAATAAAAAAAGCGGTGGCAAATATGAAAAATTGCTGATTGCTCGGGAGCCATTACTGTACCATGTAATTTAGAGGTAAGCCTATGATTAAAGAAACACTGCCTACCTGTTAAATTAAATTAGGCTTTTTAAGGGTGGCGCTCACATTCCGATATTCTCAGGCTTGAAAAAAAAAACAAAAAAATTAAATAATGAATACAAAAAAGGAATAATTTACTAACTCGTCGCTATTAAAGGCACACGTGTTAATGGTTTTTGTGATTGCTTCTTTTTCTTTGCACTAAGAGATTTATTGAAATAAGTAGATATATTTCAAGTGGGTGTGTCAATGTATGTTACACGTTACACCCTCGGTGATTGCATTGAGCACTGAGTTCCGTTATAAATAATTAACGTTCGTATTATTTATAATTGCTTAATTTTTTCTCCTTGACTATTTTCGTGAGAAATACTCGTTTCACACTTGTATTTAATTTAATAAATCAGGCAAATATATTAGGCTGGACTAAAACCAACTTTCTTATAGCCGAAATTAATAATAATAATTAATCAATCAATCTGTAATCTAACTTGGCAACGTTATTATTTGTAATAGTTTTTTTATAACCAGTCTAAAAACGTTGATAACTAACATATCGACACATTAGAGATACCTATATTGATTATCAATTTCAGTCGTTAGTCATATATCTATTTAGTAGCTATTCCTTCAATTTGGCTAATTCAACTACCCTTCTCCGTCACGTTAAGTGACGACACTTATGAGTTTTCAAAAAAAAGAAAAGTTTTAAACAAAGGATTATGATTTCAGAAAACGTAAACATAATAATAGCTAAATATTATAGGGAGGTATACCTACGCTAAGTTTACTTAAAGGCCAGCGCATACCGGAAGGAGGTCTATTTTGAATACAGTTGAAAATGGTATACTGAAAAACAAAACAAAAAGATGCGGATCCGCGCGCTCCGCGCTGCTTTCAATATAAAATATACTAGAGGAAATCCTATCTAATATTTGAAACCGACGAATAAAGTTTTCTTTTGTTACTATAATATTTTCTCTTACCAGAAAAAGCACCAATTTTAAGCTCAACTGGCAATCCAATACTTATGTATTGTTAGGTTGATTGTGCAGAGCTTGTAAATACGGTATCCCAGTTCACGACAGTTGAGGAACTTGCAGCAAAACGTCGAGGCTTCAGCGTCATTGGCATGTGTCAAATTTTCCTAACATTTGATGGTAAGTAGCTTATGAATCGCCTATTTTTTTTTCTTTGATTTTACGTCTCCCATAGCCTAATATTTGACATATCGTCGATTCAAGATCGAACCGAGAGTTCCCTCACTGTAGTTCACCTTCAACGAAGTAGACCGACGCAAATATTTATCGCATGTCAATACAATATGCCAAAAGCGAACGCTTATTAAGGTTTTTATAAATGCGAATATGCTGTGGGCTTTATGTTTGGTCCAAGTTATAAAAGCTATAGTGATGTATTTAAATAAAATAAATCCAAGCCTATTTTATAAATGCAAAAATGTGTCTGTCTGTTTGTTACGTTTTCACGGTTCATCCTCTTCACCTATACAAAACTAGATACAAAGATAGCTTGCATTCCGGAGACGGACAAAGGCTACTTTGCTACTTTACCTAATTCCACGCAGATGATTTCAGCGTCACTGACTTTGTCTAGTCAAAAATTAAAAACAAAGTACATAAAAAGATAAACAAAAAATAGCTTTTTTTTTGTTTGAAAGAGTATACTTTTGCAGGTGGTCTCATATAAATCTGGTGAAAATCTGATGAATATCTTCGGAGATGGAGAACAGAACTACTCAATGGATAAGAGTAAATTGTTCGCGATCAGTGTAATAGCTTAGTAAACAGTAGGTTTTTAAGTAGGCATTTAATAACTGTACCGTAGTTTTAGTACAGTGGGGCCACTAAAAATTGTGAAATAAAAAAAAAACTAAAAAAAAACCAACTTCAAAAACCACAAACACTAAAAAGTAAAAAATAATTTTTGTTTCCACACGTGCAATGTATATGTTACGGGCAATTTGATAAGTCCAGGCATTATTAATAATGGCCGGTCTGTATTAATAATGCCCGACTCAATTGGGCAATGTGATTAAAACAGCATAATTAATCACTTTTCCCGGCCATTATGAATAATGCCCACCCTATCTTGGGCAAAGTAATAAAATAGGTGAAATGTAGTGTTTTTGTTTATTAAATGAAAGAACTAACCTAACCTAAGCTTTTTTTTTTACGTGGGAAAATCCTCATGGATACCACCGTGCTCGGCGAGGCGAGGTGGTTATGTCGGACTCTTATACCGACTAAAACCCCACGGCTTACCGTCTCAATCGTTGTTGCTGGGCACAGGGACACGAGAGTTTTGAACTGCGACCCGGCTAACGGCGCCCGCCAAGGCAGGCACAGCTCTCGGATTAAAAGGGGCCCCAACACCGTTTAAGGTTCGCTGGAAACAAGGGCTTGCCTTCCAACTCGAGGACCTACTCTCCCGCGGGTAACAGACTCCCCGTGTCTATTACCCGGAGGACCTACTCTAGGGGGCAAGCGACGGTCGTGTGCAGCTCGCCTGCGCCCGATTATCTTGCAGCGCATGGGATGAGAGCTTTTGGTTTCCTCTCTCAGCCGCTTCGCTACCTCCTTCTGCGTCATTACTTCCTCGCTGAAGGAGACGATCGCTTGCCAGGCCCTCTCACTGCCCACCATGGATTTAGCCACGGCGGGCAATGAGAGGTCCTGCCCCATAATATCCACCAATGAATGGCGTGGCTCCACCCACGCCGGACACTCAGCCAGCGTATGTTGTGCCGTGTCTGAGACACTACCACACTGGTGGCATTCCTCTGTGGGCTCCCTTCGCACCACCCTGCACAGGTATCTTCCGAACCACCCGTGCCCCGCAAGAACCTGCACAAGGTGGAACGTGAGTGCTCCATGCTTTCTCTTCGTCCAATCCTCGAGGATGGGATGGATAGCCTCGATAATCTTATGTACAGCAGTGGGTGACTCGAGCCTCCTCTGCCAATGGAAGAGGAGCTCGGCCTGCGCTAATCGCCGCTACCCATCTACTTCCGTCGGAGAAGGGTGTTCCCCACGTAAACGAGCATCCACCCTCCTCTGATACACACTAGCTAGTGTCATAGCATCCAGGTCCCATGGTGGAGTGCCAGCCAAGACACAGGATGCCTCGTGGGATATTGTTCGGTAGCCTCTGATCACTAAGAGGAGCTAACCTATCCTAACCTTACCTAACCTAACCTAATCTAAGGCCCTCCCCCCGCACGTACGCGCCCCTGCTAACGGCCGCGGTCCAATTTATCACATTGCCCGGCTACAAGTAGGGAATTATTCATACTGCCCGGTCCAAGTGATGAATTCAAGCTATCTCAAACACTGATTTATTACATGGACCACGGGCCGTCGGGCATTATTAATAATGGCCGGTCAAAGTGATAAATTAATCACTTTGCCCATCGCTCTTGGGCATTATTAATAATGGCCGGTCCTTATTAATAATGCCCAATTAATCACGTTGCCCGTAACATATATATTAATATGAAGTCGGGCGAGTTTCACACTTAGATTTCTAGTTTCTTTTATTTTGCTCGCTCGACTTCGCACATTGCACGTGTAGAAACAAAAATTATTTGTTACTTTTTCATGTTTGTGGTTTTTTGAGTCGGTTTTTTTTTAGAGTAGAAAACATTTATTTAACGAACACAGTGAAAACTCGTATAATAAAATCAAAATAATAAGTGCGCCTGCTTTATCTAGATTTTATCTAGTTTTTTATGCTGAAAACGCTTGTCTTTCACTTCATGGACCATTCGTAACTCTCGTTAGTAAGGAGTTACAACGCATTGTACAACACAATGGTAGGAGGAGCGTGCTCGTGGCTAACCGTGATCCATGCCCGATGATCTGAGATACTTTTCAGGAGTTTTATCTTTGCCAAAATATTACTGAGAGATATCGGAGAGAGAGAAAGAGAGAGAGAGATAGAGAGAGAATAGTTACTTATAGAAATTTCTTTTGTATACTGGGCTATTAAAATAACATTAGAGGTCATTTTGCAAGTAGGGGACGCAGGATGGACTGCGTTGGGTGTCGGGACTATGGGCTTTCACGACGCGTGGTAGCAATATACTGTCGGAAATCAGCCCAGAGAAATGAAAGAAAGAAAGCAATATATTAAGTACATATTATAAGTAAGTATTATTAATTAATAAGTACATTTTCAACAATATCATTTTGTATGATTTAGGTTTTTCAAAGTCTCGTAGCAACTCTATGATTTTCTGGGACAAAAATTAGCTTATGTCCTTCGCGGGATGCCAGCTACTTCCCTACCAAACGAATGGGCCGTGAAAAGCTAGCACATAAACAGACGGACAGACACACTTTTGCATTTATAATGGATGTTCGACTGATTCATGAGATGTGGAAATCTGGACTAATGCATCTCGAAATAGTAACAATTATTTAAAGGGAATCGCAATAAATAAAGGAACTACTTAAATGCATCACGAAGATCTGACTCCCACACTTGGGTAACCGATACGGGAACACGTGATTACTTTATCGATGCGCATGATCAGCATCTGGTCGGTATTCGGAATCACGCGAGCAGATCTTTGCATCTTGCCGCGACATCTATCGCCTTGCTATAAAATACGTAGCAAGCTGTTTTTTTAGCTTATCAACAAACTTGTTGGCTGTTTGCATATATTTATGTCCAACAGCTCAACCAGTCGTCCAATTGCGGAAACATAGTAGAGGAAGAAAAAGAAGTTCACTTACATATATATTATTCGAGAATACAATTTAATTCGAGTAATTAACATTAAAGTAAAATAATTAAGGTATTGATTGGGTCAGTCACCGACGATCGACTTAAAGAAACTGAAATGGACATAACAATATACGTACAAGTAAGCTGGAAGACTTCTGCCACGCAAAATTACAGTAATTTTTTGTCGAGATTCAATTCAGGGCAATCACTTCTAATTTTTCGGTTGCTTTAACGATGAAGGAAAGCATCGAGAAGAAAGCTGCAATCAAGGGAGCTCCTCAAGTTGTGTGAAGTTTGCCAAATCTGCAAGAGACTTTGTCAGCGTAGTAGACTATGGCCAAACCCTTACATTCAGAGAGGAGATGATGCTCAATAGTGAGCTGACGATGGGTGGATGATAATCATTTTATAACTCTACCTATTTATTAGGAACAATGTTATTTATTAACTAACTCTATCTATATTCGGTATGCCCGACTGAAATGATGAAACACTGCCTGCATTCAATAAAAGCCTAAAGTCATACAGAATACAAAAACACTTCTAATGTAACCATCACCTTTTCAAATGCATTAACATCGTCCAACTTTGTAAAAGGTAGCTAACAAGACAATCACACGAATCGATTCCTATCGTATTCGAGCATTTTCCTCTCCGGTGAATAAGGCATTCGATATCAAGTAGCGTCTAAATTACAAAGAAAAGCAATTTCAAAGTGCCGGCGTAGATCTTACATTGGATTACCGTACAAGGTAGACGGGCTGAGAAGGCGGTCCGTCATACTCCCTAACCATTCGTTTAAATGGTCATAATTGGTTCAAGAGGCCCTTAAAACCGCACTTGATCATTAGAACACTGCTTTTAACTATTTCAATCGTGACTTGCTCAACGCAATCAAATATTGATGGTGATATTTTAGTATACCCTTTTTTTTTATTGAACTTTCTTCAATAGTTCATGTCCGGGAGTGAGTGAGATTCCGTGTCGTTTGAGGCGTGCGTGACTACGATGTATCTAATATGGGACATGTTTAATATGAAAGTTTAGTCAGCAAGAAATCTTGAATTGCCCATTTACTCATCATCATCAACTCATTACCAGCGCACTACTGAGCACGAATATCCTCTCAAAATAGGAAGGGTTTATACTTTAATCCACCACACTGTCCAAGTGCGGATTGGCAGACTACACGTACGTTTGAAAACATTATGGAGAACTCTCAAGATTGCCGGTTTCCTTGTAATGTTTTCCTTCGCCGTTACCCGACTGTGGCAAAGGCAAAGGAAGGGTTATGATTAAGGCAGTCTATGTATGTATGTATGTGTGTTTGTATTCAGATTCCTAAACTACTGGGCTAATTTTGAATGAGGAGTCAATTGATTCGTTGTAAAGGTCCGGGTGACATAGGCTATATTTTATACGAGCATATAAAATCCACACTTTGCCAGCGTGGCGACCTATGGCCTACCTAAACCCTTCCCATCCTGAGATGAGACCCTCTCTATTCCAGAAGTGGGCTGGCAATGGGTTGATCACGATTGTGATTCACTCATAAAAGAAGATAAGTACAAAAGTTCTTACAGTAGAACTTACTCTCCACTAACATGAAGATTCAATTCAGATACTATCGACCTGTCAAGTTTAGATAAAAGGTTTCGTTCTTTGAAAGTAGTGAATAGTTAATTCAAGTCAAACTATTTCACGAAAGTCTAGTAAGGAGCAAAACCTTCTGACTAAGACTACTGATAAAGGTGAGATTAAGTATCTTGTTTCGTTAAAAATAAATCTGAATACGTTAGGGTCTTAAAAACTATAAAAGAAACATGCACTCTTGAATGCACTGAGATAATATTATGTATAAGTAAACACCTCATCTATAATTGTATTTGAGGAGTTGTTATAGTCACCTCCCGGTTTGATCATGAGACCACTTCCATCGTAACATATTAATGTAATGTTTTCGAAATTACATATTATATGATCCAAATTTCAGCACAATCGGTTGGGAGGAACCGGTCTAAAATTCAGTTGTAAGATATGACCACATACTAACACGGCATAAAAAAAGTTAGATTCTTTTAACATTACAAAGTTATAGGCGAAATTAATATAAAGCCTTTATAAAATAGGTAAGTATCTACGGTGCGAAATTAAATTATTTCAGAGTTTATACTTCAAGATGTTCAAGTGCTCGCGGTGACAGAGGCGATGGAGTGATAAAGATGTTTATTGATGATCTTCGGCTACAGTAATTGCCAACGGCGGCGCTTGTGTTACGACGACGCAGTCAACTCGAGCGAATGACAAAGATTCGAGTCTCGATATGTATCGGTCGGTCAGCTTTGATCTTTACTGACGACCAGCCAATCAAAATATTGGTTGACGTGTATTGCATACGTCAATCAAACACCGCGGTAGGTAGCTAACTGCTTTATTCATACACCCGCACTTATCCTACACTACACATCTCTTTCCTATAAAAAGTCTTATTTACTAGGTTTACATAGGGAACACTTAGGTAATTCATCTTAACACTTACCCATCTACTAATTAAGTATACCATAATTATCTGCTTTTCCTTCCCCCCTACTAAACACTTAAATCGTTAAAAAATAAACCTATTCTATTTTATCTGCTAAGAACTAATTGATTAAGTCTTTTAAGTACATTTTGTAATATAACCAAATTTATCAAAAACAAACTTTTTAACTTATCTCTCGTAACTAAGAAGTTATATTAGGTAATACTTATTTAAAAAAAATGCTAAAATGTACAACTTATCTAATTAATCAACCTGCCTCAATTGAAGCTTTCTATTCCTTAATTATTATTTTTCTTTTTTTTTTTTAATGCATGTATAATATTTTTATGTATATCCTTAGTTAAGTGTTTTTCTTAATCATTACTTCTCACTCTTTTTTACGTAGCCGGCACGCTCTCTTAGGTCTTTCCATAATTTCAACTGGGGATTCTAGACATGGCGACCGTCCCCCGTCGTCGTCTAGCTCGGACGTCGGGGATAGTACCCACCCAGGTCGCGGCGGCGGCGTCAAGGTCGACGTTTGCTCCCCGCACTCCTGCGACTCCAACTAAGTTGTGGACTCCTCTACATCCTTCCCGGGTGAATACGACTCCTTGGCATTTTGGTTTCGTCTCCGCGGTCTTGTGTTTACATATTGATCCGTAATCTCCGTACTTTCTGGTTCTGATCCGGGTCCGACGTTCCATGAGAAACGACTATTCCTCAGTGGTAATATTTGATCTGTGAGTCTGCGACAAATATTTCCTTTGTTTAGCAATATTTTGTACGATACTGGCCCCGTTTTTTCTATTATATCCCCTTCGATCCATTTATTGTCCTTTGTGGAGTAATTTCGTGTTAATATTTTATCTCCGATATCGAATTTTCGTACGACTCCGCCCGAGCTTTCTATTTGCTTGCTTTGTGCATCCGCAACTATCTTCGATGTACTCGGGCGCATCGCGTCTAGTCTATTCCGCAGGCGCCTCCCTAACAGAGCTACTGCCGGTTCTACTCCTGTGGTTGCATGTGGACAGTTTCTATATTGTAATAAAAATCGACATAAGCTAGCGTGTATGTCTTCCCCTTCTAACACCGCCTTTTTAATAGTTTTCTTCACGGTTTTAACCGCATTCTCGGCTGCTCCGTTTCCTTGCGGTCTATACGGTGAAGATGTAACATGCCTGATTATATTTTTACTGCAGAACTCCTTAAACTCTGCACTTTGGAACGGCGGGCCATTGTCGGTCACCAGTTGGTCAATTAGCCCAAATCTAGAAAATAAACTACGAAAAAATTTAATGGTATCGTACGCCGCGGTACTACGTATTTGTTCCACTTCTAACCACTTACTATAAGCATCGACTACGACGATATAATATTTACCATGGAATTGAGCAAAGTCCGCATGTAGTCGTTTCCAAGGTCCCGCCGGAAATTCCCATGGATGTAAAGTGGTTTTAGGAGGAGCGTCCCGTACATTTCGACATGCTTCACACTTCTGTCCCACCGACTCGATATCTTTATCTATAGAAGGCCAATATACATAATTTCTGGCAATAGACTTCATTTTTACAATTCCTAAATGTCCTGAATGTATTTCAAATAAGACCCGTTCCTGTAAACTTTGAGGAATTATTAATCGGTATTTGTATAAAATACACCCATGATCAATATACAGCTCTGCGCGCCTCACAAAAAATGCCTGCTCATCCTCTTTACACTTCTCTGGCCATCCGAACATAATATATCCATAAATTCGACTCAATAAATTATCTTTTTTTATTTCTACTGCAATCTCTTTATAACTTACCGGTAACGTTTCATTCATATATAGTAAATAATGATTTTCGGATTTGACTGGACTGTTGTGTTTTTTTCCCTCTAATGGTAGACGAGATAACGCGTCCGCATTGCCGTTACATTTTGATTTCACGTAATTGATGTCAAAATCATACGCTGCCAATTTAGCCGCCCAACGTTGTAGTCGACTTGCTGCCGTTTGTGGAATGCCCCCTTTTGGCCCAAAAATATACACCAGAGGTTTATGGTCCGTTTTTAAAATAAATTTTCTACCAAAGAGGTATTGGTGATGTTTTTGTACCCCGTACATTATCGCCAATGCTTCTTTATCTAGTTGACTGTAGTTCTTCTCTGTATCCCCGAGCGTTCTAGACGCGCAGCTGATCGGCCGTTCCGTTCCGTCGGCAAATACGTGCGCCAGAACTGCCCCTATACCATACGAGCTACTATCTACTGATAAAACTAACGGAAGCGCTGGATCGTAATGACATAACACTCTGTCGCTTGCTAAAATATTCTTTATGTTTATAAATGCGTCTTCGCAATTTATATCCCAGTTCCATGGCTGATTTTTCTTTAAAAGAGAATATAATGGATGTAGCAATGAACTTAAGTTAGGAACAAACTTGCCATAGTAATTTATTAGGCCTAGAAAAGCTTTCAATTGAGTCACGTTTCCCGGTGTTGGAGCTTTCACAATAGCCTCCACTTTTGTCATGTCCGGATGCAAACCATGTTTATCAATAATAAATCCTAGGTATGACACACTTTTTTGTAAGAATTTACATTTATTTATTTTTACAGTTAGGCCCATAGTCGCCAATCTTTCGATTACAGCTCTCAGATTATTTTTATGTGTTTCGCGATCTTTTCCCGTTATGCAAATATCATCTAAAAAGACAACCGTGTTTGGTAAACCTCTAAGAGTCTCTTCCATAATTTTTTGGAATTTTTGAGGGACACAGTTCAACCCATAAGGTGTACGTTTGAAAGCGTAGGTACCTATGTGCGTTGAAATCGCAGTACACGCTTGCGACTCGGGGTGGAGAGGTACTTGCATGTACGCGGTCGTCAGATCAATTTTAGAATATTCCTGACCACCGCTCAAGGCTGCAAATAGTTCTTCGATGCGCGGCAACGGATAATGATCCATTTTTAATTTTGGGTTAATAGTCGATTTGTAGTCCCCGCATAACCTAATATCCCCCGATGGCTTAATAACTGGAACTATTGGTGTGCCATAGTCCGAATGTTCAACCGGATAGATCGATCCTTCCTTTTCTAAACGCTTAATTTCTCTCTCCACTGCGCTTCGCAATGCTAAAGGTACCGGCCGGGCGCGAACGAAAACCGGTTTGTTATCTGTGAGCTGTAAACGAATTTGTTTCTTACATTCGCCCAACTTGTCCGTAAATACCGAAGAATATTCTGTCTTTAACTCGTTTATGAACCGATCGCGATACTCATTATCACTATCTTCTTGTAAAATGTTATTAATGCATAATTCATTTATTTTAAATTTTTGAATCCAACTCCTACCTAACAAGGGACGACTCCCATTTTTTATTATGTACAATTGTAAGTTTTGTTGATGATTGTCCTCGATACATGCATCTACTAATATAAACCCGATCGGTTCAATTCGCGAGCCCGAGTATGAACATAATTTAATTTCATCTTTCAAAATTGTATAATTCGAAAACATACTATTGTAACATCTTTCACTAATAGCCGAGATTTTGCTACCGGTATCTAACTCACATTTTAGTATTTTATTCCCTATTTTAACATTAATAAAAAACGGCTTGTCTCCGCTTGCAACCGCCCGTATTTTGTACATTTCACTTTCCGAGTCATCACTCATAAAATTATGGCGTTTTTCGGCCGTTTTGTTGGCCGCTTTACACATCACCTTCAAATGCCCTCTACGTAAACACAAATCACAATTATACTGCTTATAACGACACTTATCTGCCCGATGAGGCTTTCCGCAGCGCCAGCAAAGCGCCGAAGAGGCCGCCGGCCTGGCCCGGCCTGCTGGTCCGCCACGCAGCGCGTGCAGCGCCTCGCCGCCCGCCTCGCCGCTGCCACCTGCCGCGCTCGAGCCGGCCGCGCCGCCTGGGCCGGCCGCGCTGCCTGCGCCTGCACCTATGTTGCTGCCGAAGTCCCCAGAATATGCACCGCCCAAACTATTGCGGCCGCTCACTCTGTCCACATGCTTCTCCGCAGCTTCTAATCCTAGAGCTAGCTCCACCGCCTTCTTGTATGTTAAATTAGTCTCGACCAGCAATCTAGCTTTAATATCCGTGCTTTGTAATCCAGTAAGGAACTGTTCACATAGATTTTCTTCTAGGTTTTGCCCAAACTTACATTCCGTTGCTAAATGCTTTAACTGCTGCAAAAATTCTAGTATGGATTCCCCAGCTTTTTGTTTTCGCTGTCGAAACACTTCCCGCTCCACGTATATTGAACGTTGAGGTTCTAAATGGTTTTTTACTATTGTTACTAATTCTTCAAATGTTTTCTCTTCAGGTTTGTTTGGTGCACATAAGTCACACATTAAATTATAGGTGCGTTCACCTACCAACGTCACCAACGTGGCCACTTTATGCGTACTTTTGATTTCATTTAAAAATATAAATTGTTCTACTCTTCGAACATATAATGACCACTTTCCCCCGAAAAGATCAAACGGTTCAATTTTACCGAACGGCATTTTACCACGTTACTATTTCACACGTTTTAACTCCCGACTCGTCGCCAATATTGCATACGTCAATCAAACACCGCGGTAGGTAGCTAACTGCTTTATTCATACACCCGCACTTATCCTACACTACAACGTGGACTTTTATTAAAAAATTAAACAACATTCATGTGATGCCCGCGACTAAGCTACGTCCGCGTGGATATAAGGACTTTTTAAATCATACAGGAATTATTTTTCAGGATAAAAAGTAGTCTATGAGTTAAGTCAAAATCGACCTAATCACTGTGCCATGGCCAGTGGTATCCATGACGGATTTTCTTAACGATAAAAAAGGATATAAGTCATCATCTCTTTGTTCCAAATTTCAGCTAAGTCGATTCAGTCATTTTGGCGTGAAGGAGTAAGTAACAAATATCCAAATGTTCTTACATTAATATTATATTAGGATTGATATGAAACTAAATGATTGAGATGTCAAGAAAAATGCAATGCTTTGTATCCACTAGTTAGAGGAAGACGTGGGTTGAGATGGCGCAGGCACTTCAAACAAAGATGGCTATAAGGCAAATCAAGTCAAGTCTTATTTTGCTGATATTTGTGTCTTCCAAAAGCAGCCTCAGTAGAAAAGTCGAATTTGTTTAAAAAATAGTTTTTTTTCAGGTTAAGACTGCTTAAATGGATGCAACGTCTACGAAGGTTACGAAATAATGAGCCTCGTGCCGTGCAAGAAATATTTTGAAATAATTAAGAGACTTTCAATTTTATTTTTTTGCTTATCACGTTCTGCATATTATAATTATTATTTTTCATTGGCATTTATCAATTCAGGCTCAACAATAGTTCATCAACCTGCAGTTATGACGTTCATGCGAAACGTTTCAAGAAGTTAAATTAAAACAACCATATAAAAGTAACAACTAGTTTATTAATACTTAAAACCATCAACACGTTTCCAATACTTGATATATTGGAATACATAAATGTTGTCTTGCAATATATGGGAGGGAATTCGGTGGCTGCTCTAGGATTTTAACGAAAAAAACTCCACCAATACCGAAAAAGGCTCGGCAGAAGCACGTCCGCGGTATAAACTCGAAGAATTAATCTTGGCATTTTATCCAAGGCCGTCGCGTTTCATGCCTCTGAAAAAAAGACACGATACAGATACTTAATGAAGTAGGTTTGTGCAGAAGTCATAAATTAAAAAAATAAATATGTTGACGGGGCGCCTTACCGGTCGTAGTAATTAACATGGCGTAAGGCGGCGCGGGCGCAGCACGAGGCGCGCGCGGGCGCTTGACAGGTCACTCACATTCCTCACTGGGCACGCGGCCTTCGCGAAGGACGGTTGTTCCATACGTTGCACTTTATAATATCCTATTTCCATAATTAAAACGTTAACTCGACTCGATCAATGTCTTTTTAACCCCTTTTTGATGGGGAACGGAGCGGCTGTTTTAATCTGTATCAAATAATATGCTTTCGATATAATCACCACAAGTTTCTTTATGTACCGTATATAATAATCAATTATAGAGACAAAGGATTTATTATTTTTAGTTTTTAATAAAGCACAGATGCAATCGTAATACCACAGTGTTAAGAAAAAAGTAGCTTAAAGGCTGATAATCTTTTCAGGCTGCCAATGCAAACTAGCTATAGACAATTAAGAAGTGGTCATAATTATTGACTTTTAGCAGGTGCAAGTCCCTTAGTAGGCTATAATTGTCGCGATACCCAGTTTGTGTCTTACCCGCGTATTAAAACTAGAGAAAAACGTCGCCTTGTTATAAGGGCATAATGATAGAATAGGCTCATAAAAGAACAAAAATGCAATAAGTCATACATATGAAAATATTTACACGTATATACATGCCAGTCAGGTTTTCATCAGATTGTGCCTTTTGAGTCATCTTTTAATTGCATTTAATATAAGCATGTAGAGTGAACAGAATAAAAGTCTTCGCACATCACACAGACTCCATGCATGAGTAAAAATGCATAGAAATGTGAGTTGTATATCGTATTGCTTACGGTGGAATTTTCAACATCGAAATGTGGCACTGGGATAGCAAATTCTTAGCTATAAGATGTGATGTGTGGCACAATTTAACAAATAAACGTTTTTCTTTCTTTCAAAAGTGTGTACGTCGTAATCAAGTATTGGCGTCACTCAGAAAAGCAGGTATTATTTAAATATTTTTATCGAATAATTGGAATGTCCTCTCCAAAACCAACACAAAAAAAACACAAGTTTAATGTGTAAGGTTATCCGAGAGTTTTAATCTAAACAAACTAATGCCAAAATAAATAATTTAATTAGAGCGTGATTGCTATCACAACATCTAATTATTCAGTTCACAACCCAAATACCGAAAATATGCGATATCGCTCCGAATCTCAGAAGGAGACTGAACTAAAACCTTCGAAACACCCGTATTTATGCAAGTTCAATCTTGTTGGCCTCCTAGCAACAGATTGTATGACATCGAATGAGCCAAATATCGATTTTATCAATCTACCTGCATTAGATAAATTATTAATTTTATATTATTTTTGACAACTCAAATCAATTTTTAAAAATAACCTTACAGTTCGGCCGTCCTGAATTTAACACGTCCTCGTGTTTCTAATCAATCTTGTCATGTCAGTCGCGGGCTTCCTTGCCCTAAGTCAAATCCAAATCATGGGCTATCCTGCCCTCCGTCAAATCATTAAAACCTACCCTTGAACTGCCGAACTCTCAGTTTTAATATCAAGTCAACAATAAATCCAAACGACTTACTTCCCATTCGATGTATACAAAATCTGAACCACTTATTGCAAGTTACTTTCCACTTCACAAAAGACTAAATTCTTAAAAAAAAACTAAAAATTTTAATCACCAAATCAAACTCAATTAAAATTTTAATCAAATGTGGGTTGTTTACAAAAAGATACCAAAGCAAAATTAAGGCAACGTGAGACACATCCCGCTTCTGAATTATTGGCGTCACTCAGAAAAGCAGGTATTATTTAAATATTTTTATCGAATAATTGGAATGTCCTCTCCAAAACCAACACAAAAAAAACACAAGTTTAATGTGTAAGGTTATCCGAGAGTTTTAATCTAAACAAACTAATGCCAAAATAAATAATTTAATTAGAGCGTGATTGCTATCACAACATCTAATTATTCAGTTCACAACCCAAATACCGAAAATATGCGATATCGCTCCGAATCTCAGAAGGAGACTGAACTAAAACCTTCGAAACACCCGTATTTATGCAAGTTCAATCTTGTTGGCCTCCTAGCAACAGATTGTATGACATCGAATGAGCCAAATATCGATTTTATCAATCTACCTGCATTAGATAAATTATTAATTTTATATTATTTTTGACAACTCAAATCAATTTTTAAAAATAACCTTACACAAGCGTGTATTACACACTTGATTACGACGCGTGGACCATACACTTTTTTGAATTACTCGTATATCCTGAAAACTTCACCGTTAAGAATATGATATGACCTGGAGGAACTGGCGCTTGGAACCTTCGTAGCTTTAGTTTCTTTAGCTTTAGTATCTTCAACTGACTATCAAAAAGTGTACATTATTACCTACTTTGAACAAATGATACATATACTTTACTGTGAGTCGAATCGGAGTGTAGTCAGTGTCGAGTTTCAGTGTGCGAAGACCTTTATAAGAATAAACCAAGCGCGGTTCAATAAGAGGCTAGCGATTATTTGAAATGTATTTCTACTTGCAGCGTAAGCTCCTCTAATGCCGCATTATATAACGATGCCTTTTTAGGGCTCTGTATCGCCAGAGAAAAAAGAAACCCTTATAGAATCACTAATTCGTTGTCTGCATGTCGTGTCTGTCTTGACTTGTCAAGAGAATCAAAACCTATACGTACCAGGTACCTACTACCTAAAATCATAAAATTTGCAGGTCGCATTGTCTTATAGCACAAGTAAAGAAAAAATCCGAAAACCGTGAATTTTCAGGTTTCATTAAGTAAATAAAAATTACCAAAGTACGTTCTTGTAAAATGATACGGAACCTTTCGTGTGCGAGTCTGACTCGCACTTGCCTGTTATTTTTTTTCACGATTTGCATAAAAATTGTACGTCGGCTAATACATATCTAAGCGTCACCTGCAGGCTGGTTTTGCATATGGCCGACCACACTGACCGCTAATGCCTTTTTCAAATTGTTGTGATCTATCATAGAAAGCATCGGAGAGATAACAAAACAGACTCAAATTTTTTTTTAAATTTCCAGTGTCATATGAAACTATCTTGGATGAATTATAAACTATTCTGTAAAAGAAAAATGATATGTTCCGTACTATAATTTAAAATAGAGTTTAAGTTTTTTATACTGAACTCAATATCAACAAAATTCTTAATAGTTATGGTTCCGTACTATCAAATGAAAAAAAACTGATCACTTATACGTGATATGTGTCTGATTGTCTATTCATTTCTCACAGCTAATTTGCTCCAATTCTACTGAACCGATCAATTTGAAAGACATACATAATATTAGTTTGACACGGAAGTTAGTTTGGGGGCAAATAAGACACTTAAATAAAAATTTAGAAAATAAAGAGCTCTTTACTTATAGATTACAAGAAAACTGATATACATTATCTAATCTTAAAATAACATGGCAAATCTCCCAATATTTTACATACAAACTTACGTGATCATCGCACCGTACGGAACCCTCTTCACGTGAGTTCAATTCGCACTTATCCGGTTTTCTTATTAAGAGGTTCTATCTTCATTTGTGCACTATTATGAATTTTAACTTAGGAACTTAATTTTTAATTATTTCTTTTAAGTTTATAGAACAAAGGATAGAAAAATATAATATACAATTACATAGGTATTATACCTAGATAAGAAAAGATTCTAACTAAATTTTTACTATAACTAAATATACATAATAATAAATTTAAAATCATTATTTTTGAATCCATTCAGTAGTCATTACTAGTGATTTAGTTAAACAACAAGTGTAAATTAAAAATTTATAACACCCCCGACAAGTGAAGGTTACAATAACTAGAAAAGAGCTAATAACTTACGAACGGATGAATCGATTTTCTTGGATTATAGCTAAGAACACTCTCGATCAAGCCACCTTTCAAACAAAAAAAAAAAACTAAATCAAAATCGTTTCATTGGTTTAGGAGCTACGATGCCACAGATACACAGATACACACGTCAAACTTATAACACCCCTCTTTTTGGGTCGGGGGTTAAAAATCGCCGAACTCGTTGAAGTCTTTTAGTAGAAAATATAAGATGGAATTGTGAAACAGTTGGTAAGAAAAAAGTAAAAGGATCAATCATCTCTATCACTTTCTCTATGCACAAAGGACTAACCCTACTAATAACCAGCTTATATTTTTATAGCTTGATGAGAATACGGGCAACAGGTTTGTAGGTGAAGATAGCTAAGTAGCGTGCAGAATCCTAATGCATGCAGGTAGCAATCTGCATGAGCCCGCATTTTTCTACTTGTTTCAATTGCATCTGCTTGATGCTCGTGTACTACGCTTAGGATAATGTACCTAAGTTTTTGAAATCTAAGTATAGTATTAGACATTAGTATAACATGTATATTGTATAATGTATAATTGTATAGGTAAAAATGGTTAAACTTATCGTCTTCTCTTACGAAAAACAATTGGGGAAACCAATTCCAGCTCAAATCACGGTGAGGTAATAGGAAATAATTATATCTACTATACTTCAGTAAAAGCGTAAAAGGGCGAAGTTGTTTTTGACCATCTTTCTTCGTTAAAATAAAAACATTGCCTTTTAATCAGACATTAATAGGCAATTAGTTTACATAATAGATAGAAATTACAACAGGTTATAGAAAACACGGCTACAGTTAATAGGTTTGATATATCGCCACTTTCGTTAAGTAGGTTTATGAGTATGACAATGAATTAATTTTCATTTTCATCAATTGATCGGCGAACCTTTTCGATTTCGAAAAGTAGATCATTTTGTTGAAAGTTTTTGCTTTAGCTGATTGATGGACTGATCAAACTTATTCTTAGAACAGTAACATACTTATTTATCATTTCTAGAGTATAAAATATATATTTCATGCAACATAGGCATGTGTCCTAGGCTACATCAAAAGAGAGATTCTCGATCAGAACAATGGTCCGTCAGTATGGTGTAACTATAGATAAATGAGATAGTAATAGTACTGATTTGGTTATGTAAAGTAAACCACATTAACAAATAACACGTATAAAAGTAGTGTCATCGTTTTAAAAATGTTGTAACGAAAAGTGCTTTACTTGGACCTGTCAATTAAGTTTATTGCTTAATGAACTTGCATCAAATATAACAACCAATCATCAATACAATATAAAAGGTAGTGTCCTGACACACTCGCTTCTTAATCATCAACGTCCAGCCCACATTCTTCGGCCATAAAGTGGAAATTTTGCAGTTTCCCTTTATAATGTAGACAAGGAATAAAGCCGGATTTCTCAAAATTCCCACAGGATAGGCAATTAAGATGGTTTATCTTTTCGCGAATGATGCCGCGGATAGTCGCTAGTATGCGTTGACTAAGTCAAATTGAACTACACAAAACTTAATTAATTATTATTCATAGTAAGACCTCATTTCTACACCTCGCTTACAAATCATGTGTTTTTGTTTATTACGTTTATCACCATCGTGGATATCATATTTTTAAACCTTAGCCTTTTATAAGAACACCTGTGCTGTGTCGCGCGTCAGTTAGGTCGGTCGTTTATCGCGCGCATTTGCATAGCAAACACGCCAAATAAAACACTTCGATCATAGTAAAGTATGCATGACTAATTGGCCCCTCTCACAGTTTTGTTCTGAGTTTTAAACAAGTCTCTGCGGCTATCATAAAATCGTTTTTTATTCAATTAATATTACCAGCAGCCCGAGCGCAATCAGAGCGACAGACGCTTTTGCAACGTGTTGTCAATGAAATAACAGTGAGAAAGCTACGAGAAAGTCTTGTCGCAGTAATTATGTTTGGACTGCTGCATACATTGTATGGTATATCCTACATTACAAGTCCACAGATAAGAAGATACTACATCTTTGAAAATACTTGAAATAAATACCTTCTGATAGCTTTGCAATACATGTACTTACCTACTAGGTATATCTATTCTCTTTTCTTCTCTAAAAACTTGTTGTCACACTGATATTTTAAAGGCGAAAGTTTGTATGTGTGTGTGTGTGTGTATGTTTATTACCCCTTCACGCAAAAACTACTGGACGGATTTGGCTTAAATTTAGAATGGAGATAGATAATATCCTGCACTAGCACATAGGCTACTTTTTGTCCCGGAAAATCAAACCTGGAAATGGATTTTTGAAACCCACGCGGGCGAAGTCGCGGGTATCGACTAGTATAAAATAAAATATTGTTTTACGTTCACCTTACCACTTCTTAGTAGCTTGGGATGCTGTTTACACCAATCACGATGAAAATTTATACAAATATCATATTCAAATATCTAAAGAGTAAAGTTATCTGTGCAAAGACGGAGTGAGTCAGCTAATATCTGCATTTTGTGTTATCAAAGCTTTAGTTTAGATGATTAATTCATGGTTTACTTAATTTTTTTTAAATTGAATTTGTATTTCTGTTAACTCACGAATGCTACTAAAGTGCATCAATTTAGAGAAACAAAATGATCGTGGTGAACTATAAAAAGCTCGAAAGAAATATGACGTCTTTTATTTCCACAAAATTAAGTTAGCCCACATAAAGGAGTTTGTTTAAAACATTAGGTGTTTTAAGATGTTATCGGCAGTGTTTGGTGTCAAAATTCTCGCATCATGCTGAACGCATTTATGGAAGGCGATATTGATCGAACCGCTTTGTTCGGCAATCACTTTATAAACAAGAATAGCGGGAGCCCATATAAATCATTTTTTTAAAGAAAAAACCCATTCTTCATAGCATTGGGTGGCGGGACTCCAATTCGGGAACATCCTGGAACAAAAAGTATACTTATCTTGTACATTAAAATCAAAGATGTAATAAAACTCCAGATAGGCTAAGTTGATGTGCGTACCGTACACATACTACATAGATACTGGCAAAGGGTTTACGCACTTTTGGGTAAAACGACACCTATGAATATGCTTCAAATATGGCGTCCCGTTACCATTCTATAGGTATGTTGATTAACATATCGTAAAATTACTACGATGTGATGATAAAATTCATAGAATGTCAATTCCCATAATAAGTAGAATGAAGACTCAATAAAATGACAAAATGAACATGAACTCATTTTCATAGTTTAGAAGCGTTTATGCAGATAAATACAGATATAATGTTTAAAAAGAAATGTGGATTTATCTTTGCCCAATAGAGACAGAGTCAGCGCCCCCTGTCAGACGCCCTTAAGGGGGGGGGGGGGGGGGACTATGATAGAGTAGTATCTGGCAATGCATGACGTGATTTCTAATAGGTATTATTCCGATGAAAATATTAAAAAAAATTATACTTTGACGTAAGATTTTCATTTTAACACCTCTATTACCCGTTATCTCCCAAAGCCACCATGATCCTAATTTCATAGTTACTGATCGTACCTCCCTGTGTTGGGGACAGTACTCAGACAAACTTTCAGCTTTTATAAAAACTCCAAGGCCCGGCATGCACTGGCTCTTATTCCATAATCTATAGAACTAGAAGCTTCTTATCATATTTGCTTATCTCATGAAACAGAAAACCGGATGGATTATGCGACGGATTTCATAGATGGCTTTTCTTCGTCCTCCGTAGATTATTTCAACGATACATTCAAGTAGGTACCTAGTCATAGCTATAGATGAGAATTGATTAAAGATACAAGTGCCATTATATCTATCATATTACTTTTATTTTGTCAATTTTAAAAGATTCAAAAATAAATTCTTTAAACTTTTAAGAAAATAAAAAATGAACTAATGAATGAATAATTACTTATGTAGGTAGGTATAATATGTACTTAATATTTGCAGGTACTGGTATGTTCCATACAGGTTCCATAGTTTAGATTAAATAACATCTACATTGCATTCCTGTTACTTTGTCATAATAATATTGTAGGCATATCTAATTCTTCTCCCTTCGCTATATTATTAACACTTACTAAGGGATATTTAAGAAATATACCACCTTGCGAAAAGTATAGTTTACTAGTTAAAACATACCAATTGAATGATGAGTTGGTGTAAATGTTTATTTTAATAAATAAACTGCCTACAAAGGTAATAACTGATCTTTTCTCGTGCAACCATCGTTACGTTACTTTGTCGTTTCTACTAACACTAACAAGTCCTTCAGTAAGTCTTTACAAATAATGATGTTATCTTACTTTGAAAATTAAAACACAATTTTTTTTAAAAGATGTAACCACAAATTCACGGTTTTCAGATTTATTCCTTTACTTGTGCTATAAGACCTACCTACCTGTCAAATTTCACAATTCTAGGTCAACGGGAAGTACCCTATAGTTTTTCTTGACAGACACGACGGACGGATGGACGGGCAGACAGACAGACAACAAAGTGATCCTATAAGAGTTCCGTTTTTCCTTTTGAGTTGCGGAACCCTAAAAAAAATTCTTATCTATCTATACTTCTATACTAATATTATAAAGAGGAAACCTTTGTATTTTTGTATGTTTGTATTGAATAGGCTCAAAAACTACTGGACCGATTTCAAAATTTCTTTTACCATTACTTAGAGGGATTCTTCCGAATCCGTATAGGCTATATTTTATCCCGGAAAATAGAAAAAATAAATGTCCACCCGTGCGAAGCCGGGGCGGGTCGCTAGTTACAAATAAAATTTAACAACACTAATTCTAAATCGAGACGGGTCACTAACTATACTTAGCAATAGTAATTACTTGTATACAAAGTAGGTAATTTCTATTCTACCTAGAAAAACACGTGACACTAATTGCAAACACGCATTATGTGTAACTATTGTTTACATTTATTTCGCATTTAATTGTCATGTCACTCATCTCGCTTACCTTATGATTTGCTTTACGTTTATTTTCTTTAAAACTAGTTTAAATAACGTACTTAATAAACAAAACCACCTCCCTTACCGTGTTACAGTTAAAACTAATTTTAAAGATGTCATTCATCATCGTCTTTAAAATTAGCAGTTACCTACTTAATAATTGTCGTTTTGATGTCTTGTCAATAATAAAGATATGTTTATTTTAAATATATGTTATAACTTTTCGTGTTATGTATTCATTTTGGCCAAGTATATTGTGGATTTTGAATTAATTTACATTAAAGTTGTATATATAAATTAAATTAACATACACAAATCATAATAAATATGTCACTTAATTTAGTGGAAATATTTATTGGTTTGAAATGATGTCGTGAATGATTTCCTTCACTATGATATTGTATTTCCTAACAGAGAGAAAATTTGTGAGCGTTAATCTCTAATAGATACAACAATTGACTTAAAGGTACGTTATGGTTAGAAGCGACGATTAGAAAGAATTATACTCAAACAGGAGAGTACGATCTCTTACAACTCAGTGATAGTAATAGGAAAAGTTAGTGACTGCCGCTGAACTGTTTCACTGGCTGCCAACCTTCGCTAGTCAAAAAGGAACGGTTTGTGATCCATTGCGATCGAAGCCCAGGGCCAACGAAAGGAAGACTTTAACCACTAGACTATCACCACTCTATAGGTTTTTTATCTGATTATATAAAATGAAAAGTAACTGACTGATCTATCAACGTACAGCTTAAACTACTGGAAGAATCGGACTGAAATTTGGCGTTCAGATAGAAGAATTATTGGAAAATCGATCCCTAAGTTTGAAATTTGTGTAGTCCACGTGGTTGAAGTCTCAGGCTAGTGAAGTATAAACACTGGCCAAGTGCGAGTCAGACTCGCACACTGAGGATTCTAGGTCAACGGGAAGTAGTACCCTATAGGTTTCTTGACAGACACGTCGGACGGACGGACGGACGGACGGACGGACGAACGGACAGACAGACAGACAGACAGACAGACAACAAAGCGAAAAAAACATAATGTATAAGAAGTATATCATATTTTATTAATGTTGTTCTTCAAAATGCTAAAATGAACATCCAGCCGGAAGGCTTCCGTGTGACTCAAGGGGAATAAAATATTATTTGTCTCTGGGGTTGAAATCGTGTTTTATTTCTCTTTTCTACATACCCTTTCCGAAAGAGATAGAATTTATTATTATTATAATTTTACAGAGTTCCTTGATTGATGGATAGCAATATAGCCCCGAGTAAGAATGTGGCTTAAATTGATTCTCATCGTAAACGGAGTCTATTTATCATTAGAAATGATTTCTCATGGTAGCTAAAAATTGCTGTTTGAAAAAAAAAATCTATGAATGTAGTTTATTATGAAGGGATGATCTACATAACATGATATTATATCTTTGTGGTCACAGCATTTGTTTTCGTACCTTGGGGCCGCCGTGATTTAAACTCTATATACGAACTCTAATGTGAAAATAAAGGATTTCTACAGAATTTAAATGAAACCTATCTATATCCATGCAGAGGAAGTCAAAAGCATAAAATGTTTAAAAAACCAAAAGAATTAAGTATTGTTTAATAGGTAAAACTTATGCAAAACAGTAAAATGAAATTTTGCCTACTCGCTAACCCAAGGTCTAGTAAAAGGTTTATAACTAGAAGGTACCTCACGTAGGCACTTGAAGTACATTTTTTTTTATTCGTTGGCATAAATCTGGCAGTGTATACCGTCAGCGGATACAGGTGTATTTCGAAAACAATCAGGGCTCTCCCCTTGGACTAAGCAAAATCTTGGCACACTGTCCAAATGTCCGTTTATGTAAATCGTGAAACTTTCTTTACATTCATTTACCAATAACAATTGCATTTATGTATATCTACCATTTCCGAGATAGAATACTCAGCAGCTGTTTTACAGTATCTTAATTTTCAGGAAAAAAATATCTTTGTGTGTTCAATAACATACTAGGTACACTACTCATGTTACCATTACCCATATTATAAATGCGAAAGTTTGTTTGTTTGTTGGTTTTATATTTGTTGTTTGTCCTTCAATCACGCTGCAATGGAGCAATGAATCGGCGCGGCGTTATGATTTTTTGCATGGATAAAGTTAAAGTCCTGGAGAATAACAAAGGCTACTTTTTATCCCGGAAAATCAAAATGTTCTTATGGGATTTCAAAAACTTAAAATCACGCGGATGAAGGCGTGGGCATGAGATAGAAAGTTTATGTAAAAAAGTTATTTTATAATGATCTTCTCAGTAGTATCTGCATTTTAAACCGGGTGGTAGAATTATAGACATTAGAGACCGTACTCCTACGTGAAATAAATGAATTTTAATTTTTTGATTGTGAGAAATGATTGACAGAAAAACTAGCTTTGGATTATTTAAAGACTGCTTATCAGCTGCTAAATAAACATTATCTGATGAATTTTGACAGATTGCCTATGAAAAAACTGTCAAAACGTCAAATAAATTTGATCATCCTTTGGTGCATGGAACAAGCTGCGTGATAAAAAGCCCGAAAAAACTAATTTAGAAGTAATTTATCACTAAACAACATGTAAATATCATTTATCTATTCTCAAACTAGTTTCAAATTATAGTGTGAGATGGTGATAACAAAATGCATACACCTACTTAGGTATTTGAATTATTTAAAGCTTTTTCTATGGGGTGCGTTTAAAAGTCTCGTAGCTATAGTTTTTAAGTTGCCATAAAGATTAATTACTAGAAATACATATTGTTCTTCATTTACAAGTAGGTTGTAAGTATTACCAGTCCCCATTATTTTTTTTGGACAATTTGAAAGTAGTAAAAAGTAGTATAGTATATTTATGTATAAACTATGTGACTCTTAAAAACTACCACAGGCAAAACTGCGCTACTCTTGCCATTATTTATAGGGCATATAGACCCTACTTACGTTTTCTTAATAACAAGTTCGCATTTGTTTCTGATACAATAATTGATATAGCGATCTGCATTAATTTATTATTCCGTGGTGTGGTCCAAACACTGCCGGACGCAGGTGTACTGAACACGGATGTTACACCCCCCGTCTTATATCCAAAACGTCAAAGAAATCTTACTGTTAACGAAAATTCAGCTCGTATACGAAAATTTAATTAACTGACCTCTTTATAGCGACAGGTGATTTTAGCTATTGGAGTTTTATGACATTGTCGCAACTTATTACAAAAGAATCAATAATACAATTCTATTATAGTAGGTTGAGCTTTATTATCCACGAAAGTTTTTGTGATTGGCTTCGATCTTAGCTCATACTTTATTGTTAAAAATCCCTGAAAAACAGCTTGCAATTTTAACCGCTTACATTTATGGTTGCTATTTGCCTTTAGTTTTTATAGATTAACCTAGCATAGCATACGTAGATAGATTCCTGCGAAAGCCCTGTCAAAATCAATTTAGCGAATCTGAAAATTAGTCCAATCAAACAGATGGACTCATACAAGAGTAGCTGTGTGTGCTATAGGATAATTCACTTACTTTACTGGCATCTTAGCTTAGATAAGCTTAGAAAGATGTATTTTTAAAAGCTTTGTATATTAGTTTGATTTCTTCGTATGTTGTCATGTCGTCGAAAATGGTAAACTGGTAAACTGATTTTTCGGTTAGTTTCAATTCCTTTCAGTTCAATCTGAGTTGAAATTTTACACAATAGGTAGGTATATATTATGGTTTGAATAATTATTATACATAGATAGCGTTTGTGATGATAGAGGTGGGAGGTGGAATCAGAACTCTCTGATGACATTATTATCAGCACAGTCGAATTTTGAACTCATTTCCCTTGTTTCAATGACTACATACTTTTCATGAATTAACAAATCGTAGTAACAAAAGTAACAAATCGTACGAGATCGTAGGTGGGTACTGGACTCCCTAAAAGCCCTAAAAGATATAGCAGAAGAGATGTATCTGGCCTTGTAATTATTTTGTATCCCTAAATAAGTTTCAATCCTTGTTAGTACATTAAAAAAAGCTTTATTTTAAGAAAAAAGTTTTTTTTTTTACTGTAACTTACTCTAATGTTTCTCTCTCTTTGATAGTTTTTATACATTCATAGCGCTCCCGTTTGTTTGAAGCGTGGCTAGTTTACGCTTGACCAAGTTATCACTTCATCTAACAACACGACAGGAACTATGTTAAAATTGTGTAAGTACCACATACCTTAAAATTTTAGAGATGATATTTTATTTTATGAGCCAAATAAATTCACTTTGAATATAAACGTCGATGCATTCTCAAAACACCGACCGGCTGGTTAAATTATTGAATACAAATTCCATACATTGCAGTTAAACAGAGGCGCGGTAACGATGTGAGCAGGCGGCTTATTGGTACACTCAAAAACCGACATCAATTAAAGAGAGATGAACGTAAGTAACGAGGTTGCCAGCTCTATGCTATATCTGGGATAGTCTCTATATCTTTAAACTATTGTGAGTTGTTTCCATTAAAAGTATAGGTTGTGACGGCTATACTCAAGTAGGTATGTATTTAGTAGAGTTTAGCCCGACTATTTTCAATTTTTGTTTTTCTGTGATAAAAATAACTTTTCTACAAGTCATTTGCGCTCGGAAACGTCCAAATCAGTCAAACAGATGCGTCGTCAAAAGGTAACAAACAGACAGACACACATTTTCACATTATTATAATATATATTAGTTAGGGAGCTATCCATACTAATATTATAAATGCGAAAGTGTGTCTGTCTGTCTGTCTGTCTGCTACGCTTTCACGGCTCAACCGCTGAACCGATTTTAATGAAATTTTGTTCAGACTTAGGATACGTTCCGGGGAAGGACATAGGCTACTTTTTATCCCCAAAAAAAAAAAAACAGTTCCCGCGGGATTACTAAATACTCATCCGCTTGATCGATTTGTATGAAATTTGGTACCGAGGTAGCTTGCGTCCCTGTTATTGACATATTAAGCAACTTTTTATCCCGGAATATCAAACAGTTCCCACGGGATCATTAAAAACCTCTAGTGTTAAATACATTTTTTGGCTTTATTTATCTATCAGATTAGTATTTGTATTTGTATTTGTATTTGTATTTATTTATTCTTCGTTTCAGACTTATAAAAGCACTTACGAAAGTCACAATACATTGAAAAAATAAGTCTACCAAATATGTAGGATCTAAATAATATCAAAATAACAATAGTAACAATAGTAAACTAAGTAGGTACATAATTTTTAGCTTAGCTCGTTGAATAGCTTGTGCAGGGCTACATTTTCCATGCGTTTTTATCATCTATATAATCATTAATCTTATAATAACTTTTTTTAATTAAAATTTCTTTTATTTTACTTTTGAATTGCCTGTCAGAAAGATCGGTTATATCCTTTGGAATCATGTTGTAGAAGCGTATCGAACTGCCCATAAATGATTTAGTCGTTTTAGATAACTAACAAAAATATGAATGGTCCTATTGAGGAGCTAAAACGGAGAGAAATTAATGTCTTATTCTTAAATCTATTAGGTATGGCTTTAGTAGTAGTATTAGGGGACCATAGTTGGGCTATGGGGAGATTTCTAAACTTATTTATTATCTCGTTATGTTTGCTAAATTTTTATAAGTACTTACACAAATAAGTAGGTATTGTTAAAGGATTCATATGCAAGATTAATTAATTATTTGTACAAGTGTAAATTAAAAATTTATAACACACCAGAGATAAGTGAAGGTTACAGTAACTAGAAAAGAGCTGATAACTTTCAAACAGCTGAACCGATTTTCTTGGATTATAGCTAAGAACACTCTCGATCAAGCCACCTTTCAAAGAAAAAAAAACTAAATTGAAATCGGTTCATTAGTTTACAGATACACATGATAACACCTCTCTTTTTGGGTCGGGGGTTAAAAATAAAGAGAAAATAAATGCGCATGGCATTATCGGAATATCTCAAAAACCTGGTATTAAATATGGTTACCGTAGTTTCACTTACCAAGTAAGCATACGAACGTATGGTGAGTCCATCTCAGATCAGAAGCGGCGCTTTGATGGTGTCGGTGTTCGCAGGAACACCTCCCGTTCGATCCAGCAAACCCGTAGTTATTCAGCATCGCCACAGACTAAAGGAACTAGACTTATATCCAACTGTTTAAAATTGAAACTATTCTGGAAATGCCAATCAACCCAGCACGTATATTATATACCTGGGTGGTGCAACAGTTTGTGAGTGAACGTACTAAATCCAGCCGAAAGCGTTGATGATGTCAGTGTCCTCGAGAACTTATCCTGTTTACCCAACATAGTTTTTTTTTTTTAATTACAGACTAGTGCTTGGCTGCAATCAGACCTGCTAGCAAGTGATGATGCAACCTAAACGGTTTTTTTAAACGGTTTGTTTAAATGGATGGGCTATCAAAAGCTAGCAGACAGACAGATAGACCGACGGACACACTTGCGCATTTATAATCTTAAGTGTGGATTGTGCCACACATAGGTAACTATTTTGTAGACTAGAAAAAATAGGATAAATCTCTGGCTGCCAAACATTTCCTTATATTTATTACTAGCTGACGCCCGCGACTTCGTCCGCGTGGATTTAGGTTTTCTGAAATCCCGTGGGAACTCTTTGGTTTTCCGGGATAAAAAGTAGCCTATGTGCTAATCCAGGATATTATCTATCTCCGTTCCGAATTTCAGCCAAATCCGTCCAGTAGTTTTTGCGTGAAGGAGTAACAAACACACACACACACACACACACGCGCACACACACACACACACACATACAAACTTTCGCCTTTATAATATTAGTGTGATTTGTACTATTCTATCTTATTTACTGTCCGAAACTTCTGGCTTCACGGAAGACCAGCGCTGTGCCTGCGTTCCCGACACAGGCGCAGCAAATGCTGAGTGGAGTCCATTTTGGTACCCCACACCACGCATCTCATTTTATGTCTTATTTATTTTTAGTTATCCTATTGTGTTTTTCTTTCTTTCTTTTCTTCTTTTTATTTGCGGCCCATGACGAACACGTTTGATCGTGCGGGCTCCATACACTTAATTCTTTAATCCGTGAACTTCGCTCGATCCATGACAAATGTTGACTTTTGTACCAGAATCGCAAATGTAACTTTTGCATTATATTCGATCATTCCGACAGGAGATGCAGTAATTCAATCCGTTGTAATGAGTTAAAGGAATGTGATTTGCGAGGTATAAACGAGTATGGTACAGGATCTACATTGTTCTGCGGCTGTGTAAGGAAATATCTTTTAATTTATGCTGTAAAACTAAAAAAGTACTTAAACTTGTGGAAGTAAAAGAATAAAATAAAAAGCTGCATAGGTTAAGCTGGTTTTATCAAAATTATTCATTGAGAAAAAATTCGGAACATGTTTTTTTTTTTTAATTTTTTGGCGCATTGGGCGATTTTGGGATGGGTTGAAACAGCGGTCGCTTCACCGACATACATACTAATATTTTATAATAGTGCTCGGAGTACGGATAGATATAAAAAGTAAACGAATTTTTACGGTTGTGATTTGCAAATAATGAAATTTTAAATAAAACTAAATATAATTAATTTGTAAATCCAAAAAAAACCATTGCTATTCATAGGTGTTTTAAGTTTTAAGTTTTCACTTCTGTCGGCAGTCGCCACTGACTACGATATAGTAGCTGTTTTATTCACTGGCCAATCAGTTTGACCAATAAATGAGATCGTAGTCATGAAACATATTAAAGAAAAAATATTGATGATATTAAAAAAATAGTTAAAACATAGATGGCGCGCGTGCGGTGCTTTTTTGGAGTGTTGTTTTTGTTAGAAGTGGCCGGTTTTTGTGTTCTGCTGGTGTTTATTGGTGGTGGAACTGACTGGGAAGCGCTCTAAAGGGGCGCCGCGCGTATGTCGGCGGGCGCCGGCACAGACGAAGTCCATACTTATACATATAATATGATATAGTTTCCCTAACTTGTAAATAACTACAAACTTGACTAAAAGTACAAATAACGTTTCCCCGAAAGTATAATTTCCGCTATGGATATTGCATGAGTCGCTACCGGCAATATTTTTAGATAAAGAGTAGGATATGAGGTGGGCGTTATTTTTAATTACGTCTTTATTCATAGTTAGCGTAACGAAGTCGGAACAATTTTATGACGCTCATAAGAAAGCTTAATGCTTAATTTAATTCGAATTTCAGAGCGCTTAATTGTCCGATCTGATGAGATCCGATATTGGAGTAGACTAAAGTGATATTTTAGTTTAATTATAGCTCTTTTAACCAAGTATGAAGATATAAATGCTGTGTAACGGACGGCGCTGGCGGTAAATTACCCGACATTAAACACTTTGTCTCGGTGTTATTAAGTTATTAAATGACTTCGCAAATTATGTGCTTATATCCGTTGCACATGATTTAATGTATTAAGTATCGAAGTCATTCAATGCTAAGTTCAATTTATTAATCAAAGTCCAAGCATGTATTTGTGTACAGTTCACTTTATTGACTACTTCCCTAGCAGTGATATCGTAACACTTAATTTTTCAATTGAAACAAGCAACTCTAAAATTAACATATTATTGTGCTTTGTATTCTCTTCGAAATATTACTTGTCTCACCTAGTAACGACTAAGTATTTAAGAAACAAAATAAATACTTACGTGTGTTGACATGAATTGAAAAGTATTCGTATTATCTACAAACACGAAGCAACGTAAAATTTAATAAAAGTTTTATCTACTTTAGAGAGAAGTAAAAGTTAGCCAACAATAATTGCTCAATAACATCTAACTCGTAGTTAACCTTCTTGTGCATGTATTGAAGTAACTCAATTAAAAGTTAACGTTATGCTCGCTTATGAATCACACAGTTTATTACAGGGTTCATAGAGTGCATATCTAACTCAAGATTCCAAGACATTCAAGGTTCATTCACATTTCTGTAAGGTTATTTTTAAAAATTGATTTGAGTTGTCAAAAATAATATAAAATTATTAATTTATCTAATGCAGGTAGTTTGATAAAATCGATATTTCGCTCATTCGATGTCATACAATCTGTTGCTAGGAGGCCAACAAGATTGAACTTGCATAAATACGGGTGTTTTGAAGGTTTTAGTTCAGTCTCCTTCTGAGATTCGGAGCGATATCGCATATTTTCGGTATTTGGATTGTGAACTGAATAAT
Organism: Maniola jurtina; assembly: GCF_905333055.1. Taxonomy (NCBI): domain Eukaryota; kingdom Metazoa; phylum Arthropoda; class Insecta; order Lepidoptera; family Nymphalidae; genus Maniola; species Maniola jurtina. Next base: position 6,040,158 of record NC_060034.1, on the reverse strand, counting down.
TAGATGTTGTGATAGCAATCACGCTCTAATTAAATTATTTATTTTGGCATTAGTTTGTTTAGATTAAAACTCTCGGATAACCTTACACATTAAACTTGTGTTTTTTTTGTGTTGGTTTTGGAGAGGACATTCCAATAATTCGATAAAAATATTTAAATAATACCTGTTTTTCTGAGTGACGCCAATAATTCAGAAGCGGGACGTGTCTCACGTTGTCTTAATTTCGCTTTGGTATCTTTTTGTAAACAACCCACATTCGATTAAAATTTTTATTGAGTTTGGTTTGGTGATTAAAATTTTTAGTTTTTTTTAATAATTTAGTATTTTGTGAATTGGAAAGTAATTTGCAATAAGTGGTTCAGATTTTGTATACATCGAATGGGAAGTTAGTTGTTTGGATTTATTGTTGACTTGATATTAAAACTGAGAGTTCGGCAGTTCAAGGGTAGGTTTTAATGATTTGACGGAGGGCAGGATAGCCCATGATTTGGATTTGACTTAGGGCAAGGAAGCCCGCGACTGACATGACAAGATTGATTAGAAACACGAGGACGTGTTAAATTCAGGACGGCCGAACTGTAAGGTTATTTTTAAAAATTGATTTGAGTTGTCAAAAATAATATAAAATTATTAATTTATCTAATGCAGGTAGTTTGATAAAATCGATATTTCGCTCATTCGATGTCATACAATCTGTTGCTAGGAGGCCAACAAGATTGAACTTGCATAAATACGGGTGTTTTGAAGGTTTTAGTTCAGTCTCCTTCTGAGATTCGGAGCGATATCGCATATTTTCGGTATTTGGATTGTGAACTGAATAATTAGATGTTGTGATAGCAATCACGCTCTAATTAAATTATTTATTTTGGCATTAGTTTGTTTAGATTAAAACTCTCGGATAACCTTACACATTAAACTTGTGTTTTTTTTGTGTTGGTTTTGGAGAGGACATTCCAATAATTCGATAAAAATATTTAAATAATACCTGTTTTTCTGAGTGACGCCAATATTTCTAATAACCGATGATTTTTAGGCGTAGCATCATTGCAATTATTACTTATATAATTATTTTTATTAGTTGATAGGTACCTACTATGTTATTCTTATACAAACTGCATTTTACTAACAGCGTCAGCAAGCCTATCAAATGAAAGGGATTCCAATTGTAGCTGTTGGCTATTGGCCATAGTCGTTTACTGTTGGACATAGACCTCTTGTAGGGAATTCCACACGCCACGGTCTTGGACCTATGTTTTACGGACTATGTGCCCTGGTCATTGTCACTTCAATTTTGCAATGATTGCAGCCGGTTCACCTATGTCGGTGACTCTGGTTCTCCTACGTACCTCCTCATTTCTGATTCCATCACGTAGAGAAGCTCGTAGCTCTTTCTATCGCCCGCTGCGTGACTCTGCTTTTGTGAAGCTCACATTACGACGCATGTCTTGGATTCTTAAGTTGATGACATTGTGGATCCGAGACTGGCACGGTCACTGGGAACTATGTACAATACTGATAGAATATTTTAAAATAATTAATTATAAAACACATATTAAACTTCATGAAATCTAATCAAATAAATTAGTTTTCGAAGACAGTATATTATTGTAAGTTAAGTTAAAATTGGCTGCACATTATGAAAGAAGCTAAACGTATTGTAGAGCATAATAATATATTCACGAACAAGGATATCCACAAAAATCGGTCTAGTTAAACTGATAAAGATCTGATTAACATCTACTTATCTCAAAAGTAAATTCGTATCGATAAAACTAACCAGAAATCTGAATGACCGAACGAAAAGTTATTTCTCGACCACGGAATCCGACTTGACCGGTTTAATTTTCATAACACCAAATGCATTTGCAGGTGTCAAAATTAGTCAAAATATCACCGCGGATAACTAAGCTTCTCTTTGTGTCGTGCAATTATTAATTTTGTATGCTTCGAATCCAATATCGTGACTTAAATATGATTTGTGATGCTTGTTGGAGTGATGATGTTGTTAGCAATGTCGGTTTTTGTTTCATGTTTGATTTGAAGGGGCTCCTTTGAGCCGAAGAAATGCGCTTTCTTTTTTAATGATGACTGATATCGCAGGTATGTTCTTAGTAACATATTCAAAGGTCTAAAGCTCGAATACTTATTACTTTGTGAAATCAATCGAAATTTATTTTAATGCATACTTAGTTATGCACCTACCTACCTCGAAAAATAGTTTGTTGGACTATATCATGTGAGAACTCGTACATAAGAATTAATTAAAAAAATAGTTAAGTTAAAATTAAAAGTAAATAAAGTGTTATTATATGGGAACTCATGTACAACAACAGTGCAAGCAAAATGGAAGAGGCCTATTCCCAGCCCCAACCAATACTTAGGGAAACTTAGGACGGTCGTAGGCACGAGAATAAGACACTGTTCGTTCAACAAAAACCTCTCCATTCTAGTTATCACCTACAGCCCTCTATGCAGAGCATGCATGGAGAGTGACGAGACGCCGAAACACGACAATTAGGACAAGGAAGAAGAAGAGAAAAATAGTGCTATGGGTAGTATTTGAACTGTTGCTTCTTTGGACTTCAATCAATTCCTTGGCCGTTGAGTTATTTAAGCCCTAAAATGTCAGCATAAAACTTATAGTATCAATTCTTACTTAATTGGTTTCTATGAGAGTAGTCATGAGTGAAGTCTAAACGTTCATCCATACCAATATTATAAATGCAAAAGTGCATCTGTGTCTTTCTCCTCCATTCAATTAACTGTTCTGACAAAAAGTCCAGAGAAAAGCATCTCGAAAATGGACAATAGTTACTTTTATCCCGCAGAATCAAAGAGTTCTCACGGGATTTTTAAAACCTTAGTTCATGCTAGTATAAGATAAATCAAGTGCTAAGTTTATCTAATCATTTCGTTAAAACTTATATGAATTTTTACTATCAAATCAAAACTTCCGTTTCCTTGCATTACCGTTGAAGGTTCATAAGAGAAAATCCTTTCGCAATGGCTCACTGTCCGATGGTCGTGATAATTGTTTATTGATTACGTCCGTTTATATTAACCAGCTACCCTGTCGCTTCGGCGTGTACGCGCGATGGAGCAGGACACGGTGATTTCGCGAGATACGATACGCCATCGCGATGTCTTAGTGTTGGACGATCCATTACCCATCGTGGGAACTTGCGAGCGTGTAAAAATAAAATTGAACGTTCATTGAACAAATATAACGTACTAGAGGATGCCCGCGACTTCATCCGCGTGGATTTAGGTTTTTAAAGATCCCGTGGTAGGTAACTGTTTTGATTTTCCGGGATAAAATATAGCCTATGTCCGTCCTCGGGATAGGTATATACGCTAACTCTGTACCTTTCGTCATAATCGGTTAAACTGTTGGGTCGTGAAACGCTAGCAGACAGACAGACACACAGACAGACACACTTTCGCATGTATATTATTGGTAAGATAATATGTGGATTAATATAGTATAGTGTAGTAGATAAGTATACTTAAGTACCTATTTGGTTTATAAAAGTACGGCTTAACTATTTCGTGAAAAAACTATGTTTGGCTCATAATGGTTTCAAATAAACGTAGTGTTGCTCTCATTTGAATATTAAACAATTGAAGTCAGTGAAATTTTGTAAATACATTCCAGGAACTAATGTAACGTAATGTGGTTTTCCAGACTTCCGTGAACTATATTCAGTTTCAAAGCTACAGCGGTCACAAGATTTTTACATACAAATCCTAAAACTCGTGTAACTTCCAAATGGTTCTGGTAAACCACAGATCTTCTTCCTGCGTCGCTTCCTCAATTTTGAGGATCGTGGTTCCCCTTTGACGCAATCCTTGCTACGATGTTCTTCCATTGCACTCTGTTTTTTGCCGCATGGATTGCATCACAGATGGGTGTGTTGACCGCTTCTTTTATTTGGTCTGACCGTCTCGGGCTACGTCCGCGGGGTCTCTTTCCTTCGATCTTACCAGTGACCATGAGTTTTTCAATATTGCTGGCGTTCTTCCTTGCGATGTGTGTGTGTGTGGTTTTATAAACCACAGATACCTATGAGTACATATATTATTTTCTAGAACGTGTTTACAAAATTACATGGAGTTTGATTGGGTAGTATTCCCAGCTATATGAAAGCATGAAATATATGAAAATATGAGAATAAATATATGAGTATATGAGAAATATATGAAAGCTTATAAGAAAATTTAATAAATAACTAAATTTGCCACTCAAGGACCCTGAAATATCAGGGGGTTTGCTGAAAAAAAAATTAAAACGAGACCGCTGTTAATGCTAATTAAACCATTAAGTTATAAGTACACTATTTACCTTATAATAACTGATAATGTGAATTTAATGAGTACACTTTTTACATTTTTATAAAATGCTATAAATTATTATCTAGATGGAAGCATTTAATTATTGATTTGTGTATTCATAATTTATGTCACCCATTTTAATAATAGTCGTCATTCCGATGACAATGATTCTATCTCCCATCATCTGCGTCATTCACCATCTCACGAGTGTCGACATCCCATCGATATTAGTTGACGAATTGCCTCTTCCCAAATTATGTTAACATAACAATGTTATCGGATGACACGCTGACAAATAGCTTGAATTTTATTGAGTTTAATTTAAACTTATTCAGATTATGTATATCTTTATTGGTCTTCATCCATCATCATCTCAACCTAGCTACGCTACGCTAACGCTAACCTACAACTAAGCTAGGTTCTCTTCTCAGAATGAGAAGGGCTTAGTCCACCAAGCTGGTCAAATGCAAATTGGCAGACTTTACATGCCTTTGAGAACTTATACCTATGGAAAATTCTTAGGAATGCTGGTTTCCACACGATATTTTTCTTCACCGTTAAAGTAAGCGGTTAAGTTAATTAATTATTAAATAAATTAAAGTGGTGATAGTCTAGTGGTTAAGACTACGGTCTTTTATTCAGGGAGTCCGGAATTCAATTCCGGGTTATGTGTGCTTAAAGCAAAAATTATAGGTTATATTCACGAAAGTACTCATATTTTCTGGGTCTTCTATTTCATTTTTGTTTCAAGTTTACTAATTACTCATTAGAAAACAAGTCTTAAAAATGCATATTTAAAAGCAAGTGTTAAACAAAATAATAATAATATAAATAAAACAAGATACAATTTGCACTGTCCCACATCAAGAATGTAGAATCAACCGCTTAATTTTTCATACCTTTAACTGAACTCGCTTATTTATCATCAGTTTGATCGTAAACTAAAACTGGTTCATTAATGTTCATAACTTTAAATTTATCCTTCTTTGCATACGTGCTAATATAAAAACAAAATACGTGCTTAAAATATTATCCATAAAGGAGATCGATAAATGTAATGAGTTAAATTGGAAATAATGGATTTTAATAATTTATGTGAACATTAATTTAATTTTTAAGCGATTCTATACTTTAGATCAGTTATTACAAACAAGTTAAAATAGTCAGTCAGTTGACTTGGAACTGAGGCTACAAAATTATAACTTATCCAATATTTTTTAGCAATGCGCCATATAAAACTAGCTGACTCACCTCGTAAGTATCACTCAGGAGTTTCTAAAAATCTTTACTAAGTTCGGTTATACATAACCTTACAATGCTTAAGTACATGCACAGCCATATATCAAGTTTCTAGACCCAGTGGCTTGAGCTGTAGGTATGGTGATATGTCAGTCAGTCAGTTTCTCCTTTTATATAATACTAGTTGATACCCGCGATTCTGCATGGAACATTCCAGGGTAAAAAGTAGCCTCGGTCCGTCTTCGTTGCTAGCTGTCGTTGTACCTAATTTTTCTTGAAATTGAGTGGAAACATTGTGAAAAGTAACACCTTACAGACAAACAGATAGACGGACAGACTTTTACATTTATTATATTAGTAGGTATAATGGATAAATTCAAATACTTTATAGTTGTATATTGATGAAATAAGTACGTATTATCTGACATCAGATAAAATGCAGATTTTTATCACAGATTGCTTTCGAACATGGCGAGTAGACGCTAAAGGGATATTCTATCTATGAATTGAAATGGTTCAATCGAATAGAAAATTGCGCTTCTTGAAAACTTTAATGACCATTTCTTAATTGTATTTATTATTTGATGTATTATGGATGCTATCGATGTAAGAGCACTCCTAATGAAAGAGGCGCTTTAAAGCTTCTGTTCTTTAAAGTTTATGGGACTCACAAGTGCAACAATAAAACAATTTATTTTATCTTGATTGGCCCTTTAGCCGTTACGGACATTGTTTTGAACGCTGTACTTTGTATGTCGGCTTGTCGAACATGATTCAGAGCAATTGATGTAAAAACTTTGTTGACTCGATTACACCGCAATTTACTCGACTTGGAAAACCTTCTATAAATATTTATTGTTCTTTATAGTCCTCTTGAAATTATACAGTCCATCGCGAAAGTCGTATCGCTGATTACAATAGGGCATCGCTTATTATTGTTATACCAGTAGCTTCTTTGTACGAAAATTACTATAGTAATCTATCAACTTATCAATAATTATATTACCCAGTAGTCAATAATTCCTAAATAATAACAAACTATTTTATTTCTACTAAATTTTCTATATCTAAAGAACTTCAAATTGGACTGATAAACAAGTTACGTCTTATTGATGAAAGCAACGTATGTCGAGGCAATTAAGCAATGTACCACAATCCAACGTTTTTCGTTCCCACAATATTGCGTGTAAACATGTTAAATTGTATTTACTCACGCAGTTTTTATAAGAAAACAGCGTTGAAACAAATACCGATTAATATATGTTAACAGCCCACGCTATGGTTAAGATTTTTAATCCAGAGTTAGCGGGAGGTCGGCGCCCACCCAGAGGTGTGGACATCTCTAACAAAATCGAATTAGAACAAACCCACCGTGTAAATACAACTTAAACTAAACTTTAAGACCATCTCGCTAAAGTACAAGATTCAAATTTAAATAAAAGCAATGGAAAAGGAAGCAGAATAATATATAACACAGTCAAATCAGAATATGGATCATAAAGTACAAGCGTGTTGAAATACATGTGCATATATTTCACATTAGTTTGATACATGCGGTAATTTCGTTTATGAGATCATTTTAAATTTGATTGCATGGTAAATGATTTACTACGTAGTTCTTACCTTTACTGACTTTGATTACATGGTAAATGTTTTACTTACTCAAATTTTCGCTTTTTATTTTTTGGTGTACGGAAAAATTACAAAAGGAGTCATTATTGAACTTCACAATATCTTCGATTTCATGCTCTACTTTTGATTCAGGATATGCTGCACTTTTTTATTGATTTATTATTAACTAATAACAACCAGTCAAGTGCGAGTCGGACTCACACACGAAGGGTTCCGTGCCACCGTACAAGAAATAACACTTTTTAATTATCTTTAATTTGCATAGCGGCAATTATGATTTTTTTATTATTTGTCATTATAGCGGCAATAGAAATACACAGTCTGTGACAACTCTCTACCTATTACGTTTCCCGTTGAGTACATGACAAACAGACGGACAGACAGACATATGGATAGGGAAAGGTTAGGAATAGCACCTCGTTGGCACCTTTGGGGTACGAAACCCTAAAATCATCAGTCGATAGTTTCGGGATTTTCATAGTTTAAAAAAAGTTGAGTTCAGTATGCATGAAGCAAATAAATACCGCACTGGCATCATGGATCTATTTATACGCTGAATGCATTTCCACCTTTAAGTCTTTCTAGGTTTCCCACAAGTCTTCCTGTCGCGCCTAATCTTGACAGAATAGCCTTGTTAAAGGGAGGTCTGTCGTCGACCCGAGAACAAATTGCCAGCTAACAAGAATAAAATTTCCAGCAAAACTGCTACTACCTTTTACAACGATAGTGACAAGGAATTTATAAGAACTGTTTTTCTGATCGTAAGCTAAGGTATCATGTAAGCTTCGAAAGACATGTAAAGAAAAGATTTGAATCCAGCCCAAACCCTTATATTTAGAAAGCTGAAATTTTGTTCAGCGGTTTCCTTTATAATATTATCTACGTATATTATAAAGGAACCTCTGAGCAAGGAATCATGAACAATTCCTACGGGAGTGCAGCCACGGGATATATGGGTATTACAAATGCGATACGATGATATTATGACGTGGTGAGTTATAGAAAATGTACACCTAAAGAACTGCCTACGTTAAAAAAATCATGCAATTTTTTGCGTTGCAACGCAAGACGACCTTTTGAATTTTAAATGTAGATTTCCGATATACAAATGAAGTTTAACGCCTCGACACTATACAAATCAGTGTCACCGCTCGTTGTTACAGTCCTCCACTCCTAGTTGTACAGGAATTGTTAGCGCAACGTGGCTGGCTGATATTTGCATGTGCTCGTTAACGCTGTACTAGTTGACGGACATGCGTCTGTCTTTGGTGATTGTCCTTTGGGACATCGGCGGGACATTGACGTGAGTACTTACTTATACCAAAACATTGTTACCGTGCCAATGTTGCTGTTAGCGTTATAAGGGATAATTGCTAGCACACGGGATTTGTGACGCCTAGAGAGACATCACTCTACTTAAAGAAGGATTTATCTTAGTAACTATTCGTGCCTGCACAAGGTGATTTCTCGATTTCCCTAGGACAGATATAGCTACCTGGCTTGTTATACTCGCAAGCCAGTTGGATACCATAACGTTTATCTAAATCAGTTTGTTTGTTTAATTTTTTTATTGCACATACTCGTATAAATAGAATTTACATCCATCATCAACCGATCACCAGCTCACTACTAAGCACAGTAACTCTCCTCTCACAATAAAAAGGATCATAGCGCGCCACGCTGGCCCAGTGGGGATTGGCAGGATATACATAGGCGAACTTAATACTTACAAGTGTTTTCTTGCAGTTAACTCTTGGTAGCGGGGAGAGGGTGATAGAACAGTGCATAGATAGAGACAATGGAGTAAAAAATATTGATATCAGTAATAGTTGCAACTGTAGAAAGACAATTCCCATTTCGTTTCACTTTATTCCAACAACTAATTACAAGTTCAAAGCAGCTGTTTTGACCATAAACTTTAACGTTAAATAAATCAATCAAATGCAGAAGCGGAATGTTTAGCAGTAAAATTTAATTTAATTGCCGTAAGTCGATTAAATCCATCGATTTTAAGGCGTATCGAATGCAATTCGAATTCGTTCGGGCAGTTCTCAAGTTCGGCTTGTTAATCGAGCAATCACAGATCTGATTGAATGTCATTCATAGCTTGATAACTATCCTTGGCTCGTGCGAAACCAATCTCAGCACCCTCTGTATTCTGTTTCCTCTCGATAAACACATATTGGTTTTATTTACTCAACATAATATTGTTATGACCGTCATTATCATCATCATTGTCCTGTCAATAGATAGACGTAAGTCTCTTGTAGAAACGTCCAGAGACATTACGCCTCTGTTGCCTAGCCCTCGCCATTAGCTAATTGAAGTGACAGTGGGCAGACCATGTTATCATAGAGGCGTTGGCTGTTGGAGCTGGAAAGTCCTAGAATGGAGGGCATGATGGACCGATGACATAAAAAACTGCTGGGTTAGGAAGACTAAGTGTGGGCAAGGCATAGGCCTTCATCATCATCATCCTGTGAACATGTGCTCTTGGACATAGGTCCAAGAGCACATGTTCACAGGCTGATGATGATGATGGTGATGTTAATGGTCTGTACATTCTTGCTTATTCTTAGAATTTTACGAAAATAGTAAAAAAAGGAATCAATTACACCAGTTAAGTAGTGCCGGCGAAGGGTTAATGTAACATTTTATGAGCCAATTTAATCGGCACAGCTTTATAGGCCATCTGACGAATTGCGATCCGGTACTTTAAGTGAAATTAGGATAAGATTATCCTTATCTGTTCCACCTTATAAGCTTTTACTTTTTTCACGACAAAGTAGTATTTAACGAGCGATAAACCAATTAGAATTCAGAAGATTTTTCCAATATGTCACTATAGTCCGGTCAATGACATTCGAAGCTATATTAATTTACAACAAGCTGAAAATTGGTGAAATCGTTTATAATATAATTATAAATAAAATTTGAAACTTCCCCATCTTTCCCGTGTATGGATTTTTGTTATTCAAGTTCAAAGCTGGTAAAAAAAATGAATTTTTCGCGATTTTCAGCAAAACGGTAAGTACTAATTGATAAATCTACCAACATTTAGATGGAACAAATATTACTCGAATATTTTAAGAATGTTTGAAAAACATGGTGGGTATATAGTTGAAAAAAACGGTCAAATGCGAGTCGTACTCGCGCACGAAGGGTTTCGTACCACTATACAAGAAATATCAAACCAGTATGATAATAATTTATCGCTCCAACAGCTGTACAACACTGCAAGCTTATGATGGACAACGCCATCTATGATATGATTCAAGTAAACATATGATTTAGTCGTAAACAATACTTTTTTTGTGATGTAACCACAAAATCATGGTTTTTGGATTTTTCCTTTATTTATTTGTTCTATAAGACATTTCTACGTGCCAAATTTCATGATTCTAGGTCAACGGGGAGTACCTTACAGGTTATAATTCCCCTGAATTGACAGACACGACAGACAGACAGACAACAAAGTGACCATTTATAAGGGTTCCATTTTTCCTATTGCGGTACGGAATCCTAAAAAAATTGTAATTAGTTACCAGGTTCGTTAATGATTTAAAATAATTTCAAATTCTTCGTGAGCGAAGATTAATTTGAGAAATTTCGAGCTACTATCCTCAAACTTCACTGACCGTCGAACGCCCACATAGAGCTTCCCTAACGAAATTACACACTCATTAGTTCTATGGAATGTTTGTTTTATTTTTTATCAAAGATGGCGCCGGCGCTCTAAAACTAACAGAATTAGTCACAGTCATAATATCACTGTGGGTTTATTAGGGCACCGGACGAACGGATATCGAAAAGTCATTTTATTAACCACCTTTAATAAAACAGGGGCGTAATTAATTCGATGCGACTCGCTGAGCGTAAGGTGTGATCTAAACTACTTATTAAATACATTGATTTCAGTTACAGTTATACTAGGCCTGATTATTTCGCTTTGAAACCATCTCTTTTGTGACGTCAATTTTTAAGTAGAATTACGAGTTTTAAGAATAAAGAGATAGAGGGAAACCGACCAAAATTGTATAGGTATTAGGTACTACTATGGATGTGATGCGATGAATCAATAGAGCAATATAATCACACTAATATTATAAAGGAGAATGTTTGTGTGTAGGTGTGTGTGTGTGTGTGTATGTATGTTTGTTACTCTTTCACGCAAAAGCTTCTTTACCGTTTTGGCTGAAATTTAGAACGGAGATAGACTATACCCTAGATTAACACATAGGCTACTTTTTATCCCGCAAAAATCCATGGTTCCCGCAGGATTTTAAAAACCTATATACCTACCTAACACAAACCTAGATATTCTACCTATAACCTAACACGAACGAAGTCGCGGGCATCAGCTAGTATTGGAGTATAAGTGACCTCGACGATGGTTACTTACTACTTTTAATTTGATGATTTTGATTTGTCGATATTTCTACTCAGTTGCATGAGTCGTGGTCACGAACGGGACGAGACAATAGTCACGAAAAGCTTAAAACTATTTAAAGTAGTTAGGTACACTATTCTTAAGGTCAGACGTTTAGTGATCTAACTTCTAAGTAGCTTCTAAGTAAGTAAGCTTTATTTTTTTAATTAAAAATCTTTCATTAGCAGTTGCATCCTACGACTGATTAGCATTTCGATTTAGCGTTAACATTTTAAACAAGTGACTTTCATTTAATTGGGCATCGGTAGCAAAGGATTCCTTGATGGTGACACGACGAATCCAAATCGAAACTAATTAAACAGTGATAGAGATTCGACACCTGACTCAAGGTTTTCGCCTTCGTTTTGCGACAGATGAATAAGTAGGGGTCGCAATTTTAATGCGTTAATGGGCGGGACAATAATAATCTCGTAGCCGACGGAGATTTTATCATTTCTATGTGCTGATAACTGTTTGATTGCCGGCAGCTTCAAAGGCAAATTGCGGACAGGGACGTCGATAGTGCTATACGGTGGTCCCCGGTAAATGTGCCTGATACATACGGCACGACAGCAAAATAAAAGATCGGTAATTACATTTTATCTTCACAGATACAATAACACGGGTACTTTGTATATGAGGTACATTAAGCTGAATGCGGTAACATTGGTAAGTGTTAATTAATGCTGGTTTGGTTCCGTGTGTACGAAGTGATTTTAAATTGTGTAAACATATAATACAATTTCAAACTTGGGATCTAGCATGAATTCCCCCTCCCCCCCACCCCCAAATACATATTCCTGCGCGTTATCATATAAGTAGATTTTCACCATGTTAGCTATGGGTGCTGTCATCGAAAAGTAATTATATATTTTTCGGTTTCATTTTTGATAAGTAGACCTAGAGAAAATGTTTTGTCGTATCGAGTATCAGTATAAGCATGTATAAGTATCGAGTTTGTGTATAATTTTGTAAATCACCGTCAAACATGTTACGATGATTTATTACCGGTAGTGCAAAGTGTGAGAGGGGTTGGAAAGGTGACAAAACGCACAAACGGATATGGGAAGTGGACACAATTTATGCCCTGTCAATGTGCCGTAATCAGTGTAAACCGTATCTTGCGTGGGAATGTATCACAAAAGGGGCAAATGTTTACCCTTTGAACTATAATTAGGGGTATGTATGACGCGTCAAATGATCGCGCAGTTCTAATATGAATCTTATTGGTGTCGAATCAGGATTATAAAAAACCGACTATTGTAATTAGGAAACATTTGGCATTAGAGATAAGTAAATATTATAAAATGTTCGATTTATTTGCAAAAATAAACTCTCGAGCAAAGAATCCAGGTGGTTATTGACATTATGTATAGTAACCGAGCCTTTAGTTTTAAGCTCGCAAGTTTAGTTTGAATTAAAATCGGTTACATTTTATAACTAACATCAGTTAATTAATATTAATTGAGTAATTAGTTTTTCAACTCGTTTTCAAGTTCAACATTCGTTTAGATAATAAATCTCTTAGGAGGAAGGAAAACTAAATCATGTCTTTAGTAATAGGTAAGTAGGTACCTTATAAGCTAAACGATTTGCCCAAAAATCTATTACGCAAGGTGTCATAAACTAAAACATTTTCAGTCATATATTACAAGTTGGGCCTTTAAAAGTCATTCGCCGCGTAATTGCTTACAACTAATTCTGTTTAAAGGCTATTAGCAATAAATACGTTAGGGCAATTTAGATAACACATACTACATCACGGTATTAAAAGTTAAAGGGTTACAGAGAAGTAACCGGTGTCTATGATATTTAAGTAGATGAGGATTGAGCTTGTGGTATAATAAATTGGATAAGTGCCTCCCATTTATCCGATTTATTACGTCAGTAGGAAAATGACAGATGTTAAATAATAAAAAGTAATTAAGTAACAAAGTTATTTGCGCAGTCATAGTCAAGTAAGTAGATATTATATTAATGTGGTTTATCTCATTTCACCACCTGCATATTTATATTATTATTGCAATTATAGGTACCGATCACTTGAAAAAATTAAGTATTAGTTTTCCACCTTGTGGCGAGGGGAGGTGAAAAGATGACATCAAAAGAGTCGCAAGAAAAACGCTTGATCCGAGCGGTACGAGACTGCGGCTTGACATATGATTAGCAGTGTATGTCTATCGGTTGACGACAACGACTACGATTTTTAGGGTTCCGTATCCAAAGGGTAAAAATGGAGCCCTATTAATGTCACTCTGCTATCTGTGTGTCTGTCTGTCTGTCCGCGAGTCACAGGTCTCTAGAGTCGTGTAAATGAGTTACAAAGCTGTAGTATTTGGTGTAGAATGTTGAACTAAAGCCAAAAATAGAATTAGAAATTCGATTAAATTATTTTTTTGGATTTTTTATGACTGAAAAAGATTTTAGGTAAATTATAAGGCAGATTATATATATATATATATATATTTTTAAAATTTATAGGCTATTAAGAGTTTCAAAATTAAAAATGGGAGAATACACACTGAGTATTTATTCATCCAAGTACACACTATTAAAAGTTTGACTGTATTTGTGACTGCCTCGTTAAAGTTTTACTAAGAAAACAAACGTCATTTTTAACCCCCGACCCAAAAAGAGGGGTGTTATAAGTTTGACGTGTGTATCTGTGTATCTGTGTATTTGTCTGTGGCATCGTAGCGCCTAAATGAATGAACCGATTTTAATTTAGTTTTTTTTGTTTGAAAGGTAGCTTGATCGAGAGAGAATTCAAAAAAATTAGTTCAGCCGTTTAAGAGTTATCAGCTCTTTTCTAGTTTTCTTATAGAAAAGAAGGTTAGATAACCCTTAGGTTTATAATATTCAAGTGTCAATTGACAAATGTCCAGCTGTCAAGATGGACGTTGCCTAGATATACATAATTATTTATTTGTAAATGATGTTTTGGAAAACTCAGATACTTTGGATTGTAGGCGCGGAATAGTCCAAGAAAATCGGTTCAGCCGTTTGAAAGTTATCAGCTCTTTTCTAGTTACTGTAACCTTCACTGGTCGGGGGTGTTGAAAATTTTTAATTTACACTTGTTATAACATTTTCATTGAAATGAAGACTAAAACTAAAGGTGTGTCTATTCCAATGTCTTCGAAATAAAATGTTGAATTTCTAAAAATGGTATACAACTTTATGATGGATATCACGGTATTTTAAATGACCGGGAACTGTATATCCGTTGCTGAACTTGCGATCATTTGTAGTGTTTAGGGTCAAACAGGAGGCCAATTTAGATTTTAATGACTGTCAGGTTTTTGTATGCGTGTGAATTTTGTATAATTTTAATGGAGATAAAAAGGATGTAGATACCATTATTTGTATAATACCATTTTTTAAAGTTTTAGGTTCCTTGAATTGCCTTACGGTATCCTCTGATTTCAGAAGGAATAAATTAACTAGGTTTGTTTATTAGGCTAGTAATTTGTATACTGCTCTGGGAAAAAGCAACTTTAATAATTTTAGGTCGTGTATCCCCGTGTATAACTAAGAATAAACGTACATGATACTTTATATTTTTTTTCGTATTGTTCTATGCTGACCAAAGATACCTTTATAAGTACATAGAAAACTACGTGATTTCTATTTGCTGTATTATAATTAGATTTCGCATTCAAAACTGTTGTATTGATTATGATTAGAATAGGTCTACTAAATATAAATCCTACGGAATTTTACCAAGTAAAAAATGTTATATCCATAAATAAATCTAGTATCAAAACCAATTAAGGTTATAACAAGTGTAAATCAAAAATTTATAAAACCCCCGACAAGTGAAGGTTAGAGTAACTAGAAAAGTGCTAATAACTTTCAAACGGCTGAACCAATTTTCTTGGATTATAGCTAAGAACACTCTCAATCAAGCCACCTTTCAAACAAAAAAAACTAAATTAAAATCGGTTCATTAGTTTAGGAGCTACAATGCCACAGACAGATACACAGATACACACGTCAAACTTATAACACCCCTCTTTTTGAAACAAAAAGTGTCATTTTCCATTGTTGTAGCTTTCTAAAAATCCACTATCGATGTTCGTCAGAAAGACTCCATCCTAAGGCACTAAAATGGCTTTTGAATTGCGTCAAGCGACCACAATTCGTTCTAATTAGTTGAGGCAAGAGTTAATTAATAAGATTTGGCATCAGTTGCGGCGTCTGTCGTCAACATAAACGGCCCAGATAAATTTTAATCCTTATATTGAACTTTTTAGGGGTTTATAATGTAAGAAGTTACATTCACGTAACATAACATTCTATAGCATACATTTCTTTTAGATATCCGAAGAACTTGCCTAATTTTAGTCATATGACGGAAAATAATTTCTTTTTAAAATAGGGATTAATAAGTTAATAAGTTAAGCTGTTTGGCCGTGAAAAGCCAGCAGACAGACAGACAGATAGGCAGACACACTTTCGCATTTATAATACTATATAGTAGTAAGTAGGTATATGATGTGACGGCTTTATCCTGCAGCTTGTTAGTACAGATGAAATAATTTTATTAGAACAAAAGCATTCACAATTGGATTGTCAACTGAGTTAAGCGAGCACAATTCGTTCTAATTAGTGGTAAGAGGTCCCAATTAAGCCGATTTGGTAAGATACACCGACTGCCTGTATCAAAAAGGTGTAAAACTGTATATCCATCCATACTAATTTATAAATGTGAAAGTGTGTCTGTCTGTCTGTCTCCTAGATAAGATGGGGACATCTCCTTATTGTTACTGCTTATTTCCGCCGCTTTATTCATAAGTACATTGCATCAATTTATTTTTGCTTATCCGAAGGTACTAGAACTAGGTCATTAAACCTAGTACTTAAACGTTTTCCAAGCAGAATAGGTTGTTGTGGAACAGTCGTTAGAATGGAATTGAACTTAGTCGATGTACTATTTCAACAGTCTGAACCATTCTTATAAGGGCCAGATCGGAGTCGTATCGGCGATCAGTCGTCGGGTTACAATAATAACCCTAATGATACCTTTAGGGAAAAGGTGTTAAAACGTTTATTGAAATACGTCAAAATTGAATTAATAGCTTTTTAACAAGCCGACGACGGCTCGGTTAAAGTTTTTATTTTTTTTTCAAATAATTTTAAATTGAACGGTTTAAAATTATATCCATTTCAGAAATTGCTTTATAGTGTGGGAGGATACTGTATGGCTAAAATATCTAATCTAAACCATATTTTAACCTTACTTAAAATACCTAGTTTAAAATTCCAATAAATAAGACAATTTTGTCATCAGGACTGCACGGAATAATTATTTTTCATGAATAACTTTATCCTTATAGGTGACACATAATACCTACCTTATATCCATAGGTAATATGGTGTTGATAATATCAAAATGTTGAGCGGAGTTGAGTAAAAAAGTAAAAGGAAAATAACGAAATTGTCGAGACAGAAATATAGCAAGTAATGCGGCGGAGTACAGTCAAAAACTATACTTATTAAAACTATTATTGTTGTACATGATTTATCTACGTACAAAGAGTCAGTATTGATGTGATTTACCTATACAAATAATTATAATTAAAGTAATGTAGTATGTACCTGTGATTTAAAAAAAAGACGTACTTATATTTGGACTCACATATTAAAAAACCCAGACACCTATTGTTACATCCTTTGTTTCTCTGTTTAACTTTCTTCTAAAAGTAAAATGTACTTATGTTATAGCTTGAACAAAAATGAGTTCACAGATAAAGCCAAAATCATTCCTGTATCACACTATCGTACAAAAAGCCTAGAATGGCTGAAATACTGAAAGCGTGCGCTGCAATAGGCGGGTATTCCAATAAGTACCCTTTATATATTTAATCAACTACGCAATTTGAAGTTTCTTTCTCATCATAATATCGTGTATCACTGAATTAATGATCTAAATATATACATAAAAGGAAAAGTTGATTGACTGACTGACTGCTCTATCAACGCACAGCTCTAAGTAATAAACGGATCGGGCTCAAATTCGGCATGCAGATAGCTAAAATGACGTAGACATGAACTTCTAGAAAGGATGTTTGAAAATTCAACCCCTAAGAGGGTAAAATAGGGGTTTGAAATTTGTGTAGTCCACGCGGACGAAGTCGCGGGAATAAGTTAATTAACTTATGAGTGTTAATATCTTGATCATGGTGACTGGAAAGTGCCGTTTCATTTTGATTATATATCGACAGACGGACACTCTGACATTGAGATTCACTAAGTAAGGGGTAACGATTGAAGTGCCAGTATTTAAATGCATTTAATTGACGATTCCTGTAACTGCTATAAAATTCTGTGTCCAGCAGAAACCGTTGGTCCCCGCCTTGAGAGGTTTTGAGCCAACGTCGTTAATTTTAGGGAACGGACAAACGGACCATCTTCAGGGCTGCCATCTACGGTTAAGTTATCTAGAACACAAACTCCCAAACGAAAGTACACAAAGTGAACAATCTGTATCTAGGCTCTAGAGGCCTTGGAATGCATGCCAATTACAAAATTGTTAGGATAAAAATATGAAAAAAAAATCGATTTAAAATCCAGTTCACAAACGACAATAATTATTTTAAAAACCATTATTTTTTCATCTAAACAAAGATAAAGTACGTGCTATCTGGACAGGTGACAGCCCTAATTGTGACTCCGTCGATTTATTATTAAAATCAGGCTGTCGCGCGCGCTTCCTGCTCCCAAATTGCTTATAAAATTGGCGACCGCTCGTGCCGATGTTGATACCAAAAAAAGACACGATTTTATTTTTCAATTATCCAAGATTGTTGTATAGAGAGCAATTTATCTTGCATGCCAATATGCAATATCTGAAGAATCTTCGCGATACAAAGTAACAGTAAAAAATTGCCAGCAATTCTTTATCATAAATAATTAGCGTTTATTAAAGAATAATCATTGTATCAGTGAGACTATTAACACCTGATGCTTTTCTTTGCATAAAATATCCTCTTAGCTTGAATACCTTCAATGTGAGGATGAATAATCATCTTCCAGGCAAGCTTGTTTCAACCTTTCATCATCATTGCGTTCGATTAGGCAATATAACAAGCGTAAGCTTATATTGACAAAAAGGCTTTTCTTAGTTCTGACTCAATACCTAACACGATCTTGGCTTTCGACACCATAAACTGGTACTTCTGCTTTTCGGAACTTCAAATTAATCGGCTTTTCTAAGGATCTGCAAGGAGAAGGAACAGGACCATCCGTGACAAAATCATTCTTAAGGAAACCGCCATGTTGGATGTCTTGGATTTCGTGTGATGATGAACAAACTCCAGAACATAGTTTTGTACAACAGCCATCCGGGTAATAACTGACTCTAACTGATCCTTGCCATCAGAATGTTTAATATTGGCATAATTTTTCAAAAGATATTACTCTAACCTAACCTGACAGCAAGAAAACAACTCAGAACACTTAGATATTGTGAGATGGAGTATTGGAATCATATCACAGAGGCCATTGGAATATTATTGGAACGAGAACCGGAAAAATACGCAACATTCCATACCATATGTGACCATACTCCAATTTCGAAGAATACTTTGATTTGAATTTCGGAATGTAGCCCTTTTTATTTTATTAATTAGAAATTATGCAGAAAGGTTCCGGTAAGGCAGCGGACCGGTTCATAAGTTGCGTATGCGGCACGTGTTACATATGCATATCCAATAAGCTAATCGTTGGGCTCACATTTTGTTATTAGAAATCTGTGACAAGTTTGGCAAGAATGTTTCGGACTGAAGGCTTTGGGGACGCACGTGCGGTCAGTGCGTATGCGCAGATGTATCGCGACACCTGCCTTGACGCCGGCTGATCCCTTTCACACCTATCGAAAACTATATTTCTATCCCTTTCCTTTAATAAGCACTTTTAATTCCAACAAAGTATACGTAAGCGCGGTACCCAGATCAGCGCCACCGCATTTTACTTTATGTGACCTGTTTTTTAATGATATGGTCTAAAATAGTTCTTAACTCTCATTAGTATTCCTGACGCGAGCGTTTCAACCCTGCAGTCTATGGCCATGTTTAAAATGCAGCCACCAACATGTTTGGGAACATGTTCTAGACCATACCTATATTTGGTCTTCCATTATTTGTCCGATCATCGTTAAGCGGCAATTTGAAACTGTCAATGACTGGTCTGGTACTCAATATCGTTCTCATTATCGGCAAACAAGATAAAACGACCAATAAAACAATGCAACTGAAGATATTTTTCTGTAAAAACAAGAATACTTAGAACAATTGATATTGGTTATAATACAATTATATCGAGACAAGACAGATTATAAACATAGATGGAAAATGTATTAGTTATAAGAATAACCAAGTAGGCAAAATTTTCCACGAAAATTTGCTATTTTCCGTGTCGAAAAAATATTGGGAAACAACTATTTAAATTGGCACATGCTTTTTTAGCAAAACCAAAGCCACCCACCCAATTTCACCCAAGTACAGCCAGGCCTATCATCTAGCATACAGCCAAGTAATTTCTCAGTCAACACTACAAATTATTAAAGTGGAACAATACTCAAATAAGACATTATTATCAATCTTTCAATAGATACGACAAACTTTAACTACATATTGGGAGTTTTAATAACATATTAGATACAAAATATGCGAGTAATTGTAGTTACGAATCGCTCCCGTAGGCCCGGGAGTCTAATTTACTCAGCAAGAGGTAATATCATGCTGGGCTTTTGTCATACCAATGTCATTAATCAACTTCTAATCACATACGCAAGAATCTTTGTTGCCAACCCATTCCCCTGAGTGTGGCTAATTTTGTAACGAACCGTTATTTTTGTTACCTGAATATGGCAAAGCCAAAACGAAGGATTAATTTAGCTATCTATGTAAAAAAAATCTTGTATTTTTAAAAGTTAACAGTATATAAGTGATATATTGCAAATTAAACATTTGATTTAAGCAAGAGGTCAACGAACGTTACGTAAATAGGCCACTCGAAGTCAATACCGCGTTACAGGCGGGGCACTGACCCGAGTTATGTACTCTATACATTGGGTTTTGAAAAATACTAAATCACTAAAATTACAAGATAAGGCAAATGGTTAGTAGCATTGGATTGCATTTAGGTAGTATAATAATAACCCTTCACTAACTAAGGACGGGTTTTAAATAATTTCAACGGGATTTATTTAGAAAACCTCAATTCACGCAGATGAAATCGCGAGAGAAATCTAGGTTTTAGTAACGAGCTGGAAGTACAACTCACGATATGTCATGATGACTACCGCTGCGGATAAACGATCAAGTTTACCGGTCAAGTTTGCAGTGGAGTTGAACCGGCGTCTAGTAAACTTGACGGTTATCAGTGTGGATGATGTCATGCACACTTGACGGTTGGCTATGGTTGACTGAACGTCGCGTCGCTTTAACTTTACTGCAAACTTGACGGTAAACTTGGTCGTATATGGCCAGCGGTGGGCCAAACGAAATTGACACCCGTTCTCCTTCTATAGTAGTGGGTACAGTTACAATACCAACTAAAAGTGAAACTCAATTTGAATATTTTCTCTAAGGTAAAACTCCTCATAAGTACCTTAATTAAAGTTCTACGCAATGGAACAACCGCCTAATTAGTTTATCATACATGTAGAGATAATAATAAAAATATGCAATTAAATTAATAACATGACGTAGCCGTACGGAAGGCTATTAAAGGTTTCATAACTAAGGTACGAATGAATAAAAATGTCACACAGAGTCAGGAATTTTACAGCATCTTCAAGACTGCGGCTTAACTTGAACTTTTAATTTAAAATCGTTAAAATGTTACGATTACTGCCCACACATTGTCGTAGTCTGAGAGACCGGGACTAATCAAGTAACTTCATAAATAAAGAGACATGGAAATAGTGACTCTATAAAAACATATAACTACTAGATGATGCCCGCGGCTTCGTCCGCGTAGATTTATGTTCTGTGATCCGTGGGAACTCTTTGATTTTCCGAAATAAAAAGCCCATGTCCATCTTCGGGATGTAAGCTAACTCTATACCCATCAAAATCGGTTGCACTGTTGTTGAATCGGGCCGTGAAAAACTAGCAGACAGACAGACACTTTCGCTTTTATAATATTAGTATGGAAGTATGGATCACTGAGTAGGTATCTGTTATCTAAATAAACATGCGGAAATTGGTTGGAATAACATTTTTTGTTTCAGTTACGAGCAAAAGAAGCAGTTAACTTATGTTAATTCTCAAGCTTTTTTATGCACCCACTAGGTGATGCCTATGACTATGTGCACGTAGATACAGTTTTTTGGAAAATATTGCGAAAACCTTTGATTTTCCGGGGTAAAAGTAGGTTATGTGCAGTAAATCAGCTGTCTCCACACCCAGCCAAATCGGTTTAGTCGTTATATTATGAAGGAGTAATAAACATCCAAGCTTCTACATTGATAAAAGATACGAGTATTATTAGGGTTTTAGAGTTTTAATTTCGAGACGAGAGTAAAGTAAGAGAAGAAATAAAAGGCTTTTTAACTTAAATTTTAATTTTTTATTTAATTTCGTGACCGTTTCCTAAACTATACAAGTCATCGATTACACGCAAGACCACCAAAAGAGGATCTCAGTAAAATTCGCTGAGACGTTACAATTTAATTAAGAGCTCTCTTCTAATTAATACTTCCCTCACCACTTTGTACGTTTTACGTGCGATTGAGCATCAGCTTGTTTTTACTTAGGAGACTAACCTATCAAAAACATGCATTTCAAAATGTTTAACAAAGCGTCATTTGTATAAAAAGTGGTTTGAGTGATAAAATTGTCTCGCATGAAAAGTTGAGAAAAATTTGGAACTTACGACATCATTTTATTTAGCAGGTTAGTTAGACAAATACAGAATTACTCAGTTTTTGGCATAATCATTATCATCTCAATTCTTAACCCATCGTTAGCACACTACTGAGCATTGGCCTTCTCTTAGAATGAGAAGGACTTAGGCATTTGTCCACCACGCTGGACAAGTGCGGATTGGCAGATTCACACACCTTTGCGAACAAAACAAACCTTTGAAAACATTATGAAGAACTTTCAGGCTTACAAGTTTATACTTGATGCTTTTCTTCTCCGTTAAAGCGACTGATAACTGATTACTTTTAAAAAGCACATTACTCCGAAAGTTAGAGATGCGTGCCCGGAATCGAACCACAGACCATACCTTATGCGTAAATTGCACGGAACCTCCCGAATAGGAGGCTGAAGTTTTAACCTCTATCACCACTTCAGTTTTCATTCCAGTACTCTTATAGAGTGAAATATTATTAATTTAGTTGTGTGACTGTGAGAAAAACCAATTAAACTGGTTTGACTACGTACCGCTTATCGCTACAAGTAGTTATTCAAATTCATTATCACAATAAAACTCTTCCCAAGCACTCATCCGGAGTACAGAATAAATGATCAAAATTTTATCAAAAAACAATCTCCGGAGCCACCGGGTAAGTGATGTCTTAATAATGACATAAGGTTAAAATATCACAAGATGCATCTCGACTTACATACTGAGCTCCAGCCGACGACAAAGGCAGACCTTCCCCAAGTATTTTGTCACTGTTTGATCCAATCGTTCGGTAGGAAAGAAATATCTATAAAAACGTGCACTGACATCCGAAAAGGGTTGAAACAAATTTTATTAAAGGCATGCGATTATCTGGCCACGATAAAAAATCTAATAAGGCTGACGAACGAACTCGTTAATTCCACCTTCAAATACCACCAGTAATATTGATGTACAATGTCACGAAAGTATCTTTAATTAAATAAATAATGCCCATTGTTAACTCTACCTAACTACCGACAAGTCAATATAGACCCGAAAAAGAAGAAGCATGAACGGCAAAAACAAATAAAATACACACAAAATAGAAACGTGTAATTTAACAGATTTCGAATAAGACATCGAACCAATTGTTTGAAAAGGGCTTTTTATGAATCAATCATGTTATTATTTTTAATAGAGCATACCTATGATATTAAAACATCTGCATCTTGTAGGAGGGTAAATTTTAATGCGCTATGTAATTGAAGAGTTTATTACGAAAAAGAACATATTGCTATTTTAAAAATTCCACGAGAACCATCTCCATTACTTTCAGCCAAATCTGTTCTGTCGTTTTGGGGTAACAAAGGAGTGACAAACATACGAACTTTCACATTTATAATGTTAGTAAGAACTAAGATTAGTAGTGTTTCACGACGATTATATTCTTACTCAAAAATTGCCATTCATTTTTCAAAAGAACCCACAACTTTTTATGTAAATTCATATAAATATTGCATTTCTGGTATCATATCCTCCTGATATTTTTACATCCCGCCACCCAACGTGCAAAAGCGTTGAATGAAATATCAATTAGAGGAGTTTTCGGAGTGAAAAAACTACCTTGATTTCTCAATTTACTAAGTGAATTCATTCGTGTATTGCCATGTGTCATTTACTGTTTTTGCATTAAGTCTGTTTGGGCGGTAGGGTAATAAGGAAAGCAACAAGTTTATTGCAACGTACTTGTAGCTTCCTTAAGATTCATCTCTTTCATGTTGGTATTAGTCATAGTCTATACATTATGCTACAAAATCTATCTTAGGATCTAAATTAGGTTGAGAACGAGTTATAGAGTTTAACTTTTCTAATATTACTGTAGGTTTGGTATATGTGCGATCTTGTGATTGCATTGATCGTCTTATTCAATTCGCTCATTTTATTAGATTTAAGAAATTTTTTGTCTATTTCTAGGTCTCTTCAGACTTTTCCGTCATAAAAATCATCACTACATGGTATTTAATCAGTCTACTGCGTATGTCTTTTTGAAAGAGTTAAAGGTCAGAAGTGCTGAATCATCATCATGATCAACCCATCGCCGGCCTACTCTGAGAATGTGTCTCCACTTAAAATAAGAAGTTTGGCCATAATCCACCATGTTGGCCAAGTGTGGTTTGGCAGGCTTCACGCATCTTTGAGAACATAACTGAGAATTCTCAGACAGGTTTCCTCACGATATTTTGTTTATACAAATTCAAACTTACAACGATCGGTGCAAAGTGCGACATGATTAAAAATTTTCACGTTAAAGTCAGTTTATAGAGTCTTTGCCTTAAGAGTGTGAAGTGTAAAAGTTTTTAGTCTCGCGACAATGTCGTTCCGAGTGTAAACAACGGGCAATAACACGTATTTTTTGTACATTGATTTATTGTTTCAAGTTTCAAAAATTTTGTTTTTTGTCTCGCGCCACACACAGGCTTTGTTGTGCTTGACTTAGTATGCATATAATACCAGTTTCATAAAATTAACATGTGCCTATTGGTTAGCAGTTGTATTCCATACTCCAATATTTTGTCTGACCATTCATATCCAAATTAATAATACATAATTACTTAGCGAGGCGTAACACAGTTATTTTGTTAGTAACGTAAATGAGCGAGAAAAGAAGATTTCATTCATTTATTATTTCATAGAAAATACCTATAGGTATAAAATAAAATAGGTATACCTATAGGTATAAAAAAAGCTCCGTGTAAAATACCTATAGGTATTTTACACTGAGCTTTTCTATGAAATAACAAAAAAGCTACAAACCAAACATTTTATAAAATATTTCGTTAAAAGATGATTGCAATAATATTGTTTAAGTTTACGCGAATGTCAATATTGTCAAGAAAATAATCTTTACAGAGACTTTATTATTTTGCAATTAAGCTGGAAGTTAAAGGTAGATGCACACTCTAGGTGAGTACATCATTGGACAGAATTCATTCAAACATAGAATTGATGCCTTCAACTTAGGTTTCATATAAAAACTATTTGATTAATGGACTATTTGATTTTCCGGGATGAAAATAGCCTATATCGCTCTCCAGTTCTAAAACATCACGTCTGTCGTGTCGATCCGTTGCTCCATTGAAGCGTGGTTGAAAAAAAAAAACTAAAAAACAAAGACACTATCGCATTTACAATATTAAAAGGGACAGTAGCGATAAAAAAATCTAAAACAATATTGTTTATTTTAACTTTGATATCGAAGAGATTTTTAAAGCGTAGGTATTCAAATCGACTTAATTACATATCATAGTATTTCCTTTTGTAAGTAATGAAGTTCTTATTGCAATAATTTAAGTCAAGATAATTGTATTTTCTAGTTCAAATAAGAATCTATGTGAGACTTATTACAAAATAAAAATCGACGCTGATTTTTTTACAATTTCGCATTCATTCAAAGGATAAAGAGTACAAGACGGAGCTTTTGTTTAATATGTCACCATTTTTAAATTGTCGAGTTAAAATAATTGAGACTCTACACCGGGCGCCGCTGTCTAATTGGCACCTTATTTAATTCTCTTTGGTCATTTTGGTAGTGATTCCAGTACTTACTTGTTTTGAATATTAAGGCGAATTATCTGTATTGCTCTGTATATCTTGAAAAAGGCAACCACCGAATTTTTGACTGGTTCTTCTCGATATGAAGGGCATATCAAACCAGTCATATGAATCTATCATTGCAGTGGTAGATTCATTTGCATAATATATTATAGAATTTTACAAACTGCTTTTTAGTTGTAAAAGTTTATTTGAAACAAAAGTTCCTAATTCTATCTTATTGTTTATCGCAGCCGTATTATTCTACATTTATCTCCCAAAATGCTAAGATTTGAAACCATAGATAATACACATATTTGAAACTATAAAATCTTGCTTAAACTTTTTCAGCAATAATATAATCTTGCTTTCTGTGATAATATTTAGCCGAGTTCCCAGCTAGATCTCTCTTCTCCGAATTCATAGCAAACTTTTAAAAACTTGACACAATATTTTTCCTTTAAAAACTTTAAGCCAGTCAAATTTAAGACCCTTACTTAGTTAAAACTGAGCTTTTAATTTTTTATCAACTGTAACACCAATGCTAAAATGCAACAATTCCCCTTAAGCTACTTCTTAATTATGACTGGAATTTTTATACTCGGATAATGGTAAGCATCTTTGCTAAGCGGACCGGGCGATTTTATTTCCACTTTATAGCAGTAGTATTAAACGTCTCGGCTTCTCTTATGCAAGAACGGGAGGAGACCGGTAATCTTGTTTAAGTGCATCTTACTTGTACCGAGAGGAATAAAATCTTAAGTGTTATGTGGTAAAAATGATATTTTTATACGGTAATTTTGCGGAATACCTTTATTAAAGACGCGCTGGCAATATAATAGAGTTTTATACAAATGGCATGCGAATCGTAAGTAGCAAGCTTTGTTTTATTTTTTATGTTCTACACCTACCACTTAAACACTTATTTAAAGTAGTTAAACGTCGTTAACTACTTGAAATAAGTATTCAAAGTCAGGTGTACCATTTTCCACTGTAACGCTTTCAAGCCTAAACTTCGATTCATCACATCAGGCCATTAGAATATGAACACCAATATTTCTCCTTCAGAAAAAAATGTTTCCAATAAGAATAAACAGTTCGGTATGAAGCGTAACAATAAAATAAAAGGTAGATATTAAAATACTTCAGCTTTGTCCGAGTGGAATTTTTGAAAATTCTTCCTTATTGGATGTTATAGGCTCAGCGATTTTAGATGTACCTATGTTGATATACTCACTACTACAAAAACTAGTCTACTCGTTATTCTACATAGAATTTAATAGCATAATATGATGAAGTTAAATTCCTCGGTTAGCTAACAGCATCTCATCAGCTCAATTCGAGCGGTTCCGAGATGAATTTTTTACGCACGCTCTACCTATCAAATTCATAGGATTCAACCTTTTTGACTAATTAACAGCCGTTGTTTACGACTTGTGAAAATCAAAAACTAAGTAGGTATGGTTTATTTATAATCCTTCTTAGGGTTCCGTACCCAAAGGGTGAAAACGGGACCCTTCTTTTCCGTACGTCCGCCCGCGCCTGTCCCTCCATCTGTCCGTCTGTCAGCGGGCCTTATCTCGTGAACCGTAATAGGTATATAGAGTACATACATTTTCACAGAATATGTATTTCTAATACAGCTACAAATAATAAAAAAATTAAAAATGACCGCCTTGAAAATTAAAAAACTCGACTCGACTCGACTTAAAAGACTCGTTCTTGACCGATTTTTTATATCCGCAGTTTTATAGATATCAAAAGTCCAATAGCCATCTACTTCCCGCTGATCCGATGTCATGTGGGGGGTACCCAAGGAGCGATAAATCGATTTCTATCCCTATCTACTGGATAATGATTGAAATAGACGTGTTATTTATGCATCATCTATAGCGCCCCATGGCGTCATCATGTTAATTACTCGGAATTTCATCAATAACTCATTATCAACATACTGGTATGGTTTTTTTGTTTACGATTATTATCTGTGGTGGCGTGGTGGAGAAATTGTATGGGATAATCGATTAATTGCTGTAAGCTATCGAATAAGCTGTAGGTTGGTATGTGATAAACCTCTCTGAAGGTACTGCAGAGGTGAATGCATCAGCACTTCACCAAGTAGGTAGATATTATTAGGTTTTTTCAGGCCGTAAGTAGATTAAGCTAGACTATACACCTACAGATATATTATGTAGACATACTAACATAGTATGAGTGCATTGATGACTATTGGGTATATTGTTTTATTGAACTGGCTGTGATGCCTCAATTAAGAATATTTTTAACAATACTTAGTCAATTTTTGAAAAAAAAAAACATAGCCAAACAATATGTTTCTACTATTACTGGTCATTTGACTATCATATAAGTTTTAAACAGCATTTTTGATGGGACCTTTTATTTTTTTTATTGCCAAAAGATATGGTTGGCTTATAAAACTATCCCAAATTAATACCACTTTATACCTTAAGAACCTATAATCATGACCAGATTTTTTATTGCCAATAGAAAGGTATAGGCTTATAAAAATACCCCAATTCCTAGAACTTTATACCTCTCAAGTTACAATTTGGTCTATCAGGAAAACATTCAATGTTTTGCCGTAGACTTCCGTTTACACATTCATGCATATTAATGAGCCACGCACTAGTATACGATCTGTATACGATTTAAACTTTTTAATTAGTGGTAATGTCTTAATCAACTGTTAAGACAATAACCGATGGAACCCATGTGAACCCAAGATTCGGGATCTATTTTATTTATTTATAGCCCCGTAAAACCTTAGATTGCTAATTAGTTTTATGGACATTTTTATTCTAGGGACGGAACACTTTCAACTTTGAATGAAGATGATCACTGACTTCATAAACTTTTTTCTGTATCATAATTTATCAAAATTTATGTCTATTTACAAGCCTTGGTTTTTGTTTTACCTAAAATAAACCGTCAAGCTCATGGTACATTGGCGCAAAGTCGAACCACAGCAATACGTTTAATTTCTCAAAAATGTTTCAAAGCGAACATATTATGTACCTGATGCGTACAAAGTGTGAAGAAAAATGAAAGAGGTCGCGTAGAAATATAGATCTAAACAAAGTGTATAATAGAGTTAAGGTTCAATAAACTTTATAACATTTTAAGTGATTTAGTTCTTTGGCTCGTAATATGCTTTGAGCGTTAGATATAAAAAAACTTTACGATATAGGTAATCAAAAGTTATATTGAATGCAAAATATCTAAAAGTAAAACATAACAATCACGTGATTAAAATAGCCACTTATAAAATAAGTTTCAATAATTTTTATTGTTCAATTTTGTTTCTTTCGGCGATCGCTACAATTAATATAAGCTGTTGTAAAATGTATCTATAATTATCTAATTGTCACTACGAGTAAGATTGTTGATTGTGACAAATATACACGTACAGTGATTTGTAACCTCAAACACTGGAGAGTGAGTATACCTACTAATAAAATCGCATTGGTTCCGTATAGTTTTTTTGGCAAACTGTGTAAATCTGTTTATTTGACACAGCCATTTTTAACCCCTGACCCAAAATGAGGGGTGTTATAAGTTTGACGTGTGTATCTGTGTATCTGTCTGTGGCATCGTAGCTCCTAAACTAAAGAACCGATTTTAATTAAGTTTTTTTTTGTTCGAAAGGTGTTCTTAGCTATAATCCAAGAAAATCAGTTCAGCCGTTTGAAAGTTATTAGCTCTTTTCTAGTTACTGTAACCTTCACTTGTCGGGAGGTTATAAATTTTTAATTCACACTTGTAAAAATGAGTTATAAAGTTATAAAGTATATAATATCATAGAAACAGATATAAGATGCATACCTATTAGAATTATTATGAAAAATATATCTTCTGAACAGTGTCATGCGCAGGGTTTTTATTCAGGGTTAGGCATTATAGGGATAAAAATCCTAAATTATATTTTAGACTGCAGAACCCTAAAACGAATACTATTACAAAATATTATCATGCGGTCATTATACCCTTTTTTGGAATCTATTACAAAACAAATCACGTCCAAATCCAAACCACGGAAGGATCACAGGGAACAATAAAAATCTGGCGCCAACTTCTCAGAGATTATCACACGTTTCTGTAATGACGATGAAATTAGTACTACGTGACGATTCAATGAGGTTTTCTTGTACAAAAGTAAAAGTTCCGACCACTATTCCATAGTGACGCGTATTCGGAAGCCAGGAAGGGGACGTGACTTGATTGTTTGAGTGTTTGTGAATGAAATTCTTTTTCTCAGTAAGCTGAAGCAGCTTTGGCCTATCTTTGGTGTTAATGAATGAAAAAAATGTTGTCGTCATCGTTTTAATCGATAGAATAATATGGGCGTGATGATGGAGACCTATCCTTTAGTATAAAGTGACGTATGGCACAACTACCAAAGTAAACGTTTTTAGAGTACATACCTCAAAAGGAAAAACGGAACTCTTATAGGACTACTTTGTTTTCTGTCTGTCTGTCTGTCTGTCCGTCTGTCCGTCTGTCGTGTCTTTTAAGAAAACCTATGGGTACTTCCCGTTGAGCTAGAATCATGAAATTTGGCAGGTAGGTAGGTCTTATAGCACAAGTACAGGAATGAATCTGAAAACCGCAAAGTGGTTACATCATTAAAAAAAAATTAAAAAGTGTTTCAATTTTCAAAGTAAGATAACTCTACCAAGTGGGGTATCATATGAAAGGGCTTTACTTGTATAATTTAAAACAGATTTTTATTTATTTTTATGTATAATGGTTTTTGATTTATCGTGCAAAATGTTGGAAAAATACCCGAGTACGGAACCCTCAGTGCGCGAGCCTGACTTGCTTGAGCTATCCGTTATATTATCACAAACCTGGCTTCGTCATGACGCAATACACAATAAAATTTTGGTTCTATTAAAAAAAACAAAATACCTAAGTTTTAGCAACCACTGCATTACAAAGAGGTTACAAGCTTAAATGGATATTAGTTTCACAGTAGAAATGTTTTGACCTTTTTACTTTAGTCGATCTTAGCTTAAGATTTTTTCAGATTGGAATCTCACGATAGCTATCGCTTTATGATAAATAAACAAGCAAAGCGTGTGTTTCCATTAGGTCCAACATCAATGGTTAGGTACTGCCGTAGATTCAGGTTTGCTAATAATCCTGTGGGAACTTTTTGTTTACTCGTAAAAATAAGTAAACTATCCTAGTTACCTTTAGGGCACAACCCTGTACCAAATGTCGTCAAGATCAGCCAAAGATTTAGTCGTGAAAACGTATGAAAATAGATAGGCACGTAGACAAACAGATAGGTGGACACAGACACCTCTTGCATTTATAATATTAGTATAGATTTTTATAAGACGATAAATTTCTTTAGTTAATAGAAAAAAAACATCAAAATCGGTTCATTTGTCTTTGAGATTCCTATGGACCTATTCGCTGACATACCTAATACATAAATATTAAGTATATGCGACGGATACATAACCTCCTTAAGTCGCTTAAAATATATGAATTTTAATCAATTTATTCGACAGGGTAGCTCCTTCTTCGAGCATAGACCGTAACAGTTTTAGCAGACTGGGTAGTTTGACTCCTCCTTGACTACTCATTTTCACGTATACTCATGTACCTATAGATTTTTATAAGACGATAAATTTCTTTAGTTAATAGAAAAAAAAACATCAAAATCGGTTCATTTGTCTTTGAGATTCCTATGGACCTATTCGCTGACATACCTAATACATAAATATTAAGTATATGCGACGGATACATAACCTCCTTAAGTCGCTTAAAATATATGAATTTTAATCAATTCATTCGACAGGGTAGCTCCTTCTTCGAGCATAGACCGTAACAGTTTTAGCAGACTGGGTAGTTTGACTCCTCCTTGACTACTCATTTTCACGTATACTCATGTACCTAAAGTAGTTACTTTCATTGTTGCCTTGATTTGATCCGTCCATCATCATTGGCGTTCTGCCTCGTGATCAGCAGTGTCTTCGACTGTACCTTCATCCCTCACACCTTGTACCTTGATAGTCATTCTGTAGAAGTAACGGATAGTGCAATGGAAACTCGGTTCAAAGATCTAGCAAGAAATATAAGGTGACAATGAATTAATGAGACGAGAGCCTCAGCATCTCGGCAACTATTTATAGGACGCTCGGGGGTGCAACATTACACGGCCCGTATCGAGTTGCAAATTTAGTACGCTAATTTTAATTTAACGGGTGTGTTTAATCCAGACATGCAGTTAGATAGTTCAAAATATACATTCTTTGAGAAAATGTCATAATCCATCATATTTTTAACCCCCGATCCCAAAAGAGGGGTGTTATAAGTTTGACGTGTGTATCTGTGTATCTGTCTGTGGCATCGTAGCTCCCAATCTAATGAACCGATTTTAATTTAGTTTTTTTGTTTGAAAGGTGGCTTGATCGAGAGTGTTTTTAGCTATAATCCAAAAAAATCGGTTCAGCCGTTTGAAAGTTATCAGCCCTTTTCTAGTTACTGTAACCTTCACTTGTCGGGGGTGTTATAAATTTTTAATTTACACTTGTATTATTATTTGTTGGTTGTGTTTATTATTATTTGTTGTTTTATGTTATTATTATTCGTTGTGTTTGCAATTTGTGTGTTTGTATGAACGAAATTTTTTGGAATATCCACCGGACAAGTTGGAAAGGATAGTATTTTTGTGTGACAACACTTCTCATTTACTTTATTAGTAAATAACTAGATGAATTAGATAGAGCTTTGTCCACATGGATTTGAGTTTAATAAGAATCCCGGGAGAACTTTTGAATTTCGGGGACTAAAAATAGTTTATGTTCTTCCCTGTGATGCAGGCTACCTGTACCTTTGGCCGTAAAAATCTAGCAGACGGATAGACACAGAGACACACTTTTGTATTTATAATACTATAGGTAAGTAGTTTGGATGGATTTGGTTTGAATCAGTTATTTGATTCCAACAAGAATATTCCAACTAGATTTGCTTAACAAGAAATTTATGCTACATAAATCTTATAAGGACAACTCTACAGTTAGTCTACGCACGCGTAGCACTAAAAACGCTTGCAAATATCTATGCCTAACTAGAGCCTCTGGCCGTGATTGGAGGAGCGTTGGCAAGGCAAAGTGAATGCCCGCCAATCGCAGAGTATGGCGTAACAATAGGTTGGCCTACGCTTGTAGCAAAATTGCGATCCGATACGATAGTGCTTAGAATATACTTACTTACTTAACGGTATACTTATATTCAGTACATAAGAGCTTACTGTAAGGCACTTTTAATATACCTACTTAACGCTAAGTTTTCTTGACTACGCGCTCAAACTAATACCTGCCATATTATTACCCCATAGCTGGAAATATACTACTTTAATTCAATGTCATTTTTACCATCTATAGACTTTGTAATAGATACTGAGATTAACATGAAAAATGTCAAAATAAAAGCAAATTATATTCTTTGAAAACCGTATATGTACATCTATTATTAAAGCAAATAGGTAGGCAGGTAGGTATGTCTCCTGAAGCCGTGTAACTTTCGAGTAAAGCCAGAGTAATATACGTAGGTACCTAATGCGTTTCCGCATTTCGCATTATACTTATATATATAAACATTGTGAATTGACGACGTTCGTGTGAGTTGATCACATTCTTCGTTCTAATTTCGTGTTTTTTCCTAAGTTGTCACGTTTTAGAACTGAAAAGTATCATTAGGGCCTCTGGATTATTTTGGAATTAAGTTGACCCACAAATAAGAACTGCAACACCATAATGTGCTAATATATTATCTTGCAGGGTAATAAATTATCTTGTTCTACTAAGATAGAAAATACTTTGGACACAAATGGGGAATTAATGTGATATTATTGCAAGTTTCTGTGATGAAACCTAATTAATAGACTAAGACAGAAATATAAACAACACAATCAATACAACAAATATGCTAATATCATGTTCGACATCACATTTTCAAACTCCACGTAAGCAGATGTTCAGCTAATAAGCGATTATCATATTAATTATTTTGTTATACAAAACGTTATATGAAATATCGTTTCATAATCGACATGATTAGAAAATTTGTTGAAACTTATAGTGGAAAACGTTTTTAGGGTTCTATATCTAACCAACGGGACCCTATTTATAAGCCTCCGCCGCTGTCCGTCCATCTGACTGTCAGCGGGCGGTTATCTCATGAACTCTATTAATAGATAGAGAGTTGAAATCTTCACAGATTGTGTATTTCTATTACCGCTATAATAACAAATAATAAAATAACTAAGATGGCAGATATCAACATGGCTGCCATGCAAATAAAAAATAAAATAAAATAATCTTAGTGTTATAGGTATCTTGTACGATGGTACGGATTTACGGAACCCTTTGAGGTCGAGTCCGATTCGCATTTGACCGTTCCGTACCTGAAGGTTGTCAACGGGACTCTATTACTAATTAGTAACTTAAACCGTAAACTTAAGCCTCCGATGTCCGTCAGTCCACCTGTATGTTTGTCGGCGGGCTGTATCCCAATAACCTATGTGTATTTTTATGCATGCTGCTTAGAGCAACAAATAATAAATTATTTTTAAAATGATGCCACGTGCCATGTAAAAAAAAAAAGTAGATACGATCTTTTTCGATGGTACGGAACCCTTAGTGTGCGAGCCCGACTCGCACTTGACCGATTTTTTATTTATAGCGCCATTACGATCAGCTACCGCTTTGAAATCGCCCGTTGACACTACAAACTGGTCCATCATAGAAAGTGCGTAATTTGTGTACACCTGCTCAATAAAAACAACAGACCACCTTATTGCAGCTAATGAGATTCCAATAAATTAGGGATTATTTCATTAAGCCACAAATTAAATAAATCCAGTTTAGGAGTTGCCTAATGATAAGGTTTGACCCCGAATCTCTAATGAAACTAGTTAAATTGGGTGGCAAAAAATACTGTGGAAAAAATTTATATTTTGTTAATTTTTCCCCTCTGCTTGTTTAAAACAATGCATGTTGCATTGCAATGCATGCAATGCAAAGTGAAAGCGCCGTTTACGCGATTCCGTTCAGATTTAAGAAAACCTATATTGGGAGTTAGCATTTACACCTAACCTAATAATGTCAGTCTTAGCGTGAACGTGAAGTCAGACTATATTTTTTCGTTCACATTAGGTATGCTGACAATACATTGTACGCTCTGAGCTACGCAGCGAATAGGTAAGGTACCTATAAATAAAAATAAATTAAAATCTGTTTTAGAATGTGCAAAGTAAAGCGCTTTCATATTATGATAACCCATTCGATATAATATTAATCTTACTTTGAAAGTTGAAAATACTAATTAAGTATTATTTGTTTATGACCACATTTTTTTTTAAACACGAAAGTACCATCAATTTCATTCATATTATTTATTATTGACTTGGATTAATTCTAATAATGACAACACAAATAAAAAGGACCACATTTTTTTGTGATGTAAACACAAATTCATGGTTTACGGAGTTTCCCCTTATGTGTGCTATAAAACCTACCTAACTGCTAAAGTTCATGATTCTAGTTCAACGGGAAGTACCCTGTAGGTTTTTGACGGACTAACAAACAGACAAACAACGAAGAGATCCTATCTTTTTTCCTTTTGAGATACGGAACCTTACCATAATAAGAATTCTATATAGACTAGAGGTACTAGGAACGACTCCAATATATAAGTAATTGGTTAAGCAATAAAGTAAGATGGTATCACATATAAATTGTACTGATAATGTTTGTCAGTGTGTTTGTGAAACTTTGGTAATTGTTACGTTCGTCTAATCTGAAATCGTTGGAATAAATCAAGCTCAAGCAAGAAATCAATTCGAACTCTTTAAAACGTCGTCGTAAAATACCTAATTACTTCGTAATTGTAATGACAGGTTAAATTCATTGAGCACATTGAAACACGTAGCGTTCATAAAGAGGATGAGATAAATTAAATCTTTTAAAACTGACTTAAAGGGTTACAACATTTATAAATACAGGTCAAGTGCGTGTAGGACTCTCGAATTGAGGAAGCCTTATCTTTTTCTTTTTAGGGTCTCATAATAAACAAGGAACCCTTAGGTATAGTTTCACCATGTCCGTCTACCGGTCCGTAGCTTAGCTCAGAGACTATTAGCACTAGAAAGCTGTGATTCGACTTAAGTATTTACTAATTTAATTTTTATAAATTAAAATTTAATATTTATTAACTATGCGGACATAGTGGTAAAATAAAGTCCTGAAAAAAAAAATTGTTTAGGGTACCTCCCCTATAGGTATGTATAGCGGGGACGATTTTTTTTCTAGTCTACATGGTGTGGGCTGTTGTAGGATATTTAAGTTTTTCAAAAATATTGCTATTTTTTGTTAAATGGTCGAATCAAGATCAGTTCAGCTATTTTGAATACAAGCACGAACAGACAGATATACAGACATATTAGCAAGGTAACATAAAAATTTAATGTTTAAGTTTTAATAATTTTAGAATAACTATCTGAGTTTAATAAAAGGCACTTATGCATTTTTAAATCATAGACATCAATTTAGCACCAATATTTGTACCTACCTACCTATAAGTACAGGTAGGTACTTGTACCTGTAGGTATTGGTACCTACTTATGAAATAATACATAGACAAAGATAATTCTTGCATCTAAACGTTACCAACAGCACTGCATAGTGCAATTTTATTACGATAGAAATAAATAAAAACGCAAATAAAACCGCAATACGTTGTTCGCCGTGGAACGTCAATGAGGTACAGTTGAAGAAAAAATATTAATTTGATAAGAAGCCAATTAAATTAACATAAATAATAGACTGAAGACAAGAATGGTATTTCCGAGATTACATCATAAAACTTATGTTTCCACACCCACTCAAATTTTAAGTCTCTTAATTAGTTATTTGTCAATTTAATGAATCAGTATAGATTTTCTCCTAATTTATATCATCTTTGCCAATACTTATTTAGAAAATTTATAGATTAGAATAGATACAATTTTGCGAAATACATTGACATGGGCATTATTGCTACTTCTTTAGGTGATTTTTGTCTTCACAAGCGCAAAGGTGAATTTTCACAGAAAGTGTTTTTTTTTTTTTTTCATTTTCCCACTTTCACACTTAACACGCAGCGGTGCGAGTGCTTTCGCTCGCATACTGTTTAGCATCTTAGTTCCAGAAGCGAATGAAAGAATGCTATAATTTTCAAACTTAGTGAGATTTTGCATAGTGATTTTCCTCAAATTACGTAAAGTAACAAGTGTAACATAATTTAAAAAGACTTTTCAAGTTATTTTTCCCATCACCATATGAAATAGTCTATTTTTAGAAATGTAACATGAATGTACTACGTTTTGTATGACTCATGCAACGTACGTTATACCATGTCTGCAGCTTCATACAATGTCATACCACAATTTTTTTCAACCGAGGCCTGTCTGTGATAAAATAAAAGAACTCTAAAGTTGTTTTGTAGCATTCCGTTTCATAGCGTCGCGTGCTATTATACTCAATAAGTTACGTGTGCCCTCAATTTAAGTAAACGCTAAAAATAAGACTCTATCATACTCATTTAATACATATTACCATTTATCAAGATTAACCAACAATCAAGGCAAGAAGTGACCGTTTATAGTTCATTTGACATGAATTGCTAAACGCTGGGTTCGCATTGCTCGAGGCATATTCGACTCGACTGTACATAAACGCGTATGTCGCGTGGTTATCCACTATTAACCGTGTCCCGTCTCGCTACTACTAGTAGATATGCAATAAATTATACGAATTATATGCTACGGCGCGTACGTGCGCCTGTGATATATTGTGGAATGGCAACAAGCGTAGAGCCCCGGTGTCAGCAAACACAAAATTATACACTCTCCTCCGATATTTGCGGCCAACAACGCTAATGCCCGTATACATGTGCGATGCCTCCTTTTATTTTTGATTGTTTCGGTAAATGATAGCCTTCTAGATGACTAGAGAAATTATTGCCGCAACTGAGTATAATTTAGAGGCCGAGGGAGAGCGTTTGTTTCGATGACAATCGGAATCTGTCTGTGTCTGCTGTCGCCGCTTTGTCATTTATATGACTTGTATCTTGTAACTTAAGTAATATCTTATGGCTGTCATCAAAGTGCGCTTTCTTACCGACGCGAGGGCTTTTTGCAAGTGGAATAAGCATATTTTATACACATTATCATTTTAGTGTTAAAGTTTATGACGTTATTAAAAAGGTACCTATAACGAAAGTAAAACTTTGTAGTCAAAATTCTCATTCGGTCAAAAATGATGAAATACCTATGTGTTTCAGGATTTTTTTGTAAATTCCACCCCTCATCTATTTTCAAAAATTCCATGCGAGTGAAACCGGGATGGTTAGCTAGCCTAAAATAAAGGTCTATAAACTCAATTCTTGTAAAATACCAAGCAAATATTCATATGAGGCTTTTATAAAGCCTAAACATTAATATAATTATGACTGCATTAAGTCAATGATTGGTTCCGGACCTACTGTTAAGTCTTTAAATTTGACGACCATTTTAAACAAAATCATACTTTAAGCAAGCTGTGACGAATGCAGAAGCGTAACCGACACGGCAATTAAGGGTATCAATAAATTCAGGGAATGACAACGTAATTACAACGAGCGCACACTGAAAATGTCCGAGTAATAAAAGAGACCTGGCAACCGTGGCCAGCTACTTACCTCCTCCCATTAAGTAAAAGCTTTGTAATCCAATTAAATTATAATTTGAGTATTAAATTATACAATGTGACCAGTCACAAAGTGCACAAACGAAAAGATGCGAAACTAGGCTCAAAATCATAAAAAAGTTTATAAAAATCGAAAAAAAGTATGTTGTAATAGTTTTTTTTTTAAATTACTCCTGAAGTATGCATGAGCTCCTTATGTTAATAACTTTAAAACTATCAGGGTAATTGAGTTGAAATAAACACAAAAATAATCTTAAATATCATTTTTTGAAAATGAGTTCAAAAAATAGACATAAGAAATCATTTTTAATTTGCAAAATACAAATCCCATTATGGTGCGTTATGTCTTCATAAGTTATAATTCATTTCTTAAAGTGTAATACTTGGCAGGAGATTTATGACCAAAATATGATAAATGAGCAGTTTAAAAGTAGTACCTACTGAGTATTTCGCTCATGATACAAGCATGAAAGATTAGGCTTGACCAATCAGGAGTGCCATATTCTACTAATTGGTCATTAGCTACTGTACGTCATGGTATTAAAATTTATCGCCTTATGCGTTGAAGAAAGTTTCATGATTGATTTCAACAACTTTACGAATATGGTTGATCAGATCGCGTTTATTGGCCATATCGGATCGAAGATGCGGTTCGTTAAATGAATGAATACAATTTATACTTTGTAAGAAATATTGCGAATAACCTGTGGAATCAGCACACCAATGTAAGTTACCACTTTGTCCGACTTATTTTTAAACGAGTGGTTTGAATTGCGCACTTGACTA
Source organism: Maniola jurtina (assembly GCF_905333055.1). Classification (NCBI taxonomy): domain Eukaryota; kingdom Metazoa; phylum Arthropoda; class Insecta; order Lepidoptera; family Nymphalidae; genus Maniola; species Maniola jurtina. The sequence goes on along the minus strand of NC_060034.1, from coordinate 6,000,546 downwards.
TATAGCCAATCATACTAATATCTATTATGAATGCGAAATTGTGTTTGCCTGTCTATCTATCTCTCTGTCTGTCTATCTGCCTGTCTGTCTCTTACCTACGAAAATCAAAGAGTTCGCACGGAATTTCGAAAATCCACACGGATAAAGTCCATCATCCAGTCATCGTCCAGTCCAGCATCATTTAAATTCTAGACATGTCTAAGTTATCGAATTTATAAAAATTGTATCAAAATAGAACAAGAACTAAATAAATCTCGATAAAATTATTAACTTACATACATAAATACTTTAAATGTTATACACGATTGTATTGAAAGTTAAACAATGGAACCCCTACCCTACATTTTATGGAAATAACATTGTAGCTCCACCTACAAAGTTCACAGCGAACTATTTATGGGGTTGAAACAGGTAATAGGGTGTGTTATTGTAACGATTTTGGTAACCTCGTAATAAGGGTTGAATACAGATGGCGACAGCGTGCCCGTTAAGGGATGAAACTGTGTTTCGAAAAAGTTTAATAATTTAGTTTCTTACGAACGTACGTACGAATTAGCTAGTAATTAATTAATAAGATAAAATTAAGTGTCAATCATTTGATATTCTACAAAACGGTACAAACCCTTGTAACTGTAATACAAAACGGGAATCTAAATAAAATGTGTGCGTGACGTCATGGATGACGTAGCTTGATCCGCATGGTGTCACACTGCGCACACGCTACGCACCTGTGTTAGATAACCTGACCTTTCGAAATATAAAAAACTATTATGCATGCTTACTAATATTATAAATGCAAAACTATGTCCGTCTGTCTGCTAGCTTTTTCGGGCATCATCTTGTTACAAATAATTATTATTAAGTACTAGCTGATACCCGCGACTTCGTTCGCGTGGATGTAGGTTTTTAAAATTCCCGTGAGAACTCTTTGATTTTCCGAGATAAAAAGTAGCCTATGTGCTAATCCAGGGTATAATCTATCTCCATTCTAAATTTCAGCCCAATCCGTCCAGTAGTTTTTGCGTGAAGGAGTAACAAACATACACACACACACACACACACAGACACACATACAAACTTTCTCCTTTATAATATTAGTGTGATTTTTCTGACGATATAAATAGCCTTTTGCAACGGAACGGAACAGAGTGCTGAATGATAAGATGAAGCCAACGACACCTATTCATAAAAAACCAGCCAAGTGCGAGTCAGACTCGCACACTGAGGGTTCCGTACTAGAGTCGTATTTTTTTTGACATTTTGCACAATAAATTAAAAACTATTGTGCATAATAATAAATAAAAATCTGTTTTTGAATATACGTACAGGTAAAGTCTTTTCATATGATACTCCACTTGGTACAGTTATCTTACTTTGAAAATTATGAACACAATATTTTAATTGATTTCGGATTTTTTTGTTTATTTGTGCTATAAGACCTACCTATCTGCCAAATTTCATGATTCTAGGTTAACGGGTAGTAACCTATCGACGGATAGACTGACAGACAGACAACAAAGTGGTCCTATAAGAGTTCCATTTTTCCTTTTGAGGTACGAAACCCTAAAAATTTTAAGTAATTAAGAAGGAACAGATAACAAACATACATACAAACTTAAACTTACGACACTCCCGTAGTCGGGTTGAAACAGAGGTCAATATTAGTGCGTGACGTTACGGATGACGCAACACGCAGCGGACGGCGACGCACTGGGCACACGCCGCACACGCCACATCGCACGCTACGCACCTGCCGTCTATAACCTGACACTTGACTATACAGTATACATACCTAATTCTAACTATTTTTAGGTTCCGTGCCTCAAAAAGAAAAACGGAACCCTTATAGGATCACTTTGTTGTCTGTCTGTCTATCCATCTGTCCGTCCGTCGTGTCTGTCAAGAAAACCTATAGGGTACTTCCCGTTGTCCTAGAATCATGAAAGGCAGGTAGGTAGGTCTTATAGCACAAGTAAAGGAAAAAATTCGAAAACCGTGAATTTATGCTTACCTCACAAAAAAAAATTAGAATGTGTTCATGAACAAATAAAATTAGTTTAGCTTAGACTTTTCATTAAAAAATATCTACGTAAAGAGGTGTTAAAATCTGAAAGTCTCCATCCAATATATTTAAAATTGAAAAGGTTAAAATTATATTCACTTACGCGTATTTTAACAACATAAAAAATAAAATATTTACATTTTAAAAAATATCGCTAAACATTCATTGGAAAAGTACCTAACAACTTACGGATAGTGGAATAAACGATTTTAATTTGAGTAATAGCTATGCGTAATTCCATGTTTATACATTAGACCTAGACAGTAAAATTGCACTTGAAATTCAGCAAAAACGAATGTGATAAAAATCAATTAACATTCCTTTACAGTCAGCGAATAACTCACAGCCAAGCTAAAGTAAAAGTGATGTCTAAGTTAGGCTTTGATATTCCGAGTTCCCACACGCACCTGTCTTGGACGCAGGAGCGTAGGCGCACCGCTCCCATTAACATCTTTGACGGGAATGGATAATTTAAGCTTAGAATAGCACCATAATAATGGGGCAGATTACAAAATCCATCAGACATGTTGCCCTATTAACCACATAGTAGGTCCAAGAAAAACTGGATAAGTAATAGACAATTAGTAGAGATGAGACTAGCTTTTGCACGCGACTTTGTAAGTAAACCTAGATATTTAATTTATCTACTTGTCTCGTACATTATTACTCGTACAAGATAACTTAAAAAAATCATACAGATCTCTAGCAGTTCCTATACAGTAAAAGAACTTATAAACTATAAGTAGAAATGTACCTCATTTTTAACCCCCGACCCAATAAGAGGGCTGTTATAAGTGCTGTGTATCTGTGTCTGTCTGTGGAATCGTAGCTCCTAAACGAATGAACCGATTTTAATATACTTAGTTTTTTTTGTTTGAAAGGTGGCTTAATCGATAGTGTTCTTAGTTATAATCGAAGAAAATCGGTTGAACCGTTTGAAAGTTATCAGCTCTTTTCTAGTTTTCTTATAGAGGTTTTTGTGTTGGGGGTTTTTTAAATTTTGAGTTATATTATTACTGAAAGAAGAAAATGAACTTTTCCAAACAAATCGCACAAACTATTCCCGTTCCGTCGATAAGAACATCGCCCAAATGGGTAATAGTAATGATTGTAAAACTTTAGTAATATTAAGAGATATTTATTCTGGGTTGCTTGCAGCAAATTAAAAAAAGTGGAGATTTAAACTAATTTAATTTACGAGAATCCTAATGGAGTCCCGCAATTAATTTCTTTTGACAAACAATTTATTATTCAACATTATTATCTAAAATATTTTTTAATGTTGATAACCTTAAAACCTTCTTTTTTTAGTTGTTAAAAAATTATGCCAAACAAAAGCAGGGTAATATTTCTACATGATGTTATAATTTTCTGCAATAAACAGCTTTAGTTAATGTAAGCTCAACATTATCAGGATCGGAATATCGTCCGTGACATCTTTTACAGCGTCTATTTTGCCTAACAACCTCTAGAGCGAATCTCGTCCGCCGAACAAGGTAATGGTCAGGGTAATTATGCGCTACAACCACTGACAATAGCTGTGCAAGTTCTATCTATAGATAACATGTCTGTAAAATGTATTTCTGTACATACATTGATGTTAAATAAAAAAGAATTTATAAAAAATTAGCTGAAGAGTTTATGTCTTCAATAAACCAAAAAGCGCTTTATTATTTTTCTTCCGTCTAAGTTTGATTAAAATCATTAAAATGCTGTACAAAGTCTTTTCATTTCCAAAGTCGAACCAAGGTAGGTGCAGGCCCAAACCAATTCTAGAAGGAAATCATAGGATCGATCGACTATAGGTAATGTAAAAGTACCTACTACGCGAAAAGCATCGCGGGCAAATCTAGTGGCATAATAATGAGTGCCGGTGTATTTTGATCAACGGGCAACGTGCAACAAGTAGCCGAGGCGGAGAGAGCGTAGGCCCGTGCGTGCGCGCGCGCCGGGCACGCGCCCCACCGCGCCGCGCGCCGCTGCGCTACTTAGTGTCGGGGGTGCGCGCCACCTCCGCCAATCCACCGGCAACCTTCGCGGCACGCACTCGTGCGCTCCACTTGACCTACTATCGATACACTCGCGATGCCCATGGCGGCGATTCACGCATACCAAAACCTCGGCGTCAACCAAAAGCTCACGCAACTGCAGTCTCCCGCGCCGAGACGCCTGGCGCCTGCTCCGGTTGACACGACGCGGTGCAAGAAGAAGACTTACCTCCACCACCAGCCTTACCCTACCCAACCTGCATCTGTGGCTCGAAGAAATGCAAGGGAAAGGAATCGAGTGAAACAAGTTAATAATGGATTTGCAGCGCTCCGTCAGCACATTCCATCAGCTGTTACGGCTGCTCTGGCAGGCGGCAGGGGGTCTTCCAGAAAATTGAGCAAAGTGGATACTTTGAGGTTAGCCGTTGAGTATATCAAGAGCTTAAAACGATTGTTGGAAGAGAGTGAAGAAGGATGTTCAGATACGCAACTGAGTTTGGGTATAAACAGCAGTGGACCTCAGACGCCTCCTTCATCTGAAGAATCTCATTCACCCGCACCTTCACTCGTATCTGAAGGTTCAGCGGGACCTACCTGTCATGATGCCTACGACTCCTATGATCCGATGAGCCCGGAAGATGAAGAATTACTCGATGTCATTTCTTGGTGGCAGCAGCAATGATTTAAGGTTAGTTGCATATTTTGATCTTTTGTTTTCAATATTTATCTGTCTCTATTTCTATCTAAAATTTCTTGAGGATGTCAAAGGAATATAAATAATTTAAAGTAGGTACCTAAATCGTGAACTTGGCTTACTTAAGTGTGGCAGTGATAAGGCGACAAGGTTACAAGAAAAATTGATAAGATAGGTCTTGTGAAATCTCGTGAATGAGTCCTTAATGTGTGTTGATATAAGCGCCGGAGCTTTGATAGTTCCAAATTCTTATCACTTTGTTTACATTTTTGTCGCGACTTTATTGACTTTATAGTTAGGAGAATTTTTTGTTACCTCAATGATGATAAATTTTAGCTTTTAATTATTTTCGGCGTCCTTGTTAGTATAAAAAGCTCAGGTAAATATCAGAAATATGCTAAGCTTTTTGTCCTATTCGTTAGTCACGGTTACCTACCGGGTCAGGTCTATGCTTTTATGTTGCACAACTTCAAAAGAGATTTAGGACCCTCTGCCTTACGAGGCAAAAGGTAAACACATCCACCATTATAGCAACGCATTGAACCGTCGTCGGGTAGACTTTATCTATTCATTGTTAAATAACGTTGGCACAAAAGATTGTCTTTGACAATAGCGAATCTTAAAATATGTCGTTTCATAAAAACTTTTATAGGATACGTACCTAAATTTTTTGCTAGATATTTCACCAGCCAGTTTCAGACAGGTTTATTAAGTAGGTGCATTTTGCCCGCATCTTTGCTACTCATTTTGCTAAGTAACAATTACTTCTAAAACTCTTGTGGTTCGTCCCGCATGTAGTGAGAAAATTGCACATAAAAAGTGGTGTATTCTAATAACAACAGGTCCTTAGAGATCGCTCTGATTTGTTGCAAGTGGGAACAGGTTTCGCATCACTGCCAACCTCTGTTTGTTTATCTTAAATCAATACGTTGCATCCGGTCAATGAGAGCTGTCGACACATATTTTTCAGCATATGGTCAATCTCTTGAGATCATCTCGAATACGGTAGCGCCATCGAAAAACTTAAAATTAAAACTCGCAAAAAATAAGTAGCCAACTTCGCCGCCCATTAATTTATTGTACCGGAAGACGAAATCTCGAGAGGAAATAGAAGGGCGCTGAGGGAAGCACACGTGTTACAATATTTGCTAAGCACTAAGCAAACATCTGGTGATACCAGTTGGGTTTTCATGGGAATGATATCTCGAATCGACAAGTCGAGTGCTACGGGTAACTAAGTATTTCAAAATAAATATACCTATATGTAATCGTGTTTCCTTTTTTCCAGGTATCGTGATTTACGGTGATCAAAGTGCGGCCATTGAGCGGCTTGTTGATTGTGAAAAAAAGAAGTATTCGCATCAAGTAGGACTCAAACGTTGGAGCGCAAGAGACTCCGAGAGAACCTCTAATTAAGCGCAATCAGTATATTCCTAATGAGAGGGGATAATGGTGGACTATAACGACCCCATCGATGCATTCCGCCGAGTGGCTGAGCAACCGAACTCTGCTTACATTTCATACACGGATGAAATAGCAGTACCAAGACTGAAACGATTTATTGTTCCATTTAAGCATTTAGTTGTATCGTAGAAGACTTGATTCACGCTGTGCCTTTATGTAGCCTTATCTTAGCTTCCAATAAGATTTAGTTTTATAGTTAAGTTTTAAAAGTCTATCTAGTCATTATGTTTAAAAATAGTTTATATTGTACCGACAGATTTTATCAACAAGAAAGCTAAGATTAGGATGATTCCGTATGACTATATTAAAATTGGCGTTTATATTTCGAGACAAAGACTTAATGTAAATAGATAAGTTGTAGTACCCTAAGACAGATTCCTAATAATAATTTAAGATTTTTAAAAGATGATGGTTGTTAGTAAATACTATTGACGAAATCCTCAACAAGCAACCGATATGGTTGTCATTGTAAATAAATTATTTTAAAAACTACATGGGTTCCTTATTCTAACACCTGTATTTTAGAAGACAAAGTTTCAGTTTTAGAAAGTAATTATTATAGAATCATACAAGTTTATTTAACAATAGTAGTTTTGCATGTAACTGCATAGATTGGTTGCAATTTAGGTGATCAAATATAAAGGACAGTCTATCAAACTAACTACCAGTAGATACAGCTGTTGTAGGTAAATCTGACCGAAACCTACGAGCTCATTGTAATATCTAACTGAGACAATGAACTAAGGACTTAGAATGTTAATAAATAATAATAGAGAAGATCATACTTTTATAAGTCCACTATACACTTGAACAATAAGTAGATACCTTATGGTTTATTTTGCTATGATTCGCTAAAACCATAATTATTCGTTTAAGGTGCACTATGTACCATAGAGCTCTGATCCTGGTTAAAGCAGATTTAAGGGACATATAAGTATTGTTCCTTCTGAAATTTGAAATCAATTTATGAATTTGATTCTAAAGAAAATCGCGTGATATGATTCTTTACTTGCACAGGCGTATGAAAAGAATAAAATAGAAATACAAATATATTAATTCAAATATTTTTTTATAAATACCTGTACTTTTGAATCTTCAAATGCATCTGACACAAGGTAGGTACAAGAAGTTGCGATCATTACTTCTCATTACCCAGACAACATTATTAGTAATTCACAATAGCTAATGCCTGCTGCACTAATGACCTTAATAAGGAGGCTAGATGACGAGAAAAGTAGAGGACCGATAATGATGATCTAGATTCTGCAAAACTGGTAGCAGATTTAGAATTGATTGAGTGGTTGGCGTCAGATTTGGTGTGGTATTACCTACTCATTATAGACGAACATAGCTCATCTTTAAAATTATAGAGACCTATTATTATCATTCAAGTACTGCCAAAATCCTTAGCAAAAAACATACTTCCAATGAAAATTTTCCTGAAAATATTTTTTGCCGTTTCGGAAATCTCCATTTCTAAAGTCCATTCAAATCCATTTTTGTAAAAAAGTGAAGTGTCGATTCCTGCAAATAGAGTCACGAGGGCAGTTGATTATTGTAGCGTAGAATAAGAAAAAAACACTTAAAATTAAAATTTATAATCGTATAAGTAAATCATTTTTCGGCGTTTGCTTAAGAATAAGAATAACTTTATTGCATGAACTGTGTAGTTTTCTTCGATTGCTCTCTATAATTCTAAAAATGCAACGATATTATCTTGCATTAGTTATCATCATCATTATCATCATCCCATCGCTGACCCACTACCGAGCATGGGTCTTCTAAAAGAAGGAGAAGGGTGACCAAGTGCGGATTGGCAGACCTCATACACCTTTGAGGGCATTATGGATAACTCTCAAGGAAGTTTCCTCGCGATGTTTTCTTTCACCGTTAAAACGCACATAATGTTAATTGTAGCTTAAATATAGAAAGATAACTAGGAAATTAAGTCGTTACAACTAAACTTTCGGTGAAACAATAATATAAATAATAAATAGTGAACACTTAGCTGTTTTAAAAGGCAACCGAAGCTATCAAGAGTAAAGGGTCATTATTCATAACAGTTTCATTTCTTAATCTACTTGGGATTGTAAAATGTTCCAAGCTTTTCTGTCTATAAAATAATTGACATATAAAGTAGCCAATCGTCATATGCCCAAGGCTAAGGTATTTGGCTCAATTTCCGGTTGAAATTTGTGGCCCTATAATAACTATTCAATCAATCATAATTATGATCCAATATCAAAATAAAATCGCACTTGCTATAATTATGTCTCTAGTAATCCGTAAACAAAATTTATAGGTATACGATTACTCTTTAATTTTGTTGATTATCGCGGCGAAAATATAAAGAGTAGCAACCAGTTCTGAATGAAGTATTTTATGATTGTTCGGATAAGCAAATAGGTGTATACCTACTTAATATGACCTACTGCAGCGTTGTAAGTATGTAACTTATACTGCTTGTTCTTGAAATGCTTTATATCTAATATTAATCGTCAAGAAAGTTTCACATTTTAATTTTTGAACCAATTCAAACCAATAATAATTTTTAAATTATCAAGAAATAATGTATAACAAACACTTAAATAAAGAACGTATTATGTAAGTAAGTACCTATAGGAAAGAGTTTATTTACTTAAAATACCACTCAATTTATAAAGTTGGTACCTCTACACCGTACACACGAATTAACAAGTGTAAATTAAAAATTTATAACACCCCCGACAAGTGAAGGTTACAGTGACTAGAAAAGAGCTGATAACTTTCAAACAGCTGAACCGATTTTCTTGAATTATAGCTAAGAACACTCTTGATCAAGCCACCTTTCAATCAAAAAAAAAAACTAAATTAAAATCGGTTCATTAGTTTAGGACCTACGATGCCACAGACAGATACACAGATACACAGACAGATACACATGTCAAACTTATAACACCCCTCTTTTTGGGTCGGGGGTTAAAAATAAATAAATGTATAGCCGTTTCATATTATCCACCAAAAGCTGTCATGCTCATAGGGAAGTTGGAAGGGAAGGTGTTCATGCGGACGTAGCTGGAGACGCTGCCCTGGACGGATCAGGTGAAGAAGACAATTGACTGGCACATCTAAAGTGCTTATCAAACGGTGGAGAATTGACTGTGTTTAGACCCGGCATAGGTACCTAAATAGGGTATTTTTGAACTAAATATAAACATACGCTTGATTGCAACCACACCAAAGTAGGTGATAATATAACCTAAGGTGGAGCGCTTGCCTAGAAGGTGCCTATTCACACTTCTTTTCTTCAGTATAGACGAAGCAATACCTAGCATAATTATTTATCATCACGCCGACGACGTGATACTTCAGGTTCACTTGTGGGTGGGTGACGAGCTTGTGGCCACCTGAAAGATTTGCACTCCAACAACTGCATAAATACAAACATGTTCAGTTGCTAAATTAAAATAACAAAAGGTGCCGTACCTACACGTGCCTCAGCTCAGATTTCATTTCGCGAAGGAGAAATAAGTAATAACACACGCGAAATACCCAAATAGGGGTCCTAAAGACCCCGATGTAGCATTTAATTCGAAAAAGACAATGCGGTTGCAACGCGATCACGTCGTTGCCCGCCCAGCGAATTCAAATCGCAATAGTAATTTTTGGATAATGGAAGGGAAGCTCGCGCCATTATGGGTGGATGTTTCCGTCGGCATTAATTGTTTGAACTTGTTGCTCTTTATGAAACAGGACAGACTAGATGCGACGGAAACGTGTACACCTGTACACATTCGCGTAGTTTCGTTCGTTTTGATCATACTTCGCCTCATTAATCTATCTTCATCTATACGTGTAGTGAAAATTTATCATCTGTCGGTTTGTTCATAAATGTTTACCTGAATACATTAATATCTTTCAATTAGTAGTTGGGACCTATCGATATTAGAAATTAGAATTTTTATATTTTGATACCTACTACAGATCTTTGAAAATATAAAGAAACCATTGTCATAAGTTTTCACTTTCACCCACTAACTGCCAATTTTTTTTTTTTTAATTTAACATTCTATTTTGTGGTTCTTTAAGCCGGATCATCTAAAAAGGCTGGATTGGTTGGATCATCTCTAACTTAAATTTAACACTTAATTTTTAATGCCCAAAATTTCGAAAAAAGATTTATTAAAAGCGAACAAAGTCATATTTATCAACCTACATAGTTATCTTTTCATATTAATTGTTAGGCGCTGTATAAACTTGCATCCGTTTGCAACGAAGCAGCTTTTTATGTTGTTCATCTCGAATAACTGGTCGATTAATAGGAACAATTGGCAGGAGGTGATTATTTGACGTGAGGGACAGGATACTTGTAATATCATTCATTATCTTTTAGCGCCAATATGGATAAACCTGCCTGGGGACCCTATCATATGCCCTGTCCAAAAAATTCTGTCCAAAATGTTCTAGCTGCGTGCCTATAATTTTCATATTACATTGTCTATATTTTATATGCCTTTTATATTCTGTATCCGGGCACAAAAATAAATTACGACGTTATACGTACCTACATACAAACATCACGTCAATAATTCATATATACATTGATTGATATCGTTGCTTAAGTTCTAACACCACGTACAGTCAAAATTAGCAACTTTACAGGAGACCGAAGAAAATAAACGACGCGTCTCTAGATTCTCTAGCAAGTGGTTTCTAAATAACACCGCCAGTTTCCATAAGTCCGAATTGATCAGTTGATCAATTTGCCTAGCTGAATCGAATGTTATTAAAGCTGATCCTTTTCTATATAACGACTGGGTCGATCTACGTGCATAACTCAATCACCCTACAAAAGTATATAAATGTCTTGTTTCTATTATAAGTTTGAAATGTACGTGTTAAAAATAATGCCTTTTGTGATGTTGGGATGCGAGAGCATGAATTATTTATTATTTTATTCATCATATCTTATGAGAAATATTTAACTCTTGATGTTATGAATGAATATTGCAACTATGCGCCAAAGAAACACTATAAAATATCGAATACGTACGTTATAAATTAAAATTTTCAATTAGGTATTTTTAATGGAATTCCAAACCATCGTTTTATTAATTGTACCTAATGGAATCCTTTATTAAATAAAATGCATACACAAAAACGATCAATTACAGCTTCTTTATTGATTTTAGCATTTTCGGGTTGTTTTATGAATAACAACATAAAAACCCTTTCAAAAAGTAGATAGGTAGGTATATGTGAGTACAACTTTTCGTATAGGGTTGTAATAATGATACAGTAATGATGATTTATTTGAGACTGTTTTCTCTACAAAAAATGCATATTTTTAATATTAATTACCCAAAGCTTCATATGTGCCTATCTACAATTGAACATTTTGTTCAAAAAATAAATAAATTCTAAATTGACTTAAAAAGTTCAAATATGTACATAAAAGCGCGTGTCATGTAAGCGCAGTAAGCTTCAAAGTGGCCGAACTCGATGCGCCCGCGCCGGCCTCGCGTCACTCGAGCGCGCTCGGCTTCACTCGTGCGATGACGGCACGCGACGGACGCGCGGCCGCCGCGCCGCCACACCAGCTGCCCGCGCCGCTTGCGCAGAACCGAACCGATTGCTTTTCGAGAGCAAAAAACGCATATTAATTAACTTTGGACCGTGCTTTTGGTTTACGTAAAAATGTAAATTACGGGAATTAGATTAGAAAATTCGATTTCGGTTGTGGTTATAGGCTTGAGAGTTAGACTTTGAGGGTTTTTGTGTCATTCGAACTTTTGGTGAAGCAAGAGTAGATTTTACTTTAACTGTTCCGTATCATTTAACTTCTTCAAATATTGATTACACTCATAAGTTTGATTTAGCGAAAAAGTAGCACATCGTGAAATTCGTGTTTATGTTCCCTTATCAAAACGCTCACGACGCGTTGAAGTAGCCTAGATGTCACTTTCCAGGTTTTTAACTATTACCTATATCCAGGCAATAAATCACACCAATCCGTTGCTCCGTTGCGGCGTGTTTGAAGGACAAACCAACAGCCAATAAACCACCACCTTTAAAATATTGGTAGTGAAGGGTATCTACATTTTTATCGATGCGAACACAAAAGTAAACAACAGAAAAATAAGTGAGTCAGCAAGAATCAAAACCGAAAACATAAGCTTTACGATTTTTGAAACACTAAACCAATTTTGCCGTGTAAGTGCGTCCTTGAGTGAGAGCGTTATTGCCTTTGCCGCCAATGGGCGTGTGACCCAAATCCATGCACATGCACCATGCTATTTTTGAATATCGAACAAGTTCAAGTGCCACCGTAAACTGGTGGAGTGGAGTAAAGTTTCATACATTTTCGTTTTTTTTTTTTAATTTGACCAGAAAACAATATGGACATGAAAATAATATTGTCGGTTACGATTCCGATTTTATACCCATACAAGGTGACCCGCCCAGGCTTCGTTTGGATAGAATTTCTAAAAATCTTTCCTTAGTGAGGGTTTATGTTATAGAGGAAACCTACAAGCAAAATTTAAATTTTCTGGACCTAGAGTTATAAGCTGTGTCTACTTATACGTTAATTCATATTAGTCGGTAAGTTCATCATTTTACATGTAGGTACCTATAAGACCCACTGCAGTACTTAAAGTGACAGCTGATACTAAATCTATAAAAAATATATTTCCAGAATTGTTGAATAAAAAACTGAAGTGCCAAGCGATTTATATTATAGTAGAATCAAGATATCTTACAACTTGGTTAAATATGGCTTGAATGAACAATGTTAGCAAAAACTAGGCTTAAAATAGTCTTGAAACTTTCAATGACAGTTTTTGTACCGGCTTATTTAGCTTACTTTTATAGACGCTCAATGCTTACCGACAAACGTTTATCGTAACTACACTTCATACACGTTATCCCATTTATTGTAGGTATCTTCAATTAATCAGAGGCCGCTGCATCATAAATTGTCAGATCGTAATAAACTTCATTAATGGACCTTAATGAATTGGGGATTGGTAACAGGTAGCGGTTTTCCAAATGTTTCGAATAGCTTAGCCGAAATTCTTACAAACTCCGAAACAATTATGTCACTCAAAACCCCACTATCAAATTCGTCCCTCCAGGTCAGATCCTTAAATATTTATTTTAATTATTGACACCGAAATACCTGACGTGCCGTAACGTAGCAGTCTTTACCTACGAGTATTTAGTTAAGTGGTTCAAATAAAATCCATTTTAACGGATTCAACAAGAAATTTTAAATTTTACATTTATTAGTTTGTGTTGTATTTAAATTGTTACAGAGAATTTGTATCTACAATAAATTGTTAAAAAAAAATTGATGGTTTTTAAAAGCTTTCATTTATTACTTGCTTTAAAAAAAAGTTACTTATAGGTATGTATTTCAGTTCAATTTGAACAGCGCTTTAAATTACGTTTGATCAAACTGTTAAAAATCAGTCCATTGTCATTTTAAAGAACATAGGGACAGTAGAGGCTCTTATTAGAAAATTTATTGTACTTAGTGAAATATGCTATAAATTTTTGTTCAGAGATTTTCCAGAATAATTGACTAAGTAGGTATGTACTTACTCATAAAAATCCCATAACTAGTATTAGAACACCAAAGTAAAGTAAGTATACTATTTATTATTCAATCTTCAATGTTTTTGGAAAAGGATATTTAATAATTTCATCATCATCATCATCATCATCAGCCTGTGGACGTCCACTGTTGGACATAGGCCTTCCCTATAGAACGCCACCACACCCGGTCCTCAGCCTTCCTCATCCAGCCACTTCCCGCCAGCCGCTTTATATCGTCGGTCCATCGTGCTGGAGGGCGTCCCACACTACGTTTGCTTAAACGCGGTCTCCGGTTTGCTTAAACTCAAGGACTTTCCGGCTCCAACGGCCATCGCCTCTACGACAGGCATGGCCTGCCCACTGCCACTTCAGCTTGCTAATAGTTTGGGCTATGTATTTAATAATTTAAATTCAATCAAAAAAAAACTAGAAGGTGTGTGTATTCATATTGAATGTCATTTAAGGAGTAATGTATACGAAGCTGCTCAAAAGTTTTCTGTTCTACAATTTATCGGCTTGACTCAAAGCCATGCTCTTCAAATAATTAGGCTCAATCCCGCAACAAGCGAATTAAACTACATAAAAATCGTTCGGTCCATCCACAAAAACGTGTACAATTGTGATATATTACACAAGTAATCCAACAACATTTATAAAATACATAAAACCTTATCGAATTGCAAAAGTAATGGTCGCCGATTATTGAAAAATATTTCGGAATAATAATATAATCATTTGCTTCCTGAGATTGTTTGGCCATATTTGGGATAAGTGGTTGCTACCGTATAGTGATATAAGCGCGAACAGATTTTGATCAGAATTTCAGATGTTCTTGAAGTTTTGAACAAAAACAATCGGTAGTAGTACCTACGAAGAGGCAATTGCTGAATATACATGATATGTACTGGAAAACATACGTGTCAAAATGAGTAACAACCTCTTTTTTTTATCCAGTATGATTCACACAACGAATCTTTTGTTGACACCTTTAAATAAATAGTGGTCAGTTGTATTCCTATTCAATTGAAATGATTTTTTCAGTTTCAGTACGATTTATTACATCAACGTGAACCGTTGCACATGTCCATCAATAAATCGAACATTGTATATAACTCGTTTCTGGTATTTTTTTAGTGAATGAGTTTTTTCAACTGTCAAAATAATATAACCAATGTAAGCTCATTCGTAAATATTAAAAAGAAAGTCAGACCCTAAATATTTCCCTGTTGAACTCCAAAATCAACAATGGTTTCGTCGCTAACCCAAGTCTTAATCTTAATTAGTTGTATCCTTCCCGTTAAATACCTAATTAAAGGATCGAATGACATGCCCAGGATACCAAGTTACCAATATCAGTCTAAAAGAGTGTGAATAAAAACGATTTCAATTGTTTTGGCAAAGCCTAAAATGACGCCAAGGCATTTCCGTTTAA
The DNA here is from genome assembly GCF_905333055.1 of Maniola jurtina. NCBI lineage: Eukaryota > Metazoa > Arthropoda > Insecta > Lepidoptera > Nymphalidae > Maniola > Maniola jurtina. The sequence continues at coordinate 5,985,328 of NC_060034.1, read as the reverse complement.
GATACAAATGTGCCATCCGTTCAATCTGTTTGGTTGGAATTTTTCTCTAGTAATAATAAAAATTAAAACTAATGACATATCACAGGTAAAACTAGCAAATGTAACATGTAAATTAACATAAAAAGTTTTAAATATAGCTTTATTTGCATAACAAAAATTGCGGATGTGACTGTATGAGGAAGGCTAAGTACCGGGTTTGGTGGCGCTCTTTAGAGAAGGCCTATGTCCAACAGTGGACGTCCACAGGCTGATGCTGATGATATTGTAAATGGAATCTTGTGAAACATAGCAACAGCATGTAACCACCGAGTTTTATATGTAGTTCTTCCTGGTCCTTTGCAACCAGCAAGAAGGCAGCACCACCAGTAGCCACCAGCTTTGGAACCACCAGTTTTGGTTGGAAGGGTAACTAGTGGTAGCTGCATTTGGCGATTTAAGTATACTTCTAAAACTTCATTTGAATACAAAATATTTCTGTGTCAAATTTCTATTTCACTATTACTAAAGTGCGTTAACCTCACCAGGTGGTAATGACAGTAAATATTGAACTTATCAATAAACGGAAGAAATTACGTGCCATCGGTGATAGTAATAACGAATCCCCTATGGAACTGACCTGCCATAATACCGCTCTAGATTACACCGCATTGATATCAATGACTTAATTCCGTCATTCAATAATATGAATTGTAATGCCTGTCCAAATGATTGACTTATTGACAAACAGATTTTTACATCTTATTACGTTCAATTATCAATTTATTGACTCTTGTTGGTAGATTCTATTATTGGGTGGTAAGAATTTTATTCTTACGCAGCATAAAGTCAGCCCGTTGCGTTTTGTTTGAAAGCGATAAGATTTATTAATGTAGGTTAAATACTGGATAGACTTGTGATAATCCTATAAATAATCCACGCAAACTACATACACCAAACATGTATCAACGTGTTGTCAAATTAATATTTACCCTTTTCCCTTGTCCCTTTTTCGTTAATCTTAATCCATGTTACCATAATATAAAATGGGTTTTAGACTAAACTTTACTGCTGTTTTTTGGTAAAGATCCAAACCTTGTTAATCTATTCTTCCGCGTAAACAATTCAGTACAGTCTCTCTCAATCCTCAAGTCACTCAACGATTCGTTCTAATGAAGTTGGCTCAAAAAAACACCCGCTGCCGGTGGTCCGTGTCACCGGCGGCCATTATGCAGGCTATATGCATGTGAATTACTTCCACGGTAATTGACAGTAGCTATGGAATTTTATATGTCGATGACCAAAGATCAAAGGTTAATTTATTCGTCAACAGATTGCAGGGCCACACATGGGTTTGGGAAAAAACGCGGGAATATTTTGTCTTGACCATATCAATGCAATTTACTACTACATAACCAAACCATAGAATCTTCTTGAAGGATCCTTATCCCTTATTTACTTAGCTTAAAGTTAAATAAGATAATATTATAATTTGCATTGCAATCGCATTTTCAAAAGATCGTATCTAATGGTACAACTAGCTAGACTGTGCTTTATGTAATCGTTTTCTTTATTCTTGTTCTATACTGACATGTCTTTTCTTTATATCTAAATATATAAAAAGAAAATGTGACTGACTGATTGACAGACTCTCTGACTGATCTATCAATGTACAACTCAAACTATTGGACGGATCAGGCTGTTTGGCATGCAGATAGCTATTATAAAGTAGATGTCCGATAAAAAAGGATAAGAAGGACGAAGTCGCGTGCATAAGCTACATATTTCTAAAGTCACACAAAACTCAAGTGCAAAAATAGAGTTTACGAGGGAAAATCGAACAGCTTATTCAATTTTGCAAATTACCTTCTGGTAACAGATTACCCACCAGTTTCGCATTTTTTGTAGCATCAAAAAAGTAATCAGTTTTTATATTCCAACTTTACTCGTAAGTATAGCGTCATACACGCTTCTGGATAATAACACACGATTAAACATTATTAGCAGCACTAAACATCGGTTCCGCTTAATTTGTAACACAGTGCTCATTTAGTGTACAAACCAAAATTTGCTAAATGCACACCGTGCTTGTAAAGGTATAAACACATATGTAAATAAGTAAACTTTCGATCTGAAAAAGTAATTAATTTTATAAATAAACACAATAATAATTTGAGTATTCAAATTTATTAAAAGTATCAAGTGGTGTTTATTCCGCTATTATTATGTGGCGGAAAAGCTATATTTTATGATATGTGACTTGGTCCGGGTGGATTTAAGTTTTAAAAATCCTGTGAGAACTCTTTAATTATCCGAGAAGAAAATTTGGCCATTTCCAATTCCAGAATGCAAGCTATCTCAGTGCCGCCAAATTGCTTACATGGATGAGGATTTTTAAAAATCCCGCGGAAACTCTTTGATTTTCCCGTATAAAAGTAAACTATGCTCGTTTCCGGGAAATAGCATTAGTGGATGGGCGTGAAAATGTAACAGGTACACTTTCGCATAATTTATAATATTTGTACGCAATAGGTCATATTATATGAATTTAGTATCTACTAAGTAGTACCTATAGGTACTTCAAAATTGTCAACGATGGTTGAATACATCAATTTTTTGATAATAATTGAATTAAGTGCAATAAAATTCGTGTTTTAGAAGCTAGATAAACATTATAAATTACTATTAATTAATTAATTGCTAATAACTACGTATGATATTAAAGATATAACTAGATAAACCAAGTTCCTACTTAAAATATTTTCTTCAGAGAAATCTTTTACAGACGTATAATTTTAAGTTAATTTTTTTCAAGTAAAATATCCTAGTTGTTAAAAGTGAGCGCATAGCCTAGCAGCGTTGCATTATTTAATGAGATATTAGACGATAAGGCACTGTAGGTACTCATTATGTAGTAGCAGGCTTTCGATGAAATGATCGATTACAGAGCGAAATCAAGATACAAGGCTATCGAAGCAGGAAGTCTTTTTCCATAAACATGCAATTTTACAAAACATCCAAGTGCACTGAGCTTTTAAGTAAGTAGCAAACTGCTTTTAAAGCTTGGTGCACATTACATTTATTTTTATTTGTTACATAATTTTAATGTTAACCTTTTTCGCAGAAAAACCTGTTTTACAAACCTGGCAGGATCCATCCACTACAGGGCGCGTGTCTGCTCCCAGAATGAGAAGGATTTGGCCACCAAGCTGGCAAAGTGTGGATCGGCAGACTTCACACACCTTTGAGAACATTACGGTGAACTCTCAGGCATGCAGGTTTAAGAAAGTGATATCTTAATTGTCTAATACGCACATAGCTCCGAAAAGTTAGAGGTGCGTGCCCGGAATCAAACCCCTGACCTCATGAATGCGAGGCCCATGTCTTAACTACTAAGTTATCACTTAAAGTATTTTCTCCATGCTATACGAACAGACCTAAATGACGAAATAAATGTAATTTGTATGTGTAGGACGTAGGTACTACAAATTACTACCTAATTATGTAATTGAGCGTGCATTATTAATTATCCATTTTCGGGTGATAAATGGGAAAAAATATTCTCACATTAATTTTCGTAGTAGATGAGATATGATATCCTAATACAGAGACAAACGACATAATATCAAGATTAATTTGTCACCAGCTAATGAGTCCATTAATCGTACTTCTAAACACAGGTAATTTTTTCAAAGGAAAATAACACTGGAGCAATTTGTTTGTTGCTTTTTAAAAGGTAGCGCCCCTGTTGCCCGCTTTACTTATTACGCTTTATAAATGGCTGTGAACTTTAATTTATAACGAGTTGCTATTAACACAGTTTAATAAACGTATAGAGTACTTTTATTACGCAGTATACTTATGGCGCCTAATGACAACATGGGCTCAGCAAACTCGTAACTTTATAATTGCAGCTCTCGAAGTATATTCTAATCTATAAGCATTAAGCATACTTACTAAATAATTTTTAAATACATATCAAAAATTACGGAATTCAGCAGGATATAAATACCAGCGCTCTTTTTATTCCCAGTGCCGAATAATTTCACATACATACGTACCTTACCAATCCAATCGAAGCTACTGTTAGTGCCTTCCTTAAAAGTGTTCGATGTTTTCTTTTAAAGTGTAGATAAAACACTATCGAAGAAATTATAGTTAGCATAGGTATCAACTCTTGATTGCTGCAACTGAGTTGATTAGTGTAAAAATTTGATTATAATGATACTGCTCACGAAAAACTTACTACATACATAAATATCTTTATGAAGTGATGGCAAATAAAGGTGCCAGTCAGAGAGCCTTGAAATTTTTAAAATGTCGCCTGCGATAAACACCTTGCCTACTGTATGCTTGTTGAACTATGGTGCAAAGCTGCTTGAAGATAGTGGACAGGATTTACTAATTTGAGGCTTGAGCCCATGCGGTGTATATTTTTTCTTTTAACAAAGATAACAATTCAAAGATCTTACAAACCTTTAACGGCAATGGTTCCTTGGTTTACGGGCCCTATTAATAAAAGGGACTTCACTACAAGATATTTAAAATGCATTTTCGTCTCCCGATTCTCGTATCTATATTATAATTGAATCACAAAATACGATGAAGGTTTCGAGCTTGAAACAAAGATTACGTCTCTACTCTCTACCCTTACTATGTTTAGTGTATACCTATCTAGGTTATTATCTTCAGTACTTTACTAAGTAATAAGTATAAATATTTAGTTATTATTCTCATAATAACGTGTTTCTGATTGCATATAAATATTGTACACAAAATATAATGGAACAACTAACTATTTATTAGATTACTAATTATTATTTATTGGTTTTTCCAACCGCAGAAACCATTTCTCGGCTCCATTGGGTACAGCAAAAAACAGGTCATTTTGTGTCAGTGACATTCAAAATTATCCATTTCTAAGAAACAGGTCATCGTCTCGAGATTCAAACCGCATCAATTTCATCCACAATTTTCTGTCTCATTGCCTTCATCGGAGTAAAGCACGAGTCATAGTTACTGAACTGTAAAGTTTCTTGAATCTTGAGGATATCTAAACTATGTAGACTCTACATATAATTGAAACATCATAGATACGTCTTTGAGTGTGCTTGCATAGTTAATTTTCTCTCATTTTTTAATTTCTCTCATCTTACCTTATTTTTAAAAAATGTTCACAAAACTAAAATAACAGAAACAACAAAATAAATAAATAACAGAAACAAAAGAGAAATGAAATAACAGATACAACAGAAAACTAAAGTAACGGATGAAAAAAAATATATAATTAATTATCATTATATGTTTTATTGTCAGATTTTCATAACTAAGTAGGTTCTTCATATTAAGTTGAGAAAAGCAGTAACAAGGTCCTATAAGCCGCGTAAGTAGGTATAGTGCGCCGCTTACGTATTTCAGCGAGAAACTACTTGATTAGCTTTTAACTCATTTAGGGAAAGTAGATCATAGATAGATAGGTAGTGTGCTAACGTGATAAAACAAAAGCCTTGTCCAAATTTTGTTTAATTCATTTAAATGTATTAAAAAATAAAACTAGCAAAATCTATTTCTGTATTATATTAAATCTCTAAAGATCGACACACCAAAGAACTCGTCCTCTCAGTCTAAATACAATGGCTTGCCTTTTTTAGGGTTCTGTACCACAAAAGGAAAAAAACAGGTCAAGTGCAAGTCTGACTCACGCACCGAGGGTTCTGTACTCGGATATTTTTTCGTCATTTTGCACGATAAATCTAAAACTATTATGCATAAAAATGATTAAAAATCTGTTTTAAAATTTACAGGTAATGCCCTTTCATAACATGATACACCGTTTGGTATAGTTATCTTACTTTAAAAATTGATAAAACTAATTATTTGTTCATGAACACATTTTTTTGTGATGTAACCAAAAATTCACGGTTTTCGGATTTTTTCCGTTACGTGTGTTATAAGACCTGCCTAACTGCCAAACGTCATGATTCAACTTCAACAGGAAGTACCCTATAGGTTTTCTTGACAGACAGGACATTTGGACAGACGGACTTCTTTAGTAAGTACTTTTTTCTTCAGCCTGCCATCATTACTGTATTTTACTTCCAAGGCAAGGTAAAATAGCCAGTAAACAAAGTTTAAGTAAATGCAAATGAGCATAAAATGTAGTTAAATAAAACTGCAGCAGTAATAAAGCGAATAACCGCGTAGTTCCGGTGTAGATTTGCTGCCAATGTACTTCGATTGCTATACACTCAGAACTCACAGCACTAAGTTTATGAGATTCAAACACGCAACCAATGAAACAGTAGTGCTACAACTGACACACTGAAATTAATTCGAAATTGTTTAAAATTCATTAAAAGTAATTTTAGAATCTCATAACTCGTGCTCGAAACGAAATACGGCTCGTTTTATAATATATGTCAATGTTATTCGAGGTCGTAAAATTATGAGCGCAATCCTGAACTAAAGCGTTCAATATTGTATGCGACTAGTAGCTTTGTTTATGGAATCGCGGGGGTAGAAATGAATTTTTGATTTGTTATTAGTTTGCTTTGTAACTCGTAGGATGTAGTTTACACTTGGAATAATGCACACAAACTCATATTGAGGCCCAAGAGTAACTTTTCAAGTAAAAATAAGTTAAGCTAAATGACATGAGCGTTGAACTAAAAATTTACCTATGCAGTACAATAGAGACTAGCGACCCGCCCCGGCTTCGCACGGGTAGACACTACCACGAAAAATCCTATCTATTTTCCGGGATAAAATATAGCCTATACGGATTCGGAAGAATCCCTCTTAGTAATGGTAAAAGAAATTTTGACATCGGTCCAGTAATTTTTGAGCCTATTCAATACAAACATACAAAAATACAAAGGTTTCCTCTTTATAATATTAGTACTTATAGATGAGCAAACGTCTCCATACTTTACATAAATCTAACTTGGTTGTTAGGTTTTAAAGATACTTATACTCATAGCACTGATGTAGCGAAGGTAAGAAATCTTTTATAACAACAGTTTTCATTAAGAATAAAAAAAGATGTGACACATTTTTAATAATCTTCAAAGCTCTTGAGAGAAAAATTGCCTAGTTAATAATTGGTTACTTGAAGTTTTAATGAAAAACTCGATAAAGCGGCCGGAATTCCTATACTTGCTTTAGTTTACTAAAAAAAGAAAATTAAATTTAAAATAGGTCCGACATTTTAATTACTGATGAGGCGTATCCTATGATAATGGTTATAATTGTGGTTAAAGCAACAGGTAAACCATAGAGAATGAAACTCGGATGAGAGTAATCAGATTCAGTAGCTAATGGGTAGCTGTGTGACGAATTACAGAATTAGAGACCGCAATAGACAAATCGGAACCAATGATTTTAAGAGCTTTTAAGTTTTTTTTTTTTTCTTGGTATTCTTATGTTTTACTTACCTACTAAATTATTATGGCATAGTAACTAGTTAAGTAATGCATGCAAATCGATCTCCTGATTCAAACTTTAGGTTACTATTATTTTACATTAACCTGATATATGGAGAAAATGACAAACATGAACGCTCTCATTACGCAATGTTTAGCTCAGAAAAAATGGGTTTTTGTAATAAATCATTTTATTGAACAGGAAAGAGAGCGTAAGAACCCCTACCAAAAGTAAATTATTATTATTGTAGTAGATAATTACTGCTACTAAAAAATAAAGATAAAAGTAGTCGTGAAAATAAAAATCCAATGCACGATTTTAATAATGTGGTTTCTATTAATACACAAAACATATTAATTGAAATTAAATTATTCTTTACACCTTTTAAGTAGGTAGATACCTAACCAAAAGTTAACTCAATCTTTTTTTATCGCTATCCCTTCCTTCAAACAATTTTTTAATTATATTTATGTCCTCAGAAACCATATTATTACAATAGAACGCCATACTTAATATTCAAATTCGATATGACTCTATTCAAAATAAGTCATAAAGGTAGAGAAGTCGGAAGCTTTCTGGTGGTCTACGCTGGCCAGTGATCGGTGTAACGACGGTGACGAATTAGCCAACTACCGCCCACCGCCATTAATTTAATGGTTTTATTAGGGTTCCGTAGTCATATTCCTAATTCGAAATCATTACAATTCGACTTAATCTCTATTTTCTACCTCGACTTCAACATAAAACAGAAATATTTATCGAAAGATGATACTCAAGACAGACATAGGTATAATACGCGACAGTTCGAGATGGCAATCTGGGTATGGGGGGGGGGGGTCCGGTCGGATTGCTATCTCGACCTGTCGCGTACCTATGGAACTATTCGAGAAAGTCGATAGAATAATGTTTATGAGCTACGGAACTCTTATTACTCCTGGCTTCCACTTCACCATATTTTGATATGACGAAAATTTGAATTAACCAACGCCCATTAACGGACGCTACGAACTTTGATACGACGTTATTTTCACGAAGTGTCTCTAATAGCAAGATTAATTGACTTCAGAACGTATGATTTAAAAGCCCATTAAGGAACCTTGAGGAAAATTTATTGGCGTTTTGTAATTACTTAATATCAAAGCGCACTTGTCAATCTCGGTCAAAATGAAAAGTGTGCGCATTGGTGTCGATGATGAAAAGTAATCGATTTAGCATCTTTCCCGTTATTTATGATGCTTATAAGTTGTACTTGTATACCATAATTTGTGTGTATGCGTGTGTTAAATAAACAACTTGTAGATATCCCTATTCTTGTACCTAGGTATACTTGTTTATGGTCTATCGCAAGTCTAACATAAAACAAATAGGGTCTAACATAAAAATAAATAAAAACCATTTTCAGAATGTAAAAATGAAGCCCTTTCCTTTATTCTAGTAATCTAATATTTCGACCTACCCTATAGCCTCTTTTGCTATTATCATCATAATATTTTTTCAATTTATGAAAATTGAAATATGGTATAACAAACGGACAGTCACACCATAAGGTTTTCTTTTTTACCATTTTGGTAAGGAACCTTAAAAACCTTGTCGCTGCTTGGTTACAAGACAAATTTTCTAAATCAATACTAAACTGGATTACCCAGTAGGTACCCAACACTTAAATACTAAATGCAAAGCTTTACTAAATGAAAATTTAATGCAGTCCAACTAATAAGTGCGATTAAAACAAAGTAAGCGCAACCGCCGAGGCTCTTCATATCGTACAAAGAACGATGTAAGTTTTAATTATGCCATTATTTTTAATTTACTCCTCGACTACGGACAATTTCTCATAAAGAGCCTCAAGAACTCGGATGGTAGCGGTCACGCATACTCACGATTAATTCAAACCAATCAGGAGCTGATTACACGCATTACGTGCATACAACGTTATTACTGCGATTTGAAGAGATTTTATTACGGTCACATAAGGTTCTTTTTTATTTATTTTACTGATATCCCACGGTCATCGCACGAGTTGATAGCAAATATCATGCAATGTCACTGTTCTAGTGCACCTAACGATGTAAATACTATCCCGCGGCAATCGCTTAGGGTTTTCGTATAAATCTATCCTGCAGCTCGCACACTGTAGCTATCAAGTCTTTCTTTTTATGGATATCTATTTAAAATATTAACTTAGATGTTTAATGTATTCAAAATATTAGCTTGAGTCAAACATTGTAAAGTATTATTGACTCCAAATTTGCAAGGCACAATTGCAGTTATTTTATCGAAACAATCTCATTTACGTAGCAAAGAAAACTGTGCATCGATAACCGAATTAATTAAAACTAATAGTTTCTTGAACTAGACTGGCAAGATTTGATCGCATTTAAATTTTTCCGAGTGTCGTCCACCTGCCCGCCCGTTATAAGAAGAAACCGTTAAAATTGACAACCGATTGGAGTTACCTGTTAAAATTTACTCAACCGATGCCATCTGAATTTTTAAGTTAACCAATTTTGTATATTTACGATCAGAAAATCGACCGGCACAGTGTACCAATAAATAACTTTTTCGGGTCGCTTTAGTTTAAATCATTATTTAATAAGACCGCAAATGCGAGGTAGCAAAATATTGTTTTATTTCCGTAATTTTTGCTTTATGAGCCAAAGAAGAGAGCCAAGATTATAATACATAATAGGTAGCTTTGTCGTATTGTTTTTTTATAAAGTTAGGGGACCTGCAATTTAAAGAAAAGATTACTTCCGATCACGAATCTGGTTTTCACAGTTTTGTGTTTTGGACCCATGGGGATAATTGAGCCATCGCAAAATGTAACGACGCTAATTCAATGACTGCTATGAAATAACGATAAACGAAAGAAAGTACCTCCCGGGCTTTGCGATCAGTTTATGAAGTAATTTGTCACTTTTATATCAACCCTTATAACCGAATTTTTGGAAAAATAAGATGTCACCTTGTGTGGCAACGACCTCCTGCCAACACACCTTCCTGTACCACGCAGGGCGCCGGACATACGTTTTGACGCTATTAGAGATATGAAAAAGATAAGCATAATCAGAACTTGACCGCAACAAAAACTTCACGTGTCATCTAAGGTTTTCACAGATTTGCAATTTTGAACCTTATTGCTACCGAATATGATATCTAGAAAAACAACAACATTAAAACAGATACTTGTAGCAAAAGCTATTTATCTTCCCAACCCAAACAATCTTTTGTACTATCTGATCTACTTACTTGTGCGATTTTTTGTCCCGCATTGTTTTTGCGTTTGACTTTTTGTTTTATAAGTAGAGGGAAGTGTGCAAATAAATTTAGCTGAAAAGGTATGCGCTAGGGGCTTTCAACTGTTATCTTGACATGCAAGGAAGATTATGGGTGTTAAATTCATTCCATATCGACGTTAATCTTAATTATCAATGTATTTTCCATCTCAAGTTTCTGAATTCCTAAAATGATTATCTAGTTAAACTACATTTATATACCTACCTACCTGATACTTGCCGTGTGGGACGATCTCCAGCCCGCTGGACCGATGACCTAAAGAAGGTGACGAGGAACGGGCGGACGAAGAAGGCGGAGGACCGTGTTTGGTGGCGCGCTATTGGAAAGGCATAATATGTCCAGAAATGGACGCATACAGGCTGATGGAATGGAATGTAAAACCTAATATTTAGTTTTAGTTACGCCTAAGTTGCAAATGTGACTAATTCATAGACATAATATAAGCAATTAAATATGAGGAAATTAAACGTGAGGAAACCTCTACAACTGGGCTGAGTGTTCTCTATAAAGTCAGCCAATCGACACTGGGCCGGCGATGGGCGATCAAGATAAAAATCTCATGCAATTTTATAAAAATATGCAAAAACTTAATTTAATAAACCAGTTTTAGTTTGAAACTAGTTTTCCATATATTTAGTGACTAATCTACACCAGCGAAGTCACGTTTCGATTTCACTAGGCACATTTCCTTCCCTTTCGATTTCAATCGCGATAATAATTCCGATATCATTAACGAAATCGAAACCTACGATGCGTTATGTGACTGAATGTCCTGTTCACAATGGAGGCTCACAAAAGCGTCCAGACCGTGATATAAAGCGTTCCCAATAAAAAGTAAAATCTGAGTAAAGGAAGTGCATGGCGGCCGGAAATGCAAACTCTCATTGTGCCAACTTGCACGTGTACCGGAACGTTTTGTGCACGGTTCGGCTCGCCCCTGCAATCATGGACCTAAAAAGGCACCATGAAAGCCTAACTAAATTGTTCCGATTTTCAGATTTCACTCCACTTCCGATAATTTTAAGTACCTACGAAGCAGATGAATGAAACCTTCTGGAAACGATTGCTCCTTTAATACTTACGTTCTTACTCGTACCTATTATTTCTCTGATTTCAAAGCTTCTACAAAAAGGCACCATGAAAGCTTAACTTGTTCCGATTTTCAGACGTCACTCTATTTTCGAAGCAGGTGTGTGAAACCTTAGGTAGGTACTCTTTTAGCACTTAGGTAAGTTCGTAGTTTCTTTGATTTATATAAAACCTTAGGTAGATTAATTAATGGGTAGATTTAGGCTTTGGACCTGTTTAAGTGCCAAGTGATTTTGGAGCTTTTTAAATATCACCTTTTTATCATCGTACTGGCTGACCAACCCGGTTTTGTTTGGTCAAGTTTTGTAAAATCTTTCTAAGGCTCGCAGTTATAAAAAAAATTCATGCAAAATCTCAAGTTTCTAGACCAAGTGGTTTAATTTGATATGCAATTCAGTCCGTGTATGATATTATATTTATAGATGAGGTAGTTATTTCGAAATTACGGACAGACACTTCAATTTTATTTATTATGGAAATGGAAATCCTATCTACCTACTCAGTGTAGGTAGATCTTCAATATAATGTGATTTTTTTTTGAAAAATTAGATGAAATTGAAAAAAGATGGAGGTTAGTTATACGTCATTTTAATGCGTGCAAATTATTTAAAGTTGACCGGTCCGGTCGGTGTTAAAAGAAAATCACCACAAAGCCTTCTCGATGAATAGATAACCTACCCACAAGACGATATATCATGTGCATCTTCTATTAAATTTTTTCTTCGTACCTACGCCAAAATGGATGAAACGTACTTTTTTGCGTATTGAGCGTCAATAAATGAAATAAAATACGGAATTTCGACAAAAAATCTGTCGGTCGCACAGCGGGCCATGTTTGTGGCTTTTGTCGCGCCCACAACGACAAAGGGCAAATAAGAGAACAGTGCCCGTACTTTGCGGAAAAAATATCATCTAAATACTCTCCTATTGATGTTTAAAAGCCATGGAGAAACGCGCTTTGTTCGACACGATGCGGTGGCGATATTAGTTTCGCATTTTATTGAAATAAATCCAGAATCCTGATAGGTAGGAGACATAACGTTCGTTAAACATTATCAGGAGTTTTCGATAAAAGAGCCAATTCCTTTCAAAACAATTCCATGTGATTATTGAAATAAAACCAATAAAAAGATTTGTTTCGACCGACAGACAAAACAAACAGACCGCCAAGTATTAAAAAACTAGCTGATGCCCGCGACTTCGTTCGCGTGGATGTAGGTTTTTTAAAATTCCCGTGGAAACTCTTTGATTTTCCGGGATAAAAAGTAGCCTATGTGCTAGTCCAGGATATAATCTATCTCCATTCTAAATTTCAGCCCAATCCGTCCAGTAGTTTTTGCGTGAAGGAGTAACAAACATACACACACACACACACACACACACACACACACACACACACACACACACACATACAAACTTTCTCTTTTATAATAAATTAGTGTGATAGGTGAAATAATGGTCTCCTCATGAACTACCAATTCTGCTTTTTGCTTAGATACGAGCTTTGTAGGATATAAAATCCGCATAAACTGTGAGGTTGTGCGCGCAGGCAAATGTAAACATACGTACCTACTTCAGTAGGAAACCGTCGTTCGTTACAAGGACTTGTTTACATTGCGGCGACGGTATTAATTTTTTTTGGTAATTTTTTCGCATAGGGCTCCGTGGGCAATGTAATTCGACCTGATCGTATCAGGACACTTTTTGTCCTTGTGGTCAATGGCAGCTGGCCAAGGTTTGGCCTACGAAATATTTACACGGATTAATAGTGCCACTGACCGACATTTTCGTTTTTTTATGAACCTATTTAATATCCCTTATTAAATTAAGACACGAGATATTAATATAGAGGTTGATGGTTCCCCTCGTATCTCTTAGGTAATTAATAGTGCGTAATTTTATGGTTTTAATTAATTTCACGTAAACTCAATGTAGGTAGGTATGTACCTATGTAAACTTTGCACACATGTTTAAATATAAATGCCACCAATGCCACACGTTCAAATACTATTTGCATAGTTTGTAGGAATTAGAATTTTTGTTACGTGTAGTAAAATGCAATTATGGACCAAATTTACTGACTAACTTTTGATTATATTATTTCAAGTTACGAACTTAACAAAATCAATATTTTTTGCTTCCCGAAATAAATACACTCGCAGGTTCTTTATAAATTCGCGGCACAAAAAAAGTGTGCACCATAATAATTTATCGTTCCAGAAAAATGTGCCAACCGTTTAAGTTAAAAAGCTCTGACATAAATAATAGCTTTATGAATAAAATCTTAATCAGCGGCCAGGCACAAAGAAGAAAAACAAATACACCGATTAAACAAACAGGTAAGAAAAAGAGGCGTTTTGATTAATTTTAGGGGCGAACCTTGAATTCTGAAGTCGTGAAATCGATTTGAGGTTGCACATCGTCAAAATTGACGCAAAATCTTAAACGTATAGGGTGACCATATTATTTCATGTTAGATGGATAGGTATTCAAAAATCCCGTTAAACATAGAACTTCACTAATATTGTATTTTTCAGAAACTATATAATTTCTTGTTCTGTGTCTTGTAGGTATATCAGGATACCATTCGTTAAAATTGCATTTGGTTTTATTTGTTTACAATCATCGTCATTATCATCATCACTACATAAATTCATGGGCCCAGGCCAACTTAAGAAAATTCCTCCATCTATCTCTATTCTTCTCCAACTTTTTACACCAACCCGTTTTATGGGAACAATGACATCAAAAACAACATTGATTGTTTATAATAATTAATACAAGCTACTGAAAAAATATACGCCGTTTGGCTCGTCTTGGCGGGGGCACTGCCGTGCCCCCTGATAAGGATTCACATATTGTTATAGAATATTTAAAAGAAGACAACAATCAACCAGACTAGTAGAATAGTAGTAGTAGAATATCTAGTAACTGGCATAGGAAAAACTACATTTACGTGATTTAAGTGTATTACTGTAAAGTATATTTTAAGCCTACCCTAACAGCATTTATTTAGGTGGGATACTGTACCTATGTGTTAGACATAATACTTGGCCAGACCAAGATTAGTAGATAATTAAAACCTTACCATTAAAACATGGCCACCCTAAAATTCATTTAATCGTCTTGAAATAGCGTTATTAATATTTATGGCAACGTTAAACGTTATTTTTTTTCATATTTGCTTAACAGTTTGGGGTACCGGTGTTTTTGAAACGCCGCCCAAGCAAAACTATCCTAAGCTTTCATAGCCATACCGCGAAAATTGATGTCATTTTTATGACCATGAAGCGATAAAATTAAATCCCATCGGAAATGTGTGTGGGCATAAAACAAGGATTTTTAAATCTTATGTTTCTTTTATTTTAATTTATATTGAAATCTTTATTAGGTTTTATTTAAACAACAGTACAAAAATTAATATTGAGACGGGATAGTTGCTATTCTCATATGTTAGAATTCCGATTAAACCTGTCATCGACTTAATAAAATGTCTAATTTATGAGAGAGGTCATAGTTCAGTCTGTACTCTATAGCGATGGTGACAAATATTTATTTAGTGCGTGACATAAAAATTTCTTAATATAAAACGTAAATAATCCTATCGGTGTATATCAGATAAAACTATGAATATTATGACAGGCAGTTTCAATAAATAAATAATCTTCAGTAGGTTTAAATATTAAACCTTTTGTCGCCACTAGATATATTGAAAGTTCGATAGTTATTAATAATGGGTAATCTTAGAAAGTAATATTTTTTATTTATAGTGTGTCGACGCGACCTTCGAGCTCCCTTCGTTTTACCATTACAATAAGAAAATTGGACTATAACAGCTAAAGTCATTTATACACAGACCTACACAACACAGTATATTCTATTTTAGGTGCTTATACAGTATTTTCCATCAATAAAAACAATAACTTAAAATAAAAAATAAAAAAAACCCGACACAAAAACCTATATAAGAAAACTAGAAAAGAGCTGATAACTTACAAACGGCTGAACCGATTTTCTTCGATTATAGCTAAGAACACTCTCGATCAAGCCACCTTTTAAACAAAAAAAACCAAATTAAAATAGGTTCATTCGTTAAGAAGCTACGATGCCACAGACACATACACAGATACACACGTCAAACTTATAACACCCCTCTTTTTGGGTCGGGGGTTAAAAATCGATGGTGACAATGAGACCCGACGAGGCGACAGGTATCAGCGGAGTGATTCGCTAACGACTGAATGATAGCCACCGAGCACATCTGGCAATAATTATTATTTTCGATCCATTGAAGGTTTCCTACAAAAATTATCTTAATATCGCTCAGAGAAACACCAGTGCTAAACCAACCAATGTCAATAAATGTTACCGAGTCACCCCGCAGGATTCAACTAGGTATGCAGACTGTAACCGACTTTAACGGACTCATCTCTAAATATAGGTTGTCGTAATTTTATATTATTATACTTGAAGAAAACTTCACAGTTTATATTTGCAGCTCTGTGATTAGCTTGGTAAAATAAAGCGTGCCCAGAGATACTTATCATCTATCACTCGTGATAACCAGATAGCTAGTGCAATAACATTTTATAGACGTACAAATTAGGGATACAAAAATAAATAACGATTGTGCAGCGAACTTCTACTATTATCCGACGTAAAATATATAATTATGCATTGTTTTCTCTCAATAAAAATTCCTTAAGGGGCCAATACCATCGGGCCATTTTGATTATCTTTTTGCAAATTTATAGGGCTTCATAGGCCGACAATCACGGCAACGTAATATAAGTACAACAATTTTATTAATGGCTTATTTTATTGCTTTCGCCTCGTTATTTTTATTTTTATCACTATTCAACCGATTAGGGGCACTAGTCTATAAAACTGCCATAATAATGTCTACTCCTTTCTGGTTTGAAAGCCACTATTTTCGACTGCATGATCAATAACATCACACAAAGCCTTCTCTGAAGAAATAGAAATAGAAAGATCTATTATATAAACAAACCTTTACTTAATGCTTTCGAATCTACCACTGGTTCGGAGTGCCCACCTACCGAAAAGAAACAGCAAGAAACTCGGCGGTTGCTCGAGCAGCTTGTAAAATAGTCACCTTAAATTGCATAATAATACTGTGATGATTTAAAAAAGTAGCAAAGACCTAGAAAAAAATTAATTTAAAAATAGGTTTGACTAAAACCGCGCTGGCCTTATAAAAACTAAAGTGACGGGTCCAATATAACGGGTTCGTTCTCAGTTGGAGATTTCATTTTGTGATATTCGCAGGAGGCGAGAACTGCAAACCAGCGGTTAATAACGTGGGCTACTTAATTGGAATCTCATCATTGATTTGTTAATAGTCTCGTTAATTTTTATTCAAACTATAAGCAATCACTTATCACTATGCTGAATCGGACGCAATATAAAACGGAGCACTTATTAACTGGATTGCAAGTGGTATAACCATTTGAATGCATATTTATATCCAGACAGCGATAAGAAAGAATTTTTATAGTAGGGTATCCGAATGAAAATAGAACTATAGAACCACTATCTAAAAAGTTAAAACACAGTCGAATTAATGTTAAGTGTCCAAAATTTTAAACCAGAAAATACGATGCAATAATTTATACGTAGGAACGCTTAAACCTTAATTAAGACGTTTGTGTATCTCGAGAAATGTTGCTATGAACTGAAATATATGACCTCTCAGCCACTAACACAAAACTGCCGGACTTATAGTTGCCCTTCCAATTTATTTCGTTGGAAACGAAAAACGATAAAATATAACTAAACTAAAGCGTAGCGGAGTTCTGTCTGTACGTAAATCTTGAGGAACTTGCGTTCTCCAGCGCTCTTTATACCTACAAACGTAGTTTGGTTTTCATTTCATCAAACTTAAATTATTATATATTTTTTATCTTTAGACATCCTATTCATTGTCTATTGAAGGTGAATCCGTTTAACCGATTTATATGAAATTTGGTTCAGAGGTAGCTTGCGTCCCGGAAATTGACACAGGTAGTTTTTATCCTGAAAAAAATCAAAGAGTTCCCAGGGGATATTTAAAAAACCATAAATCAGCGCAGACGAAGTCGCAGGCATTATTTAGTACCCAATATGTTAATTGAACGAAGAGAAACGCTCGGAACCAGAATGCTCGTGGGGGAATCAATCGGATTTGCATTTCTATTGTTAATGAATCTCATTGGACATTAATGGGGTGTAAAGGAATTAATTTGTGAGATCTTTTCTCTGATAGCAGAGATATTATCTGTGAAACTGGACCATGCTCCTTGGGACACCCGACGCTTATGGACTTTAATGAGTGACTTCCGATTTTGATTGAAAAGAGCCTTTCTTAAGGTTAAACTTCCTACGCGCTTCTCCATACCAAAGTATTACGCCTATTATTATTTTTCACTTTGATTTTTTTCTATTATTTGCTGTTCTAGATCTAGAACTAAGACAGATAGGTACCTATCGATTTATTTCTCCATTACCTATTCCCTAAATCAATAAGTACGGTAAAATTATGTCTATTTTCAGGCTGTGGCTTCACCATGTAAGAAACTACGAAATTGCAAAACTATGTAATATGTATGTTAAAGTATGATCCTAAAGAATAAGATTGGGTCATGATTGTGCAGCGAAGTATTTGGCAAATAACAGAGCAATATTGATTTTTAACCCCCGACCCAAAAAGAGGGGTGTTATAAGTTTGACGTGTGTATCTGTGTGTCTGTGTATCTGTGTATCTGTGTATCTGTCTATGGCATCATAGCGCCTAAACGAATGAACCGATTTTAATTTAGTTTTTTTTGTTTGAAAGGTGGCTTGATCGAGAGTGTTCTTAACTATAATTCAAGAAAATCGGTTCAGCCGTTTGAAAGTTATCAGCTCTTTTCTAGTTACTGTAACCTTCACTTGTCGGGGGTGTTATAAATTTTTAATTTACACTTGTTATATCTTATGTCATCTATAGCCATGGTAAACTGTTAGTCTTAAATATAGATGACCATAAATCAGCATCAATAACATAATCGGGTTATATTTTTGAATTTTGACGTTCTTTTGAACAGCCGCACGGGATTTAGTTGGCTAACTAGATGAAGCAAGTCGGAAGCGCTCTGAATTGTAGCCATAATTGCGCTATTAAAACCTGTGAAAGCCATAAATCTGGCGGCGGCTATGATAGAAAAGTCAATCGTAATAATGATCCCTGATCATCGCTAACAAGCAGCACGTGATCATTAGGGCAATCACACACAAAGGTAAGAAGCAGTGGCCCAAAATATCATCGGAGAGATCAATATGGTTATCACGGCCTAATGGCCCCACGATGACTTTCTATAAATTAATAACAACAAGCTGGATTGCCTCCATGATTGGGCCGCATTAATGAGGAAACAACTTCATCTTCGCGGCCAACAAATGCGTGCGAGGCATTATTAAGCTTGTGTTATTGTTTTTTTCTCAATCAACTTTCAACTTCTGGGCTAGCATTACCATTAAAAGCTCTCCGCTATGACGCGGCACACAAAAACTTTAATAGATTAAAAGATAAAATATTCATATATGAATTTAATGCCAGTAGATACAAGGTACAGAATGTCACGATAGCCTAGTGGTTAAGAGGTCCGCCGCCTATTCGGGAGACGGGAGGTCGGAGGTTCGATCCCCGCCACGCACCTCTTTTTTCACAGGCACAACTTTCCCTGTGAAGGAAAACATCGTGAGGAAACTTGCATGCTTAAGAGTACCCCATAATGTTCTCAATGGTGTGTGAAAGCTGCCAATCTGCACTTGGCCAGCGAGCGTGGTGGACTATTCTGACTTGTGTAGTAGTGGGCTGGCGGCGATGGGTGGATTATGAAGTACCTACAAGGTAAAAATAGTCAACATCTCTCTCAAGTAGGTAATTCGCTAAAAAGCTAGGTGCATGCGATACCTAAGTGTTTGTGAAATGAAATCGATGTGAACTGGAAGCTTGTCCATAGTAATTATTCGGCGAACAACTTTTGTAAATCCACCATAAATATTTTACAACATCGATAATTTTACGGTTGTTAAGGCCGTGTTACTTCCTTCGGCAACAAATTAGGATCTCTAACAATCGGAATGGCATGACACCGGAAAGTATTCGTTATGCACCATAGACCTAAATGTAGTGCAATAATCGACTACGCGTTTAAATTATTTATTTCATGTTTTTTCTATAATATAATATTATATTGTGATTAAAAAATTATAAAACACGATTATATATTTTCAACGATCTTAGAGCTGCTGTTTTTACATAAAATAATGTAAAGATTGAACTAAGAAAGTAATGAATGGACAGTGAAAAGGAAGACCTTATACTGTAAAGAGTGATGCAACTAATGACTTTAAAATTTAGTAAGTAGTCCCGACGCTAATAAAAAAACCAGCCAGGTGCGAGTCATTCTCGCGCACCGAGGGTTCTGTACTCAGATATTTTTTCGATATTTTGCCTTGGACGAATAAATACTCTATTTTGCACGATAAATCAAAAAGTCTTATGCATAAAAATAAATGAAAATCTGTTATAGAATTTACAGGTAAAGCCCTTTCATATAATTTGATACCTACTTGCCAAATTTCATGATTCTAGGTCAATGAGAAGTACCCTATAGGTTTTCTAGACAGACACGACAGACGGACAGACGGACAACAAAGTGATCTTATAAGGGTTCCATTTTTGCTTTTGATACATCAAACCCTAAAAACATTGTAAGAAATTTTATTGAAAGTAGCCGAAACTCATTGATTAAAAGTCAGCTGGCGTCAAGTGTCTACTATTTCACAGAGCTTTTGAATACGCTTGAAAGGCTTGCGCCGTAGCACGTGGTCATTTACCAAATTCACACATCTGGTAGTCATTGTAATGTTTATTTATAATGTCCTAACACAAAGAGAGACACACTTCAAGTGCAAATTGTTATCTAGTGAAGTATCTCGGACAATGGTTCACGCCTCACAATTTCCGTGTAATTCTTCCTTTTATCTTTTCTTGCATTGTGGCGTAAAGTTGACCATTTATTTCGTATTATTGTCTCTTTTAGGGGACACTTAGGCGTTATGTTTGTTTGATATCCTTCACGCTACAAATTCTAAAACAATTTTTGTCAATGTAATTTAAATTTTAAGTTAAACTCAAAGCATTCATTTTAGGGCTTCTTGCCCTATCTTTACAGTGAATTTACCAATGCAAAGGTTTTCTCGCTTATAATGTGAAAAACTGTTAAGTATACTTATTGCATACTAGTGTGTTATAACTACCAAAAGTTTTTACAAGAAGAAAAACTTTGAGCACATCACAACAATTAATATCATATAAAAAGAGAAACTGACTGACTAACATAATAATGTGCAATTGAAACCGCTAGGTCACATTTGAAACCTGTAGGTCAATTCCGAAAAACCTGCATCAAACTTTATTACAATCGCAATCGTTGTGATTGGATTCTATGGTATTCTTGTTGCAACAATGCATTGTACCCAATAGTGAGCGACCGACATCCAATCAGAAGTGATTGCGACCGTGATATCGTAGCTGTCATTCTACCGCAATCGAGCCGCTGATTCATAACGTACCTAAGAAAGAATTTTCAAAAAATCTCTTCAGTGCGGAGGCAGGGTGGATCAGCTAGTATTCAATAATATATATTTTACCTACTTATCAATACCTTACAATATGGATTTTCTAGTCCTAGAAAAAAAATAAGAACGTTGTATGAAAAAAAAATGAACCTATCTCAAGAAACATTATCGTTAAAATTTCTTGGTATTTAGTGATGTCGATTTTCGAACAATAGATCGATAATTTTGATTATTTTAAGCGATTCCATATATATAACAAGACGCAATGCATTGTATAATTCTAGCATCCTGCATTCCATATTTGAAAAAAAATTACTCAGTATATAAATGTTACAAAAACTTTTTGAAAAATTTGTGAATCATTAATAATAGCTCTTACTCTTATATACTTACCTACCCTGATTGAAACTATTACTAAGTTTTTAATCAGTGTAGGTAATAATTATTAGTAATATTATATTAATTATTAAGTTCGAATTGTTTTTGTAGCAATTATACACTTTTTATATCAATCTTAATACCTGTCGATACAAATTTTGTTAAATTAATATTACCTAGCACTATTGGTAACACGTTTCTTTACTATCCGAGCTCATGTAAATATATTTCGATTAAATATTTACCGAGCGTGGGCGTAAGTATCGATATAGCGCAATCAATATCAGCTAAGCACCGTCTCCACGACAGTAAAGTGCTTATATTCCGATTTGATGACAAATCGTACAATTTACAACCAGCAACATGATTATCAAAATATTATACATTCAATCATTCAATAATAACGACTTGTGTGGCATTTGTGTAACAGCCATAAGCTTCCGCTTCTTTAAAAATGATTATTTAAAGTTTCATTTGACTATTCGACAGCATTCAGTACTTGTGAAAGCTTATTAAAATAACAAACTATCTAGTTTCTATTGTACTATATTTCCAAGCTTTTTTAAGGAATGTAGAACATGTAATTCGTAATTAGTTTATTGTTATAATACTTTTTTATATACTTACTACTGTTAAAACATTATTTATCTATCTATCCATATTTATCGATTAACATTAGTACCTAATTCTGCACATTAATTACGTTAGGTATACGTATCATATTATGTTTTATAATAATACTTTATTATAACATAATATTCCCCTTTGCATTTAACGACTTGGTAGGTTTTGTAAGAGCGGTACAGTAATTCGCAGGATATAATGACTCGTGGGACGGTAGTAGAATTAGAACGCCGAGCAAGTAGTCAGTACCTAGACTGAATTAGTCTCAATTTGTAAGGCGCGTCTTGTCACGGTGTTTGTGTAATAAAATGGACCAAGTCTGTATCATTCATTAGAGTCGGACACTTCTATACATTTAATTGTTTGAACTTTTCCGTTTAAAGCTTGAGCCAACGCAACGCGTGGCTGTCGCGATGCAGACGGAGTCGTCTCCAACACTAAAGGCCGATTCACACCAATTGCGTGTACAGCACGTGCACGTGACATGTGCGTAGTGACGCGCGTGAACCCATAGATGTAACTGCACACATCTACGTGAACGTTCACGCCACGCAAGCGGTGTGCCATGTTTCATACAGTTACATACATTACAACGCAATAGTACGCGCTACGTCTAGGCTTACGCGACGCTCTAAATATTTGAATAGCTATAAACTACACAACGTCTGCACACAATATCGTCTTTTTATCTGTGTTAAAAAATTAAAAATAGCTTATTTTGATATCTTACATTCAGTGACACAACGAAGATGAAGCTTTCTTTTAAAAGTAGGTAATAGTAGAAGTGTGAAAGCATTAACCACAGCGCGTTTTGAGTTATATTGCTGCTATCGTAATTTCTGTCTGAGGCCTTAAACTGACACAATCCATGTCGGCAGCAGCAGGCAAAACGTCACCCTGAACTCATGAACAATGTCACTGAAATGGTATTGAGGTCGTTCTCACTGCTGAGAAAGCATGCTCGACTTCCATGCAAATCTCACCTGCTGCGCCCGCAATGTGCCATGGTTCACATGGTAACATCCTGCAACCAAGACGCAATTAATGAGACAACGCTTTCTTGCGGCTTTTTCATCGACATAGTCGCTTTGACCATGGCCCACGGAACCTAGCTTAAAGCCAAAGAGAGATTTGTCTTAATATTGCCTTGGGTTGTTACAGAGTTGCAGCCGTCACGCGTCGTATTTGTTTAAGGCTTTAATTGTTTGAACTTGCCCGGCCTCCGTTTAAGATCGTCTCGGCTAATCAAGGCTCTGTTAACAACATCCGCTGTACAAGTGGCCGGCCGATGACTCGACATCGGTGATGCAATTGTCTCCTCTAAAACTATTGAGAATTGCGACGTCAATTGATACAACTTCCGATTGAGTGTCAAGGCTAGTGTTAATGTCAATAAATTTGAACTATTTGATAGGCTCGCCAATGTATCATCAATTCATCATCTAAGTACTTTATTTTTACTACGACAATGATCTTCCTAGTGCAGTGGGAAACGCTGTGGTCTTATAATTGGAAAGTCCTAAGTTTAGTTCCAGATATGGTCAATTTTGTGAATATATAATTTCTAAAGTGCCTTCATCGCGGTGATAGCCTAGTGTTTAAGACATCGGCCTCCTATTCGAGAGACTAGGGGTTCGTTTCCGGGCACGCTCCTCTATTTTTTCAAAGTTATGTGCATTTTAAGCAATTAAATATCACTTTCTTTAACGGTGAAGGATAACAGCGTGACTCCTGCATGCCTGAGAATTCTTTGTCATGGTCTCAAAGGGTGTGTGAAGTCTTTCAATACGGTCTTGGTCAGCAGCGTGGTGAACTCTGGTTACTCTTCTTATTCTGAAATGAAACCCGTGCTCGGTTGGTGATGATGATGGAAAGTGCCTTGTAGGAAGGTAGGTACCTATAGCATAAACCAGTAACTTAGTAATATTCCGTGGGATTTAAATATAACTGCTATACCCCTTCCAGGTTAGTACGCATTACATCGCATTGTAACTTACCACCAAGCGAGATCGCAGTCAAGGGCTAACTTGTGTCTGAAGAAAAAAAAGCCTGGAACAGTATAAGTAATCGGTACTTTCTTTAGAGTCGCAAAGTTTTAGATGCAACTACTTATTGACTTAACAAATTTATTTTTATTGTGTAATTTAATTAGTGTAATTGGACTTAAAAGGTCCGTTCTAATTAAATAATTAATTAAATAAATAAATAAATAAATTATCTACCCACCTACTTTTAAAGTCAATGCTAAGAATATTTACGGATGAAATATTTAACAATAACATATTTCATCCTCCAAATGAGTCCTGAGAAAGTGGTGTCTTTGAATGAACATTCACACGACGCACTAGTGTTGTAATAAATATCGCAATTATCGTCAGTTAAAGAGTCCACCTGATTTACCTACCTAAGTATATTCTTATCTGCTGGTGGATAACGGAAAATCTGCATCAATCATTGTTAAAATCTTAATTGTTGTGACTGACTTTTATGTTATTTTTGCTGGAATAATGCATTTTAGCCAAATACCTTGAAAAATTATTATTATTTCATCATCCAACAATTTTAGCTAATGGAGAGCGAATGTAGCTATCAAATTACGACTGCTGGCTCCTATTACTGCATTTACTGACAGTGTTTTTTATTTAGCATGATTTAAGTTATAATAATAAATAGTAGGTATTAAGTATATCTTTTCCACTTTTGTTAACATTTGAAGTCTTCACTCGCTCGAAGCTATGTTTCAACTTTCAAGCTTAAACTATTGTTTAATCGTAACCAGGTTCCTCAATAAAACGATAAACTATCCTTTAGCAACGTTTATTTCTTACGAACACTAGGTAGTTATGTACCTACTATGTATATAAGTATGAACATATTTATGATTGTAGTTACTATTGACTAAATTCAGTAGGCGTAATTATTCTCATTTTTGTATTGTAACTGTGTGATAGCTAATTAAGTTTTTATTTAAATGCTAATTCACGTCACAATATAATCAGCTTATAACAGCAAGAGTCTTTATAAAAATTTAAAGCTCACTTGTCAAATCGATTTCTCGAATAATCGACGGTATAAGTCCTATGAAATATCGATATCGTTAAAATAATCCCCCGCTCTACCGCATACAGGTCCGGCGGGTCGCCGAATCAATTAAACCGGGGGCCATTACAATTCATTCAGGATTATTGTTATTCGGAGATGCGCCGCCGCTGCTGACATCGCGATACACGCGACGACTCGTTCTCTTTGACGTTTTCCCAATTTTTTTTGCTACTTTTATGTCAATGACCCTGCCGCGTCCAGTTGGATATTTCAATAGCTCTTCGGCGGGTATGACGCGCGGAAATATTCATCAATGAACGATTCTTATACAATATACCAACGATAACATGAAAATAACTTCACTGGACCTTCAAAGTAGATCTTTTACTGTGGCATGTCGTTAATTAAATAGATACCTACAAGGCATTCAGGATAGAGATGGCATGGCTTAGCGAGTAGCGATGTCGGAACGCAATACGCAGAGGGACACGAGGTTCGAAGCCTACTGGTTCCGTATGTTTTGATAAGTATTTGAAAATTATTCAGAAACGACAAAGTGTAAATAAAGCACTAGTAAAATCATAAATAGTATACTAACGACGAATGTATGGATAATGTCGGGAAATTTTCCAAGCTACCAATTTCTAATGGAGCTGTACCAATTTTTTTCTAAATGACTCAAAATACTTTTAAAATACATATTATTAAGTAACGCGGAACCGGGAGACTTTGAACCTTGGGTCCATCTGGGTAGCCTGAGCGTCTTTGACCGCTAGGCCACGTTCGCTCTTCAATGCAAAAATTCCAATTAGGCGATTGATGATCATGATGATGATAATATAGGTACAATAAAACTATAGGTAGGTAGGTATATGACTTTTATAGGTACAATTTCGCGTAAAAACTTCTTGCTATATAACTGCACTAGAGGCGCTTTCAAAATCGATGACTATGACTATAGGTATTACTAGGTACTAAGTATGCGTATGACAATTTCTTGTTGACTTCGGTACCTACACTATAACTAAGCGGGAATTAACCAGTGACCTCTTATAAAACTATGCCAAGGCAAGTACTAAAGTATTGTACCTAGACATAGTTAACTTTTTATTCAAAAGTCGCAGGAAACGCCAACTGGGCTGTGGATTGTAAAACTATATCCTTGAACTGGTAAGCTCTCATGATATTTCCGCCAATTACCGTACAGTTAATCGTTAGTGTAAACTTTTGTTTACAAAATGATATGACTAGGAAAAATTGCTTCATGGGAAAAATAGAAATTTCAGATAATACCTATTTTTTACATGAGACGGGCACAGTCAATATGACTAATCCTTACTAATAAGTACTATACTTAAATAAGAAAGTGAACGTATCTGTATGTCTATCTGTCTGTCTGTTTGTATCTGTAAATGCATACGAATATGGATGAGGTGATTAAAAATATGAATAATAAATACCTACTTACTTACGTATAAGTTGTTGATCAATTCTTAAGCTGTATTAATAAATTTTTACCTTGATATGTTCAAAATCGCTCTTACACGGCCTTATTAAGAATGGAACGTCCCTTAGTTAGTATTGAATTTAAAGCCGTTTCTAGTTATGCAGACACCTTTTTAAGAGGCTTTTTCAAATGCGTTAACCAGTTTTATGATGTGGTATGCTAGGGGCGAAATCTTGAAATAAACAACAGAATATAAATAAAGTTTTTACGCTGTACTTTTTTTATTAAAGAATTTATTTTTAACTGGTACTTCCAAAGAGTTTTGGAATGTGTGGGATGTCGTTAGCGATTCTTTGGGCCATTTATTAGGTTTGTACTAGGTACGCATTTTACAATAAAACAGTTTTTACTTTATGTTTAAACTTACTTATTGCTTGGTGTTTATGAGTATTATGTAGGCAGGTACTAATAAAAAGTGTGAGTTGAAGTTAAATATGGATACGCAATATTTCTCAATTGTTTTCTGTATTATTTTTAGCGAGGCGTACACAACCAACAAAAACCCAATGCTGTTTATTATATTCGATTTTTTAAGCTACATTAATAAAATTAATGGTGAAAATAATACCAAGTCATTCGCCTATTTAGGTCAATATTTTATTGCAGCTCTTCTCTTCTGAATGACTCTTAAGGTGTGTATCTATTGATTATAAAACAATAAATAATCGTTAAGTACGTTTCGCCGAAAGCCTAATAACATGAATTAGTTCGCAATATTGCTGACCTATTTATTTCTACTATCTTGGCTTTATATCTCGATGAAATAACTGTTTTTTTAATCACCATAAAAGACACCGTCTTTTTATAAAATCACCTGCTTTTGTAACATTTTCTTTAAAGACATAGGCATCGAAGTTTTGTTAAGAGACAGTTACAATTTTGGCCGTTATAATTGTATAGAATTGCTTTGTAAAGCTCAGGAATCAAAAAGAACAAGACAAAATATAGAGCCGCCTTCTTATTATGCACTTATAGTATTTTTTAAAGGCTATAGTATCATTAGTGAAGTACTTAGTTAAATTCTACTTCAAAATAAAGAATAAGAATAAGTTTATTGCATGAACTGTGTACATGTTTAGGTGTTGTTTTATAAGTCCTAACAGTTCGAATGATCAGACGATTTTTCAGATTTCAGTCCACTCTTAAAATCTTTGTGTTATTGAAGATGCCACAGGATTGTTTACTATAACAATTTAAAATCTAGCAAGAATCATTGTCAGACTGTCGTATCGTCCAATTTTAACCAATGTTGCGGTAGATTTGGAACATTCGAATAAAGAGGGGTCTCTCCGTCACTCGCTTCATACAAACGTAGTTCCAATTTCATTTGAATATTAAGCAACCAAAGTCCATGAAATTTTGCAGACATATTCTAGAAACTAATATTTATGTCTGTGGTTTTCCAGATTTCTGTTAAAATATTCGGTTTCAAAGTTACACGGTCTTGAAAATTTACATACAAATCTTTGAGCCCCTGTAATTTTAAAACTACATATTTTTAGAAAAATCTAAAACACCACAGCCACAGATATTAGTTTCTAGAATTTGTCTGCAAAATTTCATGGACTTCGGTTGCTTAATATTCAAATGAAATTGGAACTACGATTGTATGAAGCGAGTGACGGAGAGAGCCCTGTTAAAATTCAACAGCACTGGGTTGTCTCGACAGAAAAAAAAAGATTCCATTTGTAGCACGCGGCATTGTGGCATGTTTCAGCGTACAACAGCCTTTAGTTCCTAATCGTAAACGTAAAAACTATTATTTAAAATTTACTCAGCACCTAACTTGGGTCATTTAACTTTTATAAGCGTTTAAGAATACTATTTGCCATTATGTTTTTTATCACTTCTATTGAAATAAAATTTACCTTTAACTAAACTTATCTGATTAAAATCTTCATGTTTTATCGTACTTAAACCTACGTAGTTTCTATAAATAACGGATGATTTTAATTTTATAAACTATCTAATAGGTACTAAACATACTAGGAGAAAGAGGTTTGATGACTGGTTAAATCAGTTTATTGCATAAAAGTTAGTTTAGCAGTGTTAGATGGAATTTGTGATAGTCTATTTATAGCCTAACGCTCTCTGCCATTTTCTGGGCTTTATGGTTTTTAAATCTCTGGTATGGCATAAAAATGGTGATACTTGTAAAATGTTTGAAAACCATGTTAATGCTGTTTATCTTTGTTTGAATTTATAATTAAAATTAAGTGCCTACTGAGGTCTGAGCGTACTTGTATTATTCAGATAAGATAAAAATCTTTAACAAATCATTTCAAATTGCAACTCAATGGATTCCTTTTCCATTCGAGCGTGGGTACCTGACACGAAGACGCACGAAACGCTGAGAAAATCTTCGGGAACGTAATCTGTAATCCATCGACAACACGTGCACAGCTATTATTGATTTTGCCGTTTTTTCTACAAAATTGCATGCCTGTCCCGGCTTGACATTGAAAAAATATCTACTGGGATGAGTGTGAATGGGCCTTATTATAAGCTTGCGCAATGACATTTAAGTTTTTTTTTTGCTTGGAATATTTTTGTAGTCGCGTGACATTGGTGATTGGAACTTATACCCATGGGTAGGTACTTTTGGACCAAATTTTTCAAAAATCCAAGACAGATACGTGAGAAACAAATGTGAACCCAAGAGGGGTTTTCTTACTGAAATAGAGCCCATAAAGTATTTCTACGCCCATCTTCTGCTTCGCTTTCATAAAGTATTCTACTCAAGCTTTGCCAATAAAGTGGTAGGTATTCAGCTGTGGTAGAAACCTTCCATCCGAACGCACCTATGTTTTCGAATTGAATTTCGAATGGTTTGTGAAAACATTTTCGAATTGAATTTCTAATGTTTTTTGGAAACATGTGATTGGTTGGTGTTTCAAAATAGTTAACACCCATTGAGACTTTCGTCTCTGTCATTTGTATGGGATTGTGTTACAGAGAGAGCCCTATACAAGACATCTTTACGTGGATAGAGTATAAAAATTCACTTCTTGAGACTCTAACGTTTCTCACCTCCTCCTGGTCTTGCGACAGTGTTCTCATCTCATTTTTGTGTTAGGTTTAGTAATAATAATTAATGTAACTACTAGATAATGCTAGAATGTAATATAGCACAAAAATGGACCTAAGATGAGGCATAATATAATTATGGAAGTTTTACACCCCATGAAGAAAGATAATACAACTGAGCATGACATCTACCATATTTCAAGAATAATAACAATCGTAAATCACTATGAAGATAATTTTATATTTTTCTCCTCATTTATCCGTGTGCGATATGGCTATGATAACAAACATGACTTATCAAGCTACACAGCCCTTAATCAATTGTAATTCCAACAGTGTTGATCTATGATACAAGTTTATTTCGTTGAAAAGATGTAAGATTTTTTTTTTTGATTTATTTGAAAAGGAATCGTAATGTTGGTCACATAATACAAAAATATTCTCAAAAAACACAAAAGAAACGAGAGCCTTTTTTCAGTACCGAAAATGTTAGTGAAGTCAGGAGCAGAAGTCAGTCACATCGCCTCAAAAAAGTTAGATGTGACGTCGGCAAAAATCAGCGCTCACGTGGGTTATTTTTTTTTCTTCAAAGCAAAATGGACCGTAGTAGCCTTCTTTTGAAGCTCCAGTTCATCCATATAATAAAACTGAAACCTTGCGAAATTAAAATCAGTGGATAGGTAGTAAGGACCAATGTTCATTTTATTCTGACCTTATTATGTTTCGATGTTGGAATTCTGTCAAGGCTGGCAACCAAAGATAATAAATCCATGCTAGCAACTTATAAATTAAGTAGGCTCTAATAATAACTTTTACTTAATAGTTCTGCTTGCACATTTTTTAAGCACTTGGTTACCTTTTCCTCTGTGGCTTGGTGCTGCTGACATCTCAAGCATTTTCAAAACTGCAGAAAATATTTAGACATACGTTTTACCTACAGGCGTCAAGCCGAGGGCTTAAGCTAGTATTATTGAAAATCAAATCGGTACTAATAAAGTAGCGCCTACATTAATGGTTTTCTATTTAATTAGGTTATATACAAATATAAGATAGGAAGCTCGGTAGCCATTAGAAAAAGTTGAAATCAAACAACATTGTTTGGACGGAAGTCAACAAAGACCTGACTTTCGACCCCACGACAAGCCTTCAGGAAAAAGAGTTTAGAGTTACACGATGGAATGAACCCTTTCCTAAGAAAGCAAATATTATGTCCCCAAATAGTTACGTTTCGCTTTCGGTTTGTCGTTAAGTGAAAGTAACTAACCAGATTCAAAGGGCTTTAACTAAGCTTTGAATCAAATTCTTAGTTTACAAATTTCGGAATGGGCAAAATACGAAGAAATTTAAAAAGTGAAAATAAAATAGGTAGGTATGCTTAGTATTGAAATAAATATCTTTTCAAAACAGCAAAAAGAGCTTTTTTGTGTTAATAAATGACTATTATTGGACTATTATGACTATTGTTGTCGACGAAGATTTTATAATACTTCAACTTTTAATTTATTTTACAGAGTAAAGACAAGATCTCCTTATGCGGAAAGCCTAAAACTACTTATATTTTACTTATATACACTTTTTATGAATATAAAATGTGAGCCATCAAAACAACCCTATCCGACACCACCTACAGGACACAAGCAGATAAGATTAGTCGATGGACCTCATAGATACAAGATACAGTTGACACTTATTATTATTTAAAGACGGGCAAAGATAACAGCCGGACTCGGTGGGACGTGTCAAAATATTGACTAGATAAAATTAATTTTTGAGGCGCGTGAGAAGAAAAATTGCCGTGAGACCTACCTTCCTATAGCTTCCTAGATACTAGATAAATCTATATAGTATATACATAGGTAAACTTAGTATTAAAGAAGAGAGAATACCTTCCTTCTTGCAAGTATTTGTTCTTAACAGGGCTCTCTCCGTCACTTACTCCATACAATCGTAGTTCCAATTTCATTTGAATATTAAGCAACGAAAGTCCATGAAATTTTGCAGACATATTCTAGAAAGTAATATCTGTGCCTGTGGTGTTTTAGATTTTTCTAAAAATATGTAGTTTTAAAATTTCAGGGGCTCAAAGATTTGTATGTGAATTTTTAAGACCGCGTAACTTTGAAACCGAATATTTTAACGGAAATCTGGAAAACCACAGGCATAGATATTAGTTCGCGAAACGTTTCTACAAAATTCCGCTGAGTATGATTGGTTAGTATTCCAATGAGAGACGAACTATGTTTGTATGGAGCGAGTGACGGAGAAACCCCCTTAAAACAAAAAATAAATCCTACTCATGTAAAACTCGCGCATTTCTAAATAACATCATCTGAGATCTGATAAAACCCCTCATTAAAGCTATGTCTATATAATAATATATGCTTTTATTTGATTTTCTGATATACCGACTACCTTATTATGCGTGTCATAGGTAGAGCTCCTTTTTTCATCATTATTACCTATAAATAAATATTATAATTAATGTGGTTATAAAAATATAATTCCCAAGCATATTCGATGGTAATACATCCAACGCATCGCCTACAAGATTGATGGCGTAATAAAATAAAGTTTTTATTAAGGTCTATTATTACTTCATAATCTAAAATTTGAAATATTATCTTTGGAAAGGTTGTATATAGATAAACTATCTACGGCTACACGATGACGCTGATTAGGCGGTTGACTTTTTACTCGCCCAGACACGGGATTTGTATTTATTAAATAAAGATAGATATCGGTATAAAACAGTTTTCCAAAGATAAGATTAAGAAACGAACGCTTGACCCAATTATCTTAATTACTGGATGTTTTATAAATAAGATACAAAGGAACCGACAGTCAATCAGCTTTAAGTTAAAAGATTATAAATAAACGCTATTAATAAACGACGGCAATTTTCTTTCTTTTTTTACATCTTTGACAAGTTTTCGTCTGACTACCAGTTGGCTGCATGTGGGAGATTGTGGATGATCTCTTTTTAACCCCCGACCCAAAAAGAGGGGTGTTATTTAACGTGTGTATATGTTAATTTGACGTGTGTATCTGCGTATCTGTCTGTGGCATCGTAGCTCCTAAACTGATGAACCGTTTTTTTTTTTTTGTTTGAAAGGTGGCTTAATCGAGAGTGTTCTTAGCTATAATCCAAGAAAATCGGTTTAGCCGTTTGAAAGTTATCAGCTCTTTTCTAGTTTTCTTATTTGCTTTTTAGACGTTTTTGTGTCGGGGGTTTTTTAAATTTTACAATATTAAGTATAACTTATATATAAGGAACCTTATACCTAATACGTTATGTTTTTCTCTTGTCTGCAGGTTATATAAAGTTTAAAGGCTTTAAGAAAGCTGGAATGAAGTCATGGCAACGAAACATAAGGGATCGGACTGGAATAAAAACCGTTGCATAACAATTCCACTGAACCAGGGGCAAGGAGGAGTTTAGAAATCTGACTTCTAATCTTCAGAAATGGATGAGCAGATGAAGAAAAAGCGTGGGCTTCGGTGCAATTTGCTTTTACATTAGGTTAAAACAACTGTATTAGAGTCCTTGCTGGGGCGGTAAAACATTTCTACCTAATATAAAACCGGCCTAATATAAAACCTCGGTGCAACCACAAGTGTGAGTCGGACTCGTGCACCGAGGAGGGTTCAGTACTCGGGAATTTTTTGCTATTTTGCACGATAAATTAAAAACTATTATGCATAAAGATAAATAAAAACCTGTTTTAGAATGTACAGGTAAAGCCCTTTCATATGATACCCCACTTGGTATAGTTATCTTACTTTGAAAATTTAAACCCACTTTAATTTTTTTTAATGATATAACCACAAATTCACAGTTTTCGGGTTTACTCCTTTACTTGTGCTATAAGACTTACCTACCTACCAAATTTCATGATTCTAGGTCAACGGGAAATACCGTATAGGTTTTCTTGACAGACACGACGGACGGACGGATGGACAGACAGACAAACAGGCAACAAAGTGATCCTATAAGGGTTCCGTTTTTCCTTTTGAGGTACGGAAGCCTAAAAATTGGCTGATTTTATACCTTGCGGACGTTGAGGACCCAAGATGCGAGAATGGACCTTGCACTGGAAATCGCAGCATTGACAGACCCTCAATAGTTGGGCAGACGATATCAAACTATGGAGCCACTGGAACTGGCGCAAAACCCAAAACGTATGGAAGTCCCTACAAGATACCTAAGTCTAACAGTGGAAGTCAAACGGTTGACAATGATGATAATGATAATTTTCAAGTAAGGACAGTAAAAAATAAAATAAAATCGCGGTAGTGAAGAGCATAACCTGTTATCGATAAAAAAAATTAATCACTCGGCAATTATCACAATTCATATAGGGCGAAAACGTAGCGTGACGAGCATTCATGAATCCAATTAAACAAAAAAAAGTCGTTTTCATTCATCAGCACGATTAAACGATTGAAGCTCATTCAGAAAACCGCTCTTCGTTGCGATAAAACCAGTAGAATCTTAACTATTACTGAACTTACGGTACGCCAGTTTTCCACGGATCAAGATTTTTATATAACCAGACAGCATCCGCCTCTTCGCGATAAATGCTTAATAGTCTTGGAGCCTACAATCTATAAATTAGACGAAAATACTTAGAAACAGTTTATTAAAATATAATTGAAATAATAACTATATTTTAGTTCTAGTAGTCCTACCTACCTTATGCGCTAAATTATTATAAGGTTTTCATATTTTACCAATGGATACATATTACATAATTATATATTATTGTGTTTTAGGGTTCCGTGCGTCAAAAGGAAAAAGGAACTCTTATAGGATCACTTTGTTGTCCGTCTGTCCATCTGTCGAGTCTGTCAAGAAAACCTATAGGGAACTTCCCGTTGACCTAGAATCATGAAATCCGAAAACCGTGAATTTATGGTTACATCACAAAAAAATAATTATAATGTTTTCAGGGTTCATGTATGTATGTTATTCATCATGAGTTCCTTTATTCCACCATAACATTTGAATGTCTACCTTTAAATGTACGGGGTGTCGTAAATTCTTTACATCGTCTATAGTGACACCAGCTAAATGACTTAATTTTTGAAAAAAATGCAATACAGCAAGGAAGTAATGTTTTTTTTTTTTAAATTATTATTTGTATTTGCTCTCGCGGACTCTTAGACTAAAAGATGAATGGGTAGTGCGTGAGAGCATTATCTGATTGTTCCAACGGTACGTCAGCTAGGTGTCTTACTACTTTTTACCGACATTGGTTGTGTATGCCACAAGCTTACTTGTATCTGATTTTTATGAGATAATATTATTAAATATAATGCTGACGTAGATATGCTGCTTTGAAACTATAAAGATACTCGTATCTACTAAATAGACAAGAAGGATTCTAAATATTAAAAAAAATCGATAACGTTATTTTGTGCATTACTACGATTGATCTAGTAATAAGTAACAAAGCTTACGTGATGGACCTTCCCAAGTTCCCTATGACTTTTACAATTTAAAACATAGTTAGGTACCTATTTTTGATTTGCGTTTAACAGAAAACCTGAAAGCGTTTTGTCAGTAGGCTTAGTAAAGAGTTGAGCCAATTTCAAAAGTACCTATAGGTAGGTACCTACTACATAAATTTCGAATTGACCCAACAGAAAAATAAACTGAAATATCTTTACGATGCTAGCTGATGCCCGCGATGTCGTCCGCATGGATTTAGGTTCTTGAAAATCTTGTGGGTAATCTCGTCAAACGAACAAACCAACAAACAAACACACTTTCACATTTAAAATATGGGTATTGATTAGTGACTAGTGATAAAGCTGCACTTCAAAGATCGTAAAATCATTAAAAATAACAGTAAACTCTATGCCATTCTTAGCACTGTTAATGAAAGCATATCATCGCTATGTCATTCAGAGATTTCCCGGCAGCAACGTCACGGAACAAACGGCTTTTTTCTCAAGGAATCTGTTCCTGGTCAACGAGTGAAGGAACGCAACGCAACGCCAACTCCCCTGTTATGGCAGCTCTGCACTCTTTGTGTTTTTTACCTATCAACTTGAACACGAAAGTATTTTACTTGCTGTATCCTAGACCTGTCTAGTTCAGCGGTAGTTAGCTGGACTAAAATTGAACTGTTTTATAAGCACGTCCATATAGTTTTGGCTTTATTAGTATGTCTACTAAGTACTACTCTACTTACTCTACTTACTCTACTTAAAAAGGAGTGCAATGTTTTCAGGGTTCATGTAGATATGTATGCAAGTTTCTTTACTCCACAATAACTTTTAAAGTTCTGAACAGATTCGGATGTATGAGGTATCTTTATATATGTATTATTCCGAGTGACACTAGTTCTAATTTTTTGGAAAACCCAATATGGCGGTTGTATGGCGCCATTTTTCAAATGTGAAATTTTTTACATTTTAGTTCATTTTTGACAGGGATTAATTTCTTAATTAGGGCTTGTTTCCGTGTCTACTTTATTTTACGAGAATAGACTGGTATTGTACTTAATTCTAACAAAATGTTCAACGATTTTATTTGTAGGAAGAGGAAAATATAATGCTACATCAGAAAAGATGTGTTAAAAATGCTATAGAGAAGAATGTATCACATTTATTTACGTAAAAGGTCCTTCTAATCAAGTTTGATTTACAATAATTGAGTTCACGTTAACATTCTGCGTTCCAAAAGCCAATCTTATCGTCACTAGAAGAAAATTGCAATTGGTTTTCCACAAGGCTTGGTAACTTTTGCGGGGCTTTAACGGCTGTATGTGGAGCCACCTTAACATACCATGCCATCATAAAATGTAAACGAGCTCCGATATTATTCTCATAAAGCATTAAGACAATTCTTACTATCTACCTACTTTGTACCAAACCGGTGCCATGTGAATGAAAATGCACGCGTCCGTTTCAGCCATGAAAAAATTGTATAGTTATAACGGTCGTTGAGCTTTAATTGACTATCGAAATTCCAGTAGTATGTAGGTGAATAAATGTTTATTGGCCTGTTGGTTTCTGAGGAACAACGGTGCCAAATTATTTATTTTAGTGCGTTATTGTTCTTGAAAAACATGGCAGGTTGACGTTGCGGTCATTACTAAAATGTTACGTGAAACGTATTCTATTTTTTTGAGTATGCCACCCAAACTGTAAGCTTTTGTTTGTAAAATTTCAACGTACTGAGTGTAGATTTTTTGCAAACGTATGTTCTTCGTATATTATGGACTACACAGTAAGAAATTTATGAATTATGGAATTATGAAAGCATTTATTTAATCATGTTGTCTGATTGATGCATCAAAAGAAATGAATTAACCAAAACATTAAGCTCGTACTTTTTAACAAATCTATCAATATCAATGTTCGATATATTTTATTTTAGCTTATAAAATTTACCTACTTGTTATATAAGTACTTGTAAAAGAACGAATTTTATAATTTTACATTCTTCGTTTTGTAAAATGGATATGGAACCCTTCTAACATCAGATTTTCACTCCAATTTTAATAATATGGGTACTTTCAAGTCAAGAATAAATAGGCAAGCAGGTCTGATTGCAAGCAAGCGCTAGTCTGTAAATTAAAAAATAGAAAACATACCTACATATTATAAGTATGTATTGTAAGTATATGATATTTTTCAAATGAAAGTTGTGCAAAAATAATAACACAGTCTTTCAATAAAACAACAAACCGTTTTATGTACCTACTTATAAACTAGTAAACCTAAAAAAATCTTATATTGAATGAAACGATTCGCCTTAGATCCCTACGCAATGAGAGTAATCCAATTAACACACTTTTCGCATGTCACGGACTTATAGATCCATTGCTACTATGCGTTCACTTTCTGCTTTTACTTTCAAAGGTTTCAAAAGGTTACACATAATGCATATAGATGGGATCACTAACGCTAAATTTAACGTCAGAGGATACAGACGTCGGCGACTTTGCCGTTCGGACTTGTGACTTCGAGGAACCGATACCCCATTGTCATGCCTGTTACAGAGTGTACAGTTACACATCTTTTACACTTCTTCATGGCACGTTACTAATGTTCCCTTTGTGCAACACCTTTTTCGGATCTCGAGTGCCTATTCAACTTGCCTTGTACTATGACGTGTGAGATGATTTTATTAGTAGAAACAAAACAATTCTACACGTCATCATGATCAACCCATGACTAGCCCACTAAACTACCGCAGGAACTTATTTAGTTATCCGCTATTGTAAGTACTTACAAAACGTACTGCTTTCGCTAATCTTAAAATCGTTGTTAAAATTCCTTAGCCTACTCGTATCACACTAATATTATAAAGGCGAAAGTTTGTATGTGTGTGTGTGTGTGTGTGTATGTTTGTTACTCCTTTACGCTAGAACTACTAGACGGATTGGGCTGTTTAGAATGGAGATAGATTATACTCTGGATTAGCACATAGGCTACTTTTTATCCCGGAAAATCAAAGAGTTCCCACGGGATTTTTAAAAAACTACATCCACGCGAATGAAGTCGCGGGCATCAGCTAGTCTACAATATTGTTAGTCACAGTTTTAGTAGTCTAACCATTGTCATTTACTAAAGTTAAAGATTTAGATGGACGTCTTACTTTAAACAATAGATCGATAGCAATATTTACGAGGATACCGTGAATGGGACCACCATGTTGAAAACAAGACGTCATCGGCAGGCAAATTGGACCCGATCAAACTGAATGAAAGCTCGTGAAGTCAATAGATTCCAACGTTTGTCTTCAGCTCAGATAAATAATTCCAAATGCGCCATCGCATCGCATTTCAATATTGCAAATAAGTCTAAAGATCAAAATACAGTGTGTTCTAAAAATTTTATTGTAGTTTTGTTTTTTAGGATTCCGTAACAATTGGTACATAGTAAAAAAAAAAGATTCCGACGAATTTAGAACCTCCTCCTTTTTTTGAAGTCGGTTAAAAACAACGATTCATAAAGTAGTTTGTAAGCTGTGACCAAGACATAATCATGTTTTCTTTTTAGTATTTATTTTTATCGTTATGTAATTTCTATGTCATTTTATTAGGTTATCTAATGTTATTTTACATATTTCATATCTTTGCGTGTGTGTTTGTGTGTTTTACACGATGGGGCTGCCATTATTTAAAAGGATAAGTATCTAAAAAATAAAGATTAAAAAATGTTATTCGATTTCTTATGGATCTGTATAGCAATATAGGAAGGTCATCGATGCAGGAAGGTTTATTAGGAATGGTGTCAAAGGACGGTCGTAAAAAACGCAACGGTTCCTTAGAATTTAATTATACCCACTGGAGGTCAAGAGTAGAAATATAATTATTTTATTCTTAATGGGAGACCTAGTCGTAAAAACGTTGGATATCACAATTAAATCAGTTTCGTATATATATATATATATATATATTTAGTGTTAATTATTTGAAATAATAAATTTTTCTTCAACGACATTCTAAAGACCATAAAGTATCTCCCAAATACGGATTAATCGTTCTCACAGAACGTCGCATTAATATTCATATTAATATAATAAACATATTTAAGTACCTAGCTGTTAAATGTTATCAATTTAAAAATTAAAAGGAAGTTAACATTAACAGGCAACCACGAATTTCTGTTATTTTCTAGAGCCAACTAATTGAATTACAACGAAAATAAGATACTTACTAGACTGGACGTCTTTAATTGAAATATATTTTATCAAAATGTCTGTTATAATGTCACGTTAGAACATGTCCATACCCAGTTAAGGCTTCATCTTGTTCTACAGGCACTTAAACTGTCTTTACATTACGAAACGAACGCATCTTTAGTGCATGTCTAGTTAAAAATGCAACATATCAATGCCAAACTGTCTGAACCTTCAATCGCTTCGCTAAGGCCACCCGATGTAAGCCAAGCCAAGCTTCACCCGGTGGTCCAATCTTCAAGATGATTAAATTAGGATCCAACCAGATATAACATGCAAAATGATATACAATGAACCGAATCCGATTTCGCATAATGAAGCAATCAAATAGTATCCATTGTTGATCGGGATATACCCGCATCGAATCGAACGTAAACTGCTACATGTAATACCAAACGTTGCAGCATTGGACAGTAAGGCGCAATTCTCCTGTAGGAAGAAAAGCAATACTGTAAAGTTCGATTCCGCAACAGAAGCTGAACCGGTGCTTTGCATACTGCAATCCCGGGGTACTTACTGCACAAAAACTTGTTGCATTTTAAAATCCTTTTCGAAAGCAAACATTTGACGTTTCAAGGGAAATTGAGCGGAAGACTTTTTGCAGGATTAATTCCAATGAATGTCGAAATAGCGTCGGTACTATACGTTCACTGACACCAGTGTAAAATAAACTCACCCTTATTACATTATACTCTATACAAGACAGCAATATCAAATCATTTTTATCGCCAAAGAAACCTATCCACTATAACACTATAGGGAAAGCTCATTTATTTTAAAGACCCGAGATAGTCGTTCATATAATTTAGCATGAGATTTATGCAGGCATTCAGTAGCGAGTTTTAATGCTGTAAACAACTGGACTGTATAATATGATTTAAGCTATCATCAATATTGATTTACTTCGATCTCACGGCCGATATATTTTAATATCGCCGTCCTGTAGTGTTGACATAAAATTTGTTTGTTGAAGACATTTCCCTTCAGTGTAAAAATATACCTAATGATGTGTTACAATATCGCAAGATTGTATTGTATGGAAATCCCAACAATAGTCCTACGGTCAGAAGTTATATCTATCGATTGGTGATGATCTATAAAGATTAATAAAACAATCCTTTGTTAATATGCTATGTATGAAAAAATCATGTCCGAACGAAAAAGAAATAATTTGAAAACTAATACCTATGTAAAAATTAATTCATATGCTTTGTTATGT
Source organism: Maniola jurtina (assembly GCF_905333055.1). NCBI lineage: Eukaryota > Metazoa > Arthropoda > Insecta > Lepidoptera > Nymphalidae > Maniola > Maniola jurtina. Next base: position 5,944,423 of record NC_060034.1, on the reverse strand, counting down.
TCGTTAGGATACGATTGAGCTGAAACTTCGTACAGTTGCTGTTGTTACTTACGTTAAGCTTTCTGATGTGACGTGAAACAGGTGGTGCGTGGTTTATAATACTTATTATATGATCACTACTTACTTATCAATCGATCGATCCTGATTTTTTAAATAATTGTATAAAAAATAAGCTTTATTTAATTTAAGATATTTTATAATTTCTATAGTACCAGCTTCAATTTGAAGCAAAAAAAATAACTGATTAGGTAATGAATGAATAAGTACATTTTTATTGTAAACCCAGAAAAAATGTAGGTAGGTAGCGTGTTGCGGTCTTGTATCTAGTTGCAATTCCCAAATTTTGGATTTATACTGAAAATTCCAAAGATATGGTTACTCGATCGTCCGGCCGTCATTTATCGATTTATATTCAGAGACATTGTCAATATGGCGCCTTTGTTCGTACTAAAATTTATAAGTTAGACGTCCATTGTACGAGAGTAAAGGACTACAAAGCGTAGCATTTTATACTGATCATAACCTGACGCGTGGTCAAAATGTGTCGAAGCGTTAAAGATTTATATCAATGCTCAAGTCAGTGGGTCATATGGTTTTTTTGCATTCCCTTTCATCTTCTTTTAATAAGACGCTTTATAAAAGGAATGAGATATATCCTATGAATGTATGTATGAAGTATCTAACGAGGCGAATAAACGCTCTTAAGAATGAAGCAAGTGTGAATAAATAGGTATCTGACAGTACAAATGTGTGAACCTATATGTATAATAAATAATTAAGCAGTTGTAGTCATTTTGTATTTGTTATGTAAGGTTATTTTTAAAAATTGATTTGAGTTGTCAAATTAATTTATCTAATGTAGGTAGTTTGATAAAATCGATATTTGGCTCATTCGATGTCATACAATCTGTTGCTAGGAGGCCAACAAGATTGAACTTGCATAAATACGGGTGTTTCGAAGGTTTTAGTTTCTGAATAATTAGATGTTGTGATAGCAATCACGCTCTAATTAAATTATTTATTTTGGCATTAGTTTGTTTAGATTAAAACTCTCGGATAACCTTACACATTAAACTTGTGTTTTTTTGTGTTGGTTTTGGAGAGGACATTCCAATAATTCGATAAAAATATTTAAATAATACCTGCTTTTCTGAGTGACGCCAATAATTCAGAAGCGGGATGTGTCTCACGTTGCCTTCATTTCGCTTTGGTATCTTTTTCAAAACAACCCACATTTGATAAATTTTTTTAATGAGTTCGGTGGTTTTGGTGATTTGGTGATTAAAATTTTAAGCTTTTTTAAAAGAATTTAGTCTTTTGTGAAGTGGAAAGTAATTTGCAATAAGTGGTTCAGATTTTGTATACATCGAATGAGAAGTTAGTCGTTTGGATTTATTGTTGACTGGATATTAAAACTGAGAGTTCGGCAGTTCAAGTGTAGGTTTTAATGATTTGACGGAGGGCAGGATAGCCCATGATTTGGATTTGACTTAGGGCAAGGAGCCCGCGACTGACATGACAAGATTGATTAGAAACACGAGGACGTGTTAAATTCAGGACGGCCGAACTGTAAGGTTATTTTTAAAAAGTTGATTTGAGTTGTCAAAAATAATATAAAATTATTAATTTATCTAATGTAGGTAGTTTGATAAAATCGATATTTGGCTCATTCGATGTCATACAATCTGTTGCTAGGAGGCCAACAAGATTGAACTTGCATAAATACGGGTGTTTCGAAGGTTTTAGTTTAGTCTCCTTCCGAGATTCGGAGCGATATCGCATATTTTCGGTATTTGGATTGTGAACTGAATAATTAGATGTTGTGATAGCAATCACGCTCTAATTAAATTATTTATTTTGGCATTAGTTTGTTTAGATTAAAACTCTCGGATAACCTTACACATTAAACTTGTGTTTTTTTTGTGTTGGTTTTGGAGAGGACATTCCAATAATTCGATAAAAATATTTAAATAATACCTGCTTTTCTGAGTGACGCCAATAGTTAGGTATAATTTAAATATCCTATTCATCTTATCTGAAACACATGACCCTTAGAATAACTCCGAATAACAGGTATCTATCTATAATTAGAGCATATGTTTTTTAATAGTGATTCTACATGCTTTAAAAAAAGAAACCAATTTCAGAAATATATTTTTTTTAGATGATCTTTCATAATATTTCATCTAAATAGATTTAAGCTTCCCGAGGAAAATCTCGTGGGAACTCTTTAATTTCCGTGATAAAAAGTGGCTTATTTTAGTCTTCGGGATGCAATCTGTCTCGTTCTAAAGGGTGTCGTAAAGGTGAAACAGATGGGTCGTGAAAAGGTAACAGATAGACAGACGGATAGACAGACACATTTTTGCATTTAATAATATTAGTATGGATTCTCAGGTTTTTTTCTTTAAAATTGTAGATAGGAACATATTTACGACACACAAAAAATAAATCGATTTTACGCATCGATAACACTAAGAGACACCGCCTACATTGACCAAAAATGCACTATTACGCAATTTGACATGTAATAAAAGAGCTAATAAATAAAACTGTTGTGTACGTCAACAATGGGTAAAAGAGCCGCACAATATCACAGTGTGGGTGGACATTACTGTCCGCAAGAACAATTTTGCAGGAATTTCTCTCTATATTAAACTCGTAAGAATTGCTTTTTATTCAGTGATATGGAATAAAAAAATTCAAAAAAATAATAAAACTGACTTCAAGAACCACAAACACTAAACAGATTTATTTTTCTTTTGAAAAATTTAGTTCTAGTTTTATTTTTTATTTCACAATTTTTAGTGACCCACTCTACTATAATATGCTATGCCCAGTTAAAACCCTACTGCTTACTAAGCTATTACACTGATCGCGAGTAATTTGCTCTTATCCACTGAGGAGTTCTGTTCTCCATCTCCGAAGATATTTATCAGATATTCCCCAAAATATAAGACTACCTGCAAAGTATACCCTTTCAAACAAAAAAAAATCTAAATCGCGTCTTGGAGTAATCGGGGAACATATATAAAAAATAAAAAAAAAAGATCCCGACATACTGAGGACCTCCTCCTTTTTTGAAGTCGGTTAAAAATATCATTTTATACTTTGTGATACCTAACGACACAGTCTGATGGCTAGCGGATCATGTATGGAATTTGGTTCATGCCCCTATATTTGGATACTATATGCGGCATTGTACCTTGACATCGCTTGGTGGTAACACTTTGCTGTTGTAGAAATAACCAGTTGTTAGCCGCAGTCGAAGCTTCATATAAACTGCTAAAATTTATAAACTGGTAATATATGTACTACTGCTGGGACTAGAAACTTGAGATTTTTTATGTAGGTTTTCTCAATAGATACCCCTACCGTTAACCGTAAGAAAGGATTTTCAGATAAGCCCGACCCGATTCGACCCGACCGAAAGCGTGTCAGCCATATTATTAGCTATGATAATCATGACTAATATCCCCTTTCCTCTCCAACTAAGCGTAAAGCTTGTGCTAGGAGTAGGTACGACAATAATGCAACGGGTAGGGTTTGAACAGCCTACCTTTTGGTATTCAGTCCACTCCTTAACCGTTGAGCTATTGAGGTTCTATATCGTAAACACCTTTATAACTAAACTAGCTTTTTCCCGCGATTTCGTCTGCGTGATATAGGTCCTACCGCACTCAGGAATAATATACCCAGCTATTTACTGGTGTAAGTATTTTTAGAATCGGTTTATTAGTTCTGGAGATTATCCCTTACATCCAAACTTACAAACATTACCTTTTTATAATATTAGTGTAGACTTCATAAAACTTCGGTTTAATAACAATAAGTGTTTTGAAGTCATGGTAATGAATAAAATATCATTTCTCAATGGTGCTTACAAACATGTAAAGCAATAGAATATTATGGTATTTGATTAGATCGATAACCAGCCCGCCTTCCTTCGCCGCGTACCTCATTATCTTATTGTAACGTCCTTACACCCCGATGTAGTATCGCACCTTGTTCTGGGTCAATAAGGAGATAATATACCCCATTATAGCTGGTATGGTCAGTGACTGGCGACTTAAACCGCCCTTAGATTGAGTGACACACGGCCGATACGATTGACTAACTTGTTTAACGTTTTTAACACCAAGCTTATTTTGACATTCATTTTTAATCCATTGAAGATTTTTCACGAAAAATTGTTTTAATATCACTCCGTGAACCAGCAATGCAGAACCAACCAATGTCAAATGAGTTCGGTGGTTATCTTTCAGTTAGCAAATCACCTCACAGAACTTGAAGAGATTCAGGATTAATTGCTAAGAAAGTGTTCACATGAACTCGCGGAAGCGGTGACAAAGGCGCTTGTGAAGTAGATATCTAAGTTATACCCATACTAATATTATAAATACGAAAGTATGTTTATCTGTCTGTTACCTTTTCACGGCCCATCTGCTTAACCGAGTTATGTAGCTTGCATATCAGACATTTTATGTAGGTTGCCTACTTTTTATCCCTAAAACACAAAAATCTCTCATGGTATTGAAAACTTAAATCCATGCGGACAAAGTTGAGCACCATCTACTTTATAGGTAATATTATGTGAGTGTTACGATTAACAACAACGTGGGTGAAGTCGCGAGAGACTTACGATAATAATTAATTAATAGTAAATTAATCAATCAATCAATAGCCAATAATCCAAAGGCTTACCAGATAAATAAAACCGTTGATCCGCGGTTTAAAATAACTAAAATCAGAACTAAAAACTTTTTGACTAAATAATATAACGTAAATAAATAATAAATTGGCAAATCTAAAATCCCTATTACAAAAGTATTCGAACGGTAGGTACCTATTTTACTTACTTTATTACTAAAAGTAATGCAAACGGAATTAAATTAACACCTTATTTTACCTGTGTTGTCTGAAATGATGCGCTATTTGCTATTTGCTCGAAATTCTATGAGTTCGTCAAACTACAGGTAAGTGTGATATTTCTAACATCTGCCTAACCCGCGCAAGCGTAATCAAAATAAAAATATTATTTTAGTAGATTTATTCGATAGTGGCGGGCAGATGTGTCGGCTCGTTCCACACTCTCTATTTTTGTTGATCCTTCATTGTATTTGGGCAGGGGTCTCAAAGGGTCAATATCATTGCTTCCGTTCGATATTCGGGTTTATTTCTTATTTTGTCTGTAAACATCTTAAGTATCCGCCGTCAATCATAAAGGGGTTTTGCATTTGCAGAAATGAACAAAAACCCTACCCTACCTATCCGGTAGCCTATTTAGAATCCATAAATCAATTAAACCCCTTTGCATTTCGTTTGAACATGCATGCATTTTTGTTTTTATTAGGTAAGGTATCATTTTTAACTATACAAAATTTCACTGTTCATTTTTATCAACCATTTTGGATATTTTCTATCCGCCAATATACAATTATTATCATACTACAAGATGATCGTCTTCATCAAGAGGTTTGCGTCACGTCGCCAGAATTAAAAATTAACGAAATTAAATTAAATTAACGACGAGATTAGAGAGAGAGAGAGACTTAATAACGAGAATAATGTACCTAACACTGAATTTATATTTGATCTTTTATAACGATTCTTGGAGTTAGGATTAGGAACTTTATCCATTAGGCAATATTCATAAAAGACAGGTTAATAATATGATCCTTACTACGTCTCACACGTAAAGTCATATCCCTGATCGGATTAAAGCTATTTACTCCGGGTTCCACCTCCACTCCACTTGTCTTTTTAATGTGTAAATTAATTTAAATCGACCTTTGAGGCATGAAATTCCCTATCCATTACTCGCAGGACAGCTTAATGCATTACAGCGCAATAGAACGTGCTTTAGTGCGAAATCCTTATATTCCCAACATAGTTTGCGTCCTCCATGACTTGTCCCTACGAGGCTTAAAGCAATTACAAGTGAAAATAAAAGATGGCAGCATCATTAAAGTTTAACTTGGACCTCTTAAATTTATGGAAGTAGCAAGTATTTAAATTAAATATAGAAAATGCGTTGGGTAGGGTTTTGAGCTTAACTCTTACTATAATGAGGCCCAAATAAAAGGCCTACCCATTCCTTGCATAATAGATGGTTTAAGTATGACAATATTGCTCTTTTAAGGTACAAGCTCCTTGGGATAAAATAAAATAGTAAAGAAACAAAATTTACATTCAAATTCTTTTAACGAATATGCATAGTAAATATTTTTTGCTATTTTTCTTTTAGTTATTTTCATAATAACTCAAAGAAGATAAATAAAGTTTGGAAATCTATGACGAAAGATTGCAAAGAAATGTTTATGATAGTTATACTAATTATTATTATTACAAGGTTTTTTCACCCTGATTGATCGATGGATTGATCATCTTTCGTAAGTAACGAAACACTCTAATCTGAAATATGTAAAAACCTATATTTAGCATATACACGGTATTGTACCAAAAGGCTAAATAATTTGGTATTTTGCCGATGGAAGGGTAACCTGCCATGGTTTCCTCAAGATTCAAAATTACAATTATTAACATTTTTGGATCATCAACATCCATATTAGCGCCTAAATATCATGTTTCACATTGATTGGCGTGAAGATGAGAAAATGCTAAAGCTCTCTTATATACCTACTAGCCGATTCCAGCAACTTCGTCTGCGTTTATTTAGATTTTTTTAATTCCGTGGGAACTCTTTGATTTCCTGGAATAAAAAGTAGCCTATGTCAATCACCAGGTCTTCAACTATATACCCTTGCGAAAAATCACGTTGATTTGCTGCTCCGTTGAGACGTGATTGAAGTACAAACCAACAAACCAATAAGCCAACAAACAAACACACTTCCGCATTATGTTATGGGTAGTAATATAGAGACGAAATACCTATAGCAACAATGTATACAATTTTTGTTACAGAACCTCAAAATAAATATCGATCAGATAGCGAATACTTAAAGAAAAATCTTCCACACAGGCGTATTATTCGCTTTATTAACACTTACCACGGGTAAATTTTTCATCTTAATGCGCTGTTAATTAAAAGTTATTCATTTGTATTGAAAAATGCGGGCTTATCTTCCATCTGGGTGTAAAGAACTAATTAATTGATTGGAATAAATGTATTCCTTTGGCTGCTACTAATAGCCTGCGGTGTGAACGCAAGATAATCACTAGTCACTTTTCAGATGTCTTAAAAGTGCGATAAGTCGCGCTTTTCTAAAAAAGCTTTATACAGACTTTGAATATGAACGCACGAATCGCAAACTAATTAAGTCTGTTCGCTGAGTAAGGCACTGGAGCAGCAAACCACAGCAACTTGCACAGCAAATTATGTAAAAGTAGTATACGATACGTACTAAAATCAACAATAAATATTTAACATGTAGCCTAATGATTTTTAGCTTGTTTGGTGGTTTAACGACATAACATTATAATTTAGATAACCGGTAGGTACATAATACCTACCACGATTAATTTGATAATTTTATTTGTAGATATTTCGAACCAATTACATGGGTCGGGTGGAACTGCATTGCTGCGAGAGATAAAGTTCGAGCTGTCATGGGCAGTGAACCATGCAATTGGGTTGAAATGTCGACAAATAAAATTATCAAATTAACATCGTACAAAACATAACACTATGTCTTGTACGAAACAGATAATAGAAATACACACTGTACGAAAATTTCAACTCCCTACCTACTACGGTTCATGAGATACAGCTCGCTGACAGACAAACGGACAGACAGACGAACAGTGGAGGCTGAGTAATATAGTCCCGTTTGCACCCTTTACGTACGGAATCCTAAAAAGAGTTTATTGCGTAATCACGGAAAACAAGCCATAACTGCTAATGAGATACTTAAGTGTTACAGAGTGTTCCATCAACTCTGGGCAGGATTTATTCGCTATGCTCAATAATTGCGTCGCATGTAATATTCGCTCGACCATCACAGCGCGCACATTATTTTCGGGTTGCCAGTTTCAATCATGTAAGAGGCACCTTAAAAGTATGTACCTACTCAATTTCATTGAAGGCACGGATAATGAATGACTCGTCCAGCCTTTTTATAGAGTTCGGCGTATGGGGCTTCATGAATGTTTGAAGGAATACCGAATAAAGAGTCAATTAACGAGCCATCCAGCGTGGCGACTGTATAAACACTGGTCGCGACGGGTGATTAAAAAATATTGCCACTTTAAAGTGTTAAATATCACAAAAGGACGGTCATATTTTTAAAATAATTACGTCAATAATTGGCACGCGAAGAACTCCAGAGGTGGTTCGTCTCATTATTCGTAAATTTTACCACCTACCGCGCGAGATTAATCGTTCAAACTATATCATAAGTTTATAGCATTAAGCGGGGTACTCACCTAGCCGTGTAGCGTGTAACGTATCTGATACTGTATCAAATGAGTACGTACGTGAGCTCGCGCGCGAGCCGAGCGCAGTCAGTTCGCAGTGACCCGCCGAGTGTCGGTATCACTGCGAACACAAAGGCGGCTCACAGTCAGTAGCGTGCACAAGTTTGAAGCCAGGGTAAGCATTATTTAGGTAGGTTCCTATTTCTCGACGAATTAATAAACAATGAACTTAGTTCTTGACGAATTAATAAATAATGAGCTTAGTTGGAGGGGAAGGGGAATGTTAGTCATGATTAAAATGGCTCATATTCTTTAAAAAAAAAAATGAACGTTGAGTTAGTTCTCCTAAGGTAAGCAGTACTTTTATGCATCAATGGCCTGCACGCTACTGCTCGCAGTGTGCGGCAGCTGGTACACTGTGTTCGTGGACGAGCCGTACCCACTTTTAGGTTGATACAGTATCAGATACGTTACATGCTACACGACAGGTGAGTACCCTGCTTAAGAACTGCGCTGTGTCAATTACACGGCAAAAATACAAGTATCTATTATTCATTACAGGTGCGTGAAATTCATAGCGTATTCGTGGGAAATAAAAGCTTAGAGGTTATTGAATGCTTATAATATGATTATAAAATTTTATTACGATATTGATATAGTATAATGTTGTCTTGAAGCTGAAAACTCAAGAAACTGACATACTGGGACTTGTAGTTGTTATTGTGTGAGTAGTTTTTGTAAGAACCTAATAAAACAACTAATATTCTAATATGTTCCACGTGTATACAATTCCATGTGTATACAACTTAAAAATTTAAGTTGTAGTTATTATCAAACTTAAGAAAACCTTGACATACAATGTGAAAAAGGAGACAATGTATAGGTACATAGCTACTTAAATTTCTTGATTCATAAACAAGCTACTCGTAAATTGTAGAGCTAAGTGCTACCAAAAACTTATAGAGTAAAAAATAGATCCTTATTCCCTAGAGAATAAAAATAAAAATAGTGTTACAAAGTGTAGTGCTTTTATAAATGATCCTAGCGATAAGGATCCCATCATCGCGGGATAACTTTCAATAGAATATCACCGATGGCTTTAAAGCTGATATACAATGGTGTTGAAATATATGAATTCTATCATAGGATCTGTATAGTTGCAGACTCACTTTCAATATCGGATCCTTAACAAAAGGCGTCTTTGACATCGAAAGATTTATCAGTCGATGTAAAAAATAATAGTTGATTTGATTCCTGCGGTCAAAATATCCAAACATTGGCTAAAGCTTAGACGGAATTCGAAGCATAATCGTTACATTGATTTCTTATCGTGATTAGATTTATCTTAGACATTTTATACTCATTTCTAACGAAATGCGTTTTTGCAGATTTCGTCTAGTATGGATTGTTTTTTTATGTTCTACTAGCGACTCCACCCCGCTTTGCCCAGCTGCAATTTACTAATGAAGATGATGAGAAGTGTATTGAGATTTTCATAGAAAAATGGCATGTAAATTTTTGACTTGAAAAAAAGTCGAACCATTCGTTTCATACAATCGTAGTTCCAATTTCATTTGAATATTAAGCAACCAAAGTCCATGAAATTTTGCAGACATATTCTAGAAACTGTTTTAGATTTTTCTAAAAATATGTAGTTTTAAAATTACAGGGGCTCAAAGATTTGTATGAAAATTTTTAAGACCGCGTAACTTTGAAACCGAATATTTTAACAGGAATCTGGAAAACCACAGACATAGATATTAGTTTCTAGAATATGTCTGCAAAATTTCATGGACTTTGGTTGCTTAATATTCAAATGAAATTGGAACTACGATTGTATGAAACGAGTGACGGAGAGAGCCCTCTACCTTTCATACATGCGGCAATTGATTTTAATTTAAATATAGATTCAAGTCCATTCTGTATAATATCATCTAAACAATAATTTTACCAAGTCATACACCGAAAAAAAATATGTACCTATTACCTAGGTATATGTAGGTAAGTACTAAGTAGTTTTACTTTACTTAACTTTTATTCTTTCCAACAATAATTTGAATTAAAGTTGGTTAAAACTAGATTATTAAAATGTACCTATTAATATAAGTAGGTGCGTCCACCATGCATACCAACTTTACTCGTAGGTACTCTACAAACACACTTATGTATGTAAGTTTTTTTAATGGAGGGGTTGGCATTATTCAAACACGTTTATTTGCATTCGATAAATGTAACGCTTTTACTAGTATTGTGGAGGCTTACCGATTGTAGGGGTACTGTTATTTCAATGAATAGTTTGAGGATATCATTGTCCATACTATCCACGCAAATTCATAACTGAAACTGAATGACTAATAGGTGAGTATACAGCAGCATTGATACAGCTCAAATCTTTGGGTTTAGAAACTAGAGATTTACGTTCTTGTAAACCTTCACTAAGAAAAGATTTTCAGAAATTCAACCAAAGTGAAGCCACCTCGGCCTCGGGTTAGCTAGCACTATTGTATGTCCGTCTTTCTGTCAACAACTTTGATGATGATAACCTCGACAAAATTTAGCACAGATATAGCTTTCCTGGGCATAATAATGTAATTTTTTATTACAGAAACCCGAAGAATTCTCACGGGATATGAAAAATACCCTTACTCTGCGAAAAAGTTGCTGTTCTGAATTTGTAGAATTGTGGCAGATGTAGGGACAGTGATCAGACCAAATCCCATTCTTTAGATTATGTAAGTAACTAGAGTCTAGACCAAAAATTATTTTTTACCAGTGAAATATCAATCGAAAAGTTTGATTCGCTAACCCGTCCAAGTTTTTCGCGGAATTATTTAAATCTTGCTGCTTGCTTACTTGTTTATCAGTCTGGATTAAAAGGATCAAATCATTAAATTATTTAAAAAAGTTCATAGTCTGAACCCTAATATGGTCATCCACAAAATTATAGCCAGCACAAGTATAGTTATGCATTATGGCCTCAAATTCCCAATATTATTACTCTTACAACTGTCACGTTATCCAGAGTCCATGTTAAATTGCCTTTAATATTAGGGTGCCAATACGTGTTCTAAAATCTCTGAACTTGTATAGTTATGCATTGAAATGGATATGGTGGCTGGTTCTTTATTGTTCTGATTTGCGCGGGGTGCATTATGATTAGACCTTGTAATTATTATTACTAAACAGGCAGGTCAGCGCGTGTAATGTGGTCATATTGTATTATTATTACCACATTGAATAGAACATCTTATTACATCAAATCAAATTTTATGGCGTCATCTCTACTTTCGGTCATTTTTATAGATTTCAATTTAAACCCGAATTCCTTGTGATTAGCAAGTCAAAAATTTATTAGATTTTGCTGTCAGTTTGCTGAACATAGCTGTGAGTTATGTCTGAAGATGACCTGGCTGGTATATCCAGCTTTTCGACTTTACCCTAGCTGTGACTGAAGATGACCTACCATCCAATGCGTAGGTACCTGATGATTGCATTACATAAATCTAGATAATTCTCCTCTAAATCAGTCATGTTCATCACTCATGATTAACAAAATTAACTGATGCTAAACCGTTCGCCTAATGGAACACCCTACAGTTGCTAACCATAACTTGTTTTAGGTCACTATACGTGAGGGTGCATTAAATGTGTAGTAACAACAACAATAATAATACCAACCCCAAAAAATTAAATCGCATTGCTGTACACTGTGACTCTATCACACACCCTCCTAACCTCAGCAAAATGCAGAGGGCTTTCACACCTGTCCCTCACAAGTCACGCCACGCGCCCTTTTCCTCCCTCCTATTTTTATATTTATTTCACAATGCATACCTAATTGAACCTATTCTGTAAAGTTAAGCGTCACTAGACAATAGGGGGTATAGAGTTACAACAATTCAAATCATAATCCGCTTAGAATGTGGATGAATTTTATAAAAAGTTGAATGGGTTTTCTAGTAAGATTTTTCGTTATAGTTTGAACTGGATTTTATAATTTGAAAGAATTGTTCTAACGAGCGCTAGTAGATTTAAAACTGGTTGTCAATATCACATTAGTTGCTTTGAGCCCTTCATTGAGTAAAACTCGATAATTCTTCCAAGATTTCCCTTTAAATTTTTTCATAAAAACTGAACGGATTTTATTTTGGTGCTATGAGAAAACGAAAACAAGCGAATTTCACAACAGTTATCCAAAGTGGGTCTCTACATAATCGCCTTTCTATCCGCTCATTAGCCGAAAGCTGTGACTTACCGACAGCACAAAAAGCAGTTCATGTATCCGCCCTAGTAATGTCGGAATACCTTCGACGGTACAATGTTACAGACCCCCACCACACCCCACTTTTGCATATATACATATATAGTACGAATTTACGAGATACAGAAACATGACCTCGTGACTTATAAAACTTTTCAATCTTTCCTAGATGTGTTTTACTTATTGATTAAAGAGTTTGATACTATATTAAACATTTTATCCGAACAAATAAAATGCAGTGGAAAATGAGCGGGGTGGTCAAAGGAAATTCAAGTTGAATAAATTCAAATTTAGTATGGAGCTCTGGGACAATTTTTCTGACTTAATTTGTAGTAAATTAACATCATATACCTTTTCGTATATATTCTTAAGTCTTATTTTTGTAAAATGTTCATAATTATACTATCCTTCTTTTTATTGGTGAGCACAGTATGAAAATCCTACAGTAGGTACCTACCTACTTTCTGAAATCAGCCTGAACAAACACGAACTCAGCGCAGCGGGAGACCTTATGAATTGATGATGGTGAAAAGTTCTGGTTTTGAGTAAAAGCGACTCTCAATTTCGATCACAATTGGTAATTTATTAGGGCACGTAGGGCACGAGAAGACCTTAAAAATAGGTACCTACTCAACCCTTAATTCGAAAATTAATCGAGTCTGTTGCATGCAGATTAAGTACCTTAACATTAAACAATAAAATATATTCACATTATTTATTACACATTAATTTTATTCTTCTTCGTATAAGAAGCGACCATTTTGTTATTAAAGGGGCGCTATTTTTAACAATGAAATTATAGGATTTCATGAGACAGAAGCATTTGTTCTCTGGAAATGAAATCGCTATTTATTTCGAGACCATTAACGATAAATACATCGCCCTATATTTATCACCTTGGCATACCAATTTGCCGCGACTTTGTCAAAGTGCAATTACATAGGGAATAAAGGTAACAAAACGCAGTGATCTATAGTGGTTTAATAAGAAATTGTTAGTTGGGGACCAGCTCCAATTATGGTTACCACTGGATGCTATAAATTCGCGGCCTCTATTATTGCCTGGATGGATGGTTTATTGCTATTAAGGATAAAATAACATCTCTGTACACATTATAAGAGAATGTTTTGTCTTATTAAAATTTCAATGTTGTGTACGGTCGGTCTCAGAATTCGAGTAGCAATTCCGCAAAACTATTGCATCAAAAGACGTTTTAGCTTTTTCTCACGATCATTTTTATTATTTTTATCATATCAAAATTATATAAAAGAAGTACTTACAAAATTTCCACATAAAGTAAGTAGTATTTCTATTGCTGGAAATTGATATAAATATGCTATAAATTAATTTACTCTGCTGGAAATTGATATAGATATGCTATAAATTAATTTACTCCTTAAATAAGAAATGCATAATTTTTTAAATATTTTTTATTATTCTTTCAGCAATATTAAAGTACTTTTCTACTAGGGTTATCGTAGATTACACCAATCTTTTGACGAGAAATTAATAGTTGATTTTTTTTCACTTGTCTTAGTTGGAAATAACTAAGCCATCGGCTATTTTCAAAATAAAGTACTGTAAGTATTCAAAGTACATTCGCTGTGAATAAATATGCGTAGCATCATGTCCCGGGTCCCGGCAATCAGTGCAAATATATTAACTGTAAAATTGCCCTGCCGCCGCGGGCCGACGACACACGTGGTCGAACATCGTGGGTGGAATATACGAGTACAGACATCTTGTACTTACTGAGAAACTAACTGGGTAGTTTTAGATTAACATGTACAGACGGTGGATGATAATAGAGGGGATGTGTCTACGCGTGTTTTACCCCCGAAAATCTTTTCTTTACATCTAACATTATTACATCTAACAGTGTAATATTATTACATATAACAGTGTGTGAACAGTGACATTTAAAAGTAGGGTGAGCGATATTTATATAATATTTTATATTCCGTAGTTTGAAATCAACTTTATTCATATTTCATACATAATAATTCATATTTTAATTAAATAATATAAAAGAGTTTTAGTTATACTAGAAAGGGTTTTTTTTTCATTTCATCTGCCAATATGCGTCCACTGTTGGACATAGGCCTTCCCAAGAGCGGCCACCGAATATGGACGAAGGATAAAATAAAATAGTTCACTTCTGACCTAACCGTGTCTATAGGATACATATGATTGACCAAAGTACATAAAGATTAACAGTCTTATTCATAAAAATCCCTTAATATAGGTTTAAAACGTTCATTAGCTAAAATGCTCATTAGGCCTATTAAACGTTTCATAACTTTCTTTATTCATAAAGGTTCAATAAACCTCTCACAACTAAATTCTCGCTATAGGCTAGTTTCGCTTTGTTATGTTGTCGTTCTGATGAATTCATAGACAAAATTGCAAAAAAACTGGGCTCTACACAGAAAAGTGACGCAGGTGTGACATTTGTTTTCGAATTTCGGTCAATTGTCTGAGTTCTGGAGGATAGTTAGGTATTATCGTTCGGAGTTTTGTTCCGATTTATTTAATTATAAAAATGGAAACAGGAAGGAATTTAGAAATTAGCGCTAGATTTTATTATACTATTTAAAAAAAAAAGATGTATTAGGTAAAAGTATGTATTAGAATTTAGATACAGTACCTGGACATTCATGGAATAAAATCCTTTTTTTTTTTTAATTGAAAATATTACAATAAAACTTAAAGCTAGCCTTATCTAATTACTATACAAATCATGCCCGTGTGGAATGGTGCCAAGAATACTGGCTGCATTTCCACGCTTGACAGCCAGGCTGATCCGTTGCGCAAAAAATGAGCCAGCCCTTTTTTTTACCCAAATCCTTCTCGGTTTATGTAGTTAGGTACTGAGCTGCATCACCGCCATATTTCTTACGTTAGAAGAAATCACATACCTATGTAAAAGAATGATTACATGAAAAGAAACTTCGAAATTAGGTAGAAACTTTTAGGTACCTACTTCACGACGTCCGTCCCTAGCATCTTATGGCAATTAAAACTTGCAACTCTAGTTAATTACCACAGCCTCTCGAATCCAGAATAAATAACGTATAAATAATAATGACAATGCAATGAAACTAGAATCAACCAAAACAAAATAACCTCACTTCCAAACAAATTATCAGCTGTTAAGACAAGACGGCGGCCATCTTATTCTTTAATAAGGGTTTATAGTAGGGTTCAGCCTGTTATAAGTTATGGAGCCGTTATTGAACACTTTTAGCACTATTGAACGTTTATGAATCATGTTTTTGAGAACTTTGCTTATAACAAGCTAATAAAGCTTCTACAAATTTTTATGAATAAGACTGTAAGGATCCAAAGATCCATGGACTGCAAAAGTTGTCCCAAGCCCGGTTTGGTGGATACGTGGCATAATTTTCAATTATTTCCACGTATAATGTATAACAAGATAGCGGAATTATTTTTGATTGCGCCATGTTACACTGAAAGCTGCATACATTGCTGCCTGCAACATGCATAATAATTATGTTATAAATGATAATTCATTAAGCGACGATTTATATGATCGATAATAATAAATCAACTGCCTTATTCACCGTGAAATTGTATAAGATTAACGCAGAGAGGAGCAATGCCCGAAAATATTCTCAAAATAATTAATGTTAAACAGTTCTTCGCATCTTCATGTTGTTAAGAGATTTGAGGACGGTGATATCTTTGTCAAGTTTGTGTTATGTTGTTAAGTCAAGTCTTCTCATCGTCAATTCCTCAATGCCTGAAAACAAAAGTCTTCAACCATTGACCATTGGCCTTGTTCACAAATTCAAAGTTGCTCAGCGAGCTATGGAGAGGGCTATGTTAGGAGTTTCCCTGAGGGATAAGATCCGAAATGAGGAGATTCACAGGAGAACCAAGGTCACTGACATAACCCAAACTATTAGCAAGCTGAAGTGGCAGTGGGCAGGCCATGTCTGTTGTAGAGGCGATGGCCGTTGGAGTCGAAAAGTCCTTGAGTGGAGACCGCGTTTAAGCAAGCGCAGTGTGGGACAGACACCCTTTAGCACGATGGACCGACAATATAAAGCGGCTGGCGGGAAGTAGCTGGATGAGGAATGCTGGGGACCGGGTGTAGTGGCGCTCTTTAGGGAAGGCCTATGTCTAACAGTGGAAGTCCACAGGGTGGTGATGATGATGATATCTTTGATGATAAATTGTTATATTATAATGGTGCAGTATAAGTCGTGCTAAAAGCTTGCAATAATTTTGTAGAAGATTAGCTGGCCCGCCCCGGTTTTCTTGGTCAATTCTCGCTACAGTGAAAAATTACAGTAATTATCATTTATATAGATTTGCAAAGCAGCGCAGCCACAGCGCTGCAGCCGTGCTGGCTCTGCGCGGCCAATTTGTAGCAAATTTGAAGGCACCCTATTCTACGAGTAATTTAATTTGCATTAGTAAATGCAAGATTCTAATATCTTGAAACTTTGTTAATCGTAATATTAATTCATTAAAACCAAGTAAAAAAGACGGTTTAATTGTCTCTAATAAACAGCATCATCCATCTTGTGATAATTATGATGGAAGAGTATCCATTGTTATTGATTAAGAAGAAATCTTTCGCCTCCGATCCGCCTACATTTCGCACAAGCGAAATGTATTTATAACGATGCCTGAGCAACACCCACAGAAGTCAATTTTTTCGACCTTTCCCTCATTTCCTACTTAGCTAATAGACGGGTATGATTAATGGCTAGAACATTCTTCGCAAAAATTATACACGATTATGCGCGCGACTTTGTCCGCGTGGATTTAAATTTAACCTAAAGGCTAAATACAAATATACTGTGAACAACAAGATAAATCTTGTGGGATGCAGTGAGTATCACATCACATATTTCTGGACCAAATAGATGATTCCCACAACTTTGCGTGGATTTATATTTTTAAAAATCACGAATAGTAACGAATCAGTAAATATTCGTGTCCGGTATGTAAGCTATTTCTGTACCTACTAATTAGGTAATACCCGCACATGACATAACACATGAATTCAGGTTTTAAATCCCCGCGAGGACTCTTTGATTTTCCGGGGCAAACAGAAGTCTATCTCTACGAATATCTTCGGGATGCTAGCAATCTCTGTACCATTTACCATTATGGTGAAATCGGTAAAATGGATGAACCGTGAACAGGTAGCAGACAGACTGACACAACATCGTATTAAATTATTAGCATGGATACAACTTACACTATAATTATAACGCGATCAATCTTTTTAAAACGATTTAGGTTGGAATAACAATAAGTAACAACGGTATATGCGGAATTAAGTTTCAATAATTCGGGCGGAAATGACAAATAAAACCATTAAAACCAGTTCGATGGGAGATATCGTGTTTCCGCTATCAATCTTGGGGAAAAACAATAAGTTGGCAGGGCAGAGCCTTCCCACGGCCGTCGTCCAATGACGGAGCCTTGCAGTACGCCGTATGTAATAAGTCACGAGTAAGCGTATAAGACACAACTTTTATTATGATATTACTTTTTAATGTATTGTGCATGTTGATACGGTGACAGTGTGTCCGACAAGAAAATTATACCCTGCATTAATTCATTATACGAAAAAATATTGTGGACGTAAAACCTACAAGCTTATGTATTATTATCTAGAGAATGCATTAAATATTAATAATTGTTTATTATGTATGCCTACATTGCCTTTTTTGTAACAATTTATATTCTAGAATTTAAAAATACCTATAAGTAAGCCGTAGGCACACACTGACCTAATACCAACTCTTTATTGAAACTTACTTATTAAAACTCTCTTACTTGAAAATATCAGAAATAGAAAGATTTGTATTCAAATAAACTTTTACAAGCGCTTTTGAATCGTCACTGAATCCTACTAGGTACTCACTTTCGCATATTTAATAATATTAGTATGGATATTTCAACAGTACACATTGTGAAAAAGACCGAACTTAGACTTGTAAAGCCCACTTTAGACTCTGAACTTTAGAGATTGGTGAACAACCGAATTAGCACCATTGAGTCTCTAAATAGAGTTCAGCTAGCCTCAGTCTTCAAGTCTAGCCTCAAAAGGTTTATCATAATAATTACAGGCTTATCGCGAGGCAGAAAGCCGTCAGTGGTTTATCGAGCCCCGTCGAGCTGACGTTATCTTCATTATGACTCCGCACCAAGGGTTTCATTCACGTGTCCATTAATTTTAGAAGCTGCCGTTCGTCAGACAGCGCAGACTTTCATGAAGATAGCTACTCTCTCGCACACATACACGCACACACGCACGCACACACACGCATGCATACACGCACACGCATACACGCACACACACGCACGTACACACGCACGCACACACACACACACACACACATACATACATATTCTTATTTAATGTTTTAACTTATTCACATAAATTGTAAATTTTTAAGAGAAAATCTGTAATTGGCGATATTTGTTAAATAGCTTTTATTAATGAAAATTAGAATAAGTTCGCCATAGATTTTCATGTAATAAATTAAAAAGTTAAAAAAAGTAGTCAGGATAGAATGTCGTGGCTCATACCGATCGTATTTTACGGGACAAACCATCATGCCGTCGACTTCGTCCGCGTGGATTTAGGTTTTTAAAATCCTGTGAGAACTCTTTGCTATTTCCGGACTAAAAAGTACCCTATGGTCTCTAGCAAGAACTCACGTTGATCCGTTACGGCGTGATTGAAGGACAAATTGAAAATTTTATTAGGAAGGTTGTTCCAATGCTGTACTCTCTGGTGCGAGGTTGCCATCCCAGCCCCTTGGGAGTTGGGACCTCAAGTCCATAGATTTTTCGAACTTTATAATTAGTTCGAAAAATAATACGGCCTCAAGTCATGAAGTCAGACAATTTGAAAGTCGTTGTATGTCTGTACTGCGTACGATTTTAAGAGCCGTTGATTGCGTTTGTAAAACCAACAATTATCTTTACGATTATAAGTCGCCGAGTTCCTCCTGTAGTGAATCACCTGTAAACGAAACGATGCCAGAAACTGACAGGGCTCTACGAGGCACGTTGAGATTGTAGATTTACAACTTGTTAGCGTTAATTACTGAACCGTAGCGGCTTTAAATTATTGTAAAGTAAATTTTCAGTACATATCTTTCGCCGTAACTATAGGACTAAAGCAGAGATTTTAAATGTTCAAAATTAAAGTATAATTATTATTTTGCACCTTTTAAATTTTTTACGTATAGAAACATAAATACACCTCATTATCTGAAAACAGACTAATAGTTAAGGTCATTTAGAAAGAGGATTCTAATCCAAAAAGGACTCCTGTAAACTTGAACTTTATAAATAACTTTATTGCCCTTATATCGAATTCTTCCTCACAAAAATGTCAATACTACCTACTCCACAACAATAAATGTATGAATCAGATGATTTCTTTTCACAATTTAAGTTTAGGCCCCATAGTTAAAATTGTTATTTATAGATCTTCTATAGTGTCAAATAAAATGTCATTATGTGTTTAAAAATACGAGTACCAAGCGTGTCTAAGAGCTAAATAAAATATTTTTTCTTCAATTTAAAATTCCCAGATTAAAAAAAAAAACAAGTAGCGTTTCAAAGCTGTTACGTGCGCCATTATTAATAATTAAAGCGATTATTTTCACCGGACAGTCCGGCAGCACAAAATAATTAATATTGTTAATAGCTGGCTAGAGGCACGCGTATCATATCGTAGGCTGGTGTAATGTACACACATAGTGGACGTGAAAACACTCGTATCACAAACTTTAACATAAACGACCATTACTTTAACGGTGCAGAGAAGCATTGTGCAAGCTGCATGCCTGAGAGGTCTCCATAATGTTCTCAAAGGTGTATGAAGTCAAGCAATCCGCTCTTGGCCAACCTAGTAGACTATACGGCATCAAACCTTTTCATTTTGAGGAGAGGCTCTGCTTGTTGGCAGAGATGATGAGGAATAAACGACCAGAGATTGACGCAATCGTTCTATTGAGCTATCATTGTTCCAGTAATGCTTAAAAAAAGTATTAAACATGTTTAACCTGACTAATATAATCACCTCCCCTCCAATTAAGTGTAAATAAAAATAATACCCAAACATTTATTTTCAGATATTTCATGCATAAAGTGTTAGTAACAGTAAGCCTTATTAAGTTAGAAATTAAATCGATGTTATGATTAATTTGAATTAGCTTAATTCATATACCACGTTGGGCACCTGGGTAAGATTTGAAGCATCAACCTTCGGGTTTTGGTGTTCTCCTTGACCGTTAAGTTTTTGAGGTTTTTAGTAAACGACTATGAGCCATACTAATGTTATAGTGACAGTGTGTCAGTCTATCTACATGTTAGTGCTTATTATTACTTCATAGCGCAACGACGACCAAGGATAAATTTTGCTGACTGCTGCAAGCGTGAAATTTCCCCGTGTGTTTTCTTCGCTCACTAACTGCGGCGGAGTGTAGTCAGGTTGGTCTATTATCATCAACCAGTTTGCACTTTGCTGCATAACAAAGCACTTGATCCAACTTTACCTTACATGAACGCTATAACATACAAGACAGCTTTTTTACTACTAATTTGTTATCAAAAATTTTATAATTCATTTAAGTAATTTTATAATTTTTAATATTGCACCATCAATTTTCTTTTTGACTCCTTTACCGGTTGAGCCTCAATAGCTCAACCGGTAAAGGAGTGGACTGAAAACCGAAAGGTCGACGGTTCAAACCCCGCCCGTTGCACTATTGTCGTACCTACTCCTAGCACAAGCCTGACGCTTAGTTGGAGAGGAAAGGGGAATATTAGTCATTTAACATGGCTAATATTCTTTATTAAAAAAAAAAAAAAATTAGTTAGTAGGTATAAGTACTGTTCGCGCCGCTAGGATGTGTGCGCACCTAGATATGTGTCGAGTGACGTGACGCGTATAAAGTGTTAAAATGAGAACCCCGACATTCGAAATGCGGTTTTCTGTTCGGAATTCTGTACAGTAGTTATAATAAAGTGCTTTAAACATCATTACTTGTTATTCGAGCTTGTTCGACACCTATCCTGAACAATTACTTTTTTCTGAACAAAGCTGGGGAAAGTTGGTACTTTTAGTTTTGCCATTAGGGCACACACATAATATTTTATTATTGCTATATCAAAGTAGTAACTAAAAAGTAGAATTGCTTCTAAAATAATGAGAATTGCCGATGTGAAGATGGACTATGTGTATCTATAGATGTGAAGCACAGCACCATCTAACCCGATAAAGGATGATTCTCATTAGACCACGTCGGGGTCTAGCTGTTATCTCATCCAAGGCACTCATCCCAAGCGAATATTACATAAATACTTACAGTAGCTACCAAATTAAATTTGTTGAACAGAGCAGTAACTTAGAGTTACGAGAAAATTCATTCTTAGGAGACGTAAAAAAAAATTAAAAGACCTTTAGTTGTAGAGTTAACGACTCATTCCCTTTAATCTTGACCAGGATTATTGTCAGTAAAGGAGAGTTAAAACAATAAGTAAGCACTTAAAGCCCCTGTGTTCTCTTGCCGTAATACCCAACAGTGGGATTTTCAATGTCCAAATTATACCGACAAGTTGTTTTAATTATTTTAAAATAATACTCAGGTTTAACTCTTTTTTGGAATAATGAATTAAAAACGTAAAAAGAACTCGGATTGTTACAGATAATCAATTTTTATAGCTCTCAACTTGTTTAAGGTTTGCTACAGCTTTTACAGGTATTTGCTTACCGCGAGTTTCTCAGATATAGTTATACATAATCTATTTTTTCTTAACTGACTTAAAATCAAATGTAAACAAGTAGGTACCTCCTCTCTGAAACCCGTAAATGGCGCACTATACGCGGTCCATAGGACTTTGCCGTGAGCTGACAATGAATTTATGATACAAGTGAAAACCCTAACTCCAGAAGATCTAAAACGCCAGGCATTTAGTGTCGCTTACGCGTTTCTCCGAGTAGATTTCAGCGATTTGTTCATCTTTTATGCCAGCTAAGGATAACTAAAGTTTAGCAGGCGCTGACTTTGAAATTGAAAGTCGATAAAAAGATAATTTCATTTGCTTTCCTTGTTTGTATAGAACTTGTCCCTACTGCAGTTTTATATCGATCTTTAATCTTTATAATATATCACAAAAATATTTCCACTAAGAAAAAACACTAACGAAAATCGCCTCTTACTGCACTTTGATCGAGAGAACATACTCAGGCCACCCTTAATTGCTTGTCAACAAATTCTTGAATGGACTGTTTCTCTGGACACACAAGATTCCATTTTTTATCCACCAGTTATACTCGATAAACAAGCCATCATCTATAGAACCTTATCCAATTAAACTGCATCGGAAACCTTGAGAGGTAACCCTTAATTGATTCCATCAAGTGAGTTCGCCACAGTTGTAACATATTTTCCTTAGTCGCGTGCTATCCCTTAGTACCAATTATATTTTTTAATAAATTCAGCATTTGAGACAGAATTATGTGAGCATCGTTTTAGTGCAACGACCTCGTATAATTTTTTAAATATTGTTCTTCCGCAGTAACGAACCTTTTGTCTTTCGCTTATAATTATTTCGCCGGCTTTTTATGGGTCTCTTTGATTTCGAGATCTTGGACGCGTGATCCTTAATTTCGTACAAAATGAGAAAAATAAGAAAAGAGTCGGTGCGCCGATTGACTTATTTATCACTTTAAGTAACGAATTAATCACCGTTAAATTGCCTGACAAAATAAAATCGCATCTATAAATATTGGTGATTAAAATACAAATACCTATGCAGATAGGCTGGGATAAATGCAGTGGCTAGTTCAATTAAAAACCGCAAAGGCAAAGGACACTTGCTTTGCTTATTAAGAAATAAATGAAATACACGCCCTGTGCAAAACAAAAAGAGCAAACCTGAGAGTATCCATGATTTCCTTGTACCTATAGGTTTGAATCTCGGTCTTATTAAAACCTACCTATTACAAAGGTGTTATTATTTATTATGTGAGTAGTGAGTACCTACCTAGTAGGTAGATGCTAACTGTTTTTTGACTATTTATTTTACTGTCAGAGGTTATTTTTCAGATTTAAAAACAAGTACAAACGTAATTTCGTCTTTTTAACTACAGTGAAAAGTAATTTTAAAGTTATTTATGTACTTACTAGCCATGTACTAGCCTTTATTCGTATAAACGTACACGATGGCTCGAGAATGTATGACACTCGTGGCAAAGCGCAAGACAGCTATCAATAAAAATATCTATGAATATACTACGAAGATAAAGAAATAGGCGTCATCTTTTTTTGGTTCCTCGACTGCATTAACAATGTGAATATTTTTATCTTGAATTCACAATTTGCTCGCAACTTTGTACGTTAAACTGTAGACAAGCGTCATCTTTATAATATTTTTATCTATATTTTTATTTAAGCTCCTTTTTATTGTTACGAGTATTATGATCGTTTCCCAGTACTGCTAATTTACGCTTTACTAACTTTACAAAAGAGCCATCGAGTTCAAAGTTTTCATAAAACGTAAACTGATTGAAAAATCCGATTACAATGTAAAGGATTTTATTTAAATGATACGAAAGCTTGGGAATGAGTTGCCAAACAGCTTTGATAGTTCTAATAAGTATAAATGATTGTGTAAAACTAAAATAAATTTTTTGTGACTTTCGTTGGCACGACACATAATACATACATAATACACTCTTTAAGTTAAGTTAGTTTTTAAGTTTTATATTTTAAATTTTATATTTTAGGTTTTATATTTTTTATTTGTAATTTTTATTTTTAGTTTTGTATATAAGCGTCATTATTTGTAATACTATGTTTATGTGTCGGTTTCAACGAATAAATTTTATTCTATTCTATTCTATTCTAAAATGGTGATACTTAGTAAAAAAAAGAATACCCGGCTGAGTTTGTTGTGGGCTCTTCTTAGATTTGGGCGCGTTTGGAACCCTATAAATGAACCATGTTGTCTTAAAACCCAAAACGATCTTACCAAAACTTTTACAACATTTTCCACTTTTTCGATCATCAGGTTGTCACAATTCACGTTATGTCTCGATTCGAATTTTTAAAACACAGCGTGATATTATTGTCATACTTACTTATTCATTCGTGAACAAAAAATATCAATGCTTGATCAAAACATTTTTTGCAAAGTTTGTGGAAGACTGTTATTTTCTTGTATAATTATACAAGAAATTATCATTGACAGAAGATATTTTTATGATTCGTATAAGTTTCTACATTAGCCGACCAGCAAAACCACTACGATAGTGCCACGTGGTGCCCTTGTAAGTACCTACATAATATTATACTGCTTGCGATTTTATCCAAATTGATATAATTAGATTGAATGATAGGTTTTGGAATCCTGAAGTAGCCTTTATTATTCTGGGATAAACATTCTATGCATCTTGGAGAAAACTCCTTTTTTCTGCTGGTAAAAATGCAGTTACACATCCCTCACAAAAGAAGCTATGTGGGACTCACTGACAATGCTCCAACATAATTACTACAGCATACCCACTAAAAAGCCAGCGGTACTGTCCGCGTCAAGTATGAGGCGTCGTCAAGATCGGTCCACCGACTGAGCCTTGAAGATATACTAAAGACTCTGACTGATTTGCACTTGTGCAGTATAAAATGTGAAAATTGACTAACTAAACCGCCCAATGAAAAACATATCACCAAAATCAAGACGTCTGCAAAACAACTCGGTGGCAGTAAGTCAAAGTTGAGCGGAAAATTAAGCAAACTTCTTACAAAAACCAATTTCATCAATTCGGTTGCAGAAATCCGCAAAAACAAACCGCTAACACTTTTTTCTTGTAGATAAGTATAATACAATTTTCTTTTCACACCACATGAACCTGTCAAGATACCTAGTGTAAGAGCCGTTGAATCAAAATCGTAACATATTAAGAAATAGTTTTTGTAGAGCTTAATAATTGTCTCCAGAGTTCAGAGTTCTGCGTCCCACCAGTTCTACTTTAATGGTAGTATAATATGCAATAATCGAATCTACAAAAGTATATGAACTCGAAGGTAAAAAAAGCTACTTGAAACGATTGACTTGAGATCGCTATGTCATGCTACATGTACCTAATCAATGATACCTACATACAAATGTAGATATATGTTACTTTCACAATAAAAAATACAAAACGCAGGAGAATAGATTAAGAAGAAGGTAGCTTTTTATCATTTTATATACAAGAAAAACAACTAATACAAACCACAGCGGTTGACCTATCTATCTACGAGTGAGTCAAATACGGTTGGTAGTTCAGTCTTCAATTTAAATGCACTTAGATTTTAGCATCTACTTATAAAATATTTCTTGATAGTCAATTTGACTCATGCTTTATCAAGACAACAATAAATACAACAAAGAATACGTTCACTGCATTTGTAATAACTCTGACTGTATGTAACATTAGTAGATACCATAAAATGGTTTATGATTTGGTATGTCGGCCATTATAGTATTTTGTATTAATAGCCTATTAATAATGCCCTATTAATAATAGGGCAAGTAATACGGTTTCCAGATCTTGGCCTATTAGGCTATTGACATTAATCACAACTCTTGACTTGTGCGTTAGTAATGGCTACCTTTCTGCACTAACTACATGATCGAAATTTCAAATGCCAATTTGAATGTCCAAGCTTTTTAGAAAGATTTAGGTACCCGCAATTCTTTAGATGTTTCTAATTTAACATTACATTATTTTGTTGCAGGCCACTTAATTTACCAAATCTTTGGTACTTTGATTCGGAGTTTCCAATTGGAAAGTTTAACAATCTCAACTTTTGAAGCCTTTTTAACCCCCGACCCAAAAAGAGGGGTGTTATAAGTTTGACGTGTGTATCTGTGTGTCTGTGTATCTGTGTATCTGTCTGTGGCACCGTAGCGCCTAAACTAATGAACCGATTTTAATTTAGTTTTTTTTGTTTGAAAGGTGGCTTGATCGAGAGTGTTCTTAGCTATAATCCAAGAAAATTGGTTCAGCCGATTGAAAGTTATCAGCTCTTTTCTAGTTACTGTAACCTTCACTTATCGGGGGTGTTATAAATTTTTAATTTAGACTTGTTCATTACAATATCGCCACGATGTAAAACAAAAATTAGTTTGTCATTTAATTTTCAGATATTTCTAGTACTAACCTTTTTGAATACAACTATAGGTACATTGATTTAGAAATGCAACGATATTATCTAAGAGAAAGCTCCAGATAGGCAAAGCTCATAGGTAGGTATGTACTTTAGTATTTTAAAAAGTGAAGCATTCGTATGCTTGTGTTCTGTTCATTACACGCACGCACGTAGTTACATAGTAGCTAACAGTAGGTAAAGACATACTGGTGCAATGTTTTAGGTAAAAGGATACCTACGAGCATGATTCAAAAATGACGGCCTGTTAGGTACGTCTATTATAAAAGTCGTTGAACATAATATCATCATGTTTTATTCTTTCAGCTAAACTAGTTAGTAAATGAATTAAAAAATATTCTTGTGGAAAAAGTCAGACGTACGCTTAATAATTTACATGTAACATACGTGACGAAATCTATGGATCGCCAATGTAGTTAAGTTGGTTCGCAATTCGACATATTTACAAGAATGATCCAGAATAGTTTACATGTCTAAGTATGGGTATCCTATATTTAGAGGCTTGTTTTTGCTATCGAATCAGCCGCTCAGCTTAATGAAAAATGTTGATAAGAACACATTCCAACTAGTAGTTCAAACTTCTACTGTTCTTTTTTGACTCGGTTAGTGATGAATATTGACCTCTGTATATATTTTTTTTATTTTCATTCGATAACAAGTTAGCCCGTGACTGCGATTTTACCTGTTGTAAATAATGATACAGTTTAAAATGAGCTAATCTGGAAGGGGTTGGCTAATTCTTCTTCTTCTTACTTGTACTGGGTTTCTTTTGCGCATTCAGACGTTGTTGTCCGTTGATTCCACAATAGCGAAACCGCGGGCAATCGCTAGTATGTAGTATCTCCTTTTAAACTATATGTTTAAAAGGAGATACTAATTAACTGACTTAATACCAACGAACAGTAATCGCTAAGTAGCTCCAGAAACTTGAGATTTTGCTTGTAGACTCCCGCTATAAGACTTTTCTTAATTGAATTTCTTTAAATTCAGAAAATTTTACCTGAGTGGATCAGCTACTTATTTCACGCGTATGAAGTCGCGCGTATGAAGTTATTTTTAACCCCCGACCCAAAAAGAGGGGTGTTATAAGTTTGACGTGTGAATCTGTGTATCTGTCTGATGCATCGTAGCTCCTAAACTAATGAACCGATTTTAATTTAGTTCTTTTTGTTTGAAAGGTGGCTTGATCGAGAGTGTTCTAATCTATAATCCAAGATAATCGGTTCAGCCGTTTGAAAGTTATCAGCATTTTTTTAGTTATTGTAATCTTCACTTGTCGGGGGTGTTATAAATTTTTAATTTTCACTTTTGCAACTTGATGTTCAGTGATTTTGAGAACTTAATAGACCACGATTTTTTGCGTGGAATGACCCATCTAGTGCGTAGTCATTCTACATCAATGAGTGCGTAGTACCAAGAAGTCGTTGGTAAGTAATCAATATAATTCATTTCACGATAATATCAAGTGACCTTCGAAGGCTTAGTGCAATAAACGTCAATAACCGACTGGGCCCAATTAAGTTCGGTAGCGCCTCTGAAAGCGCAGGCTAGTTTTTGCGCACTTCTGCAGCGCAACGCAGCGCCTTAATTGGCGGATACTCATCATTAGGCATCGCAAGTGCAAGGTTAGATCGATTTTTTTGCGTTTTATATAAGCGAATATTTGCTCAGTTAAATTATTAAGGCTATATAGGCTCCGCTATAAGTCAAGTCGGATTTTTTACAACCTTTGTTACTCAATTACTGACGGCACAATTAGTTTGGAGCAAAGGTTTTTACTTTGGAGACTTTAATAACTAAAGCAAACCAATTCATCAATTATTCCTTAATCAAAGTGTGTTTTATATTAGGTACATTACACATTTTTTGAACCTAAATTTGTAACTAATTGGAACTACCTACAAGAACACGTGTTAAATTACACTTAGGTAGGTATCAAGTAAAGGAGAGCATTTGAGGCACGAGAAAGTTCTTCTACAAAATATAGAATTGGGAAAACCCTTTTATAATGCACATACACAAACACACACACACACACACACACATGTACACACACACATACACAAACACAAACACACACACACACACACACACACACACACACACACACACACACACACACACACACACACAAACACACACGCACACACCTAGGCACACTTGTGGGAACACCGAACATGTGCGGTACATGAATAAGGTTAATTTACTCATAAATTAGTAATAACGTCAATTTAATTTATTATCAAAAAATTATATAAGTATAGTATAATATTTTAAAGCGAAAATTTGCAGAACCTTACTTCTTCATTCAAATAAAAATCTCTCTGTTAAACAAATCAACAATATAAACACGCCGACCTATATTTTATGCATGTCATCAATTATTTCACTAGCGTTTCGTTTAGCAATAACTTGGGAGCCGTCTGATCGATGTCGAAGCGCAACCAATTACATCCCTTGTCATTGGAGGTTATTTACAATCGCCCCTGTGTATTTATCATGAGATAAAGCAAAATTATTATGTACCAGCGCATTTGTAATATCGTGAATACAACAATCAGCGGGGTGATTCGCCAACTCAGTGTTCAACACTGAATGATAGGCACCGAGCTCATTTCACATTGGTTGGTTCTACATTATTTTTCGCAGAAAACTTTCAACGGATTAAAAATGAATGTCAAAATATGAGCTCCGTGACTATTATTCAGTGTTTAACACTGAATTGGCGACTCCTGTCAGGACTAGGTATTGGTGAACACAAGTGTAAATTAAAAACTTATAACACCCCCGACAAGTGAAGGTTACAGTAACTAGAAAAGAGCTGATAACTTTCAAACGGCTCAACCGATTTTCTTGGATTATAGCTAAGAACACTCTCAATCAAGCCAAGCCATCTTTCAAACTAAAAAACTAAATTAAAATTGGTTCATTAGTTTAGGAGCTACGATGCCACAGACAGATACACATCGTACGTCTTATCTTCAAATAAACGTCCCAGTAAACGAGAGATGTACGACTTTGCCGTTTACTTAATTAATATCTTTTCATCGCCATAACCGTACCGGTTGCTCCGCGAGCAGTCTAAATATAAATAAAAAATCGGTCAAGGGCGAGTCGGCCTCGTACACGAAGTGTTCCGTACCATCACGCAAGATATAACACTATGTACTTTTTTTTCTTAATTTGCAAGGCAATCATTTTTCATATTGGTTTTTTATTGTGTTTAGCGGCAAATTCTATGAAAATTTCAACTCTACTATGTTACGGTCCATGAGATACAGCCCCCTGACAGATAGACAGCGGAGGCTTAGTAATAGGGCCCCGTTGGCACCCTTCG
Source organism: Maniola jurtina (assembly GCF_905333055.1). NCBI lineage: Eukaryota > Metazoa > Arthropoda > Insecta > Lepidoptera > Nymphalidae > Maniola > Maniola jurtina. Next base: position 5,914,230 of record NC_060034.1, on the reverse strand, counting down.
GATACGGAACCCTAAAAATGTTTGTACAAAAACATCGATCGTCTCCTAAAGGGCATAGAGATAAATTGTGCACTTTGCCTATTAAAACAGTTTATTTTCCAACCAAAATCGGATGTAACTGTATGAATAATTTAATAAAAAAGCCATTTTGAATTTTAATTAATTGCCAATGTGTACCTAACCTAGCTATTATTGTAAAAAAAAACTACTAGAAACATCGTAGACTAGAAGATTCCAAAACGAACATAGACCGGTAAACAAAAATCAACCAAATACGAGTTGGAGTCGCACATGAAGGGTTCCGTACCATCGTACACGAAATAAGACTTTTATTTTATTTTTAATTTTTATGGCGGCCATTTTGTAATTTTTATTATTTGTTCTTATAGCATCAATAGAAGTACACAATCTGTGAAAATTTCAACTCACGTCCTATTAGGGTTCTTGAGATATACCTACCTAGTCTGCTGGCAAACAGCCGGACGGATGGATGGTCGGATGGACGGACAGTGGAGGCTTTCTAAAAGGAAGCCGTTGGTTTGGCACCCTTCGGATACGGGCAGACACAATCCAGTAATGTTACCTACATTACTGGATTGTGTCATCTCATAAAAAAGCTGATTGTGAATTTCAAAATGGCCGCAACGCAAATTAAAAAAAAATATATAAAGAAAATATATTCTATATTATATATTTACAATGGTACGGAACCCTTCGTGTGCGAGTTTGCCTTACTCTTGACTGGTTTTTATAGTTTTATACCGCAGTTGCTTTAATTTTCCACCTACCACATCTGGCCGTAACACTTGACAGACTAAAATTTTCAAAAGAAAAATAAAACCGACTTCAAAAACCAAAAACACTAAAAAGTAGAAAATAATTTTTGTTTAGCTACACATGTAATGTACCTAGGTATGAAGTCGAGCGAGCATATTAAAACAAAATTAGAAATCCAAGAGTGAAGCTCGCCCGACTTCATACCTAGGTACATTACATGTGTAGCTAAACAAAAATTATTTTCTACTTTTTAGTGTTTTTGGTTTTTGAAGTCGGTTTTATTTTTCTTTTGAAAATTTTTTATTTCACAATTTTTAGTGGCCCCACTGTACTATAATATGCTATACCCAGTTAAAACCCTACTGTTTACTAAGCTATTACAGTGATCGCGAGCAATTTGCTCTTATCCATTGAGGAGTTCTGTTCTCCATCTCCGAAGATATTCATCAGATCTTCACCAAATTTATATGGGACCACCTGCACAGTATACCCTTTCAAACAAAAAAAAAATTTTCCAAATCGGTCCAGGGGCCTTTGAGTAATCGGGGAACATACATAAAAAATATAAAAAAAAATAAAAAAAAAAAAAAAAAAAAAAAAGATCCCGACGAATTGAGAACCTCCTCCTTTTTTGGAAGTCGGTTAAAAATAGCATCGTTTCAACCAAAATTACATGTAAATGTATGAATATATTAATAAAAGATTAATGATGCGTGTACTGGAATATTGAATATATTTTTATAACAAGAACATGTTAACAGTAATTGGGCCATAATATTAAAATAAACATTCACCTCAGTATTTAATATAATGAGTACTTAATTATTAATTAAATAGTGCTGTGCGATTTGAATTTAATTGATTGTGGCACTTTACTTATGTTTTTTATTATTATGAACCCAGAATTTTTCACTTTAAGTAATGGGGTGATTGATATCTAAGGTAAAAAAATCTATTTTAAGAAAAAATATCACATAGGTATAAAAATTTTTTAAAAAAATTAAGCGGTTTTTGGTGGCATCTTATACGGGAGTAATTTAGGCATACGCCTCTAATTTTTGAGAACATCATTCATTTTAACCAATCAAAATATCAGTTGCTTCAACGGTGTAGAAAACAACGTAATGCCTATCTACCTAGTCTTTTTCATAATGTTCTCAACTCCTCAAAGGTGTATGAAGTCTGCCAATCCGCACTTGCCCAACATGCTGGTCTGCTTATGGCCTAAATCCGTCTCATTCACGACAGACAGACAGACAACAAAGTGATCCCATAAGGATACTTTTTCCTTTTGAGGTAGGGAACCCTAAAAATTTGAAAGGGACACTCAATTTTTACATGGCGAGCGAGTATTCCTGATCACTGTACAAATACATAATTATTGTCATAAATAATCTTTACTGCAAATAAATTTCACTTTCCATCAGGCGTGATTGTGGTCAAGCGCTTGCCTATAATAAATTAAAAAAAATGGATTGAAGCTAATTACGAATAGGTACATAGTACTAGTATATAAATGTCATGATAATCCTACTGTGTTGCGGTACAAAATGTACTAGGTATCTTGTGGGCCCGCACTCAATCTAGTTTAGTCAAACCATGGTTGTAAAGCACACGCCAAGGGATTCTTGTCCGATGCAACAGTCACGTGCCAGATAGATTGCGCATCTGCGCATTCGTTAATTAAAGGTTGTATAAGGTACAAGGACGTGAAGTTGTTATGGCAGAGCGGAGTTTTATTTCTCTCTCTCTCTCTCGTCTGGCTTTAGTCTGATTAGCCAATGTCAAGTTTGTAGTTATTTACAAGTTATGGAAACTATATGTATAAGTATGGACTTCGTCTGTGCCGGCGCCCGCCGACATACACGCGGCGCCCCTTTAGAGCGCTTCCCAGTCAGTTCCACCACCAATAAACACCAGCAGAACACAAAAACCGGCCACTTCTCACAAAAAAACACTCCAAAAAAGCACCGCACGCGCGCCAGCAAACGCCACCACAGACGAAGTCCCCAGAGCGGAGTTTTCTGATACAGATGAAATTCTACTATTCTTGAAACAAGACTTGAACCATCTAAAATATAGAACCAAATAATGTTACTTTATTATTAGCTAAATTGATTGTTAGATGGTTTGTTTGAGATAGTTATAAATCATTAATTAGCTAAGTTAATAACAATAATAATAATTACTATTTAGATCCTTTGCCTTCTACCATAGATATAGTAAAAGATGTTTGAAAGTAGATAGATATCAGTACACGTAAAAATGCGAAAATATCTGTGTCTGTCTCTCTGTTACCTGTTGTTATTTAGACTAAGCTTGCATCCTGGATACTGACATAGGCTAGGAAAATTAAACAATTCAACGAAATTTGAAAAAAAATACATCATCTGTAGTCAATAATTAGGTTACCAATGTGCTGTTCTGTCTACTAACAATCCATGACCAATATGTGTCGTACAAATTACCATCAGTGATATTAAATATTGAACCAAAACAATGTACGAAAACTGGTTTTTAAAACCCTTGTAAATAAATACTATCAGTTAGTTTCTTTGTCTCAATATCTACTTATAATATTATCTTATCTTTGCTATCTTAAACACGCGTGTCTGACGCGCGAACATTATCCTGCAATTAGGGTGACCACACAAATAAAAAACTGGACAAACTCCTCTAATAAAAAATTGGCAATCAGTGGGGACTACAGACAAAAGTGAAAATTAAAAACTATGAAAAACTCTGCAATAACAGTCTTTTGGAATTTCAAATTAATTGTACCTAGATTCAAAAAGTCATGATATGTAAAATTTCAAAATTAGAACATTAGTTTTGTTCTTACATCTATCTTCACTCCGAGCGTGCGAGTGAGCGAGGATTAGCATGTTGGTGACGCGACCTTGATGTTTTTATTCATCCCAAAATTACCCAATGCGCCTAAAAAAGTTTTAACTTCAAAAATACGAGTAGGTACTTAATATTAGCTATAATGTGTGAAATAAGGAAACTTTCATTCGTCTTAAATATCTTTAAGCTTTTATTTAACATAATTTTCATCAAATCATCATCGCTGCCGGCCCATTTCTGCGCACCAGTCTCCTTTAAAAATGCAATGGCTAAGGCTATACCTAATGGCTAAGTCCACCACGCGGGCCAATTGCTAAATGGCAAACTTCACACACCTTCAAGTCTTACGTCGACATTATTCATCATTGTGATCCTTAAGGCCTCATTCGCACGAGAGCTTTTTAAAGTCCGTTAAAAAAGCGTTCAAATAGAACAAATGCATTTCCAAGTATCTTTTTTAACGCACACTGCATTTTATCCGGGTTTTATCGCAACGCTCGTGCGAATTAGGGCTTAGTGTAGCAATTTATTACCCACTAGCGACCCGCCCCGGCTTCGCACGGGTGGACATTTATTTTTTAAGCTCTCTGAAAAAAAATTGATAAAATATAGCCTATACGGATTCGGAAGAATCCCTCTAAGTAATGGTAAAAGAAATTTTGAAATCGGTCCAGTAGTTTTTGAGCCTATTCAATACAAACATACAAAAATACAAAAATACAAAAGTTTCCTCTTTATAATATTAGTATAGATATCAAAATACCTGCCGTGTCTATTATATCGTACTTTTGCTACATTATTGTTGTCTATCTGGGGTTTAAAAATCTTCTAATAGATTTTGTTTTAACTTTTCGCTTCGAGAAATAAATAAGTACATTTAAATTAAGTTTATCTTTGAAAGAGAACAAAATTAGAAAAAGTCCACAGGAATCATATCTAACAGTCACCGCATTTTTGTAATGGATACTCCAACCTGTTGTGGTTACATATTAACCATAGCTCCCAAACTGGTCCCAATATCTCTTATTATGTATCGCCTTTGTGTTAATCATATATTCCCCGAGTAGGTATGGAGCTACCGGTCAGTCTATTAATAAAGGCAAGCCTCAGAGAGCGCTTTCAACCTACTATTGTCTAGTGGTTAAGGAATTTGTCTTTTTAATCGCACTGCCTCGAATGTGCCTGAAGCCTATTATTAGGGTTAATTGGAATTATTATGGTTTTTTCACGGCCAGTAGGGTTAGCACAACTTTGAACAACTTGCAACATTGATGGAACATCCCACATCGAAACCTATTATAGTCGGAACAAAATAGACCTAAAGACGATCACATTAGAGTCGTTTTTTCAGTATTACCAATTTTGGCTTTATCGTGTTTCTACATAAAGCGCTGGATGTAAATGTATGGACAGACTTAAACTTTGAAACATGGATTTTAAAGTTCGCTTTTCATTGACACCAAAGTGTTTCGATACTCGAATGCTATCAACTTTGGCGAAACGTAACTTAGGTAGGTACTAACCCTACTGGACTCATAGCTGTTACTTATTTCAAAGTGCGTCCAACATTGAAGAAGTGAGCTTTTAGAATAATTTATGGTTAGTGAGCGTAATATGGTAATGTTGTATTAAGAAATCTTTCCAGATACTAACCTGTTAAAAATACATTAGTTTACTGTAATAATGCACACCTTAATTCAAATTTATGCAAGAGAAATAATTTATGAATAAAAACTAATTTGAAAGCCCCCTACTAACTGGAAAAAATTATTGAAAATGCATAGTCAGTATGTTTGCTAATAGATTTTAATTAATTGGTACATAACATTATTAATTTTTAATCTACCTAAGTTATGATGGGTGATTAATATACTTACCTATATTAATTGAATTAGATGGGTGATTACTTATATTAATCACCCATCAAGGTAGGTAGCATAAACAACAGGTTGTAAACGGCATATAATTATTTCAAACAAAGTTCTAAAGAACTACAAGTGTAAATTAAAAATTTTCAACACCCCCGACCAGTGAAGGTTACAGTAACTAGAAAATAGCTGATAACTTTCAAACGGCTGAACCGATTTTCTTGGACTATTCCGCACCTACGATCCAAAGTATCTGAGTTTTCCAAAACATCATTTTCAAATAAATAATTATGTCATTGTATATCTAAGCAACGTCCATCTTGACAGCTTGACATTTGTCAATTGTTACTTGAATATTATAAACCTAAGAGTTATCTAACCTTCTTTTCTGCAAGAAAACTAGAAAAGAGCTGATAACTTTTAAACGGCTGAACCAATTTTTTAGAATTATAGCTAAGAACACTCTCGATCAAGCCACCTTTCAAACAAAAAAAACTAAATTAAAATCGGTTCATTCGTTTAGGCGCTACAGACAGATACACAGATACATAGACACACAGATACACACGTTAAACTTATAACACCCCTCTTTTTGGGTCGGGGGTTAAAAAGATCTAAAAAGAATATTTTTGTTTATTTTAAAGGATGCACTAAATAAGTTAAAAAACCGGTTAAGTGCGAGTCGGACCTGCATACGAAGGGTTCCGTACCAACGTACAAAATATTTTAACATTTTTATATATGCAGTACTGCAAAATAATGACAACAGCGCCATCTATATGTGATTTATTTAATATCATTTAGATGGAACTTTACTAATTTTAATTTTTGTTTTGTGTGAAGTAACCACAAATGCACGGTACGGTATACATACTTACCTACTAAACACATAAAAAAAAATTCTAATTTCAAAATAATTTCTAACTAACTTAATTAAAATTCCATTAATTTCTTTCACATGGCATTTTTTACATGGCAATAAAATGAATAGAAAAATATGTCACAAGTATATTTCTTGAGTTAGGTATAAGTTAAAAAGTAAAATAAATAGCTTGGTAGGTATAATGATAACATCGATACAAGGTTTACTGTGGGAATAGGCAAAGGTGAGCGATGTAATCCGTTGATATTACGTTATGATATTTGCGTCATATGACACATCTTAAATAAAGAATATTTGAATTAGATAAACCTAACACCACCCCGCTACAGCTATTTTTTCCCACAGTATTAAATATTATAACACTTACACAGCATCTTTCACTCAATAAATTATAATATAATATCTAATAGATGTATAACTTTCATGACCTTCTTAATATTTAAACTGTGATATTCAAATTATCTTCCCATAATATTAATTTATTAAAATAAACGAGAACTGTCAAGCAGGTAGGTACTGTAAGTAGGTTTAGTATGAGATTTAACATCTCACCAAAACGATGCTAGAATTCGAGCGTCGAAACACAATAATGTTGGAGGAAAATGGAGTTGTGGAATGGAAATGTCTTTGATTTAAAATGGGTAATTAAGTCCTATCGATTTTAATTTTGCAAGATTTCCACTTTATAAGTTGGCTGAGTTGTACCTATGTATGAGTTGGAGCTATAAAAGAAGGCAGTAAGCCCTAATTCGCACGAGCGTTAAAAAAGCGTTGCGTGAAAACCCGGCGTTGCGCTGACAATACAAAGTGCGCGATAAAAAAGCGTTGACGTGTGAACAGTTACTAGGTAATGCATTTGTTCTATTCGAACGCTTTTTAACGGACGTTAAAAAAGCTCTCATGCGAATTAGCCCTTACGGTCTTTTTACTTAAACGCTTAAGTGTTTCCAAGCACGAATTAGAAATGTAATATCTCATACAGCTACTAAGCACACAAAGCTACAGGCTATACGAGACAGAGTGCTTGCGTTATCGTCTATTAAATCTCGCTCGAATACACTCATTGTCATTAACTCTGTATAAACGTTGGTCTGTTGATAACCGGTTAAAAATTCAGAAGCATTAACTGTTAAAGACAGTATACAATACATTGTAGGTAATATTAACCTCTTTAATATTGTGTTCTACGTTTTTATATCGGATAGGATATTATATCTAATAGGCATATTAAGAGGAAAAATGAAAACGTGGCTGGCTGTTTCTAAGACAAAAAGGCCAATGTTGCAGAATTGCATTGTTAAACACTCTTTTATCATCAAGCACACATCAAGCACACAGCTTAGCATTCTTCTTCTTCTCTCTGGGCTGGTTTCCGCACTTAAACGTTTCCGTCTGTTGTGCGTTACAGCTTAGCATTATGTAACATCGGAAAATTTATTAAAGGAAAAACAGAAAATCGTCACTAAATACAAAAATAACATAGGTGCATCTAATTTTACGTGGCTTATGATAAAACTGTACGTTAACCAATACCGGAAATATTAAAACAAGAAAGGAAACTGTCCAATAGGTTATCCTTATCAGTTACCACTAAACGTTATCACGCGGTTAGGTATATAAAGCACCAAGTAGCAAAGTAGATAAAAAGGTTCACTATCGTGAAATAAATCCGCAGGTTCGTATGTACAAGTTCCCTTACAACAATTGATTCAAACAATCAAACACCTCATTAAACATCCGAATACGTTAGACGCCCGCGGCGCCGGATCACTGGCATCACCAAAACAAACAGCTCTATTAATTTCCAACCTTTTAACTTGTATACCAAAACATCGGGCCCAATATCAATCATACTGCGTGGAATCGATAATAATCGGTATAGATAATTGTATTGTCTAATGTGATGCATATCGATTCACGCGTAAAAATTACATTTTTAATTTGAAACTTAATGGTATTTACGGACATAAATCTAACTCCAATAAAAGAAAATATTTTGACATCTTAATTAATGAATGTCTTTCTTCGTTTTAAGATTAGTAAGAGTATATAGATAGATCATCACCACGTTTTAAAGTTAAGCTAGATGTCTGCATGGTAGCGCTAATCTCAAAAAGTATTGCAAGGATTTTGTTCTTTCCACCAAATGTACCACTGAGCTAGTTGTTCTTCAACCTAGGTCCTACAACTCTACAGGTAGAGTTATAAGTTTGTCAGGCATAGAAAGTGATAATTTTAACACGTCCTTTTGTAAGCTAGACCCGTTTATTACTAATCTTATAATAACTAAGCATACACCCATTACCAGGCTAAGTTAACTAAGTTAAATTCATCTCAGAAGTATTTGAGTATTCCTCCTCTTAGAAAACTACCAAAAACATTACTATTACGACTTTTCAAAACTTAAAACCATGCGATTTATTAATTCTATCACGAAAATTTACTAAAAAACACCTCTTAATTCACCGAACTAATTTTTAAATTAGATTAAAAATAAAGTAAAACAAATTTTGTTTACTTTCGCATACATTTTTGGTACAATGTTTAAAAGTAATTAACACTGATTAAAAAACACAACATTCATTTAAATACTTGCCGTCACGCACTGGGGCTCTAGGTACAAATGTATATGTAGGTATGTGTAGGTTGAAAACATACGTACATATATTTGTACCATCGCCGACGACTAAGTGGTTTATACCTAGTGTAGTTATATGGAAGTAAGGCTTTCCACTAACAATCTTCACAATGAATTGAGTAGCTTAATTTTAAAATTTGCTCATACCTTACATAGGAAATGTTATGTATATTGAACGATACATTTCTTTTATAAAACTATTAACATATTGAAATTATAGAGACACACGTGGTCTATAATAAACTTACGCATTTAGATAGTGCATAAATATGAACATCAGAATAAATTTGGGGTTCCTTAGCAACGAACATTTTATGTTTCGTATAATTTTTGGATCGAAAGATTTGAACTTTTACAATATAGAACATTTTGTGGATTTCTCTTTAATGTAATGACGGCAAAGCCATATTATTGTAGCATAGTGATGAGTTTTACCATGTAAAAATAGCTATAAAATTATAATTAAAGAGCATTAAGTTTAATTGTCGGTATAGGCCTCCCCCAGTATTGATAAAGTTATTATATTGTAATAGTTAAGATTAGACATTAGTAAAAATAAGGAAGTATGTAAAATAAGGAATAAATAAAAGCTCAATAATAATAAAAAAGTTAAAATTGTATTGCTAGTTTTTCTCGGTAAATAAGGACTCCAAACCAGTGGTAAATTCACTGAAGTATAAGTTGGTTTTTTAACTTCTACTTTATAAAATTCAAAGAATATTAAGTATGCCCAAAACTTTTAAGTAAATGTACAATCCACTTATTAGACGTGCACAGGAGCAAGCGTTTATTGGGGTGGAAACATGAACGATAAAATAAAAAGGGCAATTCTTATTTTATTATAACCAAATAAATCATCTATTATTTCAGTCGAGTGCCCATATTCTAACTAAACTTAAAATTAAATTAAATAAAAATGTACGGAACCCTATATTGTCTTGTCGCCAAAGCATTATATTTTGTCTCTAGGCTGATTTAAGCAGTATGCTAATGTTATCAAGCCCAATGTTATAATTCAAACTAACCAATTACATGCGTGATCGTGCATGTGATAAATATTCATATCTTAAAAAATGAATATTTATCTCTAACAACAATTTATAAATAAAGAAAAATGCAATAAACTTGATATGAACACTGCCAGTTTACGTTTTACGTGTGATCTTTTAACTGCATAATGCACAAAGTATTTGATCAAGTTTATAATAATCAGAAATTACAACGTAAACTTTTAATTTGTTTACGATCTACTCACGATTAACCAACAGAGTGATAAATAAATATACGCTAGGTACGTATTAGTAGTAACCAGTTAGTGTAAGTAAATAAATAATAATAATATGTAAATTCGAAATAAAAATATCGCGAAAGTGAATCAATAGTGTCCTAAAGTTTATCTACGTACTTCGCTTGAAAATGTCTTAATAAAATGTCACAGAGCTAGATATTAAATTTAGGAGTCATTAAGTCCCTAAAATGTGGCCAAGAGATCGCGCCGATATCTCTTTAGAGGCGAAAAATATGGCGAAACCATTTCGAACAGCTAAAGCGGCCGCCATAAAAATCGATGATATTTTATGCTCTTCTTAGCAAAATCCCGTATTGTTAGAAATGCGGATTCCGTTTCTGTATACAAAATAAGATGAGTTGTAAGACCCGATAAAGGTCCATTAAGTTAAATTAGTGTCGGATAAAGTTATAAGCCTAACAAATTATTTTTCCAATCTTCCCAACACGGGAGACGATATTTCAATTAAAACTTGAAATAACTTGGAAGAAATGTGTTTATCTTACACCACAGATATCACTATTTTAAAACAAACTAGTTTAATGTAACAATAAAACATATTGAAACAAAAGAAAGGTTGCCGACGAATGATATACGCATCATAAGAGGCCTAAAGGCATCCTCTTTCTTTCGATATCTGTTCCGAACAAATCACTATTTTATCGTTACTCCCATCGGAAAAAATATTGATATCAACATAAAAAAAGTGATTCAAAAACAATAGAATGGATGGATTGAAAGGATTCCCGCGTCAGATAACGAGGTGGTTAGAAAAAGTATGTATTAATAATAATAGGTCCATAGTGACTCTTACTGAATCGCTGGTCATCACTTTTCGGTATCTTTATATACTGACCCTAAAAGATGGAATTAGACATTATGTTTTACAAAGCAAGCAATATATTTTATCAATAGTTATAGGTTATTTGACAACAATTTCACCGAATTGGTATGGACTGACGCGACGGTGTAGTCTGAAGTTAATCAAAGTTAGCAAATAACACAATGCATTTAAAGTTTTGGCAATATTTCAGCAAAAGAAGTGATTACTTTATGGATACAAATATTTTGCACAAAATTACTAACGTTTAATTGCAAAAAAATATTGAAATTTTTCTGAAATGAAATGAAAAATGAATTCATAAAAAAAGACTATCACCATGGTATTCAAACAAGAATAGATATCACGATATAATGTCATAATCAAAACAACTACGAAACAAATACCTGACTAAAAATAAATACAGAAGATGAGTATCCATTAATTAAATCCAAAATAACTTTTCCACATAACGAACAATATTATTTGAAAATTACGAATCTAATTTGTAAATTAGCGAGATGATGAGTATCTAATTTACATAAATAGTTAATATATTAGGCGGTTTTGGAAATTATATTAAATTATTAGCGACCTGCCTCAATTAAATGCTAATGCCTAAGACACGCGCTTGAAAGTCATCGATTTGTAAATAATTTGCCACACAGGGACCGTAGTAACATTATAACGAATTTGGTTGATTGGATTAAGACGTCAAAGCGCGCCCTGCAGTTCACGGTCCGCAGAAAAGATCAAATTACAATGAAACACTTGTAATTGATACTATTCCGAATCAAAAAATGTTTCTACAGTAAATATATCTATCGTTGGGCAAAAAATGCAACGTGTACAAAATGCCCTAAGTTTATGGATGTAAGAAAGGTAATAAAGTAATTCTTTCTAAAACATGAAATTACTTATTTGCTGACCGTAGATCCGTAAATTATCCCCATTCATATTCATTCGGTTTTAGTCTTTTTACGGATACAAATCAGAGCGTGGAAAACAATAAGACGATAATTACTCCAATCAAACAATTCCTATGCAACCAATAACATTAGCTCTGCGATTATCCTTAAAATATAGTTCATTAGTACTCATTAGATATTTAAAATTCGGTGTTTTGTCATTTGCTATATCTTCATTATCTTCGAAAAAAACACTGTCTGTAGTTTAATTAAAACTTCTAAAAACAAGAATAAAATCAAAATTCCATAGTCAATATTTTTGTTGCGTCGTCGTTTTCGGCAACTCAGCTCTAAGGCCTTATCGCAAAACCAGAGGCTTATCAGAGCTTCCCTTGTTTTGCAGCGGCAATAAATTGTTTAAATATGCCATAATTCTTTGCTCCTAAGATGACATTCCGATAAGTGTTTATTAGAACACGGGTGGTAGAAACTTTTGAGGATATCGGAGCAAAACAGGTGAAAAGCAAAAAATATTGTTGCCAAATCTCAAAAAGTGGACCGAAAATCTTCGAGCTCGTTCGTCTTATCGTTGTTTGGTTGGTAAATAATGATCAGTCGTGAGGTTGTTAACAACCTGTTAACATGCTCAAAATTGTATCACAACTTTACCCGACAAACTATACTAAAAAAATACCAGGATACCAGGATAGTATACACCATATTTGTCTCGAGAGCATAATAATGCATGATTCAAATAATAAATCTGTGTAATGTGTAATTTCAGTGCTCTAAAACATTGAATTTATGGATGCAACAGATGCAACAGCAAAAACATGCTAAAATGCATGCTCACACGTACATGCTACATTACTAATTTTTTTTTTTTTTAAATTATATAGACTAGCGTTTGGCTGCAATCAGACCTGCTAGCAAGTGATGATGCAGCCTAAGATGGAGCGCGCTTACCTAGAAGTTGCCTATTCACTCTTGACTTGAAGATACCCATATTATAGGTGGAAGGGAAAACTGACGCCGGAAGGGCGTTCCATATCCTAGCGGATTACTATAACATCAAAAAATAATTACTATTAATGTTGACTACAATATTATTACTTATATTGTTTTTTGACGTTTAAAATAAGTAATTTTCAATATTATTGAAAGTCCTTTGAAACGCAGAGAGCTTACTTCTGTTGTAGAGCACATCGTATTTTAAAATGCACAAGAAGCACATTGCACTTAATTTCATTCATTGCTTCCAGAGACGATGTATCAAGTTGTAACAAGTGCATGTATAACATCTTGGACATTTATACCGACGCCCACTCAATATGATGACTGTATTAAAGGGCGTGCAGACAGACATTGTCCATATTTGCATAAAGGATTGGCGGTTGAAAACACGGCGTGTGGCACGTTTCTGTCTCTATATATCAGTGTTCCCAAATTGAGGTTTCAGGAGCACTCGTTAAAGAAATAACTTTAACATGCCTTAAAGCTATGGTGTCATAATAGCGTTTTTGTACCTCACGACAACTACAGCATACACATATCTATGCAGCATACGAATAACGTTTTTACGTCCAAGTGACTATTGCATTATTCTTGCATTCACCGTTTAAATCTATAATGAACGATAATTTTATTTTAATAAAATAAAAGAAACAATTGTTTGGATACTAATATTGGTAAATCTTTCAAATAAATAATAATCATTTGCAATGAGCCAATTATTCTGCCTATAAATGGTATATTGGAAATGATTTAAAAGGAATACTAATTAGTGTACTTGTTTTCAGATTATTATTAGTAGTAATGTGGGTCTATAAGATATTAAACTATTAGTGGTAATATTGTAATCAAAGAACAATAAGGAACATATATAATAAACAAAATAACCATTACTATCCTAACAAATATTTATAAGCTTTTACCAGCTGTACCTGGTAATAATATGCCAAGAAGCAAATATTCGATCCCACGGTCAAATGTCTCTTGTAAAGTATTATTAAAGGTAGGAATGACGGGGACGGGAGTGATGACTTGAATTTATTACTTTAATTCAGATAAAGCAATCACGATATCGCTGCAATCCGCAATGCAAGCAGTGATTAAGGTCAGTTCGTCATTACGATTATCGGATTTAATGAAATAGACGCTACACTCTTAACTTATGGCGCGTTGTAGTGAGAAATGAGGCGTAATATATCTGATCATTAAACGGGCAGCCGACAAAAAGCAAGATAACTACAAGAGTAGGATTTAAAAATGTACTTGAAAGGAGTATTAATAAAAAGTAACTAAGTACATTTGTACGGTGTAAAACGAGGCTTAAAATATTCAGAGACGTCCCTTAATGCTAGATAAATTCCGATTCAAAATCATTTTAATGAAGTAAGGATTAAATGAATCCTTGATTTTAAGATGGGATTTCATAGCATTCTGCAAAATATTATAAGGAAAGTTTTTTGATTTAAAATCCAAGTCCAGACAACACAAAAGTCCCGTATATCTATTATTACAAAAATGATAAATGAACATAAATAACTAATTCTAAACTTAAATAAATAACGCTCACGTTACTGTATTGTAATAAAATTAAATAAATCGACATAATATAGTAACTAATGACTAACTGAAGCAATACGAATAAAAAACTAGATTAAAAAGGATGCGCAACAAATCATAACGCTCATTGCAGCAATACATTTGAATATATATGATGTAATAAAGACATGAATGACTTACGGTATCGATATTGAGGATAAATTAAAGGCACAGATCGATGAATTGGAGATTATTTACGAGATAAATTTGTCTCCGGCTCACGCGGCGTCTCATTAGCCGCCGACAAAGAACCGGCACACATTTGTCACTTGGCCAATATCGGTAATAGCGAAAACCTTTTACACTATTTGCTTCGATTTCAATGGTAATTGGTGTTCTGCTATATTATTATCATTATTTTGAATTTTTATTTGCATTTCAAAGTTCCGTAACCGAAGGATGCCAACGGGACTCTATTACTGACTACGATGTTTGTCTGTCCGTCCGTCTGTCCGTCTGTCTGTCAGCAGGCTGTGTCTGTGTGCGATAATGGGTAGAGAGTTGAAATTTTCACAGAATAGGTATTTCTATTGCCGCTATAACAACAAATACCTATTACTAAAAATTTCAAAATGGCTGCCATGCAAATTTTATAGAAGTTTTATTTCTTGTAGAATGGTACGGAACCATTCATGTGCGAGTCCGAAGAGCAATTGGCCTTTTTTTTTTGCAGTACACGTATTTCTCTGCGGTTTTTATAAAACTTGTGTTAACTTTTTGATTTTTCTGGATAAAAGTACCTATATTATATCTGTCTCTGGAATGCAAACTATCTCTGTATCTATAAGATAATGTTCGCAACTTCTTCTTTGTGGATTTTGGTTTAAAAACCCCTATGAGAACTCGTTAATTTTCCGGGACAAAAATTAGCCTCTCTGGAATGCAAGTAATCTCTATAACTTTCATCAAAATCGCTTAAACTGATGGACCGTGAATATCTAGCAGATACTTAGACAGATAGACAAAGAGACACGCTTTCGCATTTATATAATAAAAAAATGTTAATGATGGACGAAATAATGTCACGATGAGGTTAAAGTAATTTGGGGTATGAAGTAAGCTGTGAAATTCCACACCCTGCTAGTGTTGTATATTCCTCGAGTTCACAAGTAATTTGGACAAGAATTTAAATTTGCCTCAACATTGCCTGGAATTCGAGTAAGTTGAGAATCAGCGCTTCTCTTAATTTAGCAAAGAGAGGAACGCGGGGTTTAACAGTCTGTAGGCGGTCGCGCCTTGCTTCTTTTTAACCCCTGATCCAAAAAGAGGGGTGTTATAAGTTTGACTTGTGTATCTGTGTATCTGTCTGTAGCATCGTAGCTCCTAAACTAATGAACCGATTTTAATTTAGTTTTTTTGTCTGAAAGGTGGCTTGATCGAGAGTGTTCTTAGCTATAATTCAAGAAAATTGGTTCATCTGATAATGCACAGCCCAAACCGGGGAGCTTAGAAGCATGAGCAGGAGTTTCTTCTATAAGTGAGGACTAAGGAAGAATTTTAGAAAATTCATCAGGTCGTCTGATTAATACATCTCCTACGTGGTATATCCTCGCTGCCTCGAATCACACCACAATCACACCACAATCACACAGTATTAGGTCATCTCTACAATGCAATAACAACCATGCTACTAAAATAATGACTACTCTTTATTTTAAACGATTTTAAGTGCAGTTATTTTGGAAATTTTATTTTGCTTTCTTTAGGCACCCTACCCTACCTATTATCGAAGGCTTACTAAGAAAAGAAACAACTAAATATTGTAGCCTTGTAGCCTGTCAAATCGGTTTAAAATACAAACACCCCAGTCCATAATGCCAAGAACATAATTTTGACAAAAAAGATTTTGCCTCAAGAATTCTTCAAAGGCATATTAAAAGAACATCTCTATTTAGAACGGGTAAAACGAGCTAAATTAAAATTTACTCATGGATAGCTAAACTTTATTCCTCCAATCTTGAAATTCCTGAGGTAGAATTTACTAAAGACGTTATAAGCAGTAGTAAATCTAAGTATGCCTCCTACACACCAACGATATTTAGACCAAGAAATAAAAGCAAGAAGCTTTGAAACATATGCTGTCGTCTTACTTCACGGAACGAACATATGTAAATGCTACCAGGAGTGTATTGAGACTTCGTAATGTGGAATCCACAAAGGAGACTCCAGTAAATAAAGCTGTTTTACGAGTCCTTGAGGCGGTATTCCATTGTGGGAGTCTTCGACAAGCACACTTTATTGGCTAATTTTATTCAATTAAACTGTTCCTTTTGCCGACACCTCGGTTCACATTAACGCTTCGAAAAATTATTGCAATAGAAGGAACACAGCGTCCATGTTCACCGCTATGTGATTTAAAAGCCCCTGTATGGCTAATGTCCGACTAACCGGCGCGCGCAAATTTATACTAACGACCCTTCCCAACCGATGACATGCACCGTTCCCATTCGTACCATAAAGATAAACTATTATAATTTCATCTTTTACTACCTCGGGCCGACATCCACTTAATGCAAAGAGTTAAAAATGAACGTTATATGTTAATTTAGTGCTACATTTCAAAGCGGGTGGCAGCTTCCAAACGGTGAACACTCCGCGCGCCTCATGCTGTGATCACACCGAGAACAGTCGACATTTCATCACAACCTTGTCTCAGGACAAAACTATTATACCCTTTGTTGAATAAAAAGTTTGATTTCACTAAACTCTGTTCGTGTCATGCTGACAACGCGTTTCACAAATCGTTTATAATAGAATTTATTTTAATGCTTCGAGTATACGCGTTGTTGATAACATCGCGCGGTTATGAATGTTGACATTTGGACAAACGGCCACTTCCAAAGGGTTATTTCTTTGAAATACAGCCAATTGATTGTCATGATATTACAACTTGTATGGCTCCCAATTTACTAGCTTGTAGATAATTGTTGAATGCTCGTAACGTCTTCTAACCTATCGGACGAACTAAAATTTATGTATTTAACGGGATTTTGCATTGCTGACATCGTAATAATACATGAGGCACAGGCATATTGAAGCTTAGAATCGATTTTATTTGTATATAAAATTATAAATTAATAATATTACTTTATAGTGCTGCCGGGACCGTATTATTGCTATCTTATAAGTGGGTTGTTCAAATAAAGTTTCTAAAATTCTGGACTCTAAGAATAACGAACTAAAATGTATACTTACTTATACCTAATAAAATAAATAAAAATATATATAATTGTTTTATTAACTATAGGGACGCGCTTGATAAAATCACACCTGATGAAAAGTGATGATGTGGCCTAAGATGGGACCCGTTTGCCCAGAAGATGCCGATTATATAGGTTTATGTAAAAATTTCATTACAATATAATATTTAAACAGAACAAAACCTTTCAAATTATACCTATTCACATAAAAAAGACTACCTACTTAATTCTGAACATAGGAAGTCAGGTTTCAAAAAAAATTGCGTAGCGCCACCGAGCACCGTACCGAATCGCATGTCATAATCATAAAGCACGTCAAAGTGTACCGAAATGTCCACAGCAATAAATCCAAGGACATTTCGCCGCCCACAAAAAGGACAAAAACAAATAAAATTATATTTAATAGGCTCGTGAGAACTGTCGCCCACCACCCACCGAGGGTCATTCTTTAAATATTTTAATTGCACCGCTAAATCGTCCCAAAAATTTTATTTCCCGTAAATCAAACGGTGTCCACGGTAGTGCGGTCCCTGTACATTTTTTCCCTTTCAAGCATTTCCCAAAGATAGATATCTCTTTTTTATGTCCTATCAAATGTAGCAAAAAATAAAACATTTTATTATTAGAAATTTTAATCACTCAAACTAATTTACTTGTCATAAAAGTGATTTCATCGTTTATATTCAGAGTTATCAAAAAAACATATCATAGATCTAACCAAAAGCAGGAATAGCTATCAACTATACATACCTACATGATATAATGTCGGTATAGAAGGCTACTCCTGGGAAAAGAACCTAATTGGTCTATGATCCCTATATTTTTGAAGTCAAAATAATTTGAAAAAGGTTCCATTTTCCAGCTTAAACCAATAGAACTGTGATCTGAAAAGCAAAATACGATTGATTGAAATTTCAAACAGATCTGTACTTGCAGACCAAAAGACATCTAAATAATAGAAAATATATACTTTTTACAAGGAAATTTAAAGTTATCTAAGACAAGGGACGATTAATATCGCTACCTACGCCCCGTCAACTCAATGTTTGCTCAAAAATTTCATAAAACTTGATATATTTCTCATAAACGATTTTTGATGAACAGATAAACCCGCGAGACCCCTTCTGAAGTAGTCCAAAATTTGACAACGTGGACCGCCCACCGACAATATCTTAACTTCGCATGATTTAGCGTAATCACACTTTATCATAATAAGAGTATAATACTTGCTTATATTTCTAAATTAGATATTATAGAGCCAGGTATAATTTTGAGCAATCGGAAGCGCCATCCGTCAAAGGTTGAGTCATTCAAAATCCATCATTCATCCACAACAAGACTTACTAAAACGAAAATTTTGAAGTCAATAAATGTCTCTGTTTGTTTTTCTAACAGGAAATCTATTTAGTTTTGTAAAAAGTGCGGTAAAAAAGGAAAAAAAACCAGTGTGGGTGGCTGACGACAGTTTAAGTAGTGTAACCCGATATGCGAGTCCAGTAGTTCCTTTGTTTTTCTTACACACAAATAAAATTATTACTGTTGAAAGCCTAGGCGTACGTAAATGAGGTTATTATTTATTCAAGATCATTTCTTTAATTTTGACTGCTGCTTCTATATTGTGTTCTACTTCTAAATCTAATTATTCGTACTTATTTGCAGGGCAAATAAGATAAGTTTAAGTACTCTGTTGTTCCTCTCCCTTCTTAATTAGGCATAGATTACAGTTGCTACTGCATTTTAAAGTATCAATACTTATTGCTATTCATTTCTGAAGCAATATTGTCAAATGCACAAGCATTAAATTTAGACCTGTTAATAAGGCCAAATTAAAATATAATATAATTGAATTTTAGTTCATGATGAACTTTCTAAAAGACTAAGTACTTAACTATCAAGGATTACTTAAGTTAAAGTGTAGTCTCATTCATTAACAGAAACGAAAATTATTATTGCATTCACATACGAAAGCAAACCAGTCGAATAATAGCATTAATCTCATAGATTTTTTTCCGGGATCAATAAAGTAATCGAGGGTTCTCTCTGTCTATGTGTGAGTGAGCGCGTTTGAGAAAGGTCACGTGGCAAAACCCTCGGCGCAACCCCTAATCGTTTTTCTATCCCTTTCTCACCAATTTTACTTCCTGTTGTTAAAAAGGGACAATGCTTTTACTTGTGTGCAGGTAAGATGGCGCGGGCCTAAACATCTGCCAGGCTTGATATTTTTCGTTGATTAACGTAGTATCTACCAACAATAAACCAAATCTATCAGTGATTTGATAAAAAAAACTGACAAGTGCGAGTTGGACTTGAGCACAGAGATTCCCTCGAAATAGTTTCAGTAAGGTAATTCAAGAGTTGAAGTTACTTAATTTATCTTTATCTTAACTATAATAAATTTGTAATCGCAAAAAAAAACATTTTTTATGTGACATAATACAAATAAACATTTTTTTTTGCTCGCGCTTTCCCTTGCCCCTTGCTTCTTGCCTTTGCGATTCAAGTCAACAAGAATAGTGTACTAGGGTATACATATATACCCTATTAGGTTTTAATTTACTTTTTAGCGAGCGTCTTAAATATGGCCTAATTTTTCCTTTTTAACCCCCGATACAAAAAGAGGGGTGTTATAAGTTTGACATGTGTCTGTGTATCTGTCTGTGGCATCGCAGCTCCTAAATTAAGAGGGCTCTCTCCGTCACTCGTTTCCACTCGTTTCATACAATCGTAGTTCCAATTTCATTTGAATATTAAGCAACCTAAGTCCATGAAATTTTGCAGACATATTCTAGAAACTAATATCTATGTCTGTGGTTTTCCAGATTTCTGTTAAAATATTCGGTTTCAAAGTTACGCGGTCTTAAAATTTTCATACAAATCTTGGAGCCCCTGTAATTTTAAAACTACATATTTTTAGAAAAATCTAAAACACCACAGACACAGATATTAGTTTCTAGAATATGTCTGCAAAATTTCATGGACTTTGCTTGCTTAATGTTCAAAGGAAATTGGAACTACGATTGTATGAAACGAGTGGAAACGAGTGACGGAGAGAGCCCTGTTAATGAACCGATTTTAATTTGTTTGAAAGGTGGCTTGATCGAGAGTGTTCTTAGCTATAATCCAAGAAAATCGGTTCAGCCGTTTGAAAGTTATCAGCTCTTTTCTATTTACTGTAACCTTCACTTGTCGGGGGTGATATAAATTTTTAATGTACACTTGTTTCCTTTTGAAGCAAGGAACCCCAAATTTTGTATTTAATCAAAATGATTTACTTTTCTTATGAGAAAGCCTCGTGATTAAAATTACAGAGGTGTACAGACACTATAGCATAAAATCTTTGGTCTTAAATTCACCTTGAAATCCCTGTTGGCTGCATACAGAAATGTATAAGCACTTGCATGTAACGGTTTCGCCATTGAAAAGTACTAAATTGAACGGAACAACTACCAGACTCGATCTTGTTCTTTCACCAAAGTAAACCAAGTTATTGCATAAGCTTTTCATACGCCCTTAAGTTTTGGGACACAATGTATAAATTCGCATAAATGGGAGGTTTTTTAACGCAAATAGACGTTTATAGGATTTAAGAATTTCATTGAAAACGAACTCAGTAAGGTCCTCGAGGAAGGGGGCTAGTTTCTGAACGGAGTTCGTCTGGAGAGAAACAATGAATTTGAAAAGCGTTTTGTGTCTGGACCACAAATTGAAAGCGCATTGGATGCTATTATTGTTATTATCCGACTGCGGCAAAGCTAAAAGGAAGGGTTATGATTTTAGCAGTCTATGTATGTATGTGGGAATGTATGTTTGTATCCAGATTCTGTGTGTTCCACCGTAGAACTACTGGGCCGATTTTGATGAATGAGGTGTTAATTGATTATCGTAAAGGTCCAGGTGACATAGGCTACACTTTAAACGAAATATTGACCTAACGGATGTTACATGAAAAAAAGTGGGGGTCTCCAAAAATTTTTTTTGTTTTTGTATCGAGTGGGATGTCAAATGAAAGAGAAAAAAACTCTCAGTAAAGTTCATAAATGTAATTGTACTACAACATTAAAATAAACCAAACGACAGAAAAACAATTTTACTATAATATTTCAGCGTTTATTAAGACGATCGCAGTCGGGTTTTAGTTTTCAACTTTATCTTGTTTTTGCTCTACATGTTATTTTCAAAGGGGATGTAAAGCCGTCAGTCACTATATGAAGTGGCTTGTTCGAAATTTTTACTTTCAATTAGTACTGGAATCGTAGATATGTATGAATGTTTTACGTCTGTTTATTTTATAATTTCTTCGAGTAAAGTAGATACATAATTGAATGATTCCTGATTTTAATTCTATTAGTGTGGTGTGTATCATTGATTTATAATTATTTAAAGACGGGCAAGTAGGTAGGTATGTTTTTTAAACATGAACATACCTTTTTATAATAAATAAATATAACTCGGTTACGTGTTTTAATTGTTTTCTAAGTATACATATTATGTACAAAATTAACCAGTTTCTGGTAACTAACGAAAAACATTTAGTAATTACTTTATCTAAGTATAAACTAACGCTGGTTTACCAATTATATTTAAATTAATTAAAAGTATAGATTGGTGCTTGGTATCGATGCCTTTACGACAGATGAAAAAAGACAAGAATTTTTTAGTAAAAAATATTTCTGAATGAATTCATAATCCAAAATCCTACAGAGCGTTGAGGACCGGATATTAAGCTTTTATACTCCCCCTTGGCTTGCTCAGATTCCCAATGAGTCTACCTATTTAAATCTAGCCCTCTAGATTTAGACTGTGTAGTGTGTTTACCTGCTTTGTGCTACTGACCTTAGCTTATATTTAATTCTCAAGTTGAAGGTTCCCTTTTATTTGTATTCTAATGCTCTTGTTCCGCCATACTCTGGAGATATTGAAATAGGTAGCTGCGTATTTTATTTTGCAATCAGCGTCATTGAAATTAAGCTTTGATAAAATTCGTCACTGGTTAGCGCTAATAACATTAGCTTAGATTTTAACTGTCAAGTTGAAAGTTCCCTACTATTTGTCACCCACTTAATAATCTTTCTCTGGATACTGAAATAGCTGAAACAAATTATTATTATTTTGCAATCAATAAGCATCGAAATGACGCGAATATTAAGTTGGGCTGCAATGAGGATAATTCGATAACGACAGATTAATTAAATAATGTCGAAATCATTAATCAATCATAGATTCGGTTGAATTGACCACGGATTCGGTAATTTAAACAAAATTTTGCTATGATTGGGTTATTTTGCAACGCGATCAAAATCAATAATATCATCGTGAAAAGGCTACTAACAGCTGAAATGATTGTTATTGATAGTTATTTATTTTAAAAGTACATGATTTCCAAAGTAAGGAGAAACCCCTCTAACCTAGAAGAGGTTCTAGTTACGCATTTTATAGATACTTTACACAGCATCAAACCACCAAGTTATAATTTTATCGCGTCAGACTTGCTACACATTTTGTAGGGACTTTACATAGCATCTAACCATTACGCTATATTATTATCGCAAAACAGGAGCCTAAACGAAATAATGCGTCTGGAGCTCTGAATAGGCTAGCTATTTCAAGGCGACCTGTATTGAGATAGGTTATTGCATTAGAAGCTAACTCAGTCGGGAGTATGGCTTTACAAAACACAGCTGTTTATTCAATGGGCAGGTTAGAGTTATTTGTTAGTTTTTTTGCGCTTTGTACAATCTTATCCATGATCTTATTTGACTTTAGGTTCCTGTTAGATTCTGTTTCTAGGCGGATATTGCAAGGCTACTATATTCATTCCTATGTCAAAATAAATTATTTTTTGGAATTATTAAAAAAAAGGGTCTTCCGAAATTCGTAAAATCCACGTCTGCTGGTAGTTTTAAGGCTAATTTTTTGTCAAGTAAATAAACCACTATATATTTTATAAGTATGTAATAATGTTTTCTTTATTTTTAGAAAAATACTGTGAGGGGACGAAGAGATTCAAGGAAAAAGTTAATCTGAAAAGTCGTGTAAGAAGTGGAAATTATAATAACCAGTCTTATATAATTACTAGCTGATACCCGCAGCTTCGCCCGCGTGGATTGGTCAGATCCCCTGCAACATCAGGATTGAGGAGTTGGAATCCAATTTTTTTATGAAACAATGTCGCAAAGTTCCTCTATCGATTAAAAAAGAAATGACGCAAATCGGTTCAGAAATCTCTGAGATTTCGGTGTACACAGGTAGAAAAACACAACTCCCTTTTTGAAAGTCGGTTAAAAAAGTAGCCTATGTTACTCCCTGGTCAATCCTCTCTGGTCTGTGAAAATCCCGTCAAAATCGGTTCAGCCGTTCCGAAGATTAGCCTTTTCAAACAGACAGACAGACAGACAGACAAAAATTTTAAAAACGTGTGATTCAGTTATGGTATCGTTCAAATAACTATATGACCTTAATATGCGGTAGTTATTTCGAAATTACAGACAGACACTCCAATTTTATTTATTAGTATAGTATTAGTATAGATATAGATTATGGTGTCGGAAGATAGCCAAATCCACCCTTGTGACTACTGTAACCAAAAACTTAAAAGAGTTTTAAATGTTTAGACAGTCGTAATCACATGCAATTCCCCCTCAACGCAGATTTGCTACACCTTCCTCTCCAGACCCATTAACATATGGTTAAGCTAAATATAGCCTTAATGCCTTAATCCGTGCACCGTGTACGGAACCCACATGTTCGCAAGATGGCGCGACTCACCTTACTTGGCCGAAAAAATCTACATCTTGAATTACAGGATGCACTTTTGGAGTATTAGAAGGATTCTGTTCTTTAAATAGAGCAAAGTTCATAAAACGTAAGTGATACTTTTGTCATGTTTACTGTAATAATTGTAATTAAATGTCACAGGTTATAGCCACAAAATATTATGCAAGTCTCATCAAAACTCGATAAGTGTTCGAATCGATAAGTCTTTATTCTTGAGAAATGTATCACTTGCGTTGCCTTTTACTAATATTTTTTTTCTTTCTGTTTATAGGTTGAGAATTTTGTGTTTCTTTTATTTAATTAGATTATAATAGGGCTGACATGTACATAGTTATTAAAGCCCTTAAATAAATAAAGGAGAAAAAAACAAAAAAAAATACTCCATTTTAAACTTTGAATTAAATTTATAGCTGAATTATTCACCAATTTAGTCAACATTAACCAAAAAAAAATTATCTATCAGCTAATAGTTAGATAAGTTAAAATTTTACAACATAATGCGTTTGTAACATGCTCATTTTGTTTTTGTGATAATTTCTTTTTACCCGACTGCGACGAAGCCCAAAGGAGGGTTATTAGCAATTTTAAAACTAGGTGCCTACACACTTATAATAATGGATATAGTTTTATTTTTAACGGTAATTATAACATAACAATGATAATTAATTGTCATCTAACGCGTTAATAATATAATATGAGTAATGAGTATGTTTAAATATCTACTAAAACATTCATAAATATGATAAATTATTATAAATCAAGACTGAGTAGGTTTTGTTCGCCTTGAATGCTTAGGAAAGCTTTTTTCCATTCACTTACATTGCCGTGAAAGAAATAAAGGCGTCGTTATGTTCTTATTCACCGAACCTTATACTAAAATGTATAAGGCTCATCAGACATTATTTCAACATATTGTACCTACATTTCATTGAATAAATCATTCATTCATTCATTCATATTTACTATTCGACATTAAATATAACATTTTCTTTCACGATCCAAATTTTTCGCGGATCTTACATTAGACTTAAGTTGATTCCTAGTTCTATGTTTGGCATAAACAACTAGATATGCTTACCGAAAAAGAAGCAATATATACTACTGAATGTAATGAGAATGCACCTACCTACCATAACAGCACCATCGGATAAGTAGGTATAATATAATATCGCTATCTTAGATTTTTTTTACTTATTTATTTGTCAGGAAATGCATTTCGTTGCTCGCTCTTCTAGGAAATACCTTCATACAATTTTTTATGGTAGGGACACTGAGTATTCCTTATCATCAACGTGACCTGTCTGCCTACTGATGCTATAAAATGAATACTTACCTACTATCATATCATCCTGAAACCTACCTAGGTACAAAACACACACGTGTTACTGAAAACCTTCTCAATACCTGATGAAAATGAAATCTAAATAAATCTTTAATGCCTAGTAAATAAAGTTTAATTTTGATCAATAGCAATAATTATATGTACTTTTATAGATAGTAAAGAATAGGTCATAGAACGGCGCGTGCCATCATACAAAAGCATAAAAGGTTAGCAGCTGGCGTGGGCGAACTCACACATGTACACAGACACACAATATAATAGAGCAAGTGTTAGTAACACAGATAAATAGCTATTAAATAAGTAAATGAATTTTATTTCAGGCAATAAAATCACAACCCATATCAAAAAAACACAATATGATGCAGGCACAGTAGGTTAATTAAATCAAATTTTGCAATAATAAACAAGTGTAAATTAAAAATTTATAACACCCCCGACAAGTGAAGGTTACAGTAACTAGAAAATAGCTGATAACTTTCAAAGGGCTGAACCGATTTCCTTGGATTATAGCTAAGAACACTCTCGATCAAGCCACCTTTCAAACAAAAACAAACTAAATTAAAATCGGTTCATTAGTTTAGGAGCTACGATGCCACAGACAGATACACAGATACACACGTCAAACTTATAACACCCCTCTTTTTGGTTAGGGGGTTAAAAAATAAAATAATGTTTGAGATGAACGGAAAATAAAAATTCATTTAAAAATGGTGCTAACAAAATTAATAAGGTCATTCCTTGATTCGCTCAAGTAAACTGTTAACAGGACATTTCCGCTAAAAACAAACATTAATTCACGTCTTAAAATATCACTCTTATCAACGAGGTTCACTTTTAATTAAAGATGGTCCTAAACCATAATAGCTCGAATATTAACGTCAATTCATGCATGCATATAGGCGTACACATATCTAATATTCCGTCCAGAAGTGGTCCAGAATAAAGACACGGGCCACGAAACCTATGATCATTTTGTATGCTCTAACGAAAAAAAACTATCTATTGCCTCATCTCGAGAAAACCAGCTTCCCATGCGATCTCCCTGGCGCAATGGTGGCAAAAAAACCTTGAAAGTGGTAACAGAATGATTCATAGGTAGGTCGAAAGAATTCCTAACTTTATGAAATATAAAATTCTTACTTAGTTACAGGAAGTTCAAAAATATCCCAAAAACTCCATTATAATTTAGTCCAATTGCACTTAGCATCCCCTGCACATACGAAAATTCGATTGAATAGGTATGCGAACGGTTTGAAGCCCGTTATTTCACATGCCTATCTATACACATTTCATCTGATACCACCGATGTGTGAGTGAAATACTCACACATGAGTCATATCGTAGTTGGGTGCGACACCCCTTGAAATTATTGTCCGTCGATAGGGATGGTTAAGGCTGTATGTAACATCGATGTCGGTAAAATTTTAAAGATCGATAGTTTGTCAAATATATTAACAAGAATATATTATTTAGAAATGTTATCAATTAAGGTTTTATTTATAATAAATAAGTGTAATTAATTACCTATCTGTAAGTAGGTACATATTTGTAACAATTATTAAGATGTTAAGTTTTGGACACCCCAAAAACTCGATTGCAAAGAAAACCAATGATCTCTATGTACTACGCACTAGTTACTAGATCGTACCAAATAAGAAATTTTAATCAAATTGAATGGTAAATTATTCTATGACAGTAAAACAACGAAGGATTGACGACTTTATGAACACGATTTTTTTCAGAATAGCCATTTTACGACTACGTTATATTCTTACTACCTATTTATTTCAATGGTAATAACAATACTATGAAGGGTTCTAAATATTCATTAGTTGCATAATTCCACACTAACAAACACTGATACTATATTATGACATGTTGCAAGTTCCGAATATCGATATGTGGAAATGATAACAGCTATCCAGCCCTATAAAGGGCATGTGTGCAACTAGTAAACGTAAGTACCTACCCCTGTTGATCCCCCCGTGAGCCGCGAGCCACCCCAGGTGCGGCCCGTGGCACGCGCCATTCTCGCGAAGGCCGGCGCTCTGACGCCACCTAAACCTCATAACATCCTTCTAACAGTTCTCACTAACAAGTTACGTGATCTCATCTCCCGAACCGCACCTAATTTAGAACAAACAGTTATAACATGTGAAAAATCCAAATCATCATCAAAATGAGCTCCATAGGCGTCGTTGTATTCCGCAACTCGCCACTCAAAGCGCAGGTGCTCCAGGAATCCGTGAATAATTCCGTGAACATCACCAACAATGATGTGAACAATGTTAGACGTGAAATTATTATAGTGCGGAAAAAACAAAAGGTACAGTCGCCGCCGAATTCGGTTTCAGTGTCCTCTTTAGTGCGTGTAGTAGATCCTGCAAATCCAAACACATCGTCGAAGCGGCCGAGACCCCGGGATAATGTTCCAGATGAAGCCACAAAAAGCCCCACACCTTTAGCAGTGGCGCGCCGAAATGCGCGGGAAAGGAACAGAGTGCGCCAAGTCAACGACGGGTTTGCCGCTCTACGTCGACATATACCAGAAGAAGTAGCCGCAGCTTTCGAAAATGCAAACTCCAATAGAGGGCCAAATAAGAAACTCAGTAAAGTCGAAACTCTGCGCATGGCTGTGGAATATATTCGAAATCTTGAATGTCTTCTCAATATTGGGCATACTGAGAAAGAAAACTTATCTCGCCCGTCGATGGAATCGTTTCCCTCGCCTGCATCGTCATCGCCAAGAGAAAATAGTCAAGAACGTTACTATTCACTTAATTCACCCGGAATCGACGACGAGGATATGGATGAAGACGAATTGGATGGAACGCTACATCAACTGCCGACGCAGCAATACATCGATCTACAATCATCTGAAACATTTTTAGTTTCTACTCCACACTTATACGAGGAAGACGAAATTGCTGGACAACCACTTACGCCCGCCTCAGATCTATTAGGACATGAAGAAGTAAATCCACATATTCTCGACGGCCACTTTCCCTTTCCCAGTTCAGCGGAACAGTTCACTGTTATACCCGAACAAAGCTATTGCAGTGAAACGGATGTGCCTTTAAGTGAGGGTGATTTCGAAGTGAAGTATGCGGAAACTATACATCAACAGATTCAATCTAACTTTGAAGAAGATTCGGAGTTGCCGCTAGACGCAATAAACCCTGATTTAATTTTGTCACATAATCAATACAAATTCAAAGAAGGCTCGGACACTTATCTTGACAACCAGCAATACAGTGATGTAGAGCTGAAGAAAGAACTTCCTGACATCCAAGTGACTCCTGAGGACCGGGAGCAGTTCGAGGAAACCTTAAAATGGTGGCAAGAAAAAACTAGACAAGCTCGTTCGCTGCCTAAAAATAGCCATTAATTACTGTGTATTATTAGGTAAATTACTTCTAAATATTTATTGCCATGTTTTAAATTGTAATTATTCAAATAAAACATACAGCTGTCGTTGCCAAAGAGTGTACTCGGCGCGGGCGCAAGGTGTTCTGTAACGGCCACTCGATGTAATTCTATATTTACGTAACAAAATGTATGTAACTGTAGAATAATTGTGTACTAAAAACATTTCAACAATACATAACATATTTTTATAATGTTTTAACAACATTTTGTACACTGAATTTAAATAAAATATAAGTTAATAGAGTAGATAATAAAGAGTAGTTAAATTATGATAATTTATTTCAGTATGTATTTACGATTACGATTTTATTCAGTGTCATCTCTTGTCGTGTTTCTATTAAAAATATTGTAAGTTTTTGTAATGTACATAAATCTGTCATAGGGCACCTAATAATAATACAAATTATGTTAACTACTTAATATTAAACCGTGCCTTTATAAAAATAATGTGATGTTAGATAATAATTTAAGTGTAGTAAATTAAATGCTTTTATCGACACCTTGTAGTTTTTATCAAAAAGTCTTGAGAAAGCCCCCATGCATTATCTCAAACTAATTTCGTCATCCGATAACCTTAATCACGCTATTAACGACACATCTCGAATCCAACCCCTTGAGACAAACCCCTATGCTAATGCAGTGAAATTGTTTAACATTAAATGACCTACTTTAAAAGCTTTGTGTTAAAAAGCCGCCAGCCCCAATCCACCGTTTCCTGTTGTATTCAGTTAATCAAAGATTAATCTGTAGGTAGGTAGATTAAAAGGTTGAATTTTTGACGTGCATTCCTTTTTTTATTTAATTTAATCAAAATTTCATAATAGAATCATAAATCATTTCATTGATAGTTTTTATATTAAATATCTGTTAAAACTTAAAATGTTAAATTTTTCGACAGTTACGGTTAATTTGACGATTAACAATCAATTCTTCGTTAAAAGATTGATTTTGTAACATTACTGAACTTAGAGAATCACTATACTCTTATTACATTATAGAAAGTGTGTTTGTTATGGTTGTCTTCAATCACGTCATAACGTAGAAACGAATCGACGTCAATTTTGGCATGAATAATATGGTAAAAGACATAGACTTTTATACCGGGAAATCAAAGATTTCGATTATTTAAAAAACTTAAATCCATGCGGGCGAAATTGTGAAAATCAGTTAGATATAATTTATGATGCAAGAAAGCCTATAGCAACTAAAGATTAAAAGCCATAACGTGAACTGATTTCATGCCGTAAACCAGAAATCAGAATGTTGTGTAACTGGGCTCTCAGATCGGTCCGTTAACGGTAAGGCGGTATCGCTATTATGATTGTAATGCGCCGCCGTTACCCGAAAAAAATATCAGGATCCGAGGGAGAGAACAATCGGCTATATCTGGGATCCAGTAATGGAAATTAAATTTTATGCTAATAACCGTTTTTAGCCTATATCTTTAATTCTAATATAATTATTTCTTTTCACTGCTAGTCTAGTTATTGACCTTGGTTAATTCGAGTCTAAATACGCAAAGTTTGGTTTATTAATACTGATCTAGCACAGGAGTTAGATTCAATATCTTTATTATCAATGTAAAATTGTGTCTGTTTGTATTGTGTGTGTGTTGTGATTTTTTGCATGGTTATATTGTTAGACCTGAAGAATGATATACAGGTTACTTTTATGCCGGAAAATCAAATAATTTCCACAGCATTTTAAAAGATCGCAGATAACGGTTCACGAGATATAGCCCGCTGACAAACAGACGGATGGACAGTGCAGTAATAGGGGTCCTATTACTAAGCCTGCGCTGTTCGTCTGTTGCAGCCTTGGTACAGAACCCTAATAAAGTAATTTATGAAACTATAGTAATTTATGAAACTAAAGCCTAGCTATTAATATAGAAGGCTCTAAAGTTGCTTCCAAAGTTCAATAAGTACAATTCGAGTGATGCGCATAACAACAAATAAATAGACTGAAGTACAGTTTGATTTAACACTTAGATAATGCTATTAGAACTTAAGTTGTTCATGTTTTAATAGTTCTACATTCTTGGAATACTTCAACGCAACTTCAACGTTACTCTATTTAGAAACAGATGCACTCAATAAAAGTAACATTCTTTTAGGCCATACGTTTAGACATAATTATCTTCCACATAACTGTTTTTACGTCTTGATAGTTATACTGTAAGTATTCCAAAGAAACTATCACTTAGATTTGCTTTTTCGATCCCATTTATTACATTTATTACATTTTAAATACTAACAAGTTCAGACTGTTTTTAATACATGAAATAAAACTAAGTAAGTAGAATGCAAATAGATAACTGACGTAAGGACGTTTAAGACGTTTATTTCAAGAAGGTGCACTTACTCTATTAGGCTCATTTGAAACTTCAAGATTATCTACCACTGCATTGCTGATGCGGAAAACAGAATAGATAAAGGTATATTGAAAAGAAGCTGGCTTAGTAGTTACTAGTTACATTTTACTATAGCTATTTACAACATTTTACGTAGGTACATAACATTTTCTTATGATGGCTCATTTTTATCGAATTTTTTGCTACGAATATAATATTCTTTGCATCATTTGGAATCCATTGTATCCAGGTCATAGCAGGTTGTATATAATATAACATAGATGCAGTAAGTAATTATTTAGCAATCAGACAACTATTCTTCGAGAATTCTTGGTGGATTTCAACGCGGAAATCTAAATATTTAGAAAACCATTATTTACTTTTTCATAAGGAAGTTTACATATCCATAACATAAGTGAAGTCACCTATTATTATTCATTTTAATAATTCCTTTATTTCTTTTAAAATGGCAGAAGGTTGAATAGGCCCAAAAATGCAAGCTATGCCAAAGTTAGTAAATACCCCGCCTCGTTCCATCGCTCCCCATGCGTCCGGTTTCCGGGAGCGTTGAGAATTTTAATTCCTTCAGAACTTTTTATTCATCAAATATCATATTTTACGGTGGAGCGTTGCACGGTATTTTGGCTTCCATTTAAATATTTTCCACTCCATTCGTCAGGCACTGTTCCTTGTGATTAGTGTTTTTAGTTACACGTGAGAGAATAATATAGAATTTTTTCCAACCATTTTGTATCATGACTTGAGGTGGCGCTACAAAAAATAAAGTGGCTAAATTTTTCCTAAAAACTCTACCTAAGGTTTTTTATTCCTTCGAATCTGTCAAGGCAAGTATCCAGATATATGACATTTTACTATAAGACATCACATGTACAAACATACGAGTATGTAGGTTTTCAAGTTTCTAGACTCAGCAGTTTAGGCTGCAGTTACTACTTTGATTTTATAAGTCAGCCTTTTTTTTAAATTAGGTATTAGGGACTACTAGTATATCAGCTATAGATTGTTGCCGTGTTCATACTTCTAAGGATAATAATTTGGCACGTAAAGGTCTTACTATAAAGGCATCATTATTTTCCCCCACAAGATGTGGAGTTGGAAAGATTTTATTATTTTTTAAGAAATGGAATTGGATGGCTATTAGAGAAATCAATCATTAGTTTTATTCTCTCCAAACATTCCAGTTTGGGTTATGATTTCGTGTAAACCTGAAAGCTTTTGGTTTTATCTTTTTAAATGGAATACGCGTACACTGCAAACTAAGTAAGGCCGACTAAGTAAAGTGGTTAAAAACAAGTGTATTTTAAGATAAGTATCTACCAGCTTTATGTTTAAAGTGTTAGATAATAAATAATTACTACTAATAGATCTCTTGAAACAAGTAGGTAGTCTTTTTTGCGCACTTTATGATATTACTAGCTTATGTCCACGACTTCGTTCGAGTGGACTACACAAATTTCAAACTCTTATTCTAGTCCCTTAGGGGTTGAATTTTCAAAAATTATTTCTAAATGGATGCCTAATACCTACCTGCAAGCCGAATTTCAGCCCGACCCGCTCAGTAGTTTGACCTGTGCGTTGATAGATCAGTCAGTCAGTCAGTCAGTCAATCAGTCAGCTTTTCTTTTTATATATGTATATTTAGATGAACTACGCGCGTAGCAAACGATATAATAGAATCAAACAACTTGTTTATTACCAATTTTTATTATTTATTGTAGTTTTGATTTTAAACTTTGGAAAATGCAAGACTATATACATACAATAATATGGTACCATCGAGCTGAAATGTTGATGGAACTAGAAGGAGGCTTTTAGGGCCCTCTTTAAATATTATTAATTTGGTATAACAAAGTTAAGTACCTACATTATATATTTTGAATACTAAGTATTTATCTAATAACATTGTGTTTTGTAATATAATATGTGTGAGAAATAAATCAACATAAGAAAATCCAAAATCTTTTAAGGTACACCTATGTACCTTTACACAAGGAAGAAATCCTGATCGATGCATCAAAAAGTCCGTTAGGAGCCGCTACGCCTTTTGTTATTTTGGGTGGTGTAGTTGAAATAAACAATCTTGATACGCAATCGCAAACACAGTATAATAAAAATACTTATATTAAAACCAAAGTGACAAACGTCAGACGTGACATTTGTCATTCGCCACAGACTTTTTCAGTTTTTATAAGGCCATAAGCACAATACGTTTTTAACGTCTGGTGCACACGAACAACTTATATATTTTTTATTAAATAGGTGTTAAATCTTAATTTTACAATTATTCTACCTACAACATCATTGTCAGTTCTTTCCAAATTTAGAATATTTTGAAGGATTTTTTTCATCTAGAAAAATAAACTTGTTAACAAAGTACCTAGTTACTTTGTAAAAATTTGCAAATATAGCTAATAAAGTATCTAACTGTGGGCATTAAAAATCCAGAACGATTAAAAGTACCTAGGTATAAACATCGTATGCCATAGTACGCTTAATAGCGTAAAAACTTATTACGCCTTATAGGTACGTAATGTTTATGTTACGCTGTCAAAAATGTTATCATACAACGTGACATTATCGTGAGCCCGTATCGAGCAAATAACGATAGTATTATATTAATATTTCTAATGTTGAAGATGTTCTAGAGATCCTATGATAACTTTATCACGATACGGCATTAATACCTAAATGTCTGTAGTCCCTGAACTTTATGTAGCTGTAAAATATTTAAGACGACAAAGTCTAAAGTATCAAAACGAGTTCAGCCATCAACATACGCGAAGTAAAGTCAAAGAAGCCACCCCATTGTTGTAATATTTATTCTTGCGTGGATCTTCGGTGCTTCTTTCATCGAGGTCGCCTCCATTGTCGCAGGGTTCATGGGAACGGGCAAAAAACGGACTTTGCTTTAGGGAACTAGTAACTCACAACGTACAAAACTGAATAAGCACTTTTTCATACTGCACTAGGATCCACGTGTTCGGAGATTAGGATGACGTTTATAATCTGAGAATCTTATGCGACCCTTGGAACCTGAGATATGAGTTATTGTGATTATTGTCTCATTTCTATTACGAGTAGCTGTAGTATGTTATGTATCTACCTAAAGACACCATGATTTGTAATATCTACCGGATGAGTCATTTAATTTTATGTAATAACTAATAACTAGCTGACTCACCAAGTCTTGGTAATAAAATGACGTTATTCAAGTTTACCTAAAGACGTATGATGACGAGACGGGCTGACTCTCCTTCTTCTTCTCTCTCTGGGCTGGTTTCCGCACTTAAACGTCTCCTTCTGTCGGGTTGACTACCAAATTATTCTACAATATATCACTAGGTAACTCAAAATGTCACAGAAAATGTGAATTTAAGATTCGTCATCGTCATCATCATCATTTTAACTCATTGACGGCCTGCTACTAAGCACGGGTCCTTCTCTCAGAGTTAGAGGAGTTTAGAACTTTAGGCCGAGTTCGGTTTGGCAGATTTGACACGCCTATGAAAAGATGCCTTTAGTCCAGTAGAGATTGCTATACAGCATAGGCTGATGATTGATGAACTTAGGGTTTTATTTAACCAGGTATGTGTATTATTCTCATAGATGTACAAAATGACGAGTGAGGCCCAATATCGTCCGTTATATTAACCCCCGAGCCAAAAAGAGGGGTGTTATAAGTTTGACGTTTGTATAATATGTGTATGTCTGTGGCACCGTAGCTCCTAAACTAATGAACTGATTTTAATTTAGTTTTTTTTTTGTTTGAAAGGAGGCTTGATCGAGAGTGTTCTTAGCTATAATTCAAGAAAATCGGTTCAGCCGTTTGAAAGTTCTTTTCTAGTTACTGTAACCTTCACTTGTCGGGGGTGTTATACATTTTTAATTTACTTACACTTGTTTCAGTTGACGTATTGAGTTTATGTTTACGTAGATACTCCCAGCCCTCTACTTTTTATTGCAACAGACGTACACCAGATTATCTCAGATAGTAGACAGAGAAATTGCCAGAATCCCATGCATGGTGCCGCCATACGGCATGCGAAGCAACGCCATCTGGCGATCTACTCGACATTCGTACAAAAACTTGCACTAAATTAACTACAGAAAACTTTGAAGTCACGGTGGCATATGCGTTTGTTTGACTACAATTAGTATAATTCGATTAAAATAAGCTCTACCAGACTACCACCCATGAGCGTTCATTAACAGGGCTCTCTCTGTCACTTACTCCATACAATCGTAGACGTAGTCCCAATTTCATTTGGATATTAAGCAACCAAAGTCCATGAAATTTTGCAGACATATTCTAGAAACTAATATCTGTGCCTGTAGTATTTTAGATTTTTCTAAAAATATGTAGTTTTAAAATTACAAGGGCTCAAAGATTTGTATGTGAATTTTTTATGACCGCGTAACTTTGAAACCGAATATTTTAAAGGAAATCTGGAAAACCACAGGCATAGATATTAGTTCCCGGATCGTTTCTACAAAATTCCATTGAGTATGATTGGTTAGTATTCCAATGAGAGACGAACTACGTTTGTATGGAGCGAGTGACGGAGAGACCCCTCTTAATCCATATTGATAGGTAGCTACTAGCTAATGATTGCCTTTACCTGTAGGAATTGTTCGTACCTACCTTAGTCATAAATTTTTTTTCAATTGCAAGATAGGTAGGCTTAATGAGGTGATGAATGATGAGGACTAGGTTGAAACGCCTGTCCTAGAAGACACTCTTGCCTTGAAGGCACATATTTACGTTATACCTACGAGTCAGGAAGCCGGAAGGGCATGTTATCATCACACTTCACACTAATATTATAAAGGCGAAAGTTTGTATGTGTGTGTGTGTGTGTGTATGTTTGTTACTCCCTCACGCAAAAACTACTGGACGGATTTGGCTGAAATTTGAAATGGAGATAGATAATATCCTGGATTAGCACATAGGCTACTTTTTACCCCGGAAAATCAAAGAGTTCCCACGGGATTTCGAAAGACCTAAATCCACGCGGGCGAAGTCGCGGGCATTGGCTAGTCTAGGTATAAATATTTACTAATCTTAGTTACTAATATTATGAAGAAGAAGACTTTTTAAGTTTGGAAAACTAAAATTATTATAATGCGAATGAATGAAAGAAATCATATCAGACTCAGGCTTTACTTAGAGTTAAAACGAGACAGATTTATGTCAGACACCTAATAATAAGTCTGTCGTAAAATCTGAGATAAGTACGATCCATAAATCTCAGCCTAGGGCCTTTGCCCTCTAACTGAGCGTAGATGTCTTATTATTTACAGGTTGAATTTAGGTAAATTCAACATCAAAATTAATTCATGCACAACTCTCCATTCATGTTGTCATGGTAAAAATGTACCTATTTTATCCCACTTCCTGGTTAAATCACACATGACTCTGTTCTATTTTGGAACCCCATTTATTGTGTCTTATGCAATACACATGTTTAAGCGAAGTGCATGAGTGACAGTTGACACCGCATGGTACAAGTTGTTTCACATAATGGTAGCTGTACCTAGTCATTTGATGCCCAAAAGAGTGGTTACCTGAAAAGTTTTCATTCCTGATTTTTGGCAGTAGCATGTATAGGTAGGTAGGTATCTTTAAAGTTTCAGGCAAGCGTGATCCAACTTCCAATCTAGATATTACCATTGCTTTTCATCACAACCTACTGACTTAAATAGAACGTACCCAATATAGAAAGGCTATTTCGAACAAAAATTGTGTTCTACGAAGCTATCAGTAGGTGGGTATATCAA
Organism: Maniola jurtina; assembly: GCF_905333055.1. Classification (NCBI taxonomy): domain Eukaryota; kingdom Metazoa; phylum Arthropoda; class Insecta; order Lepidoptera; family Nymphalidae; genus Maniola; species Maniola jurtina. The sequence goes on along the minus strand of NC_060034.1, from coordinate 5,876,697 downwards.
GTTTTAAGCAAAAACACGTTGCAGCCCGCAAACATTTTTCTTTGGAATGACCGTCTTGTGATAGTAGGTAGTGACTACCTACTAGGTACCTTTTTTTTTCGAGGGGGAAATCTTCTGAAGATACCCACTCGGGTTATGTGGGATTTCTACCCACTAAAACCCCCTCGGTGGCCCTCCTCAGCACATATTGAGAAGCTCCGGGAACTCTGACGAACGTGCGCCAGTGCCTCTCTCGTGCGACGGCTATTGGGCTCCTCCTGAGTGATGCACTTCCCTGCCCTCGTGCACCTACTTGGTACCTACCTACTAAATAAAGGTCGTTGATCAGACGTGATTGTCGTCAAGCGCAAGCCTAAACTTATCATTATCATTATTAACCCATCGCCGGCTCATCGCACGGATATCTTCTCGGAATGCGAAGTGGGTTTGGCCATAATTTACCCACGCAAGCTAAGAAGACATTATGGAGAACTCTCAAACAATGCATGTTTTCCTTCACCGTTAAAGCAAGTGATACTTAATTGATTAAAACGCACAAAACTCCAAAAAGTTACATGTCAGGATCGAACCCTCGGACCTGCGATTAGGAGGCTGACGGCTTTGCCACTAGGCTATCACTGCTTTAAATAATATCATATAAATCTCTATAAAGCTACGAGCATTCCCTCAATTGTTGTAACCAAGTAAAACACCCCTGCACCCCATTTGTATCTCCGGTTCAGAATCACGGGGCCATATCACATGAGTACCATATTGCACACACCTAGATGCACAATTCAACCGTGCTTCCTTCCCACGTGCACATGTCAAACCTTAATTATTCAAAAACATGTAAAATATTAAAATGCTTTTGTGTGTATCAAACAGCGAGTTTATCATTGTGTTTCTGCAAATGGCTGGTATTGACGACCTACCCTAGAACCTACTTAAATATACTCAGTTTTTAACCCCCGACCCAAAAAGAGGGGTGTTATTAGATTCATTTGTGTATCTGTGTATCTGTTTGTGGCATCGTAGCTCCTAAACTAATGAACCGATTTTAATTTAGTTTTTAGTTTGAAAGGTGGCTTGATCGAGTGTTCTTAGCTATAATCCAAGAAAATCGGTTCAGACGTTTGAAAGTTATCAGCTCTTTTCTTGCTACTGTAACCTTCACTTGTCGGGGGTGTTATAAATTTTTAATTTACACTTCTTAATGGATAAGTATTTCCTTAAGACCAGATTTAAATAAGTACCTATATTAAATCTGACCTTAAAAACATGTATTACTTATATTATAATAGCTAGAAAGTTTATTTAAAAAGTCCGTTCTGTCAATCGGTAACTTATCGCCTATATTATAATAAATTAGCTTATTAATTATATTAATTCACGGTCAATGGTCACTACCTACCTACTTTTGCGTGTAGAAACTAGAGATCCCCACCTCGCAAAGTATACAAAACAAACAGACTAAATTTAAAATACGTTTATAAGTATAGGTAATAGAAATAAAAAATTATTGTGTTTGTCCGTCCATAATAAATGACAGAATATTATAATCTCGTAAACCAACGCAATAATCAAATAAGCTTTATTAAGCACAGGCCACACCGGGAGCGAAGCAAAACGAAACTAAATTCGTTTCGCTCGCTTACAAATCGCTGGCATTGGCTGAGACCACAACACTGCGATGCGACGTAGGGTCGTAAAAATCTACAAAGTCGCACAATGCACTGTGCTTCGGTGCCGCACCGTCCACACTTGCGATGCGACGACGTATTCCCGTTCAGTCGGTGTCTTTTCAGATTTGGCGCCAAGTACTTACTTTTAAGTTTTTTCTTGATGCGTCTTAACGCAAGTAGAAGTAGGATACGTGTAGTGCGGTCCATGGGTCACTAGAAATTGATGGTCAGAGTTTTCTCGCACGTTGCCGTAAGCGATGGAATTTTGCGTTGCGTCAACGCATCCCATTGCGATGCGGCATCGATTTTGCGATGCGATGTCGCACGGCAGTGTTGTGGCCTCGCCCTTAGCTGCTTAGCTCCTTTGTAGTTCGCGATGAGAACCGAAGTATGACAAAAGAAAAATAAAACCGACTTCAAAAACCACAAACACTAAAAAGTAAAAAATAACTTTTATTTAGCTACACGTGTAATGTTCCTAAGTATGAAGTCGAGCGAGCATATTAAAACAAAATTAGAAATCCAAGAGTGAAGCTCGCCCGACTTCATACCTAGGTACATTACACGTGTAGCTAAATAAAAGTTATTTTTTACTTTTTAGTGTTTGTGGTTTTTGAAGTCGGTTTTATTTTTCTTTTGAAAATTTTTTATTTCACAATTTTTAGTGGCCCACTGTACTATAATATGCTATGCCCAGTTAAAACCCTACTGTTTACTAAGCTATTACACTGATCGCGAGCAATTTGCTCCTACCTATTGAGGAGTTCTGTTATCCATCTCCGAAGATATTCATCAGATCTTTACCAAATTTATATGGGACCACCTGCACAGTATACCCTTTCAAACAAAAAAAAAATTTTCCAAATCGGTCCAGGGCTCTTTGAGTAATCGGGGAACATACATAAAAAATAAAAAAAAAAAATAAAAAAAAAAAGATTCCGACGAATTGAGAACCTCCTCCTTTTTTGGAAGTCGGTTAAAAAGATGTAGCTAGCGACATTAACGAACATAGTTCCGTTTCGCTTCGCTCACGGTGTGGCCTGGGCATAAACGTTATAAAGTATAAAATGGATTAAGATAATAAATCAGAACTCTGAAACTCTGCCGCTTTGAGATTGCCTAAAACTTTTAGGCAAACTCAACCTCGCGTGAGTACCTACTTTCGACTGCATAAAAAGCTAGCGAAAAGCAAAGCTGCGCCCCAAAAAACCAATAGGTATATTCACTTAGGTAGGTATGTGCTGTGCAAATATACTAACCACTCGCGGTAGTTAAATATTTAAAATGATAATATGACCTGGCTAAGAGAGTGGGTACGTGCCAGAATTGATTAAGTATATTAATTAATCATACATTGAACTAAGAAGACCTTTATAGCCTAGTGGTTAAGACATCGGCCTTCTATTTAGGGGGTCGGTAGTTTGGTCCCGGGCACGCACCTCTAATTTTTCGGAGTTATTCTCCATAATGCTATCAAAGGTGTGTGAAGTCTGCACGTGGCTAGCATGGTGGACTATAGTCAACTCCTTCTCATTCCGAGAAAAGATCCGTGCTCAGTAATGAGCCGGCGATGGGTTGATAATGATAATGATGACAAAGCTTACTTGCGCTTGACGACAACCACGTCTGATCAACGACCTCTATGTAGTAGGTATATCACAGGACGGTCATTCCAAACAAAAATATTTGCGGGCTGCAACTTGTTTTTACTTACTTGATGGCCTGATAGCTTTATAGAACACTAGCAGACGCCCGCGACTTCATCCGCGTGGATTTAGGTTTTTCGAAATCCCGTAGGAACTCTTTGGTTTTCCGGGATAAAAAGTAGCCTATGTGCTAATCCAGGATATTATCTATCTCCATTCCGAATTTCAGCCAAATCCGTCCAGTAGTTTTTGCGTGAAGGAGTAACAAACATACACACACACACACACAAACACACACACACACACATACAAACTTTCGCCTTTATAATATTATAGTGTGATAGTGTGATATAGTGTGATATTAGTGTGATAATTTTTGTTTGAAATAGCTTTTCTATTAGGTAGGTACCTAGAATCTAGTTCAGTTGTGCGGCGATAGGTTAGTGATGACGATGATGATGATGATGATCTAAGTCAAAAACCGACTGTGTGGGTAGTAGTCTTCTGTCCAAGGATAAATCTAACGCGATTCCGTACGGGCTAGGTAGGTACTTAGCGTGGTGGACTATGGTAAAATCCGTCTTATTTTGAGAAGAAACCCGTTCTCAGTAGTGAACCGGTAATGGGTTAGTGATGATGATGATGATGATGATCTAAATCAGAAACAGTTTAATTGAATTAAAAAAAAATATTTTCTTTTTATTTTTTATATAATTCTGAGCGGAAAAACGCCGAAAAGACCACTTGACAAGATTTTCCGCTCGATTTGTCCCTGGTAGGTAATAACCTACCTTGGTAATGTTAAGTTCAAAGAAGTGTGAATAGAACAAAAAACTTGCAAACATAATAACTTTGATTTTGCCAGGAAGTCGATCGTCAAAGTTCAAAGTTTAAAGTGATTGCGAGGACACTGCGCAATAAATAAAATTTAAACAAAAGAAAACACAATATTACAACTTTAATATTTACAATTACAAATTCAATTTCATATCTATAAATAAATAGATAAAATTAGACAAAGTTTAATTTTTTTTTCACTCGAATATTACACAATAATTGCTCATTCACAAAAGACTTTATTTACACACACAAAAAGATAACTATTGGTCTAAATTTTTATCGTGTATTAATTTGTTTACATTAAATTACCTACGCATACGAGTAATTTTCCAGTAAGCAAGTAGGTATCTAAGTACTATAAAAATAAAATCAATCTCAAGTAATAAAATGATATCGTTTAATTTAATTACGCGAAAACGATTGCTAAAAATAACTAAAATTTTATATACTCACTTACAACTAAAATACGTAGTTACCTACCTTTACTTACTAGACTTGCATTTTAACATATTTACATTCAAATTGATCGAATACAAAATTATAAAAAATGCATAAGTACGTGTTTATTACCTTTTTTGATCATATCCTGAAGATAATAACCAATTTTATTACTATAAATGTTAAGTTACATACAATTTTATTAAATTTTATATGTCACACGATTGAATCCCTTCAGTTTTATCGTAAACTATATCTGCATGTGACACGTTACATTATTTATCACACACAATACATCTTCATACAAGGTATATGATGAAACATAAAGCGTAATTACATTTCATTTAAGACCTAATAATGAACCATTATACTGCACTATCAATCACAGAACGTACGTCACGACGCCAATAGGTCAACAATAACCCCGCTTTTTGTTCTATGAAATATTTCTATATCTATGATTTTGTTAAGAACTCCGCCCACTTAAGGGTGAGCTTTTGGATTATTCTCGTCAGTTTTTTTACACAATTCCACTCTAATTGATAGCACGTGTATAGTTTCCGTTCTGCCACGTGTCTTATTATTATTTATTCGTTTCGCTCCAAGCAAACCATCGCAACGAGCCATAGACCATGATATGATATGCATTATATACACAATGGAATAAACAAATAAAAGCACAGGAACTACATGACGTGGAAATAAAAGGCAATTTTAACGCGTTCTCTCAGTCTCAACCCCGACCTTTTATAGATTTCTTTACGATTTCGGTTCACATTGTTATTAGCCTCCTTCGGTTTCTGTGCTAGCGCATACATTATTGTCATTTATTTCATTACTGATTGTAAATTCCAATTTTGATCCAACTACACTGGTGCGCTATCAACTTGCGTAGAAGTATGCGTCATGTAAGCTACCAAAGCAATGCATGAAATAACACATCCTTCTACGTATTTGATTCGATGTATGCGCTTTTGCCAACGGACATAAGGCATGCGCATAGATATCCTTTAATTTTCCTTAGTTTACTTCAGAGGCACACTATACACGGCTCATACTTAGGTAGGTACGATATTATTTCCGCTAGGTGACAATAAAATGATGACATACGAGTGAAAAGCCTAACTCCAAAAGATCTAAAGCGCTGGGCAAATCGTGGCTGTTACGCGTTTCTCCGTGAAGGTTTCTATGAATTGTGTATGTTTTAAGCAAACTAAGGAAAAACGAGCTTTACCTATACGTCTTTGTGGTTAGCACTTATATCTAACGCTGTTTGAAAGCGAAGCAGCAGTAAATTACATATTACTTGAAGTAAATAAAACTTCTTAATGTGACAAGATTATAAAAGAGATCATCAGGTTCAATATAACTTAAACTGCGAGACACAATATAATCATGCAATGACGCTAGTGATATGAAAATTACATAAACGTTTAAACTTGATAACTAAAGAACGCATTTGTTTTCTTTCGTCATAAACATGCTATCAGTTCAGTCAAGCTTTGAAAATACCGTAAGCCTTATTTGCATACTCATCTTTTTAGGGTTCCGTACGCGAATTATGCCCGAAGAGTGGCTAATGGAACGCTGTTACTAAGTGCTCCTATCCGTCCGTCTGTCAGCGAGATATTCATATAATGATTACCGTAATTTTAATAGTTATTAGAGTTGAAATTTTCACAGAGTATTTCTTTTACCACTATTATAACTCAAATTGTAATAAAAAAATCAAGATCGCGAATTGTAAAATGCCTACCATATAAATTAAAAAATAAAAGTATTCCATTACTAGCCGATGCCCGCGACTTCACCCGCGTGGATTTAGGTTCTTCTAAATCCCGTGGGAACTCTTTGTTTTTCCGGGATAAAAGTAGCCTATGTGCTAATCCAGGATATTATCTATCTCCGTTCCAAATTTCAGCCAAATCCGTCTAGTAGTTTTTGCGTGAAGGAGTAACAAACATACACACACACATACACACAAACTTTCGCCTTTATAATATGAGTGTGATACGATGGTTCAGAACCCTTCGTGTGCGAGTCCGCCTCGCACTTAACCGGTTTTTTCTGTACACTTTCTTCATAAATTGAGGCAATCTAAAAATAGTACGTAAGTTCCATATCCACTCTCCAGATGTTTTCCTGATTTTTTGTTGTTGACAAAAACACGTCGCGTTTCATCCAACGTGGGAATTTCTGGTTTCGGAAAAAGTGCTTCGCAGATGTTAGCGAATCATCGAAGAGTGTACACTTAAGGGTCATATCCACGTGTCAAAACAGGAAGATGTTTGTAATTTAGCGACGACGCGTGCCACTTGTCCGTCTCTAACGTACTGTGAAATAGACCTCAGGTTTTTGTTAGCTAGAGCGCATCGATGCATCACCAATTTCCTTTGTACCCCTTTTACATACTTATTGGCATCCATTTCACTACCAATAGAATAGAATAGAATAGATCAGAATATTTTTATTCAAATAAACTTTTACAAGTGCTTTTGAATCGTTTAAATATTTTCCTATGGGTTCTCTACCAATATTATATCACTAACTATAAAATTTAAAATGCGAAAGTGTGTTTGTTTTTTGGTTTGTCCTTCAATCCCGTTGCAAAGGAGCAACGGATCGACGTAATTGCATAATACAGTTTAAGACCTGGAGAGTGACATAGGCTACTTTTTATCCCGAAAAATCATAGTTTTCCCATGGGATTAATAAAACCTAAATCAAGAAAATCGGTTCAGCCGTTTGAAAGTTATCAGCTCTTTTCTAGTTACTGTAACCTTCACTTGCCGGGGTGGTACAAATTTTTAATTTACACTTGTGAATAATTATCATAAAACAGTCCAAGTCCCTACTCGCTGTAATTCGCCAAAATAGAAAAATCTATGATGCGACCTGCAGCATTTGATATGCTCCGCTCCCACTACTAAAGAAGCAGGAAAAGAGAGCATAAGGGAGCAATACTCAATACCACACAAATTTTCTAGAGCACACTCATCGTGCTTCACTCCAACACCGAAGCATCTTCAGGAAACGAAGCTAATCCATTTGTGTAGTAATGAGTGGTGTGTAATGCGTGCTTTTCATTCTTTATTAGTAGTGGGAGGGTGGACAGTTCATATCGGATGGTGCAGATTTGTCTTCTTTGTATACATCGATGTTTTGGCGTATTACAGCCACTTAAAATTGTGGTTCTTTGTATAATTACCATTCAGTTGTTACTATATAAAATTATTGTGCTGTAAATACATGATTTCAATGCACCATTCGTATCGATATAACCATCAATAGATAAAAACATTTGACCTACGATAATACATAAACATTATAAAAACACCTTGGAAATATCCTCCTTCTAATCAAGCATTATCACTTTAAATTATTATTCATCAGATTAACTATTATTTCATAATACTCAACATAACTCAAAAGGTTTTTAACAATGTCCTCAATACATTTTAAATAATGTTATTATCTCTCTAGGTTAAGTAGTCACTTGTGATAGTAATCTGACAGCTACAATATTATGGTTTTTGATTACTATAATATTAAGTAAATATGATTTATTTATGCTATGTAATTCGATTGCACCTATGATAAAAATGTTCGTAAAAATGTAATCAACCTTACCATGCTAAAGCAGGATTTATATAATTTGCTACTTATAAATATTATTCTTAATTCTTACACACTTCTTATGAGTAATAATTCGTTCTTCATAGTATTTCTGGCATCATCTATATTACTTATTCAGAGTTACCATAACAATGAAATAAGAATTCTTTATCAAAATGTGACCTACTTGATCTTATAATCAAGGAGCTGTTAAATTGGTTAACTCTCTGGGTTTGCTTTTATCGCCATACCTAAACTCTTCGGCTATTTGCAATAAAGTTTTATTTCTAGTTTCAGGAAGATAATAATATAGAAATATTGTTCCTAATAAAGTAGATAGACCATAAAATAAATAGGTACCGTGATGTCCTAACCCTTGGAACATAGCTGGTGCTGTTTTTATCGTTACAAAGTAGGCAAGTGACGTCATCATGACGCTTATGCCAGACCCCAAGCCTTTAGTTTCAGTGGCAAACAATTCACCGACCATGTTCCAAGGCAATAGAGATATTCCTAAGTTAGACACAAATACATAAACTGCCATTAAAGTTAAAGATATAAACGGAGATATGTGTCTTATAATACGATATTTAACAAGACATAGATACATTGCCAGTGAAATTAGAGATAAAGTAGTGGTAACTCCACTAAAGATTGCTAAGGGTCGACGTCCTAATTTCCTTAATAAAATACACGCAGTAACTAACGCAATTACGCGCAAAATATCAATAGCTAGCATAGCAGCATATGTATTTTTCTTATGACCTATAAGCACTTCCATAATTTCAGTAGTGTACGCACATATAACATTAATACCCGATAACTGTGTTACTAAAAAGAACACGAGCATTATACACAAGGGCTTCCAAAATTCAGGTTTCTTTATGTTATCTGTCAGTGTTTGAATTTTGCTCTTCTCTTCCTTCTTTTTGGTCTGGTCTGCTATCATCTTCTCGAGTTCAAGATTCATCGCTGGACTATTGCCTCGGTACCATTGAAAAGATTGTACACACCTCTCGATTTCATTTTTAGATGCCAACCAAGCCGGCGATTCTGGTGCAAAATATAATATGATACATCCGAGTAAAGGAAATACTCCGCAAAGTAGAGAAGAATGACTCCAGTGAAGGTACGTTCCAAACAGATGTGACATAAATACACCAGACGCTATACTTAAGGAGAGACCAGCCAAAAACAGACCTCTGTAAGCTGGCGAGCTTATTTCTCCAACAAAAACTGGTCCCAAAGGACCCAGCCATCCTTGGCAGAATCCTGTAATAAATCTGCCCAGTAATATTAATTCTATGTTGCCAGCGAAACCGATGATCGTCCATCCTCCTATGTAAAACACTGATACTAGGATTTGAGATGCTCTTCTTCCCAGTTTTTCCATCAGGTATCCTGATATCATGTTACCAAAAAATAACGCCAACGATGCAGTGGCAGCTGAAAATATATGCCATTAATAGTGAGAGCCATAAAGTACCTACATTGAACAACAGTGTAACCATAAAAATTTTACCAATGACTTAGGCTTCTAAAGATATTTTTTTTGCTTAAAATAACTTTATGATTTTCCTCAAAAATAAAAGTAAAATATGTTAATCTCTACTAATATAATGAATGCGCAAGCGCATAGCTGTCTGTCTTTTAGTTTAACCAATAAACCGACTTTGACAAAAGTTATAATATTGTAATAGTGACGGACGTAGGCTACTATTTATTCCCTAAAATCAGAGTTTACTCGGGTTTTTTTTAAAAATCTGAATCTACACTGATGAAGTCATGGGCAAATAGATATTTGGCGAAGATTTTCATAAATAAAAACTATACATACCCACCCAAGACACCGTTTCAGTAGAGTATTTATGATGTCCTTTTTCATTTTGCAGCTGCGGTATAAGTACTGCCGAGAACCCTGCCGTCGCTCCTGCACTAAAGGACAGCATGAAGGTACCCAATGCTATGAAAGCCTGAAAGAGAACATTAGTAAGCTCTTGATAGTCATCTCACCTAGGTAAATGACCATGTAGTCTAAGATGAAAACTGGCTACTTTACAAGGGGCGTTATGTCGTATGGCAGTTTTGTACTAGGCCTATGTACCGGAACGCATCTCTTGGCAGTAAGGCTTTGCCAGGAGAGTGGTAACTATAGCTACGGTCTACCATACAAGACTCAAGGCAAGCCTTATACTTTCTAAATTTCCAAAATGACTAAGTTGAGAATCGAACTCAGGGCTTAGTAGTAGTAGTACAGAACCCTCGGTGCGCGAATCTGACTCACACTTGGCCGGTTTTTTATTTGAATCTTTGAAGATTTCGTTCAAATAAAAAATGCAGGTTCTAACAACTGCCGTTTAACACGATGTCTACAACTCCAAACTTTTTAAGGTGCCCCCGCACTTGAACTGAACTGCAACTGAACTGCGCGTCGCGGCAGCGCCCCGCACGATACACTCTCCAGCCGCGACGCGCGGCAGTGACGCGCTACGCGGTATGCGCGCCGCGGCTGGAGAGAATATCGTGCGGGGCGCTGCCGCGACGCGCAGTTCAGTTGCAGTTCAGTTCAAGTGCGGGGGCACCTTTATTCGTAGATTCAGTGTGGTAGAGTTCTGACATAGCATAAGTGGCACAAGTTGTACCTACATAAATACAATATGCTTGCCTTTATTAGATATGTACCTACCCAGAATGTTTGAGGTCGTTAATTACTGTTGGTCTATTTTATTAATTGTACTATCGTTCGTTGACTATGATAATAAATGAATTTAAATAAAATAAATGTAAGTACCTATGCGCAATAGCAGACTGCAATTTCATTATCCTATTAAAGGTCAACGTGTATTTGCATACCTATGTAGGTATATAGGTAGGTACCAGTAATAATAGGCATATATTATTACTAGTACCTAATGTAATTTGACTAAGTATCTATTCAGTCCAAGCAAAGTGACATGTCTTTTCTAAAAGATTAAGAGGGCTCTCTCCGTCACTCGTTTCATACAATCGTAGTTCCAATTTCATTTGAATATTAAGCAACCAAAGTCCATGAAATTTTGCAGACATATTCTAGAAACTAATATCTATGTCTGTGATTTTCCAGATTTCTGTTAAAATATTCGGTTTCAAAGTTACGCGGTCTTAAAAATTTACATACAAATCTTTGAGCCCCTGTAATTTTAAAACAACATATTTTTAGAAAAATCTAAAACACCACAGAAACAGATATTAGTTTCTAGAATATGTCTGCAAAATTTCATGGACTTTGGTTGTTTAATATTCAAATGAAATTGGAACTACGATTGTATGAAACGAGTGGAAACGAGTGACGGAGAGAGCCCTGTTAATAAAAATTATAATAATTGTGCTTTTGTATGTTCGATTTCATATTTAAATATATAAGTATATAGTATTTTGTATATTATGTAGTGTATATAATTTATGCTGAAATGTAAAATTGTTGACATTCGTAGCAGTTTGCACAACAAGGCTAAATCAAAAATAAATAAATTGCAAAAGAAAATTCAAAGCGCGGCAGCCCCATCAGTACCCTGAAACCATTGTTGTTACTGTACACGTAGGTCGTTGTAGGCCCTATGGATATACGTCACCCACAGTTAAGTAATATAAATATTAATCAACCAATATATATAAATATTAATCAATCAAAATAGCATATGATTATGAAAAACCGCAAATAAAAGATCAGCGGATGCATGATTCAATCAATGAATTCCGCTATCATCCTCGCGAGTAATGATAAATACATAAAATTAAAAATATTATCATTAAGTGTGACTCATTAAGCGTTCATTAAATACTAAAATATTATAATATGTAATTAGTATGTTAAGTAATATAAATATTAATCAACCAAAAATAATATTTGAGCATCATATACAAAAGACACAACCCTAGAAAATTCATCACTAAGTTTTTCGTCAGGATTCATGTTTAGTACTGAAATTAATAAATCTTTCCTATCCATATAATAATCCATCAATCAAATATACCTACCATACAATTTTTAACAAAAAATAACAACAGTGCGATGTAACCTATCAACAGATTACAGATAGGATTGATCATATTAATTTTACCCGTAAGTTGTAAATAGGAACAGATGGAGAGATACACTTTCATATTTACAAATTATAATGATGGTAGGTCGCTTTGTTCTGTACCTACTGTTATATTACACATTATGAATAAGTATAGATATTGCATTTTAATTCAATCCGGTCTTTACTTTTACTTGCCTACTTTTTACTGCCAAAGTTCAAGACAGTAAAAAATACATATTATGTAGTAAATTATATTTAAAAGCAGAAATCATTTCAAAAATTATAATAGGTAGGTACCTACATCAAAACAAGATTATTATCAACAGGCTTATTGAATTACAGACACGCGTATTGAATTTCCGCAGCAGATCTAAGCTAAGCATATTCTATGAATCTATTACATAGTTGTTAGATTATTATAATACTAGCTATTCGCCGTGACTTTGTTTGTAGAATTTTTACTTAATTTTCGTCATTTTCATCAAAATCGGTTAAACGGATGAGCTGTGAAAAGCTAGCAGACAGACAGACAGACACACTTTTGCATTTAGGTATGTGTGGATGAAAACATCTAAAATTATAAAAAGAAGCGCTCCCGAGTACTCTTATTTGACCATAAACAACTAAAGTCATTGTGCAGGCACGCCCAAAGTATTAATAATAATCATTTGGATCTAATAATCATCAGATTTCTGTAAAAATATGTAAGCAGTTTCAACTTTCACTTTTAAAGGTTTGCTAACCTTTAATCTTTTGACTTGTTGAAAAAGTTTGAAACTACATAGGAAATCTGACAAATCACAGAGACACTTTGTTTTGTTACATATTTCATTAAGTTTGCTTAGTATTCAAATCAGAATAAACTCCGTAAGTGTCGAGCGCGTTTTAAATACACTCTATAATTATCAAACTTAAATCTACTTGCTAGCTTGTAAAGAATTCTGGAATAAAGCAACCGCCGAGATTCTTGCTTTCTTCTTGATACCTAACCAGTGATAATATAATTAATTTGACCATTCAAAAGCTAGTTTATAAAAGTTTACATATTGTAAATACAGAAGAATCTGCTGCAAAAAAATATTCTCAGAATTTTTTTTTAAAACCATTTCTAATGAGTACCTAAGCAACAAGCATCTAACTACTCATACCTATATTTGTTTCATGTCTTACTATACTCATATTTACATAATAATATCAGTCTACTCGTATAATTATCTCATACATTCTTATTTTGTCTGACACCTGTTTGTTTTAACTTGCTTTTACTTATTCAGATAGATAAATTCATCAGCAATCAAGCAATGTACATGTAACAATAAATATAATTGTTGTCATAAATGATTACGAAAGCAAACATAGACCATGAATCTCACTATCTTTATATCAGACAACCTAGACGTGAAATAATACATACTTTATGTAACACACCTGTCTCCGAAATGGTACATGTGTCGTTTGCACATCACTGTAGGCTTTGTGCTTCGGGATTTCCTTCGCGCTTCCATTCTCGTAGTCATTCACGCTTATTTTCTCTAGCTCAGGCACGGCGGCACGGTCCATCGCGAACCGAATCTTTGGTGGCACTGTGTGATGTGTCGCCAGTCCGAAACAAGGGCTTTATGATACTCGAATCACTATGTTTGATGGCACATTATCTTATCACTCGAGTCGTAAATACGCGCATTCACTCGTGTGTCGTCTTCACTGCACAGCTGTTAATGCCAAGTGCAAGGAATGCTAATTAATCTAAAAACATTAGGTCTATTAAGTAATGATCTTTGTCTTGAATATTGTTTTGAAAAACAAGCTTTTATTTTGTTGCAAGTTCACTGACAAGTGACAGCGATAGGTATTAATAAACGCAAAGGTAAATAAATAAAGAAAAATATAATATGCTAATTGGTCGGTCATTGCGACGTCTTCATTACCCAAAAACTCAAGTGTATAGGATGATTCTCGTAATGTTGACACATTCACTAATCTATTATTTCATCACGTTATCACTTATTGTGGAAACTCGATAATCATTGATCATGTTACAAGATTTCACTGATCTCTTAATACCACTTCAAGTTTTATCATAAAACTGTAGGCACCTACAACGTTTCACCATATTTATATTATAACAAATATTTAAAGGTGGCCTATGATCAGCTGATTGATATTCATTTAAAAACAAGACTTGTTTTTATATTGATAAACTTTTAAAATGTAGTGCCGAAACTCGCCCAAGACTTGTTTTTTTCCAAACGGTTAGATATATTGTGGTCGGTGTTTGTTTCGAAATACTGTGAATGAACTCAGATTCCCCTCCATATATACTTTCACAAGGTCTCTTTATGCCCTTGGAAGGTTATCTTAAACGTGGACATTAGGTTCGCATCAAACCTGTTATCACAAAGGAATAAATATTTTGCACATTTGAAATAACTAATAGAAAACCGTTATTTATAATCATCGTCATCCGATAGCTCCACTAGATAGATCTCTGGCAGGATTTTTCACACACCTCAGTCTTGCGCCGCCGCGCCTGCATCCAGCGGCTGCCTGCGACTCGTTTTATGTCTCGTCTGTCAACCTGTAGTGGGAGTCTTCCAACGCTGCGATTTCCATGGACCTGCGATTCGATGTTGCCATCTAGGGACCTCAAGGTCTATCGGTTTTTCGAAGTATACCTACCTATGCCCTGCCAATAGCTCCGAAACCCGTTGAGTTGCCGGTGAGCTATGTAGGGTACGCACTCTAATTCTCCTACGACTTTTTTGTAATACTGAGACTTTTGTTCAAATACCTATCTAGAGTAAGCTTTGCGTAGTGATAGTTCTTATCCAACTGTGTGTGTGTGAGAAGTGGGATTCCTGAACTCAATTCGTAAGAAATTAGAAATCCTAATTCTGATTCAACTTATGAATTTGTAATTTCTAAATAAAATACGAAGGCATTCCAAATTACTGGTAGATGAATTTGACAACTAAAAAGTATTAATAAAAGTTTTTTTTTTCTCTCTCGTCTGGCTTTACAAAGATTAGCCAATGTCAAGTTTGTAGTTACATATTTGTAACAAGCTAGTTAAACTATACAAGTATGGACCACCCCGTCTGTGCCGGCGCTCGCCGACATACGCACGGCACCCCCTTAGACCGCTTTCTAGTCAGTTTTAACAAAAAAAAAAACACTCCAAAAAGGCAGAGCACGCCCGCCAGCTAACACCAACACAGACGAAGTCCTAATAAAAGTTTAATTGACTAAAACATAATTTTATTTATTTATAATGATGTCTGATCTGGTGAGAGCCTTCCGCAGTGGACCCACCGTCTATTTGGCAAAACAGGATTATAAAACGATTTAGCGTTGCGGTAGATACTATTAAAAATACCTACCTATTCCAGGTTTTCGTGCTACAATTCATATTCCGTCATATGCTAAGACTCTTTACGCACTGCACTCGATCAGAACTACCCGTAGTACCAGAATTTTCTTTTACAGCTCCGGAATAGGTATGAAAATCGTATCTAGTGCGCAACTCGTTACACAAATAGTTATAATATGGTCACTTCGGGTCGGATGCCGTGTGTAAAGAACCTAAATTGTAATGGTAAGTAATTGGTATACAATTAAATACGTCTTTGCATAATATGATAATTATATATTTCAAGTAATAACCATACGGTTAGTCAAGTCTAGAGAACAAAGGCTCTCATAAGAACCATAAATGACTAAGGCTTAAATACTTTCATTACTAAGTAATTCAAAACTGTTTGTTTTATTCGTAATGGCAAAGCTTACGCAAATATATAAAATCATCTCTCATTTCTTGATAGAGTCACAGAATAAATATTAACATTATATAGTAACGCTCTGCGGAATACTGTGAATGGCCAATTTACCAGCAAAATAGGCTTGCACCCAGGGCGGCAGATTTTACGCGCGGCTTTGGAGACCTTTTTTAGGGTTCCGTACCCAAAGAAGGACAAATAAACCCTATTACTAGCCTCCGCTGTGCGTTTGCCTGTCAGCGGGTTGTATCTCGTATACTGTAAAAGGTAGAGAGTTGAAATTTAATTACCTATAATTCAAGGGGTGGATCAATAAGTTGGCATCGTATCGGCAGTTCTTTGAAGATACAAGTGGCGGTAATTATTTAATAGGTGACCCATAGACTTGTTTAATCGTTACTTATATTTTGTTTAAAAAAATCCGGTCAAGTGAGAGACGGATTCCCACACGAAGGATTCTGTAAAGTTACTTATAGTCTTTCTGATTCGTCCAAGGTATACCTAATACATTTATGTAGTGATTTAGTAAATTATTTTTTTCGTGAACACATTTCAGTTAACTGTCTGTCTGTCTGTCTGTCTGTCCGTCGTGTGTGTCAAGAAACCTATAGGGTACTTCCCGTTGACCTAGAATCATGAAATTTGGCAGGTATGTAGGTCTTATAGTACAAATACAGGAATAAATCTGAAAAGTGCGAATTTGTGGTTACATCATGTAAAAAAAAATTAATATGTGTTTCAATTTTCAAAGTAAGATAACTATACCAAGTGGGGTATTATATGAAAGAGCTTTACCTGTACATTCTAAAACAGATTTTTATTTATTTTTATGCAAAATAGTTTTTGATTTATCGTACAAAATGTTGGAAAAAATACCCGAGTACTGAACCATCAGTGCGCGAGTCTGACTCGCACTTGGCCAGTTTTTTGTGATGTAACCACAAATTCACAGTTTTCAGCGTTTTTTTTTATCTTTACTTGTGCTATAAGGCCTACCAACTGTAAGGTTATTTTTAAAAATTGATTTGAGTTGTCAAAAATAATATAAAATTATTAATTTACCTAATGCAGGTAGTTTGATAAAATCGATATTTGGCTCATTCGATGTCATACAATCTGTTGCTAGGAGGCCAACAAGATTGAACTTGCATAAATACGGGTGTTTCGAAGGTTTTAGTTCAGTCTCCTTCTGAGATTCGGAGCGATATCGCATATTTACGGTATTTGGATTGTGAACTGAATAATTAGATGTTGTGATAGCAATCACGCTCTAATTAAATTATTTATTTTGGCATTAGTTTGTTTAGATTAAAACTCTCGGATAACCTTACACATTAAACTTGTGTTTTTTTTGTGTTGGTTTTGGAGAGGACATTCCAATAATTCGATAAAAATATTTAAATAATACCTGCTTTTCTGAGTGACGCCAATAATTCAGAAGTGGGATGTGTCTCACGTTGTCTTAATTTCGCTTTGGTATCTTTTTGTAAACAACCCACATTTGATTAAAATTTTTATTGAGTTTGATTTGGTGATTAAAATTTTTAGTTTTTCTTTTTAATAATTTAGTCTTTTGTGAATTGGAAAGTAATTTGCAATGAGTGGTTCAGATTTTGTATACATCGAATGAGAAGTTAGTCGTTTGGATTTATTGTTGACTTGATATTAAAACTGAGAGTTCGGCAGTTCAAGGGTAGGTTTTAATGATTTGACGGAGGGCAGGATAGCCCATGATTTCGATTTGACTTAGGGCAAGGAAGCCCGCGACTGACATGACAAGATTGATTAGAAACACGAGGACGTGTTAAATTCAGGACGGCCGAACTGTAAGGTTATTTTTAAAAATTGATTTGAGTTGTCAAAAATAATATAAAATTATTAATTTACCTAATGCAGGTAGTTTGATAAAATCGATATTTGGCTCATTCGATGTCATACAATCTGTTGCTAGGAGGCCAACAAGATTGAACTTGCATAAATACGGGTGTTTCGAAGGTTTTAGTTCAGTCTCCTTCTGAGATTCGGAGCGATATCGCATATTTTCGGTATTTGGATTGTGAACTGAATAATTAGATGTTGTGATAGCAATCACGCTCTAATTAAATTATTTATTTTGGCATTAGTTTGTTTAGATTAAAACTCTCGGATAACCTTACACATTAAACTTGTGTTT
Organism: Maniola jurtina; assembly: GCF_905333055.1. Classification (NCBI taxonomy): domain Eukaryota; kingdom Metazoa; phylum Arthropoda; class Insecta; order Lepidoptera; family Nymphalidae; genus Maniola; species Maniola jurtina. The sequence goes on along the minus strand of NC_060034.1, from coordinate 5,858,481 downwards.
TTTTTGTGTTGGTTTTGGAGAGGACATTCCAATAATTCGATAAAAATATTTAAATAATACCTGCTTTTCTGAGTGACGCCAATACTACCTACCAAACATGATTCTAGGTCAATGGGTAGCACCCTATACGTTTTCTTGACAAGACACGACAGACAGACAGACATCAAAGTGATCCTAAAGATAAGGGTTCCTTTTTTTCTTAAGATGGAACCCTAAAAACAAGAAACTTTAGGCAGGTAGACATTATGTAAAGCAAGTAGGTAGGAAGTAATATTGTAACTGACTACTCAATTAATTCACGCAAATTGCCAAAAATTTCTTGTTTTAGGTCTAGCCAATAAATCATCAAATATTGCCATATAATTATAATTATTATAATGAAAGATAATGAATTTAGTATCTGAGGAGGGCTATTTCAAAGAAAACTCGTGTAACAAGCTGAAACTAAACTTAGAAGTATGTAACGTAAAACAAATCTACCTAAAAAATAATATCAATTTCTTTTTTTTTGAATTATTACTAATTTCATTCATAGCAATATTAAATATGGCACCCATTAGTGTCTTGAATGTGGACAAGATAAAAACACTTTCTCCAAAATTTCGCACGAGCAAACTTGCAACGTCGCTTTCCAAATCTGTAAAGGCATTTTGATAAAGGCCGAAGCAAACACAACGCAGACAGCAGTAAATAACACACAACGCGCGCGTACGCGTGTTGGATTTATAATGTAGAGGAACCTACAGTGAAATAAGTCCCGCGATATTATGCGAACGTAAGGAGCGCGCAGCTGTAATGAGGAATGCTTTAATATTTCATTGTATTTCTATACGATGTCGTCCGCGTCGCTTGTTAGGTACTTCTATTTCAATGTTTCAGCCGAGAAGTCTCTTTGGCCGAGCTGAGCGTGCCTCATACTTATAAACAAAAGAATAAGAATCAAACTTTGATTCTTATCCTTTCTATATAAATATTAACTAATCAAACAGACACGCTGGAAAAACTTGTATCTGTGGTTTGATTGAAGTTTCAAAATTGCACGTGCTCAAAGATTTACAAACAAATATTTAAATTAACAAAAGCTAAGCTGATTCCTAATTCCATGCTTTGGAATTTGGCACGATTTTGGCAACAACTGAATATTTGTCTAGTTTAAATCAATATTTCGATCTAAGATTTCGATAATAATTAAGGTGGTCGGTATACGTTCTATTTTATAATAATATTGAAGTTCTACACTTGAAGCATTTAATGTTATTCAAGCCAGTATTATAGTCTAACTATATTTGCATGTTTAAGTAATTTACTTTATTTTTGAAGAGGTAGGTCTAGGTACTTCCAATATTACCATACCTGTTAAGCTATTAAAGAAGCTAAGACTCACTGTAGTATGTATGTAGATAATACATTGATTACGAGCAAATAATTTACGACTTTATTATTTTCATCCTAAGAACTCCATCTAAGTAGCCATCAAAAAGCTTATCCAGCCATGTATGGCATCAACGCCTATTTTAAAACCTACGTAATTGATTGCGGAATCATTATTAAAATTCTACACATCTAAAACATAAATCAGCAAAAACTTGACCCTGAAATTAATATTCATATTAACAGCTACGTATTACATAATATAGGTACCTATAGGCCTGTCTAGCTGATTCTAGATCACTTATGGAATTTAGTCGGTAGTTAGTTAGTTTATAATAATTTTCTTCGGCCCTATAGGTTTGCTAGTGCATTCTGGGTTGGTAAAAACTTCTAGGTTGCATCACCGACATGCTATGTTGGATGATATGCATAGTCGCTGATCGTTCCTCCCTGTGTTGGGGTCAATAGGCATGGAAACTTTCAGCCAAGCCAAAAGTCAGTCAAATGTGAGTCGGACTCGCACACAAAGGGTTCCGTACCCATCGCACAAGAAATCACTTTTAATATTTAAAATTTTCATGGCGGCCATTTCGAATTTTTTATTATTTATTTATATAATTTTTACGGCAATAGAAATACATATTGAAAATTTCAACTCTCTACCTATTACGGATCACGAGATACAGCCCGCTGAAAAACAGACTGACAGACGGACGGTCGAACAGCGGAGTTTTATTAATAGTGTTCCGTTGGCACCCCTCGGGTACTGAACCTTAAAAATTTATTTATTTATTTATTTTATTTTACATCTAATTGAACGGCAGTGCCACTTACACGAAATAAGAAATTATGAAATAAGTAAGTAATAATTATCAAATAAGTAATTATTTTTAAGGATTCTATCTGGTTATAGGCAGCCACGATCTTATCTTGACAATGTTTGCAACAGAAGGTCAATAAACTCAAATAAGATAACTGGTAAAGTGCGTGGCAGAAGTCAGAACATGTATGGCATAATGGGCATAATGGCATGGGTTCCGTAGCCATGCTAGTTGCTAAAACCTTTAGCGGTTATCATTTCTTAAAGATTTTTTCGAAAACTTTCTAAGAAAAAATCTAATAATGATTTCAAAATATCTATTTAACGAGTTTATTATATAGTGGGGAGGCAAACTAAAAAAAATCGACTCATATTACACAAGGGTTCCCCTGAATTTTTTTTAAATTTTTAATAGGCCACTTGTATATGGTTAGTAGGTCTGCTGACTAAATTCCAACTTTACAGCTCTCATAGTTTATTTTTAAAAAGGCTATGACACACAGACAGACAGAAAGGCGGGCAGACGGGCTGGATACGATTTCTTTGTTTTACTACGGACCCCTAAAAAGGATTAAAACAAAAATGTTGCTCGGTTTGATTGAAATTTAAGGAGATCTGCGTTCTTTGACCCTAATTGGTAGATACCAAAATAAATCTTATAGCTACACTAACAGCTAACCCGATACAAATGGGTTAGTAAAATAAGATTATTTACATGGAAATAAATCTTATTAAAAAAAAATATTAAGGCACAGTTTGAAACGATCACTTAGAAAAGAAAATTCCAACTTATTATTTTCATTAATAAGGGTAAAATAAGATATGTAATAGTACACCTAGTAGGTACTTCTCATCTAAACCAACGTGAATTATTCAATTCTTTAAATACCTATTTATAGGTACCTACTTAAGAATTCAACTTTATAAAAACAAGAATGCACTACATTTATATTTATTACCTTTTTTATGTGATGTGCAACAAACCTTAGGTAGGTAGATTAGGTACAATATAAAATTTTGGAAGTATAAGAAATATTTTCAAAGGTTTTTGTTGTGGTATCTACCAAGCGGTATAGGTATACGAGCGAGTAAGTAGGTGGTAAGGTAATGTCATTTATTTTAGCATAATCTGGTGTTTTTGGGGTTCCATGCCTCAAAATGAACAAATCGGTCAACTCGCACACGAAGGGTTCCGTACCATTATACAAGAAATAATATTTTTTTTTGGTCCCGTGTTGTGTGACAAGTTTTGCGTCTTCCATTATGGCACAATGGAAAACAATATATTTATACCTAACATGTTTTATGCTGTCTTTCCACGGCCTACGAGTCAAACATTACTACGTAAAAATACTTATAAAAAAGTCACGTTTTCCTTGATGGCTAAGCCGGCCAGCCCACAGCTGACGATTCAGTTCCGAGTTCAGAGTTCGTTCATTTTCATGAGTAAACTAGTTTATGCCCGCGACTTTGTCCACGTGAACTACACAAAAACCCCTATTTTACCCCCTCAGGGGTTGCAGCCCGATCCGTCAAGTTCAAATTCAAATTCAAATTATTTTTATTCAATTAAACTTTTACAAGTGCTTTTGAATCGTCAAAATAATCTACCACTGGTTCGGAATGCTGTTCCTACCGAGAAGACAAGTCACAAGACAAGTCACTAGACGGATCGGGATATTCACTAGACTCAAGTGATTTGAGCTGTGCGTTCATAGGATGTCTGTCAGTCAGTCAGCTTTTACTGTTACGTCTGTTACACAAGGTGTAACCAGAATGCTAGCAGAAACGAAGATGTACCATACCTAAACACAAGGTCAAAAAACGCAAAAATTTAAAAGTTCACAATATATTGCAAAAAAATCATCTGACTGACACTAGAGGTCAACAAACGTTGCGTAAATAGGTCACTCGATGCCCATCTACGATGCGGCATTGACTCGAGCATGTTTTACATTGCGGGTTTGAAAAATACTAAATCGGTTAAAAGTTATATTGGCATTGAATTGTGTTTAGGTAGAATAATAATAACCCTAAGTGGTTGGTAGCGCTCTGGTAACCTACATCTTGTATATGTATTTAGATAGCTTAGCTAGCTCTTCATGATCTACTTACTTATGACTTATGAGTGTTTTTGAGGTCAAAGCAGACTGAACGCAAAACACAAGAATTCAGAACTCAGATCGTTAGACCGTCTGCAGTGGGATCGATATCTTAACATTCGACATTAAATTTCCGCACGTCATCATATTAGCAACTTATTCGTCACTACTGTCTTCGATTAGCAAACAATGAAAATTGCTCAGGTCAAAAGTCAAGGTATAAAAACAAATTAAAGTTTTTCAATTAAGGTGCGGTTTGTAGAGGACAAAATATATTTTTTTAAATAATTCGTCTTTCAAAACGATGGATATTTTGGAAAATCCGCGCAGAGGGTTTTTGTAAGGATTTCCACAGCCTTGTGCCGGTGTAAGTTTCAGTGTCTCGTCACTGGAGAGTGCATGGAGATGCTTGCTCTGTATAGAGAGCTGTCGGTGATACCTAGAATGGAGAAAAGTTTGTTTAACCAATAGTGTACTATTTATCTATGACTGTGTTTTTGTTTAGAAGCCAGGAGTTCGCGAAGGAGGTCCTGAACGAAACGAGCCTACTAGGGAGCCGAGTAGAGTAAATATGGCGGGGGAAGCGAGACGGGGACCTCCGTAGTGAAACAAAGGTCGAGAAGGTGAACCGAGTAAAGAGGCTGCGAAGCGCGTCTTCTGGCGTATCCCATACCGACTAACTGGCTTCTTTTTAAAATGGACTACGCCAAAAGAATTGCTTCATCACCCGTTCATTCAGTTCACCTTCTTTCGCTGGCCACCTTCCTCCTTCGCTCCACTTGGCCAAGTAGGCTTCCTTCATTCAGGACCTCCGTTGTGAGCTTCTAGCTTCACGCTTTACAAAAATACTCTGGGGGTAGGACAAACAAAACTGCTTGGGTGCTGACAAAGCTACTCGAAGCAAAATATTTACAATTTTATTGAATAAATAATACATTAACAATAAGTAGTAAGGCGTAATCATTATTAATATTAACTGGTAAAAGCAAATAATAATTAATTACATTTCCCTCAAACTTTGTAATTATTAATAATAATGATTGATATTTATTAATAACATTCAATTAATTACACTTGCGGTAACATATCTAGTATCTTGCATCAACTCTACAAACTTTGTACATCACTTTAAAAAAAATTAATACGTGCGCACAACTTCGCCTTAACAATGACTGGTAATTTATTTTCAATTGAAACGAAGACGTTGGTGAAATTATAAAAACTGTACTTAAACAAAGTAAGTGTCATTTTCAAGTAGTTTTATAATTGTTTGTGGAGTGAAGAGGACAGCCCCAATAGGATAATTACAAAAAAAAGTCAGGTAAGGCTGGAATTTTCAAGCAGTTAACAAAACACGCAATTTAATAAACGTATTTAAGTATAAAATACTTTTCAGTATTTCTATTAAAAACTTATAATTACCTACTCATCAAAGTTAGAACACATTTATTAGTAAGTTACAGTTAGAATTGTATTTTTAAGTATGACGCTATCGAAGTTTTTACGCGATGTAGGTGCATAGTTAACTGCATCTAAATAGACCAAAGGAAGTAATAAAACATTATGATTGAATTAAAATTTTATTTATATAAATAAATAAAATTAAAAATTTAGCCTACGTAACATAAACTATTAGTTTTTAGGGTTCCATACCTCAAAAGGAAAAAGGAAGCCTTATAGGATCACTTCGTTGTCTGTCTGTCTGTCTGTCCATCTGTCGTGTCGTCAAGAAAACCTATAGGCTACTTTGCTGTTGACTTAGACTCATGGGCAGGTAGTTAGGTCTTATAGCACAAGTAAAGGAAAAATTCCAAAAACCGTGAATTTGTGGTTACATCACAAAAAAAATTAAAATGTGTTCATGAACAAATAATAATAATTAATTAGTATTATCAATTTTCAAAGTAAGGTAACCATTTTAAGTGAGGTATCATAATATGAAAGGACTTTACCTGTACATTCTAAAACAGATTTTAATTTATTTTTATGCTAGTTTTTTATTTATCGGCAAAATGTCTAAAAAATACCCGAGCCTGACCCGCACTTTGCCAGTTTTTTTTTTGCTAAAATTGAACCTGCCGCTATAAATAATAATTTTGGATGTTTGGTACTTATTTTTATTGTTAGTTATTTGTTCAACTGATAACCTAAACAAATTATTTTGATATTCGTTCAGCAAAATGACGGTCGTCGAAGACATCCAGCCGTATCAACTGAATGTTACGAGGCTGATCTTTTACCCACTGGTCCTGCTCGCCACTGGCCTGTGGCTGTTCTACAGATGGCAGCAACAGTCTAAGATATTTAGATTGGGGAACAAAATTCCTGGCCCTCTCGCTCTACCGATTCTTGGCAATGCACTCTTGGTGTGGGGAAAAAGACCTGATCGTAAGTTTTTTTTTTTTTTTCATCACAGGTCGTTATGGGTTTTACGTGAGATATAGATTTTTCATACTTATTTCAGGGTTCCTGACACAATAATTGTGAAATGACTTATTTTAAACAACAATAAATTTTAATTTCAATTCATATTAGATTCCACTTGTTCTACGTTATCCTTACTTGCACATTTATTATAACAATGTTCTTACTAGTTCTGATTTTAAATAAATCATTTAAGTAAGGAAATGAGTGTAATCTTGTATAATAAAATTCCACAATCAATATACCAAGAGATTTTCTTTATTATTATATAATACATAAGTTTAGAAAATCTATTATTAGTATCTAAAAAAAGCATATTATTAGGTACACAATCGACGATCAAGTAGTAAGTAAATGTTGTTATATTGGTATTCGTAGTGTAAATAATAAAAGAACGTATACAGAGTGAACTGTGACATAGGTTTTACTAGCAGCTTGCTAGAATCGAATCTTTGATAAGAGCAAGCGACGAGTTTCTTAGCGGTTCTTTCAGTAGGAAGGGCATTCCGAAGTTTCGATCTAGTGGTAAATTCACTTGGCGATTAAACAGCACTTGTTTAAAAAGTTAGTTACTAGTAAGTTAGTACCTGAATGAGGGTGGTTCTTGAATAAAAAATCTCGCTATTCCTATTTGAATAAAATTAATAGAGATCCATAAGTACAAAACGTCTTCATTTTATCGACAAAACAACGACGGTGAGTAGCTTACCTGTAATATGCGATCGACGAATTGATCCATAAAATAGGAGTTTCCGGGTTCGATTTTAATTTGGGTCAAGAGGTGCCTACGCCGGGCCGGACAGTTTATTTGTTATATAACAGTTTTATTCCCTTGGTTTGTATTTTACTGTCTGTAATTTTAAAGAAAATATACCAAACTCCATACGAATGCTAATATTATAAATGCGAAAATGTGTCGTCTGTCTGTTACCTTTTCACTGCCTACTTATTATGGCGATAGTCTTCTCATTTGATACACAAGTAGGTAGGTATACTGACATGATAATATACCCTTCAAGGTTAAGAAGGGCTGCCGAGATGGTCAAGCCGCTTGATGCCAGTGGCCAAGCCTCAGAATTCATAATAGTTGGCCAAGCACGTAATTTTGTTTTGCTTGCTCAAGCAGCTTATTACGCTCGCCATGCAGCTTGAGCCAGCAAGAGACACAATTCTCATTTCGTACTTGATCGTCAAGCATCAAAAGTATAGCACATAAATGCTTGACTCAAGTATCAAGCAAATCTTGTAAACGGTCAATATGCTTGGCTCAAGCAAAAATCTACGTGTTTGCCATCAAGCCCCTTGACCGTCTCGGAAGATCTGTACGACGCTTCCATCCGGACTTTACTATCTACGTCCATGATATTACGATTATGATTATGAATATGAATATTCTAGAAATATCGTTAGTACTACAAGTGTATTTTTCTCCTTCAACAGAACTGATTCGGGTCGCCCTAGAATACTCAAACTATTATGGAAATGTGGTCCGAGCGTGGATAGGATCCAAACTACTCATTTTCCTAACGGACCCCAATGATGTGGAAGTCATCCTTAACAGTCAAGTTCATATTGATAAGTCCACTGAATACAGATTCTTTAAGCCCTGGCTTGGCGACGGTCTACTTATTAGTTCAGGTAACATTATTGGTTTAATTTTTTACTATTAATTCTTTGCTATACTTACTTATCGTTAAGTTACCTCAAAAACATTGTTTCACATTTTTGCTGTATCTTCCACTCAGGCGTCATAAAAAGATTTGATTTATATTGTCTTCTAGGTAGGTATAGTTTCAAAAGGATGTTTCTAGTTTTTTTTTAGAATGCTTACCATGTAATTATGATTTTCTAAGATATTAAGAAAATGCATTTTGATATGTCCACTTTTTCTCTAATTGTTTATTTTTTGGTTAAAATCCAGATCAACTACCACAATATTTGTACGCCGCTACAGCTAATGTGTTGAACTTTGTAAACCAACATCTTTTGTAACACACATTATGCAAATAAAGAATTTCATTTCTATAACAATTTTCTTATAAAAGTAGGCACAAAAATGGCTATTTCTTTCTACCTACTGACTTGTGTTTTTGACTAGGCGAGAAATGGCGTTCCCACCGCAAAATGATTGCTCCAACATTCCACATCAACATCCTCAAGTCTTTCGTGAACGTGTTCAACCAGAACAGCAGGAATGTCGTTGATAAGATGAAGGGAGAAGTCGGCAAAGTATTCGATGTCCACGACTACATGAGTGGAGTCACCGTTGATATTCTCCTGGGTAAATATTTATTTTGACAAATTTTGATAATCGTGAAATGAAAAACTCTGGTGGGAGGCTTCGTACCGGTACCACCGTGCCGCCAAGCGATTTAGCGTTCCAGTACGATGCCGTAGGTATAAAAACCAAAGGAATATGGGTTTAATGAAAACGGCCATACCCCTTCCCGTCAGCTCGCTTCCATCTTAGACTGCATCGTCACGGGCTATATCTGAATAAATAAATAAAAAGTAGTAGATTTTAGATTAATTATGTAATTTGCTTTTATTTTTGCTTTCTCAACGTAGCATTTTTCTAAAAAATTACAAAATTTTAATTTCATGTTTTTTTTTTTTGTAGAAACTGCAATGGGTATTACAAAAGAAACTCAGGATGAATCAGGATTTGATTACGCTATGGCTGTAATGAAGTAAGTGCAAGTACCTACGCCTTCTCCACCAATCACAGTTTAATTTTGATACATAACTGTCATTCTTTTGAATTCTTGCCCTTGGATGAATTAAACACCAAGTTCTTGTCATAAATCTTTTCCTCTCTCCCTGCCTCATAGGTCCTTATTGTTCCACCACTTCCATTAAAAACTTATTGGTGGGGATTTTCAGAAGACAATATTGCGTTGGTTTTTTTTTGCAGAATTCTATAAAGTCTATTCGGTTTTTCAGAATGTGCGACATTATTCACCAAAGGCACTACAAAATCTGGTTGCGTTTTGACGCCATTTTCAAATTCACTGCCTTCTTTGAGAAGCAGAAGAAACTTTTGGGCATCATTCACGGTTTAACGAACAAGGTGAGATACTTTTTTTTTGGCAAGTATGATAGTTAGATGGATATATAAAGTTACTCAAACTCAAAATAATTTATTCGAAATAGGTACTATTGTACTTCTTTTCATGGTCAGAATTGTTAGATTTGTAATATGATATTATAGTGGTGATAGTTAATTGCGATTTGTTATGAAAAATATGCTATGAAAAATTATTGTAACCTGAATGCAAACCGATTTAGCATTCTGGTACAATGCTGCGTAGAAACAGATGAGGGGTAGGTTCTTAATGGGTTTAGTACAGCTTTCATGGAGCGGGCTAACCAGGAAGAGGTTCCTGGTTAGCCCGCTACCATCTTATACTGCATCGTGACTTAGATACTAACTAAGATCAACACAGTCAAAGCTAATTTTTGACTTTGAATAAAATAAAAAACACCACATTTATAGAATCCAATAATGTATGTATTAAATCTCAAAATTTTCAACCCTATTTATTTTTGTAGGTAATCAAAAATAAGAAGGAGAAATACCTACAAAACAAAGCAAAAGGAATTATCCCACCTACACTTGAAGAGTTGTCAAAGGATGATGAAACCGTTCTAGCTAATGATGTGAAGACTCTAGCAGACACAGTCTTCAAAGGTTACCGAGATGACTTGGACTTCAATGATGAAAATGATGTCGGTGAGTATTTAACTGATTTTTCAGATCCGACAACAAATAAACGTTTTCTTTTCAACATTTAAACAATTTTGATGATTCTTTTGTTTTAATAAAAAGTATTCAGAATCAGATTCCTAAGTTAGTCCCGTAAAATACAAGTACCTAAAGAAGTAACGTAGATCTTAGGAGATAATGAACGGAATTCCATAAAAACAAGACTGGTCCCATACTGAAATCCTATTTGTGATAGGCCTAGGATAGGATACCTAGTATACCTATCACATTTATGGGACTTAACTTCAATAATATTTTTATTATTACGTTTTTCTCTTCCTGCTTATTGCGATCTCTTGGTAAAAATCATGCACACTAATTTAAATCTAACTTTTTTTAAGGTTCGAAGAAACGTCTAGCTTTCTTGGATCTCATGCTAGAGTCAGCTCAGAACGGAACAAACCAGATCACCGATCATGAAATCAAAGAGGAAGTAGATACTATTATGTTTGAGGTGAGCCAAAAATATATTATCTTCCAAGTACCTACTTAACTTTAATGAACTTTCTTAGAAATGTCCAAATCTGGAAGCAGTATCTCTTTGAATAGTAAGACTAATAGACATGCTGTCTATTGAGATGGAAACACAGATCTTTAAAACAATCCGTCAAGTGCGAGTCGTATTCGAAAAGGTTCCGTACCATCATACAAAAAGTAATACTTAAAAAAATGCTACGTACAAATTCACAGTTTTTGGGTTTTCCATTTACTTGTGCTATAAGATATTGCTACCTACCATATGATTCTTTGACGGGTCTTGACAGACACGACACGTACACAGAAAACGAAGTGATCAAATCGTAAGTGGTTCCTTGTTTCCTTTTGAAGTACGGAACCCTAAAAATACTGATTCATGTACTAATATTTTTTGATACAATCAATTAAGTAGTAAAATTGATTTGTTGGTACATTTAATTCATTGTTCAAATTCATTTTTCTAATTTTACACCTTCAGGGTCACGATACAACTGCAGCTGGATCCAGCTTTGTCCTGTGTCTGCTTGGCATTCACCAGGAAATCCAGGTACCTACGATGGGAACTATTTATTAGATTTTAATTTTATTAAGGAGTTTACACTTAAAGGAAATTCCTACATTTAAACCTTCAAAAAAGTAGATCGGCACCTGTAATGTGGCGCTCCTAGACATTATCACCAATCGCTTATAGACTTAAAAAATATAAATTGATCGGCATTGGCAGTGAAAAAACCGTGGACTTCACGGACTAAAGGCACTCCCAAAGCCTCGGCAGAGGAATGCAGGTTCAATCCCTGTCGGTTTCGCAATTCTTGTTATACATTTGAAAAAATGATCATTTATTCATAAGGATATTATACGGCCTAAATAATTTAGAACTCTTATCCAGGCCAGAGTGTACGATGAGATCTACTCTATTTTCGGAGACTCAGACCGCCCCGCCACCTTCGAGGATACTCTCCAGATGAAGTATCTGGAGAGAGTCATCTTTGAATCATTGAGGATGTACCCACCAGTACCGGTGATTGCTAGAAAGTTAAACCACGATGTTAAGATCCGTAAGTACTTATGAAAATGTTTTATCTTATTTCTCATAGTTAAATATAATCTTTAAATGGAGGTACAGTACAAGATAAGAAAATTATAAGCAATAAACAGAGATCACACAACACTTTTGAGTTTACTATGCCTTTCAACTGAGAAGAACAAGAAAAAAATGGCGTTGCTTTTCATATGTAAGACGCACAGTTAGCTACAAACCGAAAAAAATGTAAACTAAAGAACCGGGCACACATATTTGACGCAAAAATCAAAATGTTAAGTATATTATTACCTCAGCGTAATACTGTTAGTAGTAGTCAGATACGTGTTTCCTCATTTCACACAAAAAGCTTTTACTCTAGCTGCTCTACATTGCTCTGATAAAGTTATCAAAGATAAAACGAGTATGAGCATCGCAAATACCTATTCAAAAAATCCTTTTGATTTTCAGCAACCAACAACTACGTCCTCCCAGCGGGCGCGACTGTCGTCATCGGCACCTACAAAATACATAGGAATCCTAAATTCTACAAGAATCCTTCCGTGTTCGATCCTGATAACTTCCTGCCAGAGAACACTTCGAATAGACATTACTACAGCTACATTCCATTCAGCGCTGGGCCCAGGAGTTGTGTAGGTAAATAAATAAAAGGACCTTAATTTTTAAAACTTATTTTAGACTTGAACATCTTTTCTCTTTGAAAATAACTTCGTTATCGCTGCTTTTTAAACTACTTATTTTTTTGCAACGTAATTGGTTTTTTTGCATAAATTACGTAAATTAGAAATATGCAGCAATTAAGATTCGTGTTGAACTACAAAAAAATGATAAATGTTAACACTTATAATTGAACAGTTAATTTAAAACCAAAGCACGTCAATTCGTGCCGAGAGGTGATAATGACAATTATTATGATCAATTTTATTCTGATTTAAATGATTAATTGGAATTACTCGATCATCATCTTCATCATTATCGCACACTGTTGAGCATTTGTCTTCTCTCTGATTGAGAAGGGGTTTGCTCATAGTCTACCACGCTGACCAAGAACGGATTGGCCGACTTCACTCATCTTAGCACCATCTTAGAGAACATTATGGAGCTCTCAGGCATGCAGGTTTCCTCACAATAATTTCCTTCACCCTTAAAGCAGGGGATATTTAACTGCTTAAACACGCCTTACTCCGAAAAGTTAGAGCTGCCTGCCCGGGATCGAACCGCCGATCTCCGGAAAAGGAGGCCTACACGACGTCTGAACCACTGGACTATTACCGCATTTAGTTGATAGTAGTGACCACATGTATTAGATTATACCTACCTTAGCTTGTATACTATAATTATATTTTTATTAAATTTTTGTTTTTGTAGGTCGCAAATACGCCATCTTGAAACTGAAGATTCTGCTCTCGACAGTCTTGCGAAACTACAAAATGGTGTCAAACATCACTGAAGATCAATTCGTCCTCCAAGCAGACATCATTCTGAAGAGAACCGATGGATTCAGGGTTCAAATCGAACCCAGACAGAGAGTCCCGTCCTCGGCCTAAATTACCTACCTTTAAAATGTGGTCCAAAGCTCACAACTAAAATATGTGACGGAGAAGACTTTGAATTAAACAAGATTCTGGCAAGCATACCAAGCTTATTATATAAAAATAGCAAGCCGAAATGTTTGGGTTAATAGATATAATGATATATAATTGTATATTTTCCTAATATAGAATACATGTCATTGTGTTAATAATAATTGTATATAATACTGCGTTGTCGTACGAATGTTTGATACTTAATTTAATATTTATAATAAATTATTATATTATTGTGGGCATGCTCAAGAAAACTCGGAACTGGGGAATATATTGTCGCCTAGTAACAATTTTTATATTATGTATAAGTAGCTAGACTTTACACCATAATGATACATTATAATATTTAAAATCAATATTATGTATCTGATACGTATAATTTTATATGAATACCTAGACAAGTATATGTTTTTTTTTTTTAATTTATATAATATGAGAAATACCAAATAAATATAATTGTATAGCGTTTATACATGGATAGTGAAATATTGTATAAATTGTAATATTATAATATACTTATGTATAAAGCGATCATATAGTAACAATTCTTATGTTGTAAATTGGTATTTAACATACATATTTTAAATACTTAACGTCATAAATTGTGTTAAAGATATTTATTTGTGGATTATAATATTTAATTTATATAATCGTGAAGTAGTTGTACCTATGCTTATTTATTATTAATTGGTCACCCTAAGAGCTCGTTCACACAAGCTGCGTAAGCATTGCGTAAGCGTAAACGTAGCGCGTACCGCGCGTAACGTAGTTGTAATGTATGGAACTATATGAAACATCGCATACCGCTTGCGTGGCGTGAACGTTCACGTAGATATGTAATGCGTGCAGTTACTTCTATGGGTTTACGGGCGTCACTACGCACATGTCACGTGCTGCATACGCAATTGGTGTGAATCGACTTTCAACCTGTCGCGTTCTATAGATAGGTATCTGTTATTTTATGAATATACAATCAATTTATACAGAATATTTTTTTATACTATTAATTACTAAATATTCAGCCACGAGTCTAGAATTTGTTTTAGATAACATTCAAAACACACATTATTGACATGAGAAATAAATAATTCTGCGCCATAGAATTTTCATACCATTCAAAATTAGACTACATAAAAATTGAATTCAGACTTTATTTTTTCATCAAGTACCTATTCAAAAAAAAATTGACGCATCTCATATCCGCATAGTCGCGGAAATAAAGCTGGCACGCGCGAATCAAATAAATAAATAATTATAGACTATTTTCGGGTCGATTTACAATTTTAATTAGTTGATTAATTATAAATTCGAATTAAACACGTGCCACACCAAGGCAAGGTAGTGCCACATACTATTATTGTATTCTTTGGCCACACTATAAAAAAAATTTCGCGGTCAACGAGCTGAGTGAACCACTGTGAGTGATGTGACACGTACTGAACCACGGATAGCGCCACGTGACCATTTACATGTCATTACCTAAAAAAAAAGATTCCGACGAATTGAGTACCTCCTCGTTTTTTCAAAGTCGGTTAATTATATTTGTTGTACTTATAGCTCAAGTTCGTCCATATGTCTATACCATAGAGTGAGGGTCCAAGCTGATATCAACGGTACTGAACTTTTCATTTTATATCAAGAAAGTTTAGGTTTATTTATTTACTATTGATTATCATGATACTAGATCTGTTATCTGTTCAGGCGTTTAGAAGTTTTATTGGATTCAAGAATTGAACAAATGCATTACCTACATACGTGCATACATGAACCCTAAAAACATTACGCTCCTTTTTTTGTATTTGGGCAGTCGTGTAATAAAGAGGTAAAGTTTGTAATATTGGATATAAGGTGGATCTTCAGAACTAATGATCCAATTTAAAAAAATTTTTCACTGATTGATATCTACTACATTATCCCTGAGTGCTATAAGCTGTAAATAAGTAAGTAAGTGTAAGTAGGGGTAGGTAATATTCGGAAGTCGGAACTAATGATCCAATTTCGAAAATTGTTTCACTGATTGAACATTATCCTTGAGTGCTATTGGCTGTAAATTAGGTATATCCATGGTATATCTAAAAATCTAGAAATAGTAAGTACTTAGTGTGAGGAAAAGAGTCTGAAATTTTACTAAAATTGATATTTTGATTTAATTTGTCGATTCCATGGAAATTTTACATCTAAAATCCTTGTTCAACATTCGATATCAAGACCTTGAACTTACATCAAAATAAACATTAATGTAGAAGAAACTATACTAATACTACATAATAATATACTAATGTAATTATTATTATTATAAAATATATATAACAATTTGTTAGTTTGAGTGTAGGAGGCAATCTCCGAAACTAATGATCTGATTCAGATTTTTTTTCACTTAGTTACTTAAATATTACGTGGCTGAAGTCACGGAAAAAAAACTAGTATTTTACAAAAATAACGTTAATAATAAACGGTTTAATTATGTCTTTTTGGTCTTAAATGTAATAAAATAATTAATTACTTACTTCACCACCATGGTGGAAACAGGAAATAACCCAGCAAAATAATAACAGCTTGGGTTGAACTTCTGTCTAATAACCAATTGTAATAAAAACAATTAAAAAGATACTTATGATTCTACAGTCATATACCTACTATACTTGTTATAATAATAATTGTTAGCCATACATGAATAGGCATTAATGTAGGTTAACAATTATTATTTATAATAATTATTAATATTAAAGCTCTCAAACTAATAATTTGGTATCTTTCGTGAACTCGCATTACTGATAGGTATCAACAATATTACTTATTGATCAATAATTCCATTAGAATTGATTAATTGCAATTCAAATTGATTCATAATATTCACGTCGACTATCGACTCCAACAATGTCATATTAATAAAATAGGTGCAATGCTATTACGGGTTTTACGAGTGGTAAACATCGATATTAAGAGGGCTCACTCCGTCACTCGTTTCCACTTGTTTCATACAATCGTAGTTCCAATTTCATTTGAATATTAAGCAACCAAAGTCCATGAAATTTTGCAGACATATTCTAGAAACTAATATCTATGTCTGTGGTTTTCCAGATTTCTGTTAAAATATTCGGTTTCAAAGTTACGCGGTCTTTAAAATTTTCATACAAATCTTTGAGCCCATGTAATTTTAAAACTACATATTTTTAGAAAAATCTAAAACACCACAGACACAGATATTAGTTTCTAGAATATGTCTGCAAAATTTCAGGGACTTTGGTTGCTTAATATTCAAATGAAATTGGAACTACGATTGTATGAAACGAATGACGGAGAGAGCCCTGTTAAGACATCGTTACGACGTATAATAAGTTTATACAGGGTGTGACTAGAACGCTAGCAAAAATGAAGATAAGTGATAGAACTGATGATTACTGATAAGATACAATAAAAAAACTACGACAAAAAAAAAATCTGTTTTTTAAAAGTAAATAAAACATCTGACTGATGCTAGAGGTCAACGAACGTTCCGTAAATAGGTCACTCGAAGTCAATGCCGCGTCGTAGGTGGGGCATTAACCCGAGTTTTGCACGCTATACAATGCGAGTTTGGTTATTGGCATTGGATTGTGTTAAGGTAGGTTTAATAACGCTAAGTTTTTGCTAACGTTCTGGTTACTTCCTGTATAATACAGACGATCTTCATTTGGTCTGTAACCCGAATGCAGTATGGATGCATTACGGCCGCCCATCGATGTATATGGATTAGCCTTTCCCATACAATTCCGTCCGCAAAAATACGCTTGAATCTTACGTCATCGTCATTGACAAAGTCAAGAGACTTTTGCAAATTCTCTTGACTTTTTGAGCTCGTTTTTTATCTTCGAATGGCCCATCCATATACATCGATGCGGCCGCCTGACTAGCAACCCGCGTGCAGTCGGTGCGTGCAGCTCACACTGTGTCTCCGTTTCTATACTTTGTTCAAGGAAACGAGCTAATAGTAAAGAAACCATTCATTCATTGGTTGCAGATAACGGGCGTAACGCACGTTCACGTTGCGTCGAAAATGTCAGTCTTAAATGTCTCTGGTGTGGCGTGGGTGTCGTGATTATACTCTAGGTCTAAGTTTTTGATTTTAAGTTGACCCTTGTTTGGTCACTGGACTGTATTCTGTTCATTTCTCGGACCGATTCTCGTTATATTATTGACATGGATTGCGCACTGGACTATTCCCTACCTTTCGATGTTTTTTTTACTGTAACTTACAATTACGGGCGAAGGCACGGGCAAAAGCTAGCAACCTTTAAGGTGTTTTGTAGTGAGCAATATAAATGTAACCTTACATTTTTTAGGGAATTACACCCACTGACCAATCACAATCATAGTGCGTCCTTTTCACTTCCATACAATTGTGCAAGAGAGCGCCCTATGTTAGCTCGGCTCAGTGAACAAGGTGCACGCCAACTGCACGCAGACGGCGCAGTCAGTGATAAAGACCAGCCATTATCAAATCTTATTCACTTATAAAGCTTGTTTCAAACTTGTTTCCGACTGACAAAATAGTCCACAGTCCAAATCATAACACAAACTAAGCAGCAACAGCTCATTGCTATGAAACAGTTCGCATAGCTGCCAGTTGTTTCATATATTACACCTGTAAAAGAAAACAATTAATTATTAAGCTTTAATTAATGCTTTAATGCTTTAATTTATTAATATGAAAGTCTTGTTTTCCCTGTTAAATTTTGATTATATACAGAGATATCTTACATCCTAGGGAAGCAAAGACTACTTTTGGTGGCGGAAAATCAAAGATTTCCTACGGGGTTCTTAAAAACCTACATTCATGAAGTTGCAGATGTCATGTATTAATTTGTAGTTGTAATCATAATATTTGTGTATCAAAAATATGATATAATCATTGGAGATATATACAGCAAGGCAGTTTATATAAGCTCACCTATTAACGGATCAGTTATAAGCATCAGAAATCCAGAAAATAATATATGTAAGGCCAATGCAGCTGGAAACCTGTCAGGTGCTGCTGCCACCAGAACTAAGGGAAACAGCACTTGCACTGAGCACCGGACCAAACCTGACACTGCTGTTATTGATGTGACAAAAATCAGGTTATCTGAACATATCAACGCTGAAAAAGAAATAGAAAATTATTTTAAACATACAGACGCGGTTCAAATGTTTCAATATGCTGTACTAATTACAACATATTAAATACACATAAATATAAGTGAACAATTTAGTTGAATTTTATAGTTAAATTAGCATAATACGGGTACAAGAATAAGGTCAATCATTAATTAATTATTATTTTTGTGTTAAATATACAAAAACTTTTGTAAAAAGAAGTTTTTGGGATTTTTTAATAAGAAAATATTAGAAATTGTAAATTTTTTTTTTTTACAGAACCGATTTTGAAAATTCTTTCACCGATACAAAGCTACATTCTTCCTGAGTGATATAGGCTATATTTTATTTTCAAGCCGGGGCGGCTCCCTATTTAAATAATTTTCAGTATGTCAAAAATTGAAAAATTCATATTTGTTATTATCATATTTATTCAATTATATATTGATGACAATATGTCATCAATACAAATTAATAAATTAACAAAAAAAAATGAATAAATGTAATCAAAATGTCAACATATAAAGTATAACATAACATTATTGCAAATGTTGCAGAAAAAAACAGAGTAATAAGAACGAGGTACCTACCTATTCGTAGGACCATGGTGATACATGTACCGTAGAAGAAAAGGGTTTTACTATCTACAGTGTAAAAATAAGTAAATACTGCAAGACCGAATCTTGCTAGAAGATCTGCCACGGCGCCTATCATAACGCATGTAGCCACTTGCATCTGAGAAAAAAATTAATTAAGTACGTAGTTTCTTGAAAATCTGTTACTGTTTTACTGTGCACTAAAATTACTCTCACTTATTGGTCAACAATAAAACAAAAACAATAAACTGTAAAAACACTCCTTAGAAGATTAACTACGTTAATATTTTTGACATGACATGATACTTAAAAGCCGCAAATTATAAGGAATAACTAAATAACTTTGCAAAATTCTATAAAGATATTAAGTAGATAATTAAATACTTATAATTTGCCTAGCATCAAAGCTTGATGATTACAATCGTTATGGTTGCAATAATTATTTTCTTATTGTCTGATAATAAAATCAATCACAACTAGCTAAAATGTATAGTTATATGAAGAATATCACAAATTCAGCCAATTACAATAATTGCCATTATAACTTTTATTTTAACTTTCCAGACTTACTATACACATAGAAATAAATAAGAACATCTAGAAAAAACTTTCAACCATATAACTGTTATTGTTACCTCTGTATATCCATACGAAAATAACAACATAGGTTCCATTGCCAAATACGTCACATCAGATACAAAAGCGAAACCAAGTCCAATCAAAGTGCTCACGAAACGAGGATCTTTGAGCAAATCTAGCTCGACATTGTCGTATATTACTTTCCTGAAATAATAAGGGTCATAAGATTATTTTTAGGCATGTAGGTAATTTGTACACTCCATTATTGTGTGTTATAAAAAGTAATACACACACGAACAAGTGACGATCAGCAAGACTCGAAGCAGGCGCTGCGGCTGAATTTTGCAATTTTGCAATACCTACTTAATGAGAATAAATGTGACTGAGGACGTTAGCAGAAGTCAAATCAAATATTTGTCGAATTCGATCGATATGATCGAATTGGCCGAATCTGGCAGACTTATTTTCAGTTTTGAAAAACGCATTATGTATGCTTCTTGTGCTTCTTCCAGCACTGGTGATAATTTGGCCTTCAACTGGTCTTGCAAATCGACTCTTGTTTTGGGATCTACATTAAAATGATTGACTCACATTATGCTTTTTTGAATAGACTTGTGATGGCCCGCATTAGTCTTTACTTCGACGATATTCTCATCACCTGGTAACATTTTTATTATGGATTCATCATAGGTATCACCTTTTAATTTGACTTTTTTGGGACTTTTCGATTCACAATTTGGTGAAAGCTCTGAAAAATGTTTGTGATGATGAAGATATGGAGGCACATACAAACGACACTTTAAGCAATGATAAATAATGAAATGTAATGAAAAAAGCACGTTGTGATAAACATTAGACGAACACAGCCCATTTAGTTGCGAAATTCCGGTAGAATTTTTTGCAAACTTCATTATTTTACATGACTAAGTAAGTTAGAAGTAGGTAAGCTTATATTATTAGCATCGTTTCACAAAAATCTGATCAAAATTCGCACTCGATGAAAAAGGTGCTACGATAAAATTTTAAATTCAATTTTTCTTAATGTTTTTTTTTTGTTTCTGTTAAAATTTTAGCTGTTTCTGTTACTTTACTTTTTCTGTTGTTTCTGTTATTTTATTTATTAGTTTCATACATTTTTTGGATTAACTTACCAATTTCAGGACATCCTGGTATTTTTATCATATGCCATTCAACTGGATGCATAACTAGCACCGCAAACACCAAATGGAGATCCAGAGCCATTATCAATGCGAGGGTCCATCTGAATCCGTACTCGGACAGTAGGAAAGTCACCAATATAGGAAAGGTCATTGAGGCCATACTGCTCATAGTTTGATTGGCACTCATCATGGCTGTGCGTTTTTTTGTAAAATAACAGTTGAACGCTGTAAAACTGACTGGTATCATTACACCGAATCCTGCACCTGCAAACCAGAGAACATATCAATTAAAGTAGGTACATGTATGTTAAGTAAAAGAAATAAGAGTAATGATATTCACTTAATATTATATAGTGGGAATAATGTTATAGGGTCAGAAAACTCAATGTTCACTGGGGTTCGCAGATCTACACAATTCAAAATATACCTACTTATTATTGCAACTGAATTCAAACGTAGTTTTGAAAAGTAAAGCAAAGACATACCTAATCATTTATTTAGTATTACTATATCCAATTTGACATACACAAACACAATTTTTTTTACAGTAATTTAATAATGCTAAAAATGTGTATACACATACAAGTTTGACCAAAGACAGACCTCACAAAAGTTAAAATGAGGGTTACCTATTAGAAATCTGACTTTTTACAAAGTATGTCACTCCTTACCTCTTATAACTCCAAATGTAAACACAAGTTGATATGTCCTTTCGACGAATATAGTCAAGATATCTCCTAATACGAAAAGTCCAGCTCCAACCAAACCAACTTGTCGAAATGAATATTTCTTGAGGGCAATCCCGCTCAAAAATCCTGAAACAAAAGCATTTGATATAATGATCCAACATTTTAAATTAGGAAGACAGAGGCTATAATATCATCAGTCATTAGTCATCTCATCACCAAAGTTTGATAGCTGCAGTATGACCATCGTTATTACTTCCGCTCAGCTGACACATTTCTGCTATTAGATAAAATGTACTACCACAAATTCAACCAATAATATCAATAATTGCTGTCCTTGCCCACTTAGCGAGTTTTTACTTCTTATACAGGGTGTAACCAGGAGACTAGGAAAAACTAAGACATGTCGTAGTACTGATAAGATACCATAAAAAAAATACGAAAAAAATCTTACAAAATCCTGTATTTTTAAAAGTTCACAATATATTGCAAATAAAATATCTGACTGACGCTACAGATCAACGAAAATTCCGTAAATAGATCACTAGAAGTCAATACCCCATGGTAGGAGGGCATTGACCCGAGTTGTGCACTCTATACAACGCAGATAGCTAATACCTACCCTGAATTAACACATAGATTCTACTAACGATGCTTTTTATCAGGAAAATCAAAGAATTCCCGCGGTATTTTTGAAAACTTATTTCAACGAAGCCGAAGTCGCGGGCGTCATCTAGTTTCTTAATACGATAATTTAGCTTCCTTCATGATATTGATTAACTGATAGTGTAAGAACCGGTGGTCTATATTTATTATTATTTCCTTCAAAATATAAAATAATTTATGATGCCCACCATTTCGTCCGATTGTATTTATATTTTAAAAATCCCATGGGAACTCTTTGATTTTCCAGGATAACAAGCCTATGTCCGTCTCTAACGCAGTCTTATGCCCAAGATGTATTTCCGAGTGCAATTAAGTTTTTAAAATCCTGCGGAAATCCATTATTTTGTGTATTATGTAGGTATATCTGCATCAAACATCAAAACAGATTAAAAGGGTGGGTCGTGAAAAGCTAACAGGCGTCAGGCACACTTTAGCATTTATAATTTTAGAATGGATATGGATTTATTAGTGCAAGGTATCAACTCGATTTTTCAACATCCATAATAATAATCTTTAACTGAGAAATAAACGTGATAGTTTTTGTTCCACTTTTCCTCGATTGGGTTATTTTACGATTAAAAATCAGCCCTCTGAGGTACACATTAACTAATTAGTATCTCAAGGCTGAGTAGTATTGACTTATTCCAACCGTGGACTCTCTGACTGCATTGTATCGTATAGTATATTATAGAGGTTGTTGCTATCAAATGTCATATGTAACCTTATCCTTTATTGGACTTGGCATTGTTACTATCTAAATATCGGTCAAACTAATAAACGATATAGATGAATGGATTTGCCATTGGCAATCATAAATCGGCTTCTTCTACTCAATCATCTTTAGATTACTTTAAGATAAAGGACTGTACAAAATCAATTGTGGTCATAAACGTGAGCCTTGATGTTCGACCTGATTTCGATGTAATTAGTGAACAAACCAATACTATTAAATTCTATTCTAAATGAATCGAGACAATTGTTGTTTGAAGTTGACAAACGATGACAGAATTATAATTGAAAGAATGCAGTCAATGGTTCTTCTTAGATTTTATTCGCAATCAAATCAATAAGCTAATCATTTGACAGCCATTTGGTCCGAGTTAGAAATCCATTATTTTGTCAGGGTAAAAATAATTTATCTACGTCTTTCTCCAGACACGTAGTGTTTAGGCTATTGTGCTTAACTTTAAAATCTATTGAATAGTTAAGGCGTCAAATACGAAATAGACATACTTTCGGAACTCGGATACATAATTTCAGCGACTTTTTAGGTCTATTATCGAGTAGGTACGGCAGTTTTATGGATTCATACTCCTAATTAATTTCAGCATTGGACCGGAATAGACAACGGCTGTTGCCTAGCATTACTAAGTACCTACGGAATAAATTGGTGTGAACGTTCCGCGTTTCAGATTCGATTTCTAGGTTGATCAATTTATGAATATACAGTGTCCAAATTAGTAACTGAATATTGATTTGTTGAGAGATTTCAAATCTGGATGATACCACCGCTCAATCGATTAGAAAGGCTTTATTCCTTCCAGGTTAAAGCGCCATTTTACATCAAGTGAGATCGCACTCAGTATTTAAGAACAAATAAAAAAAAATGATGTCTTGAAAAAGAATGGTAGGTAAATCTATCTACGCGTGACCCTCTTTATATAACTTATCCAACATCCAAAATTAATCAATCAGCCTGTTTGCGTCCACTACTGGACATAGACCTTCCCGAAAGCGCGCCATCATATACGATACTCCGCCTTCCTCATCCATCCAGTTTCCATTACCTTCTTAATGTCGTCAGTCGGGAGGTCGTCCCACACTGCATTTACTTGCATGTACCGCGATCTCCATTCCAGAACAAGTCTGCCTCAGCAGCCATCGGTTCTGCGACAGAACATCCATAATAGAGAAGATTATTTACCTGATACAGATAATGCTCCGTTATAAACGCCTATAACAAGGGGAAGACCGCTAGCACCATCTTGTTCTATGAAGAAACTGTTAAATAAGATCCCGAAGGCGTTAGATGATCCAAATCCCAACATCTGAAAAGAAGCATTTTGTCCTATTTACCATAGCTTACGCAAAAAGTATTAGGTATATTGAAAGTTGAAACCCTATCTTCTCCTCTTCTCTAAGCAGGACTAAAATAAACTCGCAATGTATTCGCTCATAAATTCAAAACTTCAATTTGTGGATGTCTGTGATAGATGCATTTGACGATTCAAAATCACACTAATATTATAAAGGCGAAAGTTTGTATGTGTGTGTGTGTATATGTGTGTGTGTGTGTGTGTATGTTTGTTACTCCTTCACGCAAAAACTACTGGACAGATTTGGCTGAAATTTGGAATGGAGATAGATAATATCCTGGATTAGCACATAGGCTACTTTTTATCCCGGAAAATCAAAGAGTTCCCACGGGATTTCAAAAAACCTAAATCCACGCGGGCGAAGTCGCGGCCATTGGCTAGTTACTTATAAAAGTTTAATTGAAAAAAGAAAAAAAATATTGGTATTATTTCTGTCTGTGGTAAAATTCCTGATATTCTTGATTACTTGTCCTGGATAGGACAAGTAATCTTATAAAGACAATAATTAAGAAATCTAATTAGAAAGAAAGATAAATAAAATAATCATATACACCCTCATTCCCCTTATCTGTACATAAATACTTCAACAAAATAATAATTATATTTTTTTGCCGTTTCTGTTACTTTATTTTATTTTGGTTGTTTCTGTTACTTTATTGTTTGTTGTTTCTGTTATTTAATTATTTGTTGTTTCTGTTATTTTATTTTATTGTTGTTTGTGTTATTTTAGTTTTGGACTTTCTGGTAATTTATTTATATAAACATTTTTTTAAATGTGATGTGAGGGATGTGAGTGAGATAAAAAATAATGGATTCATTTACGATTAGGTACGACAGACGGTCATCTCTGCGGTCAATTTAAATACCTACTGTCTGTTCAGTGCGGAAACAGATGCTAAAAATACCTCATTCTCCTACGTATATTAAGTAGTAAATCACCTGCAAAATTCTAATTTTAAATTATTATGTAATTAAATCGTAATTCTTTTATTTTTATCTCTTTTATTTTTATTTTTTATTATTATCTCCGAATCTACTTGTATTTTTAAAGTTTAATGATCTAGGCTGATTAAAAAAAACATTCCGAAGAATTGAAAACCACCTTTTTTTCCTTTTTTTAAGTTGGTTAATAAGATCTTTTATTTAATATGAAGTCTATCAAAAAGTCAAAATTCTTATAGTTAGTTGACTTACTATACTTAGGAGCCATCGATCATAACAACAAACTATTCCAAATTGAGAAATAGACTATATACTACATAATATACTTAGATATACTTACATACATTTTTTATTCAGATAACCTTATACTTAAGTGGTTTTTAAGTACAAGTCGGTTAAAAATAGAATTTCATGAGTAATTTAAATAAAATCTTGTAATTGACCATTTATACTTAAAAACAATAACAAAACTACTTTCTGTAACAAACTGTTATTATTATAATAATTGATTGAATATTTAAACAATTACATTAAATTTTACCTTATGCATTATAATTGTATAAGTACCTACCTAATAATTTACAATTCAAACATTTATCTTGAGATTGAAAATAGTAATTAAAATAATTAAAACAGAAGAAAACGACTATAATTATTTATTTTTTATCAACTACAAGAAGGACTAAGTAAATAATGTTAAATGTTAATCTTACAAAAAATTGCAATAGTTACAGATAAGTAAAGGTTAAACGATCAAGCTTATTTTAGTGACAACTAGCCGATGCCCGCGACTTCGCCCACGTGGATTTAGGTTTTTCGAAATCCCGTGGGAACTCTTTGATTTTCAAAGAATTATTCCTAGATGAAAAGTAGCCTATGTGCCAATCCATGATATTATCTATCTCCATCCCAAATTTCAGGCAAATCCGTCGAGTAGTTTTTGCGTGAAGGAGTAACAAACATACACACACACACATACATACACATACCCATGAACACAAACTTTCGCCTTTATAATATTAGTGTGATAGTGTGATGTGATAGTGTGAAGTGTGATAGTGTGAAGTGTGATGTTGTTTGATGATTGTTTTATCTCATACCTACATACTTAATCTGTATATTAAAAACCGGACCGACTGACTGATTGACTTATATTATATGACACAAGTATATTGTCAATTGACAATCTACCGTTTAATTATAATATCACTAGTGAGATTGTAATATCACGGCTTCGACAATATACCTGCGACCGGTTTTCGGTTAAGAATTAAAAAAAACACATTTCACGATTTTAGATTATCTACTACTACTATAAAGGAGTTAAAAAGGGGATAAAAGTTTGTATGAAAGTCCGATATTTTCAAGTAAAATTGGTATTTAGATTTTCCGTCACTATTGAAGAAATGTTTCAGGATTTTTGGAAATGCAACCCCATGCCGATTTTCTAAATTCCACCCGAGCGAAACCGGGGCGGGTCATCTAGTCACACTTCACACTAATATTATAAAGGCGACAGTTTGTGTGCATGTGTGTGTGTATGTTTGTTACTCCTTCACGCAAAAACTACTAGACAGATTTGGCTGAAATTTGGAATGGAGACAGATAATATCCTGGATTAGCACATAGGCTACTTTTTATTCCGGGAAATCAAAGAGTTCTCACGGGATTTCGCAAAACCTAAATCCACGCGGGCGAAGTCGCGGGTATCGGCTAATATCAGATAATTATTCAGATTTCAGAGACGTAATAAACTATATTTGTCTATTATAATCATCTAAATCCTTCTATAATAGACCTGTTCGTTGTATCTCTATACAAACAATTGCAGCAGATCTGTTAGCATTATCTAGATGGTACCTAGTTTATAGAAATTTAATCTACCTACTTTAATCTTCCACGTGAAATGCAGTTTATCTTTAAATTGAAATCAATTTCGCCATGAGAAGAATTTAAAATACTGACTTCCTAATTAGTTTGTATTACTTAATAAAGAATTAGGTTAAGCCAACCCCCAACCCCAACTGCGAAAGCAGTTGACTAATCCTCTTACTCGTAAGAGGTCGAGGTTCACAAATCCTATTTTAGCTATCAGTCGAAAGTTAAGGTGCATGACTACGGGTCTGCCCGCGAAATTCAAATTTAATTTGGAATTTCGCAATTTGTAAATTAATACGACAAAGTAGGTTTATGGCATTCTAATTCCGCCAATGGCAGTATCATCATCAAAGGATTAAGGTACATAAAAATCATTACTTGATAGTGTTCAGTTTAAGAAATTAGTCAAAATAATGAGTTTGACATGAGTTACTTACAAATTAGTAAGTTATACAGATACTATAACTAATTTCTTAAAATATCTTTCTTTATATTTATAAGGGAAAGCTGACAGCGGATGTCATCCGCTAAAAAGCTAGATTTTTGAAAATTCAACTCCTTAGGAGGTAAAATATGGGTTTGAAAGGGTAGTCCACGCGGGCGAAGTCGCGAGCATAAGCTAGTGTATATAATCTCAATACTGAACGGGTTGGGTTGTTTGGCATGCAGCGGATGTCAACGTCATGATTGCTACTTGACATGCTATTAAGACGTAGACATCCCCTAAGAAAGTATTTTTGGAAATTCAACCCCTAAGGGGGTAAAACATTAGTTTGCGCGGACGAAGTCACTGGCATAAGCTAGTCGCCTACATTTTCATAGTAATCAAAAAGTAATGATGTAGGTAATAAATCACTGCGAGCATTTCATTTGTGCTGATAGATTTATTAATGTTGAGGTTCAAATTTTTGCATTCGTCGCCCATTTATTTAGATCACACTATGTCACGTCACATGTCGAAAGAACATAGAATTCGTATATCATAACCCAGTAGATAGATACCATTACTATATAATAATACTATACAAGTGTAAATTAAAAATTTATAACACCCCCGACAAGTGAAGGTTACAGTAATTAGAAAAGAGCTGATAACTTTCAAACGGCTGAACCGATTTTCTTGGATTAAGTATAGTTAAAAACACTCTCGATCAAACAACAAAAACTAAATTAAAATCGGTAAATTAGTTTACGAGCTACGATGCCACAGACAGATACACAGATACACACGTCAAACTTATAACACCCCTCTTTTAGGGTAGGGGATTAAAAATAATGTGAAAGTGTGTTTGTTTGTTGGTTTGCCCTTCAAACACGTTGCAACGGAGCAACGGATCGACTGCTGTGGTTATAATTAGAAACTTGGAGACATAGGCAACTTTTATCCCGGTAAATCAAAAAGTTCCCAAGTGATTTTTAAAAACTAAATCCACACGGACGAAGTGGCGGACATCGGCTATCATCTATAATTAATCCATACTAATATTATAAATGCGAAAGTGTGTCTGTCTGTCTGTCTGTCTGCTACGTTTTCACGGCTCAACTGCTGAATCGATTTTAATGAATTTCGGTACAGAGTTCGCTTACATCCCGGGGACGGACATAGGCTACTTTTAATCCCGGAAAATTAAAGAGTTCCCGCGGGATTCCTAAAGACTTATCCACTTAACAGATTTGTATGAAAGTTACCGAAGTATCTTGCGTCCCTGTAATCGAAATAGGCAACTTTTTATCCCGGAAAATCAAACAGTTCCCACGGGATCTATAAAAATCTAAATCCAGGCGGACGAAGTCGCGGGCATCCTCTAGTATATTATAATTGTAAAAATATACCTATAAAATTAATTGTTTATACAAAGTTCCTAATACATACATCAGCAGTAAAATGTGTAGTAGGTAGGTGCCTACTTATGCAAAATCAGTGTTCACTTTGAATATATTCAAATCATTGGGTGACATATTATTATTACCAACATTTAGAGCGATTACGCACTCAAACGATCCGAATACGTTAAATACGGATATAAAAAACTCGGACCGAGTCCGGATATTGCTTCCGCAATAATCCGATCTCTGATCCAAATCCAAGCGATTCAGCAGTGGATTCAGCGGACTTCTTTATAAACGTTTGTATGTATAGATGGATGTATGTTTGTTACTCGCTCACGCAAAAACTACTGGACGGATTTGGCTGAAATTTGGAATAGAGATAGGTTATACCCTGGATTAACACAAAGACTACTTTTTATTCCGGAAAATCAATTTGTTCCCACGGGATTTTTAAAAACCTATATATCCACGATAACGAAATCGCGGGCATCAGCTAGTACCTATCTATACGTCATAATATATCCGATTTGAATCCGAGGCACATCCGATATATTTTCACGGATGACAGAGAGAACTCGGATGACAGAAGTCGGATCTAGTGCGTAGCTACCATACAAATAGTTCTATGACTACTACGGAACGTATCTATATTCACGAACTCGGATAGGATGCGTGCGTAACCGCACTTATTTTTATTTATCTGACCGGTTATTTAGTAGTCTATTATTAATTATTTTAAATGTGTACCTACTAAATAAATAATGGAAAAAAAGGAAACAACAAGAAAAGGACTGACAACTGGACGGATGTGGCTGTAATTTGGCATGCAGATAGCTATTATGACGTCTTTATGACGTATATATTTTTCGAAAATTCAACCCCTAAGGGGGTATAATAGGGTTTAGAAAATTGTGTAGTCTACGCGGATGAAGTTGCGGGCGTAATTTAGTCAATAATAAAAGCATCTATTAAAAAGACGAACATTCCTAATCCTTGCTGTTTGACTTCTATAACAAAATTATTACTTAGTGTCCAAACATTCTTTACGTAGACGTCAGCTACAAAAACTCCAATTCTATTAGATTTTAACTAGGCCTACCTTTTCTTTTAACGCTGGGAAATGCTTTTACACATCCCTCCCGGAAGCAGTGCAGATAAAACTAGACCTACCTAATCTTAGATCGCGTAGCCTTTTAAACTCATAAAAATTAGCGGTAAACCCCCACTAATTATAAAATAAACAATATTTTTCATTATTTTTACCCGACTGCGGCAAAGCCAAAAGGAAGGGCATGAAAGCCAATTAAGTGACATACAAACATACATTATGCATGTGTGTGTGTATGTTTGTATCCAGATACTGTGTGTTCCACCGTAGCGCCTAAACTACTGGGCTGATTTTAATGAATGAGGTGACAATCGATTCGTCGTAAAGGTCCGGGTGACATAGGCTACATTTTATACGAAATTACCTAACGGATGTTACATAAAAAAAAAAGTGAGGGTCTCCAAAAACTTTTTTTTTGCTATTGTATTGAGTGGGGTGTCAAATGAAAGAGAAGAAAATTCTGAGTTCTTAAATATAAATGTCCTACAACATTAAAATATACCAAGCGGGAGAAAAACAATTTTTCTATAATATTTCAGCGTTTATTAAGACGATCGCAGTCGGGTTTTAGTTTTCAACTTTATATTGTTTAAATACTCGTAGTAATCACATCAAGTGGCGCTACGTGGTCAAATCTACGTAGTAGCCGGCCATAACCTTGGCAATACATATCCGATTGACAAGGAAAGCCGATATTCTTACATATAGCTGGAATGAGTAATTAAAAACCTACTTTGCATCCTATTCAGAATATTTGTATCAATGAAATATGCATAACGTGTTTTCATCGGCGACATCTGCTCAGAAATTACGGAACTAATATATTCCTCTCGATTCTTGATGTCATATTAATAAATCCTAAAATACCTTGCCTATCAGCCCTTCAATACAGAACAGAATTTAAAAAATCTATAGAGTGAGCGTACTCTGTTTCTGATATACCTACAGTAACGATCATCCGCAGTAGACCATTGCAAAAAGCGCATCTTAGTTGGTAATGTCAAGCACGATAACCACAAGTTGCGTTGGTAACAGATTCCCCACTCGCCGGCGCCCAATGACGCACCCCATGTTAAAAATATGCAGGATAGTTAAGCGGTTTATAATTTCTATAATGTCGAAGAACAGGAGAGACTGAGATGAAAATGAGAACTTTCGTTTAACTTTATGACTTTTCTTAATATTATCTGAGTGTAGGTAGCTTTCTGTTTATTAAGGACCTCAGCTAAAAATGAATTTCATTCCATTTTATTCCAATTACTTATTAATTTACTAGCTGATGCCCGCAGCTTCGCCCGCGTGGATTGGTCAGATCCCCTGCAGCATCAGGATTGAGGAGTTGGAATCCAAATTTTTTATGAAACAATGTCGCAAAGTTCCTCTATCGATTAAAAAAAAAATACCCAAATCGGTTCAGAAATCTCAGAGATTTCGGTGTACATAGGTAGAAAAACACAACTCCCTTTTTGAAAGTCGGTTAAAAAAGTAGCCTATGTTACACCCTGGTCAATCCTCTACTTGTCTGTGAAAATCCCGTTAAAATCGGTTCAGCCGTTTCAAAGATTAGCCTTTTCAAACAGACAGACAGACAGACAGACAGACAGACAGACAAAAATTTTAAAAACGTGTGATTCAGTTAAGGTATCCTTCAAATAACCCTATGAGCTTAATATGAGGTAGTTATTTCGAAATTACAGACAGACACTCCAATTTTATTTATTATTATTAATTATTAATTTATATGTTGGTGATAAATAATTTAATATAGGTAATTTATTTAATGCCAGTGCGCTAATTATTGTAATGTTTATAAAAGATCCGCAAAAACATTGTTTTGTGCAGATAAAAAGTTTGACCCATTTCTTTTAACCATAATTATTATGCTCAAACAATATCCAGGTAAAGTATCTTGTTTTAGGTTTTGATAACAGAAATAGGTAGGTATCCTCGGTTAGTAACCTAAGATAAAACTGATAACGTAGAAAGCTCTAGACTGTACGTAAACAACGACTTTCTATATAAGGGTAGGGAGAAATATAGTATTGTTTTTGAGTGCTAACTGCAAATAGCCCTATCCTTGGTTGGTTGGTTAATAGATTAAAATTTTCATCATCATTATCAACGGATAGACGTCTACTCTAGACATATTAAGTCTCCTGTAGGGACTTCCACTCGCCACGGTCTTGCGCCGCCTGAATCCAGCGGCTCCTTGCGACTCGTTTGATGCCATCTTGTCTACCTAGAGGGAGGTCTTCTAACGCTGCGCTTTCCCGTGCGAGGTCGCCATTATAGCACCTTGGGACCCCAACGTTTATCAGTTTTTCGAATTAGAATATTATTATATCTACTGCCCTCCCTATTGCCACTTCAGCTTGCACGCGACCCGTTGAGCTATATCAGTTAATCTGGTTCCCCTACGGATCTCCTATATATGTTAGTGGATATTTTTTGCAAATGTCAGATTCTTTATAATTTATAATGGTAAACTTATCAACGCACAGCTCAAACTACTGGACGGATCGGGTTGAAAGGCATGTATGTGGATATCTGTTATGTTATGACGTAGACATCGGTAAAAAAATTTAGAAAATTTAACCCCAAAAAGGTAAAATAGAGATTTGTTATATTAAATACATGTTAAAATACTCACGAAAGTAAATCCAACGCCAATGCATACCACATAGCCCCAACCCCCATCAGGAGGCTGAAGGGCTTTCTTGTTATCCTTCAAATTATTTCCTTCAAGATGTGCGTAAGCTTCATCCATCTTTAAAATTTCAAATTCCCGAAAAAACACAACACTGCCTGATTAATTGCTTGAATAAATAAATCAAAAAATAACTGACTATGCTATTTTTTATAAAGGCATTTTAGACTGATTATACAGTTAATAGGATTTTTTATTGCAACTGTACGTAAAAAGTTACATGCCGATGTATTTCTTTTGTTGAGGACAACACGCGCCAATAACAGCCAGCCCGCTTCTGCCTTTACGATATTGGTGAAGCGAAATAAGGCTGCGATTCATTGAGCTTAATATTACTTATAATTTGACGACCTCCGTGACGCGGTGATGAGCGCTGTGGTCTTATACGTGGCTTCGATTCCCGATATGCAGGGGCGCTATGGGAATTTAAGTAAGTATAATTTCAAAATTATCGCTGGTCTGATCTAGTGGGAGGCTACGGCCATGTCTAGTTACAAAGCTATGCCGCCAAGCAATTTCGCGTTCCACTACGTTGCTGCATGGTAACTTATAAGGGGTATGGGTTTAATGAAAACTGCCATTCCCCTCCCAAGTCAGCCCGCTTCAACCTTAGACTGCATCATCACTTACCAGTTTATCACCAGGTGAGATCGCAGTCAAGGGCTTACTTGTAACTGAATAAAAAAACGTCATACAACCTTGACTCTTGGAGTTTATTCTCGATACCTGCAAGATTACCATATGGAAGCCTCAATAGCTTCTGGTTTTGGCGAGGACCGCCAGGATCTCATTCAAGCGTAGACGAAGCGCGTACCATTGCGTTGTAATGTATGGAACTGTATGAGTGCTATTATACAGATATGGTATACCGCTTGCGTGGCGTGGACGTTCGCGTAGACGTAATGCGTGCAGTAATTATGCCTACGGATTCACGCGCGTCACTACGCGCGTGTCACGTGTGTAAGTGCTTGGTGTGAATCGGCTTTTAATGCTATTACAGCCACAGATTGAAATAAGTAGAAACCAAAGTTGACAACTTGGTTTGTGTGTCAAAATTAAATATGGATTGATGAAGAACTCAGTGTTGATTTAGCGCAGAATACCACGGTATTTTAGCATATTAACGATTGAACAGTACAAAGAGACTGTTGAAATTCTAATAAACTGTCTCGGATGCTCTTAATAACCATCTTAGAGCGGAATTAGGATCCAAGATAAACAGTTGCTCGGATAGGATCGGGATGTAATTGATCTTAAGTTCATGCTAATAGATTGTGAGCATTAGACGGAATTTGCTGTGTACCTCTTGAGACCTGGACCTCTAATTTCATGTCGGTTGAGCCATAAAAAGGTAACAAAACAAATAGTAGGTACCTAGTTACTGAAATAGATATATAGGTATTAATTAGGTAGGATTTTGATAGACTCAACATGACTAGGACTGTAGTTATGGTAGTAAAGGTAGGCACCAAAGTATAAGCCATTTTATTCAAAGTAAGGTACCTACCACCTTACACTTTTTTATTGTCAATTGATGAATGTGTAAGGCATGCTGGTTTTCTCCCGATGATTTTAAAGTAAAGATAGATACCAGTAGGTACTTGTTTAATTAACAAACTTTGCTGATTGATATTTAATTCAAAAATCGTTTATGGCTTCTAAGCCAACTTAAGTATTCGTAATTCGTAGGCATAGTTTTCATTAACAAAAAACCGGTAGTAGATATTAGATACCTACCTAGCAGACAGTTACATCAGATTGCGTAACAGTCTGATGACTTCAGTCATTTAGAGCCTCAATAGCTCAACCGGTAAAGGAGTGGACTGAAAACCGAAAGGTCGATGGTTCAAACCCCGCCCGTTGCACTATTGTCGTACGAGTCCTAGCACAAGCCTGACGCTTATTTGGAGAGGAAAGGGGAATATTAGTCATATTTTAACATGGCTAATATTCTTTTTTTTTTAAAGTCTAGGCTTTATTACCCATTATTACAAATGCGAAAGTGTTGTTGGTTTATTGGTTTGTGGATATGTTATTCAATCACGCCACAACGGAGCAACGGTCGACGTGATTTTTTGAGTACCTAGGTCTCTTTCTATAATTGAAGACTTGGGAAGTGGCATAGGCTACTTTTTATCCCGGAAAATAGTCCCGAGTTCCAACGAGATTTTTGAAACCTAAAACCACGCGGATCAAGTCGCGGGCATCAGCTAGTAAATACCTACTGATAATAGTGCATTGAGAATAATAATGAGAGCCTCGACAGCTTAACGGTTAAAGAAGCGGACTGAAATCCGAAAGGTCGGCGGTTCAACCCCACTATTGCACTATTGTAGTACCCACTCCTAGCACAAGCTTTACGCTTAATTGGAGGGGAAAGCGGAATATTAGTCAGCATCATAAACTTGGCTAATAGTAATATTTTGAAAAGCAAAATATAATTATGATTCATAGTTTCTGCTTTCAAGAAGTCAATTGAAGTGGTCACTCATTCGTAATGGCAATGAAACCGATGAAAATACAATAAGTTAATCCTCTTAAATATACCAAGGTACTAACTACGTTAAAAGTATCTACCAAGAATTAAGGCCTAGTGTCCAGTAGCGTATTGATATATATGTATTTAGAAGCATGAAGCATTATCCTGGTCCCTTTTGGATGCGTCCGAGGGGAAGACCAGTGTTCGGGCCGGTGCGCCCCGGTAACATGGCTAATAATTTCTCTTTGGAGATATTGTTGGCTATGGCTAATGACCTGGCAGGGAGGCAGGTTTCTCCGCGTGTCCCTATGACTAGCAGAGGGCACAGTGGACGAAGCGTAGGACGGGACACGGGCGACGTGCGCGTCCCAGGGTCGGGGAACGCACTTCGTTGGTGCGTCCCGGAGGTGCGGTGGTGGGGACCGAGCAGGTCCCCAGTGGAGGGTCTGCCTCGGCAGACGTCGCTGGCTGGGTTGCGGTTGTTGGCTTCGGCCGTTCCCGTGACCCAGTCGCCAGGCGACGCGCAGTAGCGCCGCTGGGGTTTAGTGGGTATTCCGATCGCCTCTCGGCCGGTGAGTCCCACATACCCTCCCTCCGGGGGGGATGCGTAAATGCATTCCCCAGCGTCAACAAAAAAAAAAAAAAGCCTAAGGGGCCAAGTCCAAATCTCAAGAAACCCTTTTTAGTGAAATCCAAAGTCAGGTTAAAAACTATTGCTGGGTAAGTACCTAATTAATGTTGAATGCCCTCCTATTGCAGTTGATTGCAGCCAAGCGCTATAGTCTATAATATAATTAAAAAAAAAACCCTACCTTTAAGGATAATTTCTGTGTAGGTACTTAAAAAAAATATCCCAGGGGATATTAGGACCTGCAACCGGTCCTGATTTTAGAAGTTGCATAAGTCCGCAGACCACTAATATAATTTTTTTATACCTACTGCGATAATCCTGAATAAAGGAATTGCTGTTTACAGCCCGCTCACCCAGGGTTCGATCCCGGGACATGCACCTCTTAACTTTTCGAAGGTGCGTTTTAAGAAATTAAAATCACTTGCTTTAACGGTGAAAAAAAACATCGTGAGGAAACCTGCATGCCTGAGAGCTCTCCATAGGCGTATAAAGTCTGCCAATCCGCACTTAGCCAGCGTGGACTATTGGACAAACCCTTCTCATAATGAGGCAAACCGTTCTCTGTAGTGAGCCAGCAATGGGTTGATCTTGATGATGGATAATAATATCAACAGCATGGTCCATTAATATAGTACGAAACTAGGTAGGTAAGTTGCCAGCGAATTCTTCCACGTGGACATAGGTTTTCTAAATACAAGAACTTTTAAGTTTATACAAACACACATTTTCTGATTCGTGATATTTAGCGTATGGATGTAAGAGTTCCAAATAAAACAAAATATTTCCGGTAGGTAACCAATAAGTACTTTTAATAGATATTAATATAAGTTCATTTCTTTTATAAAAAGTCTTGCTAATTTTACAATTTTACAGGAAGTATTACAGTACCTTATTATAGTATGTACTATTTAAAAACAATTACAAATACCGAAATTTGCCTTCGTGTTCCAACTCTGTAAGGGTGCGTTCCCACTGACGTGGAGCTGGGAGTGGAGCGGAGCGGACTGTGAATTGGCCAATCACGCATCAGTGGAAACTGCGTGATTGGCCAATTCACGATCCGCTCCGCTCCACTCCGCTCAGTTTCGCGGCAGTGGAAACGCACCCTTATACATCATCTCTAAACTAAATTGACAGGTCTTAATGTAATGCTATCCTTTTCCGCACGTAATAATGTGAAAAGAATAGCACTATATTTTAGATTTTAAATTCAGTTTGGTTTAGAAATTACGTACCTACGACCGAATAAGCAATATTGTTAGGTATTATATCACCAAGTTATAAATGAACATTACAGAGAACAAGGAAGCAACTGTCTTAAAAATCATCACATATTTATTCCATTGCTAATTGTAAGACCAAGTAATTATTCCGAAGGCAAAGTAGGTACAGATGGTCAAAAAATATTGCGATTTGGTACACAAAAAACGTTATTAAGTACCTATGTTATACCTATTCTCACACAATACGTATTTAAGTTAATATCACTAGGCTCAGAATTAGGAATTACAATTTATTCAATTACTAACGGCTCTTATTTTTCCTCAGGTCAACTTGCACCAATCTTTTAATTGTGTCTAAGTTTTCTAACCCTATTCTTTTTTATCAACCCTGGAAAAAAAATAACCATAACAGTTAAACTTTGATAAGATTAAACAGTTTGGTGCAAGTGGGCCTTAGCCTCTGCAGACAATCTATTTACTTAATTTTTGTCACATTTTCACTTCGCCATTCTTAGACAAAAATGGAACATTTTGTTTTAGGTATCTAATCTGTCTACCCTTTATGTATGAAAACCTAAAGACGTATTTTCATAATATATAAATTATTTGGCTTTGCAGATGCTAGTGCTACAAATATAAATGCTTTCAATTTGTCTGATTTTCTAAAAATCGGCAACACGCCGATTGTTTCATTAAATTATACAACTTATACATATTATAATTGATGTATCAATAGTATAAGACAGCAGATATCATTTCTATTACTTAATTAGAATTCTGTGGTTCTATAAATCATGATTTACGGACCGTTCACTATAACTTGTCCCCTGACGTCATGTTGGCACTATTGCAAATCCATACTAATATCCATACTAATATTATAAATGCGAAAGTGTGTCTGTCTGTCTGTCTATCTGCTACGTTTTCACGTGCCAACCGCTGAACCCGGGGAAGGACATAGGCTACTTTTTATCACGAAAAATCAAAGAGTTCCTACGGGATTTTAAAAAAGCCGAAATCCACGCGGGCGAAGCCGCGGGCATCCTATAGTTAAGGAATAAAGCAAACAAAACAATGGTGCCAAGATGGTGACAGGGAATAAGTTGTTATAATGAACGTCTGTAATTGCCTGGAATATTTGGTGTGGTCTAAAACTTGGTTAAACAACAGAAATATTGTGCCCATTTTTATCTTAGGCTTATAACGTACTGCATCCGATCCGAATCGGAGAACTCGCGATCCGAAGTAGCCGTAGGACTATTTTTAGCCGTGTTCATGCATTTTTTATCACGATTTGCACTTACGCAATCAATAAAATTAGTTTTGCGCGTGCGTTCTTTTTTCTGACAAGTAAATTACAATTATTTTAAATATGAAACTGGCGCACGCGCGTATAGCGCACGTACGCACAAAAATAGCAAACGAACAGGGTTTTGAATGAGGATCCGAATTTCGTTTCCGAAGCAGAAAAGCGCTCATCTAATTAATGCTTAGATACAAATACAATATACGTCAGGCTACTTCGGATCGATGCAGTGCGGATCGGATCGGATTAGTTGAATTAGTTTCAGCCTCTATGGCTAAGCAAAAGATTTTGTTTGCCATAACATTATTGAATTTAATGCATAAGTTTTGAGAAAGGATTATTTAGTCTGTGTTAACTGTCCTGTCAAAAGTACGGTTAACCCTTATAATCTAAGGTCATTATCTTTAGATTTTAGTACCTTATCTAAGGCTTAGATTAAGGACTAAAATCTAAGTTTGACAGGACAGTGGGACACATAGAGCAAAATAATGAATAGTCCTGTCTCAAAATATCTATACCGAAATGTCAAATTCCGAATATCAAGATGTTTTGTATGGCAAACGAACACGAATGTTAAGTTTTCGTAGTTTTAAATACTCGTAAGATACAAAAGATAACATTAGCATTTTATTAATAGTCAACAATGTCAGTTCGCGTGCAACTGTTTGCAATTTTATATAAATAGGTACATTTATGAAGAAAATTGTAAATTATTTTCGAAACCATAATTGAAAAATAAATAAGTACAAATAAAATAGACTTCACAGCTATCACATTTAATAAATTTTGTCAGTTTGTCTTTTGGCACATTTGGCACAAGAGAGACTACAAACTACAAACCAAATCCAATTACCCTCCAGCTTTAAGGTTGCGATGGCAAAGCAGGCGCTTTCAATTATTTGCACCTATATAACTGAATACAGTATGGAGTCGTCAATTTAAACCGGCGGCGTGGCGGTAGTTTTCGTATGTAGTCTCCCCATCAAACTATAAGGCGATCAATAGTCATCACACCGTCGATCTAACTTCAGTTCAATCTGTTATCATAGCTTGATGAAATTAACGCCACAAATGAAAATTATAAAAAAACTAATATTTTTAAAGTCTGACCGAGAATTATTTTTATTTGAAGAAGGATTAATCGTTTAGTAAGTCTTGTTACTTAACACATAATGTAAAGATAAACGTTATTACAAGTATATGTTGGAAACATTTAATAAAATATAATTTACAAAGTGGTTGGCACATAAGTTTCATTAATTGATTGCGTAGTTTGCATAATGCATAAAATTAATTGGTCATAATATTTTTCTAAAATACTATGTTATTATTTGAATTCTAGTACAATAGTGCCTTTATCAAAGTTAGTATACTATTTGGTCTTCAGAAGATCAGAGGCCGTACTAAGCAGAAAAACAAATGTTTGGTAGACGAAAAAACGTAACAAAAAATATTTCAATATTCAAAAATATGAATTGAAAGGAGAGTCTACAGTTTATACTATTTAACATACTGTTATATAACAATTACATAATTTTGCAGTATTGTTACATAACATTATAAAATATTTATAAGAAAAATATTTCTAAAATTTTGATTTTAATCATCTAACATATTTTACTTTAAAGTGTAAATCACTAGGTGCATTGATACTACACTATAAAAAAAGTAGCTTGAAGTAATCATTGGAAGCTAATTGGAATAGTTTAAGCCCATTTAAAGGGAAATTGAAACAGTTATAAATCATAATATTATAACTTTGAAAAATTCATGATAACAAGAACTGCGAAAATATTCAAAGACAGGAAAATAAAGAAGAGTCTACAGTCTACACTATATAGCATACTGTTATATTATAACAATTGCATCATTTTGCAACATTGTGAAATAACAAGGCAGGCTATTTGTACAGGAAAAATTGTTCTCAGATTTTCACTTTAATAAACTAACATTCACTTTAAAATGTAAATCACGAGGTAAATACTCTACTATAAAAAAGTAACTTGATGCAATCGTTATAAGCTAAATGGAAGGAAAATCCCAATCAAAGGGAAATTTAAAAATTACAAATCATAATATAACTTAAAACTGAAAAAAGTCATGATAACAAGAGCTACGAAAATATTGAGACGAAGTCAAAGGAGTGTCTAAAATTTACAAGATTTAACATGTTATATAACAATAACATAATTAATAACTAGGTACATACTACACTATAAAAAGTAACTTGAAGTAATCATTGGAAGCTAACTGGAAGAGTTTAAGCCCACCCAAAGGGGAACCGAATTCGAATATTCTATTCTAATTTTCAAAACAGTCATAATATGACTTAAAAACTGAAAAAAATAATGATAAGTCGAACTAGGAATAATTTTGTATTTTTAGGCCCTAATAGTTGTAAAAGAACCTGTTCTGGTAGGTACCTACTGGTACTTTCATCCAAATACTGAACAGAATCTTTTTTATCTATTTTCGAACTAGTCGTAATCAAAAATATTATTTTGAAAGTAGTCAATGAGGCGGGACCATAAAGCGACTTTAGAGAAGAGAAAAGACAAATCAAAAGATTTTCAAAATCCTTTAAAAAAATTCAGACAGGGGAAATGGTCTGTCTTTTAGAGAAGTTTTCGCCGCATTGAAAATAACAACCTGTGTATCTTCGAGCGCGAACTTATCAGAATTAGAAAACAAACGATACGGCTTGCTATCCTTATCTCAACAAATATTAGAGTAGATACACGATACAAAAGAAATGGTTAGATTATTCTGCCAATTTCCGTGTAGATATTGGTCAATAAAATTACATAGATTTATCGCAGAAAAAACAAGTAGACTAAATAGGTCTACATAAATCAATAAATCTACTTATAGTCGACACACTTACAAAACGCCAATCGAAAATGTGGCGTAACGTCAGGTTATTCGATTTTATTTTGCAAGGAACAAAAGCTTAATACGTTATAATCCTTGTTCCTTGTAAAAGTAACGCCTGCTTTTACCCAAAATGTGATTTCATTTGACTCTAAAGTGGCATGGCGTTTAAATGGTACGGCGTTTAACAAGTGCGGGAGGCCCATAAAACATTTCAAAACTACATAGAGACATCTAAAAATATTGTAAAAGGAACGCCTAGAAAAATCGTCTAAAACGTTTCTATAAAACTTTAGAGAGAAGGTAATACGTAACTATAAATTCTTGATTCTATATCGATTTTCCATGGAATCGTTTATCCTTTTGTGATTAATTTTAAACTTTATTACTTGGCAATAAAGTTTAAAACTAGTCAGCATTAAATTCTTCTAAAACACTTTCTCAAACAATGTATAGAATCCAGTCATGGTTGTGCTAAAATTCTACATTATTTTGAAGAACTAATAGAGACCTGTTCAATTATTTTATTAATAACTAAGCAACTCTTTAAAATAAACTAAATGTACAGGTCTAAAAGCATATCGGGTATAACGTGCCCGCCAAACAACTTGGACCTGAAGCAGCGTAGTGAAAGTTGGCGAATCCGGGAAGCGAAAGTAGACGTATCAACCAATCACGTGCACTCGCGCCGACTAATCAACCAATCGCGTGCATCCGCCATGCGCCAATCAATCGTGTCAATGCTCAAGCTGTTTGCCGGGCACTATAATCATTGTGAAAACGATAGCCTTACTTTTGAAACTGTCATGTTAGCTTAATTTAGAGATTTATGGGCCGAATTAGAGTCATATAAGAACTATACTATTTTTTTTGGAATCTGAGCATCAACTCAATAACTTTATAATAGCAAATCAGTATAATTCGCCCAACAACAACAACACCATTTAACCAACTACCAACTAGATATATCTAAACTATAAAATGTCTAAAATTCATACTTTTGTTTTACATAAATTATGAAAATAGATAATAGGTACACATAATTAAGCATTTCATTAAGTCATGTTGAAACTGTCATAAAATCTCTACACCTAAATAAAACTAAAAAAAAAACAAGATTTGACAGTCTATAACTGTAAATGCTTCTTTCATTAAGTAGAACTTCGCTAAAGGCAAGAAAAACCTTTAGCAATAATGTGACAGTAAATTCTACTCATCTTAAGTACAACTTTAATAAGTATCGTTCAGCGTTAAGTAGCAAAGCAATAAATTCTCCTACGCATTATTTTAAATGATGTTTTTAGTTAGAATTTCGATAAGAATTTACAGCGACTCATAATATCAATTATAGTAAGTAGAATCGAGTAAATATAATAATAACATATATAAAATTAAAATACTACTGTCATTTGGTTTGCATTAAAAGCACTATAAATTCGAATATTACACAAAAATAATATAGCAAACTAAACATCACTGGATAAAGTATAATCTTATGGATAAGTTAACACGTACCGCCCACTAAAGGTGCAGACACATTACTGTGTCGTGTCGCAACGCAATCTAGCGCGGAAATCGACCAATCGGGCGATTCTTTGAGTCAGAGTAACAGAG
Source organism: Maniola jurtina (assembly GCF_905333055.1). NCBI lineage: Eukaryota > Metazoa > Arthropoda > Insecta > Lepidoptera > Nymphalidae > Maniola > Maniola jurtina. The sequence goes on along the minus strand of NC_060034.1, from coordinate 5,815,406 downwards.
CGCCACGTCTTCATGTATAACTAACTGACTGAATTCTGTCGTGCCACCGCACACCGCAACTTAGTAATGAGTTTGCACCTTTATTCAGTTTTATGAGACGGGTATTGTACCTACGATGTGCTAAATTTTAGTACAAACAACTATTATAACAAAGCATTTCGAATGTCTTTGAGATGTTTGTCTTAAGCTGATCGCAAATATCGAGGTGACTTCAAGAGGCGTAAGAACTGCAAATTCGATTAATATTTTCAGAATGACTGACGCCGAATAGAAACGGCTACTGTTGCTAACGCCACACGTATTTCTTTGGCACGGCCGATGCGACCGACTAATGCTACTGACATCGTTCACAATTTCAGAACTGAATACGTTGTTCCACGCGTGTAGTTCATACGGCTATTAAGGTACGCCTCCAGTTTGCGATTGCGATCAACTGTAGATTGCTTATTAGAGCAATCATTAGAGTACAACCTTGCACTAAGTACAGCAAGTACTATATTTGTACCACTTTACGCCGTCTGGTGAACGCCAGAACGTATTCAATTCCCCAAACTAGTACGCATGACATGATCATCGCGTTTTGAACGTGGATGCAAGTAGCAAAGCTACCGGTGTAGTCTCTAACGTAACCTGAAAAAAATAATCCTGATTACTCCAGTAACTGTTACAAATATTTCTCATTCGTTTATAAAATTAATGAGCGGTGGTAATCACTTTATGAGGACACCAGATGAGCATTTTTGCTCGTCATTTCTCTCTTTACATTAAATGATTTAACATAGTTAGGCATGGTAGAAAAATCAATGTATTTACTATAGTTATTAAGTTTATATGTTAAATCGCTAGTAAACCTTTAAATAAATAAAAATATTAAAAAAATACAGACAGATACACAAACACACATATACACAGATACACACGTCCAACTTATAACATCCCTCTTTTTGGGTTGGTGGTTAAAAAATATCTTACCAATGAGTGGTCCAATGAGCACAACCAAGACCCCCTTGCTAACCATATGGAGGCCAAAAGCCGCGGGTAGCTTTTCCAAGGGGCAGTACTCCGATATGGTGAGGGTAAAATTGCTGAGGCACATGCCTCGGAAGAACCCGCATATTGACAGCCATATCATAAGCGGGATCCAGTCTGTCTGTTCAGCTAGTACTGCAATAAATAAATTTATATTAATATACCTATAATAGATCTGCAAGTGTATATTAATCGGACATAATATGTGAAGCTATTATAAGCACTGATAAAAATCAAAAAATTTGTGATATAAAGAAATAAGTGAATAAGTGTTAGAAATAAACTTTGGAAAGCAGGAAATCAAAAGCACACAATCATTTTTATTTTATTTTATATTCTTTTGACTGTTTTTAGACCTTACGAAAATATAAAACACAGCCTAGTGATGTGGGAGACTAATAATAATAATTGAAAGCTGGCATTTTCCAACTAAACCATATTATAGTCCGATACTATCATAGTCTCAGTTTTTCCGCTATCCTGTAAACTTTAATTTCGCGGACTAGTTCATATCTGTTTGCCAGTTGCTCAATTGTGTTACGCGTATGAAAATTAAGCTCACCTGATCTCGTCGCGGCCAAGAAAAAACTTGACACGAAGAACACCATCTTCTTAGTTATATTAGTTCTATCAAAAATCGGCGGCAACACCAACCGCACACCAATATCAGATATGGCAGTTATAGACAGGCAAAACGCCGTGTCGTTCATATTATAACCTAAACTTCTTATAAAGAATGGCGTCAACATCCTAAACTGAAGCTCCCCGCTCCAAAATAGTGACAGCCCAAGTAAAAGGTTCAAAAAGGACCAATCTTTCAACAGATCTAAGTCCATAAGGCTTATAAATTTTTTAAAGCAGCCTAGCTTCTTTTTCTCTTCCATATGCGCTGCTTTTTTAAAAGCCTTCATTTGTAAAGCATCATCTTCTGCCGTCTAGAAAGGAAAACTATAATTATTTTGATTTTTAAAACTAACAGCTCTATTATCTTTAACTAGAAGCAGAATAAATTTTGATGTGCGTACTTTTTACGTATTCGCTTGCGTGCTAGTTTGCGAACGTGTATGCGAGCATGTTTGCGTGCGTGATTAAATGCTTGGTAATGTGCGTGTTTGCGAACGTATGCAAGCATGTTTGCATGCATGTTTACATGCTTGGTAATATGCGTTTGTGCACGTGTATTGAGCATGTTTGCGTGCGTGTTTACTTGCTTGGTAATGTACGTGTATTATTGTAAGCAATTATTTGTAAAACAAAGTTTAATATATAGTACTTGTACTTACATCAAGATACAGCTGAAAATAACTTCCAGTGAAGTCCATATTAGATATATTCGATATCACAGATACTTTTCTCTTTCTAGCCTCCTCGCTCATACTGCTAGTAGAGGTCACTCTCTGCATGGCGGCCACTGAAGCGGCAGTTGTCAACCCTGTACCCAATTTGGCATTAATTTCGAACTCTTGCAACGGTTTGTCACAGGTTTTTGCTCTCGGAAGGCCGACCGTCCTCACGGATGGATGGTTCATATTGTTCCCGTGGGATCGCTGTTTGGTTAGCTTTGGCATGGGATGCGTTACGAGGGGATTTATCTCGAACTTGTCATCTGCTTCTTCGTCGCTTTCGTGGATACACTCCATTTCCTACAAACAAAAAAATCTAAAATCGTTTGATGATAATGTACGGTAAATAAACGAGAAAATGTTCAAATGCAATGCAATGTATTTTTGCAATATTCTCAGGTCCTTTTCATTAAATTGCGTACCAACTACAAATTATTTGTAGTAGATACTCCTATAGTTAAATTATAGACAATAATGCAAGCCAGTTAGATTACGAACTCGCTTTGACTCATCAATCTTCATCAGTGTAGATATAAGAAGGCAATATTCCAAATGACTTGAATCCAAATTACTTACCAAAAGTTTTTGATGATTTTTAACTACTACATAAAGAATGAGGCACCAGTAGCTGTGTACTAAAAACTTGAATAAACTAACCTTTACAAGTTGCATCTCACAATCCACGGGTTCATCTATAAGATGCCGTTTCACTGGCTGCAGTAAACACGATCCCAAAACAGCATGGAAGGCGATACCTCCCAAGATCACCACCGTCCACCTAAATCCGTACTCTCCGAGCAAAATTTTGACCAGCTGAGGCATGACCATGAGGCCGAAGCCCGTCCCAGCCATGGACAGACCGACAGCCTGCCCACGCTTCTTTGAGAAGTAGTGGTTGAGTGAAACGAATGACGATGACGATGCGAGACCCACTCCAAACCCTGGAATAGAAAATAGTATGACAGATGAAAAAAGAATAAAACGATTTTTTTTAATCCAGCAGCCTATGGCTTTAGTAAGCCCTAATTCACACGAGCGTTAAAAAAGCGTTGCATTAAACCCGGCGTTGCGTTGAATACAACAGTGCGCGATAAAAAAGCTCTCGTTTGAATAAGGGCTAAAACTTGGATGGAACTCATTGCATTTTCACAGAGTAAAGAATACATAATTAAGGTAGTCTTAACCCAAGATAAGGATACATTTTACATATTTTGTTAACAGAATCAGAGCGCTTGTGCATTGGCATGATACAAATTAGGAAAACTTTGTACTAAATCCATGCGCTAATGACAGCCTCTGACCCGACTCGGAATATGAGGTTGTTTGTTAGTTTCGGGGCATATTTTCTCGGACTCAGAATTCAGATCGGGCTAGTACACAAGCACTTTTTAGCCATACTGAAGACCACGAAATGGGGCTCGTTAAACTGAATTTTACATGTGTGGTGTACTAAATTATAGATTTTAGTCAGGGTAAGCAATAATTGTAACTAAACTCCATATAAGCAAGTTTGACTTTTTTAGTTACTAGAATCTTGTAAATCAATTTACTGTAATTACCTTCTTACCTATTACTTTATCATTTTTCAACGAAGCTTAGCTATAAAAATTATCTAGTACAAAGTAAAAAACCTTGATATCAACAAGATTGCAATCTCTGAAGATCTTCTAATCTACTAAGTACCTCTACCTTTCAATAGCTTGCATAAAAAAATGAGGACAATTATTGTTTCTATGTCAAGACCGCATACCACTTGATATTATCATTATCATATAATATATGATCTTTTCATATCTGTATTTAATACTTATCTATAATAAAAACCTATAGATCTTAGGCATTTATTCAATATAATAAATAGGCTAATCTTTAATATCTTATTTTGAAGGTACCACGTCATATCAACCATATACTCGTAAATATCAAGTTAGTTATCACTATACTACTGCATACATACTAAGTTAATCTGCTTATTTGATTGAGACAAAATTTTACATTTCAAAAAAACATACCATACATAACATGTAGGTACCTAATTACTTAATCCAACTTTGATCCACTATAAAACCCGAGATATTTCTTTTTTTTTTTGATGAATACCAATTATTCGTCAAAAGATAAAAAAATGAGCTTATGAAAGTCCAATCTCCTTCTCTTGTTTGGTGGTTTTTTGAAGTGCCACACCAATTTTGCCGTCAGTTTTACATTGATGTCTGTCAGTCAGTTTTAGAGAGAGATAGCCAGCGCGTGCCGGACTATCGTTATTTTAAAGCCAAAAGTTTATCTGCGTATAACACTACACACAGCGTCTATAAAGTTTGGATCATGGTGGCTTTGAAAGATAGTTCATAGTCGCTGATCGTTCCTCAGTTTGTTGGGGACAATACGCAGAGAAACTTTCAGCTTTTATAAAACAACGAAGGTCTGGAACAAGCTGGCTCTTAGTCCATTTCTTTTTATATACCTATGTACATGTATGTTTCAGAATTTGTTGACCTCCCAACCCGAGCGCGAGAGTAGCGGGTTAAAGTTCCAGTATCAATGAGATAAGAATTTCAACACGTTTGTTTGCAGAACGAACCTAGATAACCTACCGCTTGAGAGGCAATCAGCAATTTTCCTTAAGGCCAAGCTAAGAATACAATTCTAGTTAACGCTGTCTCTGTAATATTATAATGGTTATAGGTGTAGGTGATGCATAATTCATAGATTTCCGGAGCATAAGGAAAATGGAAGATGTACAACTGTTTCCTCATGTAATATTATTCATATTATAATTGTTAAATCAATAAAATATTAGTAAATAATTTTAAGCCAGGAAGTAATAAAACAAGTCTCTGAGGTATTAAGAAGACAACTTCCCATGACACAAAATCTCAATGGAAACATCTCCAAGAAAGAGTAGACACGTCTTTTCACTCATATGAGAATATAACGATATGCATGTAGTTAATAAATCACTATAATTTTTTTTCAAATGACATATTGCCCTGATATCGTTTCGCGACAGAGATAAGCATGTGGTATTTAATTATCGTTAGATAGCTGTCGTTTTGAACATTTTAGCAAACAAGTGTAAACTAAAAATTTATAACACACCCGACAAGTGAAAGTTACAGTAACTAGAAAAGAGCTTATAACTTTCAAACGGCTGAACCGATTTTCTTGGAATTTAGCTTAGAACACTCTCGATCAAGGCACCTTTCAAACAAAAAAAAAACTAAATTAAAATCGGTTAGTTAGTTTAGAAGCTACGATGCCACAGACAGATACACGGATACACAGGTACACACGTCAAACTTATAACACCCCTTTTTTTGAGGCGGGGTTAAAAATAAACGTTTATCATAAAATAGACCTTGCAATATTGGAATAACACTTTTTGAATTAATTAGGTAACTCAATGGATAGTTACCTGCCGGATTCGATTTGAAAGACTAAAATATGTACTTACTCGATTCATTTCATAGCGTAAAAATCAATGTAAGAAATATCGTATTTTCAATTTCCGCATCATTGATCCACTCGATATCTTGTTCTTATTAAAATGCCTACTACATACATACTAATACCTAAGTTAATACTAGGTTATCTAAAACATTTGTACTAAACTGATCTAAAGTGATGTCTACTTATACTAGTTTCTATACATTGATATGCAAAGTAAAGGCCCGGAGCCAAGCTGTCTGCAAATCTTGCGGTTTCTGAGGACAGCATAATGTTGCAGTGATGTAACAGTAACAACTGATGTGGAAATATGAGTTAATTAGGTACTCGTGAGTCATAGCCGGTTCCAATAAGAAAATAATTATGGTAAAATCAATTATGGTAAAACCAGAAATAGGTATGACGAGAAGGAAATTACCTACTTTCTCAAAAAAAAATGTTTATTTTATCTGCCAATCTTACGAAAGTGACACACGCACGCTCGCACGTACTAACGCACACATACGCAGCGCACGCATGCCACCCGTACATACGTAGTGCGGAGGGATTGATTCCATGATTTGGCACTGCAAATATCTACTAGCCAATATCGAGTACAGTGATTACAAAATAGGATGAAGCGTAATAATTCACCATCAACAATTACACAAATATGGGGCTGGATGAGGAAGGCTGAGGACCGGGTGTGGTGGCGCTCTATAGGGAAGGCCTATGTCCAACAGTGGACTTCCACAGGCTGATGATGATGATGATGATGAATTACACAAAACGAATCACAAATTTCAAAACAACCCCTAAACGAATCCTAAAAATCGTAATGAAGAACGCATATCCATATTCCTTACTTACACATACTTAGTGTGTCTGTCTGTCTGTTACCTGTTCTCGGTCCATCCAATAAGGTTTGTTACAGAGAAGCTTGCATCCCGGAGACGGAGTTCCCATGGGATTATTAAAGGCCCATCCGTTTAACCAATTTTTATGTTTACTACAGAGATAGCTTTCATTGTAGAAATGGGCATAGGATACTTTTTTATCCCGGAAAATCGGCGTTGCCACAAAATTTTCTAAACCCTTTATCCACGCGAATAAAGTCTCTGGCATCATTTACTAAATAAACAGTTTAGCTTCAATAAAGCATCTACGGCACGCGATCTCCAAGTATCACAAACGAGTTAATTATATTAGAACCACTTAGGACGTTGTATGTACCTATAGTCTGCTGAGAACACTTTTGTTTTTACTGCTTTGTGATTTTATTACTTGTTTTGAGTTTTTATTGCGAAACTTTCTACTTCATGCAACCTTATCATTTTTATCGTTGCAAGTTTCTTGCACAAACAGATTCCCTCATTGTGCTACTTTGGCAAAAAATGACGTCACGAAATATGCAAGTATATACCTACCTATAATGTCTGTGTGACCTTATAACTTATACTTACCTACTCTTCTACCAGAATCCTACCGCCTGATATTACTCACATCATTTAGATTTACAGTTAAAAAAAAAAAAACATTTTTTCGGCACGGTTTTAGATTTCCTTACAATTAGCTTACCCTGACTGAAAACCCAGATTTAATAAATACTCTGCTTATACATTTGGTACTATCCCGCATAAATTTTTCGGGTCGAACGTCCACCTCTGATGCTCGCCGGTTGCACGCCCACCGGAAGTCCAAAAGCGTAGATCAAAGTGACGGAAAATTCTCTCCATACATTCTGCACTAGATCGTCGACGGTTGTCATACATGCATTAGTTTTCTGACAAAATATTTCTGATAATCTGCAGCGAGCAACCTCACAACCCTTCTGCTGTCGCGCGGCTAATTGGAATGCACCCCAAAAGTCGAATGATAGGTCGGAACCAAAACCTTACCTATTTGATCAAACTTACCTCCTAATATACTGTACGTGGCCAAAATATGGGCCATGCTGTTCGCAGGTGCGGTGAAGAGGAGACCAAGGGCACATATCACGGAGCCAACGAAGCAGACCTTTCTATACGAGAAGGTCTTTATGACGGGGCCCACGAAGAAGCCGGAGAAATTCACTACACAGTCCAGTGTACTGGCGATGACTGCTGCGCCGGTGGTGTGGACTCCTAGGTCATCTAATAGATCTTTGAAGAGAAGACCGAAGGAGGGCTCGAGGGAACGTGTTGAGAACTGGAAACAGAAAAAAAGTAGTTTGAAGATACAGTCAACAGTGATGTAAACGAGAAAATTAATGCCTCTTTAGACACCTCAGCTGTTAACCTTTAAGGTGAATAAATATAAAAGGTGAATAAAAAGGAAGAGGTACGGTCGCAGGGAGATAGAACGCGGGAAAATAGAAATGATGCCGCTTTGAAAAATATATATTTCTATATTTCCCTAAATTAATATTTCCTTCTTGCATTATCTATCATAGTATCATCTATATAATATCTATATCTATTCTATATCTTTCATTAATTATTTTTTCTTACGGGATACTCTATCTTGATAACAATTTTAGTTAAATAAAAGTAATCTAAATTGGAATGGACATTTTTTTGCTTTGTTATCAAACTCATCTTCAACTATTAATAAATTGTTGTATTGTAGTTAAAGAAATGAAATTTACAACATTTTATCAATTACTTGAATAATAATAAAACTACGTAACAACTAACCCCCACTGCCTTCAAATAGACATCGAAATTACGTGTCTTCAGCATAGTCTTTATTATGGACACAGTATTTGGTATACCTACGTAAGTCTGCGTGGGAGGACGCCCTTGCTAAAAGAATATCAATATTTTTTACTTGAATTGAATATTATTCAATTTAAAATACAAACAACCTTTTAATGCTTAAATGCACCTCTCCAGTATGTAGGTACAAATTATTTTGTTAGTTTATGACTTGAATCCACTTATTCACAACGAAAAGGTGTACCTTTTTATTTTGCATATTTTTGCCGTTTACACAAAATTTCCGATCCATCCGATTGTTTACAGCCTTAGCAAAGCGAGGGGCCCTTATTTTTTTTTTATCAAAAATTGACGATTTGAGGGGGAAACTATAACACTTTCTCGCTCATCAGTGCACAAAATTCAGAAGGCAATCATGAAAGTTGAAGCTATATAAATGTAATCAAAACGATATTGAAGCCATAGCCGGCAATAATTGTGTCACTCAAGACAAGAGCATGTGACCGCTAGATATTTCATATAAGTAACTGTTCGTTCTTACTCTGATAGTCAAGGACCAGTTGAGATAACTCACAATAGTCACGCTCTCGTAATCTTTTTTTGTTATCCACATACAAGTTAGCCCTTGACTGCCACCTCACCTGGTGGTAAGTGATGATGCAGTCTAAGATGGAAGCGGGCTAACCTGGAAGGGGTAAGGCAGTTTTGAAACTGAAACTTTCTGTACTTATTTCTAAGAATATACAGAAAAGGTTAAACTTTTGGAAAATATTGTAGTAAAATGAATGCAACCAAGGTAAAGCCACTTAAAAATGTTATGAAAATCAGCTATGTTCATATAGGTAATTTCATAGAGAGAATTGGTTCGTAAAATCATAGTACAAAGAAAGTACGACACGTGATTACTCGTAAAACGCTGCGCATAAAAGTAGGAATTTGAAACTGGCTGGCTAAATTTTGCATCAAACAACATAAACTCTTAGATATTTTTTATTTCTTTCTTGAAAACCAAAGAACATACAACGAAGAATGAAGTATCGGGTATATTCTACATGATTACTATTAACATAACGCATACTTAAGTGGCAATACAATTAAAGGAAACATAGGTACTAGGGAATATTCACAAGTGTTCTTAGAATAACAACTGAAACGTATAAGTCATGGTGATACTGTACATCATGTACTTTGTATAATGAGATAACCAGTACAAGTATGTATGGAAACATGCCAAAGCGTACACAAAATCGTGGAAGATTCCATCCTTCCTTATACGGGAGCTGTAAGAATACGCGCCATAAATATCAAAGAACAGCCGCAGACATTACAAAATCGTATACAACTATATATCTATACATATAATAAATTTGTAGAAAAGTGGTGTCTGTACAATGGAAATATATAAAAAAAAAGTAGCAGGGGTTGTTATTATATCGATGCCGAACCCGAAATTGTAATTAATTTTTTTTTTGTCTGTTTGTCTGTTTGTCTGTTTGTCTGTGTGTTTGTGCACGCTAATCTCAGAAACGGCTTATTCGATTTAGATACGGTTTTCACTAATATATTGTAGTAAGCTTCACTTAGGATTTAGTGTTTATTTCATGTCAATCGGTTCATAAATAAAAAAGTTATGTCAATTTAAAGAATCACGGCGCCTCGCGCCTGAGCGTCCGTGGCTATATAAAGCGCGAAAAGTCACTATTCCACGTGAACGAAGTCGCGGGCACAGCTAGTTTATAGAATATATTTTAGAAACTAAGTAAAAATCGCGGACATATTACTGGTAACAAGTGTAAATTAAAATTTTATAACACCCCCGACAAGTGAAGGTCACAGTAACTAGAAAAAAGCTGATAACTTTCAAACGGCTGAACCGATTTTCTTGGATGATAGTTAGCTATCATCCAAGAACACTCTCGATCAAGCCACCTTTCAACCAAAAAAAAACTAAATTAAAATCGGTTCATTCGTTTAGGCGCTACGATGCCACAGACAGATACACAGATACACACATCAAACTTATAGCACCCCTCTTTTTGGGTCGGGGGTTAAAAATACTATACCCAATAGGTACCCTTCATAATCAAGCACCGCTTAGGCCAAAAAAAACGGAGTAACCGAAAACAGGATGCTCGATAAAGCCGATTTATTATTATAAGCTGTAATATTACCACTATGCCTACCTTTGACCTTGACCTAACGTAAATCCTTATAGAAGAATATAGATAATAACGTACAAGCAATTTATATAAGTTATTCAAGTGTTATGAATAATAAACATACATATTGTACGCCTATCACACATTTTAATACTTATTTTATCTTCTACTAATAGTAGTCCCCCATCACATTATAAAATAACTTCTAAAACATCACTCATCTACAGTTTCGTATGCATTTAAGCAGCCTCGATTTGGGGTAAATTGAGGCTGCTAAAAGTTAATATCTCGATTGTCAAAAATGGAAAATGTGGCGCCTCTGGGTGAGGCAGCGTAACTAGTTTTTTTAAAATTCAGATACAAATTAGCAATTATTAGATTATTAGTTGAGCTATTGTTACTGCCCCAATATGACAGAAACTTAGACTACAATACAATAGAAACGTTTTCAGAACATGTCTGATCTCGATAAGTTTTTTTTCTACATGTACGACTTGGATGAATAAATACTCATGTACGAATGATATAAGAAGATAAGGAATATCTCGTCGTATCCTACGAATAACACCACAACGGTCGAAGTGGCGTTTTACTTTTACTGATTTGAATTTTGAAATCTATTCTCAATCACACATCATTCAAACTCGTAAAAGTCTGAAAACTAACTTCAGTCCTAGACATACCATCCACGCCCAACCACCATCAGTTGCGAGCTTGCCCGTCGCCGGCAGTACTTCTCTGTTCCTTTGCTTCTCCTCCACCGTCATTTTGCCCTTTGTTTTTGCTACTGAGAGTACGAGTAGATAAAGATTTTTTGCTTATATCTACGCCAAACCATCGTCAGGTATGACCTTCAGTGTCGCCAGCGGCATCTTCTCCATCCTTTTGCTTCTTCTCCACCGTCATTTTGCCCTTTGACACCTGCTGAGAGTACGAGTAGACAACGATTTCTTGTCTTATATCCACACCCAACCACCGGCACCGTCAGGTACGATCTTCCGCGTCACCAGCGACAGAATCTTCTCCATCTTTTTGATCTTCTCTACCATCATTTTGCCCTTTGTCACCTACTGAGTACGAATAGACAAAGAGTTTTGTTTATAAACAAGCCGCAATACTTACATTGACTAAGCTCACTCCTAAACACACCATCCACGCCCAACCGCCGTCAGGTGCGACCTTCCGCGTCGCCGGCGGCAGCATCTTCTCCGTCCCTTTGCTCTTCTCCACCGTCATTTTGCCCTTTGTCACCTAGTGATCTGTAACAAAAAGAGCTATTATTAGTGAAGAACATTATCATAATCATTCTTTAAATGTTTGGGTGAAACTGTAACTGTGTTATTTTATTTAGCACTAAACACTTAATTTAATAGTAATATTTATTGTTTCCTTCTATCTTATTCTATCCTAGGTAAGGGTATCTACTTAGAGGGACCTAAATACTAGTTACTTGCTAAATGCCTACTTCGTTTACAAAATATATGATGACGTTTGCTTTCAAGTAAAATTCTTTGTGCCGAGAACCATTTACTCGGATACCGAATATTCTGTAGAATGATTCATATGAGTAACATTTACATTTAGGAGTGGTTGCATAAACTCAAAAACTGTTGCCCATTTCATTCTACGGGCCTTTGTGACAAACGTATCCGTAGTTACACAAGGTTAAAACTGATCGCTACAATGAGACATTTATTGTACTTCGGTCACTTCAATTAAAATTATTATCAATTTACTCTCGTGTTATTCTCTGAAACTTTTATCATTGTATTTACCATAGAAATACTTATTAAATAGGTCAGTATCAACGTCATCGAACATTTCGCCACCGCGTCAGCGTTAACAATGAGAATTTCCGTTATAGAAAATTAACCTACTGACCCTGTTCTCCGAAAGTGTCTTGAAATTTTCAATTCTTCAATATTCATATTCATATTCTTCAATATTCATTTAGCTGCAACGCACACTGAAGGAGTGGAGAGGACCCCAAATTTTTTTGATAACTGAAACTGTGTAAGTAATAAAGATGAATTTTTAAGTAGTTATAAAAAAAATCGCCCTCGCTCCACTTTGTCTGTATGCGTTGGCCCTTAGTAACAAATAAATTACGTCCCTAAGCAGCTATAACGACATAAAAATACGTTTTGATAAAATAGGTAGGTACTTATAAAAATATAAAACTATTGTACATTGTACTGATGATTATTCCTTTATGTCGTAATGACTTTACCGTGAATTGCATAACGAATATAATGTTATGTCTTTCTTATGTTGTTCTTATTTGACAAATTGTAATGAACTAATACCGTTTAGAGTTTAAACCAATCAGACACTGCAGAGTTATCAGCAGCGTGCCGAATTCCGATACAAAATAAAACATTGTTGATTGTACCTACCATTGTTTGATGTATGAAGTTTGAACATACCGCTGGGAGTAGGTAGTTATTCAACGAGCGAAAAATTGTGCTACGCTGCATTTTTTGCAAAAAAAAACGACCCAGTAACATTGTTTTAAAACTTATTTTAGACAGGCACAGATTAGAATGACTGAAATTTTATTTTCAGTTCTGAAAGAGTAGATACAACACGGAGTATGTACTGTTCTATAACCATGATATAAAATGGCAAGAAAAACAGATGGACGTTGGAGCATAGATTAATTAATAGATAGGTCTAGGTATAGTAGAGTCCCAAAACTCCCCAGCCCGGCTAGCATGGGCAGTAGATAAAAATTATATCCCCCGATTATATCCACTGATGTCATACAAATCAGTGGATATAATCGGGGATATAATTTTTATCTACTGCCTATGCTAGCCGGGCAGGTGCTGGAATGAACCCCCCGCACGGCACCGCAAGACGATACATTGATAGATAAGGTGGACAGACGATATCATGCGATGTGGAGGTGCTGCAGCTGGACAAAAGACCATGGAGTGTAAAAACCAGTACAAGAACTATACCTAACCTACCTATTCTTTGGATAAAACGACGAGAGGAGAAAGAGCAAGGCCATAGAGGGCTAGACGTTTCTAAGGCAACGGGTTACGGGACTATATAAATTATTGCTTTATCATAATTTGTGATAGAGGCGACTGAAACAGTAGGTATCGAGCACTGATGTACCCTTCTGTTGAAATTGAATGCTATCATAATGCTGTAGATTCACCCTCACACATGGAGAACGATTCTATCAGATCGACGATGCTGTTCTGATACTCGGTAATCTTTGAGTAGGTAGAGGTACCTACCCAAATATCGATTTGGGCTGTTGGGTAACCGTTTCTGATTGTACTTACCTAGTTACCAAAATTGTTTTGAAGAGTAAATTGACTGTAAATTAGATCGAAACCTTGTTGGACTTCGAATTGTCATGGGAATCGTGTCAATAAATACGTAAATCACACTGGAGATCACGCTAGAAACACGTGCATGCAAAATTCTGCGAGCACGTGCGACTTGCGACGCATCAATCGCGAGGTCAACCCACAAAAACTTATCACTGAGTACCTATCTACATGTATAACCACCTACCTATCATAACCACCGCTAACTTGTTTTTGCATATTCCCTCTGAGATCAACGACTCGCAGTCGCCTCAGTGACGAGTGTTAATGTAATCATGAGTTATTACTGGCGACAGACAAGATATCGGCACCGATCAACAATACTCTTTTGTCCACTCCATAGATATAAATGGATTTCTGTGGTCCACTCAGTAGGTACAATAGAGCTGGTTTCACAACTGCCAGATAAACTTTATCAAATGAACAAATTTGACGTTTTGATAAATTTTGTTATTTGGAATCTGTCAAAATATCTAAGTTTATCTGGCGGTTGTGAAACAGACCCATAATTTTACCCACTAAGACACACTATGCAAATGGGATTGCAACTTTTGATTCTATCCATACTTATATTAAAATGCAAAAGTGTGTCTGTCCGTCTACTAACTTTTCACGGCCCAAGTTTAACCGTTTTTGACGCAAGTTGATACAGAGATAGCTTGCATCCCATATAAAGACAGGCTACTTTTTGTCCTAACAAATCAAAGAGATCCCACGGGATTCTTAAATAACCTAAATCCACGTGGACGAAGTCGAAGTTCATGTTCTAGGTGAACGGGAAGTACCCAATAGTAAGGAAGACAAACAGACAGACTCCATGGGAACGAAGTCGCGTCGTATAAGTAACATAATGAAACGTAGGTAGGTATAATGAGTTAACAATGAAACCAATTTCGTATGCTCTAGGCTCTAGGCAGGAACATAATATTACATAATACCTAATACCTATCTACGTCCTTATATAGGTACCTTCGTCTCGACGCTGTTTTGCTGTGCAAAATAAAATGTGGAAAACTCCGCTTACAAAACACATTCCTATACGTAGTCAACAATAGTAGGCGTTTTTTGCAGATTTAGCGTAACACAATAGGTATCACTATCAACCTACTTTTGTATGCCTCTAAATATAAGTAACTACCTACTTCGTTATTTCGCGCAAAAAAAATTATCAAAGGTGCCTTTTATAAAATAAATAAAGTACTTATGAAGTTCTTTACAATATTATGCTTCTTAGAATAGGTACTTCTATATTATCCTTGTTCAATTCATTTACAGAATATGACCAACCCTAACTAAAACATTGATAAAGGTGCCCACGCACTTGAACTGAACTGCAGCTGAACTGCGCGTCGCGGCAGCGCCCCGCACAATATTCTCTCCAGCCGCGACGCACGGCAGTGACGCGCTACGCGGTACGCAGTTCAGTTACAGTTCAGTTCAAGTGCGTGGGCACCTTTAGTAATAAGTATAATACGCGACAGGTCGAGATGGCAATCGGGGTGGGGACGCTCCGAACCGCACAGTCCGCGCGCTAACCCGGACTCGAAGGGTCCCCACACCATCATTATAAGAAATAACACTGTTTTTTTTTTTTAATTTTGCAGCACTATCTTCTCACAAGATACAGCGCGCTGATAGACAGATGGACGGATGGACGGACAGACGGACAGCGTATTCTTAGTAATATGGTCCCGTTGGCACCCTTTAGGTACGAATCCTTAAAAATTATACTATTTTTAGAGATTCGAGCGTTTAAATTATCATAATAAATAAGCATAATAGCTCTCGGGATCGACATATTTCCACGCAAAATACGTATGCAACGAAACAAATTTTTACCGGACGTATAACGAAACTTGTACAGTTGCAATACTTGGTAATACACAAAGGCATTCACGTTATAACAGCAAACAGCAACTGTTCGTCTGTTCGTTGTTCTACGTTCTCTAATAGGTACAGAAACAGATACGGTTTTTTGCAGAACTTAAAGTACCTAAGTGGTATTTTAAGTTCTGCAAATATCTAGACAACAATAATTTAAACCTATATTAACAAATTGAATAAATTGGACAAAGACAATTTGTTAAACAGAAGGCAATTCATAAAATAAATAAGAACATACTTATTTTATTGGGCAACTGATAAATAAATCTATGATTAGAATGTAGCCCAATGTGAACTTTGTCAGTTAGGGAGTCTATTATTTCAATATTTATATGTAACTTAGAAAAGAAAGCATGTAGGTGTAGGCACGGTAATATTATCTGTAGTGTAGGTACCTACTCATTATGCAATAAAAACCGGCCAAGTGCGAGTTAGACTCGCGCACTGAGGGTTCCGTACTCAGGTAATTTTTTCAACGTTTTGCACGATACCTCAAAAACTATTATACATAAAAATAAATAAAAATCAGTTTTAGAATGTACAGGTAAAGTCCTTTCATATGATACCCTACTTGGTATAGTTATCTTTGAAAATTGAAACACATTTTAATTTTTTTTTTACATCATGTAACCACAAATTCGCGCTTTTCAGATTTATTCCTGTATTTGTACTAAAAGACCTACCTACTTGCCAAATTTCATGATTCTAGGTCAACGGGAAGTACCCTATAGGTTTCTTGACAGACACGACGGACGGACAGACAGACATACAGACAGGCAACAAAGTGATCCTATAAGGGTTCCGTTTTTCCTTTTGAGGTACGGAACCCTAAAAAGAAACATTTCAACGAGAAAAGACCATGATATTACCATAATAGGATAACTTGCCTTCACCTACATTTTACACACTAACAAAGACGGACAGTAAATACGTGATATAACGGCTCGTAGTCGCAAACACGATTCGAACAACAAGCATGTACGAATTTTTTCTCCTCTCTCTGCTAATTTCTATTATTTTGATATCTGAAAACAAGGAATTGTCTGCAGCATAATCAGCATTGATCCATTGTTATGCCAAAATGAACCAAGCCACATGGCATTGATTTTAAGAAGAATGAAGTTTGACTTTTGAACTAAACCTATTTCATAAAAGCTGATAGTTTCTCTGCGTATTGTCTTATACTATTCCGAAGAAAATATAAAAAAAGACTTTATACTTTGACGTAAGATTTTTTTACACCTTTATTACCTGTTATCCAAACTTCACTCCACCATAATCCAAACTTCATACTCACTGATCTTTCTTCCTACCTACCTACTTAAGTGGTAATATTCTACATTCTGTTTGGCCTACACAATGCATTCTAAAATTCAGTTGCTACGGACACTTCAAATAGTTAATAAAAAACACTAGTGGAATATCACTGGAATTCGACCCGCTTAACAGACATCTTGTAACATGTATTTTTTTCAATACAAAATATAATAATTACAGTGGTAAAAAAACATAACAGGGCAATGACCGAGATGATGTCAGAACTTTGAACAGATGCATAGTGCGGTAGGTAGTAGGTACATGAAGAATACATTAACCTACCCGTGCAAGTCAATTTCGTACACTTCAATTTCACCAGTAGTTGCGGCAGGTTTTTTTTTTTTTGGAAAATCTCCACACGTTGAAGATTCGTTCGACCAAAGCCAACTTGGCGAGTGTGCTCTTGGGGCGTTACGACTTACGTATTGAGTGTCATAGCAAACAAGAGTTCAGATTTTTTGCCATTTATGGAATAATATTTATTTTGTTACGTCAAGCCGCGACCAGAAGAAATATATCTGAGGCAAAAACCTTAGCAGACGCTATCTATAGTCCTAGTGTAAAGTTTTGACTAAATCTAGAATATAATATGACCTTCTTAGCAATTTCTTATTCGTCTTCTGCGTCCTGTGTTACCTGTGCATAATATTCAGTAGTCACAGAGGCAGAGTCGTTATTTTTCTTCTTTCTAGCTTTATCTCGGCTCATTGTCTAATTCACACCATTTTACACGTGCTACGTATTTTGTTTTACTTACTCGAATTTCATATGTTGATAAAATTCGATATGTAAAACAAAGATATTTGTCATATCTGTATAAAATATTTGTTTCATTGTGAAGCTCTAATCTCTCAACAATACAATTATTAGCAATCAAATAGATTTCGGCCGGCGATTGTCGTCGAGTAAGTAATAAATAAGAAAACTTTTTATCAAAAAATAGCTTGATAATCTTGCATAATATCACGTGAAGTTTGCTTGACTATCGAAGTACTAAGAAAGACGTGTGTGATAGATTGCTTAAATAGAAAACCAATTCGTAACTATGGTCAAGACCACAGGCGGCTCCTCCTAAGGAGCGCTGGTGCAGCGCACCCCCACAAAAGTTATAGAAAAATGTGTTTTTAATCAATATTATTATCAATATTCTAATCAATATACAAATATTAATTTGTACTTAGTTGGTTATCGTGACACATTATTTCACGTGTCCTACCTATAAATAATTAGTTCGCATTTAACTAGGCAAACTTGTGTTTGCACTGACTACAGCTGAATAGGAGCGCTAGCAATATCGCTCCTATGAAACAAATCTCCATACAACCAACAGTACCGAACTCAAGGAGTGCGAAAGGGAAATCTCGGCAAGCTCCGACGCGTGAAACAAAAGATTTTGTATGAGAAATTAGCTAAATATGGTGCGCCGCTCCGCGCTACGTTGCCAGCTCGTAGAGTTCGTAGCTTAGAAATTAAAAACAATCCTCAGGGATCACGTCAAGCAGAGTGGTCAAAAATGCGACGTTGCCGACTTTATGTAAACAAACATTCGTGAAACTGAATCATCGCCGGCGTCGTATCACCTCTGACCTCATAGTCACTTTGCGCGCGAAGGCGGATTATAATTAGGTAGCATTTAAGGCATTTAATAATTTAAAAAAAATGTGCGTTATTTGTTGAGTTATTTATTGTTAAAATGGAACAATATTATGTGTTTTTTTTATGAAAAAAAGTGAATAGACTTTAGAGAGACGTTTCGAACTAAAGGCACATGAGCTGGTGGCCACCACGGCCTACAAAAATGTAACGTGACAACTATGAGCTACACGCGTGTTTTTAAATCTGAACAATTAAAATTTAATACACCATGGTGGTGTGTAAAATTATTTAGTTTCCCGTGCCCCGTGTCTTGTGTAACTTGTGTTTGGATCTTCCACCCCTGGCGCTTGAAACAGGAACTCTAAGTCATCAACTGATTTAGTATTTAAACTATTATTTTAGCGCATCAATCAATTAAAGTAAAGAAGTGACCTAGCAAAGTGAGTATTTAGAAGGTAAGACATTTTCAATTTTTTTTTTGTGAACACCCATGAAAAATTTTCACGAGCCGCCTCTGGTCAAGACGCCTATTGTTATAGATGTCGCAAGTATATTGTCAAAGCCGTGATATTACAATCTCACAAGTTATATTATAATTAAACGGTAGATTGTCAATCGACTTCATTTCTCACAATCTCTGCTAGCTGATTTTAGAACAAATAATATTTTATAAAACCTAAAACGAACTCACTGTACCGAGTTATCTACGCATCCGCAGGTAATCTAGGACTCCTAGTTTCTAGAAAAACTTTCTCCATTAAAATAACACGTCGTTCCTCACATGGGCTAGTAGTCCGTATGGATTTTTTTGCTTTATAACCCACTTTGTGTTGACATTTACTTACAGTTAGATTAGATCTTGTTACCGAGCGGTTACCAAGATGATGTGAATAGAAATCGACAAACTATCACCAGATAAAAATAATAATTATCCAACTGCTTTATATTGGCGTTATTTTAAAATTTCTGTATGCTTTTTCAATTTATTTTTATTAATATCATCAACTTAAAGGCAATAATTTTTATGATTTATTTATTATAGCTTGCCGACGACAACTTTGTCCACGACGACAACTTTGTCCACGTGGACTACAAAATTTCAAATCCCTATTTTAACCCCTTAGGGATTGAATTTTCAAAAATCCTTTCTTAGCGGATGTCTATGTCATAATAGCTATCTGCATGCCTTTCAGCCCGATCCGTCTAGAAGTTTTGAGCTGTGCGTTGATAGATCAGTCTGTCACCTTTTCCTTATATAGGTATATTTAAATACTAGCTGTGCCCGCGACTTCGTTCGCGTGGAATAGTGACTTTTCGGGCAGCGTGATTCTTTAAATTGACATAACTTTTTTATTTATGAACCGATTGACATGAAATAAACACTAAATGTTAAGTGAAGCTTACTATATTAGTGAAAACCGTATCTAAATCGAATAAGCTGTTTCTGATATTAGCGTGCACAAACACACAGACAAACAGACAAACAGTCAAACAGACAAACAGACAAAAAAAATTAATTACAATTTCGGGTTCGGCATCGATATAATAACAACCCCTGCTACTTTTTTTATATATTTCCATTGTACAGACACCACTTTTCTACAATCTTATTATATGTATAGATATAGATTTAGTAGTATCTATTTATCGTCATCAATCGTAGTAAAAAATAAGTACAATAATAATCTCAAATAATGGCGCTTTTTATGAGGGCACTAAAATATATTTAACCATCAAACAAGTTAATCGATTATGGAAATCGCGGAGTGTTATTTATAGTTTGCATTAGCTATATATTATGTTCATATAGGCAAATGAGGATGTATATTGTAGTCTATAGGTACTAATATAAATGTGCTATTATTGTCTACTTTTTTAGGTGTTTTTCTTTGGTGTTTCGACCTTAAATGGAATATAAATAGGTATAGGCGGTTGGTTGACCAGATTAAAATCAGAGGAGAAAGAGTAAGTTGCGAACTCTGTAGATTAGATACTCACTTATTGCAAAAATAGAAGCTTTAATAAGTACCTACTATAATTTTATAGTAAGTTGGTTTAAAAACATAAGACAATAGAAAGTCGATGGAGTAACGCGATCCAATCAATATCAAAAATACCACTGGTTTTTTAGAACAACTGACAACTATATTAAGTACCTACCAAGTAAATGTTCTCTACTTATAAGCTTGGCCGCAAACGTTCGGTTTCCGAATTAGGTTTCCAGATCAGTAATTCAGATTCTAAGCAATATATTAGGTACCTACCTTACTTACCTACCTTAAATAAAAGTTTGTGTTTTATTAAATCAACATTTAATGTCAGTGTGTTCAAAGTCCATATTTATTCCTAGCACACTGAGGTTCGCAGAAATACATTGGATTGCAAAAACTTATTTTACTTACTCAGTAAGGTCCATTTGTATGAGTTACTATCGTGTTAGTCATGGGTCAATGATTCCAACAATTAAAGTATATTGAACATTGATTGCTATTATTGTATCTACTACATGAGGAAAGAATGTGTTAAATGTTAATTAATAAGTAAAGAATAATAAAATTAATCAAGGATCTAGCACAGTTTTTTTTCATAAAGAACTAACTACCTACCTAGTTTATATAAGCTGTTGATTTTTTCCAAATTGGTGAGGGGATTGAATTTCGTAAAACCCAAAACACATTTCTTTATTTTTAACCGATAACCCAAACTCATATACAAGAATATAATTTGAAAATTGACAGACTTTCATGGAAACTTTCACCCCTCATTTGACCCCTTAAAGGTGGAATTTCCAAAAATCCTGTCTTAATGAGTACCTACATCATAAAAGAAACTTTCTATTAAAACAAGTTTCTAATCCCAGTGGTTTAAGCTTTGAGCTGATGGATTAGTCAGTCAGTAAGTCATTCAGTCAGGACAAGTTTTTTTATATGTATATATTTACTGTATATACTTACTGTATATATTAAGTAATTATTATAACTGTTCTGTGAATATTAATTTATTCACACAACAGGCTTAAATTGGCTTAACAAACATTTCCTTTTTCACTAATTGTACAAATGGACACAAATGTTGCATATGAATAGAAGCATTAGCATACAAAATATTTGGACTGTTTATTTAAAAGTCAACTTACTTAATTGGTTTAAAGGACGGTCCAATGGCCATGTTAAAGGCAGCATATTCAAGGAGTATATCTAGTATATATACTTACTCAACTACTAAAAGCACTCTGGAATTAGATATAATTTCTAATTCCAGAGTGCTTTACGCAAAAAAAGGCCTTTGTTAACATTTATATGGCATTCACTGCCTTTTTGCTTGCGTATGCGCTATGTTCAAACAACAATAGCTCTTAAAATATTAGACATACAGCTGTAAATAAAATGTTGTATTGTAGCTTAGCTCAAAATCTCTCAAAAGTAAAAGGGTTGTTGGGAGTGTTTTTGCAGTAATTTACAATGATTTGTGAATTTGCATAATTTTCCGATATTTTTCGAGTTTCTTATTTTGTTTCAAAAGTTATGGAAATGTGAACACTTTGTTTTGTAATGTAGACAATAGGACAGTATTGTTGCTTTTTGAATAAGCCCATTTTTATCTCAGTAAGACTGAAACTTTGAGAGATATGATTTTATTCATATATGTTTCAACAAAAATACCAAAATAGCTGCCACACAGGTAGGAAATGGATTGGGCCCAAGTTTAGAGTGCATTTGTACTTAAAAATAGCTGTTATATAAGTGTTTAAAATATCGCTAGTTCATGTCCTGACACACTGTATTTGTATATTTTGTGTAATTTCTTTTCTTTTATATTACAACAAAGAAGAAAAATATCATAAACACAATGCAAGTGTAGTGAGCTATTTTTATGGTTCTGTACCTCAAAAGGAAAAAGGAACCTTAAAGGATCACTTGGTTGGCTGTCTGTCTGTCTGTCCATCTGTCCTTCTGTCTGTCGTAAGTGTAAAGAAAACCTATAGCTTCCCTAGAATTATGAAATTTAGCAGGTAGTTCGATCTTTTAGCACAGATAAAGGGAAAAATTCAAAAACTGTGAATTTGTGGTTACATCACAAAAAAATTAAAATGTGTTCATGAAAAAATGAATATACTATCACATATAGATAGTACAGTCCTTCATTAACTTGCAGTGTTCTGCATAAAATTGTTAGGTATGTCTTGTATGGTGGTATGGAACCCTTTGTGTATGAGTCCCACTTGTACTTGACCGGTTTTTATAGAATAGGTTTACATTATAATTCTAGAATGTGGAAATCAAATCTAGGTAGTCAGTCAAATTGATAAAGCTCAAACAAAGGAAGCAGGAAGTTTTTAACACGTAGAGAAAAAAAAATTAACTAAAGCAAATTACTTTCAATTATAAATTACTAGATGATGCCTACGACTATGTTAGCTTAAGTTATGGTTTTTTTCAAATCCCATGGAAATTCTTTCTTTAATTTTCCCTGAAAAAAAAAATACTCCAGGCTACAAACTCTCTATACTAAATAAATGATGCCCGCATTGTTATCTGTGTAGATTTAGGTTTTTAAACATCTTGTGGGGACACTTATTCGGGAAAAAAGTAGTTCCTTCCCTAGGATGCAAGCTATCTCTGTAATTACCAAATTTCGTCAAAATCAGTTGAACGGATAGACCGTGAAAAGCCAGCAAACTTTCACATATTTTATGATATTAAGTACCTGAGTTTAATAATATTATAGATTAACTAATAAAAGCGCTTTTGAATTTCGCATTTTCAGAACATGTTCAGTATGATCTAGTTAGAAATCCAAAAGAATCCAGTTCTTTTGGATTTTTAACTTGATTCCAGTTATACTATCTAGTATGATTTTAAACATAGGCAATCGTAAAAACTTTTAATAGCAAATCCTCAACGTGTTTGTCTTATGCTGCATAAAATGTATGCCAAGGCAAATAACTTGGTGTGTGTATGTATCTGGTTTGCAATATTTCTACAAAATAAATTAATAAATGAAACTTACCGCTTTAAGAATGATTCCCATAAAAGCTTTGTTGAGAAATAAAATGTTATGATTGTTATGATTTCATAGCCATCAAATTACATAGAATACGAAATTGCCATTTAACAATAATGATTTAAAAGTTTATAATACTGTTTAAAACTTGCACGCTGATTGATTTCAATTTAAAAAAGTTTATTTAGAACAACGTTCACTCAAACAACAAAAGAAATAGCACTGAATTTTTTACGTGACGATTGATGACGGATGACGGATGAGACAGTGATACCCGTATAAGTAAAAAGTACTCTGTGGTGATCATAGACATTTTATGGTGTTGATGACCCACGATTACCCATGACCAAAACAAAACGAATTGTAAGGTTGAAAACGATACATCGATGTTTTGATTGAAATATTTTGTAATAAAGGTCATTTTTGTCTAAGGTTTTATTTTCATCATAACACATGCTTTTTTTTACCGTTTACCAAACGCATCTAAAAATAACACCGCAGACCGACCTGCAGAGTATCGTGAAAGCTGAAAGGTGACCCAGCTATTACAAGTAGGTACAAGCAATATGTACGAATTGAAGAATTTCATTCTATGCCTAACTATTTTCAAGACATTCTTCTCTTGTTTTATTTTCATGAAATTTAGTTTTGAAAATCGATATACCTATATGAGATAAAAGACATTACGTCACTATTTCAGTGTTTGACAGTTGTTGTGTTCACGTTGTGTTGGTAACAATGATTTATGATCTGTACAATATAATGTGGACTGGGACCTGACTGGGACTTCGTCTGTGTTGGCGTTTACTGGCGTGCCTTTTTGGAGCGTTTTTTTTTTTTGTTAAAAGGTGCCGGTTTTTGCGTTTTACTGGTGTTTTTTGGTGGTGGAGCTGACTGGAAAGTGCTCTAAAGGGGCACCGCGGGCGACTTCGTCTGCACCGGCGAGCGCCGGCACAGACGAAGTCCATACTTATAATATAGTTTCCCTAACTTGTAAATAACTACAAACTTGACATTGGCTAATCTATGTAAAGCCAGACGAGAGAAAAGAAAAAAAAATGTTCATTGATACGTTGATACATTTATTATAGACATCGACCTATTATCTATGCTCTAAGGTTCTAGCCTAGAACCATAGAGCATAGCTACATCAAAAAAGCTAGAACCCTAGAACTTTTAAAGTTCTAACTTTTTTTGAACTTTCCAACCGTGTTGCAAAATCTTCAACTTTCCATTGTTCCTAACTACTTCTTTTATCCTTTTTAGACAAAACGTCCTTTACTTTTTGAGTGCTCTTTGAGTCAGCGCCGCACCATACAATCATAGCAAATACATATGTACTTATTTTGATAATTGTCACAACAAAAAAATGCACAGGCGGAGCGTGGCCGTTAGGATTTAGGAGCCACAGAACTCAGAACTATTAGCAAATATGTCTACCTAACCACTACCTACGTTTTAGTAAATAAGTATAAGTAAGTACCTATTGACAAAATCTTACTTAGTAATTCTTTAGGTAGCACATTATCATAACGAGATCGTACCCCCGATTTCCCTAATAAGAGGTGGAGGTTTTAACCACTAGCTCCCGCTCTGAGCAAGCGATATCATATAGCAATATAAAGTAGGTACTTATCTACTTACCACATGCTTATAAGTAACGAGTACAAAGATAAAAATAAAAATATAATTTTATGATACTTTTATTGAGTCATTCAATGATTTAAATCGGCATAAGAGACAAAACGTGGCACCGCATTATTTATCTGTTTAATAATAATTAATTACTGTCCGATTGGTACTCATCTATTCTACTAACTACTAGCCGGCTTACCTACGTAATATAGGCGAAGTAAGCGATGACCTAGGGTGCTGGAATTTGGTACTTCTCTTGGCTTGGGCACTTCATGGAGCCCTCGGCAACCTGGGTGGTCTACTTGACTTCTGGAGCGAGCTTGGATGGATTGATGAAGACTTTGGCGGGGAGGGGCAACGCACGCACAACAGACGGAAACGTTTAAGTGCGGAAACCAGCCCAGAGAGAAGAAAGGAAGAAGGTGCGTAACACCAGTGGGTTTGGACTTTGGATGGCACGGATTAGCCAATTAAAAATATTCTGTGTTAAGTTATCTCTTAGTTATCCGAAGGCGTGAAGATTTTGTCCAATTCTAAGGCTCATTCACGGTCCAAGCCGATCTAGGATAACTAGAAGATCTTTGTTTCGGAATCTTATTGATTTCGATGTGGTCTTTCATGCAAGCGAACTTGGAGTTTTCCGCTAGTACTTATAGAAACTTTATATGATTCATAATAATTATAAAGCAATTGACGATACTCATGTTATACGCTTTATGACTACAATGAACGCCTATTTGTTTTCTGTGAGTGAGTGTGAGATCACGCGTTAGCAGCGTGCAAACTTCGTGTTTTCTTAAAAACGGCTTAAGTATTATGCTGATTATTACCAGCCACATATAAATTATTAAGGTATGTACTATTATTATCACTAAAAATTATAAAAATATATTCTTAAATAAATTAACTAAGATTATAATTATTATGACTAAAAATAATTTTACCTGGTGGTTGCGAATTATTTTTTAGAGTATCTAGGTTTACCTGTAACTTTCAGCTTTTTATTTATTTCATGAGTCTTGGACCGCGATCTCATCTGGTGGTAAGTCACGATGCAGTCTTAGATGAATGCGGACAGTTTAATTATACCAATAGGAACGCATATAAAATTCGTGCTCGATGACGAGTAAAACAGAAGATTCAAAACGTACGAGAGTAGAAGAAATAGCGCTATAAAAATGTAACCCAGGTGTTCCAGTTTTAAGTCTTCAGTATTCACCTTAAAATTTGCATAGGTACGTAGAGGTATGTAAGTAACGGATCTACTACTTTTTACAATATAATACCTACTAGAAGATGCCCGCGGCTTCGCCCGCGTGGATTTCGGTTTTTTAAAATCCCGTAGGAACTCTTTGATTTTCCGGGATAAAAAGTAGCCTATGTGCTAATCCAGGGTATAATCTATCTCCATTCTAAACAGCCAAATCCGTCCAGTAGTTTTTGCGTGAAGGAGTAACAAACATACACACACACACACACACATACAAACTTTCGCCTTTATAATATTAGTGTGATAATTAGTTAGGTACGTACCACTAATGAGAGAAGGATTTAAGTGGCATTTAACAATTTCATTCATTTCCCCTTGCCCTTATTGGGATCGAACCTAGCTCCTCCCACTTATTTATGGCCATTGACCACAGCGATCACCACCACGGCGCGGCGCGGAGCCAGGGAAGTCTAAACTCTTAAAAGTAAATATTTATCTAGGTTTCTAAATATTTATCTAAGTTTGATTTTGTTGCCCCGATAAAGATTAAAGTTATAGGTATCTCGTAAGTTTAAAACTAAGTATAGATTGGCGTTCTGGAATAAATAGGTAGATTTTTCAAATGTGTTTAGTTTACCAATCATTTCGAGTCGATTTTTTACGATAACAGTACTTTTTTGAGCAAGATTACTTCAGCCATAATTGAGAGAAGGACCACTTTTAGGAAAAACTGTCTTGTAAAACTACTTACTATATCCTAAATTTTCATTGTGTCTCATTTTACAGAGGGTAATACGAGTATTATTTACATGAGTTGACATTTGCATTTCAAATAATAATTGCATCTCGGTGCAAATAAACAAAGTCCACTCAAACGCTTCCAGTAGGTAATAATAGTAGGACTGGTAAGTAAGTATATTACGCGGAAAACTCTGTAAGAAAAATTAAATATAAACACGTAGGTAAGTAGGTATGTAATTAAAGTTTCTAGTTTCTATAGAAACTAATCATGATTATTGTCGTAGCATTAAATCTAATCCATACTTATATTATAAATGCGAAAGTGTGCCGGTCTGTCAGTCTGTCTGTCTGCCTGCCTGTCTACCTGTCTGTCTACTAGCTTTTCACAGCCCAACAATTTAACCGATTTTGATGAAATTTGGTACAGAGTTAGCCTACATTCCGGGGACGGATAGAGGCTACTTTTTATCCCGGAAAATCAAAGAGTTCCCACGGGATTCTTAAAAGCCGTTTAATTAACCGATAGGTATGAAAGGTACCTACAGACGTAGCTTGCATCCCGTAAATTGACAAAGGTTTTAAATTTTTTTATTTTAACTTTTTTTCGTGGAAAAGCAAAGAGTTCTCACGGCATTTTTAAAAAACCAAAATCCACGCGGACGAAGTCGCGGGCTTATGAAACTTACCTTTATAAGCCCATGTTTGATTATCATTATTATGATCAACTCATCGCCAGCCCATGGGTCTCCTCTCAGAATGAAAAGGGTTTAGAGTTTAGACATTCACACACCTTTGAGAACATTATGGATAACTCTGACATGCAGGTTTCCTTACGGTGATGTTTTCCTTCACCACTCAAGTAATATGTAATTGTTTGTAACACACATTACTCAGAAAATTAAGAGGTGTAGCCGGGATCGAACCCCCTACCTCAGAATTACGTCTTACCCACTAAGATATCATAATCCTCTTAAATACTAGGATATAACAATCCTTGATAAATATTGATAAAATACGCAAACGTTTGATATAGATAAAGAAAATAAGACTGTTTATTTTCTTTGCCTTGGTACCTACCTAACTATGACAAATTCCTACTTACGACAATAATTACTAATCACTAATCAGCCTTACAATATATTGCTAGACACGACTATATTGACGATTGTATTGTCTGCGTTTTTAGGGTTCCGTACCGCAAAAGGAAAAACAGAACCCTTATAGGATCACTTTGTTGTCTGTCTGTCCGTCCGTCCGTCCGTCGTGTCTGTCAAGAAAACCTATATGATACTTACCGTTGACCTAGAATCATGAAATTTGGCAGGTAGGTAGGTATTATAGCATAAGTAAAGGAATAAATCTGAAAACCGTGAATTTGTGGTTACATCATTTAAAAAAATTAAAATGTGTTTAATTTTTCAAAGTAAGATAACTATACCAAGTGGGGTATCGTATGAAAGGGCTGTACCTGTACATTCTAAAACAGATTTTTATATATTTTTATGTGTAATAGTTCTTGATATATCGTGTAAAATGTCGCAAAAATACCCGAGTATGGAACCCTCGATGCGCGAGTCTGACTCGCACTTGGCCGGTTTTTATCTAAAGAGATATAGTAAATTATTATATTAATTACTTTCATTAAGTTTTACATAATATAGTAGTTAAGTAGGTACTAACTTACGATATTTATGATCACCATAAAATTATCATGGCACGTGGCGACAATGTAGCTCATTTTGATTCACAAATTTTCATATGAAGTTGAAATGAAATGAAATGAATGAAGTTACTTATTAAGTAGGTAGGTACAATAGGTATAACAAATAGGTACTTACTACGATAGTTGAGATATCACGTCGTCTACAGCTGATTTGCTCATTATTTAGCCATTCTAAGGGATACCGTAGACACCCGATAAAATAATCGGTCCGAGTGGTTTAATTAACGTCAGCAAAAATAGAAGCAAGCACTTCGTCTTCGGTCTTACTACGCAGACGTCCTACAAAAAAGCGTTCCCACGTAGAACTAACTGTAAAGTATGGCTAAATCTCGCCGATTCGATCTGATTTCCGACTGAGAAGATAGAACTCACAATAGTGAAAATACACTACAAGTTCAGACGTCAGTGCATCATGTACGTATACAAATTATATACGTGGTCAGCGTATCAATAGTCGGCGGAAAATCGGCCTTCGTTTCTTACCTTTACCCTTCTAAGGAGCTAGATCAAAATCATGCTCGGGGTTTATTATTGTCCGCTTTAAGAATAATATTTTATTTCTTAATAATTTTAAATACATAACAAGAATTATAAAACTGGCCGAATTCGAATTCGCATCTCTCTTGGGTATATCCCACCCGGCTATGTGAAAATTATTAAATTAAATTAGTTTAGGAGCTACGATGCCACAGCCAGATACACAGTTACACACGTCAAACTTATAACACCCTTCTTTTTGGGTCGGGGGTTAAAAATACAAATACAAGCAGATCGTGATCCAAGTACTGAATAACTCCTAGTATGTGAATCTACCTATACATATCATACCTACTAATATACAATACATTAGACAACATAATGTTAACTAGGTAAGTCCTAACAGATAAGAAAAAAAAATATCAGGCTGTTAACCGTAGACAGAGGAATCGTTAACGGATAGAAATGAGTCTTAGACACGAATCGGTTGTCTGCACTGGGCTACACGATAAGCTGAGAAGTACCAGCACTTTTGTATGCAATTAACAGTTTTCTCATTGAAAATGATAGGTAGACAGACCATTGCACTGTACGCCCTCTTTTGCCTACGTCAGCTTTATAAATAACTCCGACTGATAAAATACCTATAAGTACGGCACCTATTTAATTTTTTATCAATATTGATTCGGTGTTAGTGGCAAACAAAACTTTATTCAGTTTAAATTTTAATTTTTCTGTGCATTCTTAAATATCTAATACCTAGCTGTGAGTTTCCCATGAAACATAGTTCATAAATCATGCTCTCTTTTATTTAAAAAGTGTTTAGTTAATTAACGAATTGAAAAATGAGTGCGCTGTTGAGTTAGCATAAAATAATTATTATCAGTAAAACCCAGGTGAGAGAAAAGTACTAGGTATACGTGATTCTGATAGGTAGATATAGGTACTTAGGTTTTCCACGAAGTTTTGCAATCTTCCTGAAAGCTAGGGTAGGTAGATAGCTACTTGATAACTTTTAGTACTTAGTTTTTCAGGCTGTAAACATTACAGACGCTTACAGCAGTTTTCCTATAATTTCAAAGTGTAACTAACTTCTAATAAATTAATATTTAAAAAAATATTTTCAACTGCCGTATAAAAATTCTGTGAAATTACTGAGTCATAAAACATAACTTATAAGGGCCGGCGCACATAATATGGCGGAACGCAGCGAAGAGCATGCCCGCGAAGTTTCCTAACGCGTGACACATTGCGCGAATTTCTACCAGAGAATGCGCGAGCACGCGCGGGACTGCGCGCGGATGCGCGAGTATCCGCACGGATGCACAATTGATTTAAGATATTATTTCAATGAGGACAATGTCGATAATATTTTGACTGTGAAAAATGCTCTGCGCTGCGCTCACCATATGTGCGCCGGCCCTAAGACGTCAAGGCAACTTAACTCCAGATAGATAATCATAATCAGCACTAGCATAAAATTAGATAGGTACCTACTCTTATAGCGCTACAATCATAACGTACGTAGGTACTTATGTATTGTTCTGAATATGCAATTTATTATGTCCCCCACACACCATCAATCGTATCGTCTGCAAACGATTATATCATATATCTATGCTTGAGGGCTGAGGCTTACTTAACCCAATAGGCAGTTCGTCTAATTACGTGGCTTGATCAATGAATTCATAGCAGTTCATGCATAATTAATATGAAAGGATGCACTAGTGAGTTTCTTGCCGGCTCTTCTCAGTAGAATTTTCATTCCGAATTGGTGCGGTGGTAGAGTCATAGACGTAACACATGAGATACTAATTGTCCTATATAAAATACATAAGTAATTGGGTGTTTTAATTCGAATAATTACATGGTGCACTTCCACCCGCGACGCAATCCTGAGATCAACATGATAGAAATGTATACCTACTGATCTGTAAGATTCTTGAATGTTTTCTAATTAAGGTGGATGCGACGGGTCTGCCTGCGAAATTCAAATTTAATTTGATTTTTCGCAATTTGTAAACTAATATGACAAACTAGGCTTAAATGGCATTCTATTTCCCACAATAACAGTATCATCCCCACCTATTTATATAAAAATCTTTACTTGAAGGGGTCCAGTTTAAGAAATTAGCTCTAGTATCGACAGTAACTCACAAATTAGTCAATACTAGAGCTAATTTCTTAAACTGGACCTTATGAAGTAAAGATTTTTATATAAACACGTGGAAATGATACTGCCATTGTCGCAACTAGAATGCCATAAGCCAACTTTGTCGTATTAGTTTACAAATTGCGAAAAACCAAGTAAAATTTAAATTTCGCGGGCAGACTCGTTGATTGGATCTATGCGACTGTCATTTAGTAGTTCGTGGTAGTTAGTAATTAATCTCAATATTATTAAGTTCTTAGGTAATATTCGTGGCACTAAATTCTACACCACCTTGAGTTTACCACGATCAAGTTTTATTAAGGCTTCAAGTCATGCATTTAGGACATGCTTGATGGTATGAAACCTGCATATTACTTACCTAGTACCAGTGAATTTCCATAACTCTGGAAACATACCTAGATATAATTATTTATATTCCTATAAAAGTCGTAAGTGCTTAGTAGATACATTATTTCTTCCATAGCTACCTTACAAAACACTTTTCATCTTCTTTCTTTTTATGAATGGAGTTAGAATACCTATCCATCCGAGATTTCGTGGCTCTATACTTAGCCCGTAAGTGCGATCTCGACTTGTGGCAAGTTCCTAGATGGAAGAAAGCTTAACCTGAAATGGATATCGACTATCGTATTTTTTTCTTAAACCCTATATTAAACGCATCTATTGTCAAATTTTGACAATGAATGAATGAATGAATATACTTTTATTTTACAACACAAAATTAATAAGTACACAAAACCGACTTCAAAAACCACAAACACAAAAAAGTAAAAAATAATTTTTGTTTAGCTACATGTGTACATTAACTAGATATGAAGTCGAGCGAGCATATTAAAACAAAAAAATTAGAAATCCAAGAGTGAAGCTCGCCCGACTTCATACCTAGGCACATTACACGTGTAGTTAAACAAAAGTTATTTTTTACTTTTTAGTGTTTGTGGTTTTTGAAGTCGGTTTTATTTTTCTTTTGAAAATTTTTTATTTCACAATTTTTAGTGGCCCCATTGTACTATAATATGCTATGCCCAGTTAAAACCCTATTGTTTACTAAGGTATTACACTGATCGAGAGCAATTTGCTCTTATCCATTGAGGAGTTCTGTTCTCCATCTCCGAAGATATTTATCAGATCTTCACCAAATTTATACGGGTCTACCTGCACAGTATACCCTTTCAAACAAAAAAAAATCCAAATCGGTTCAGGGGTCTTTGAGTAATAGGGAAACATACATAAAAAAAAAAAGATTCCGACGAATTGAGAACCTCCTCCTTTTTTGGAAGTCGGTTAAAAAACACAATAATACAAATACAATCGCAAAACGAAATATAGGCAGGTAGGTAGGTACAATTTGGCGGCCTTATCCGGCCGACAATAATTAGCTCCACAGCGAAACACTAGATTGCTTCTCCATAAATGTGCTCTTATCTCATTACTAGATAAGTACTTAGTTAAAAAATTTTAAATTCGCTGGTTTCTGTATATGCACTGTAGTCTTTGGTTTTATATCGTATTAGATTAAGTGTGGTAGATAAGTAGTTTACAGAGATAAATGCTAAGCTTAAAGATCCACATAATATGATATTCTCCGAATATAATATTATTGTTTTACCTAACATAATAATATTATTTGTCCTATTAATATATCATATGCGTGCACCGAAGGAACTTATCATTACAAATCGTAACGTACATCGAGGCTGTTCACTTTGAGTGGGTTAATAATATTAAAATACTAGTGATAATTTTCGTACACGTATAAAATATTCTGTTTAAATTTTTCATTGCCTGATTGTGATACCTTTTAACCGTCGTGAAAAAGTGTGGTCCTACCACATTTTCTCCTTTTAAATTAGATTACCTGGCGTGATTATCTACAAGTGAGGACAGATTCCTCCCACATCAATGACTGTGAGTGTGATAAGTGTGTCCAAGGGTTCTCTCGACTTCATATCAAAGAACATTAAGGATTCTTTTATTTAGTCTTTTCCTTGCTTTCTGACTCCTCCCGAACCACCCGAACTCCCGCGTTTTACTGGTCACTACGCTAGGAGAGCTGTACCCAGATATAGTGACGGTTTTTTAACCGACTTTGAAAAAAGGTGGAGGTTCTCAATTCGTCGGAATCTTTTTTTTTAGGTATGTTCTCCGATTACTCTAAGACACCTGGACCGATTTGGATTTTTTTATTTATTTGAAAGCGTATACTTTGCAGGTGGTCCCATATGAATTTGGTGAAGATTTAATGAATTTCTACGGAGATGGAGAACAGGACTCCTCAATGGATAAGAGTAAATTGCTCGCGATTAGTGTAATAATATGTCAGTAGGGTTTTAAGTGGGCATAGCATATTATAGAGGGGCCACTAAAAATTGTGAAGTAAAAAAATTTCAAAAAATAAATAAAAGCGACTTCAAAAACCACAAACACTAAAAAGTAAAAAATAATTTTTGTTTCTACACGTGTAATGTATGTATGAAGTCGAGCGAGCATAATAAAATAAACTAGAAATCCAAGTGTGAAGTTCGCCCGGTTTTATTTTTCTTTTGATATTTTTTTTAAATTCTTTACATATTATTAAAGGTTTTTTCATTTTAACTTGCAGGCGATGGGAAATTCAAAAGCTGTAAAGACCAAGGTGAAGAAAGACGAAGATTTCATCCCCCCAGATGGAGGATGGGGTTGGATGATAGTCGTTGCTGCTGGATTTTCTAACGTAAGCCTCTAAATAATAACTATTTACTTACATATACTCACTCAACTGTTATATGGGATGACATAAATAAATAGTTCTGCCGTTGATTTCATTCCAATTGCACGAATTGTTTTTATTCCAATAATTTTATTGCATTGGATATTATTAGTCTTCATTGCAATCTTGTAGACGTATAATGTACCTATTTATCTATGTATTATTATCACACTTAAATTGGGTCACATAGTTAATTCATAAAATGTGATACGATCGTTACAAGAAATAAAAAACCGGCCAAGTGCGAGTCGGACTCGCGCACCGAGGGTTCCGTACTCGGGTATTTTATTCGACATTTTGCACAATAAATCAAAAACTGTTATGCATAAAAATATTTAAAAATCTGTTTTAGAATGTTTAAGTAAAGCCCTTTCATATGATACCGCCACATGACATAGTTGTCTTACATTGAAAATTGAAAATACCATTATTTTGTTCATGAACACCTTTGTACCTTTGACGGACTGACAGTCAGTCAGTCTGTCCGTCAGAGCAAGTCTTTTTATATCTTGTAGGTTCATATACATATATAACTATCTGAAACAGATAAATATATAATAATGATGGATGATGACTGACTGATGAGTGATGACGAATGAGAAGATATGAGTAATCTCTCCTGTTCAAGATTTTCCTCTAATGATTTCACGGTTACACTTACACGTTTTTTCTCATTAATCATAAAAGGTTTTTACAACAACCAAATAATATGAACATTCATTACTTTTCGTAAAAATATGTAATAAATAAAATATTCCAGACATTGTTTTTGTCATTGTGCCTAATGAGTAATGCCGATAAGCGATTAGAGAGATCAAGGCTGAAACATGGCTGAAAACAGTCTCGAAAATAATTAATTTTATTATACTTAATCTTTGGTTTTGTTTTATCAGTACTTAAAATGTACCTACCTATGAAATCAACTTTAAAAACCAACCAACCAAATTAAACCAAAATCGTGTTAATCCGAACATATCTTCCATACATCAATGTATCGTTTTCCGTCTCTTTCTAGGAGAATGAGACATTCAATATTCGCCATACATTTTCTATGGGAAAAAAAAATTCGTGTTAGTTGTAAATTTTACACTTTAACATTTCTATTTCTAGAAAAATATTATAGACCTACATTTATACTTGCTCCTCCTTACTTCACCTCTCCTTACTTGTTTTTGTTACTTTTCCATCTGGGTTGTGGTTACATACCTAATCCATTCCAAGTCCATACTAATATCTAAAAAAAAATGCGAAAGTGTGTCTGTCTGTCTGCTAGCTTTTTATGGCCCAACAGTTGAACCGATTTTAATGAAAGGTACAGAGTTAGCTGGCATCCCGGGGAAGGGCATAGGCTTTTATCCTGGGACATCAAAGAGTTCCCACGGGATTCCTAAAGGCACATCCGTTAAACCGATTTATATGAAAATTAGTACACAGGTAGCTTGCATCCCGGAAATTTACATAGGGAAATTTTCCTGAAAATCAAAGAGTTCCCACGAGATTTTTAAAAAGCCTAAATCCACGCGGACGATGTTCTAGTTGTTTATATTTTACTGAAAATCCAAATTTATTCACCCTTTTCTTTTTTTCTATTACACCTTATTTTTGTAATAACTGATGTTTAGTTACCTACCTACCACAGAACACCAAAGCATGGCGCCTTTCAAAATCAATGCTACCTACCTACTTATCTATTACGTACAGTAATTTCAGAATTATCTCCTGCAGGTTTAATAATCACATCAAACCTTTATCCTTTCCAGTTATCAATGCTCCCGATGCTGCAACAGTTCGGCTTGCTGTTCCGGGACAAGTTCTCAAGGCTCGGCATCAGCAGCTCGGAGACCACGACCATCATCAACATGAACTCCGCTCTGACCTCTTGCGTCGGTGCGTGACGCGCCTCGCATGGTAACTCTTTGATACCATACCGGCCAATCTATTTTATTTCTTTTGACAATCCAAAACTACTTAGCAACTAGCAGGATATTAATTAGAGGACTTCGTTTGTGTTAGTGTTAGCTGGCGGGCGTGCTCTGCCTTTTTGGAGTGATTTTTTTGTTAAAACTGACTGGAAAGCGCTCTAAGGGGGTGCCGTGCGTATATCGACGAGCGCCGGCACAGACGGGGTCCATACTTGTATAGTTTAAATAACTTGTTACAAATAACTACAAACTTGACATTGGCTAATCTTTGTAAAGCCAGACGAGAGAGGATATTAGGATTTTGATGACGTTTATGGTTATACCACGCCTTATATACCAGGCCTTATAGCAGACCTAAATTTTCTGATAGCGTTATGATGAAGTTAGCGTATAAGACACTAAAGGATTAAAGTAGCCTATGTACTCTCCAGGTCTTAACCCATGCAAAAACTCACGCCAATCCGTTGCTGTATTGCGGCCTGATTGAAGAATAAACCAACAAACATTCGCATTTATAATATGAATAGTACCTAATTCGTAGAAAATATTATCATCATTCAAATAATTTGATCATAAACTGTTTCCCCCAAGCCTTTTATTTTGGCATTAAAACTTATCGAGAATCGGGAACTTTTTACGATGCATTAGTCACTTTTTTTTGTATCGAACATGACGTAAATTTATATCTACAGTGATACCTAGGTCTAGGTAATATTAACCCTTGATGATTTTATTATTAATTCTAAACTATAGGAGTATTTATTATTGTTACATAAGATGTACTTTATCGTCCCCGATTGATCATATTTTGTTTCAATACATTTTAAGCCTGCTAGTGTTTCCTTATTCTTTTTCAGGTTTGGCGAATGGACCAGTATTCAAGACATTCAGCTATCGTCAAGTTTCACTCACAGGAGCAATAGTTGTATTTGTTGCTTTGTTATGTACAACGTTTTCCAATAACTTTTCGACATACCTGATATCCTTCTCGATTTTATACGGTTAGTCTGTTCAGCATTGTAAGAATAAAAGTTGTGATATAAACTAGCATTTTAATAAACTTATTTCAATACTTTTCAAAACTTTCAGGTGCTGGATTTGGTATAAGTAGTTCAGCAAATGCTCTAGCACTAAATACTTATTGGAAAAATAGGAGAAGACTAGCAACAGGCCTATCATGGACAACAACGGGTCTTGGACCTATTATATGGCCGCAAATAATAACTGCACTTTTTGCTGCTTTCGGTGAAACAGGAACTTGTCTCATTATAAGTGGTTTTGCGATACATGCAATTGCGTGTGCGCTTTTGTTACAACCTGTGGAATGGCATTCAAAGCCCTCAGGCTCAAAACCACAAGATGAAGAGAAATTGTTAACACGAGACAATACAGCATCTAGTCCGGTAAATGATAAGAAGAACGAAGACAGTGGTTACTTTAGTCAAGTATCGAAATTCAAGAATCTTAGTGTATTTTCAAGCCAATATCTATATAACGAAGATGATTTAATAACTCCAGGCTACGAAATAACAGACCCGGGAATACCTATGATGGTTAGAGCCAATGATGGCTACTTTAGTCAATCCAGACAATCGAGAAGTCGATTATCTTCCAGAGATGGTTCAGCAAAAACTTCTCGTCTTAATTCCAAAAAGCCTTCAATGTCAAATTTATTAGAAAATCGATCACGAAAATCTTCAACTTTATACCTTAATGAATCCAAAAAAAACTCCTCAGCTAACTTAGGTGCTCTTAATCAAGAACGTGATTTAAAACCAGTAAATAAACCAAAACGTAAAACATCAGTAACAGTCAATGCTCAGATCCCTGAATCTGAAATAGAAGATTGCCCAACGCTAAAAGCTCCTCAAGATTTAAAAGCTGATGAAAAAGCTGCTGTAGAAACCATTGACCCTCAAAAGGCTAAATATATTGCAGATAGAGCTGAAAAACATTTAGCCGGCACAAAAAGTATTAAATCTTTTAAAATGGATGGGCAATATACTGAAAAATACAATAGAGATAATCATAGCAATATTTCGTTCAAAGATGACATAGAAGAACGAAAATACCTAAAAGATAATCAAAGTAATCAGTCATACCGAACAACAAGGCAAAGGCG
Organism: Maniola jurtina; assembly: GCF_905333055.1. NCBI lineage: Eukaryota > Metazoa > Arthropoda > Insecta > Lepidoptera > Nymphalidae > Maniola > Maniola jurtina. The sequence continues at coordinate 5,776,853 of NC_060034.1, read as the reverse complement.
AAAATCCAATAATTTTAACTATGAAAGTGAAGTTCTTAAGCAAGCTTCCTTAAAATTAGAAGAATATTTAAAAGAGAGTGAAGATAAAGCTGACAAATTTAAACTAATAGTAAATGGTCCATTAGATGATAATGTATTTGAAGATGCTAAGGAAGAAAAATGTGAGGAAGAAGAAGACCAAGAGAAAGAATTAACTTTCTGTGAAAAAGTTGCTATGTTTTTCGATTTAGATCTTTTAAAAGATTTTACATTTATAAACCTAATGTTGGGTATCACTTTAGCAAATTTTAATGAATTAAATTTTTCAATCTTGACGCCTTTTATCCTTGGTGATTATGGATTGACGAAGCCACAAGTAGCATTTTTTATGTCCCTCTTAGCTGGAGTAGATATTTGCGTTAGATTTTGCATACCATTCGTCGCTGGCAAGATTGGGTGGGATAATAATTCCTTCTTTCTATTTGGTGTCTTATCTATGGCTACAGGAAGAGTTGGTAAATAAAATTTGCATTGCCTACGAAGCATTTTAAAATCTCGAGTTACTCCGACATTTTGATCACAACATGTTTTGTTATTTTTTTCAGTTTTAGCCCACTGGCAAGATTATAGTGTAGTTCTCGTAGTTGCAGTAATTATAGGATTTGGAAAAGGTCTACGAACCGTGTTCATGGCACTTGTAATACCCACACACGTGCCTCTACATAAACTACCGGGAGCGTCTGGTATGCAGTTATTAACTGCTGGAATTGCTTACTTGGCCTTAGGGCCTGTAGTAGGTAAGAAATATTCTAATGTAACTAGCCTTAAAATCCATTTTCAAGATAAAGTCTATTTTTATTACCAATCTTACTGATGCCCGCGACTTTGTCTGCGTGGATTTAGTTGTAAAAAAATTATCCCATGGGAACTCTGAGTTTCCGCGTTAAATTAAGTAAGTACCTACCCTATATTCGTCTCCAGGATACAGTACCAAGATAACGTAAAAGATTTTGTACATCCACGTTTTCCTTTTAAATCTTACAAGTAAATCTACCTAAAAATTAAAGTGTTCGCTCAATGATTTTACCTTTTTTATAAAGTGTATCGATTATTTTTTTTTTTATTAAAGACTTTTTTTGTATTTAAGGCTGGATCAAAGATAATGCATCAACCGCAGTAACGTTGCACTGTCTAAACATCTTCACGTGGCTTACAGCGATATCGTGGGGTCTCGAAAAATACTTCACCTCAAGAAGACAGAAAGACAAAATTGAAAATGACCCCATCAAAGCGTGAAAAATATTGTATACTTACTTAATCATCCGGCCTAAAGTATTGAATGAGAAGAAAAAAGAAGAATGAAGTTTGGAAAACTTTAATCAGGTGGCTGCTTGATGGCTATTTATTTTGAAAACTTAACAAACTCAATATTAGATCCAGATTTCCATTATTCTAATTTGTCGTCGTCAAGTGGAAAATATATTGACTTTTAAATATTCCTCGCAGCTAAATATTCACTTTCGAAGTTTTAAATGGATAATACCCGAATAAACGGACCCTATTAATCAATTAGGTGGCATCAGAAGTCAACCGAGTTACTGAGGTCAATACAGTCAGTAGCGGCCATGCGTTTGTCGTGTCGTGGTAGCATAATGTAAATTTTACTGTATTAACTTATCTCTAAGTATGTAAATAATGTTATATAAATGATTAATAAATTGTTTAAGTGGTTGTGTGATACAGTTTTATTATAGCAAATCCTTCAGATATCATCTGAGGCCAAGTTTCAAGTGACCGAATTAAAGACAGTGATAACGTAGGCAAGTCTTAAAAGAATACTATTTTGTTTCATTATAATTTTAATAAAAGTAAGTAGGTACATATAAATGTGATAACCCATTAAACACCTAAAATTTTTAAGAGCATGTTGAAGATAAGGAATGTTGTTGTTTTACAAAAAGGCGTATGAAACTATAGTTCTTTGCGGTTGATCGGTAATTCGAAATATTATGACTACAAAACTATTAAACCTAATGAAATATTATTTTCTCTTTCTTGATTCAGGTCAAGTAAAATCATGAGACCCTGTGTTTACTTTGGCTAAGCTCAAGTAGTCAAGCATTCTGCGAAACTCATATTGGTCTAATGAATCATGCAAAAACGAAGCTATGCGTATTTGCATCAACTCGAAAAGTTGAAACCAATATGGAATTTTGTCACAAATGTTAACGAGCTTTTAACATTCGACCATTAAGTACTTGTTCATTGTAACGGACGAACATAATAAGGAAATGTCACAAATCATCTTATTGATGCTGAATGTGACAAAGGGACTGAGAAAGCGAGTAAAGTAGATGAGGCCTGTTTACTTTAGTACTAACATGGAAAGGACGTGCACAGTGCACAGGAACTGGTTTATCTAATAAAGAAGAAATAAGGTAGATACTACCTTCCAGAAACCCTCGGATGTGACGAGTAGAAATATTAAATAGGTACTTATAAGGTAGATTATAGAAACAAAAGTCTTCAACCAGTGTGTCCTTCCCGTCCTCACCTATGGTGCTGAGACGTCGACACTGACAAATGGCCTTGTCCACAAATTCAAAGTTACTCAGCGAGCTATGGAGAGGGCTATGTTCCGAGTTTCCCTGAGGTATAAGATCCGAAATGAGGAGATCCGCAGGAGAACCAAGGTCACTGACATAGCCCAATCTATTAGCAAGCTGAAGTGGCAGTGGGCAGGCCATGCCTGTCGTAGAGGTGATGGCCGTTGGAGCCGGAAAGTCCTTGAGTGGAGATCGCCCTCCAGCACGATGGACCGACGATATAAAGCGGCTGGCGGGAAGTGGCTGGATGAGGAAGGCTTAGAACCGGGTGTGGTGGCGCACTTTAGGGAAAGCCTATGTCCAACAGTGGACGTCCACAGGCTGATGATGATTATGATGATGATGTAGATAGATACCTACACGAAAACGTTCTTTACTATTTTGATAAATGTTCACTCTGATGAAGTAAACAGTAGATAGATTATACGCTAGAGCTTGTATGATTGTACTTAATAGACAGAGTACAAAGAACCAAAAGCTTAATTTTCTATAATCCGCCAAACCAAAGAAATCTGTATGATGCAACATGCACCATGCGACATGCACCGCCCGCCCTCCCACTGATAAACATGCAGGAAAAACCAGCCACCAAGCAAGCCATATGCACCACACATATCCCAAAACCACTCGACGCACGTTTCGCCCCGACACCGGAGCATCCTCAGGAGTAGACCTTACAGTCAGTGGGAAGGCGGGCGGTGCATGTCGCATGCTGCATGTTGCACCACACAGATTTCATTGGTTTGGCGGATTATAAGCAAATTAAGCTTTTGGTTCCTTGTATGTCATAGACTTCCGCAAATTAACGCCTGCTTCTTCTATACTACATAGACAGAGTAGATACAAGTGTAAATTAAAAATTTATAACACCCTGGACAAGTGAAGCTTACAGTAACTAGAAAAGAGCTGATAACTTTCAAACGGCTGAACCGATTTTCTTGGATTATAGCTAAGAACACTCTTTATCAAGCCACCTTCTAAACAAAAAAAAAACAAAATTAAAATCGGTCCATTAGTTTAGGAGCTACGATGCCACTGACAGATACACAGATACACGCGTGAAACTTATAACACACCTCTTTTTGGGTCGGGGCTTAAAAACTGTTTGCACGGTTTGCACCCATACTCATAATCATAATAATTATGTTAAAGGAAATTGAAGGCTAAACTAGTCACTGGAATATAAACTAGGTAATAGCAAGCTAGACTTATTAGACCTTTATCTGTTATCTATGAAGGTACAAGTATAACATAGACGATAGATATATAACGAGTATAATATAGTATATGTATAATTGAAATTAATAGCACACTTTGAAATCACTATCAGATAACGTGCTGGTAATGTCTGGAGGTTAAAAACTACATACCTACTAGATTTTTAATTAAGAAGCATAGTATGAATAATGTTTTATGTAAAAAACGGCTTAATGTCACAATATATCTATAGTATAGACGTACTAATATATTGTCTTTAGCTGCAGATGAATACCTAGTAGGTACCTAGCTATTACGATTTCGGAAAAATTTAAGTTAAAGACACTACGATGGAGTTCTTTAAATTTCTTTTTCTCCTTTTGGCTACTCGAAACTCGAAATGCATCGTTTAGGTATTACTCACTACACTACATAATATAATATAATATAAAATCACATCTCAATGCGAATAAATAATAATATGATACCTAAAGACTTAGGTATACTCAATTATACTAACCTTTTAAGTTACTATCTAACATAAATAAAGTGACCAAATTCCAATCAATTGTGAATTTTCAATTATATTTTAGTATCTTTAAAATTACATGAGGTGATCGTGTGAAGGTGTAAGTAGGTATTTGTGTTATCAATTTTGATGATAAATGAAACGGCTGCGTGATTGTTAGGTAGGTTAGGTATCTTTGATAAAATTTTATACTAATTCTATGTGTTCATTTACTTTATTTAGTTGGCATTATTATCGTAAAAGTATGTTTGCTGTAATGTAGGTAGGTGTAGGTATGTATATTCATACCTAGGTATCGATAGGTATTCAAAAGTCATAGGTACGCCAGGCGACGCGCAGTAGCGCCGCTGGGGTTTAGTGGGTATTCCCGATTCCGGTCGCCTCTCGGCCGGCGAGTCCCACATACCCTCCCTCAGCTGGCTGGCTGCCTCACGGCTGGCTGGCTAGCTTCCGGGGGGGGATGCGTAAATGTATTCCCCAGCGTCAACAAAAAAAAAAAGGTACCTATCATGAAAATTTGGCGTCGTGTTCAAGTACAAAATATGTAGATGATAGTGTAAAAGTACAAACTAAGTACCTATTTACTTAAAGGTTAAAGTTCGAACTAATCTGGGAATATAATATTTTATTTCGGACACTAACCCGCATTTACTCTGTGAATCTCAGATTTTACCTCAGAAACGCGTAAAAGTCTGAATAATACCTAATTAAAATAAGTTTGAAAAATCTTCATTCAGGACCTCCATCGCGAGCTCATGTCTTAGCGCTTTACAAAAACACTCGAGGCCTAGTACCATCTAGTACCGACAGACAAGGCTGTTTCAAATCCGGGATGTTCAGATTTTCGTTCTGGTTTAGTTTATATCATAGTTAAGCATTTCTACATTAACTACATAGTATATAAACAATAATTGCGATCGTACAATAGTCAGTGATGTACACTTTGGTGCTTATGGCCAACTTAATATATTATGCCTAATACCTATAATACAAGCAACAGCAAAATTACGGCAACATTCAGAATGAACTAACATTGTCGTCGAAACCGCATCCTAACAATATTAATTTATATCAATAGAGAGATTGTATAGATAAAATAATACGGAATATTATACATTATAATATAATATTATTATCATAACAGGCAATTCACAGAAAAATTACTGTAGGTAGGTCAGTTATTATTTCCACTGTGAAATTTTAGTGAAAAATCGGCCAAGTGCGAGTCAGACTCGCGCACCGAGGGTTCCGTTCTCGGGTATTTTTTTCGACATTTTGCACGATAAATTAAAACCTATTATGCATAAAAATAAATAAAGATCTGTTTTAAAATGTACAAGTAAAAGCCTTTCGTGTGATAGGTACCCCTCTTGGTATAGTTATTTTACTTTGAAAATTGGAACACATTTTTTTTGTGATGTAATCACAAACTCACGGTTTTCGGATTTTTTCGTTTACTTGTACCTACCTACCTGCCATATTTCATGATTTTAGGTCAACGGGAAGTAACCTATAGGTTTTCTTGACAGACACGACAGACGGATAGACAGACAGACCGACAGACAGACAACAAAGCGATCCTATGAGGGTTCCGTTATTCCTTTTGAGGTACGGAACCCTAAAAATAAACCTTTTAATGTTCTTATTTGTTTCTGTACCGAAAAATTTAAAAACTACATCAATTTTTATAAGATTATTTTATTTTTAGTTATTTTTATTATTCATTACGTTACGTGACCAATATTATATCTTAGTATCACTTATTAGGTATCTATTTTGATAAGACAAATTAGTTATTTATTATTAGTATTGGATTCTTGACTTGCAAGTTTAAAGTGTCTTTCTAAGAAAGCATTTTACAGAGAAGTGCAGTATTAAATCACTAAAACTGCAAGTACCTACCTAAGTAGTAAGGCATATGGTTATTGGGGCGCCAGCCAGGTAACCCACCAGTGTGCCTGGATGCTGCTGGTCCCTTTTGGATGCGTCCGAGGAGAAGAGCAGTGTTTGGGCCGGTGCGCCCCGGTAACATGGCTAATAATTTCTCTTCGGAGATATTGTTGGCTATGGCTAATGACCTGGCAGGAGGGAGGTTTCTCCGCGTGTCCCTCTAACTAGCAGAGGGCACAGTGGACGAAGCGTAGGACGGGACACGGGCGACGTGCGCGGGATCGGGTCGGTCTGCGGATGTCGCCCGCTGGGTCCCAGGGTCGGGGGACGCACCAACGCAGTGGCAAGAAAAGAGCTGATAACTTTCAATCGGCTAAACCGATTTTCTTGAATTATAGCTAAGAACACTCTCGATCAAGCCACTTTTCAAACAAAAAAAAAACTAAATTAAAATCAGTTCATTAGTTTAGGAGCTACGATGCCACAGACAGATACACAGATACACACGTCAAATTTATAACACCCCTCTTTTTGGGTCGGGAGTTAAAAAGAGCAAAGTTTTCGCTAGCGTTCTAATAACACCCTGTAATAGTAGGTACATTAATAGGTCTAAATAGATAAGTCCAGATTCTAAACAAGTGAAGAATATAGTAGGTATTAAATAGATAATAAGTTCAAAAGGTCATAGGAGTTATGATAAAGACCAAGTAGGTAATATCGACAGTCGACATCCACATTTGATCGGATATCCAAATAATCAAAATATAACATTATGTAAGAAATGATGCCTGATTGCTTATAAGTAATTGTCATTGAAGACTACCGTATTATTATTAGATAGTTAGACACTAAATAAATATCTTTGGGCCAACTAGTTAGGTACATTTGATAAAACCGACATTAATGTATTACGATAAGAAGTATCACTGCATGCTTTTGTGCCATTCGTTAGCTAATATCACTAACATGCGGGCTGGATGTATGTTGGAATACCATTATTAAATGTTGAAGCTCCTTTCTATGTCAATAACCCAATAAGTATCTACGAACTTAATGTGAACAGGTATAGAAACAAGTGATAATAAAGAAACTGTATTTTAAGCTGAATGAATTAATGAAAGTGAATAAGTCCTGGACATTTAGTGCTTTACAAGACATGCGACAGTTTCACATCCGGATACATTTGCTATTACTAGGATGTCTGGTGCAATGAATAAAGTGCCACCTGATGGAGGGTATGGATGGGTCATCACTTTCGCCTATGCTTTGAATAATGTAAGTAGAGTAGTAGATATACAACTATCACACTAATATTATAAAGGAGAAAGTTTGTATGTGTGTGTGTATGTGTGTGTGTGTGTGTGTGTGTATGTTTGTTACCTACTCCCTCACGCAAAAACTACTGGACGGATTGGGCTGAAATTTAGAATGGCAATAGATTATACCCTGGATTAGCACATAGGCTACTTTTTATTCCGGAAAATCAAAGAGTTCCCACGGGAATTTTAAAAAACCTACATCCACGCGAACGAAGTCGCGGGTATCAGCTAGTAGAGTATAAGTTAGTTACTATAGTTAAACAAATATAAATACCATACACTATGTACCTACTAAAATAAATTAGGAACGTAATGATAAAATTATTGAGGGTTGAGTAGATGATACCCGTGAACCGGCTGCGTAAATTTAGGTTATTAAGAATCCCGTGGGAACTATATGATTTTCAAAGATAAAAGTAGCCATCTCCGGGATGCAAGCTATATCAAAATCGGTTACGTGGAAGGGCCGTAAAAGGGTAATAATATATAGACGGACTAACACTTTCGCATTTATAATAATAAAAAGTCTGAGTAATTGATAGCAAACTCAGACACACAATGTTTTGTAATATTTACAAGAAATTTTCAGAAGCAATCCTAAATTATATTTAGTACCTATTGTAAATTGAAAAGTAGCTCTATCTGTTTGCATCCTGGAGATGATACTCTTATCCCACAAACTGAGAGTTCCCACGGGATTTTTGAAAATTCTAAATCTACGCGGACGAAGTTGCGAGCAACAGCTAGTTTTAAATATATTATTTGAAAACTCTATTTGATTTATATAAATCAAATAGAGTTGCGGATATCCGCAATCTGATCGATTAAATTAAGACTTGGTTTTCTTGTTTTCTTTATACTTATCATTAAAACAATTTCCATAATAAGTATTCAGTGAGTTATTAATATTGATGAAATGTTTGATTTTAGGTCGTAGTACTTCCTCTTATTGCTGGTTTTGGATTGGTTTTCCAAGAAGCCTTTGACGAAACAGGCCTTACCGCAACGCAGGGGACTCTAGTAATTATTTTGAACCATGGGCTCGGTATGCTTCTATCGCTCTTCGGCGGTCCTGTGCTACGCCGGTATAGCTACCGAAAAGTGGCAGTTGCCGGCGCTTTATTAATCACATCCGGCCTCATTTTAACAGCCTTCTCATCTACGTTCTGGTTATTTATAATTTCCTACAGTATTATTAATTGTAAGTACTCATATGTCAAACTTTACTTAGTATATAGCTTAACTTTATTTAAATCTGATATCATGAGGAGTCTGATATTACACTGATAAAAATAATATACTCGATCAATAAATATAAAGATAAAAAAATTGTTAGTTACAATATTTTGCGTTCAGTATGATTAAGCACGTCTTGTATTGTTTTCACCTAAAGAAAAAAATCATGTTTCCAAATCCTTTTTTCAGCAATGGGAGTAGCAGCAGTTATGGCAGCATTTTCTTTAGCAATAAATTCATTCTTTAGACAGAAAAGAGGACGAGCGATAGGTATTGGTATGTCACTCACTGGTCTAGGAGCCATTTACACACCTCTATTAATGAGTGCACTTATTTATGCATTCGGTTGGAGATACGCCGTCTTAATATTGGCTGGTATCTGCCTTCATTCCCTCTTGGCAGCTTGTTTACTTAGACCGGCTAAATGGTACTTAAAAGATCCAGTAGAGACTGATGAAGAAGTTCCATTAAAAGAACCTGGTATCGAACTCGTAAATGGTAGTGTTACAACATCTTCGAAGCATACGGGTAAGAGTTTAAATGTTTGGTTACTTTTGTAATTGTTTTGCTCTATCTTTTGCTAGAGAAAATTTAGTACAGAGAAAAGAGAGTGCATGATAATTTTTTTATGAATAATTTTGCTGTTGAGGTACTTAATAAAAATTATTTTTAAATATTAGATGTTCAGTCGCATCCAAAACTAGAAGAATTGACAGAAAATGGACTATCAGCACCAAAAAGTGTTTCCATGCGATCTCTTATAATCGCAAACGGACTTCAGACCAGAAATGCGATATCGCATCCTGATATTCGAAAGAACACACCTGAACCTCCTCTGGCTGAATCTAAATACAAGTGGTGGGAATCTCAAGAAATAAATTTGGGTAGTTCCATCAACATATTTCACGAGAAAGAGCTAACTATTAGAAAAGAGACGGACGAAGATAAACTTGATTCAGAAAGCAAATCGAAAAGTATATTCGAAAGATTTGTTGATTTTTTTGATCTAACGTTGCTGAGCGACCCAATATTTGTAAATATTTTGTTCGGATTATCAATGGCATCCTGTGTTGAGATAAACTTCTCTCTTTTACTGCCAATCATACTGAAGGACATGTTACAATTCGAGACTTCAGATATTGCGAAGATCATGGCTGTGATTGGATTTTCTGATACTCTTTTTAGATTTTTATCGCCGTTCATTGGGGAATGGTTTCAAAAACCACCTCGAGTCATGTACCTGGTCAGTTTGATCATCATCATCTTTACCAGAACGAGTAAGTTTTTTTTTCAGTTGTGATTAATGAATTTATTGCTTATAAAAACTTTGGACGTGGCTTAAACTGACCTCGTGCATTCATTATTCTGCACACAACGTGCATTCTGTGGAATACATAAGTTTATCCCGGTCTATCTCATAGAATGCCAGACTTTAACTTCAGCTATAACCACACCAATATATTGTGAAAGATTCCTTTAGGATTTTACTTTCTTACCTAAAACTGATAAGATTTAACAACAAGACCTTCATTATATATACATTGAATATGCATGGCAAACGTAATTTCTAAAAACGTCTTTCTTACGTCTTACTTAGCTAAAGAGCGGACGTTAGGAGTCTAAATCCGAATGAACGTACGTACCATTCGGACTTAATTAGGTTCAAATCGAAGCTCACCCAATGCACTACTTTTGTACCTACAATTAGCACCTAATAATTTTAGAAAATTCTAAATTTCTTTAAAATAAAAACAAAAGATATAGAATATAGATACAACAATGTACGTATCAAATGCTATTTGAACAACCTATTTACACTATTTCAAATAGTTTGAGGTCTGTTTGAGGCTAATTACATTCGGGTGTGGTAACCTTTGTATTTATTCAACTGTGGACCACTTTACGAATAGCGCTATTTCTCAGATAAAAGTGGCGCAAACTATTTGCCCACACAATCAGCTGGAAACTTCCCTTCTTATAAACTCTCGCAAAGTTCAAAATCAAAAACTTATGTTACTTTCATACTGCTGCGTTCGTAATTTTGCAAAGTTGTATTTCTGTCAATTTCATGAACTTACTAGCTGATGCCCGCGACGTGACATCCGCGTGGATTCACGTTTATCAAAATCCCGCGGGAACTATTTAATTTTCCGGGATAAAAAGTAGTCTATGTACAGGGTATAATCTATCTTCATTTCAAATTTCGGCCAAATCCGTCGAGTAGTTTTTGCGTGATTGAGTCACAAACATCCAAACATCCACACTTTCACATTTATATTATTATTAGGATTAGGATTAGGATGTTAGGATGAATCAACATGAAAACTTAATACTCCGTGTGTACAACATAAGGTAAAATCTCCTTTCATCAACTTTCAATGTACTTACGTCTTAAATCTGTTCTTCCTTGGTTTTCAGTGATGCTGTTTACAACCACATTCACTGGTATGCTGTTTGTGGCACTGGCTATAGGCATTACTAAAGGCGTGAGGACGGTGTACATGAATATCATTATTCCTAGTTACGTGCCTTTGGAACGGTTGCCCTTCGCCTCTGGTATCCAGATGTTCTTCAATGGAATCATAATCATCACTATTGGATCTCTTTTAGGTAAATTAATACATTAGTATTAGTAATTAGTATCGTCCTTTATCTGTGTTCACGACTTTATTATAGCTTATCTTAACTAATTACCTTAAAATCCACCGGGTGGCATGCTGCCAATATTATTGACTGCATTAACAGGGCTAAATTACAGGGGCTCAAAGATTTGTATGAAAATATTTAATACCGCGTAACATTGAAACCGAATATTTTAACAGAAATCTGGAAAACCACAGACATAGATATTAGTTTCTAGAATATGTCTGCAAAATTTCATGGACTGTGGTTGCTTAAGAAGGCTCTCTCCATCACTCGTTTCATACAATCATACATATTTTTAGAAAAATCTAAAAACCACAGACACAGATATTAGTTTCTAAAATATGTCTGCAAAATTTCATGGACTTTGGTTGCTTAATATTCAAATGAAATTGGAACTACGATTGTATGAAACGAGTGACGGAGAGAGCCCTCTTAATTAGCCAGGTCAATTCTTGGTCTAGAAAAAAGATCCAACGTGCAATTAACCACAGTGAAATATTATTTTGTCATAATCATCATGCTGTTTAGGTAAGCATTAGTCATAAGTTTTATTGTAACATTTTCAGCAACAAAAATGATTATTATTATTAGTAGGTATACAATTTCACTGCTGTTAATTTTGTTATCTGATAGAGGCCTGTTAGCTAATTTTTTTCAATACGTATTTTCATTCGACAGATTAATTTTTAATTTATTAAGTAGATCGATTCGATGACCTTCAAAAAAGCTTCAAATTAACAAGTTTAAGATAACAATTAATACTCTATCATTTCGTATATTATGTATTTGATAATGTTCTAACTTAGATTTTTTCTATCCCTGTATGTATTTTTCGCTGCCTCTGATCATATCAGTATACAACTACTTAATAAATAATAATAATAAGCCTCGATAGCTCAACGGTTGGGGAGTGGACTGAATTCCAAAAGGTTGGCGGTTCAACCCCACCCGTTGCACTATTATCGTACCCACTCTTGGCACAAGCTTTACGCTTAATTGGAGGGGAAATGGGATTATTAGCCATGATTAGCCTGGCTACTATTCTTTAAAAAAAGAAAAAAAAATGTGTCATAACTCATAACAGTTGCAGCTACAATTTTAACTAAGTTAGTACCTAGGATTTTTAATTTTTTCTCATATTTAGGTATGTAATTTAATTTTATCTGTTTTCTCAGAATCATTATTAGGTCTCGGTTTTCATGAGTTCCTACCATATTTTAACTTCACCATAAATTTTATCATCGCTATCAATTTAATCATCGCGATCAGTCTAATAATAATCTTTTGTAGTCATTAGAGTTTATCATTTTATTCATTTTCGATTGTCAGCATATTATACTCTATATTATAAATATCTACTTGGTTGAAATTCATAATACCAACACTGCATAGTACCGTAATCATTTTCCTAACTTTCCTTTGGAATAAATTAGACGGATTTTTAATGTAAAATCTAGAATCTAAAAGAATTTTTGAACTAAAATCTACTTTTTATTCCATTACAAGTAGCCCTTAACTGCGATTTCACCTGGTGGTAAGTGATGCATGCAGTCTAAGATGGTAGCGGTAGTAGTGGTAACTAGCGACGGCCGTAGTCTCTCAGACCAGACCAGAGACAATTTAGAAATTATGAATTCCCAAATTTCACGGGCTAGCTTAATCTATGCCCTTGTGGTATAATACTGGGAGAATTCCTGCGTTGATTTGCAGACAGGCTAATTTTTAGCACAAAAAATGGGCCAGTACGAAAATTGATTCTGGATTATTTTAAGAGGCAAATAAAAATAATTACAGGATTATATTCATGATACAGAACGAACTGTTATGTATTTCGACCTGAAGGCTTAACAATTAATATGGTTTTCTCCAAAAGTACAATCCAATAGGGTCTTTATTGGATTGTACTTTTGGAAGAAGTTTTCCACCCGCTTCCCAGCTAACTGGCTTCCATCTGAACTGCATCGTCCTTTATCAAAATATGAAACATATTATGCATTTAAATTATTTAATTAATCTTTATAGTAGAGCGAAATAACTGATAATAGTTAATAGCAAACAGATAAATAGATTAATTAATGTACCTACCTAATGATTTGGCGTGTGATTTATTTGTCTAGTGTTCCTCTCCCTGCAATGTAGAAGATAATATAGTGTAGGTATATGAGGATAGTTGAAATAAGTTTTTTTTTTTTACTTTTCAGGTCGAATACGAGACTATTCTGGGTCCTACAGAATTCCTATAACAGTTCTCAACGTTGTCACAATGCTAACTGTTATTTTCTGGAGTGCGGAGTTCCTGTACTTTAAAATAAAGAATAAAAATAAGAAACAGATATCGGAATAAACGATTTATTATTGTGTAGGTATAACTGAGCTTCTATATGTACAGGGTTTTAGTATATTACTGGAACTTACATTCAGAAAGATAGAGGAAATAAAAACTGATAGTGTTATTCTTAAAAATAATCTTTTTTTCCTTTCTTTATGAAAATTAAGATACAATCAAAATAATAATATGGCAATAGGTTTCTAATTTTTGCACAAATTAAATTATAAACAGAGTCATAGTCATAGAATAATTATAATTAACGAGTTTAGAATAAGTAATTATAATACTACGTGGTCATGTGATAGATAGATAAAATGTTGCATTCATCTAGCTACCAGTACAAATTAATTATTCATCACAATAATTATATTCTAGTAAACTTATATGTATATACAAATGTGTTCATACTGTAAATACGTAGTATACAACTCTAATTTTAACTAATACTAATTAATAACCTAATATTAATTAATAATTAATATTTACAATAGTTTTATATTTACATTGAGTTAGTAATATGTAATTGTAATAAATGTAAATAACAAATAATTGTTTGTTGGTTAAATCACATTTTGGATACCAAATAGCAATAACCCTATTTAAAATTAAATACTAAAGATCCAGTTTGGCGAAATAGAACAGAAATTACAACTTTGGTACGCATAATATTGGATATACCTGTGGGGTATATATATATGACTCCGCTGGTGTTAAATGATACACCCAAAGTTATGTACACTGGTTTATTGTTACCCACATTATATAATACACAATAAGAAAATTTACACTAAAGTGGTATTTACAATGTTAACTAATTATTTACATGGAACAGAATGCGTTCTATTCATTATCGCGAGTCGTCCACGAAGGGGACGCAACGAGTGTCAACGTAGACTGATGAAACGCACTGAACACTGGGAATCTGGGGAAAGCCTTTTTATAGTCTTTCCCCGTCCACCGTACTTGTTTACGCAAAAGCCAGTAAATACCGGTTCTTACCGGCTGCGCGCAGGTGTGTTTAGCAGGTGCGCTCGCAGCTGCAATATGCAGGTGGCATTCTTGGAATTTGCCCGCCGCGATTTACCGTCGTCACACAACAAACAGTTGCGCGACGACCAAAACGCGGTCTAACCAACCTACAGTGGTCGGTCGCCACATCAGCCCCCCCGGAGACCTTTAGGGTCGATAAAAATCCGGAAACCTAACTCGGCGACCAGAGCGAGAGGTAGTTTGACCTGCAGGTGGTCGCTCTGAAGGAGGGACCGCGATAGAATCCCTCGCAGGTAGAACAGCAGCTGTTGGAGTAACGCTACCTGGTTTATCCGTTAGGATATAGGCTGGCTTCAACCTGTCTATCGAAACGGTAACTATTTTGCCTGCTACGTCGATCTTAAAAAACTTATCATTCCGTTCCACCACCCTAAATGGGCCGGCGTATGGAGGTTGCAACGATCTTCTGACAAAATCCTGTCGTAAAAAGACATGCGAAACCGTTGACAAGTCTTTAAAAACGAATACTTTGCTCGAACCATGGCGAGCAATGGGAGTAGGTTGTAACTTCTTCATATGAAGACGGAACCTGTCAAGAAAATCGGTGTAGTCAGTCTGTTTGTCAGCAGATGGCTCGAATAGATCGCCGGGTAGCCTGAGTGGCTCTCCATAAACAAGCTCGGCACTGGACGCTGAAAGATCGTCCTTCCATGCACTGCGAATTCCTAATAGAACGAGTGGAAGTTGTTCGGTCCAACTATCATTCGCGTGACACATTAATGCTGCTTTAAATTGTCGATGGAAACGTTCCACAAGACCATTGGCAGCCGGATGGTACGCAGTCGTTTTAAGATGTTGAGAACCGATCATTGCTGACAATTTGCTGAAGAGGTGCGACTCAAACTGCTTTCCCCTATCCGTTGTCACCTTTAGTGGACAACCGTAACGGGATATCCATGAGGAAATAAAAGCTTTAGCAACACTCTCCGCTGTTATATCATGAAGTGGTACTGCTTCAGGCCATCGCGTGAATCTATCGACCGCGGTGAAACAGTACCTGTACCCGTCAGAAACAGGGAGAGGACCTACTAAGTCTATGTGGACGTGAGAAAAACGGCTAGACGGAAGTTTGAAATCGCTAACTGGGGCATGTACGTGACGCGAAACTTTAGATTTTTGACAGGCGATACAGGAGCTTGCCCAGTTGCGGCAATCTTTCCTAATACCTGGCCACACGTATCGCTCAGTCACCAATTTAATAGTGGTCCTGGCGCTAGGGTGGCTTAACCTATGAAGGTTATCAAAAACTATCTTTCTAAACTCTGGTGTTATATAAGGGCGTTGCTTAGTACCAGAAACGTCACAAAATAATTTTACAGATCCGTAATGTACTTTTTCTAATTTAAGAGACGAACCGTTTCGTAATAATTCCCTTAATTCGGAATCTGTAGCTTGTGAATTAGCTAACGCGTTTAATAGTTCATCTACCGGTGCAATAGCCTCCGTCCTTGATAGCGCGTCCGCGACTACGTTGTCTTCTCCGGCGATATACCGAACATCCGTAGAAAACTGCGATATGAAATCAAGATATCGAAATTGCCGCGGAGAACACGAATCCAAGGGTTTTTTAAATGCAGAGACTATCGGTTTATGATCGGTAAGTATGTAAAAAGGTTTTGATTCGACCATATAACGAAAGTATTTAACCGACTCGTAAATCGCCAACAGCTCACGATCGTACGCGCTGTACTTACTCTGAGCTGGCGTTAACTTCCGCGAGAAAAAACCGAGCGGCTGCCAATGCCCTTGAACTTGTTGCTGGAGAACCGACCCGATAGCGGAATCAGACGCATCCGTAACGATAGCAAGAGGGGCAGATGAATCTGGATGAGCCAGAAGGGCAGCATCAGCAATACTCTCTTTGCACTTGTTAAAAGCTTCTTCTAAGGCGGGAGTCCAGTTAATTTCGGTACTACTTTTAACTGCTGGACCACTAAGCAGACCGTGAAGAGGAACCTGTAACTTAGCAGCACCAGTAATAAAACGTCTATAAAAATTTAACGCACCTAGGAAACGCCTAAGGTCCCGAATAGTCTTTGGCCGCGAAAAATTTCGTATGGCCTGGACTCTATCTCCGATAGGTTTAGTTCCGTCAGGAGAAACCAGGTAGCCTAGGAACTCTATTTCCTGAACACCGAACACGCATTTGCTAGCATTAAGCAAAATTCCATGTTCGTTGAAACGCTGAAAGATTATGCGTAGGTGCTCGACATGCTGTGCCTCATCGACCGAAGCGATGAGCACGTCGTCGATAAATGGAAAACAGAAATCAAGATCCCTTAGGACTTCGTCCATAAAACTCTGAAACGTTTGGGCCGCGTTGCGCAAACCGAAGCTCATGTATGGAAATTCGAAAAGTCCGAAAGGTGTCGTGATTGCCGTTTTTTGTACATCATCAGGCGCTACAGGAATCTGATTATAAGCACGCACTAGGTCTAGTTTACTAAAAATTTTACAACCGTGAAGATTATGAGAGAAATCGGCGATATGCCGTACCGGGTATCTATCCGGTACGGTACGAGCGTTAAGCGCCCGGTAGTCACCGCAAGGTCTCCAACCCGTGTCCTTTTTAGGCACCAAATGTAAAGGCGATGACCAAGGACTCTCAGATCGGCGCGCGACACCCGTGCGAACCATATCTTCAAACTCCTGCTTCGCTATTTTTAACCGATCAGGCGCCAACCGCCTCGGCCGAGAGCAGGCAGGCGGGCCAGATGTAGTTTTTATAAAATGTTGCGTTTGATGTTTACATTCCCGCTCTAGAGGAGATCCAGTCGGCCTCACAATGTCAGGGAACTCCATCAGCAATTGGTGGTATTTAGAATCACCAGTAACCGCGACTTTGACCTTAGGGTAAGCGCACGCGGATGCAACCAGGGCAGCTGATGTAAGCGACGTAGTCTTATCAACTAAACGAGCGCCTCGAACATCAACAAGTAAATTATAAAAACATAAAAAGTCAACGCCAATAATAGGTTTGCTGACATCGGCAATTATAAAACGCCAGTTAAAAGAGCGGCGCAGACCTAAATCTAAGGTAATGCTTAGCCAACCATAAGTAGCTATGACGGTGTTATTGGCAGCAAAGAGTTCAAAGTTCGTCTTTGGACGTTGCCGTTTACCTAAATAACTAATCGGGAAAACGCATAAGTCCGATCCCGTATCAACTAAAAACTGCACTTTAGTCTTTGCGTCGGTTACGAACAATCGACCGCACACCGAATCACACTTATGGTAGGGGACCGAATTACACTCTTGGTAGGGGACAACATTACACTCTTGGTAGGGGACAACATTACACTTGTAGTAGGGGTCATCCTTACACTCGTAGTAGGGGACAAAATTACACTCTTGGTACGGGGGAGAATCAGACTCGTGGTAGGGGATCGCGGCCGACGTAGACGGCCGCGCTACTTTAAAAAATGGCACGGTGATTTGCACTTAGCTGCCTTTGCGCCGAACTTCTCGTGATACCAACACAGAACCTGGCCGTCGGCGCGGGAGCGGCTGCGCGACTTGTGTGCGCCGCGGCCGCGTCCGCGCGGTCTCGAAGGGTGCCGCCCGGTGGTGCGGTGACCACTCACCGCCTCCAGAGCTTCGAATCTCGCCGCTAAATCATCTAATTTCCTATTCACTTGGGTTAACGCGAAAGAAGAAGACGCGGCGGCGACCTGCGTATTATGCGCGGGCGAAGCCTCATGGACCTTGTCGGCCAAGAGGGCCACCTGGTCTAACGGTAAGCTTTCCTGCATTGCAATGATACTTTGCAGCAGGTTAGGCAACCGGCTCGACCACAAGGTGCGTAGGAATTCGTCGGGATATCCGGCGCCCACCAAACTCCGTATGTGCCGCAAAAACTGACTAGGTTTGCGGTCACCCAGCTCCTCACTCATTAACAGCTGTTTGAGCCGTTCACCGCGCGACGCGGATAATCGTTCGATGAGCTGAGTTTTTAAAACTTCGTATTTATTTTCCGAGGGAGGGCTCACAATAACATCCTCAACCTCGGCCGCGTATTTGTGTTCGAGCACTGAGATCACGTGATAAAACTTGGTATTGTCCGCGGTGATGTTAGCTAAAGAAAATTGTCCTTCAAGCTGCGCGAACCAAAGTTTTGGTTTCTCAGGCCAAAACGGTGGAGTTTTAACACCGATCCGGAAAAGTTTAGAGTCAGTCGCATTTTCACCCGCGCACTGTGTGTCCGGCATTATTTAAAATTTTACGTAAAAATAATAAAAATTAAAAATAATTTACGTAATTATTTAAACACAAATATTAAAAATGTTAATTTGAAATTGTCGGAAAGTCACCAATATGTGGTGACTAATCACGTCGGAAGTCACCAATATGTGGGGTATATATATATGACTCCGCTGGTGTTAAATGATACACCCAAAGTTATGTACACTGGTTTATTGTTACCCACATTATATAATACACAATAAGAAAATTTACACTAAAGTGGTATTTACAATGTTAACTAATTATTTACATGGAACAGAATGCGTTCTATTCATTATCGCGAGTCGTCCACGAAGGGGACGCAACGAGTGTCAACGTAGACTGATGAAACGCACTGAACACTGGGAATCTGGGGAAAGCCTTTTTATAGTCTTTCCCCGTCCACCGTACTTGTTTACGCAAAAGCCAGTAAATACCGGTTCTTACCGGCTGCGCGCAGGTGTGTTTAGCAGGTGCGCTCGCAGCTGCAATATGCAGGTGGCATTCTTGGAATTTGCCCGCCGCGATTTACCGTCGTCACACAACAAACAGTTGCGCGACGACCAAAACGCGGTCTAACCAACCTACAGTGGTCGGTCGCCACATACCTATTCTAATACATATTCATAAGAAAATAAACAGAATCAGTTACTGTATGAACAAGCCACTCCAGAGTCAATACCATATTGGCGCAGAGTCGCCAAAAGGACACATCGTTCATCGAAGTTTACTCCACCTAAAATTGAGCTACCCTCATTGCTATACCTAAGACAACATGGTATTGCATGAATAGGTATTATAGAATAAATCTTAGGTTTCATAACCTAATTAGGTAAGTATAATGTATTATGCTTGCAGGTAAATGATAATTGACTTTTAACTGAGTAAGAAATAAGAATACAATATATTATATACTTACACAGGTGTTTGATAAGGAACACAATAAGCTAGAAATATTTTAAGTACGTATTATGGTTAATCGTAAAGACGATGAAATAATAGATTATAAGCTTTCAATGTATGTCAAGAACTTTTTACACCTTATAATACTTAATAATTTGATCAAATTCAGAAGAACACATTTTTGTATTATTCATAATTTGCTCATGTCTTATATTACTTAATTGCACTAGCTAATAAGGCTTAACACTATTTTGTTTCAGTCTGTTAAATGTTTTTTTGTTGTTTTGATGACACTCAACTTCACTGACACACACTGAACTTTAGTTTTCCAACTAGCAGAAAGATCAAAATCCTATATCTCTTAAGCACAGTTTGAGAAGCGACGAATTCACCTTGTTAGCGCTAATAGGTATGTTGCACTGACAAAACAATCTTGAAAGACAACATTTATCTACTGATACTCTATCAATAAATAACGTCTTCAAATCCTATAGAAGAATCAAATGTCCCATTAGCAAAAATTGTACTGAGCACATCCACCAAAACTCGACTATCGACTTTTTTAAGCAAGCCTTCGCGCAGGGTTCCAAAAATTGTCTACTGCGCAGATATTTTCCTATTAAAAAGTTCTAATAGTTTTTCTCAATTATTTTCGTCTTCTTTGAGATTTTGAGTCCTAGAAAAAAAAAAGTTGTTAAAATATAAAATTCACCACGTCCTCCACGTACAGAAAACCAAGAGAATACTTTTTCTAACACAAGTAATCACAATAATAATTATTATTATTCCATAATTATTAATCCAAATAATATAGTTTTGACCTCAATAGTTTTGCTATAGCAATACCTTTTCAAAATCCTCTTCCAACGATTCATTGTCAGCTGATGTTGGATACTCCAGGTTGTTTACTGAAAATGAAAAAAAAAACATGAAATATTTTAGTCAAATGTAAATAGAAAAAGAAGTATACCTAGTTACTTTTTACTTACTTCGTCGATGCCATCCTCTTGAAAAGCCATAAGGGGAATCGAGTTTTATGGACTCTAATGCATCAGCTGTAAACCCATATGAAGGTCTGTTGGTAAATCGTGGTGATTTAAATGGTAAGTTATCAAATTCGGAATCATCGTTGTCTGAACTAGTATCATTAGACTCTAATTGATTTATTTCATAATCATATTCTCTACTCGCATTTTTTTCTCGCCATGGCTTTGAAGTGACGACATATATTTTTTCATTAGTTAGAGGTGATATTGACGTTTGTATTTGGCCCCAAGGAGCAGGAGTTGTGGTTGTGGTGCTTCTAAATGTTGATGCTGCTGTATAAATGTGTAACTTTTTTATATCCTCTGCTTCTTCATTCTTGCCACTATTGTAGTTACTTTTCAATCTTTCAATGGTATTATATTCTTTTCTTTTTATGGAATTAAAGTCTGTCTTATTGTCAGTCACTATATGATGCATACTGCTAGCCCCTTCGTGGTCATATAAATCAAAATTATAATAGTTCATATCTGTAGGATAATTATGCGTAAATGGACTGATGGTTGTTAAAAACTCATCAGGAATTTGTTTTGCATATTTCCCACTAGAACGAGTTCTCTGTGGTGTACTGTAATCTTTTGAATACTCTTGTTCTGTCCAATCATCTATAGTGTGCTGTAGTTTCACTATGTCAAATGGCGGTTCCTTTACATCATAAAAATCCATAGGCGATTTTTGCCGGTCTAAATCGTAGTTTTCCGTATTTGCTGGCAAAGGTTCTTCAGTTGTTGTTTTCAAAGTACTATATCCTTCAGTTGCAATAGTAACAAAAATGTTTTCAGTATTAGATTGAATTTTACGCGCTTGATATTTCTGTTCAGCGCTAGAAATTGAATCTTCCTGATGAGCATTAAAATTGTCTCTGTTGCGATCACTTCTTTGTGCTGTTGTATAAGGAACAATAATTTGAACAATTTTTGGCCGGTTAGTGTCCTTTTCTTCTTCTATTGGAGAAGATGAATGTTCTGTAAAATAATTTCTACTCTCATCCCAACCACTCGTTAAAGTGGCTTGGGTGGATTCTGTTGTTGTTGGAATATCATCATAAATTTCATATTCTTGTTGTTTGCCTGGTGTGGTTACCATAAAAAAGAAATTATTATAGTTTTTGTGTGGTGCGCTCGGCTTAAGGTAAAGAAGAGGCGAATCAATATGCTGCAAATTACTTTCAGTGCGATATTTATCAACATCTTCATCCTTAACGCCTCGTAAATCGGCAAAACTTACTTTATGGTTAAATGGCACATTAGAAGGTTGCTTTAAATCCATTGGGATATTGCCGTCATATAAATCATTTGTAAAATCATTTCCGATGCTTTCAAAACTAACATCTTGGTTAGATTTAGCTGCTGAAATATGATCTTCCGAAGCTTGAGGCGATATATCCCGAATTCCATCTATCACAAAACTGTTTTGTATGTTTCTGTAACCCTTCGTATGATTAAATGTTTTCAACTCATCTATGTCAATAACAGGAGACTGAATTATGGTAGCAGGATACTCTACAGACTGTGTATATTCTGCAACTGGGACGCTTTTTGCTATGTTAAAATTGTTGGGTGCGTTATTAAAAGGATATGTTGATGTTATAACACGAAAAGGTCGAGCATTAAATATTGGAGGTAGTGGTGAAACACTTAGATTAGGTAATGCAACTGGTTGTAATGTATGAATATTTCTACCTCTATTTAAACTAAATGGAGCTGGATTTGCTAACTCTATCGTCATATTAGGACCATGTGGCTTAACTCGGTTTTCTGGTAATATCTCAGTCTTAATTTTAGATGAAGCTGCACCAGCTGCTGATACAGAAAATGGAATATCTAAAGCATACGTATTAAGAATTGGTTCTCCATAGGAATTTCTAAAACCAGTAGGATGCGTTACTCTCGGTAATTGTAATTCAGAAGATGGTTCTAATTCACTTAATAGTTCAACATCATTCTGAGTAGGTAAATAGTGATTCAGTAATTCAGGCTTATAACCTGTGGAAATTGGGGAATGTGTGGTTGATGAAAAATGATTTTCATATGCTATAGATGGAGTGCCATAAGAAGATAACGGTGATTTATATGTTGAATCAGGTACTCTGTATGGTGAGCTCGGTAATCCGTAAGATGAAGACGGTCCTAAAGATGTGTTAGGTATGTCATAAAAAGAGCTGCTACTTATAGAGTATGGGGAATTCAGAGGTGCCTGATTGGATGTGCTTACAACATGTGTGGGACTTGGCGGCCCATAAGTTGAACTCGGAGGATTAAAAGAACTACTACTACTCTGAGAGGCAGATGGAGGGCCGTAACTAGCATGAGGTATTCCCGTCGAAAGTTTAATTGGAGGATTGTAATTATTATTTTGTGACGGGGCAAAGGGTTGCGGTAAATTTTGAACAGAGTTAAAATTAGTAGTAGTCGTCGGACTCGGTGGACCATAGGTAGGCTGAGCATTCTGACGTCCATTATTAGGCGCTAAATCATATCGAATCACAGGTATCCACGGTACTAAATTGCAAGGATTACAGTTGCCCTTCAGCGGTGCAGTGTTGTGGTTGTTATTCACTTGTGATTGTAGGTCAGATGATATTTGTTGTGATGGAAAGAGCCATCCAGAGATTTTCTGGAACATTGATGGCGATGGCGTGGTTGTAAATGGTTGGGGCGGTGGAACGAAATTGAAACTATACTGCCTATAAAATGGAGCAGGGAATTTAAAATCTTTAAGAGGTAGTACTGGAGGGGTTGTGGAAGGTAATGGCGGGGGAGATTGGTATTGATATCCGAAGTCGTTCTGATTCTGCAGTTTTCCTAGTCCGGCGTTAAATGGCACAGGCAATATTGGCAGTGGAGGTGGCGGCGGTGGTTTTAATAGCTGTCCAAAATGGGAAGCATCATTGGTGTTATAGCTATTATATCCATTTGTTGCTTCACATCTACATTTCGCAATTAGTGCTAGCAGTAGAACGGGCATTACCTGCAACAAAAAAATACCGATTAAAATGTTATCTGTAAGATAAATGGATTTCTTACTCTTTGCTTATCTATGGATTAACTCAACTGTCAAATTGTTATAAGAGATTTTATTACATAATTTTAAGATAGTACGTACTTGTTGCCTTTAATTTTCCATCTTCTAAGACAAATATATATTTTGTATAAGAAGTATAAATTACAAATTCTATAAAATTTCCTACAAATTGTACTAATCTTTCCAATAGGCGCCGTGTATGTGAAAAGTCTAAAGAGAAAAGTCTAAAGAATACTGGCCCGTGAGAAGCAGATACAATAGCATGGATGTGCTTTGTTTCTCTTCATTTTCTAACTACATAGATAATTATTAACTCCTAAGCGATATTTAAAGTTAACAGTTAATTATTTATTTTTTAGTACGCCTGGTCAGGTCAAAGGGATTTAATCAAGTTAACCATATCCGGAAATACGTACGATGTTGATATACCTAGTTTATTTCTATATAAAATTTCTTACATACTTAATGCCTACTGATGCTACCTACCAGTGACCTCGTCAGTTCCTGCTAAGTGCTAACTTCTCTCACTTTATAATAAGTGTTGATAAAGTTACGAAGTTGTAAGTGAAGTTAACAGGAGCCACCGAAATCATCCTATTAGCTTTTATTCGGAGTGTTTAATTAACACTGGTCATGATGATAAAACTAACACCGATCATGATGATGAAACTAAAAGACCGGTTAAGTGTGAGTCGGACTCGCACTCGAAGGGTTCCATACCATCGTACAAGATTATCCACTTTTTGTTGTTTCTTTTTAATTTACATAGCGGCCATTTTGTAATTTTTATTATTTGTTGCTAAATCGGTAATAAAATACACACTCTGTGAAAATCTTAACTCTGTAGTCTGTACCTATTACGGTTCGTAAGATATAGCTTGCTGACAGACAGACAGAAAGACGGACGGACGGATAGCGGAGGCTTACTTAGAGGGTCCCGTTAGAACTTTTCGGGCACGGAATCCGCAAAAGGAACATCAAAATTATCTGAAAGTATTGACGACTCCCATAATTTATGATATTATTTTACTTAGATAATATTGTAATGATATCACAGCGCAACGTTAATTAATAATTTAACTAACGAACTTTCATTTTGCAATAAATGTCGTTATTCTACCAGTGGCTTTAAGATAAAACAAGTAGCTAAGTCAAAATGCATAATAGATACCAAATGCATCGATCCTCTGAACATCGCTATCTATCCTATCAAATATTCAGTGCTCGTATTGAGAACAAATTTTGAAACTCTTACGTATTGTACCTACACCATTTGTTTATAGGATAGGTATATTGAAAGAAAATATACGTGATGATCTAATAAAAGGTTCTTAAATATGCATATCACGAGTAAGTAGCAAACATTTCTGCGTGCTTGTTTTAAATACATAACAGTTAAATTTATGGTTCCTTCCAGGTAGAGGAAACATTTTCATTGATACAAGCTTAATGAAAAGAGTAAAAAACCGGCCAAGTGCGAGTCGGACTCGCGCACTGAGGGTTCCGTATTCGGATATGTTTTTTTCGACATTTTGGACAATAAATCAAAAATTATTATGCATAAAAATAAATATAAATCATATGATACCCCACTTGGTATAGTTATCTTACTTTGAAAATTTTTTTTTTTTTAATGATGTAACCATAAATTCATGGTTTTCAGATTTATTCTTTTACTTGTGCTGTAAGATTGACCTACCTGCCAAATTTCATGATTCTAAGTCAACGGGGTCCCTATAGGTTTTCTTGACAGACACAACTGACAGACAAACAACAAAGTGATCCTACGAGTATAAGGGTTCCGTTTTTCCTTTTGAGGTACGAAACCCTAAAAAACGCCGGACAGTAAAAGTAAAATATAAGACAACGAGAAAAAAATACGTACCAAATATAAAATAAAACTTAACATGATAAGGGTTCATCTCTGCAGTGTAACCATGCTAATGCATATTAATAAAGCTCTGTGAGCGTGCAAATAAAACGACAGTCTTCAGACAAAGGTCATTTGAATAGTGAAAGTAAACGACATATTATGTTAAAGCTGTATTCGGACTTCGTCTGTGTTAGTGTTAGCTGGCGGGCGTGCTCTGCCTTTTTGGAGTGTTTTTTTTTTTTGTTAAAATTGACTGGAAAGCGCTGTAAGGGGGTGCCGTGCGTATGTCGGCGAGTGCCGGCACAGACGAGGTCCATACTTGTATATTAAGTTTAACTAACTTGTTACAAATAACTACAAACTTGACATTGGCTAATCTTTGTAAAGCCAGACGAGAGAGAGAAAAAAAAAAGCTGTATTTATCAATTTAAGTTTATGTACGGTATCCTAATTTTATTATGTTTCAATTAATGCGGTTTCGTGTCTCTCTATCAAGGCCGGCAACGCATTGGCGGTTCCTCTTGTACTGCAAATTTTCATGGGCGGCGGTAATCACTTAACATCAGGTGACCCGCCTACTTAGTATTTTTTTATGCATTCATGCAATCGTTTGATTCAGTTTGCACCTACTTAAGACATATTTTATGCAATGCTACTTATCCTTCCAATGTTACTTTGTATCATTGATAGTATAAGTATTGACCTATGAATACTGAATAAGTATTAGTGGTAGGCAGAGTTGAATATTTAGGGGGTTTAGAATAAATTAGCTTTAATCTATACTAATAAATAAAATTGAAGTGTCTGTCTGTTTGAATGCGCTAATATTCGGAATGGCTAAACCTATTTTGACTGACCTTTCACAGACAAGTAGAGGATTTACCAAGGAGTAACATAGGCTACTTTTCTAACCGACTTTGAAAAATGGAGGAGTTTTGTTTTTCTACCTATGTACACTGACATCTCCGAGATTTCTGAACCGATTTGCGTAATTTTTTTTTTGTATCGATAAGGAACTTTGTGACATTGTTCCATAAAAAATTTGGATTCCAACTCCTCAATCCTGATGCTGCAGAGGATCTGACCAATCCACGCGGGCGAAGCTGCGGGCATCATCTAGTAATTAGTTAAATAAAATTTACGTGTACATTTTTTCTTAACTTTTTCGTTTAAGACTCTTATCCTTTAATCACACAAGCATGATGCTTTAATGGTGTCATGAACCTTCACATTCTTAAACGACAGTGCTGGACCTATAATTTGTAAAAGTTCAGTGAGAATATTGTAAACCATGGAAACATTGAACAGATTTAGTCTACTGTTGACATGACTCTACGATCAAAAGGGTTGTGTTAATTAAAAATGCGAAGAAAATATGTGTTAATTAAAAATGCGAATGTTAAAGATAAGATGATTTGTAGAATATCTGAAAAAGTCACACAGTTATAAGCCCGAATTGTAAATTAATTATTGATGATGATAATAATAACGTAGGAGGTTTCACCCAAACATGAAAATATGTTTTATATCCTTAATTTTTAAATAGAAACCCATGGTATGCAGTAAATTACCTACTATCCATAGATCTTATGCTTGATCTTTGGTATAGAATTATTATTCTTAATCTTGTCTATGCAAATATTCCAAACACGTACGTAAAATCCATGGATGAATAAATACTCGTAAAATCATTAAAACTGATGAGCGTCTTATGAAAATAAATTCATAACATCCCATCATCCATGCGTTATTTACCTTGCTGTACGGTTTCGAAAATTTTACATGATTATAACAAAATATTATAAAAATGGATCTATTTTCAGAGATCAATTTTGGAGTACGGTTTAATAACTTTTTTAAATATTTCATCTTCGTCTTAGTAATGCCTAGCATGCTGTCAGGGTTCTGATATATTTTTTGAATGTACCTACTTATAGGACACAATTTGTAGTTTGCTACTGTATCTACGACCTTTATTATCATTAAAATTAGGTACCTACATAGTTATAATTTTAATATGATACTATAATAATTGTAGCCAACTACAAGTTATACCTACATAACAATAATCTTGTTTTTTTTTGTGATATGCCGCAAAATACTAGAAAAAAAAACTAAATATAATATGATTTACTATATACAATTACTTACATAAATGTTAAAAAGGCTCTAACGAATCCTTTAGTAACTTTTAGTCCCATCGTTTATTTACTTCTTTAATGTTTGGTAATGAAGTCGTACAAATGGAGCAGTTATAAAACTTAATGGGAAACTATTAAGAAGCGTGCTTGGACGATTTTGTAGACAATCATCATCATACCCCGGGGTGAAAGGTTCACATTTGACAGTTTAAATATTTCATCACGGATTGTGTAATGAGAAAAAAGAAAGTAAGCGGATAAAAGAATTAGGGAAACATAGGTAGGAACAGAGTAGTAACAGATAATTAAAAAATCATTTTGTTTAATGCCACAGACCTAACAGACAGAATAACAACCGGAACACAACATTACTTATTAATTATTATTAGCGACATTGCCAACAAGAAGAAGAAACCATTGTCTTTTTCAATTTGTAGACAGGGGAAAAATGGCGGGAAAGAAAAGTGCAAGGTTATCTGATACGAAGCAGAAAAGATTGGCGTTTATTAGTATGTTTCAAGAATTTAATCGTTAGAACTAAAGCTTAAGTTAAAGAAAGTTTCAAAGAAGATGGAATAAAGTTTGTTACTAGGAATTAAGATTTTTTTATTATTAAAAGATAAAAATTTGAGATATACAAAAAGAACTTTCAATTTTTATGTATCTATACTAATAAATAAAATTGGAGTGTCTGTCTGTAATTTCGAAACAACTACCACATATTAAGGTCATATGGTTATTTGAACGATACCATAACTGAATCACACGTTTTTAAAATTTTTGTCTGTCTGTCTGTCTGTTTGAAAAGGCTAATCTTCGGAACGGCTGAACCGATTTTAACGGGATTTTCACATACAAGTAGAGGATTGACCAGGGTGTAACATAGGCTACTTTTTTAACCGACTTTCAAGAAGGGAGTTGTGTTTTTGTACCTATGTACACCGAAAACTCCGAGATTTCTGAACCGATTTGCGTCATTTCTTTTTTAATCGATAACTTTCGAGGAACTTTGCGACATTGTTTCATAAAAAATTTGGATTCCAACTCCTCAATCCTGATGCTGCAGGGTATCTGACCAATCCACGCGGGCGAAGCTGCGGGCATCAGCTAGTCCTTAATACTACGATATATACCTACTTTTTAATTTATGGACTAGAGTGCTTGGCTTCAATCAGACCTACCTAGCAAATGATGATGTAGCCTAAGTTGGAGCGCGCTTGCCTAGAAAAATTATAAGCATAATGTTCTGTATATTTAAATTTTGATCTCTTCGATCTTCTGACAAAAGTAGCTATTTGTTCTAGCAGAATCTTCTATCATACTACAGGAAAGTCAAAATAGTAGAAATAGAAAAAAGATATTTTAGAACACGTAGTTTTTAGCCGCTAGAATTACCGTTCAAAGAAAAATTGTAATGACAACGAACCTGCTTATTACAAGTGTTATTGAATGCGGCGTAATGTTAATTGGTCACTAATTAGCGGTGGATGTATGTACATACATTTGTGCGTGCTGAACGGTGCTGATTTTAATTCCGTACATTGTCTGCGGCAACATAAATAAAACTTCATAATATAGAACAATGAAGGAAATTATTTGGTTCAATAAGACGGGTTTCTTTTGATATGACGTATAAAGACCTAGATATGCATCTTTTATAATTGAGTAATTTTATTGAATAGGAGCAGTGTATCTATCTATACCTACTATGGATAGAAAATAGTTCATAGGTACTTAAACTTTTTTCATAAATTAAAATATCAGACGTCTTCACACTATAATATTATAAAGGAGAAAGTTTGTACTTATGTGTGTGTGTGTGTGTGTGTGTGTGTGTGTGTGTATGTTTGTTACTCCTTCACGCAAAAACTGCTGGACGGATTGGTTTGAAATTTAGAATGGAGATAGATTATACCCTGGATTAGCACATAGGTTACTTTTTATCCCGGAAAATCAAAGAGTTCCCACGGGAATTTTAAAAAAACCTACATCCACGCGAACGAAATCGCGGGTATCAGCTAGTTATTTATATTTCCAAGAATTGGATCCCAATGATAGTGATGTCTCTACTAAAGAACAGACCACTGGAGACCGCGTACCAGCAAGCGACCACCAACACGTAGCGGGAAATGGGTGGATGAGGAAAGCGGAGGACCGTGTGTGGTGGCGCGCTCTTGGGAAGGCGTATGTCCAGCAGTGGACGCAAGCAGGCTGATTGATTGATAGGGGCCCTGCTATTTAATCGGTTAGAGCTTTAAAGCGAGGAACTAGTTTCAAGGGTCCGAGATTCAAGACGTAGTAGGTACCTATATACATATTAGAAGTAGTAGTATTAGAAATCTTATTTCAAATTATTTTGGATTCAAAAAACCAAAAAAATATATCCTAATGAAGTTATGATTTAAATAAATGGGAGCTATAGGGAGTCCATAAAAAGGCAGGTCGCGAAAATACTACGTAAGTTATCATGGGTGCTCTCAGCTCTCAATAAACCGCGCTTGTACCTGTGCTTGTACCGACAATAGTAGAGATTAGACATAATAAAAGGCAGCTTATGTCGCGATCTTCGAAATCTAAAGGTTAAGTGGATGGAGTCATTCAATGAACTAACAATACAATTACACTCGTGGGATCATTCGGTATAAGCACCACTATCGCAATGATAGGTGAGAAAATACGCTTTCACGGCCTTACAGGCACATATTCCCAACGTAACAATTGCTTGGAACAATCATTAGTTCAAGAGCACTGACTCACTCAGCGGTATAGACTGAGAGACTGGGGGAGACATTTCCTATGAATCGTAAGCAAAGTCGGATAAAGACTTGTTTAACGGAAGTAAGAGTCACCACGATGTTTCCACAATGATTTGGATTCAGATTTAGGCAAATTAGCGGCAATAAGAACCGACGATTTGTTTTGGACCGGGTTAGAATTATTGACGTCACATTACGAGCATTATTATCAAAAAAATGATAGCATGGAGTAGAAGTGTTAAAAAACAACCTTTAGATGAGAAGCAAGCGGAAGTAAGCGGCGCCGTCATGTTTTCGTATTCGCACTGGGTCAGGCCGGCACTCGAGAAATGACGTGATGTTTAGAAATTATTATCAAAGAACATGCGACAACTCTTACTTTTTTAATAATTTAACGTCTTTTTAGTTCAATATTACTTACTTTCCTGTTCGATCTTTTATTACTATTATGTATTTTTCACTACTTTTGTACCTACGTTATGTCCTGAACTATGTAATTTAGACTGTTGTTTATAAAACTAATTCATTTACTCGAGAAAGATGTTTTGTCCAAAGTATATTATATGAAACCAGTTCCACTTATTCGTCACCATGCATCCAAATCACAAACTCATGTGCATATTTTGTTGTATGGAGATCTCGCGACCACCTCCGCAGCTATTATTATGGTCGTCGTGAGATATGACCGTGCAATCGTTTGTCATTTTGTCAATGGCAGATTCACGATCCGGACATGCTATCGATTTCTATCTCTTTGTCTTTGCAAAATAAAGATACTTACCAACATTTTTTTTTATAAATTTACCAACTGTCAAAGGCCGTTAATAGTTTAGTGATCATATTCGCGTGGCACGGTTATGCACGTGTTTATAGAAAAAAAGGTCATAAGTGCGACAGGTTCTCGAGGCAATAGTTTCGCGGAATTGCTACTCGAATTCTGAGGCCGACCGTACTAAAACCGATACGTTCAAAATGAAATGACCAAGTAGGTCACTTAAACCGTAAGTAACTTTTATCAGCAGCTTTGTTGAATTAATTTTGGTCTTTATACAACAAAATCACATAAGTATCCCCTTTATTACAAAAAACTAAGAAATGGACTTTAAGTTGGTAATTATCGAGCTTTTGAGTTACACCATTATGTACCTATTACATTACTTACTTAATAAATAATTTAATTAAATATGGTGTGAACAATCGTAAACACTACAGATATCAAGTGAGTGTGATCTATTACGGATATTTACTTTGAAAATGAAAGTAAGGTGCGCGCACGCACGACCGCTAAGCGTTCAAATATAATCGGATATAACGAACTTTATAACACTATCCATTTCTAATTACGTAGGCAGTCTTTTTATGGATGACAATTTTGCGCTTGATCGCGATCTCATCTCACCTGATCAGGGAATGATGATGCAGTTTACGATACAGGTAGGTACGCTACGTGGAAAGCTTGGAAGATTGCTAAAAGATCTTCCTCATTAGCTCTGCCATTAGTATTGAACGGTAGGTCCTATAATAGTTGATTTTTAAATTTATCTACCCTATTTTGAACTTCTAGGTTAATAAAAGTTTTGCTCTTTTGTATGTGACTTTTTCATCATAATCATAATTTATTCACTGCGAATACACGTTTTACAATAGGTTTTACAAAAGTTTTCAGGTCACGGTGTATTTACCATTATAATCTTTGTTTCTCTGGCGCTCCCTTTAACCTCCCTAAGTTTTTTCTAGACATGCTCCATATACCTAATCTATCATGGTTTCTCTTCCAACTCTACCCTCTATCTTCAGTAATATTATTTATATTATTTTATATATTTATGTTAGTGTAAATTCGTCATGTCTTACTATTTTACTATAAAGGATGACCATCTGGTCTTCTATTTTCTACAGTTTTAATTATATTTGTCCCCTCTTTAACCCTCTTTAATATTTCTACGTCTGTTTGCAACTTATCGACAGCATCGCAATAACCTAGCATTTACAGATTAGTGTCTTAAGCAGACGAATACCTACCTACTGAGTTCTTCAGCGAATAATTATTATCCAATAGCTCCATCATGAAGAAAACTGTAGAATATTATCATGAGATCTACGGATATTTCTCTGCAATATACCTTCTAGGCTATAAGTAAGCTCCAATATTGTTTATTTTATTGTATCTCAATTTCCAAGCTCACTTAGAGCGGTTACGCACTCATCCGATCCGAGTCCTTGAAAATAAAGAC
Source organism: Maniola jurtina (assembly GCF_905333055.1). Classification (NCBI taxonomy): domain Eukaryota; kingdom Metazoa; phylum Arthropoda; class Insecta; order Lepidoptera; family Nymphalidae; genus Maniola; species Maniola jurtina. The sequence continues at coordinate 5,743,876 of NC_060034.1, read as the reverse complement.
ATAAAAAAACTCGGACCGAACTCGGATATTGCTTACGCACTAATATCTCTGATCCAAATCCAAGAAGCTATTCAGTGAACATCTTTGACATATCTACGTCATAATATGTCCGATTTGAATCCGAGACACATCCGAGATATCCTCATGGATGACGGAAGTCGGAGCTAGTGCGTAAGCTCCCATCTCCCATACTATATACATAGCGTATAGTTTTACTTCGGAACGTATTTTCACGGATTCGGATCGGATGCAGTGCGTAATCGCCCTATTTGTTGCATAACTTTTAAATTTTTATTTCACAACTAGACGCTTTTCTTCGAGAGTAAACAGCCCGTTCTCAAATTTCTCTTCCAAGTGTCAAAATACAATCACGGAACATGACAAGATTTCGTCAAATCATCCACACGACAAAATGCTTTCGTAATACCATAAAATTAAGCGGGAGTCTCAACTAGGTATAATGGCTTATGGTACCGCACCTACTCGAATTTCCCATAAAAAGTAGAGTCTTTCATAATTTTATCGTAAGCACAAGCAAACCATGTTTATATTATTAAACAGATTTTTGCTCTCTACCAAGGATTTGAAATTTCTTCGATTTGGGACTTCTGAATAGTAGGAATACATTTTTCAACAAAAAGATAGTTAGTTATATTTGCACAATTAGATTCCCTGTTCCTGATTTTAAATATTTTTAACTTTTATTTTAATTTTTTATTTTTAATCTGCTTCCCTGGTGCTACCCTGTTATGGGTAGTAGGTATGGTGGTGGCATGGGTGGTAGGTTGGTACTCTATGAATAGGTTTTAGGTATAATTATTCCCTACCCTCCTACCCTTTTATATTCCCTATTCAGTGCTCCTACCTATGGAAACATAAAATATCAAAATAAATCATCAGGGACTGTGGAAATGGGCTTTATGATGTAAATCATTGTAAAGTATTACAATATTGATTATAACGCGCCCAATCTGCACGTGGTCAACGTGGTAGACTATGGTCAAAACCCTTCTCACTCTGAAAGGAGACCTCCGTAGTGAGCCGGCGATGGGTTGATCATGATGATGATTATGATGGTTAAACTGTGATAAACGTGTAGGTACTTATCTACTTATTTCATATTTTGTTTATACTTAATAAGTACCAAAATTAATTTTTACGGTTTACATCAATCGGTTAGGGAACCCCAAAAATGAGATGATCCATTACATTCCTTAAACGTGGCTTCGTCTGTTTACTTACCGTTGCTTATCAATTTCGTTCAAATTCTTTACAAAAAAGCTCTCAAGCAATGTTTCGTAGATTCAACGTTTACTCTCGTTTGAAAAACTTCTCACAATTAAATAATAATAAAAGTAATTAAGTAAGTAATCGTTACTTTCGTTTCGTCGTAATTTTGGTAACAATTTCTTACCTACTTGCATTAAGTCTTTTTGAATACATAATTTTATTTGGCATGTATTTAAATGATATTTTTATTTTTGCAAAACGGTTATCTTTTTTAATGATGATTGCTCATTCTTTTTCAATGATCAAACTTCTTTATTTGAAATTTTTAGGTAAATGTATTTTTAGGTTTATTAGTAACTACCTATCCAATAGAACCTAAGTGGCATAAGTATTTAAGGCACATAAACATTTATGTTCTAATCTATACTAACCTACGATTTTGGGCGGACATAGGTTCTATTAACCCGAGAGAGCCTAAGTGCCCGGCTTACGGCTTAGCACATGCATTTTTATACTTATTCTATGGTACCTATATGGTATATTATATATAAGCAAGCGGTATTTTGGGGAAGTCCACGATGTACAAGGAATGAAACTAGGAATCAAAAAAATGAAATGATACTGTTACACATCATGATCCCATTGACAGCCCACTACTGAGGACGGGTCTCCTCTCAGAATGAGAAGGGATTGGAATTTAGACCATAGTCTTGGCAGACTGGCAACGCGGATTGGCAGACTTCACACCTCTTTAAGAACATGGAAAACTGCCAGGCATGCAGGTTTCTTGACGATATTTTCCTTCACCGTTAAAGCAAGTGCTATAATTAATTGTTTGAAACGCACAAAATTTTGAAAAGTTAGAAGTTATTCTGTTACACAGATCAACCGATCTTCACACACCTTTACATCTTTTGTCCAAGACAAAACTACTTTTGTATCTCACTTTATTAACTTTTGATCCTACGGAATTTTTAAAATCAAACTTAAAACCCGCGTGAACTAAGTCGTTAACAAAAGCTTAGATAGGTAATGTTTAAACCTCTAAAGTTCAAAAGTAAGTGTTACATTTGACGCACTTTACACAGCAAACTACTCGTATTATCGTTAAGATAATGAAAGCTCTCTACTGTTTCACAGAAAGAGCAGAACCTTTCGTCTTGATATCACCATCAGACAACATTTAAAGTGTTCTTTCGTTGCTTTTAAGTTATGATAGGTACCTACTGATGCGCCGATATATTATCTTTGAGCTCTACATATCTACCTATATAGACCTCATTTTTTCAAAATTGAGATCGTAATATTTGAGATGCAGTTTTTATATTAAAAGATTTTACTTGCTTAGTTTTAATACCTATCCAAAAATTAAACTCTTAGAAAATGTGATCATTCTTCTGATAATATCTCAACCGGTGTAGTGGTAGGTACAATCTTGATCCATCATTTAAAGCGCCTGTAAAGTAAGCCTTATTTGGCTTTAAGTTTAATATCAAAAATAATAAGATAATTATGTGGCTTATTAAATTCAAGAGTCTCAGAATGTTCAAGTTTCAAGAAAACTAAAAAGTTTCAAAGTCAAATGATAAAAACAATCTAAGTTTATCATAAGTAATAACTCAGTCAGGGTAACACTATAGTTGATAATGTAGATTAAACCTTAAAAATAGCTATTTAAATAAAACTGTGAAAGAAATAAAGTAAGAGAAATGTACCTACTCACTTAATTATTTCACTGATCATATCAAAATGCTAAACGGGCAGGTTTAAAAAGGTGAAGAAATAAGAAAGTATTAAAGATAAGATAAATCAAATAAACCCACTACACTAATCTTTTAAGATACTACATTAAAAATAAAAGCTTACCCGCGGGGCTGCCATCGCTCCCCTTGCGCTTATCTTAAGAAAAAGATAAAGAACCAAGTCTGTTTGATCGTCACATAACTTCTACACAAATCCAATTTGAATCACCCACAAGTTTTACATGACTGCGTTCATGCTTCCGTTATCACAAAACAAAATAAGCACCAAAACACTCACAGCCAGTAAATTGTTGGAAAAGTTTTCAACGTCTTATCATACGAGATGTACACGGAGGTGTAAGCGGATAAAGCACGAAGAAGACCAAGTTCCCACGTGAGAGAAATGCTCGTAACAATAGGAGGTTGCGCGCGCGTCGAAAGGTGGGCAAAAAGCGAATGAACGCAGGCACTGCGCGCGATGGGGAGGCATTTGTACCTGCTGACCCATTTAGGGTTACATACTGTGAAATTTAAATTACGAACCCTTAAATCATTCGACTAAGCGTGGCAAAGCCTTACGTAACTCACGAGATTAAAATACCTGTCGAGAGTTCGTTTTTTATTGAAATCCGTTTGAACATGAAACTGATTATTATTATTTATAGACTTATCTGTCCTTTAATATTGAAGTTACGAGAGTTTGGAGACCATGTGATTTTTAGATAGGTACCTACTGTAAAGAATGTGCTTAATTTTTCGATTTATGTATACTTGTAAAAGTATGCAAAAATTATTATCGAAATGATAAAAGGATTTCATCTTTCATCGGTACCTTATTTTAGTTGGCTCAGATTGTTATGAAAAATATGTTTTGAAAATTCGATCACTACAATCCAACGATTTTATTATAATAATAATGCAATGGCACGAAAAATTATGAGCAATGCTGAACATTCTAATTAAACGCTTACATACCATAAATGATTTATAATGACATTTTGTTCCGTAAATGTTCAGGAAAGCAACGGATCATAAACTTGCACGTCGTTTACGTAAATCTACTTACTAATGTATCTAAATTTATAGAAGGAAAAGGTGACTGACTAAATGATCTATCAGCGCAGGTCAAGTTACTAAACGGATCGGGCTAAAATTTAGCATGCAGATAAGTAGCTATTTTTTTTTTTTTTTTTTTTTAATTATATAGACTAGCGCTTGGCTGCAATCAGACCTGCTAGCAAGTGATGATGCAGCCTAAGATGGAGCGCGCTTGCCTAGAAGTTGCCTATTCACTCTTGACTTGAAGGTACCCATATTATAGGTGGAAGGGAAAACTGACGCCGGAAGGGCATTCCATATCCTAGCGGTTCGAATTAGGAAAGAGGAAGCAAATCGTTTCGTACGTATTCGAGGAATTTCGACTACGTACGGATGCAGACCTTGACGATGCCTGGCAGTACGATGGTAGAAAGGTGAAGGAGGAACCAGGTATATGACGTACACATTAACTAAGAACAGAGTTTTAGAAATCCTTTTAAGTGGGTAAAATAGGGGTTCGAAATTTGTGTTAATAATGCAAACAAACCTGTGCCACAGCGATGTGAGTATAAAATGATAGGTTTAGTATTTATGCATACCGCTGCCTTCAATACTGTAAAAGACTATGAAATCGAAATTAAGCATTTATTTAAATTAATTATGGCCACTTCATTAATATGTATTTAATTTAACGCTTTTGCCCGGTACCGAACAGTGTTCATCCATACTTAATATCATAAATGCGAAAGTGTGTCTGTCTGTCTGTCTGTCTATCTGTCTGTCTATCTTTATGCTACCTTTTCACGGCCCAACAGTTCAACCGATTCTGACAAAATTTGGTACAGAGTTAGCTTACATCCCGGGGAAGGACATAGGCTACTTTTTTACCCCGGAAAATCAAAGAGTTCCTATGGGATTCTTAAAAGCCCATCTGTTTGACCGATTTATGTGAAATTTGATACAGAGGTAGCTTGCATTCCGGAAATTGACATTAGCAACTTTTTATCCTGGAAAATCAAAAAGTTCCCACAGGATTAAAAAAAACTAAATCCACGCAGACGAAGTCGCGGGCATCCTCTAGTACTTTATAAAACTCAAGTTCGACCAGAAGTTTATTATGGAGCATTGCTCTCATTTTTTGGAGCCGGAGCTAAAGTACCAACTTCTTCCATATTTTGATGGGTGGAAAAGGCTAGTTTAAAAAAAATATTGGGCTACTTACGTATTTATTTTTACTCTAGATAAAAATGCCTATACATTTAACGTCATATACGAAAACCGTGCACCGAATAAAGAATCTCTTCCTTTTTGAAAAGCGGTTAAAAAGCCGATTCATACAATATAGTACAATGATGACGTAATTGTGAAGGAATGAAAGGGTGACAGGCTTTGTTAAACTTCTACGAGCTTTTAAGTTTTATCATTCCAAATCACAACTTGAGAGTCCTTATTACCTACTGTTTAATGTTGTCCCTTTTTAGGATAAGTAAAGAACATAAAAGTTGTATGCTACAAAAAATACAGGAAGGTTTTAGGTACATAATCGGAAACCATACAATGTCGGCAATCTTGTTCCCTTCAATTTAGGTTTTTGAAATCCCATGAAAATTTTTCGTTTTCCGGGACAAAATTAACTTGTATGACCTCTCTCAGCTCGGCTAGCATGGGCAGTAGATAAAAATTATATCCCCCGATTATATCCACTGATGTCATAGAAATCAGTGGATATAATCGGGGATAAAAATTATATCCCCCGATTATATCCACTGATGTCATAGAAATCAGTGGATATAATCGGGGATATAATTTTTATCTACTGCCCATGCTAGCCGGGCAGGATGCAAGTTATCTCCGTAGTGTCCGTTCCCGTAGACTTCGGTTAAACGGATGGGCCATTAAAACCTGAAGAATTTTATTAGAGAAACGAGTACTTTATTCTCACCGAATAAACTTACCTTAAGTTCAATTTTCGAAAACCTAGCTATGTTCAAGCAAACGAAGTCGCAGGCATCAGTTAGAAATGTGAATAATTGAGGCTTCGAAATTGTAGGTTCCGTCCATCGATGGTTCCGTCGTCGTTCTAATCGGTTATTGTTATTTTTAGGGCATAGAGGAGTGCCGAGCTGAGGACCTCTTAAAAAGGTTTGACCGATGCGATTGAATATCTTATAATGACCCGTCCGTCATCTATCACTGAAAGTCACGAATTGATTCATTACTCTATCATAGATCACAACTCGTCAAACTTTAACTCCAATGTTGACTTTGAACTTTCTAGTTTTTTTGGTTTATTTTCTAGTTCAAGGAAGATCTTTTGGTATAAACGCATCCCCGATATTGCATGACAAACGAATAGATTTAATCATCTATTATTATTGACAAGGACAGCGTTGTACATAAATCTGGCGAGACAAGGACAACGCTTCACATAATATCTACTACTAGGTGTAGCCTTATGTACGTGAATTTTTAAATTGTAGTAGGTATCAAATGAAAATTTCATAATTTGTAACAAAAAAGCTTTCGAAAGTAGATACCTACATATATTTAAGTACTTACCCAATAATACATAATATTAGAAATATCTACCAATACTTCAATTAGGATCGATAGGTTTATAAACACACATAACCCATATGTAAAATACGTAATACATGTTAGTATTCACGAAGCTGGTCAGTTATTCAGTGAAATTGTTAAATTTCGAAGAGCGGCCCGGCTGTATTTACTAAACAGACCGCTTTCGCAAACTCTGGCGATTCCCATCACGTCCCATTAAGAAACTTTTACTTTTGGCTATATATTCACTTTTGTTGAAATTATGCGATCCCACGTTACAAAATCGATTTGTAGCTTTGATTTTCTGGCAAGAAACATCCTGACCTAGATAAGAATAGGTAGGTACCTACTCGTAGTAGGTACTACACAAAATATTCGTCGCGCGAATTTAACACCGCTCTGTCAATCTGAAAATCTGTATCAATTAATGACAGATTTTTTTCCCGCGCGAATTTAAACGCAAATGCGGTCATCTCTAGATATGATTGCAAGTGTTACAGAATTGCGAAAAAAAAACCGCGCGATTTTTATTCGGTGTGCGGTAGCTCTATGTCTTATTTCATCGATTGCAGAACACAGAGATTTGCAATATTGCCAAAAGGGGAAAATGCAGTTAATTTGGAAACTTGGCACGAGCTGAAGTTGTTATTATTCCATTAACATAAACCAGTAACCAGCGATGTGCCGTGAATGTAAGACTTCTGTCGAAAGTATGGTGAATATTCGCGAAACTGCAGAATTGCCTCGTCATAGCCTAGAAAGCTTATTTCTGCATGTAGGCATGATTATAACACATTACAAAATATAAGGTAGGATTCCGTAGCCATCCTAGTTGCTAGAATATTTTTTTCTTATACGGTAGTTTTTCCAAAACTTTTATGACCAAATTATCATTCGAGGGGGCCAACATTCAGAAGGACCAAATTTTTTCGACTCGTGACGCTTTTTACGACGTGACGTGACGAATTTCCTGATTTTTTTTTCGAAATTGAAATCGTACTCTGCGTAGTAGCTGTAATAAGTAGGTTACTATTGGTACCTAACTTACATGACTATCAATCTTACAGTCATTCATCTTACAGTACCTATTCATAGTTTATTTTTAAAATAAGCTGTCATACGCAGATGGACGGACGGACTGGAGGAAACAATAAGTGTTCCTTGTTGTACTACGAAACCCTAAAACGGCTGTATAAACAGCTGATTGATATATTTATTAATGGTGTGCCGTGTGCGTGGTGTCTAAATTCTTTGACCTTATTATTTCCAGATCCCCATATGAATATGTAAAAGACCTACATACAGATAATATTTAGTGTTCATATTAAATCATTCAAAACGACGAATTCGATCAGAATTAAAGCAGTGGGAATCAATCAGCGAGGTAGACACGCAAGTGAAAGCGTATATCACACGACAGCAAATTAAACTAACGAAGAAAACTATGGAGTACCAATAAAATTAAACATTTCTTTTTTAATATTTTTTAATAAATGATGTAAGTAAATTATTGGCATCGCAGATTTGCCGCCATTGTCTCTAAATAGCTATAACGAAGAGCAAACTGTTAAAGGAAAAAATATTTCATAGCATTATTTTTTATTATTTGTCAACAAAATCGGCTATAAATTCTGTACATTTTTTTGAATCAAATAATATGTCAATAAATGACACAAATTTTGAATTACTAATCAAGATTTTAAGATATGAAAAATGAGCATAGATAAAATATATTTTATTTACAAAAATCGTCCAGTTACTATTATTATTTTAGCATACGACTATCCAGAAACTTTGTTTAACTGACGTAAGTTAGGAGGTACTTCTAGTGCATTTTTTTTTTCAAAAACACCACATTCTGCTGTCTTAAATAATTTCAATGAAGATGCAACCAACTACATATTTATCTTAACTCCAGTCCGGTGAAAAATCTTACACCTAGTCATACACTTGGTCTAAACTTTATAACAATCTACAACAATATATTCTTCTTATTATACACTAGCTGATGCCCGCGACTTCGTTCGCGTGGATGTAGGTTTTCCGAATTCCCGTGGGAACTCTTTGATTTTCCGGGATAAAAAGTAGCCTATGTGCTAATCCAGGGTATAATCTATCTCCATTCTAAGTTTCAGCCCAATCCTTCCAGTAGTTTTTGCGTGAAGGAGTAACAAACATACACACACACACACATACAAACTTTCTCCTTTATAATATTAGTGTGATGTGATAATTATATGTCATATGTGTGAAATTAATATTTGAAATCTGTATTTTCTTTGTGATAAGATAAGCGACTCTACAGTTGTTACTGTCCGTTTGAGGAAGTAACGATTAAGTGTGTACCTACTGTGGCATTGAAACAATGACACTATCGGGAGCATTCTCAGACTCTTCCCCGACGATTTATTTATAATTATACCTTTAATCAACAATACGAACTCTATTGTTTACCGCATTAAGGCGTGTTTTCTGTAACTCATCCGGCGAAATAGCTGCGCAAGGCGCAAGAAGATTCTATTTGGATGATTTGCCAGACACATCTGACCTTGATTCCGTGGAAGTAATTCTTACTTTATTGTGCAGTTTCATTCACTTTTTACTAGAAAATTACATAGAAATTTCAAATCATCAATTGATAAATCTGCTCATACGTTTTTCAGTAACTTTGACAATTTCATAAAATATTACAAAAAAGTTGTCCTAATACTTATTTTGGTACCTTTTTTAAATTTTAACATTTCTATACTTAAATAAAACTTTTTATCATTATGTGTGACTAAAAATAACGATTGTACCTATAAAAAATATTGAATTTTTATAAATACGATGTCATGTTCCTTGAGACCTTGACTACCATCAATTCTTCTGGGTTGCTAACATGCAGATAGTAGATAGTGGGGCGCCAGCCAGGTAACCTCCCTGTGTGCCTGGATGCTGCTGGTCCCTTTTGGATGCGTCCGAGGGGAAGAGCAGTGTTCGGGCCGGTGCGCCCCGGTAACATGGCTAATAATTTCTCTTCGGAGATATTGTTGGCTATGGCTAATGACCTGGCAGGGGGGGAGGTTTCTCCGCGTGTCCCTCTGACTAGCAGAGGGCACAGTGGACGAAGCGGCGGATGGGACGCGGGCGACGTGCGCGTCCCAAGGTCGGGGGACGCACTTCGTTGGTGCGTCACGGAGGTGCGGTGTTGGGGACCAAGCAGGTCCCCGGTGGAGGGTCTGCCTCGGCAGACGTCGCTGGCTGGGTCGCGGTTGTTTGCTTCGGCCGTTCCCGAGATCCAGTCGCCAGGCGACGCGCAGTAGCGCCGCTGGGGTTTAGTGGGTATTCCGGTCGCCTCTCGGCCGGCGAGTCCCACATACCCTCCCTCAGCTGGCTGGCTGGCTAGCTTCCGGGGGGGATGCGTAAATGCATTCCCCAGCGTCAACAAAAAAAAAAAAAAAGATAGTAGATAGTAGATACTTACTTACCTACCTGTAGCTCCTTTTTCTCAATCACTATCAATTTCAGAATCAATACAGGGTGTAACCAGAATGCCAGCAAAAACTTAGCGTTATTATTATACTACATAAACACAATCCAATGCCAATAACCTTAATAAATAAATTGCCTTATTTTGTAGTTTTAGTGATTTAGTATTTATGAAACCCGCAATGTATAAATTCAGGTTAGTCCCCTACCTACGACGCGGCATTTACTCCAAGTGGCCTACTTACGCAACGTTCGTGGACCTCTAGCGTCAGTCAGATGTTTTATTTGCAATATATCGTGAACTTTTAAAATATACAGGATTTTTTAATTTACTTTTTCGAGTTTTTTTTTTTTTGCTAGCGTTTTGGTTACACCTGTATAATTGCACCGTTCACGCCTCACGCGTCTGATGTCGTAAGACTGATTGATGATAAATTAAAATGTTCCGGTCTGAGATTTATTGGTTGCGGTAAAATTGTTTCAATTTGATGAACTAGAGGCACAGTGGCCTATTAGCGATCTGTAACTCTACTACACAAAGTTATGCCGATTGTGCAGCTATAGTGTGTTTCAACGAATAGTACCTATGGCGTTATGTTGGCTCCCCTGTCTGTCCAAGTCTCATAAGAAGACGCAGATTTTGTTTATTTTCATTTGATTTTCTTGAATGATTGAAATGAAAATAAACAAAATCTGCGTCTTCTCATGCCCATATGGTGCCAATGACCACCTAACAGACAGGGGAGTCAACATAACGCCATAGGTACTAAAATACTTCCATAAATTATATTTGTCAAAATATGACTTAGTTATCTTGTGTTATGTCAATGTCTCTATGGTTAATATCATATTATCAGTTTGACAAAATGATCCAGATTTGTAAATAATATTTTGAAAACTTTATTTAATGATTGTTCTTAAAACAAAGCATGTTTTATTCATTCAATGGATATTAACAGACCTTGTAACATTTTCGTGTTCAGTAAAAACATTTCAAGTAAACAGATTGAATGACTCGTCCTACATTGTGACTAGCTTACCTGATTCCGATTATTTTTCGTACGGACGAAACCTAAAACGAAGCAAAATTGTAACAGTCAATAGTGATAATTACTATCCTACATCTAGCTTAGTTCGAGTTGGTGAGAAAAAGTATTTGAAACCGAAAATACCCGGATCGATAATAAAGGAAGCCCGTGAAAATTATTTCAGTAAATATTATTCGATATTGAGCAAAGTAACGATTTCGTCTCCCATAAATTATTCACCAAAATTTCGAGACGAAGACTTATTACTATTTACAACATCGAAACCCTTGCATTTTCAAGAGAACTTAAAAGTTGCTAGAAAATTGGCATCACGTTTAATAATGGAAATAAAAAATGAAGCTGTAAGAAAGGAAACAGAAAATCCAAACGTAAGGCGAAAAGTGCGACATAATTATTTAAAAAATCGTAAAGATAGGAAAATACTTAAATATAATAAAACGTTATGAGAACCAAAAGGATATGGAATTTCATTACATATTTAACTATTATTACTGTATGAAATCAAAGGTTAAAATAGAAAAAAGATACGGAAGAGTTGAATAAGTACCTAAATAATAATTATCATAATTTGTAAACAATAATGACTATAAGTATAAAAATTAATCTCAAAAGATCGCTACACATGTTCCTAATTTATTTATATATGCTATCATTATATTATACTCATTTACATCTGATAAGATCAACCTATATAAGTACTTATCCAACTACCAACTTCACTCATCATTTCATCAAAAACCTTACCTTATAGGCTTAGGCTAAATATCACTAAAATTAATCAAGATTCTACCTATGATTTTTCTACCTATGATGAAATTTCTCAGTAAATCGAGTTATAGGTAGATAAGTATTTTAAGTGAGATTTAGATATCACGACCATAAATTTTACATTTTCGTCCGAACAAAAAACTTAATATCTACTTATTTACATAATTTAGTTAGGTACCTACACACAACGCAGGAGAAACGTTATTCAGAAATCAATAGCAATTTCAGATCCAGTGTGCGGTGTGCCTGTCGATTGTGTCTACGAGTGCGTGAAGACAAACTGTACACCCAAACTCGCCAATTTAAGTATATAAAATGAACAAAATAAAATACTTTCTAAAAATTAATTCACGCTGTTTTTCACTTTCATTGAATTCAACTTACTTAGAATTATAAGATACGGATCATAAACCTTGAGACGTCATAGTAATTTTTATGGCTTTTACTGTTTAGTCTATATCAATAAACTAAGGCAGCTAAGACGTTGGACAAGTATATGAGGTTGTACAAACACTTGTTGCGGGACTGAATACTGAAACTGTTGGGCATGCATATTGGTACTGGGCAATCGTCCCGTTATTAGCGTTAACACACAAGAAATAAGTATTGCAACTCCTATCCGCTGGGTTCGCATATCTTCCAGCAGCTCTACATATGAATACACAATTATAATCTGGTTCGCATAAAGTGGTGACTGGATTGTAAAAGGTATTGGGAGGGCAGCTTAGAGTGGTTTGAACAAATGTGCCACCAATGTTAACGCACGATATAAAGGTGGAACAATTTGACGAATTGGGATCTTCAAAGAACCCCTCGGTTGTGCATACGGACCTGACGTTACAGACGTAGTTGGAAGTACACTGTGCGATGGCTGGATTAAACAACGACGCATTTGGGCAAACGTAGTTGTAGCCTATGAAACTAGTATTGGAGAGGGCGACACAGAGGGTATAGTTTTTACAAGTCAAGTCTGCTGGATCAGGGTAGCGACCGTTAGCTGTGCAAGTAACTGCGCCTTTGACTTGCCATGCGAAGCACAGTACCTGAAAAAGCAAAATTAAAAATTTTAACTAGGTATAATATCTATTAGACTAACCAGCCATAACCCCGATAATGTGTTATGGTGAGAGAAACTTAGAGGAAGTACCTAGCACGCAAAAAGATTTTATGGAAATACAAATTTAAATAATCGCAGCATTTTCTCATGGTATCATAATTAAAAAGATAAGAAATATTAGTTTAGAGAATATAAAACCCTATGAACTAAATTAAGGAAAGCCTACTTGAACTTATTAAAAATAATGAACAATTTTCACTTACTAGAAAAATGGCAATACTCCATTTTCCACCCATCTTCGTAATCTTAATAAATCTAAGAAATCAACACCGTTTTATATCACACTGATAGGATTAACTTTATGATTAAAATTATTATTATCTTCTCAACAACTCTTATGAGCATTATGTAAGATTATGATTTTACTGGAATTCTCAGAGTAATCCATTATTTATTCTTTTTTATAACTTAGGGCCGGCGCACATATGGCGGAGCGCAGCGCAGAGCATGCCCGCGAACTTTTCTAATCGCGTGACACAGTACGTGAATTTGTACCGGAGAATGCGCGAGCACGCGCGGGACTGGGCGCGGATGCGCGAGTAGGTATCCGCACGGATGCACAATAGATTTTAGATATCAATGAGGACAATGTCGATATATTTTGACTGTGAAAAATGCTCTGCGCTGCGCTCCGCCATATGTGCCCGGCCCTTAATCGGGAAACACCAGTATATTGTTCACCCTATGGTAGATGAGTAAATCCAATGGTGAATGTTCCAAGTAAGTAGATGTCATTCTGGTGGCAACGGCAATGGTTAAATGGTCCCAGATTAAAAAATACTGACCTACACATAATTTTATGAGCACGTCAAAAATAGGTCTACAGAGGATATCTCTTACTCTCCAAGCAAGAGGACTATCTTATAGAGGAAAGGCTTATTAATGGCCAAAATCGATAATGATCAATCCTATCTGTAATTTGGTCGATATTATCAAAAATGATATGGTATTTCTTGACAATGAACTATATGTATATGTTATGTAGGTATGTATTATAAGTAGGTTAATTACTTATCCACTGATTTCAGATAGAGTAATTAGGTAAGTCTATAAGTATACTAAGTAGATATTTGAGGAAAATGTTGTCTCTATATATTGTTATCCTCTATGAATTTTGTGGGTTTCCAGCACATTTTTTTTACTTTTTAGGTATGAAACACGTACCTACCTATCATTAATCATAAAACTTGTAGATTATTATTACAAGGATAAGTTTATAGAGTAGATAATAGTGATGCTTCGCTTATTTACATAAAGTATTTACTTTTAAAATTGTTTTCATCTTTTTCAGCACGGAAAACTAGTTTATTTAATTTCGTAATGATCGACCTACTCATTAAACTTCCCTCTGACGATTTAATAGTAGATACCAATGTAGATACAGAAAAGAACATCCTGTGCTTCATGCTTGGCTGTAATAAGGTATCACGGAAGTCATATAGAAAGCAATGAATAAAATTAATAATGAGAGTAAAGTTAGAAAAGATAACTTTTTTTTCATTTTTTTTTAATATTTAAAAAGAATATTAGCCATTTTAATCATGACTAACATTCCCCTTTTCCCTCCAACTAAGCGTAAAGCTTGTGCTAGGAGTGGGTACGACAATAGTGCAATAGCTGGGGTTTGAACCGCCGACCTTTCGGAATTCAGTCCACTCCTATAACCGTTGATCTATTGAGGCTTTAACTATACCTAATATCTTGCTTCAAACCAAACAGCAATGGTTTCTAGTATTTCAGGATTAGGTAGTACCTCTATGGAACGTACCTGCGTGATGTACCACCCAAGCAAGAAAATCTTTTAATTGAAATCCTGAAATCTAAGCTACGAGTAGGTACGTTATCAATGTATCATAATGTTCTTCTATTTAATAACAAATATAATAGGTAGGTACAACATGAGGCATTTCTGTTCAAACATCGTCTTTTATCTTAAGTCCATGTAGTGTTGTCTTTTATCAACATCGATTGCAACATAGAAAATTTCTAACACCATATTATTATGACTGCCGAGTAAAAGAACCGAGCTTTAAAATCTACCATTGGTAACTATCGCTTCCTAATCATGTCATTTTCAGTCACTCTGTATTTTTTCTTCAGTCCCACTTATAAATAAGTTTACCTACTTACTATAGATACTGATATTATAAATTCATTAAAATATTAATAAATAACTCAAAATTTAAAAACCCCCGACACAAAAACCTATAAGAAAACTAAAAAAGAGCTGATAACTTTCAAACGGCTGAACCGATTTTCTTCGATTATAGCTACAGAACACTCTCGATCAAGCCACCTTTCAAACAAAAAAAAACTAAATTAAAATCGGTTCATTCGTTTAGGAGCAACGATGCCACAGACAGATACACACGTCAAACTTATAACACCTCTCTTTTTGGTTCGGGGGTTAAAAAGGTACGTTTTATTTAAAAGCGATTTAATAGGTAAGGGTTTTACTCTAAAAACATGAAATTAAATTACAACTATCGACTTTACAATATGTATTTTCAGTTCCTTATTTTAATATCGATATTTTGAAATTCAGGCACATCCTTATCCATCTTACAGCGCCGTTTTCACGATAGTTCTCAGTTTCTGTTTATCTCGCGAGTGATATGAGAAACGTTAAGGTAATAAATAGATACTTAATTCAAAAAAAAGGTTCCCGATTTAAAACATTAAAGGTTTTTACTGCTTAAAAATGTATAAAAATTATATATTTTGTATAATCATTCTCTTTTGTGTAAGTATAAATTATTATGAATGAAATTATTTAAAGTTTTCGTTAGGTGGTTAGTACCATTCAGGTCACTCATTTAGTTATCATTAACTCATAGGGGCCTCGGGATTTTTAACCTGTTTTTTTAATTTTTCTTATTCTTTGTTTGCTTTTGTAATAATATTTACCCCAGTCTAACATTCATAACAGGTTCAAAAATGTGTAAAGTTACTGTAATAATATTGATTTTTATAAAACAACTTCGGTTAATTATCCACATCCATAACTTGTAAATTAGCTCTTACCGATATTTTATAAGTATGTAGTCCAAGATCAAAACTTCGACTTTACCTAACAATTTTTCAGGCCAATGTGAAAGTGCCATAACTCCTAGTCCAAAGCCGAAACTCTATTTTGCTAATTCGTCTTGGACTAGGCAATCCTGAATTTTGTATTTGAGTGTGTGTTAGACTGAATAAAACATGATAGTTTTAAGATTTTTATGTTTCTTGTTGAGTTCAACACGGGTTTAACTCTATTAGTTACTCGAATTCAACTCTAACTTCTATTTAACTCTACTCTGGCTGTTCAACTCCAAGAGCATAGGTATAGCGCTGATTTTCAGCTGAGATCCAGGCGAAACTCTAGTAGTAGTAGACAATTACCAATTATATTTTTGAAATTTTATTTACCTTGCAGAGTTTTTATGAAGGAACGAGTGAAGAAACGGTATGTCGAACTCGAGGACGTTTACCAAACAATCTGACTCCGGACTGCCGAGGATACACTATGTGCTTGATGGGAGCAGGCGGTTACGCGAAATTCGATCTTCTTTGCCCTGAAAACTCTATCTACAGTCATTTAGAGAACCAATGCACCAATGTCACTAGTTACCAATGCCTATCTGACTACAACTGCACACAGGAAGGCAATTTTGTAGACCCATCAAGTGAAAACTGCACCTCCTACATAGCTTGTGTGAAGGATTTACGAGCTATTACAACGGCAAGACTTATTACCTGTCAATCCAATGAAGTTTTCAGCCCCAGGGAATCTATGTGCGTTAATGAAACTTTATATAATTGTAATTTGATTAATGAACCTCCGAAAGTTCTTGAAGTGTCAGTCGATCAGTTCCCCAGCATCTCGGGAAACTTTTCTCTCAAAAGTAGCGCATACGCAAATACGCTGGGTTCATTATTGACTGTCTTCTTTGCTTTATTGATAGTTATGAAATAAAATCTGTTTCACTTCATGTAAATTTTTTTTTTCGCAACCTTCCTTTTCTCAAATCAGCAGTGAACAAAAGTGAAGAATGTCATTTAGGTCAGCTAGGTAGATAGCTAGGTAGGTTGGAGCCGGAAAGTCCTTGAGTGGAGACCGCGTTTAAGCAAACGTGGTGTGGGACGCCCTCCAGCACGATGGACCGATGATATTAAGCGGCTGGCGGGAAGTGGCTGTATGAGGAAGGCTGAGGACCGGGTGTGGTGGCGCTCTTTAGGGAAGGCCTATGTCCAGCTGTGGACTTCCACAGGCTGATGATGATGATGATGATGAGGTAGGTACTTAGGTTGTGTATATTTGTATCCTTACTTTGTCTTTACTTTATCGAAAGCCAGACATCTACTCGTAGGTATTCAAAGAAGGTATAGCCACAACCTAAAGAGATAAAAAATTTAGAAATAATTTTAAAAACATAGGCTGGGAGGAAGGAAAGTATCTACTTATGTATCTGCACTCTGCAGTACCCGTTATATACCTCTAAATACCTACATTAAAATGTTCATCTCTAAGTACGGGGAAAGTTTCAACCCAAATCAACGTGTTTATAACACGCAAAATCTAAATGCGAAATACATACCTAATCTCCAGTCTCCATTAATATTATGACTGTGCTCCACTAACTATCATGGCTGTAAAAGAGAACGAGAGAAACTGGCCAGGGCCAGACTGAAGCGAGCTGAAGCCATAGCACGTGGGCGTGGTAATTGGTCAATCGGCGGAGAAGCCGTGGAGGTCAATTTTTGAATTTAAAATAACGGAAGTTACTAGTATGCCGCTAGCGGTACTTTAGTTATTCACACTAAAGAACCGGTGTCGGCGAAATAATATTGTGTAATTACTATTCTACCGCTAGTGGTACTTTACTTATCCGCACTAAAAAACCACTGTTGGTTAATTAAATTGTAATTGCTATTCTGCCGCTAGTGGCATCATAGTTAGTTATTTTGCCAACAGTGAGCAGCAAAAATACAGTTATCTAGTGGCATAATAATGACATGTTTATGATTTGAGTTGACAGTTCCAATTGCTACAGCGTTGCCAGAATGTTACTTTTGTAACATTTTACGTTACTTTTGACCCCCTCATGTTTCCTCCATGTTACACGACTCAAAATGTTACTTTACGTTACTTTTAGGACTTCATAAAAATATTCAAATTTTTCCCAGCAAACCAAAAATAATCGTGAAACGGAACGCATCCAAGTTAGTTTATTTCACTTTCTCTAAGTTATTGGTCTAAGTTCACTTTGTTTTGTAATTACTCTGTGATTAAAAAAGTGTTTTGTTTGTTTTTCTCTGTGACTCAACTTTGTTTTGGCCAAGTTTTGGCTAATAAAGTTATTCGTGGACTTCGTCTGTGGTGGCGTTTGCTGGCGCGCGTGTTGTGACTTTTTGGAGTGTTTTTTTGTTAGAAGTGGCCGGTTTTTGTGTTCTGCTAGTGTTTATTGGTGGTGGAACTGACCAAGGAACTGACTGGGAAGCACTCTAAAGGGGCGCCGCGTGTATGTCGGCGGGCGCCGGTACAGACGAAGTCCATTCTTATACATATAATTTTCCTAACTTGTAAATAACTACAAACTTGACATTGGCTAATCAGTATAAAGCCAGTCGAGAGAAAAAAAAAAAAAGTTATTCGTTGCGGGGTAGTGATATTGTAGGTAGTTAGGTATCTAAGTACAAAAAAAAATTGTATCTTTATTTCGTCAAAATTCGAAAGTGATTGGTTTGTTCGTTATCCTTATCGACTGTGTATATGTGTTGCTAACACTACTTGCTTGGTAAGTAAATGTTGTATACAATGTAGTTTTAAGTAAATAAGTAAGTAGTTAACTAATTAGGGAATCAGTAATGCAAAAACAAAGTCATAGTATTTGCAACTGAAAGCAGTTCGTTTTTGTATTGACTGTCATCTTATTATTAAGTCACATTAGTTTCCAGAAGTTCATTTAGCTATTTACTACTTAGTTATTGTTGTAGGTAACTTCGGTTTTCTTTACAGGAATGAGAGCGAGCTGAGTAGATACCGGCCGGCGTAACCTAAAATTTGAGTTTTGCTATCGAATCTTTCGATCTCTTTGCTGAGACCAAGGTAAGTAGTTAGGTACCTACCTAGTATTGTTCAGTTAACAAAACGAATTTGAAATTCCCGCGTAATTTTCTTCACTGCGTACCTACCTAGTGCGTTTTTTTTATTCTCTCGTCTGGCTTTACAAAGATTAGCCAATGTCAAGTTTGTAGATATTTTTAAGTTAGGGAAACTATATAAGTAAAGACATCGTCTGTGCCGGCGCTCGCCGACATACGCACGGCGCCCCTTTAGAGCGCTTCCCAGTTAGTTCCAGCATGGTTCTAGAACCAAAAACGCCAGTGAAACACAAAAACCAGCCACTTTTAACAAAAAAAAAACGCTCCAAAAAGGCACCACACGCGCGCCATCAAACGCTACACAGACAAAGTCCACCTAGTGCGTAGCCTCTCAAACTCAAACAGTCCTGTGTTGCCAGATCGCCCGATATAAGACGATTTTAATCTTTTTAACCCCCGATCCAAAAGGAGGGGTGTTATAAGTTTGACGTGTGTATCTGTGTATGGCATCGTAGCTCTCAAACTAATGAACCGATTTTAATTTAGTTTTTTTGTTTGTGTGGTGTATGTAGGTATAATGAAATATATATTAATATGTGGGTACTCAATAAAGTCAGTATTGAATCAGCCATGCGTGTTTCACTACATGATGGCAGCGGGTTTTAGTTATTTTATGGAAAAAGTTCGTTAGTTAAAGTAAATACTGCGTAATTGGTCATTAATAGTGTAAATTAATGAATCGCGGTATGGAACACGCGCGTCCTCCGGCGGAATTAGTTGTGGAAGGCGGCCCTGCCTCGCGAGCTGACGCGTGGCGTACGTGGCGCAAACAATTTCATGTATTCCTAAAGGCATCCGGAGTGGCGAAGGAGCCTGCTGACGTGCAGGCTAGCCTGCTGATCAATCTCATAGGCCCTGCTGGCTACGACGTATACACTACGTTTACCTATGACAAAGGTGAAAGCGAAGATGACATCGAGTGCCTATTGAAGAAATTTGATGAGCATTTCGGCACGAAGCCGAACGTAACCCTAGCGAGATTCAAGTTCTTCACGCGTTCCCAGGATTCATCGGAAACCATCGATCAGTACGTGACCGCGCTGAGGGTTCTTAGTCAATATTGTGAATTCGCACAGCTCAGAGATAGCTTGATACGCGATCGTATAGTCTGTGGAATATCCAATAATACGGTACGCGATCGGCTACTGCGCACGGAGGATCTGACCTTGGCCAAGGCCGTACAGATATGTGAAGCTGCCGAGATGTCAAAGGAAGAAAGTCGACTCATCGAGGCGTCCACGTCTGAGGCGTCAGTGGACGCGATATGGAAGGAGTCCGGTCGAGGCGGCGGAGGGCCGCGAGGTGGCGGCGCCGCCGGGCGGCGGCGCGCCGCCGGGCGACTCGGCGCGGGCGGCCCGCGCGCTTCTTGGGGAGCGCGCCGCGCCGCCACACCGCCCGTCTGTGTTTCCTGTGCGAATGATCGCTGCGCAGGAGATGATTCCTGTCCTGCGCGAAGTGCTTCTTGTTTTGTGTGTAATGGACGTGGGCATTTTGCTAAATCAAAGAAATGTAGGGGCAAAAAAGTGTTAAACGTGAGTGTCGACAGCTCTGATGATGAAACGTTTTACGTGAATATGGTGATAAGTGAAGTTAAAAATGATAAATCTTGTAAGGAATGGTTTCAAACCTTTGTATGTAATGGTAAGCGAATTCAGATTAAATTAGATACAGGGTCTATGCTGAATGTGATGTCTAAAAGTGATTTTTTAAGACTAGGTTTTTCATTAGATATACTTAAACCGTTTACTAAGCGTGTACAATCTTTTACGGGTAATGAGATACCTATATTGGGTGCTGGTGATTTGGTATTGTCGCATGAGAATAAAAATCACAACTTAGTGTTTGTAGTGGCCGATTTAAATTGTCAAAATATACTTGGATTGAACGGTTGCATAGCATTGGGGCTGATAAGCAGAGTGAATGCGGTTGAATTTTCTAAATACCAAAGTAAATACTCAGATTTATTTAGTGGCTTAGGCAAATTGCCTGGTAAATACTCAATTTCCATAAATAATAATATTGAACCAGTTATAATTCCTCCGCGTAAAATTCCTCTCGGGCTACGTGATAAATTATATTCAGAGCTATGTAGAATGGAAACATTGGGTGTGATAAGAAAGGTGTCTCACCCAACAGACTGGGTGAACGCTATTGTTGTAGTTGCTAAAAAGAATGGAGAAATCCGTCTTTGCTTGGATCCGCGACCTTTGAACCGCGCTATTCGACGCGCACACTATAGTTTACCGACCGTAACCGAGTTGGCCGTTAAGTTGCGTGACGCAAAATATTTTAGCGTTTTAGATGCGAGATCTTCTTTTTGGATGATCGAGTTAGACGATGCGAGCGCTGACCTTTGTACATTTGGAACGCCGTTCGGTAGGTATCAATTTTTGCGTTTACCGTTCGGTATTAATTGTGCATCGGAAGTCTTTCACGCTAAAATTAAACAACATCTAGAGAACTTAGAAGGAACAGATTCCTTCATTGATGATATTATTGTATGGGGGCGTACGAAAGAAGAACACGACACGAGACTCGAGCGCTTACTACAGAGGTCAAAGGATATCGGTATAAAATATAATTTTGATAAATGTAAGTTCGGCGTGCAAGAGATAGTTTTCTTAGGTCATAAGTTTAATAGTAATGGAATGCAACCCGACGACAGTAAGGTAAGAGCAATATTAGATATGCCTTATCCTAGCGACAGGAAAGGTTTAGAAAGATTCCTTGGGACGGTGAACTATTTATCAAAATTTATTCCGAATTATTCAGAATCCGTTGCGGTATTAAGAAGTTTATTAAAAAAGGACTCCGAGTGGGCATGGTACTCTAAGCACTCGGAAGCAGTAGATATTTTAAAGAAAAAATTATCGTCGGCACCAGTGTTAGCGTTATACTCCACGGAGCTGCCGGTGGTGGTGTCGGTGGACGCGAGCGCACACGCGCTGGGCGCGGTGCTGCTGCGGGCGGGCCGGCCGGTTGAGTTCGCGTCGCTTACGCTCACCGACACACAGGCGCGCTACGCTCAGATAGAAAAGGAAATGCTCGCGATCGTGTTTGCCGTCGAGAGATTTCGTCAGTATTTATTTGGTAGGCGAGATATAACGGTGCAATCGGATCACAAGCCTCTGGAAGCTCTGTGCGGCAAGTCTCTAGCGTCGGTTCCTATCCGGTTACAACGTATGATGATGCGTATACAAGGGTACGATTTGAAAGTCGTGTACACGCCCGGAAAATACATGTACATAGCAGATACTCTGTCGCGAGCCGCGTTACCGGATTTAATGAACGATCGTATAAGTGCTCAAATCGAATCGCAAACGTGTTTCTTAATTGAAAACGTGCGTTTTAGTGACGAAAAATTAGAGTTCGTTAAAAAGCATATCGCTAGCGATGCTGAAAGCAAATCGCTGATTTCATATATACTCAATGGTTGGCCGACACATAAAAAGAATGTTAATGAAAATCTTCGATTATTTTGGCAATATAGAAATGTACTGCAATACGCGCATGGGTTGATTTTTAAAGACGATGTACTGTATATACCTCAAAGCTTACGCAGGTTAATGCTGGACAGAGTACACGAGGGACATTTAGGTATAGATCGCTGCAAGCGGCGGGCGCGCGACGTCATGTTCTGGCCCGGCATGGCCCGCGACGTCGAGCGCGCCGTGCGGGGATGCGACGCGTGTGCGCTGCATGCGCCGACTCCGCGACGAGCGCCTCTGCACCAGCATTACGTACCGAATATACCGTGGCAAAAGTTAGGTTCAGACATATTTGAATACAAGAAGAAACATTATATTATTCTAATAGATTATTTCTCGAACTATGTAGAAGTAGGAATGATTAAAAATTTGAGTAGCACATCGGTGGTAAATTTTTTGAGAGAGCAATTTGCACGCCACGGCATTCCTCTAGAACTCATAACGGACAACTCGACTGCCTATAGCTCACGTGAATTTAAGAAATTTATGTCCGAATGGGAAGTCCGTCACGTGACGTCATCGCCCCACTATCCACAGTCGAATGGGAAAAGCGAACGCACAGTAAAAACGATTAAACAATTGCTCAAAAAATGTATCGACTCCGGTCAAGATTTTTATGTTAGTTTACTGAATTATAGGACGACGCCGCGTGATGGTATAGACTCTCCGGCACAAATTCTCATGGGTAGACGTCTTAACACAAAGTTGCCTATAAATCATAGGTTATTGAAAGAAAAAGTTGATAATGACGCTAACTACAATGCCGTGTTAAAACATCAGAAGGATATAAAACAACATTTTGATAAACATGCGACTCCGCTCAGGCATTTGTCAGCTGGCGAAAGGGTGATTCTTGCAGATGGAGTAAGGCGCAAGCCAGTTTCAGTGGTAGCACGCGCACCGGAGCCGCGTTCCTATTTCGTGCGAGACGACGCCGGCCGTGTGTGTCGTCGCACGCGTCGTCACCTCGTAGCGCGCACAGCTCAGCCTGATGCGGGTACTGATGGCGACAATATCAAAACACAAGCATCCAATCTGGTATCAACGGATGATAAAGAAGGTTCGCCTCAAAATACCAAAACTGGTGGTCCCACACCTATAAAGCCTACTGGCTCAGGTGTGGTGACCAGAAAAAGGGCGAACCTCCTGGCAAGATTACAAAATGAAAACGTCTAGTTCAAGTATTTTATACTTTAATACTAAGTTAATACTAAGTACCCACTTCTTATAATATATTTTTTATATTAATTGTCATTATAATTAGGAATTAATAAATAAGTGTTAATATATTATAAGTAGATGTCATATAAAAAAAAAAAAAAAAAAAAAAGGGAAAGGTGTGGTAGGAATAAGTAAAATAAATATGTATAGATCTTAGAATGAGGTAGAAGTTTATACCCATTGTGTTTGAAGTAATTTTAAAATCTTATGTATTCTGTTTATCATGTACCTACCCTGTAATTCATAGACTTATTATATGCCAGTGGCACATCTATTATACTATATATAGCTCAATTACCACTGACTCACTCATTGACATAATTGTTCTCCTAGAAGGAGACGGAAAATGATATAATGATGTAGGGGAGTTGTGTTCGGTTTCGGGAACCTTCTGAGGAAAAATTATGACATTTCGGAAAAACAAGATGGCGGCCGTCGTCATTTTTGCAGCTCCTTTGTTTTTTAAGGGACTCCGTTCAAACTCGCAACTATTAAAGAATGTAGTAAACGGTTACCAGAAAATGTGAAAAAAATTGGAAAAACAAGATGGCGGCCGAGCCGTAGCGTTTTCAAAATTTTCATTTTTCGACCCCGAACCGCGGCGCCACAGATCCGAAACGGGGTAATCGAGGATAATTATTTTTCTTGGTTTCTCCCACGATTATCCTGTATTTTGACAGAACGGGAGTGGTTTTTAAAAATTCAAGATGGCGGCTGTCATGGCGGCCGTTTTGTTAGAGGTACGAAAAAACGCAATTTTAAAAGTCAAATATCTCAAAGTTGGCAACATCGGAGCGATTCGGCTTCTATGAAGCGGTTGTACGTATAGGCTCGAGGTATAGATCGGTGGGAAAAAATTACCCCATTTTTAGGGAAATTTCAAGATTTTCGGGAAATTGTAAAAAATCGAAATACGCACTTTTAGCAAAATCCGAGTATGAGTGATTACGTGTTTTGCTCGTACAAATGACATTTGGGTATTTTTGTCACCGGAGACTGGCAACACTGGAATTTATCAAAGTAAAAGTGATTTTCGACACGGTCTTTTTCACGGTATCCCCTTTCGCGTGGGTGCGAGCGAGAGGAAAGATTGAAACGTCATCGGGCGCGGTATATCCTGTAGTTAATAGGAAAATTATGAAACCGTGTAAAATCTTTCTGTGAAACGAGTTGGCGGCCATTTTGTATTTTTTTTAATTTTTCGAAATTTTGATCACGTTTTTGAGGCAGTTGGCAACATTTTGGAAAGTCGACATGTATGAATCGATTGTGTGACTCAACCGGCAGTATCGAAATATGTAAACAGTGTTGCCACATTTGGGGAGATTTTCGAGATTTTCCCCAAAAACTCCTCCTGTAAAATTTTGTATGAAATTATTTTTTTTCACTGATGGTTTCGTATAGAAAACAAAAAAAAAATCGAGGAAAAATTTGGAAATAGCTGATGATCGAGGATGTCGGAGACGGGTGAAGGGTCCGCTCAAGGTATTGAAGATAGGCGGGGGGTGCTCGACCAAATGTCATTCATGACGTCATCCAATTGCCAAAAAGCTGAAAAAAAATTCAAAATGGCGAAGAAAAGATGGCCGCCATACAAATTTCGCCGGCGTCCAGCTCGGAGGGTATAAAAGATGGAGGTGCGGTTTTGTGGCAAAAGAGGATCAAGATCCAAAGGTCTACTCGATGAATAGAAAAAAAATTCAAAATGGCGGAATTTATTTTCCCATACATTTTGTATGGCGAATATTGAATGTCTCATTCTCCTAGAAAGAGACGGAAAACGATACGATATTGTAGGGGAGATGTGTTCGGGTGGGAGAGGCGAGTAGGGAAAAATTATGACATTTCAGAAAAACAAGATGGCGACCGACATGATTTTTGCAACTCTTTTGTTTTCCAACCGATTTCGTTGAAACTCGCAATCTTTGAAGAAAGTAGTAAACGATTAACAGAAAAAGTGGAAAATTTTGGAAAAACAAGATGGCCGCCGTACAAATTTCGTCGGTGTCTATCTCGGAGGCTATAAAAGATGGAAGAATGGTTTCTTGGCAAAAGATGATCAGGGTCCGAAGGTCTACTCGGTGGAACAAACTCTGCATGCTCGCGGACCACTTTAGTGGTCCGCGCACCCACGCACCCTACTAACTTATTATCCTAATATACAAAAAATAATATGGATATCGTTTTCAGGGTTTCCAGGGTGCTGATTTTGATAATGACATTTATTTTCAAATCCAAGATTGCGGACTTACATTTTCTACAAAAAATAGAAATGCCTGTCATTTTATGGGGTTTTTCGGGGTGAATTATCTTAATAAATCAATTTGGTTTTATATAATAAAAGTTAACCTTACCACGTCACGTGAGCTGCTTTAGCAGCTCGCGCACCGAGCAAAAACTAGTTATACTATATATAGCTCGATTACCACTGACTGACTGACTCATTGACATAATTGTTCTCCTAGAAAGAGAAGGAAAATGATATAGTGATGTAGAGAAGATGTGTTTGGATTCGGGAACCCTCTGGGGAAAAATTATGACTTTTCGGAAAAACAAGATGGCGGTCGATGTGATTTTTGCAGCTCCGTTGTTTTCCAACCGATTTCGTTGAATTTTGCAATCTTTGAAGAAAGTAGTAAATGATTGATAAAAAAAGTAGAAAAAATTGGAAAAACAAGATGGCGGCCGAGCCGTAGCGTTTTCAAAATTTTGATTTTTCGACCCCGAACCGCGGCGCCACAGATCCAAGACGGGGTAGTCGAGGATAACTATTTTTTCGTGTTTCGCCCACGATTATCCTGTATTTTGACAAAACGGGAGTGGTTTTAAAAATTTCAAGATGGCGGCTGTCATGGCGGCCGTTTTGTTCGAGGTACGAAAAAACGCAATTTTAAAAGTTAAATATCTCAAAGTTGGCAACATCGGAGCGATTCGGCTTCTATGAAGCGGTTGTACGTATAGACTCGAGGTATAGATCGGTGGGAAAAAATTACCCCATTTTTCGGGAAATTTCGAGATTTTCGGGAAATTGTAAAAAATCGAAATACGCACTTTTAGCAAAATCCGAGTATGAGCGATTACGTGTTTTGCTCGTACAAATGACATTTGGGTATTTTTGTCACCGGAGACTGGCAACACTGGAATTTATCAAAGTAAAAGTGATTTTCGACACGGTCTTTTTCACGGTATCCCCTTTCGCGTGGGTGCGAGCGAGAGGAAAGATTGAAATGTGATCGGGAGCGGTATATCCTGTAGTTAATAGGAAAATTATGAAACCGTGTAAAATCTTTCTGTGAAACGAGTTGGCGGCCATTTTGTATTTTTTTTAATTTTTCGAATTTTTGATCACGTTTTTGAGGCAGTTGGCAACATTTTGGAAAGTCAATATGTATGAATCGATTGTTTATCTCGGCTGGCAGTATGGAGATATGCAACCGGTGTTGCCACTTTTGGGGAGATTTTCGAGAATTTCAACTAAGAAACTCCTGTAAAATTTTGTATGAAAAATTTTTTTTTCACTGATGGTGTCGTATAGAGAACAAAAACTTAGTAAGCCAAAATTATGGAGAGAGCTGATGATTGAGGATATCGGAAACGGGTGAAGGGCCCGCTTAAGGTATTGAAGATAGGTGGGGGGTGCTCGAGCAAATGTCATTCATGACGTCATCCAATTGCCAAAAAGCTGAAAAAAAATTCAAAATGGCGAAGAAAAGATGGCCGCCATACAAATTTCGCCGGTGTCCAGCTCGGAGGGCATAAAACATGGAAGTGTGGTTTCTTGGCAAAAGAGAATCAGGATCTAAAGGGCTACTCGATGAATAGAAAAAAAATTCAAAATGGCGGAATTTATTTTTCCATACATTTTGTATGGCGATTATGAATGTCTCATTCTCCTAGAAAGAGACGGAAAACGATACATTGATGTACGGGAGATATGTTCGGATGCACGATATGAGTAGGGGAAAATTATGAAATTTCAGAAAAACAAGATGGCGACCGACGTGATTTTTGCAACTCTTTTGTTTTCCAACCGATTTCGTTGAAACTCGCAATCTTTGAAGAAAGTAGTAAATGATTAATAGAAAAAGTTGAAAATTTTGGAAAAACAAGATGGCCGCCGTACAAATTTCGTCAGTGTATATCTCGGAGGCTATAAAAGATGGAAGAGTGGTTTCTTGGCAAAAGATGATCAGGGTCCGAAGGTCTACTCGGTGGAACAAACTCTGCATGCTCGCGGACCACTTTAGTGGTCCGCGCACCCACGCACCCTACTTTATTAACCTCAACTACCCCGTTTTTTACAAAAAATGATATGGATGTCGTTTTCAGAGTTTTCCACGGTGCTGATTTTGATAACGACATTTATTTTGAAATCCAAGATGGCGGACATGCAGTTTTTAAGAAAAAATTGATATGGGTGTCGTTTTGTGGGTTTTGCGGTGAATTGTGTATCTTAATAAATAAATTTGGTTAAATATAATAAAGTTAACATAACCACGTCACGCGAGCTGCTTTAGCAGCTCGCGCACCGAGCGAATCACTAGTTATTATATAAGAAGGGAGATGTGGTGTATGTAGGTATAATGAAATATATATTAATATGTGGGTACTCAATAAAGTCAGTATTGAATCAGCCATGCGTGTTTCACTACAGTTTGAAAGGTGGCTTGATGGAGAGTGTTCTTAGCTATAATCAAAGAAAATCGGTTCAGCCGTTTGAAAGTTATCAGCTCTTTTCTAGTTAATGTAACCTTCACTTGTTGGGGTGATATAAATTTTTAATTTACACTTGTATTATAAATTGATTAACAAAATAAGTTATAGCTATTCAAAGACATTTCTAAATCCGTTGGTATATATTATTTTACATATTGATTTGTTTTTCTTTTTCAGGATCAGCAGTCAATTTATTCAATCAACAATTATTATTACGATTCTTTTTAAGCTTAACTAATGGGACAAGAAAACTGTTTAAATTTTTGTATAATAAAGTGCCATATTAACCTGTGTACCTTATTACTTTTATTTTCCACGAAAAATAAGGAAATGTTACTTTTCTCGTGAAAATGTTACATTTTGAGATGTCTCGTGTTACAATTGACTATCTGCCACTTGGCAACACTGAATTGCTAGAAAAAAAGCAATAAGTAAGCAAAGACTACAATATTATACTGTAAGTAAGGTTATGTTTATTGTTTAGTGGTTTAGGTTTAATTAAAATAATATTATATTATTAAATAATAATTTTGATATAAATCTATAAATAAATTGTATATTAAAACAGAACAATTTAAGTGAAAACAGTGATTAATAAAGGGTACTTGGTTATTCTAAATGTATTCCAACATCGTTCTATCCAGGTAAGTTCTTTGCTTATTTCTAACCACTTGAAAAATAACTTGATTTGTTACTTATCATTGGCCAATCCATATATAATGCTAGTCGATCTCGAATCTCGAGATCTGCTTAACTAATTTTGATTTAAATTGAAGTAGTACTAGTGTTTGTAACTGCAGACAATTCGTTTCAATCGGACCACAATCCACTTAAACTTATTATAATTTTATGTGAAATAATGAAACTTTTTGATAACAGACAATGGTCTCGAGTGGCGTGTTTCTGCCGCTATGTGTCCACAATCGAGGGACAGACACTTCCTCAGCCTGGAAAGTCAAGTGATGGAATTTCGCCGCCGCCGCGCATACCCAGAGGTCCTACCGATATCTTACAGGCTTTAGCGGCAACGGTTGGCTCAGACCCTACAGCTGCACATTACAAGTAATCTTGAATTAGTTGTAATATATTTTACTAGCTGATCTCCATTCTCCATTCAGTCGTTGATCAGGTGGATAGTTGGAGAATGATTTCTATACATGTATTTCTTCAATAGAAAAAATCTAGCTTAAAGTGTATTTTATTAATTAATCATTAGTCTTAACAACATTAAATATTTGAACCAAAATAAATGTAAGATTCTCAATATGATGTTGGTGTTCCAGATATCATGATGATCCATTTTTAATACCCCAATCAAATTACCGTAAGCGAGCATATGCCCTGTCAGCCGAAGCTGGAAGGAAAGCAGCAGCGTGGATAAAAGATGAGCATGCAGAACTGTTTACTATGAGAGAATGGGACCCGCCCCTGAAGATGAAAACCCCATATTTTAATGCTGACCCACAGATTGAGGCTTTTGCTCCTAAACCTATTTATAATGATGAGAGTAAGGTATGACAGTTTTTTCTGTCCATGAATATAGATCAGTAGCTGACACATAAAACTTTATGTGGATTTAGGTTTTTTATAATCTATTGGAATTTCTCAAAATCCTTTTGTATGCAATATCTCAAGCTTCTAAAAGTGGTGTAACCTGTAATAGTGACTAGGTATTTCGAAAAGTCTTATTTCTTGTCTAAATTACAAAAGGAACATCTGTTCAAAATTTCAGCTTTCTAGGTCTAAGCATTTGAGCTTTGTAATGAGGAGTCAGTGAGTCAGGATATATATTTAAAAAACACAGTCTTAGTTACAGAAGTAAAATATTAAAGTTTTAGAGAGCTTGTAGATAAAAATATGTGCTATGCATAGTAGATATAATTTGCATTTGGTCAAATAATAACTTTAAATTATTTCTTTAGTGATTGTAGTTCCTATAATTTTGCTTATGTAATACAGTTAAATCATATTAATAAAATGAAAAAATTGTGTAATTTTAGGTCACAGAAGAAGATTTAAGATACACTATTCAAAATGCACTTCTAGAAGATGCAATTAAAGTGTTTGAGCTTCTTGGTGGAGTAGACAATTTGAATGATGAATTGAAGCTATCTCTTTTGCAATTGTTGTGCTTTTATAATGAGAAGGAACCAGTTTCTATGGAATGGGTGGAGGAAAGGTGGTTCTCTGCTGCCACAAGGGAAAGACAGGCTGCCACTTGGAGGTAATATTTTAATCCAATAAAATCTACCCACCAAGTTTTGAATTTGATAAAATCTACGTACTTTCTTTTGACATACAAAATATTGGGACAAAGCCAACAAAGTGGCTAATCACAATCTCTCAACTAAGATAATAGGAACATTGTTATTCCTGTCATAATGCTAGCTGTGGAATAGGATAGCATTAGATTAATAATTAAGTATTAATTCTGAGAATCAATATTTAATTAAATAAACCCACACATAAATAAATTCATATCATGTTATGCCATATACACACTTAGAAAAAAAATTGACATCAATGTGTATGTAATTTGGTATTAAGTGAAAGTTTTATTATTAGGATGTATGTCCAAACAATTTGTTGAAGGAAAAATTCATTACTTTTTAGGCTAGGTGGTCTTGCTGACAAAATCTTCACAGCAATGGATCCCAAAACCTCTGAAGCATACTGCGCTATCATACAAGGAATGGCTAAATATTTTCAAGTAAGATACTTAATAGGTTATCATAACTAGAAAAGGATCAATATCCAAAGACTGAATTTAAAAAAATGTTATATTGTAGCATCAACAGACATCAATATAGATAATAGGATAGGTATAAGTATGTAGCGAAGCAAGCACGAAGTACCCGCACCGACGAGATATGATGGAAAATTCCAGCCACACAGCGAATGCATGATCCGCCTGTAGCGAAGCAAGCACGAAGTACCCGCACCGATGAGATATGATGGAAAATTCCAGTCACGCCGCGAATGCGTGATCCGTCGACGACACCGCGCTGCCCTCCCGCCGACCGACACCCGCGGGCGGGTATATAACGCCCGCGGCCGCCGACTGCAGTCAGTCGTTCTGTGGACACTGTGTCGGCTCGCGGGAACTCGGGCAGACGCAACCACAGGATAGACGCTGGAGGTGTTGGAGTACGCGGCAACCCGTTGCCCCGTAACCAGCTCCGCCGTCTCTCCCCTCGCGCGCGCGACATCCACCCTCGGTCGTCCGTTGATTAGAGTCCCGCGACTCGTTAGAGTTCCGCACCGCAAGAAGGGTGGTAGGTTCCGTACGGTAGCATTTCGGATCGCCGCGCCGATATACCCGCGTGTTCGATAACTAGTGTAGATAAAACTAGCCTGTATCAAGATAGGTTAAGGTTGTAAATAAATAAGCACGTTAGATAGTAATCCGGGTTTTATTCCTCGACACCCCCGTTCCCCGAAACCTCGATAGGGTAAATCCTAATCAATGTACGTGGCGGAGTAGCCGACGAACCATCGACTGCTTCACCACGTTACATTTGGCGCCCACGTAAATAACCCACCCGGCCGTCCGGGTTCCGCGTCGCGAAGTATCGCGCGTCAAGGTTCCGTATAAAAATTTAAAAATTTAAAATATCAGCCGTCCGGGTTCCGTAGAAAATTATATACAGAATTTTGAATAAATTGAAACAGAAACATTACTAACACGGGGAAATTAATAGCAACCGGGAATTTGAAAAGAAATACGGATACAAACTCTTGCAAATGTCGGCTCGCGGAAATTCGGGCAGACGACAAGGGTGAATATCCGACCGGAAAACATAGGACACTATCTTAACAAAAGTTAGCGCGAATCGGATGCAAGTTCTTGGTCGGTCGGTCACGTGGCAATTCGGGCAGATAGAATCAAGAACAAGCATCCTACCGAAGGGATAACACGCAGAAAGGGGAGACAGACACAAAAACACAGATACACAAAAATCGGGAGATAAAAGAACCCCGTACCGTGTAATTGTAATAAATAAATATAAATCAAGTTCCGTACCGTTGAAAAGAAATAAAGAGAAAATAAGTTCCACACCGGGTATAATAGAGAAATAGGAGATAAGCTCCGTACCGTATAAAATATATAAATATTATAAATAATCCGATACCGTGTAAATAAATAAATATAATATATAAGTAAATAGTAGTAAATAATATAATAAGACGCATTCCAAGACTGCACAATGACGAGCGAAAATCAAACAAAGGAGTTTGACAAAGCGATATCCCGCTGGGATATAACGTTCGACACGACAGAAGATCCTGTAGAATTCCTAGAAAGGGTAGAAGAATTAGCCGATACTCTGAAAGTAAACAAAGACAAGATAATACACGTCATGCCAAGATGCCTCCAAGGCCAAGCATCGTTATGGTATAGAAACAATAAACATGATTGGAAATCGTGGCAGGATTTCATAGAATGTTTCAAATTATACTACTACCCTAGGAACTACGAAAAGAACCTTCTGGAAACAATCATTAATAGGCATCAAGAAGCCAAGGAAAGTTTCGTGCAGTACTTGACCGACATACAAACTCTTATAAGGAGATATGGAAAACTGACCACAGAGCAAAAACTAGATCGGATATATGACAATATGAGGTTTAACTACAAGTATTACATTAGAAGAAAGGATTTCAAGACGATCACAGAGCTCATACAACTGGCAGGGGATTATGAAAATATAAACACAAACCGGGACAGAGAAAATCGTGAAAAACCAACGTGCCCACCGCAACGCAGACATAACCAGCCAAGCTCAAAATGCAAAGAAAAAGCGGACAAATCCAGCAAAGCCAAATCTCAAGCATATACAACACACACGCAAACAGAAAAAGACAACAGAATATTCACCGAAGTAAAGATACATGGAAAATTATTTAAAGCTCTCGTGGACACAGGTTCGACAAAGACATACATCAATAAGGAAATTATGGACCAGATTAAAGAATACAGCCAGGGAATAGTCAAAAAGAAGACAACGATAAAGTTGGCAGACGGATCCCAAATAACGACAGACAAAGCCATAAACATAGACTTAGAGGTAAACGGAAAAGTCTTGTCACATCAGGTTGTATATTTGCCATCGACGACGGTCATGATCATGGGCATGGACCTACTGAAAAGGCTAGGACTCACAATAGGATGGAAGACGTCGTTCGAACAAGCAAAGAGAACAAGGTCAAAAAGAAAAAACACAAAAGCCGACGAAGCGTCACGAAACCACGTATGCACAGCGACAGTAGAAGAGAAGGATTGGTATACAAAAAAGCTAGCAAAGGTTACGAAGACACCCGAGTCACAAACCGATTACTGCATACGTAACGGCAAGCTATATAGGCGAATAAGAAACCCACGATACGGAGGGTACCTAGATCCATCAACCGAATGGAAGTTATGCATAAAACATTCCGATAAAGAAAACATTTTAAAATATAACCATGACGAACCAAATACCGAACACTTAGGAACGTCAAAGACTTTTAAGAAAATAGCACAACACTATTATTGGCCCGGGATTTTTAGAGACGTAAAGAAATACGTAAACCGTTGTGAAACATGTCAGAAACACAAAACTACACAAAACAAAAAAACCGGGACTAATGTACATAAAAAACGCGGAAGAGCCGTGGGAGGTAGTCACAACAGACCTCATCGGCCCACTACCACGCTCCTCAAAGGGACACCAGTGGATCATCGTTTTTCACGACAAATTCACAAAATGGTCAGAAGTAAAAGCCTTGAGGACTGCAACGACGAGCGGGGTAGTCAACGCCCTAAAAGAATGCATTTTAACAAGATATGGGGGAATAAAAACCTTATTAACCGACAACGCAAAAACTTTTACGAGTAAACAGTTCGAAGATACCTTAAGGAAGTACGGAATCGAACATAAGTTAACCGCCCCATATACACCACAATGCAACCCGACCGAGCGAGTGAACAGAACACTCGAAACAATGATAGCAGCGTTCATAGGAAAAAACCACAGAAAATGGGACGAGTATTTACACGAATTTAACTTCGCCTTAAATACTTCGGTCCAAGAATCCACCAAATATACTCCGGCATTCCTACTATTCGGAAGAGAATTACGGAATATACACGATAACAACCCATTTCCCACACCCGCCTTAAGAGAGAAACAAAAATTAGAGGAAATCTACCAAATAGTGAGGAACAACCAAAGTGGAGCCTCAACACAACAGAAAATAAATTATGACAAAAGAAGACGAGAGTGGATACCGAGCATAAATGACCGAGTTCTAAAGAAGGACTATCCTCTCTCGAACGCAAGCAAATACTTTTGCGCGAAACTAGCACCTAAGTTCATAGGCCCATATAGAATTACGGAACGAAAATCGCCCGTAATATTTTTACTGAAGCACGAGGAAACCGGCAAAGCAGTGACCGCTCATATAAAAGATATTAAACCGTTCAACGCATGATATGCAACAAAATAAATCAGTACAATGGAACTACCACACCGATAATCAAAATGGACACCGAATACATCAGAAGGAAAGGGGGAAAACACCGGGACATACGCTAAGATCCGTCCACTATAAAAGGGTAGAAAACACCCACACACCGAAAAACAGAAAATATGAAGAATAGTGAACGCGAAATGAACAAAAATCAGGGATCATAACCGAAACAACCCGTCCAGTGGAAAAGTAGATCACTGGCCACAAGAAGTAAATCAGAAACTACCCGTACCAAAGAGAAAAAAAACATTTTACATTCAAACAGTACAAAGGGTACAAAGGGAAAAGAGAGATAGTACAAATTAAATTCAGAATACCCTCAACTAGGCAGAAAGTAAAAGTAACCTATATCTGTTTTTATAACTGTGACTTTTACAGGTAAAAGTCTCCATTCCCGGGAGGAGGATGTAGCGAAGCAAGCACGAAGTACCCGCACCGACGAGATATGATGGAAAATTCCAGCCACACAGCGAATGCATGATCCGCCTGTAGCGAAGCAAGCACGAAGTACCCGCACCGATGAGATATGATGGAAAATTCCAGTCACGCCGCGAATGCGTGATCCGTCGACGACACCGCGCTGCCCTCCCGCCGACCGACACCCGCGGGCGGGTATATAACGCCCGCGGCCGCCGACTGCAGTCAGTCGTTCTGTGGACACTGTGTCGGCTCGCGGGAACTCGGGCAGACGCAACCACAGGATAGACGCTGGAGGTGTTGGAGTACGCGGCAACCCGTTGCCCCGTAACCAGCTCCGCCGTCTCTCCCCTCGCGCGCGCGACATCCACCCTCGGTCGTCCGTTGATTAGAGTCCCGCGACTCGTTAGAGTTCCGCACCGCAAGAAGGGTGGTAGGTTCCGTACGGTAGCATTTCGGATCGCCGCGCCGATATACCCGCGTGTTCGATAACTAGTGTAGATAAAACTAGCCTGTATCAAGATAGGTTAAGGTTGTAAATAAATAAGCACGTTA
Source organism: Maniola jurtina (assembly GCF_905333055.1). Classification (NCBI taxonomy): domain Eukaryota; kingdom Metazoa; phylum Arthropoda; class Insecta; order Lepidoptera; family Nymphalidae; genus Maniola; species Maniola jurtina. The sequence continues at coordinate 5,707,845 of NC_060034.1, read as the reverse complement.
GATAGTAATCCGGGTTTTATTCCTCGACACCCCCGTTCCCCGAAACCTCGATAGGGTAAATCCTAATCAATGTACGTGGCGGAGTAGCCGACGAACCATCGACTGCTTCACCACGTTACAAGTATAAACTTTACTTATAAACTTTAGGAAAATTATGATTTTATATTAATATAAAATCAACATTTATTTACCTTGATTTCCAAAAATGTCTTCATGATTGAAAAAGCCTTCTAAGCTATAATATAGATCGTGCAATGGCTAGCTATGAGTTTAAGCGATACAAAAAAGGGTGTTGGTTAAACTTTAGACTATAGTCTTGTGCGAGCATTTTATTGTGTTGTAACATTTAACAGTCGCTATTTATTTAAACGTCTTTGCAGAGTGAGCCTTCTGTTTCTATAAGGCTCAATTTATATTGATGGTGAATTTCCAAAACATTATTTACTTCTATCCACGCCACAAAAAAACACAAATTTCTTGTTCGCGAACAAACAAATTTGTGCGAATTTTTTTTCTTGGCACAAAATTGGAGCTTTACATTGTGGAGATAGGAGCAATATGCTCAGAAAATTTTCAAAAATTTGCATCGGTTCGCTGCTAATATAAATCTACCCTAACACCCGTATTCACAAACGTTACTATAAGGTCTCATTGTGCGCTCCAACGCACAGTGTAGGTTCCACCAATCAGATGACTGTTTCACGTCAATTCACAATGACGATCTGATTGGTGGAACCAACACTATGCGTTCGAGCGCACTGTGAGACCTCATAGTAATGATTGTGAATACGGCCGTAAGGCACTATTAAGTATTCTGTGTTTGCAGGCCGAACGAGCTCACGCCTTAGCACAAGAGGCGAGGGAGCAAGGCATACCGCTGTCAACCAGTGTATATAACTCCTTGTTAGGCTGTGTTGGTTTCTTGAAGGAAGGAGTTTCTCTACGCGTCGAGGCGCTTAAGAGTTTACTGAGTGAAATGAATGAACAGGTAACATTTCATGAATATTTAAGAGAGTGGATTTGGTGCAGAAAACATTGTGAAACTTGCATGCTTGAGAGTTCTTCATATTGTTTTCTCAAAGATGTGTGAAGTCTGGCAATCCGTGCTTGGCCAGTATGGCAGGCTAAGGCCTAACCCCTTCTCATTCTGGGAGAAGACTCAATAGTGGGCTAGTGATGGGTTGATTATGGTGATGAGGATGTGGGATTCGGTAGAATTGTGCAAAAGCTGTTTGATCCTTGTGGATTACGTCATTGAAATCAATTCAGATATTTCTCTAAACTAAATTTGGAGTATCTGTATCTTTTTTTTAATATTGCCAAAAAAGAAAATGAATTTTAAATTAAACACTGAATTTTAGAGCTTCTCAATTTCAATTTAAGTGAATTTAAACAATAGGCTCACGACTGGCATCTAAAGTCACGAGGTTGGATAGCTCTAATTAAATTAAGTTTGTCTGTGCCTGTCTTATTACATTGGTAAGAAAAAGATGCGAATACTTTAAAAGTTAGTTCCGATCAGAATCAGTAAGTACCATTGCTTGCGCCGCGCTCATCCATTTTGTTTTCAGGGTCTATCACCAAATTCCGAGACAATGAACGCGTGTCTAAGGTCGATATCCTCGTGGGGCGGCGGCAAGGCTCTGCAGACCATCGCGCTGCAGGTAGTGGCTGAGTTCAGGCTACTAGGCATTGAGCCCACTCTGTCCGCTTACTACTATCTGCTGTGCGTGTTTTGTAAAGAACGTAAGTTATTCTGTTGGTACTAGATGACGCTTCTTACACTCATACGAAAGAGTCATACAGCAATCACGCGATTCGAACATAAGACGGAAAGCAACTTGCAATGATCTTACTAGATGGCACCACAAGTATCGTCAAATACTCACTATAAAGCCTGAATTACGCTTCCGAATTGTTCACCTCAGAAGCCTATATAGATAAGTTTCAATATACAATGTTTGGACCAGCTGGGCCCCAAGCATTACTCTCGCTCAGAGGAAGATCCCCTTATTATTACGGTCTAGCCGACAAATACACCGCTCCCGTACATAGTCATAAGATATTGTTTGGGCCTGTTAATTAGGGATAGTTGTTGTTTGGTGCAGTTGTGTTGGAATGTTGTCGCATCGGATTATGAGAGCGAGATAATAGAAAGAGCAACTGTGTATGTGCACTAAGTATATATTGCCTGAGTAGTTTGCTCTCAATTGAGGTTGGCTGCCATTGCTGATCATGAGACCATTAATAATGATATCATATGATAAAAAGTGTGAATACAATTTTAATTATTGGAACAGACTTGTTTTGAATAATTTATTAGGTGTGTTTGAAATTAACTAGTACCGATTTGTACCTGTATATATTTCCAAGTGTTGGAGTAAAATTAATAAGGTATACCTTACGAATTTTACTCCAACACTTGGCCATATTGAACCATTTAAATACACTATACACTTCAGTATACACTTCAAATGTCTTAATAGAAAAATACTACTGAGTTATACATTTTTAGGGGGTCCACGTATCGACATCCTCACTGATATTATAGCGGATCTAGAGAAGAGGGAATCAATAAAAGCCACTCAAGCAACGGACACTAACTTCTTCATTACCGCAATGGGAGTTTGTAGCGATCATTTACAGGTATTTATTAAAATAATTATTTTGGTTCACTTTGGAACAAGACAAGAATAGAACCTGACTGACTGACTGACTGACTAATATGAGCTTTGCCTATCTGGAGTTTCAAAACAATCTTTCTTAATAATATAAAAATATCTTTGATTGTCTAACTAATATAACAGGAATTAACCATGCATAAGACGAAAAACATTTTAGCAATTGATTCCCCTATTCTAGGATGTAAACCTGGCGGAGCGCGTACACGCCTTGCTAATGAAAGATGACAATTACAAGTTGGTGGGCGATGCGTACAAGGAAAGCATTTACTATAGGCACCTCGTCACCGTTACTTGCAAGTAAGTTGCTTCACAATACTCATCAAGAGGCAGGGCCTCACACTAAAGTGTGTAAACACTGTTTTTGTAAAGTTAAGATTTATTTATTTAGTACTCTGATTTAAACAATAGTTGATTCGCCCTCTCGGCCACCAAATTTGTACATTTTGTACCTTTTTAATGGCACAAGACATTATAACACCAATTAATAAAAAAATGCAAGTAAAAAACAGGAAGTCTCTCTTAGAAAATTATTAACTTATTATTATTCAAAAGTATAATATTGAATTCAACATTGGCTACACTATGTGTATATACTTACAATTTCTTTCTTTTAAATATAGATATGCCCCATTCGAGAAGACAACAGAATTATTAGACACATTAGTGCCTAACATTTACGTTCCCGAACCGACCGTGATGGAGGAGGTAAGAGCTGCTGTAATTACTTCCTAGGTTATGCCCTATTATATATTAGTTGTCGAATCGATCTTAATCGATTTAGACTATTGCACCAGGAAAATACTTTAAATTCAATCTAAGTCTATTGTAAGTTATTATAATTATACTATTGTAACCGTTATTGTTGCGAATAAGATACGTGCGTGAACAGTCAGCGTATTAGCAGGTCGGTTTCATTTGGTCATGTGGCCTTAGAAATACGTCTACGGCGAAGAGAATACGAGAAACAAGAATTACGCGATAGAAAGGGAGGCGTTTATTAAGTTTAGGCTGTTCCGCTGTGTGAGTGAAATTGCACCTTATTGCGTCACTACAAGAGTCGCTATTTAGTTAACCGTCTTTGCGGAGTGATCCTTCTGTACCTGCAAGATACTATTACGTATTCTATGGTACAACAGTTCACAATTACGAAATTTGTGACAAAAACTTGACTGGCTGGTGTCGAATGTTGGCTATGAAATGACTAGGTATGTGACATGGGCCGCCGGCGTTTTAAATATTATTATATTATTAATCTTTGATTTCATATAACCCCTACTTCGACACATCTCACTTACGCTAGTTAGTCTAGTCCAGTCTGCTATTTATCACTATATTATATTTATTGCTATCACTCTATTTCACTCTAACTCTGTTTTAGGCTTAGGCAATAACTAAAACTTGCAGAAGTTAGCTCTGGCCAGTCATTTATTTTTATAGACACTTACAAGTGAATTTTAGCTATTTTTCCTTACTAGTTGGAGAAATAAATTTTTCAATTATTCTAACAGATTATAAGAACGCTGGAAGTGGCAGGAGCAGGCGACAGATTGGCAGAAGCGTGGTCGCAACTGGTGGTATACGGACACGCCAAGCGAACTAAGCTTGTGGAAAAACTACTCTCGGCTTTCTGCAGTTGTTACACATATCAAGGTAACTGACTAATTAGGTAATGTAGTTATTTCAGACTTGTCAAATCAGTTCAAGGCATCCTAAAGAATTTATCATACAGAAGTTGATGCAGATCGGATTTTTGTAAGCTTGTCTTAGTTTTGCGTCTCTTTTAAGTCTACATCTTAAAATATCTCATCTAACATTCAAAATAAATACCTATGAGCCTAATCTAATTGATTCACTTCATGCTAATGTAATTTTTTGTAGAAGACGAAGTTAAAGCAAAGATCCGTAACGCAGCTGCGGATATATTAAAGTATGGACAACTCGTAGAAGAACGAGAAGAAAATGAGGATCGCCGCTCACCTACACCAAAGTATGAAAACATAATAATTATTCTGACATTGACCAAAAAAAACATTTCTCACTGGAAAGAAACGACATACGTTTCGTTTTTCCTTTCGGACGTACGGAACCCCAAAAAGTAATTTAACAAATAATTTGCACATAAATAATGAAAGATATCTAAACATTTGACATGATGCAAGCAGGGTTCAGCATTTCTGAACTGATTAAACTTAAGACATACTTATATTCTACACTGACTTGCTATGTTTTAGGAAACTTAAGTGTAACAGTGATGTAGACCTCATTTTTAGGGTTCCGTACCCAAAGGGTACCAAAGGGATTCTATTACTAAGACTTCGCTGTCTGTCCATCCGTCTGTCTGTCACCGGGCTGTATCTCGCGAACCATAATAGGCAGAGCGCTGAAATTTTTACAGAATGTGTATTTCTATTGCCGCTATAACAACAAATATTTTTTTTTTCTCTCGTCTGGTTTTACAAAGATTACCCAATGTCAAGTTTGTAGTAATTTGTAACAAGTTAGGGAAACTATATAAGTATGGACCCCGTCTGTGCCGGCGCTCGCCGACACACGCACGGCACTCCCTTAGAGCGCTTTCCAGTCAGTTTTAACAAAAAAAAAACACACAGAGCACGCCCGCCGGCTAACACCAACACAGACGAAGTCCCAACAAATAATAAACATTTCAAAATGGCTGACATGAAAATTTCAAAAAGTTAAACGTGTTGTTTCTTGCAAAAATTGTACGGATCCCTTCACATGCAAGTCCGACTCGCACTTGACCGATTTTTTACTAGGTCACTTTGGAATTCAACTCTTACTAAAAAGTCGTACTTCATAGTCTTGTCAATTCTTTCTCCCATTAATATTGCAAGCGATATTTTCTAGACTATCAGCTACAGCCCTGTCAAACATAGTGGAACTATGCTCCGATACGCAAGACAAATTAGACCCCAATTGGACCGCAGTAGAAGACGCGATACAAAAGCTAAGAAACGAGCAAGCTACCGGGGTACCCGAGAGACCGCAGGCTTTGGCTGACGTCGCACAAAAGGCTGCTACTGTTGGAAAACCTGAGTTGGCTGCTGTAAGTAACTTAGATAGTAAATTAAGATGCCACAGATAAATTAGGATTGTATTAAAATGTAGGACCGCAGGTGACAGGTAGCAAATAAATACCACAATAAGAAGAAAAAGTGGACAGGGAGCGCTTATCTGTATTAGAGATTCCAGTGTTCCTTGGCAATGAGTGGGAGAAGTTGTAAACTTCTGTCAACATAGCTAATCCTTACAGCTCGCCGTAACCTACTTAGCGGAATGCGGGTTTGAAGAGGCAACAGCGGCTAGTGTTCAAACGTTGGGCGTGATGCTGAACCGGCCCGCTGAAGAAATTGAAACTTTACTCCAAGAGCAGAAATCTTCCCTTGCCACATCGCTCCACCCTTCGGCCTTGGCGGTAGCTCAGGCTTATCATATGTGAGTAATCCTATCGAACACAAATTCGTTTCCTTTGGTCACAGTTATTAAAACGTTACGTTGGTAATAATCCAAAATGTGTCATTTATGAAATCTTTCCCGGCCGCTTGTTTACCACGTAACTTATCGTTTATCTTGTCACGTGACATGAATATTAACAAATAACTACATAGTCGCTGTCATGGTTATGGAATCAGTAATAAGATAAATCATAAAGCATTACTGATAAAAAAATGATACATACATTCGAGTAAGATCAATGCCAAAATCAAAAATCATTCAGATAAGAGACGTTGGTGTATGCATTGAAAGTGGTTATCGCTGAATAAAATATTAAATTTTATTTCAAAATATAAACACCTCTTCTATATTGGTGCAAACTTTTCAATGCTATAGCAAAATTTGGATCGTGATATCGGTCGATAATATCGAATAGAAACCCATGTGGTATCACGCAAAATGTTCTACAAAGTGTTGCACACTGTATCTGTCCATCAAAATCCTCTAAATCTAGAGGTTTTTTACTACACTATAGCGAAAATCTACCTACTTGTAAAACCTTCAGTTTCTGGAGCCAGCGATTAAACGTTGGTATGTCAGTCAGTCTATATCTGGTTGATTGTGATACTAGCTGGCTCGCCCCGGCTACGTTCTGGTAGAATTTTAGAAAATTCTTTTTGGGGGACTACGATACCGAAAACCTACTTGGAAAATACTAGGTTTCTAGACCAAATGGTTTGAATTGAACTGTACTTAGATATGCCCGTGAGTCAGGTTTTCCTTATGTATTAAAGCATTTTTATTTGCATTAGTCAAAATAATACTCCTTTTTAACAGAGCCAAATCTGGAGCACCGGCACACGAATCCGAATCCTCGGAGAGCGACAGCGATACGTCGTCCGACGATGAATAGTCTTTATGTTAGTATTATTACTTAGTATTAATAAATTGCATTTAGATATTAACGTTTTGCATTATTATTATACCAACTCTTTAGGTGTACCACCACAGGAACCTCCGCCCTCCCCAACAGAGGTATCAGGTAGGACGTCTTAACCACTAGGCTTTTACGGCTCTCAATTACAATTGTTGCAATTGGCTGAGTTTAAGATAGCAAATATTAAGAGTCTCAGCTAATCCAAGGCGATTGCTGATTTCTATGGTTTGTTTAAGCCATAGATTTATTAGTAAAATGAATTATTTTTCTATACTTTCCTATGGTTTACATTGTATTTAGTGTGTTTTGCCTGAGCAACAAAATGTTACTCAACGTATTATAGAGCTATTTTAAATCCTTTATTAAGTACATAACTGGATGATACTCGCGACTTCGCGTGGATATAGGCTTTTTATCCCGCGGGAACTCTGATTTCCCGGGATAACAGTAGCCTGTGTTAAATCAGTCAGTCATAAGCTATCTCCATTCCAAATTTCAGCCAAGTCCGTCCAGTGGTTTTGCGTGAAAGAGTAACAAACACACACACATACAAATTTTCGCCTTTATATTATTAGTATGATGAGGATTAGAATGCTAGGAAATGGAATATTGCTGAGTATCCATTAATATGTGATGTGGCAAATATCTTAAACACCACTTTTTCGTACCTAAAGAAAATCTTTACCGACTTATTCAAACAGCACAAATATTTAATCTAGTTACACTTCCGTACATTATTCATATCACAAAGAATTCAAAGTGAAAGAATCGTATACTGCCATTATGACAAACAATATGTAAATACCTAGTTTACTCTCGCTAGAATTGCAAAAGAAACGGTGACAGGTGACACAGTGCGCTAATGACATATGGACCCATTTCTCCAAAAGGTGTTAAAAATCATAATTTGTCGTGACATGCGATGGTTTCAAGAACGCAACTGTCTCCGTTAGTTGTCCTTCGGTCGTCTCTTAGCCTTGACTCTGACTAAAATGGTTAAATACGAGGTTTTGTTCGGAATATTCATTGTAAGTGGCTAAACTACTAGTTTAATTTTGATAACAATTTTGAAGCTAACATAACTCATAGAGCGGTAATTTTTTTTTTTCAGATAAACACAGTGATTAATATTAGCTTAGTGTCTTCAATTTTCACCACTAAGAATGTCGATTGTGGTAGTTACGGATTTATTTGCGATGGAGCGTCAAGATTAAGGCTTTGCGAGGGTGACAAAATTCTCGGTCCAGCATTCATTTGCCCGGCCAACACCATCTGCAATGAAGAGTCGAGTGACGTTTGTGAAAACGCTATAAACTACATTGATCCGTCCCTCACCAGGGATCTACGTTGCTATCGCAGTGAAAGAATAGCCGACACGAGCGTACCCGATTGCAAGGGATATATTCTGTGCATTCCTAACAAGAATCGCTTTCAAGGTATCAAGTTTAAGTGCTCTGGAAACACGATTTTCAACGGATATACACGAACATGTACCGTGCCTGAAAAGTACAAGTGCCCCTTAGGCAATTCGACTAAGACAAAAGTACAATATTTCGGTCAAGCTAATAGAAGGGCTGATACCAACCGTGGTTCTCATAATCCTAGTTCGAATGGTCAAGGACAAAGACCCATTGATTGTAAGAGCTACAGATTCACAGTCACGCAAGACGACAGCCCTACGCGGGCGACATACTTCTGTCCTTCGAGACCCGTTAGAGGAGAGTCCACAGTCCGATGCACGGTATTCTCAAACAATTTCTGCATAACTTTGGAAAGAGATGACCAGGATCAATTTATTCAGAACTCAGGCGCGGCGTATCGGAAACCTCGATAGATTGCGTTTTTCGCAACTAAGGGAAAAAAATCACAAGTCTGGATAGTCAGTGTTGGTCAGCATCTTTGTAAAATAAATAGTATGTGGTAGTATGTTAAGATAGATATAAGGATTTTTATTTATATGTATTATGTTGGAAATAAGACTGAATAAAAATGGAAACTAATTATTAAGATATTTTTTTTATTAGTATCAACAACAAATAATAAATCTAAGCTATGCTTTATAACATGTATTACAACTTAGATTAAGTATCTATATTTAAGATCTTTGAAAATTATCTTACAAAAATAATTCAATAAATAACAATATTACTAAACAAATAATACAAATTTTTCGTAATCCATTCTTTAATCTTTACATTCATAACTATCATCGTCTACACATTTTCTTTTTTCATGATTAAAAACTTCGTCAGAGTCACACTTCTTGATTTTACGACGGAACTCTGATATCCCACATTTTGTACATTGGTAATATTTTCTGCAATCGTCTGGATATACAAACTTGCCTTCCTTTTCACATTCAAAATACTTTGTCTGATTTTTTGAATCCTTATCTTCTTTAGATTTACTTTCGATGGTGCTTTTCTCGCTATCAGTCTTTGAACTATCTTCATTAGACATAGACACATTTATTGAATCTAGAATGCATTTGAGTTCTGTTTTATCTAGGTGATATCCTTTCTGACATTGTAATTTAAATCTTATGTATCCTTCTTTTTTCTTAGCACAAATATAATAAAACTGATCTGAAAAAATGTCGATGTACCTTCCTGTTGATATACACTTAAATTGATTGTTCCTAATACAATGTGATAGGTTCTTAGTGCACTGTTTCGAAATTTCACTGAAAACTGTTTTGTTAGGACATTTTCCGAAAATTGGTGCACTTCTTCCTATGCATATATAAAAATTTTGACAGTCATGTTTATCAGAATATTTGCCGCGATGACGACTGTGACAGTTGAATGTCGATTTCGTACTCTCGTAATCATTGGGCAAATTTTTATTATGTAATTCAATTGGTGTTATTCTAGTAATATTATGTTGTTCTTTTCTTTTATCTTCGTTTATTTGCATGGATATGCTTAATCCTTTTTTATTCTCAGCGTTATTATGTAACGCATTTATATCATCTTTTTTTGTTTTATTTGTAACTATTATTTTATCGCTTTTATTTTGGGCATGCATTGTTTCAAGATTGACGCTTACGTTATTGAAATTTACAATACTTTTATTAAAGGTTTTCAAAGTTTGGTTCTGTTTTTTCTCAGGAATATTAAAACTAATATTTTTCATATTATTTTGATATGAGTTTGCATCTGCATTCTCTACTGAAATATATCTACTATTGTTAAATTGCTGTGTAAAATCTTCAATGCTTTTATTTGTATGAAATTGTGTTGATTGATTCATATTATTTAATGTATTTTGCAAAAGATGATTTAAAAGTGATACACTTTTTACTACCTTATCTTCTATATTTAATCCACCAGACATGACAGAGTCCCTTATTGTAGATTCTTCTTTGTTCATATTAATATTTGCTGATAAATTGTGTTGTCTTGAAATATTTTTACTTATGGTTGCGTTATTCACATAACCTATATTTGTTCTTAAATTGTTTTCAGTTATGGGCGGGCCTATATCTGATGTAGTATCATTCGCAGATATTTTGTTTATATCTGATTCAGTTACTTTTAATATATATTTTTGTGACTGAGTTGAAGAATTGACATTTCTATATATTGCCGTATGCACGGGTTTTTCATTTGTTACATTTACTTTTGAAGTTGTAATTTGAGAATCACTTTTAGTAACATTAATTAACTTAGTGACATTTTCTTCTATAACATTTTTATTTTCAATATCTAGTTGCGTGTTGTTGCTGTTTAATGAAAAGTTGCTTTCACTTAACGGAGGAGTTATTGCTTTCAACGAATTATTTATGGATTTAAATGGAGTTGTTCTTTCAGTACTGCCAAATGTATTCTTAACCAGAGTTTGTGTTGACATTTGATTCAAATTGGTTTCAAATGTCGGCCTTATGTTGTTCCGGTCTTTATCTATACTGCTATTTAATGAATATACCACATTAGCCGACGGTCTAGTTAAAATATTTTCTGTGCTCACTGTCAGTTCATCAATGATATTATAATTGCTACTTTTGTCTGTTTTTGTAATACCCATGTTATAAATGGTTGACTTATTAATTTCTGCAAATGCGGTGGTATTTATGATCTGGGGTATTTCTAAATTGTCTGATTCTGACACTGATGACTCTGGAACATTTTCGGATAGATAATTTTTGTAGCTGTAGTTTTCAGTAACAGCGATACTAGGACTAGTGCTACCATAAATATCGTTAATCACATCAACATTAACGCTATCGTTTGGAAATGGACTGGATTTTAAAACAGACACTATAGTGCTCAAAAATTGATTGTCATTTATAAGCGTCGCCTTTGCACTGCTCTCTTTGGTGACATCACTACTTTCTTCCAACCCATCTGTTATAAAGGAGTGAGTAGTGATTATGTAATCAAAGGCATAATTTGCAGTGATTGGTTGATTTTGATATTCCCCAGGTGTAATTTCACTATCCACAGTGACTTTGAGTGTTGCGTTTAAAGGTAAAAAGACCTGAACAGAATCATTCATTGTGTCCCACGATTTCGTCACTGAAGTAGCTGTGAGAACTCCATTTATGGGATCGGTGATTTGCTCTTTATCTGCTGTGCGTGTGGTTAATATGGTCGTAAAATTAGGTGATGCATACATTTTGTTATTACTTTCGTTCCTGGATAGTTCCTTAACGCTATTATTTATTAAGGTTTCTGTGCTAGCTTTTGTAGGCCTTAATGAACTATATCCGGATGCTTGCGTTTTTAATAAATCCATATCCGCATTTGTAGTCTGCTCATATACTTCAAACGCATGTACAGGTTCCGATACATTTATAGACGGTTCTATTAAATTATCGTTATGTTTTGGAAAACTCGGAAACATTGAAGGTGTATTATCGTTACCATTTTGTTGTATCGCAAAGTCCTGCGTACTTCCATAATCCTCTTTCATCACAGTAGAATGAAATTCATTTGTTAGTGTTTCCGTTTCTATATTTTGAGTAGTTGGGTGATACTGTGTAGTTACATCAATTTTAGAAGATATTGGAAATTCTACTTTTGTCACGTTCGTGTGCTTATTCGTATTGGCTACATATGACTCAGTTGAAATAACCAAATTAGACATATCAGATAATAAACTTGTCACAATTATATCTGTAACGGAAGCATTCGCAGTAGCCACTGGTGAAAGTAAATTACTTGTTCCTTTCGTTGACAATTCTTCTACCGTGTCATTTAAAGAAACGTTCATAACTGTCTCAAAACTTACTTCTACATTTTCAGTCTGAGCAGATAATGTAAAATGTGTATTTTCTGGCAAATATGTCGTTGTTTCATCGATGATATTTTTATGTGTACTGTTTATATGCCTTAAAAATTCTACTGTTGTATTATTTAAAAAATTCTTCGTAACATTCGTATGAAATTCGTTTTCATTTACTGTAGAAGTTATTGATAGATTCACTTCATCATATGAATCCGTGTTAGTAGTAAAATCAATAGCTGATGTGGATTGTATTGTTGTAGTTTCTAGTAACCCGTTGTTAACTTTATCACTTAATGGATAACTTGTATTTATCTCTAGAGATATATTACTTTGCTCCTTTGGTGAAATTTTCTCCTCTGTATTTTTTAAAGCTACTGTTATAGCTGTCATCGAATGTGATTCATCATATCCAACAGTAGATAGGAAATCGGAAATTGGTAAGATTGATGCGCCGTTTTCATAGATGGTGGTTTCATCTACCTGAGAAATGCTTTCTTCAGGAGTTGTATAAACATCTTTTTTGGTACTTGTAGTTAGTGTTGGAGAGTTTATATCTCTCTCTGCCGTATCCTTTTGAGCATCTACTACATAAGAATCAGATTTAGTCGTCAAATCATCTGGTGATGAATTTACAATATCTTCGGCAGTTGAATGACTATCGTTTATCGTAGCATATAATTTAGTAGTAAATATATCATCTTTGTTTAAAATTATATTTTCTTCATTATTTGGAGTATTTGTGTACAACATGTTTGCTTCTGTTGTTGTTTGACCAAAATTTATTTCTGTCGTATCTTGTTGTATGTTTTCTACTTTCAAACTAGTGCTATTGGTCGAATCAACTATATCTGAAAATGTCCTAATATTTTTAGCATTTACAGAATTTGTGCTCATCGCTGGTGAGGATAACTCAATCTGTTCATTTATTGAGGAAGTGTCTAAAGTATTTCTTAAAACTAAATTTTCTGGTGTCGTAGAAAGGAATCCCATCTGATTTGAATCAACATTTTGTAACGACGACGAAATCTCATAAATCATATTTGTATGGGTACTGTTTTCATGCATAGGATAGTCATCTACCCTATCATGGAAAGTTTTTTTGACAACGTTTGTATAAAATTCATTTGCATTTGTTGCGGATTCTGTTAGAAAATTATCATCTCTTTCTGTTGTATCCTGTTGAATATTTGGTGAATAAGAATCGGAAGTAACAGTCAAATTAATTTCGGCATTTTGAGTATTTATTAGACTCGCGGTTGTCACAGGAGAAGATAACGTAACTGTCGTGAAATGCGCATTTAATTTATTATTCGAGGATGTAACCAATGTCTCGCTTTCAGCATCGGAGTAATGTTCCGTGGGTACTGCTGCGAGTGAGCTTTTTAAAATCAAACTATCATTTTTCACTGAGTGAGATAATGTACTTGAGGTAAAATCTTCATTTCCTATGATATTCGATGGTGTCGTTATAACTCTTAAAAATGTCGATGAGTCCTTTTCACCAATCGCGTTATTTTCTGTAGTTACTTCTGTGAGAGAGCTGAAATCATTTGTCTTTTCAGGAGAAGATAATGTAGTTAGTGTATTATCTGCATTTTCCATATTACGTAGCGTTGTCATAACAGGTTCATACAAATCTATTGATATTTCACTTTCAGTGCCTGAATAGTTTTCAATAGTTACTGCAGCTGATAAATTATTTAAGTTCAAACTATCAGTTACCACAGAATTAAATAATTTAGTTGATGCAAAATCTGTGGCTTTTACAGTATTTGACGATGTTGTAATAATAGTGTTTAATAGGTCAATCGATATCGCACTTTCAGTAGTTGAATAATTTTCTGTAGTTACTACTGCAGATGAAATATTTGCGCTTAAGTTATCACCACTTAGATCATTTGTTACGTCAAGTATTGTCGGTGAAGTTATATTGTTATTTAATATTGATTCTGTAGGTTTAGAATCATTATTATTGTTTTCACTTTCACTTAAATCACTTAATGTCGTTTTATTATCGCCTTCTGTAATCACTTCATTTAGAATGTCATTTATAGGCGTATCACTAACTGTGGTAGCTACTTCAGTGCCGGCTTCTTGAGATACTTTTTCAGGTAAAGCTATGGTACTGTTTTCCAACAGTTCTATGCTTCTCTCATTATTACTTATGGGATGTAATGTAGTAACTTCAAGAAATTCCCAAGGAGATGATACAGTTGTTTCGGAAAGTTCGTTCGTTACATCACTCTGTACGGCCAATGGGGCAGAAGTGGTCGGTATTTGATATTCACATTCAAAATAATTACTGTCTGCGCACCCTGTGCCTGGTGGGCATTGTATAAGGAAATCGTCAACTGTTTTTGAAACACCTCCGAAATCAACGCATATTTTAAAATGCGTTGAATTAACACAGTGGAAAGCTTTACCTTTACAGTCATCGTTTGTCGTCGCTATCACAGGAACCAAGATAAACGCCGTTGTCTGTAAAAAAATAAATTAAAATAATTAATTCAGAGACAGCAAACAATGAGCTTAATCTATACTTTTTTATTTTTTAATAAATAAAATTGGAGTGTCTGTCTGTAATTTCGAAATAACTACTACATATTAAGGTCATATGGTTATTTGAACGATGCCATAACTGAATCACACGTTTTTAAAATTTTTGTCTGTCGGTCTGTCTGTCTGTCTGTTTGAAAAGGCTAATCTTTGGAACGGCTGAACCGATTTTAACGGGATTTTCACATACAAGTAGAGGATTGACCAGGGTGTAACATAGGCTACTTTTTTAAACGACTTTCAAGAAGGGAGTTGTGTTTTTCTACCTATGTACACCGACATCTCCGAAATTTCTGAACCGATTTGCGTCATTTCTTTTTTAATCGATAGAGGAACTTTGCGACATTGTTTCATACAAAATTTGGATTCTAACTCCTCAATCCTGATGCTGCAGGGGATCTGACCAATCCACGCGGGCGAAGCTGCGGGCATCAGCTAGTATAAAATAATTCCAATGCAAATACTACTCAGCTACTAATGTGATAGATTCCGATATCGCACCAATAATAAATACAGTCCTTCGCCTTTTTGAGATCCTCGGTCATAAACTATACCTGGTCTCCACTCCAAAACATATGTTATTGCACGTATATGCAATAATTAAAATATGTCAATTTATAAAACTTACGTACCAAAAGAAAGATAGTGATTTTTTTAATTTCGTTTTGTTTATTAAAAGCCATGACCACATTTCAGTATTATGGCTAAAGTTGAAACACACTTGTTATTTTACTGATTGTTTTATTTAAAGTAAAGAGATTCATTTTATCACACACAATTTGAACGGCCCCTGAAGACATTGTTAGCATTAGTACAGCTCATATACTCTCTGTCACATATTATAAACAAAGTGGCCAAATGCAATATATTTGTAGGACAAAAATAATAATGAGTATCATTAAGTTGATTTCAAACTACGGAATATAATATTAGGTATATATAAATATCGCTCACCCTACTTTTAAATATCACTGTTCACACTGTTAGATGTTTATATATTATATTATGTTTCCGTAGTTTGAAGGCAACTTTAACATAATTTTGGAGGATTTTTTTCATGGTTTTTTTTTCAGTATTAAAAAATGTACCCTACTTTGCAAGCCTTTATTCAATACGCACTATAATGTTAATCAATTATCATATTACCTAAATAACTTAATCGAACTTAATAACGATTAGATCAGCCTATAGTAGTAGTAGTAGTAGTAGGTATAGCTTCAAGAAGCTATACCTACTTTTTTCCTGTGCTTAACGAAGAATCAGAGCATAAATACTTTTAGCAAACATTTTATTGAATCAGTGATCGTTATTAGTCGCTCGAAACTCGAAACACTCATAGCGAAGCTTTTAATAGTGGAGTCAATGAAGCCTTTTCGTAGGAAGTCCTCAGAAACTTCCTCGGAGCTGTTTCTGAGGACTTCCTAAAATTTGCTGTTTTACGGCTTCATTCTTGGGATGACCTAAATGGTAAAAAGTGAACTGAATGAACGAATGCGCGCACCACATTGGCTAGGCAGCGCGTATTATTGTCCATATGAGTGAGCGGGATAGAAAACAGCTTCACTCTGTCGGATGCCCCGCGACACCTTTTGCCATTTAGGTAGTCCTAATGCTTAATTCCTTTTAATTTATTAATGGTTACCCTACACCTAGATAGCTGATGATGTTGATTATTATCACGATACTATGCAAATACCTGTGACACCTTATTTCCCGTCGTGTTGACTGTTTCTTGGTACTTACCTCCAACATTGTAGTGGTCTCAATTATTTGTCTAATTATAAGATATCAACACTCACATAACGTAACATCGATACGGACATTTTATTAATTAACGGCCAAAATTAAAATCAATCTATCTGTAATCTGTCGATAAGTTACTTAGCAACTTTGTTATTTGTCAAAAATTGTACGGCCGTTTTTGACAAATAACAAAGTTGCCAAGTAACTTATCGACAAGTTAAAGATAGATTGAGCATTAATTTTGGCCGTAAAGCAGTAAAATACGTATTTTTCCCTATTTCAATAGGCAATTGCAGGCTTTATTTATCTTTTCCTAGTGACAACTAGAAACTATCAAATAATTTATCTACCTACCTAAATTACCTAGTTAAATACCTACTTAGGATCTAGATTTTCATCTTTACCTTGTTCACAATTCACATTGTCCAGACCATCACAGATTATATCAATTTAGTAATAATTGTAGGCTTGCTCACATTCATACCTAAGTATAAAATTAAACGTAGGTACAACTACTTCGCAAATTCCCTAGTAGGTAGCGGCATTTTTTTAGTATGGCGCTGATCTATTTTAATACTTCTGAGATAATAATAATTCATTAAATCTAGTGATAAACTCTAATTACCAGACAAATATTTACATCCTGCGGTTTTACCCCAGTAGCTCGAATACATTAAGCTAAGTAGGTACGTACGAGTAAATATTTGATTATGTTGCAATCCGATCAAAACATGTTATACCTAAGTTAAATAATGCAAAACACATTATCTAATAAC
Organism: Maniola jurtina; assembly: GCF_905333055.1. NCBI lineage: Eukaryota > Metazoa > Arthropoda > Insecta > Lepidoptera > Nymphalidae > Maniola > Maniola jurtina. The sequence continues at coordinate 5,690,464 of NC_060034.1, read as the reverse complement.
GTTGTTGTTTTTACTCATCCACACTAAAGGTGCATGAGACGGGTCTGCCCGCGAAATTCAAATTTAATTTGGTTTTTCGCAATTTGTAAATTAATTCGACAAAGCAGGCTTATGGCATTCTAATTCCGACAATGGCAGTATCATTTTCACAGGATTACATAAAAATCTTTACTTGAAAGTGTTCAGTTTAAGAAATTAGTCAAAATAATGAGTTTAACATGAATTACTCACCAATTAGTCGATCCTATAACTAATTTCTTAAACTGGACCCTTTCAAGTAAAGATTTTTATATAAACCTGTGAGGATGATACTGCCATTGGCGCAATTAAAGTGCCATAAGCCTACTTTGTTGTATTAGTTTACAAATTGTGAAAAACCAAATTTTTGAATTAGAGCCTCAATAGCTCAACCGGTAAAGGAGTGGACTGAAAACCGAAAGGTCGATGGTTCAAACTCCGCCCGTTGCACTATTGTCGTACTTACTCCTAGCACAAGCCTGACGCTTAGTTGGAGAGGAAAGGGGAATATTAGTGATTTAACATGGCTAATATTCTTTAAAAAAAAAAAATGAATTTCGCGGGCAGACTCGGCCCATGCTTCTTAATATTATAACTACGTATTATAGTACTTACTTTGTTTGTTACTCTTTCATGTGCTCTTTCACAACTAATCAGCCAAACCAAAGTTAAGGAATGCATAGTGTACCTTTTTTTTTTAAAAAAAATGCATAGTGTACCTGCTTTAACTCTGAGGATTAAGGGATTCTCTATCAGGTAAGGTATTCTCGATATCCTTATTGCGTCTTCTGGATGGCAATGTACGTAGGTACCCAAATAACTCTAATTGATTTGACTGATTTGTCAATTGAAACCAAACATTATTTTGTCATAAAACTTATATTCTTGTCATAAATTATTATTATAGTAAAGCTATACACATATAACTAAAGGTATATTATTAAAGATTATAATAAGCATGCAATAATATTTTCTACATAATATCACAACCATTTTAACGTCTTTGAAAATTTATATGACGCGCTCAAGCGTATAAAAAGTTATTCTATTGTCAACTTGATATAAATATTCGTTTCCAAAAATAAATTCAGTCAATAGAGAGAAGTAGAATAATATCGTAAGTTTAAAAATCAAAACGTCCATTTTCGTCTCAAGCTTAACGTCCGCACTTTGGTTTTGTAAATCGACACACCGGCGATTATGATCCATATAAATGAAACCACAGCTGTTAGTAAACCTAATATAAACATAATGAATTGTAGTCCATTATCTTGTTCCACCACGTACGATAGGCCAACAACGAATATGGCCAAGAGTGTAGCTGATAAGGTTTCTATGGTGCTGTGAAGTTTTGGCCATTTTCGGGCACCAACAAACTCTTGGACTGTAGATTCCCAGCACGAGGTAATTGCCCCGTACCCAAAGCCAGCTATAACGCAGCCGATTGCAAACGAATCGTGATTATTAGCTTCTGCTAGCACTGAAAAAAATACGTAAAAGGTTATCAATAGGAAGTTACATAGACAGATAACCAAAAATAAAATTGGATTATCCGTTTATAATCTGATTTAAAAGCTAATTTTTACAGCCGAAAAAACGTGCAATTTTAATATATTTCCCTATTATTAGGTAGTAACAGTAGCTATAGTTCCAAATTCTAGTATAATAGTGTCAAGCTTAGTGTCCACATTAGTCACGGTGTATACCTACTGTATATACAGATTAAAAATAATATAGTTTCAGAATTTTATGAGTCAGCAGATCCCTTATAAATAGGTGTTGTCTGGAAATTATAGAGTATCATTTACAGTTAACAGCGTGCTAAAATAAGTACGTACCAAAACAGGCACACGTTGATACAACGAGTCCCAATGTAACGACGTACTTGAAATTTCTCTTTGGCGTTTGGGCCAACCATGGCGTACACAACAAGAAACATATCCACGTGAATCCGTGCAAAGACATCAAAAAGTTGGTCTCGTACATTGCTATTTTCGGCCGAATCTGCAGGCCTATCAATGGCATCAGAACAATTCCCACTGTCATCAAACTTAGTTTCGTTAAACTTAATAGTAAGGCTGGATAAAATTTTCCACAAGACAGGGACCTCGTCAAAGGCTTGAAAAACGTGTCGTTAATATTATACATCAGGTACATCATCCTTCTTCTTATCCTGTAAACTCTGTACGAAGGTATCGACATTTTCCTCTTCATATTTGCATAGGCAGACTGACATCGAAAACTAAATGTGTTCAGCAGCTTTTCCGTTTGAATATCAGTGATAGGTGCTATTGTATCGTACCTCACTTCCAATTCAGAATAATCCTTATTTTCAACTACATCCCCATTCGATTGAGAATCTCTTCGGACTTGATTTACTATGCATTCATCGAAACTATCGCCAATTACGCTTAACCTTTTTATAGCCAGACTAAAGCGTTTCTTATTTATAGTTACATTTGTTTCGCCGTCACTTTCATCAGTTTCACTCTCTTCGCTCTCTTCGGGTATTTCTGGTAAAATGTCAACCCCAAAAATATTCCTTCTCTTTTCTTCAGGGCTAGGAGGTGGGGTAATAGTTTCTGCTATTCTACCATTATCATAATCTGAGTCTCCTAGTCTATGTAAGTTATCATCAGAGGGACTTTTCCAACATTTCGTACTTAAATTGTGCAACTGTAATTCATTGCCATAAAACTCGTTCAATTTGTCAATTTCGTTTTTGCATACTACGAATGCTTGTGACAACTCTTTGTATCTTGTAAAGTATACTGATCTTCTAGGATCATCGACTTTTAGGAGAAGTATTACCGGCAATGTTTGTAGCATTATGCCAGCTAGCAATATGTAAGAAAAAGTATAGCCATAATATTCTATGAGGATAAATAAGATATGAGGAAAGAGAGACTGTCCGATTGCCTGGCCGGTGTAACACATGCCCCGAATAAGTTCAAGACGCGTATCATATGTTTCGAACATAACTGCGTCAACTTGTGCCGATATTAGTGAAGATCCCAGGCCTGAAAAAAATTGCATTTGTAGTCAATTAAACAAGATAACTAAAAATATCGATTACAAATTGCGAAAAACCAAATTAAATTTGAATTTCGCAAGCAGACCCGTCGCATCCACCTTAAAGAAAAACATTGAAAGACGGCCGCGTGGTAACATTGGTACATAAAATAGAGACGGATAGGCCGAGCTGATTTTCATTCAATAGTAGGTAAATAGATAACATGAATGATTAATTAATATTGAATGATACTAATTTGTTTGTACACAATAAACTAACCTACTTCTAATACTGGTGTAAAAACAAGTGTAAATTAAAAATTCATAACACCCCCGACAAGTGAAGGTTACAGTAACTAAGAGCTGATAACTTTCAAACGGCTGAACCGATTTTCTTGAATTACAGCTAAGAACACTGTCGATCAAGCCACTTTTCAAACAAAAAAAAACTAAATTAAAATCGGTTCATTAGTTTAGGAGTTGCGATGCCACAGACAGATACACAGATACCTACACACGTCAAACTTATAACAGCCCCCTTTTTGGGTCGAGGGTTAATAATGCTGTCGCAGCGGAAAATTATATGTATAAAGGACAGCATTTGTTTTCGACCTGCCAAGATTTTGCACCAATGTAAACTGCACATACCTCCTAAAACACCGTAAGCAAGCAGCTGGAAATGCAGTGGTATGAAGGCGCACACGAAGAGACCGGTCGTTACTAACACAAGTCCAACAGACGCCATAACTCTGTAACCATTCGAGCCGCCCCATGAGTCTGCTGCTTCTCTAAACCAACATTCTGAAAAAAAAACAGTTTTTTTTTATTATCTAATGTTAAATGTTTAAGAAATCTGCTTTTGACACAACAAAAAAACCACTAAGATTTACTATTAATTATTAAGTAAACATACACTTATTCTATTTAAACACATAAAAAAGATAGAAATTTAAAATTTTGACAGTGTTTATTTTTATGACATTTACATAGGAACTCACTATGAAAACATTTTTAGAAAAGACGATGACCGGCAAAGTATAGAAGGATACCAGAAACGGTCGCGACCAAAAGCTGCAAATAGCTTATTTTGGCTTATTTAAGACCTGTATTTTGAATAAATAACGTTATATCGATAAAAGTCGGTACCTATTATTAAGGCTTTCGTTTATAAATGAATAAATAAGTGTTTCCGGATTTTTAGGAATTTCATCCCCTTTCAAAAACTCCACTCGAGCGAAGCCGGAGATGGAGTTAAGTGCATTTAGGCATACCTACCTACCTATCGGTCACACGTGAAGTGACCAAGAGTAGTCGCGGCTCGGTGCACCTATTTACTTAGCATTGTTTATTTAGTTTAGTTACGGACCACCTGAGCTAATATCAACTGCGCCTAGAAGTCGCACCTCGACTTTCCAGCGATATTCAGTTTACCTAGGCACCTATCGAAAAATACACAACGTCAGTGAAGTTCTTAGATTGCGTAAGTCAAAAAGTCGTCTACTTTACTGGAGAGTAATAAAACTGCATAAAATATTTGTTAGCAATCCTTAATGTATATTTTTGTGATGATATGATGTATAAGTAATTGACGAAATAAAAGACGTTATGACTCTGATTGGTCGAATGAAAGCGGGTGAACTGTCTTCATCGAATGGTTAGAATGTTGAAACCCGCCAAAAAAATTTTTGTCCACTGTTGAACTTCACTGACGACAACTACTTACCTAATGAAAGATCCTTTTACACTATTCGGAAGAAATTGTCGAATATATAAATTAAAATATCTATATGCACCTATACGATGAAAACAAAACATTGGTACGTAGGTAAGTAGGTAGATACCTACCTAGGCATCGATCAAGCTTAGGCAAATCTTTACGATAAAAATATCATTGACTGATTGATATACTTAGCTAAACTAATAATATGTATATGCACCTATTGGGACAGTATTCTCAATGATCTTATGTTGTAGTACACTCGAGGTACTTAAGAACCTATAGGTAAATGCACTCTTATCAATGAGTATCATTGATCGTATGATATTATTGATAATAATTATCCTATAAACGAAATAACTACATAAGTAGTTATTTCGTCACCCGCATCATTATTCAAAGCCGGTATTGGTAGGTCTCTTTTGCTTAATCCTTTCTTTTAGAAGTATCATTTATTATTTTCACCTCTGTATCATCATTAGATACTATTAACTAGGTAATTTTTAGGGTTCCGTAACTAGCAACGGGACCCTATTACTAAGCCTCCACTGTCCGTACGGCGTCCGTCTGTCTGATAGCGGCGCTGTAAGTTGAATAGGTAGAGATGAAATTTTCACAGAATGTGTATTTCTATAGCCGTTATAACAAATACTTAGTAATAAAATTCAAAATGGCCACCATGGAAATTAAAAAAATAAAACGTATTATTTCTTGTACGATGGTACGGAACCCTTCATGTGCGAATCCGACTCGCACTTGGCCGATTTTTTAAATCTAGATGAAAGTTTATTTTCAACATAATGAATGCTTACGTGTTAGACCGTGTGTGCAGATGAATATTGATGGTGTCGTGAACCCGAGCCACAGGGTGACGTCGTGGTTGGAGAGGTACACCCACAGCACTCCGTACGACAGCACGAGACTTGGCAGGCAAATCTGTAAAATATTTTAACAAAGAGTGTGTGATGGGTTCCTTTGTTCAGTTTCAGTCGGGTTTTCAGTCAGAAATGAGAAAAATTTTCACTCAGCGCACATCAGATGTGCACATACGAGCGTCCAAAATTCTTTTAAAAGGAGTCATACGAGTATTACATTTACTCTTTGAACAGAGTGCCTTTCGTCGCGCGTCAAATTTTTATTTCATAGGGAGCTAGTTCTCATGTACAACACGTTCATCTTTCGTGAATCCTTTTATCTCATTCATCGATGCATGGAGCTTAGGCCTGTCTAGAAAAATACTTTCATTTAACTAGATAGGTAAGTACCTCGTTCAGGCTGAACAAAGCCTGTGCCGACTTACTCTTCTGGTTTTTTTTTTTCAAATTATGGACGTTAAACGTGACTATAATAACTAGTACCCTCTTGCCGGAGCCAGTGCAGTTTTACGTATGCTGCAGGGTGTGCAGCGCACACACGCAAGGTCTTAAAGGTGCATGGCACGGGTCTGCCCGCGAAATTCAAATTTCATTTGATTTATCGCAATTAGTAAACTAATACGACAAAGTAGGCTTATGGTATTTTGATGGCGCCAATGGCAGTATCATCCTCACAGGTTTATATAAAAATGTTTACTTGAAAAGGTCCAGTTTAAGAAATTAGCTCTAGTATCGACTAGCTTCCACCTTAATATGCGCTGAGGGTGAGTGCCGAGACCGGTTTAATGGGTAAAACCCCCATATAACCCGATCGCGTCAATAAAAAAAGTGCCTACCTAGTTACAGCGTAGGTACGAAAGCTGGTGGGATTTGAACTTACTACCTATTCGACATCATTGAGCTATTAAGACTTCTTTTGAACTATATCGCTACCTAGGTACTTATTAAGTATAATATTTTTGCTTGTTTTATGGTGCATAATGGTGCTATTTTATTATGGACTCTGGACGAACAGCAATTGAAAAATTTCCACTATAATCAATGTAGGATAATTATTTGGTTTTCCTTGTAATGATATAGGTATGTTGCTGAAAACAATACGTACGTTTAGAACAATGACCGAGACGAGAACCGGCCAGCGCCAAGTCGCACCTTGCGATCTCTCGTCAACCTCCATTTAGTATCCCGCCTCCGAGCATTTTCTCAAACACTGTACAAACATATTTTTTAACTACGTAAATACTTAGTCACACACTTCACTGCAGGCCAATCATTTTCAACACTCGATTTAACTATGGTCGACGAGTAATATCAAAGTAAACGTCTCCGATCGTGCATGACGTCGTATTGACGACTCTATGTATTAGGTAAGTACATAATATTATTTACATCCATCCAGTGTTATCGGAAGACTCGAACTCTTCGTCTTATCTTATCGTGTCATTAATTTGTGGCTATGTTAAGTACCTACCTAGCTAGAGCATTTAATAGAAAAACTAGGAAATGAAACAAAATGCTTACGTAAGTAGGTGCCTATGTACCTATACGTACGATTACGATTGTTATAAATTACTTACCTATTTAAGTTATAGAATGGTAGACGTGTTTCTGATAATGATCGGTTAACGTAGGTAGGTATGTATCTAAGTATGTAGGTATGTAATATTTTTATACCTACCGAGGTACCTACATATTAAGTCGGTATTTGCCTGCTGATTAGGTACACTAGCATTACGTCAATACTAAGTGTGAAACCTAAGTATTCTAGCTTTGTTAAATAAAATTATTCATTCGAAATATTACGAATATTCGCCAATTTTACGTCTCATATAATTCTGCCCTACCATTGAAATAGCCTGGGTTTTGTTGAAAGATTTAGTTGTACCTACCTACATCAAGCAGTACCTCAGTGATATGAAAAAATATTCCCATTACGAGTGCGAACACTGATAACTAAGTTTCCACGGTAGAAATTTTAACCAACGGATCTAGGGACTCAAGCAACCCAAGCGTTTTGACTTCTGAGCAAATGAACTTTTTGTATCCAGTGTATTATTCAATCTGTATTTAATCTATAAAATTAAATATGTCCAAAAACACCAACTCTCATAATCGTAAAATTCTATAAAAAAAATGACCAGTTATTCATCTGTGATGGGTATAAATGGGAGATAATCTATGACCTCTGTCTAATAATTGTCAAACGTGACAGAGGTGACAGCACAAGGTGACATTTTGGTGATAAAGTGGATGACATGACATTGTAAAATGTAAACACATGTTCGAATTAAAAAATAACAATTAACATATTCATGTAAAGAAAAGTAAAAATTAAAATACTTATTTACAGCATGACGAATCAGGAAATATTACAAGAATATTCCAAATCTATCAACAAACTGAAAAAGGAAAGCATCAGTGCAGGAATTAAAGAAGACGAGTTTAAAAAAATGTATTTTAAAAGCTTAGAAGATTTAAAAATCAATACAAATAATGTTTCGAAAAATCGCCACAGGTTTTTTAAGAATATACTGCTAGTGCTTTTGTGCCTTAGTATCCTAATATTAATAACTTATAACTTCAAAACTATATATGGATGTATGGTCTGTAAGATGCAGGATTATATCTATCCTGGCTTGAGGATGTTGAGGAAATTTACAATTCCATTCATTTCATTATTCCCTGCTTTAACTGGTAAGTATCTATTTAAAATTGTAATCCTCCTGAATCTCCTGAAAACTTCACAGAATGTATTTTCTTCTATTAATTTGTTAATTTTTATTGCTGCTATAACATGAAAAATTTCAAAACGACCACCACGAAAATTAAAAAAAAGTGTTATTTCTTGTACAATGGTACAGAACCCTTTATATGTGAGTCCTGCTCGCATTTGACGAATTTTTTGACAATTTAATTGCAAGGCTGATTTAACTGATATATCGGTACCTTACTCACTTTACTATTTTCAGAATTATACCAAGAAACATGTTTGATACAAAACCCATACTTCACAGTGGTTGACATGGACTGCTGGCCGTGCAGCACTGTAAACAATGTTGGAGAGGTGTTCAACCCACAGCCAGTTCACAAGCAACAGACTGCTCCATTTATCTACAAGGTATTCATGCTGCTCAAGTGATTCACCAAAGAACTCAATCTCCGGACTAGCATGCTGAAGTGGCAGTGGGCTGGTCACATTTCTTGGTGAACTGACAGGGGAGCTGTGAAATTCTCAAGTGGAAGACAGTGTACCTGCAAACAGAAGATCTATAATTTGGGTTTAATTTAGGGATAGTGTACAACAGAAGTTGTCCCTAGGGTGCCTATCAACTTCCAACAGACCAATCATATTATTATGGATAAATCACAATATAATTTTTTCCCATCAATAAATCCGGCATACGAAGATGCATCTTAGGCTGCATCGCCACTTGCCAGCAAGTCTGATTAAAGCCTACTGCTAGTCTATAAATTTAAAAACAAACTGATTACTCTGCTAAACGCAGATGTGTGGCCCTTGAAGAGAACTCTTAAGTTGGAGTAATTAACTCAAGAGTCAAGACATTTAATAATATTAAGATGTTGCTTAATAAATTTGAAATTAAATAGCCTATTGCTATATTACACATTAATTCTTTTCAGACTGATCAAAACGAAATAAACTTGAATAAATTGAAAAAATTATATCTTAGACATAAGAACTTGTTTGACAAGGAAAGCCCTAAAATGTTAATAAACAACCAGTATTATTGGACACCACAAGACGTTTTTGGTTCTGATTTATTAAAGGAAAATCTTTACTTGTGGTAAGTCACATTTTATGATTATCCTAGACAGTATATAAACTTAGTAAACAAATTAAGTAATTCTTTTCTTCATTGGCACATTTTTTTCTAAGCAATATTTTTGCATTGTAGATAATAAATTATGCGTGATTTTCTAGCTTTGTCCCTAGTCTTAGTCTAAAACAGATTTTAAAATTGATTTCTGGGATGCAAGCTTGCACCATTACTTATTGTATTATATTTTTCTATTCAGGAAATTCAATAACTATAATGCAGCAAGAATATTACGGCAAGTCATCCCCAGGCCTAAAGTTGTACCAAAATTTGGTCAAAGTACAGAGAGGTTCATAATAATTGACTCCAACCATGACAAATTTCATATACCAGATACAGAGTGCAATTATTCTTTTCTGCTTGCACTGAGTGGTTCAAGAATTATTGATTTAAAACCAGCTGAAGAATGCAAACATCAATGTAAATCTTTTAGGATGGAATTAAAACAATCATATTTATGTAAGTTTTACATTATCATTGATGTAAATAATATATAAATCCTTAACTATTGATAATAATCTTAAATAGGTAAGTCCTGTAATTTAAATTAAAGTAGCATCTTTGCATTCCAAGCAATATCACAGTATTGTGATTTTTTTAGTAATAATTGTAATAGTAATTAAGGGATTAATTATTAATACTTAACCACATAATTCAGTATCAATTTTTCTTTTCAGTGTGGTATAATTGGTGGTACTGGAGGCCTGTGGTCCAACCTTCAATAGGAAATGAAACTTTCATAGCACATGTAGGCTCATATTGTTAAAAAAAATAGATTCTAATGTATTCAATCAATTATTAAAAAGACTTTCATGGAATGTACAAAACTTTTATTACATACCATTACTTTTATTTTATTATTACTTACTAATTAATACCCAATTATATTTTCTAAAATAAATTAACTAGAAATAAATAAGTGAATTCATTCAAACTTCTCTCTTAGCCTCTGTTTAAGTAATACAGGGACTAGTGAGATCAGAGCAAAGAGGGTCAGCATGGTAACTGAGGTCCAAGACCAGGCATCACTGGTTGACGTTAGCGTATGTAGAGTTTGACCAGCCTGAATAGCTACGAACGATGGTGGTGCCACTCCTGAAACCAAAAATAAAAGAAAATTATATTACATGATTATAACTCAACCCACTACTTTTTTATCAATTAACACAAATTACTACTTATTTAACCAATTTTTTCAAGTGTAAAACTATTTAATTCATCATCATTATCCATCTTTATTTATCAATCCAACAATTAAACAGTCAAAAAGTGTACAATGGTAGGTACCTATTTTGAACAAATGATTTGACTTCGACTAATTCAGTATTCGAGACTAGCTGATCTCAATCTCAAGTCTGTCAAGTCAAGTCTCTCTGAATCCCAAGTCAAAAATCAAAATCCATTCTTAGTGGAGGTCTAGGAGGAGGGCATTATAGAGAAACCCTACTCTGATAATCTCAAGTTGCTATAGCTAATGGTATAAGCCGTATTTTTTATTTATCCTTTAAAATTTACATATTTATTTTAAATAAATTATAAAGGATAGTATTATAAGGATTCATATTGTTTTATGTACCACAGCTTGCTGTAAAAATGTATAAACCCAATGCAACTCAAACTAAAAACCTTTTAGTAAACCATACAGCTGCAAATTATAAAACAACTTCTGTACATGGACCTAAAATAACTAAAGAGCTAGTTAAATCTAGCAGCTAAATCTGTGACTACTTTTGTATTTACTCAGTAGCCAGTACTCACCAATGAATGTCCCCAAGGCGAATGGTATTAATGGCACTCCAATAACTGGTGCAGACATATTAATAAACCAATTTGGCAAAAATGGTGTCACTCTCAAAAATATTATATAATTGAGCAAGTTGTTTTTATGTTTGGTAACAGCTTTGGACCATTGTGCGGCTCTCTCAGGGAAGAATCTTCTGACTAATTTCTTCCCCAGTAGATTCGATAAAAAGAAACATAAACTTGCACCAACAGCGGAACAACAGCAAACTAAAATTAACGCTAAATAGAATGGGAACAAAAATCCTGACAGTATACTCAGGAATATTGATCCGGGTATTGCAAATGTTTGCAAACTGACATAATAGTTAAGGAACATAAGAGATAATACAAGAATATCGTAAAGGTTTCCTTGTTCGAAGTTGTGACAAGTTATTATGATAAAAACAAAAACTCAATTAATGAAACAAAATGTTGGAAAAGTTAAGCTTACTAGCTGTCCTATAAATTATACATTTTGTGGGCAATCGTGAAACTGACTGCACTTTATACTTACTATCATAATAATAACTATGAATCAATGACATACTCACAAACTGCAGAATGAAAAAGGATACAATATATAAACTAGAAATACTCCCAATAACACTTCATAGAAATACTTGTCCTTGTAGCGATCTAAAACAAGACCTAACTGTTTAGCATCCTCCAGATCCCAGGGTAGTTTTATATGTTGTTTCTCATGCCTAAAATTGAACTGTGATTAGAATACATCAGTAATTGTGAACTTCTATGTTACAGTAGATTCCTGTCGTAATTGGTCATGTTTAGCTTAGTGGAAGGTCTTAACCCCAGCTATTTGCAACCTTACTGGTGTATTGAATCCCAGTAATAGTGCATCCCTGCATGATGGAACAGTATGGGTGCACTGAAATCCTATACTACTTTCAACTAGTAAGATTGTGCACTTTTCATCAGTAACTGCAGGAACTGCACTTGATAAGTTTAATAATGCAGTGTGCATGAAGTTGTCTGGTCTTTACTGCAAACTATGCTGCTAGTCCAAGATGGCTGTACAGAAATGTGTACAAGTTATAATGTAAATAAAAGAGAAACCTAGTGTGCACACATGTTGCAGCCTGCAATATAACTCTTGGGCAAAATATAGTGTTACATGCAAATCACCGGGTCAAAAATTTAAAATAAGCTCAGTCTAAAAATTCTGCTTTGCTAATATATTAAACAAACTTATGACTCAATAAACTTACTCTTCTAGTTTTGGAAATTGTTTGTATAAAAGTCCCAATGCTATCAATGATGTTATAAAAATTATAGCTACAAGAATAAGTGATTTGGAAGTTGATAATCCTGTTTTTGAGACATCTGTAGTAGCTGAAATGTCTGAAAATAAAACTACAAATAAAATTATTCTGTTGCAAACAAAACTCTCAAGATCTAGCAGTGTAAAGAGGTCACTTTAAAGCACATAAAAGTTAGGTCTAATTTACACTAAATAACAGACTATAGAGTGTTAAGTGAATAATTTACTGCACAGATTTTGTGTATCACAACTTCACGAATTAAGTATTGGTGCAATTGCAATTTAATTAAACACTGTAGGTACTTAAAGCATTTCATTTTGTGTGAACTAGCCAAATAATACATGACTATAAACAAATGAAAAAAAATTAGGTATAACAAAGGAAAAATCAAAGGTACAATACAACTTAAAAAAAATAGGTAAGTAGTCAATCAAGGAAAATGGAATAAAAATGGAAGTAGGTACTTAGGATGGGATAATACAGTCCAATGCAATCAGTTCTGAGGTTACGATTTCTTGGTCTTATGTTAGACGTGGATGAAACAGAGCAATCTTGAATATCACCTTGAACTTGAGGCGCACGGGATTCACTTCTGCGATTTATTGTGCTCATTTTTTGCAATCTGAATATTACAGAGACAAAAGTGTAATAAACTGGCACTGGCTTTCAATTAATATTATAATGTTAAGACTTCGATCAGACTTTTCAGTCAGTAAGTTTTAATTAAAAGTTCTAAAAATTAAATTAATTTTGAATTTATAAAAATGTTTTGAAATGACTGCAAGAAAATGACTTTTCACGTCACGCAATAGACAACAGAAACACAAACAAACAGAAAAAGAAAAACACACAATAAACAACGAAGAAAAAACCATAGTCAAAAGTCATAATAAACCATAGACAAACCTACCCTTAACTCTATGGAAAAAACAGAGAATTATTTTTCCAACTGCCTTTATCTACGGCTTTGGGTTCGAATAGAGAAACAAATTACTGAAAAATAACCTATTCACTATTTAGATTCTTCTAGACTATAAAACTTGATGTTCTCTGTAGAGTCTAGAGAGAACATCAAGTTTTTTAGTTGGATTAACACATAGGCTACTTAAATCCCAGAAAATCAATATGTACTCACGAGATTTTTAAAAACCTATATCCACTGGAATGAAGTCGCGGGCATCAACTAGTAGGTTCTACTAGTTGATGAAGGTAGGTAGTACTTACAACTTGATGATCACTTGCTTGAACGGTTAAGGAAACCTTCATACCTGAGAGTTCACCAATTAGAATTTCTCAAAGGTATGAAAGTCTGCTAATCTACATTTAGCTAGTGGAGTGGACTATGGCCTAAAACCAAAAACCCTTCTCATTCAGAGAGGAGATCCTCTCAGTAGTGGGCGAGCTATAGATTGATTGATGATGATGATGTGATTTAAATTGCACACCATTGTATAAAACTTGACTCTCTCTATTCTATTTGGAAGCCCGATAGGTACAGTGTCTTTAATAGAAGGCTATAGGGTCCACAATGGGTCCACATCTCTCTAATCCACAACTCTCTAAACGCGAAATATGGTGTGTCTTACATTAAACTACGGCGTACCTGTCTATTTACTAAAAATATACCACAAAAAATTACAGTGTACCTAGGTAGTTAGTGTATTTTGGTAAATAGATAGACGATAGATTAATGATACTTACCTAGCAGAGCATCTACGGTTACTATGGAGAGTTTACTGTACTAGGTATATCTTAGTTACTGTGTAGGTATGGTGTAGGTACATGGAGACACTGCTGGAAGTTGTATGATTGTAGCAACAGAAGGCCTGAGGCTACAAATCGGTCGTACTCAGCTGTACTCACTAGGCTCACTAGATGCAATTATTCTACACCACTTCTACACATATAAAACATACAGTTGGGTGCGCGCGCGCTGCCGCGCTTGTTCGCCGTTCGTGATCATGATTCGTGACTCGTGAGTCGATCTACAGACGCAATATATAGTGATCGTGTTTGAAGCGTCGCGGCGACCCTTGCGTCTTTAATAAGTAAAAAGTAAATATCAGAATGCCTTACAAGTATTAATGAGGTAAAGTTTTCATAAAATTAACTGGATTAATATTTATGCACAAACGTATGCCAATGGAAAGATGTGACGTGCCAGTGAAAGTCGGATTTTGTGTTTCAATTAAGAGATGAGGACCTGTACGGGACCATAGCAATAGCAGATCTACATGGTTTTCAGCATTAAGGTAAGTAAATAAAAGTTTAAATATAAATACCTAATTGAAACTTGCCCTTAAGTAATTTGAAGTATGGTCAGCATATTACTTAAAAATATTTTTTATAAAGTTTTACGTAAAAAATGATAATAATAATAATTTATATTACATATATTTATGTAGTGGGCATAGCTAAGTAGGCACAGTATGCAAAAATATGACAATACAATTAATAATACAATCTATGTTTCTTTCAAATACACAAATATATAGGTACACTTTGTTATTTAATAGGTATGCTTTTTGTAATTAACTGTAATTTTACATTAAAATTCACGTCTCACAAGAAGTTCTTCTTAAACAAGTCTCGCTATTCTTAGAATCTGCAAATGTAGGACTGAATTCCAAGACCTAGACTAACGTAGTGGAATTTAAATTTAATGGTCAATACATGTTCTTACTTCTTATTTGTACTTCGAAGAATTCCAGATAAATCAACATCTTTAGTCAGTAGCTGCTGTTGTAATTTAAAAAAAACATAGGTATGGTTAGCAAAGAAAATTGATTTTATTAATACGATATTCAAGATATTTAGGCTGTAAATAATATAAATAAAGAATCTTCAATTCCTCCAAAGCTCAATGGCGCACAATGCAAAAATCGCACATAGCGCCAGTAGCTACGAACCTTCCAACATTTCTGCAGACTTCTACTAACATATTACATAAATAATATTCAATAGGCATGCGAAGAAATTTTATAAATAGGTCAATTTTATTCATAAAAGATTTTACTTAGTAGAGAAGATTTTTTAACCAAATACATGTTGAACGGTAGGAACCTACACAGCTTTTCGAACTATCTACTTTCAAACAGCCGTTTGATACGCATTTGAAGACATAATTTTACTGAAATCATGGATGTATAAATACTCATTGAAATGTAAATATTGATGTAGATATATCAGAATCGCCTAAAAACCTTCTATTTGTTCAGGTAATGCGAGGAGAGGTAGCAAAGTGGTGTTTGGTGATCGCTACCCTGGCGCTCGGGCCCGCAGCGGGTGAGGGCGCGTGTGAGCGGGGGCGCACTTGGTGGCACCGCCAGCGAGGCGCCTGCGTGCCCTGCACTCGCTGCGATCCGCACCGCTTCGTGGTCAAGTTCCCCTGCGAACTGCACCGCGACACTATCTGCCAGCCTCTCCGAGAGGTCCGCATCTGGCCCTTCAACACTGAAAGAGACAATGATACCAGTGAACCGGCCAGTGATTACGAGTATTACGAGTACTCGGATTATAGTGGTGAAGTGAAAGATGAACTCGAATGGGATGTACAGACCTCGACACTGACTGTTGCTGTGAGTGGGTGTGTAGTGTTCTTTGTGGTAGTGCTAACGTTGACGCTATACCACGCGAAGCAATGGAGGACGTTGAAATTAGCGTTAAAGTCAGGTAAGCTTGTCTGTCTTACCAATAATATAATTAGCATGTTGTCTAATAGCAATTGTCGGATTTATGAAGTGAAGCTTCTCACCGAACGTTTTAGATGGCGAATGAGGACCTAAATCGTTAAGTGAAATGAGCCAACGCAGCGATAAAATGAAACTTGGCTATATGAGTGAGTGAAACAGGGTACAAGATGTATACAATCAAGTCATGGAATAACATTATAAAAATAGAAACATCTCCATTTTTTAGTCCTCAGTAAATATACATAATATGTATGTATATACTTTCGGTACCTACCTTCAACTGGCATCATTATAACATGCACTGATAAACAAGAGATGACAGTTGGCTTTGGTCCACGATAATCTATCCTACATGAAGATAAATCATATCAACATATTGCTGCTGTCGTCAAGTCAAATACACTTTACAAATATTATACATATTTATGAAAAAAACTCATTAAAAAAAACTTAAGCTCATATCAAAGAAAGTAATGATGTCTTCTTCGGAGATCATATACTATTTTTTAGATACGCTCAAAGTTTTCATAAATTAAATATTTATGATGAATAAAATTTTCTAACATTCAGGAATGGAGAGATATTTATTGAAAGTAATATTTTCACAGAAAATCTGTAGGCGTTATGTTTTTCAGTAAGAATGATCAACTGCGCATTATGTAGACTACAATTATTATTGTTCAATGTATAATCGCAAAATAATATCTACAAGAGCAAGCATATTAAGCTATAAAGTACAAACAGAATAACGGTTATTAATAACGTACATAATATGAGACAGTAGAATTATAACTTACATTACCTACCCATCTATCTTGATTTTTTGTTTTTCGAAAATGTACAAACAAAAACCATTCAAACAAGATGTAGATACAGTATTAGCACAAGCATTAGTTTCAATAACAGTTTATTTATTCAGGACGCTGATGTACGAGCGACCTCCATGCTAACTGCGGACAAGGCTTACCTACCTACTATACTATACTTGAACATAATATGTATTAACATGTAGTCAACTCTAACGAAACTGACGACGCTTTTTGAATATCAAGAGATACAACGATTAACATCTACCTCAACGTTGGATCTAATCGTATAAAAATTCTAATCCCTTATTTAACGTAGCCAAGGACATTTTTTATCTGAGTGTAAAATATGCGATTTTGCTACATTGAGACAATACAGATGATACAAATGATCGCAAGAAAGCCTTAAGAAGAAATGAATACTTCTACCATAGAAAAAAGTATGCTCGGTCTGCGCTTGTATGAATTCAAATAATAATAAATAATTATTAGTTTAGCTGTCCTCGAAAATATGGCCTCAAAAAAAAAGGATCCCAGAATGAGTTTAATGCCCCAAGAAATAAACGTGTCTGTGCTACTTTTAACAGGTCAAAAGGTACTTAAAGGTACTTAGGTAAAGGTTACTTTTAACAGGTCAGGTAAAAGGTCAGGTTCTGCCAACTCTAAATTTGTGCGAAATGGCCGCATTTTCATGTCTCAGCTTACTAGCGCGAGGAGCAGGGCTGTAACTAAGTTCTACCATCAAGGGTACAGCCAAGAGGAAATAGACTTCTAACTTCTAAGGTGATATGTGTTTCCGAACCTGCAAAAAGTACTCCCAATATTTCAAACATTTAAGAGATCACATATAAAATTTTGGGGAGGAGGCCCAATACTCGATTGTTTTCCAGAAGGCACAAAATTCTGTATAAGTATAGCAATTATTAATCTGTTAACAAGAAACAAAATCTCTAGCAAAGCTAAACTGATGTATCAGTGTAGTGTATTCTCTAAAAATATTTTTTGCAGTAAGTAAATCGGTAATTCGGTAAACACCTTGTTTCCATAAACAAGTTTTCAAGATTGTTGAATTATTGTATGTTTGTCCCAGCCGCCCACTGAAAGTGCCATGAATCAGTACGACTCCGTATAGACTAGCCCACACAAAGTCACTGTTGCCAACTGCTAGCTTTCCCAGTTGCTAGACATTTTTCAAAATGTTGCTAGATTGCCAGTTTTTTTTACCCCAAAAAGTTGCTAGATAGTGCTAAATGTTAAAACTTAGGCAAAGAGTATTTAAACACTACGTTAACGAACTTGGTAGGTATTATGGTAAGTGACAATAAAATGACAATTTCTAACAATCATTTTTATTTTCCTTAATTCTAACATTGTAAAAGTTAAAAATGTCTAAAGTATCGGTGTACGTCATTGAATAAAAAAAATGTGGTTAAAGAATTTATTCTCAAAAGAATTTATAATAAGAAATTAATAAAATAAAAGATAAAAATAATTTAAAAACTAATTAATTAAATAGGAAGATTTCGATGGCTGGGGTTCCGGGTCTTTCGCTGGTTTTGAATATTTTTCCGAGTACCCATTTTATGCAGAACATCTTTAGGCAAAACACAGTTATAGCAACATTTACCACTTTTCCTGAGGAAGTCTCTACTGCGGAGGAATGAGTTCAGAGTTAACAAACTTATTCGGTTTCTTTGCTTATTTTTCACTAAATTCATTTGAGAGAATACTCTCTACCTCTGCATTTGAATTGAATGAGGCAGTGGAAGTTGCTAGAAAAAGTAGCTAAAAAGTTTAGCTACAAGTTTCATTAAATTGTGGCTGTCTGTCACCAAATAATAGCTAGATCTAGCTATAAAGTTGCTAAGTTGGCATCACTGCACAAAGTTCGCTGTTCGAGTGTGCTTTCACATCACATCGTAAATCTAGCTTCGGTGTGGCTTCGTAGAGTAGAGACGCCCAGCAACACAGGCGCGACTCCGCGTAAACAATACGAGTTTGTTTGAACATGTGCGGTACTAATTTTGACCTGCGTGGCCGGCTTGGGAACAATAGCTAACGGTGTTTTTTGTTTGCGTTGCTTACCAAAACCAGAGTACAGTAGCATTATACAGCCTCAATGCCCCATTTGGTTTTCAGCTTTTGTTTCAACTTTCAATGGTTGATATTCAATAAAATAATGAGTTCTTGTTTTGAGTTTTCGTATTGTTTACAAAAATTATGTGTTATATATACTTAATTATTCTTTTGCTGACCGTATCTACTTACTAATCACCAAAATAATGGTGCGCTTACATGGGCAACTTTTTAGTCAATTGTTGCTAGGCAACACGTATAGAATCACTGGACTGGAGCAATCTGGAGCAATTATTTTGCGTAGCAGTGCTGAAATTTTCAGGGATTATACTGGGTAGGTATTGCAGTAAATTGCTTCACGTGGTCGTGACGTCATAAATGCCTAAATTGCCTGGAATTGAAAAATTTCAATTGCCCGCGTAAGTGTACCTGCGAGGGAAACAATTGCGTTATTCTTAGGAGGCGATGGATAAATTAATATTCAGGCTGTATAATCACTGATGTTTAAAGGGGCTATAAGAATATTTAAACATTCTTATACACGCGATAAACTTTCACTTGACACCTTTTTGTCAGCGCGGTGTCCCTTCTTTACATAGTCACGTAAGGTATAGGTACAGTAGGTATTCAGTATTCACCAAATAATAGAAATCCTTCAGAACATTTTTCAATAATAGAAATCCTCCAGAACATTTTTAACCCCCGACCCAAAAAGAGGGGTGTTATAAGTTTGACGTGTGTATCTGTGTATCTGTCTCTCTGTGTAGCTCCTAAACTAATGAACCGATTTTAACTTAGTTTTTTTTGTTTGAAAGGTGACTTGATCAAACGTGTTCTTAGCTATAGTCCAAGAAAATCGGTTCAGCTGTTGAAAGTTATCAGCTCTTTTCTAGTTACTGTAACCTTCACTTATCATGGGTGTTATAAATTTTTAATTTACACTTGTTCAAAATCAATTTAGGTTCAACAAGTGAATTCCAAAGCGTTTGTAGACATTGAAGCGTGAGTACTGAGTTGCATTACCAGATAACAGTAATTTTCCTGCCATAATATTAGGGGCTCTGTCAAGGAATCAGGCAAAATATATAATACATATAAGTTTTTAAGTCAGATTTTTTTTTAAATACAAAGATATAATTGAAATTATGTCTTTATTAAAAAGTAGTATGTTATATTTAATGTTATTATTTTTTTGAAAATAAATAAATATTTGCTAATACGAATCACAGTTCGCAAGTAACGCTCGTCACCGCACCGATTATAGGCGTGCACGCGAGACGCTTCTTAAATATTTTTTTATTACAATAGATAAAATGTATCAAGAATTTTTGTAAGAAATAATAATTTTAGATCTGGTCACCTTATTTGTGAATGATGCAAGTGTGAGCGAATGTTATTGCTGCCGTCCTTTTTCTCAAATCGACTTACTCCAAAAAGAGATTGAGTTACGTCTTTCTAAATTCCCATGCTTTTGGCGATAACTCATAAAATACTTGTAGGGTTTAACCACTTTTTAGCTAAATGAAAGCAGGGAGCCTATCGGCTAAAAATATATCAATCATTAAAGGACAGCATCAATGTCAAAACATGGTTTTTGGCCAATCCCATTGGCTAAATACCATGTTTTGACATTGATGCTGTCCTTTAATGATTGATACATTTTTAGCCGATCGCCCTGCAGACTTGCTATTGAACTATCAATATAGCTTGTGTTGCATAGTTTTATATTTCAGACTTGACAGGTATTTCCTTGTTTCACGCAGATGTACAAGATTTATCAGCGAAGCTGAAACTGATGGAAGCGGGAGCAGAAACGCCGACTGAGCCGGTACCCACCGAACATCACATCTACTGCAACATACACGTAGGCAAAGATGCTTTATTAGGTAAGGTATGAACATTTTACCTAGTTTATTACTTTTTCAAAATTAGCTTTTTGTATCATGCGCATGTTTATGTTTTTATCTTTTGAATGTGTAAGGCCTTGCGATCGTGTACTGTGCATGCTATAAAATAACTAGAGTTCTTCCACACGAGAAATGGGGCCTTTAGGTAGGAGATATTCATGCGCGATAAAAGTAATAGGTAATGCGGTGCAGTATGGCGAGAGATAGTTTTTAAGGATTTTTTGTGTCTATAAATAAAAAATAAAATAAAAAGATATTGTTCGTCTCCAGAATCTTAACTATGTTCAAATTATTTCTGTGCCTCTCATTAGCTCCTTAATAATTATATTATGTAAGTAGATGAACAGAAACACCTTCTTATTTATAAGTTATTTACTCTCCCTGAAATGGATGTTAACGTACCTACCTAAAGTTCAAAGTTAATTATAAATATTCATCGCTGCCCGCAACAATGACCTTAGTAACAAAGTTAGTCTTTAATTCTAAAAATAAGCAGACGCGTAAACTTATGACGTTGTTCGTCCACCGAAGAAGAAAATAAGTTCCCAAAAAGGAGTAAGTACCTTAAGGCTCTGACACACATAACGCGCGATGGAAAAGTGCCAACGCAGGTGAAGGAATTTGTAAATAAATGTAAGTAGTGAGGGACTGGTTCACTAAGGTTGAGATCCATAGAGAGAGTTAAAACGACAAAAACCTGTCCTGTTCTATAAATGGATTTTATTGCCTGAAAAACGTTCCAAGACAAAATTAAGGTAAGATGATTACGATTTAGATTTATTTTGTTGGTTGTGAACACAGCATTCATTCAGCCATTTCTGGCATACGACCTGGATGAAGGTAAGTACATAAATTGGAACCACTGTAACATTTTTGAGGAAATATCTGATCAAAGTCAAAATACTAATAGTAATAGAGATCTCAGCCTGAGAAACGTAGAAGCCAAGCTGTTACATTTGCGCTATACGTGTGACATATTTCAAACAGGTCTTTGTGTTAGGAACAAAAGTACTCATATCACGTATGTTCGGTGTGACGTCCTGTCAGTATTTCCTTCTTCATGTTATGTGTGTACAAAGCCTTAAAAGAAGTTTACAGCATCGTACCGAGCTCGTAACTCGTTAGCTGGCACGCGGGCTGGCGGGATTGCGCGCAGGTTAAAGGCAAGGATTACTGGCGGCATGCCAGTAATTGAATCCAGTTAAACGTCTAAAATAAAGACGCGTGGGTGCTCACGTTCATTCGGTTTACTTTTAATCTGGGGTCACATTGACTCCAGAAAAAAAAAATTCTACATGGTGTTACCTTAACTGTTTCACAAAAACCATATTTGCTCGGATATCTATGTCAACAAATGTTATAAGTCTCCACGGTCTTACCCCACACTTCTCGGAACTATCTAGCACTAAATAAAAATATCGAAGCTATCAAAAATCACATTAAAGGCAGTTGAAACTTGAAACCCTCTCGGTTGTAAGGATCATTTTATTCCAATTTATTAGAACTGACCACGCGACGTCCATCATCTAGCAATTCAATTCGTTAAGCATATGTAATAAAGTAATTGAGTACGTATTAACGATATCTAATGGGTCACTTACCCACGAAACAAAACACTAACTTGAAACAAAGCTTGTTCGGTTTCATTTTCATAATATAAATTCGCTCTGCCTACCTAAAAAAACCTTACAAAATTTTATTCAGTAAGTAACATTATTATGATAGAGAATATAATATGAATTTTTTTCTGCTGACTCTACTTGCATTAATTTTCTTAAGGTATGGTTTCAATAAAAAATCTGTATAGACCGTATCTGACTTCTTTTTAGACATTTTTTATTTATGTACATGTGATGCAATAAGCTCTCACTAGTCGAGTCATATTCCTCGTTGTGACCTCTTCCATTACTTAATGGTATGGGGTTTTCTAGAGAAGATACGTAAGAGTAGGTACCAAAGTAACCGACATAACTCAGAGGGTTGCGACTTGCGAAGCTGAAGTGATATCGGTATTTTTTGGGATTAAAACTAAAGATTTTTCTTATGGTACCGTAGGCCCGTTTTAGGTTTACACTTAAATAGTGGCGTAGTTGAATTACGGAGCGACCGAAAGATGTAGAAAAAAGCTATAGGTACTTACCTACTTAATATTTTTTCAATTTTGGTGTGTTGCTAATAGAAGAGCTCGTGAACTGTAGACTCTACGCATAAAAGGCTCGTGAGTTGATCGTTTAATAGTCTATACCAGTCAATCAAAATCAGAACAAACAAATTCTATACATTCAAAGCGTACTTAGCTTACCTACCTAGGTATCCATGCAAAGCTGGCCTCCAAATTATATTGTCTTAGGCTGTCGCCTAATTATTTATTAGTCTATAGTAGGTAGATATGGACCCGGCCCTGAATAACAGAAATCAAACGCACAGTATTGAGTCGAGAAGCGACGCACGTGCGTTCATTTAGTCGTCATTTGTAATGCAAGCTTGTCTGCCGGGCGCAGCGCACCGCTCTGCTTCCGGCCCGAGGGTTTCACTCCGCGCCGCCGGGAAGCCTCTCACTTCCTGCTTCGATTTTTGAC
Source organism: Maniola jurtina (assembly GCF_905333055.1). Lineage (NCBI taxonomy): Eukaryota > Metazoa > Arthropoda > Insecta > Lepidoptera > Nymphalidae > Maniola > Maniola jurtina. The sequence continues at coordinate 5,666,881 of NC_060034.1, read as the reverse complement.
AATAATAATTAACGATAAATAAACAGTGATCGGGAATTTATTGGGTCAATAACCCTGCACTCTAATTCTGAGAAATGACGGCTTCTTAGAGGTTTCTCCAACACAAAAGTTGGCTGTTAAAAAATCTATCAAAGACATTGCTTTCACGTTATGAAGGGTACTAACTACTAATACCTAGGCAGTTAGGTACCTACTACCTAATCTGCACCTAGGATTACACTACGACCGCCACGCTTCGCTGCTATAAACCTCTCAATTCCTGCTTCGATTTTTAGGGTTCCGTACCTCAAAAGGAAAAAATGAACCCATATAGAATCAAAAAGCTGTGAAGAGAAATATTGGCCAGGTGCTTTAGAAGTTAGAACAGTGTGAAAAAAACCGACCACGTGCGAGTCAGATTCGCGTGCCGAGGGTTTCGTACTCGGGTATTTTTTCGACATTTTGCACGATAAATTAAAATCTATTAACTATGCATAAAAATAAATAAAAATCTTTTTCAGAATGTACAGGTAAAGACCCTTTTATAATATTATGATACCCCACTTGGTATAGTTATCTTACTTTCAAAATTGAAAATAGTTACTAAGTAATTGTTTGTCCATGAACAACACACTTTTTTTTTGTCATGTAACCACAAATTCACAGTTTTCGGATTTTTTCCTTTACTTGTGCTGTAAGACCTACCTAACTGCCAGATTTCATGATTCTAGATCAACGGGTAGTAGTACCTACCCTATAGGTTTTCTTGACAGACACTAGGTAATGAGACCATCGGATCCAAAACTGATTTTTGTTTTTTTCGCTGTATTTCAATGCTAGGCCAGCTTATTTGTATAGAATAGATTATCTAATACATAAAGCGATGCATGCAAATAATGCAATCAACATTACTCCGAAGTCCTTATTTATTCATCGTGGTGCCTCTGTCGTGGGATAAACCATCAGACTGACCTCCGAGTAATTTTCTGCCCACAATTCGGCTAATATAATGGTGCAGTGGTGCGGCGGACATACATATTTTGTATAAATTAATAATTGATTGTAGTTATGTAATTTTCTATTTTAAATATTTAATGAAATAATAGGTTCGTATCCATTAGCCTCATAGATATGTATTAGCCTTAATTTGGAATTGATAGATGTTTAACTATAGATAATATATGTATATATTAATTTTATTTAGGTATGATACTTAACTAATAGGGATGATGACTACGTGACTACTAGTCAAATCAGTGACTTTTTATCAAATGTCAAAACGCTCGCTTAGTAAAGGAGCTTCAAGTATGAAATTTACCAGATGTGACGTTATAGACATCCTTTGACATAATTGGACGTACTTTTTTAGTTAAATCGATAATTTAAAATAGTTAGCAAACTTAAAACTAACATTGGACATGGAATTTACGAATTTTTGAAGTCCCTCTATTTAATATTCCTAATAAATAATTTATTTTAGACATAGGCATCATCCCAGTTGTCCTTTCATGGGGCTGTAGTGTTGTGTTGTGTTACGAGCATAATAATCGGTAGGTATTATTAGAAGCTCGATTTTTTGAAAACTTTGGATACTATGTAATATGGTCAATGATCATAGTGGAAACAATTGCTTAATGTTTACGAATAACAAGTGTGTTTGAAGGATAGTAAATAAAACAACTTCAGTCACGTCACGTTAAATCGTGACTACTTGTAGACATCGCTTGTGTTGTTCGGTGTGCCCCACGATTATTTAGTACTTATTATTAGGTACTTATATTTACTTCTTAGATTCTGTTTTAAGGCATTTACTCAGTACTTCTCTTTTTCTCTCCAAATGAATATGGTTTGCCTGACATGCAACTACTATATGCCTCATACGTCTTGTATACCTGCTATGTTTATTTGTCTGATAGTTCAAACAGTAACAAACGTTGGCAACCAGCGAACCATCCATAGAGATAGTGTAATCATTGGTCCACGGAACCATCAAAATATAAAAATTACCTACATAAAATGTAAACATGCGTCCACTAAAGATCTTAAAAATTCTTGAAGCGTCAAGAGTTTAAATAATATCCAAAGTTTTTGCTTAGCCGCGGGGAGGCTGTTATCATCAAAGTGTGCACCCATCCGAATCCGATGCAAAAAACCGCCAGAAAAAACCAAGATACCTAAATATGTAGATTTTGTGAAGTGGAGAATTTCAAGGATTTAAAGAGAATGTGACTGACTTAGACTAATCTGAGCTTTTGCCTATTGCTTTGGAGCTTTTATCCATAAAATGATTCCACAAATCTGTGATACGTTTGTGTAGATACTACTTAAAATATCATTTTATTTTATTCTAATTTCTTTTGTGAAAAATCTGCTTGGTTACAAAGACAGAGAAGTGAGAACTATTCATCAATCAGCAAAAAAACAACAAAAATCAACGACTGTGAATCAAAGTTAAGTGTGCAGTCGCTCACAAGCGAATGCAAAAAGACGAGCAAACTAAACAAAAAAAATTGCAGAGTCAGAAATACTCTGTTTGAAGTAGAGTCTAAAGATATTTTGTTAAACGCTGCTGTATTGTTGAGATGTCTTGACAGCATGTATTATTATGGAAATAGGTTAGTAAAAATAGAAAGTATTCGAGTTCCCGGCAGCTTTAATTAGTAGGATACGTAAAAAATTCTTCAGCTTATAAATATGAACGGATGTAGAGGTAAAACCGTGCGTCACGAGCGGCCCCATTTCTCTCGCCAGGAAATGGTCCAAAAGCTTCCATTCAAGATGTTTGTGCAGTCAATAATAGACTTCAACCAATCTAAACTGTTTATTGACGATCTATCATACACGCCAGAAACTGACGTACCTACGTACGGAACAAGTAGCCACGCACATAATAATATAAGCTTCCACTTTACGATAATAGCTGTTTGTAGGCACCGGCTATAGGTACCTACTGTTGCGAAGGAATATTCCTAATTTTTTGCAGTTTTTGCTAGATTTGTTTGTGAACATTTTCGTTATAATACTGTAACGAAGCCGTGATTTTTGAGCGCCATTTCACGCTTTGGACCAACAGGAATCAGAATGTCCAACTTTTTAGAAGTTTTATTTAGAGCGATAGGTAAGTTTTTTCTTCTAAGTAGACGACCCAAATAAGTCCCAGGTTTGAAATTTTCTATCAAGAAGAACTAGCAATAAACTCTATTTACTATTTCCAATCTTAGTTTGCACCTGCTATGCACTTTAATAAATGCACTAGAATCTAGATTATACCCACAACTTCGTTACACGTATTTAAAAATCCTGTGGAAATTCATTTCTCTGTACAAAGCTTAGCTGTCGATGGATGTCGATCCATTGCTCTGCTGCGGCATGATTGAAGGACATACTGTACCTAAGTACCTAACAATAAAACACATTTTCGCATTTATAATATTAGTAGTGATTCTGCATATAATTAAACTTTAAAGACGAAAATAATCACAGGCAGGTACCACATCCCTGAGAAATCAAACCTGACCAATATCAGGGCCGTGTTTAGAATCTCTAAAGCGTACCTACCTGTACCTTTATTATGTGAATTTCCTTTCCTTTCCGGGCCACGGAAGTCGACACACGAATGCGTTATGGACATCTTCTTAACATGCAAAACGTTGGTTGGCGAGTAGTCGGCAAATCGGTTATTTCAATTCATATTTAACGATCGCATTGAAAATTTCCATGTACCTATCTACCTATATAATTTTATTAATTAAGTAGGCTTAAAATAGCAAGCCATTTTTTTCTGTTTGTAGTTATCACACGCAAGAATTGTAGAATATTAGATTTCAGCCGTCAATAATAGTCTTTATATTACTTATTAGCGGTTTCGCACGGGTGCAATGCAGATTATCGCAAATTAACACAAAAGAATACTAAACTATACGTTTTAAACCATTCTCTTGAATCACTCTATCTATTGGTGAAAATCGTCCATTTTCAAATCCATTGGGTAGTTTAAAAGGCAACGGGAAGCGATTTTTATGCGTACCTAACTACTATGTAGAGATTTGTCAAAACGAGTGATCCTAATTTATCTTATTTTACCGAAATATGAAGAAGATATTGATACCTACATATTATTATTTTGATAACATGCAACGGACGTGCTGTAGTAAAATGCATTATAGAGCAATAAAATGGACTGTATCGTGGAGGTCTACGACAACATCGCTGGGTGCAGCCACTATAACAAAACTACGAGTATAGTGTGCATAAAAATATAAACTCATTAATTCACTAGACACGTACCATTGTATCGCACTCATCTGTGGGTAGGTGTTCAAAGCACGGCTAGTGAAAGAAACGCATTAAAATTGTTACCCGTTTTATAGAGGAAAGCTTTTACAACGTGCAGCAGATTTTGACAAACTTTACCAAAAAGAACTCTGCTCATTGAATATTCTTCAAATGATAAATTTGAAAATCATCATTATTAGGAAATGCAGCATGGAAGCCATCACCTCTGCATAGAAGATAAAAATATTACTATTAATAAGTTGTATTTTTGTTGATTTCGTCTCAGTAAAATCTTATTTCCGAACCGACGACGCAGACGGTACAATCACTGAGTGTAAACAGACTGTATAATTGAAATCAAAATTACTTGTACTAAAGATTAATACCCAAACCTAAACGACCGTCTCTCCGTCACTCGCGCCATACAAGCGTAGTTTGGTTTTCATTTGAATATCAACCAATCAAACTCGATGGAATTTTGTAGATGGGTACGTTCTGGAAACTAATTGCTAGTATTAAAGTTATATGGGTTTAAAGATTTATAAGTACCTATAGTCAAAACCGTTTGTAACAACATCATTTATAATGATATTTTGGTTATAATGACCAAAATATAAATCCCGGCTATTTGTAAAGATTTAACGTTTGTTATTACAACTAGCGGATTAAGCTACCTATTGGTCGTGGTCCCTTCAATGTTGTTATAACAGATTTTGACTATAACTTGGAAACTGAATATTTTAACGAAAATCTTGAAAATCACAGACATGTATCGGTTTCTAGAGTATCTCAAAATTTTATTGAGTTTGATTGGTTAGTACATATTCATATGAGAACCAAACTACGTTTGTATGGAGCGAGTGGCGGAGAAACCTCAGTCTGTAGTATGAAGACGTGATGAATGGGCCTTAAGAGTCAATCAAAACAAGAGAAATGGCAGACGTACAGACTTGAGTACGGCCCTTATCGTGCTTTAAATATCTCGTCGCACTCAGACTGAACGGCAAATGATTTATTATGTTTGTGCAGCTCGTCCCGCCATCCATAAACCCGCCAATCGTTGCAAATCACTCATTCATTGTATGGCCGTATCTATCTATAGGCAGGTGTATCGTCGTTTAACGGTTTACAAGTTTAAAAAATCCATTAAAAGTATGCGCCTAGCAAAAGCATATTAATTAATCAAAGATTATGTAAGTAAACTCGTTGTAAGTTGACTCGTTCCAGCAATGCGCGGGGCTGCAATTGAAAAGAGCAGCCGCCGAGTTTCTTGCTGGTTCTTCTAGATAGGAACGGCATTCCGAACCAGTGGTAAATTATTTTGACGATTGAAAAGCACTTGTAAAAGTTTACTTGAATAAAAATCTATTCTATTCTATTCTAAAAGCTAGGGAAAGAATTCCTAACATTATATATGTTATGTAACTACGTACCTACCTTTACCACAGATTAAAAGTTAGTTAGGTAGGTACCTACCTACTTCTAAGATTTAAATTGTTCGTCTCGCACACCAGACGGTAGAAGTTTAGCGAGCGTTTGAAGGTTAAATCAAATTAAAACAGTGAGACTGGAGTTTAGATAGCAAACTTCCTGGAAACACGACTGAAATAGGCGGTTCTCGCACGTTCCCATACTCTTGCCAATATCAAATCTGTTTATAAACACAGCCGTTTTATAAACTAACGCACCGATATAAATAGAAACTTCAAATAATTAATTCCTGTAATCTCTTTTTACTGTAGGAAGGAACTTATGCATGGTACGCGTCAGGTCGAGATGGCAATCGCTGTGGGGACGCCCCGCACACCCGCACAGCCCCCGCGCTAACCCGGTGCGGCATAGCGCGGCGTGACGTGCGGAGTGTCCCCTCGCCTCATACCCCGATTGCCATCTGGACCTGTGGCGTACCTACTATACCTACGAATATCTGCTGTCATCTGTTTCAAATATTATAATAACTTACCTATAAATATTCAGAAAAACTTCAAAAATGAACAACCCGCATATCAAGGTTCTTTAGGATAATTTATCGGACCATATACCTACTTAATTTTAGAAATATTAGGATTAGGTACCTACCTAATACCAAAGACATTTAATAAGTAATTTAATATAATAAGTACCTAACATTTATTTCCGTTATGGCTTCACTGTGAATCGGCATATTATGATGATAATGACACCTGTACTTTGCATTCAGCAAATCAACTAACCACACGGCAGATGCAACATTCTCGGTGTGTTAGGTATTGGTAGTACTTAGGTATATATTTATCTAAAAAAACTAAGAATTCCCGCGGAAATTTTGAAAACGAGTGAACTCATTTTTAACCCCCGACCCAAAAAGAGGGGTGTTATAAGTTTGACGTGTGTATCTGTGTCTCTGTGTATCTGTGTATCTGTTTGTGGCATCGTAGCTCCTAAACTAATGAACCGATTTTAATTTAGATTTTTTTGTTTGAAAGGTGGCTTGATCGAGAGTGTTCTTAGCTATAAACCAAGAAAATCGGTTCAGCCGTTTGAAAATTATCAGCTCTTTTCTTGTTACTGTAACCTTCACTTGTCGGGGGTGTTATAAATTTTTAATTTACACTTGTGGCTAGCGTGAATGTGCGGAACGATACGATTGCCGCTGGCCAAACAATTCACGATATCACGAGTCATTTGCTAAAATTTGGAGCCGAACCATAAACATTACACTAATCACACTAATATTATATAAAGGCGAAAGTTTGTGTAGGTATAAGTACGAGTATATGTATGTGTGTTAGTTGTTACTCTTTCACGTAAAACCTGACGGATTTGGCTGAAATTTAGAATGGAGATAGATTACACCAAGGATTAACGCATAGGCTACTTTTTATCCTGGAAAATCAAAGAGTTCTAACGGGATTTTTGTAAACCTACATCCACGCGAACGAAGTCGCGGGCATCAGCTAGTCATTACCAATGCAACGGCGTAAAATGCGAATAGACCGGCAGCTGCGAGCCGTTTAGGATTCCACGCGTGCGCGAGCACGCCGTAAATTCAAATGCGGTCGCAACAAATCACAATTAGCATAAGCTCGTTTTGAAAAGGCTTCTTTTTATTGCGGTTGGCAAGTTATGCAAGATCAGTTGCATCTCACGTTCCGGCAGTGCCTATTGAGTAAGTGAAGGTAAATAATCAGGTACGTAGGCCGTATAGTTGCCTCAAGTTCAACCGCCTTCCTGTTGATTCCGATATCGTAGTAATCATACACATAATATACCTACATATTTGTCGTAGCGAAATGGCATTGGCTACTTATTGCCACCGACTCCAAAAAATGTCATTATAGAATTACATAACCTCTTGTACCTATACGTCGGAGCGAAATGGCCATAATATCCCTTAGGGAAATGGCTAACACCCAGAAGATAGATAGATAGATAGATAGAACACTTTATTGCACACAAAAACACACGTATAGGATCACAACACAGAAAGAAGAAAACAGAAAAAACAGTTGTGTGCAAAGGTGGCCTTATTGCTTGGAGCAATCTCTACCAGGCAACCTTTAACCGGGAGATGTTAAGACGACAACTCAATTAGACCATTTCACTAAACAAATCTAGTGATATCATTTATCTATGTATTTTAAAATTATTATGAGGTTTCTTAGATAGCTTTTGGAATAGGACTACGTTTACAAAATAATGACCGTTATTTTTAGCAACTAGCATGACTATGGAACCTTGCCTTATACCCGTTTTAACTCGCTATTGATCAGTTAGTTATTTTAGATAAGTGAAATGTTTGTTTCATTGTTCCAGGTCCAACTGCTGGGAAGGGATTAGGCAACGTGTACACAACTCATGAGTCATGATAAATAAATTATTGATTTACCAACCACCTTAAACGACGCAAGTACAAATAATGAGGAACCTCGCACATCACCTAGGAAGGAATTGAATTATTTTTGCAATTAAAATATATAAATCAAGACTGGGTAGTTTCATTTATAGCCATCCAGGGGAATGCTTTGCTTTTTAAAATCAAGTGCGACGGACTCGCACACGAAGTTCCTTGCCATAGCGGCCATTTTGAAATTTGTAGGTATAGTGCGCGACAGGCTGAGATGGCCACCGGGTAAGGACTCCCCGCATAGCCCCCGCGCTTACCTGCTGCGGGTGTGCAGGGCGTCCTTCCGCATCATACCGCGATTGCCATCTGAACCTGTGCGTACTATACACATTTTGTGAAAATTTCAACTCTACCTATTATGGTTTACGAGATACAGCTCGCTGGCAGACAGCAGACGGTTAAGTAATAGGGTCCCGTTGGCATCCTAAAAAGGTTACGGAACCCTAAAAAGTAACTAGGTATTTCCTAATGAACTAATTAGGTACTCAACGAGCTAATCTCTTAATGACCCTTAATCAGGTAATCTTGTGAATGACATAAATTTAGTTTTTGCTCCGATTTTCTTTTCTCTTCAAAGGATGTGATTGTCTCGTATTTACCGGACAGCCAGGATAATTGCCGGGTTGCAGTTTTTGTGGTCTCACCGTGAAGCGCATGATCTCCAAATAGACATGCATCTTGGCAGACCCATTACGCACGGCCGACTAGTCGCCCGGCAACTCAGTCGACGGCGACTGTTAGAATCTGTAATTTATGTGAAAGTTGCCGGCGACAGAGTTGTCGGGCAACAAGTCGACTGTGCGTAATGACTCTAAACTCTAAAGGCTATCGGACGCGTCCGTAAGCGGTAAATTGAGAGATATCTATCGGACTCAAAGTTACGTCGTCGACTCAGTCCGATATAGTTTCAGTTCTGTGTACATTTTATCATCAAGCGAAATTCAAAAATTTGGTTTTTCGCAATTTGTATATGTGATACTGCCATTGACGCAATTAGAATGCCATAAGCCTGCTTTGTTGTATTAGTTTACAAATTGCGAAAAACCAAATTAAATTTGAATTTCGTGGGCAGACCAGTCTCATGCACCTTAAGTCGCGGCAATCAGCCACGTCCGATAATAATTTGTGTCACACATCATATTATAACACATAATTGAATGGCTAGAAACTTGAAAGGAAACTGCTCACGTCATAGCCGGGACCATCTTGCGCTTTCACTGCATTCCAAAGGAAGACGACCATTAAGGCACACTGTGTCAAACTGTCAACACCTCACGAGGGCAAAAGGGTTCAAAGAAAACGCCGGTTATTTTTAAATCTATATATTATTATAGGTCCCTAGCTCCAATCGCAAAAGTGGAGCAAAATATGGATTTTATATTAAATTAAATTAAAAATTACTTATCAATATTAAAAACATACCTTATATCTCAAAATAATAATAATAATTTACTAACAAACATGAAAATAGGCGCTAAGAAGTGGTATTTCAAAATAAACATTACCTCGCTTCGTTTAAAATCCGAAATCCTACAAAAACTAAAATAGCTCAACTTTTTAATGCTAAATGCAGTATCGTTTATCAATTATCTGTTTGTTACTACTGTATATGCTAAAAGTAGACAATTATTTTTAAAACTACTGTCATGTAATTAATATGACAATTACCTAGTTATATTAAATTGGTCCACAAGTTAATCACAATACAACAATATTTTTTTTAAACTATCTAATAGCGAATAAGTCTTAGCAGTTCGCAAAGTCACAAAGAACCAGTGTGATCTATCTATCACGAGACAAAACATCGACAAACTGAACATAAAATTGCCGCAAAAAAATGTTTTTGACTACCTACCTGATTTTTTTTGAGATGACGTTGCGACGTTTCGTACGACCAGCCCAAATCATCTTTTTTGATGTTTACATCAATTGATAAAAATGGAGGGACACAATAATAAAATATGCTTACAAAGGCATAGCGATCTGTAGACAGTCAACTAAAATTACAAAAATTTTAATCAGCGCGGTAAAAAAACGCGCATATTTCCATTTAAAATTGTTACATCTAAAATTTTTAAGAGTCTTAACTTTAGTAAATGCCAACATTGAACACTGTAAACTAGATTAAATACCTGTACTATTGTCTTCAAACTTTGTGAAGAAAATAATTATTAGTAAAGTAAAAAGATTTCCTTCTTATAAGTTAGATTTACGAAACATAATTGAAATAAATATCATGTAGGCACACAGACTAAAGTAGACATGGGTGGGACCACTGCGAACAGACGTGGTCACGTCAAGAGTTTTAGGTATGACAGGTTTTGAAAATAGGCCTCTTTGGATCAGATATGTTTTATTAATAGCTTTTTGATAAGTCTGTGAGACTAAATTTTTCTTCAAACTCTCGGAACCCAGAGCTGTAAAACTAGTTGATTTGAGATCCATGTAATATTAGGAAATAAAATGGACTAAAGCTCTTGTTTTTATTATAAGTCCATCTTACTCAAACGTTAGTGTTACGATACTCAAAAAAGATAACGTCTTTATATTCTTCTAATCCAAAGTATATATGTAGTACGCGACAGGTCGAGCTGGATATGGAACCCCGGTGCGGGATAGCGCAGGTGCCGCGCAGGTATTCGGGGCGTCCCCCCGCTTCTTACCCCGATTGCCATCTCGACCTGTCGCGTACCAAACACTATAGATCTCAGCCTGAGAGTTTTTAATTTTTACCTGCGCCTAAGAGTCATCACACACTGTGAAATTACACCGCACAGTTTTTCCCGAAAAATTTTGTGATATATGGAATAAATATAAAAGCATTTGTGTATTTTTTCAGTGTGTGTACGGCTTCACACAATTTTCATTGGCACATAAAAAACGAAAATGGCACTATCCAAAAATTGACAGTTTTAAGTTACAACTGTATTTTTAGCTGTAATTTTGCAAGAAAAAACATACTCATACATGTTAAAAATCCTAATTTTGATAAATTTTATGACCTAAGATGACACTAGTGCCACGTTACGAGTATACTCAATTGCTAAATGTAAATCTTTAAATGGTCATATTGAAAAAAAATAGTTTTTGGATAGGGTCAGTTTTATTCTCAATGTGTGTGTCACAGAATGATGATGAGATGGCGAACAGAACCGCACTAGTCCTTTTTAACTCAAACGCTAACGTTACGTCAATCACTGATATTATTTATAGCCTCAAAAAGTGTGTTTTCAAACAAAACCGGATTAATCCAATACTAAAGATCTTAAAAATACAATTGTAGTCTGTTTTTCCTATCCAGTGAAATTTCATTTTGGGGACTAGTCCAGTTCTGTTTACCAAATCCTCAATTGTGAGGGAAAAAATCGCGCAGTAAATATCTGCAGTGCGGGCGCACCCTATATCGTGCATGGTATAGGCTAGGATGGTATTGTGGTCACGCTAGCCCGCCTTGGGCTCGGGCAGCGGCGCACGCGCGGCGGCGGGCGCCTGGTACTTCGCCACGGGGAACATTGGCTTGGCTTCGATTGTCGAAACTCCGTCGTATCTAGAATTAAGCACCAAAATATATACATCTAGGCTTTGGACTGTAGTAGAATTTTTAATTAAGTACACAAAGAATTTCGACTGAGTTAATGTCAAATTTTTACAGACAGATTGCAGTCCCTTTGGACTATGACAGTAAAGAATGTAAAGCCAACGAGACGAAGAAGAAGTAAGGGAAATACAGAGCAGTGTTTACACACACAAACTTGTGTTGATGGACACACTTTTGCATTATTATATTCCTTGATAGATAACTTATCTCGGTGGAGAATTTGTGACCGAAAATTGAAGTGTTAGAAAAAAAAAACATCTAGTTCAATTAATGCAACTAGTGCGAAAATTGAAAAAAAACATGAAATCACTGTGAGAAAAAATCACCAAATGAAAATGATTTAAAAGTAATTTCTACTATTATGGACATTCACAGTCATGACTCAGGGTTGTTGACTGTCTGTATACTCACTTGTTGCTCTTGTACTTGTCGGGGATGGCTTGGTAGGGCTGCAGACGCGCGTGCGCGTGGGTGCGACTCAGCTCGCGCGCGCACACGCCGAGCTCGGGCAGCGAGTAGCCCGCTAATTCGACGAGCTCGGCCGGCCAGGCTGCGGGGAAAACTGCAGCTTTAGCTATGTTCACACGGTACAAGAACACTCCAAATGATCGCAAAAGTACACACATCCAACCTTATTTACAGGATTCTGCTTATTATATTATTTATATGTAATGGAACTGAAGCCTCAAGTTCTATAAGTCTCAAGTAACTTACACTTACGGGCAGTTACATCTTGCGTTAAAAACAAAAGTCATACAATAAATAGACCTAATGCATGCCTAAATTAACAGGATATATTATCTAAAATACAATATATTTATAACTAACTAGGGTCTGAGATATCCTACTGAGGAATCAAGTGATTAAAGTGACTTGAGTTTAAAATCTAATTTGTTACAAAACAAATCTGTGCATTTTGGTGTAAATTGAGATTTAAAAATGTATTGTTTGGGCAAGTACCTATCTCAGGATTGGCAATTTTTATTACTATCAATCTATGAGATTTTGTGACAAATAACAGACTTCTTGAGATGCTGACTATGAAAATGGCATTCAATTTAAAATATCATATTTTGAAATAAAATTTCTTTAGGCAACTTGTGTACTGAGTAACTTAATTTTTTATCGGAAAAAAGTAACGTCCTAACGCCACTTCTGCCCAAAAGGACCATCAAATGTGGTTTATTGTGGATGATAAGTAAAAAAATATATTTCGTAAATAAACCGTGCTCCTTTGGTTTACAAAGCAGCACATGTCATTAGGAAAAGCGCATACCGACGGCAGCGCATTCCTCGTGCACGGAGTCGTCGCCCTGCTCGCGCTCGTGGCAGCCGTGTCGGCGGCACAGCAGGCAGTGCCGCGCCGTGGCCAGCGCGGCCGCCGCGATCACCGACGGCTTGAACTGCAGGTACGGCTCGGCCTCTAGCAGCGATAGCTCCGCTATGTACTGCAAAATAGAGAAACATGCATCAATTTTACCTCACTTCAATTTTACCACCATATTAAAAATCAGATGTCTCACACAGAGAAACTCACTTTCTATGTGTGTGTTACAGTTAGGGATGCCAGGCCCTAAATTACAAAAACCTGATATTATTTTGCAAGTAATTTAAAATTTTCAAAAAAAAATCACCCCCTACTGCGGTTTTCATTGATGTTTTTCAGCCCGCACCCGCCTTTTAAAGCGTATAAAACCCGCCATTTTGATTTTTTTAAGAATTTTATGTACCCAGTGCGCTTCAACTAGACAAATCTTATGATGTCTCATGAACATATCAATTTTATCAAAATCGTTTGCGCGGAGGAGTAGTTACGAGTGGATATAGGAACAGACATACATCAAACCCATAACATAAACCTAATTTTGAATTTCACTGCAGTTGGGTACAAATAAGATTTCTGCGGCCGAACTTGTACAATCCTAGTGACATAAGAAACACTCACAGCAGCTAGGAAAAAGATCTTCTTGGGGTATTTGTTGGTGATGCAGAAGAGCGACAGGAAGGCAAGAGCGGTGGGCGTGGTGAGATCGAACGACAGCACCTTGAGGATCAGGTGCTCCATGCGCAACACTTCTTTTTTGGTATACGTGTCGTCGGTGATGTACACAAACTCTGACACTTCTGGTGGATATACTTCTTCGTATTTCCTGTGGTCATATAAATAGGAATGTTAATTTATTTCCCAAACAAATTAATCTTGTCAAACAAAAAAGAACTTCACAACATTTGGAAGAAAGTATTATTAGGTACTGAAATTCAGTCTATAATTGCTTTTTTTTAAATTCTGTAATATTGAATAACAAAAGCTATATTTTCTTTCCATATTGTTTTTCATGTTTTTTTATTCCATTGCAAACTAGCTCTTGATTGCAATCGCACCATGTGTAGCCAGTGGTTCCTATCTCTAACTTCTGATAAAAACTAAGTTAATTAAAAATCAGAGTCGATTCTTTAGTCAAGTTGTACCCTGAATGATCTGGAAACCTACCACATTATCATCACAAGACAACTCCTACATTACGTGATTAATGGAAAGGAGTCACAACCTTCAGCAATGAGGAATATGAATATAGAAAGTTGGAAAATTACAAAATATCAAGTGAAGACTTACGAGGCAATGTAAGTAGCTGCGGTGCCCACAAGTTGCAGTTTGGTGCGTACTACACTCATGTAAGACAGGAAGCGGTCCACGTACGACACGGCGAGGTGCAGGGTCTCGCTCTGTTGCCCGTACTCGTCACACACTTCCACCAGCCAGTCCACGAGAATGGACCTCATGACGTGTGTGATATCTGGCTGCTTGCGCATGTAGCGCGGATTGGCTCTGTTCTTTACCTTAAAATTCAACGTTTTGAGATTGTAAATCAGCTTCAATCTAAATTTTTTATATGTATTTATTCTATATATTAGATGATATCTACAAAATTGTCTGTGTAGATTAAAATTTTTAAAAATCTCCTGGCTACTTTTACCAACACGAATTGAAGAACAATTCATCTGGAAAAAAGTAGCCACATCACTTTCCAGGTCTTTAACTTTATCCACTTTATACTTTATTACTTCAATGCATAATTCCATTGCAGTGTAATTGAAAGATAAGCCAAAAGTTTGAAAGATGTAGATATAACAAATCTTCACTGTTAGCGACACAGATAAACCGAGACTGTGACAGTAATATTGAGAAGTGTTTGTTAATCAAAAGAGATAGTAGAAAATAACTGATTTATGAGATGACTTTGGAGACTTATGAGAACTGAGGGCAATAGGTTCCTACAATTGACATATAAAATAATATGCGAAAATTATTTTGATGACCTTTCGCTGATGCATCAAGTCAAGATTCAAAGACAAAAATTCTTTCAAAGATCTACACAAAGGTCTTCAATGAATCCAAGCAAGCCTGTGACTTACTTAACAATTTGTTAACATACATATTATTAATGTGATTATGAATCAAAAGTTATTTGATACTGAAAAGTAAGATATTTTTATGGTCACTTCAATATAATTTATAATGATTTGCAATAAAAATTTATTTGTATTTATATTGTGTTATATGCTGCCATGCAAATGAAAAAAAAATTAAAAGTAATGTAATAATTTACATTACTTTGATTCCTCAATAGGATAACGATAATTAGTGTCAATCCCTAGCCGTAAGTATATTGTATTTTAGATGATTTAGATAATTTAGCTTAGTTTAACTTAAATTTACTTTAACTTAATTTTCATCTTATTATATTCTTTTAAAATTTATAACTTAGGTATTTTTTCATAGTCCTTAGGTTAGCTATTATATTATATTTTATATTTTACTGTACGACTTATGTTTATGTTAATGCACGCTGTGACTGCCCGTAAGTGGAGTTGCATAAGAGCAATAGAAAGTAAGGAACAAAATGTATAATTAAAATGTGTAACTCTGTGGGCGGTACTATAGTAAATAAATAAATAAATAAATAAGTAATAAAAGTAATAATGTTATATCTTTTATGATGGTATAGAATACTTTGTATGAGAGTCCAAATAATTGACTTGACTGGTTTTTTTTTTAAAATTCAATTTTGTTTTATGGCACGGAGCTGCACCAGACGAGCGCAATAAGTACAGGAGTGTGATTAGGTACCTAGTGTTTATAATTTATCTACAAGTAAAGTGTACATTTCATTATACACAACTATGATAGAGATTTAATCATTGATTAGTTGGCTATGAAAACAAAAATGAACAAAATATTTCCATTAAAAAATTGTAATACCTACCTCAATATTCCTCATATGGTCGTAAATATCCTCTCTGTACTCTATAACATGGAAGAACATCTCTCGATCAGTCTGCGCTGTAGTAGTGTCTTCATCATCTTCTCGGATTTGGCTCTCATTTTTTGAGATTGACATGGACAGGATGCTCGAGTCAACAACAGACATTGGCGACTCCACAACATTTTCTTTTTCAATATCTGTCTTTTCTTGCAATGGAAGTCTATGAATATGAAAAAATGGTGCCTATAGTTGAGGAGCAGGAGAACAAAATGGTGTTATTGCAAAAAATGCAATTTCATGCAATATTATCTTAGTACCTCAATGATTTAAGTTTCAGATGTCAGTTAAAAAGTTGTAGAATAGGTACACATCTTCATGATTGGACACAATATTTTGTATTGCAGCAAAAAGCTTAACCTACTTTCAATTATCTATCAGAATTATTGTTGATGCAAGAAATAAGACTATGCTGTACATCAGCAAAACAAAATTACAGATTAATATTAAAAAGAAATACCTATACTTGCTTTTTTGCTTTTTGCTTTTTTTTTTTTTTTGACCCACAATTGCTTTTTTGGCACTAAAGAACACTACAGCAAAGTTTTTGTCCTCTGAATTCAGAGAACTAGTCAAAAAATTGTAGATTAAAATTACTGTAACCATAAAATTAACACATGAAACTGAATGCTTATATATGCCTCATAGGCTAATCAATAACTAGCTGATATCCATGACCTCATCTATATGGATTTAGGTTTTTGTATATCCCATGGAATCTTGTATTTTCTGGTATCAAAAGTAGACTATGTCCATTTACAGGATGCAAGCTCTGTAATCTATGCTGTGAAAAATGAAAAGGTAACAGACAGATTCGATACACATTCTCATATATCATAAAACAAAGTTGAAATCACTTCATATTGTATTCAATGTACAATATGTAACTTCACAAGACACTATATGAATCATTTTGTATAGAAGTCATATTGGTTGCAAATATCATACCTAACTGGAACAGCTTCTGGTTCTTTTTTCTTTTCCATCTGTGCACATAATGCCTTAACATTCTCTGCTGCATTGATAAAGAAGTTGTCCTTTCTGATCTCTTTGGCTACAAAAGGCTTAAATGTGGGCTCCCGTTTTTTAACCTCGGTTTCTGTAGGCTTGTCTTCGTACACACTGAACGCGCGAAATTGAGCCACAGGGGGTACAATATTTTTTTCATTTTTGATCTGACGCACCGTTCTATTCTCATCTTGAACTTTGCAAGGCCCATTCGTCATTCCTGCCTGCAAATTATTCCAAAGTAACTTAAGAACGACTCCCAACCGTTTTGGTAACCGCCGTTAATAACGTGGCTAAAAATAGTAGGAGAGTACCTACTAAGCATAAATAAAACCTAATTGACGTTAAAACATAGCTTTATGATCAACAGGGCCTTTTTCACGAATGAAAAGCAGACTTTATACGCAAAACTTCCTTCTATTTACTTACATGTTTTATATTTCGGTTCTGATGGCAGGCGAACTGGCTGAGGTCCCCGAGGGCGCGGCGCTGGGTGGCGGCTGAGAATACATCAGCATCTTTTCTCAAACCCAACGCAGTATTTTCTTGATCCTCGTGAATTCTAAATGATGCCATTGTCCCGCTTCCGTAAACTTTGTAACGACAAAATCACAAAACTTTTGCTATGATTATGCGGGCGGAAATGCAGAGAATGTGTCAGCAGAATGTGTTAAAACTTCCAATATATCACGAGGAAAGCATATTTATGCAAAAATTGTGAGTAGTTTATAAAAACGTGCAGTTTTAAATTGAAACACCCTCGAAAAACTATGCAACCTCAACGGACATCGGACATTTTGGCATTTTTCACAGACTAAATCAGCTGTTGCATTTCATGTAAACTTTATGGCACGTTGTTTTCAAATTCTAGCCAATGGCGTTAGGGCGGTGAAATCACAATGAAATCTACTCCGTGGCAGATCATAGCAAATCATGGAAACATGGCGACTCCACATGCTTGCGACCAACAGCAAACAACAAGCACTGGCAAACTTGTGAACTGGTTGTTTGCTTATGATTGCTACTAATGCTTAGGAGCGCTTGCATGGCATTCGCCGTGGCTTACCCATGGAAAATATTGAAATGTAGTGAATATAGTCCCTTCGGGTGCCATCAGACGCTTGCGGCAAACAACATACAGCAAACATTGGCAAACAGCATTACTATTTAGCAGTGTTTGGCTTGCATCGGATCGAACAACAAGTACTTCCAAGCATACGCAAACAACCCACCCACAAGCTTGCCTGTGCTAATAGGTCTTTGTTCGTCGCGAGCATGCGTATATTCAATATACTCTGTGCAAGCATGTGGCGCCTCTAATTGGACGAAGTATATTATAGTCCATTGCTCAGTTCGTTTCTATGGTTCCATACCCAAAGGTTGCCAACGGGACCCTATTACTAAGACTCCATTGTCCGTCCGTCTGTCTGTCCATCCATCAGTTCGTCCGTCCGTCTCTCCATCCATCCATCCGTCCCTCCATTCATCCGTCTGTCCGGCCATCTATCTGTCAGTAGGCTTTATCTCGTGAATCATTATAGGTAGAGGTACACCTGAAACTTTCACATACCTAAGTATTTCTATTGCCACTTAAGCAACAAACACACTAAAAATTCCAAATTGCCGTCACGGAAATTGAAAAAATAAAATTAAATGTTATTTGTTGTACTATGGTTCGGAACCCTTTCTGTGCGAATCAGACTCGGGTTTGACCGATTTTTTGAATTGTTTTGTTGTGACAGCTTGGTGACAAGGACAACTGACAGAACCGTTAAGACAGCTCACAGCTGCTGATTTCATTTCATTTCATTGCTCAATGAATGATGTTAATTGTTATGCTGAATTCCATGCATCCATGGTCCCGATCACCGACCAGAAACAAAAGATCCCCGATTCATCTACAATATCCTATTGATTTTAAGAAATTTAAATTAACTGCTCTGTGATTAAAATATTTTGATTGGATTAAATATAGATTACTGATTAGTGCAATGTATAGTGCACACTGCACACTTTCATAAATTATCGCATTACCTATCTGATAATATTTTGAATTTGTTTCCAATACCAAATAGTCACTATGTTTAAAAAAATATTTATTAGTATAGTTATAATTTTATCTCTTAAGTGTAACATATGCTTATCCATAAGAGAATACAGTAAAGAAGATATAGTAAAGTTAAGGTAAGCGTAGGTAATCAATTATATCGCCTAAAAAATTATTACTTATGTAAAATCTGCCAGGTTTTATGCATTTTTTTTGTTTTAGAGAGGAGGTAAGGGAAATGTTCCAACATGCATACGATAGCTATTTAAGATATGCATATCCTTACGACGAATTACGTCCACTAAGCTGTGATGGTATGGATACTTGGGGAAGTTACTCTCTAACTCTAATTGATGCTCTAGACATGCTCGTGATCATGGGGAACTATACAGAGTTCAACAGAGTGGTTGATATTGTACTGGAGAAGCAGAACTTTGATATGGACATCAATGTGTCAGTATTTGAAACTAACATTAGGATTATTGGTGGTTTGCTTAGTGCACACCTTTTGTCATACAAGTGAGTTTAAGTAATTAGTTATCCTAAGACAGTAAAAACATTATAGTGGCCTATAAGTGGTTAGAACAATGCTCTGATGTTTGTGTGTTTGAGTTTCATAGAAAGCACTTGATGATGCCTGTAACTAGTCTGTCCACATGGATTTTGGTTTATAAAAGTCCCATTGAAACTTTGATTTACTGGGATAAAAATAGCCTACATCTGTTCCCATGATGCAAATTGGTTAAACAGATGGTGAGTGCAAAACTAGCACACAGACAGATGGACAGTTGCATTTGTAATATTAATATATTGAATTATATATTTCAGCAAAAACTATAACAATATGACACAAAGCCCATCCTATTCTTATTTTGGAGTCTAAACTAAGAATAGGATTTGGACAAATTACAAGACTAAGCCAATATATTTTTAATGTTATTGTAAGGAAGTCTGCTAGCAAGGTAGACTTTGGCTAAACCCCTTCTCTTTCTGTTGGAGACCCGTGCTCAGTAGTGCGCCGCCGATGGGTTGATCATGACGATGATGATTGCAAAAATTTCTTAATCTAGAATCTAAATGGTCTTCTGTCAAAATATGTTTTCTAAATAATTCTAATATAGAACAGACACATCCTCAGATTCTTACTACAGTGAGAATGACCCAATTTGTTGATTTGCCTTTCTTTTTATTGGCCAGGAATGCCAGTTCATGTTTCAATGCCCAATTAATTATTTCACTTGATTTTAAAAATTTCAAATGATAAAACAAATAACCTAACACCTAACATTATTAAACTTTTTAGATCAGGAATGAAACTAGAACCGGGCTGGCCTTGCAATGGACCTCTCCTTCGTCTTGCAGAGGATGTGGCTCAGAGACTGATTGCTGCATTTGACACAACAACTGGCATGCCATATGGCACTATCAACTTGAAATCTGGAGTTCCACCGGGAGAGACCAGTATAACTTGCACAGCTGGTGTTGGCACCTATATTATAGAGTTTGGTACACTGAGTAGACTTACTGGAGATCCTTTATATGAAGAGGTAAGACAGTTAATTTATTTTTCTCCCACTTGCTCGGAAATTGCTTCAATTAAAAAAAAAACGTCAATCAGCTTTTTTCTGACTGCACACCAGCAATTTTCAACAGGACGAAAAATAGAAATTGCTGGATAGTTTAGTACTGGTAACGAAACGGGAAACCTAAATAATAAGGTTTTAATTGCAGGTAGCTTATAATGCCTTAAAAGCTTTATACTACCACAAGTCGCCGATAGGCTTGGTCGGGAACCACATAGATGTGATGACTGGAAGGTGGACGGCTCAGGATGCGGGTATAGGCGGTGGAGTGGACTCCTACTTTGAATACTTAGTGAAAGGTATGTAGGTAAGGCTGGAACTCACTTATCATCTGATGCCACATATACTGCATTGAGGCTTAAGAAATACTAATTAGATAGGTAAGTAATTTATGATGATACACAAAATAACTTATTAACATTAATATTGATCATTAATTTTCACCGTAAATTATCTTTGATGAAACATATTTGGTTAATATAATCTTTAAGCAAGCAAGTTACACCCCAATACACCCAGGCGAAGGTTCGCGCTTGCCAACCCACCTAGTGACGCTGTAGCCAAAAGCGGAAGTAGAACCGAACAGCAAACTCAATCGGAAAAAAGTTAATATGTTTAATTTTCGGATCCACAAGCTTTATACATGCACCTGCACAAATTAAGGCGCGATTTGTATTGTTTTTTTTTTTGATTTGTACAGAAGTGGCTTAGTCGAAGAGTTGGCTTTGAACTATAATTTCTTATTGTCTAGGAGCTATACTACTAGAGCGCCCAGAGCTGATGTCCATGTTCAATGAAGCTCGTCAAGTGATAGACAAGTACTTAAAGAAGGATGACTGGTACGTGTGGGCGACCATGTTGCGTGGCCACGTCACACTGCCTGTGTTCCAATCGCTCGAGTCTTACTGGCCTGGTCTGCTCAGTTTGATTGGTAAGTGACCTTGATTGTAATAGCTAACTAGCGACCCACCCCGGTTTCGCAAGGGAGGGACTATTCCAGATTGTCCTCGGCAGCGCCGCACGCTATTTTCATGGCGCACGCCACGATTTTTTTCAATCTTAAGACTTAAATCACAATAACGGTAGCTTAATTTTCGTAAAATGTTCATAAATTATAACCTATAACCTTCTTAGATGTGGCCACTGCTGGACATAGGCCTTTTCACAATAAACATGTTTGAATTTAATTGCTTGATTAATTCCCGTAGGTGAAAGTGACACAGCAATGCGAATAATACACAACTACCACAGCGTATGGAAACAGTACGGGTTCACACCAGAGGTTTACAACCTTGGCACAGGCGAAGCTTCGTCTGCGAGGGAGAGCTACCCCTTGAGGCCTGAACTCATTGAGTCTATCATGTATTTGTACCGGGACACTCGAGACCCCATACTGTTGCAAATGGGGGAGGATATATTGAGGAGTATACAGCACAGCGCCAGGACGCCTTGTGGATTTGCTACGGTATTATTTTTTACTATTTTATGTTCAGTTTAGCCACATTTACCCATATTATAAAGCAAAAGTGTGCTTGTTTTTTTGGTTTGTCCTTCAATCACGCCGCAACGGAGCAGCAGATTGACCTGATTTTTTATATGGATATTGTTGAAGACCTGGAGAGTGACATTTTTATCCTGGAAAAATCAAAGAGTTCCTACAGGATTTCTGAAAATCTAAATCCACGCGGATGAAGTTGTGAGCATCAGTTGCCCATAAACGTAAAATCTGTGTTTCTATAATAAATAGGTATATTAGGATTGCTTCAATACAACATTACAGCTATGTAATGCTCAAATTCCGTTGCCTTTACAATACTAGAAGATTTGCGTGGTGTAGTGTTGATGGTGTGTATTGCTTGTCTTTCCTGCTTCAGTGGGAGAGATTGCGGTGCATATCGCGTACTGCAAGGTGTATTACACAGATTTGTCTGTGTTGGTGGATTATAACGATTGTGGTCCCTTGTATATCATGGACGTCCGCAAATTACGCCTGCTTTAATGGAAATATTTTTACATCTTCCAAATGAAATCATTTCCAGATAAAAGACGTCCGCGATCACCGTAAGGAGGACCGCATGGAATCCTTCTTTCTATCCGAAACTACTAAATACCTCTACCTGTTGTTTGACCCGGACAACTTCATCCACAACCCGGGCGTCCACGGCACAGTCATAGACACCCCTAATGGAGAATGTATAGTGGACATGGGCGGCTATGTGTTCAATACTGAGGCACATCCCATAGACCCGACGATGCTGTATTGTTGCCATGAAGCTAGACAGGGGTGAGTATTGCGAATTGTCTTCAACATCCCTTTAATAAAGGGGAATAGAGTTGATGACTTGAGATTTTTGATAATGACATTTGATTTCACAACAGCAAAATATAAAATCAAAAAGATTTTTTCTATGATAACAGAATGTGAATTGATTAGCAATTATTAATACGTTTAGTACGACATAGTCAAAATTCCACGGACTCGTATGAAGCGATTCGCTTCCTCGTTTTAAACTCGCACTTGTAGAATATGGAATAGGTACCCTTCTGGCATCTGTTTTCCACGCTATAATATTGTATAATATTGGTACTATAATATTGGTACCTTTTACCTTTAATATTGGTAAAAGATGAGTGAATAGGCACCTTCTAGGTAGGCACATTCCACTTTAAGCTGCATCATTACTTACTTACTATTTGGTATGATCGCAGTCAAGATAAAAAAAGGTCATTTTGCTACTTTACATTACAGAATAAACGTCAGTGAGGTGCATAGAATTTACAAAATATTAGACGAAGAAGATAATATTCACTTTATGAGCATGATAGACGCAACGATACCAGTCAAAAACACCACCAGTTATTACAAAGAGGCAGTTTACTATGGCGACCCGATGAACTCCGCTAAAATTATGGATTTGAGTAAACGTGACCTTTCAAATGCCCAGGAAATGCCAATCGTACCCATTAAGACTGAAACGAGTACAGGTTACGTTAACATCGATGGCATTGAAAGGGAAAAGGTGAAAAATGAGAGTTTGGGTGATATATTGAAAGAAAGCATGAGTAATTACTATAACAACACCAGCCTGAACGAAAACGAAAGAGAAACGGTCGCCGAAGCGCCCGAGATAAAAGCTACTGAAAAAGTCGAAGTAGACGATATAATTATACCTCAGAAGTTTGAAACTGAGAAGTTGCAACCACCGAGTAGTACTAAAGCCAAAGAAGCGGTGAAAATGCTACCAAAAGTTATACAAGATTTCCTGAACAGTGACTGGAAATCGAAACCGAAGTGCGAGCCTCAACACATGATAGAAAGGATTCGCAAAGAAAAAAGATACCCAGAACATCCAGACGTTGGCAAATATAATTTATTACTAACACCAGCCCCCTCTTTCATGCAGAGAATATCTCTGGCCGGCGAGTTCCTAAATAAGAAACAGTTGGAATTATGATCCTTCCTCCACTTTATTATTTTTGTTCTGGAAAATCTCCGGCTGATCCTGGAGTTTCATTTGTTGCTTCAATTCCTAATTTATTTATCTATTGTTTGTTAAAATTCTAATTTGGAATAAAGCTTTTGAAAATTTGTTTAAAAAATACAATTATTTTATTTTGGAAAGTCCCATTTCTATACATTTTTTTTAACAATTATAAAATCTAATCACTATCAAAATGTAAACATATCAATATTAATAAACACGTACCTAGTGGTTTTTATTCTCTTCACAAAAATGTAGAATTAGATTGGCACAATAGGAGCCGGTAGTGAACAACTTGGACATAGATTTTCTTTGGTTTTTAGAAACTTGCTAAGATAAACCAAATGTTTCCTAAGAGTTTTTAATTCAGACTGATGATTTCAGACAAGATTGAAAAAAAATCAGTTGCTGTTACTCCAGCATTCAGCAAGTACTTAATAACAATAATAACTCTTTACCATAGATAAGATACCTAAATTCTAAATTAAATGCTAAATACCAGACAGCAATCACTGTCATAAGTGACAAAATGTTACGCTAAATTTCAAAAGATGTAAAATAAAAACACAAAGAAATAAAAATGCCCTCACCTTTTTGCGCGAACCCACTTGCCGACCGCGGAGTAGTATCGGAGAGTGAGACTTACGGCGCAGGATGTTCCATCTTCCATTTTGATCCATGGTATCATGACCGAACTGAAAACTACTGCATCAGAAGAAAACACGTTATCTGCTAAAGGATATAAATTAACCAAATTTGTTGGCGAAGGAGCTTATGCTAAGGTAAAACGCTCAATAAACTAATGTTAGTTTTAATGTAACAGCTAAAGCTTACTTAATACCCATCCATTATTTCGATCTACAGGTGTACCTCACTGAATTCACGGGAAGAGATGACAGTAAAGTTACACTCGCTTGCAAAATTATCGAAACATCAAAAGCTCCAAAAGATTTTGTGATAAAATTTTTACCACGCGAAATAGACGTCCTCATCCGACTCAACCACCCCCACTTGATCCACGTGCACAGTATATTTCAGAGAAAAACGAAGTATTACATTTTTATGCGATACGGCGAAAGCGGCGATCTTTTGGGATACATCCTAAAAAACGGTTGCGTTTCCGAAAACCAATCGAGAGTCTGGCTACGTCAGTTAGCACTGGGCTTGCAATATCTTCACGAACTTGAAATTACACATCGAGATATTAAATGCGAGAACGTTTTGATAACCGCAAACTTTAACGTGAAGTTATCGGACTTTGGATTCTCGAGGTTTTGCGTGGACGACGACGATCAGCCGGTCTTGAGCGAAACATACTGCGGCTCCATGTCTTACGCCGCTCCAGAGATACTTCGAGGCAAGCCGTATCTGCCCAAACCGACGGATCTGTGGTCCGTAGGCGTAGTGCTGTTTGTGATGTTGAATAAGTCTATGCCGTTCGATGACACGCGAATGCGGAAGCTTTACCAGCAGCAAATGGAAAAGAAATACAGATTCAGATCCAAAGTAGCGAGTGTTATCTCTTTAGAGTGTAAATCGCTGGTCAAACATTTACTAGAACCTGACCCGGGCTTGAGACACTCGGCTGCACAAGTTCTCGGCTCGGATTGGATTGCTATGGACAGCCGCCTCACAAGTAAATTAGCTTCTCTGTCACTAAATATGTTGTCACCTCGGTCATAAGCATAATACTATTTCAACTTGTAGCATTAAACGCAGTAGAAGCGGCGGCGCTTCAAAAAGCTAGAGAAGAACGACAGAGATTGTCTGACGTTCATAAAAGTCCACCGAAACGACAGGGCGACATTTTAGAGCGAAATCGCAAGGACAGTAGGGTACTGATATTTAATTTCTTATTTATAAAGTGTTAATCTCGGCTACTTATAGATACGACTATACCAATAATGTGTGTATGCAGGTTAGTGAAATGATAAAATCTTTGGCAAATATAACAGCAAAGCAAAGGAGATCAGATTAAATGGAGACAAAAAGAAAGGTAAAGTATTCTTCGATATCGAAATTCGTTAATACGTTTGTGTAATAATTTATAATGCTTTAATGATACAGCTTACTATTGAAGATGATTTAAAGTTAACTGGCTCTGAACAATTGACACTTGCTACTCGAGGTTATAAAATGATAAAAAAAGTGAACGAAGGATCTTACGCCAAGGTACATCTTACTCCTTTTCAGTCTAGTTATTTAATTAATGCCATCCAATTAATACCTACTACGTGACGTTCCCACAGGTTTATCTCGCAGAATACAGAAATCCCAATAAGAACGATAAGTTATCACTACTGGCCTGCAAAGTCATAGACACGAATACGGCACCGAAAGATTTCGTGAAGAAATTCCTTCCGAGAGAGATAGATATGTTGATAAAGTTGAATCATCCGCATTTGGTGCACACTCATAGTATATTTCAGAGGAGATACAAATATTTTATATTCATGAGGTACATGGAACGTGGTGATTTACTGGAGCATATTTTGCAAAAAGGTGCAGTCCAAGAGGACCAGGCGAGGATTTGGACGCGGCAAGTGGCGCTCGCCGTACAATACATGCACGAATTGGAGATCGCACACAGGGACATCAAGTGTGAGAACGTGCTTTTGACGGCCAATCAAAACGCTAAGCTGACGGACTTTGGTTTCGCCCGCATGTGCGTGGATAAAACAATGAAAGACATTCCCAGCGAAACTTTTTGCGGTTCTTTATCCTATACTGCGCCTGAGATTTTACAAGGAGCCCCGTACTTTCCGAAGCCCACGGACATTTGGTCCCTCGGTATTGTGGTGTACGTTATGTTGAACAGAGCTATGCCGTTTGAGGACAAACACATTAAGCAGTTGTATCATGCGCAGATGAATAAAAACTGGAAGTTTCGTTCCCGGTACATAGACTCTTTATCCGCGAGCTGCAAAAAACTCGTGGCGCAAATGCTGGAGCCTAATTCTCAACGTAGATTGAAGATAGAAAGTATAATTAACAGTGAGTGGATCGCAATGGATTCTAGGTTACTAGGTTAGTCATTTAGAATAAGTAGGGATTTCATCGGAAAAAATATTTGCAACTAGTTTTTGATAAGACCGATTTTAATTTTAATTGAAACAGTACCTATTTAATTCCGATTCTTTCGAACTGCGAAAAGATTTGTTTATTTAGTATAGTGAGTACAAAACAAATGAACAAGCAAACTGTTACTATTTTTTTAATGTAAAGATAGATTGTTTATAAAATCGGACCATTTTAGAATGGACTCCACAAGAAACAACAGCCTTTAATAAGGCTCGGGAAGAGAAAAAGCAGTTGAAAAGTAAATTGGAGATATCGGAACCTACCCAACACTCGTCTACATACGAGATACACTAGTAAGGGCGTCATGTGGCATAGTAGGGTCCTCGTTTCTTGGTAAGAATTAGTAATATTATGACACTAGAAAATGCGAAAAATATTTTAGTTGCTCGCACTCTGCATTTAGATTCCGTGAAACTGAGCGGGTGAGCTCTGCCTCATGTTCGAAAACTTTCCCGCGCATAATTTTGGATTTATTGTATTGTAAATAATAAAGAATCACCTCTGCAGTAGTGCAAGTCGCGTCATTTTTCTCTAGGATCGAGAAAAATTCTCGCTCGATCTGCGTTGACCCCAGATTGCATCCACCTATATATAAAAACTATGATTCTAGATTCTATAAATATTTTTTAAAGTTTTCTGCCATATCTGTCAAACAACATCAATTTTGTCAAATTGTAGCGATGTAAAACAATTTCTGAAAATGTACACAATTTCAAGAAATATGAATATTCGGCAATAAGTCTTCAATACCCAATAAATTATTTCTACCATCATGTTACCGGCGAAAGTGAAAATTAAATAAATTATGCGCGACAAGCGCCTGTGTCACCGATGACCGAAAAATTAGACCTGAGTATCACACACTCGGATTTCGCAGTTTTGGAAGAGAGAGGCTTCACTTTGGATAAAATTATTGGAGAGGGTTCTTATGCTAAAGTAAGTACGTACCTACCTACTGACAACCAAGAGTAGGACACGCTCTGAACACAACATCTAGCTTATTTTTACGGTTTGGTAACTTGCGAACGCAATAGATAGTATAGACACAGGCCTCTTTCATTGACCAAATATGGCGTTGAGTTTACTTTGAGAAGGAGGAGTACTTACACTAAATAGAAATAAAAGATTTCTTATTTAAATAATCTAACAGTGTATAACAAACCAATCGAAGCGCTACAATAGACTTAGTATGCACGTCATCACATGAAATATAAAGACTGATCGTATGCACCAAACAACACAGTAGTTTGTCTGCACTATCTGTAAGTTTTTCTTCGCAGGTATTCAAAGCCACTCACATGGTCGACGAGACTCGACACACAGTAATGGCCTGCAAAGTGATAGACACCGCACAAGCCCCGCGAGACTATTTAACTAAATTCCTGCCGCGAGAATTGGACATTTTGATTCGCATCAACCACCCTCACATCGTGCACGTATCGAACATATTTCAACGCCGCGCTAAATACTTCATTTTCCTTCGTTTCGCTGAAAACGGAGATTTGCTGGACTTTTTGTCCAAAAACGGTGCGATACCCGAAAACCAGAGTAGGCTATGGATGCGACAGATTATATCCGGGATCCATTACATACACACTATGAACGTAGCCCATAGAGATTTGAAATGTGAAAATATTCTCATAACGGCGAATTATAACGTGAAGATAACAGATTTTGGGTTTTCGCGGAACGTCCGTCAGAGAGATCGAGATGTGTTGAGCGAGACGTACTGCGGTTCGCTGTCGTACGCCGCGCCCGAGGTGCTGAAAGGCGTGCCGTACCTGCCCAAGCTGGCCGACATGTGGTCCGTCGGCATCATTATGTACACGATGCTCAACAAAGCGCTGCCTTTCAACGAGACGTCTGTGAAGAAACTATACGAGAAACAAGTGAGTGGTGACTAGTGCTACCATTTTGTTAGATATGTAGGTTCCATTATTGTCTTTAAGTAATTATATTAGATGTCAAGTAATATTTCTACCTACTAGGTCAAGTGTTCCGTGTGTTTAAAATATAGATTAGATAAATATTTAGAAAACAGCGAAAAATGTGTTTAATCAACGTTCAGAAACTCGTATCAGAATAAGAGTTGCGAGGTAGAACACTATTTTGAGCAGACATCTTTTTGTACGCTACACAGGTGATGCGCAAGTGGCGGTTCCGCACCAGCGTAGTGAACCAGCTGTCGACGGAGTGCAAGCAGCAGGTGACGCAGCTCATGGACCCCGAGGCCAAGGCGCGCCCCACCGCCGCGCTCGTCTTCAACGGGCCCTGGATAGCCATGGACCAGAGGCTCACCAGTGAGTCACTTTGCCATTGCATTCGAATTCTGGGACCAGAGGTACCACCAAATATACTTCATCCACGAAAAGAAGTTAGTATATGGCTCTCTGTTACGTAATCCCATACAAGAGAAAAAGACAAAAACTCAGTGGGCGTTAACAATATTTTTGAGTGACCAAGCCAATCACAAACTGCTATGTTTTCGAATTGAATTTCGATTCGTAGCAGAGAGAGCCCTATACTAACTTCTCTCCGTGGACAGAGTTTAGCCAAAATTTCGTAGCTCAGTGGCTACATACGCAATTTGTTCCGCAACTGAATATTTATAATTTCAATACTACATTTTCCTACAGAATTAACATTTCTGGAAGAATCATTGCTGAAACAAGCTCAGGAAGAGTCACAACGAAAAGAAAGGGAACGTATTGAAGAAGAAAGTGAAGTGGAAAGACTCGCAGAACTACGACGCAAAGGAAGAGGGAAAGGTTTGTAATTCATTCGATTTTAGGGTTCACTATCCGAAGGGTCTCGACGTGACCTCCGATTTAACTTCCGATTATTTATTTATTTATCGGAATCGAAATCGGAG
This sequence comes from Maniola jurtina, assembly GCF_905333055.1. Lineage (NCBI taxonomy): Eukaryota > Metazoa > Arthropoda > Insecta > Lepidoptera > Nymphalidae > Maniola > Maniola jurtina. Next base: position 5,636,748 of record NC_060034.1, on the reverse strand, counting down.
TCGAAGGTGCAAAATCAAACGGGAATTACACCGATGACATCTCAAGTATAGGTTAGGTTAGGTTAGGTTAGGTTAGGTAGGTATGTTATATCTTGTAGGATGATACGGAGCCCTTCGTGTGTGAGTCCAACTCGCACTTTACCGGTTTTTCTCCGTAACTTATTGCTAGAGGTGCTTGCCCGAAATCGAACCCCGGACTCCCCCAGCCTCCTCGGCTGACGTCTTAACCACTAGGCTATCGTCGCTTTTTTGCGTTTGTTGAACACACTTTGTTTTATTATTTTCAGAGGGCCTCAAGATATTGAAAAACGCAGACTCAAACTTTGCTAAATCACAACAGTTGTTCGAAGATAAGGAATAAAAGAAAAACAAATATTAATTCATTCATCCAGTGTTTATTAACTTTTACACTTCATATTTATTTAAGTTATTGTAAAAATTATTTAATACATTATTGTATAAACGAGCCAACTTTTATTGATATCTGACGATGATAACTCACCCGTCGGTTAATACTTGCTATTCTTAACGTTACAAAACTATGGAAGACAAGGGTCCATTTATAAAAGTCAAATTGTATTTGGAGCGCATTCAAAATCAAACCTCGAGACACGTTCTAAAGCTTCCTTAGTTCGGGTTTAATAACTAGATACAAAAAATTCTACACTTTGCAAGAGATTCAATGTTAATGCAGCTCGAAATACTGTTCAACCGTAAACGTTACAACATTCATATAAGATTTGGCACAGTTCGGTAGGAACCAGGATTGTGTTATTAAAAGTTAATCGAAATAATTGTTTATGATAAATAATAAAATTGCGAATTTGTTACCAATTTCTCTGTAAAAACATGAACCTTCTAATATTTGCAAACATATTACACGATTTTTAGTTAATTGCCGTTAGAAAGTAAAAAAAACTATATACATATACATTTTATAGTCGAACTTTCTTGCGCAGAGAACCCTCGAAACTTGATAAATAAATGCTATATATTTTTTTAAATACTAAATATTGTGCGATAAGGATTGAGTATGAAATAACCAGATTTATTTATGATAATATGTACATAATATGACATATTTCAAGTGATTCATTTAATTTAAACATATTATATTTATACTAACAATGAAAACTCTTAGAAAACGCAACATTATAGATGTACACTGAACTACAGTAACAAACCTTAATGTTATTACATAATAATATATGTATGTATTTACTTTAAAATAGCAGCAATTAGAAATGAGACCAGCTTAATATTGTCATTTCTCAGTCATTTTTAAATCACTAAATAATCATAGTGATGATTATTAAACAAGAAACTATAAAGAATTTAAAAAGTCTAATTAATAATCATTTGATTGATCGTATTTTTTAATGAATGTTCGATAAACCTTCGATATAATAACAATCCATACTAATATTATAAATGCGAGAGTGTCTGTCTGTTACCTCCTTATTGCCCATCCGCTTGACCGATTTTGACAAAATTTGACACGCAGATAGCATTTCGGAAACTGATATACCTAAATTTTTCCCGGAAATTCAAAAATGGTTTCTAAATACACGCGGACGAGGTTTCAGGCATCTTTTAGTATCAGATAAATATTTAAAATTGTTTTGCGTAATGGTTTGCAACACAACCCTAGATGGGGTATATACGTCGCCATACATATAGGATGTGTTATACGTCGCCATACATTCTCATTACGTTATAGATGTGTTTAATCCCTCTAATAACATTGGAATGTCTTATTCAAAAACTGCGAAATTATAACTGGTGTTTTATGTAATATGCTGAAAAAATCCTAAGTCATAAAGTTCATTTTCAATAAATTAGTTTATAATTTAAATATTTTTTAAATACATTTCTTTCTTAACCTACCTAATAATATTCAATGCTCACATGATTTTTGGCAGTTAAGACTCTGACCATTCTTTTACGAACGAGGGAATCTAGTATCTCACTAGATTTGTCATATTTAGTCCAATACCTTGTATTTACTAAAGTAAATACTAGTTATTGGAATTTGAAAATAGGTTCAGAAACAGAAATCGGGAAGATATAATCAGCAGGAAGTTTTAGTGATGCAAAGATAAAATAATCGCTAAAATCTCCACAGCGAAATATTAGCCAGCTAAGGGTTCCTGTCCACTTAAACGGAGCGGAGAAGTATTCGGCAGATCAATCAATCAGATTATTTATCATTGATCGATGACGTAAGGGGCATTACCCACGACGACTTTTAGAGCGATATAGCCGCGCATATAAATCTTAAACGCGAGGCTGTATCGAAATATCTTGTAAGTCGCATTTGTACACGGACCACTTAGACTACAGGCCCATGTTTAAAAATGGGTGGGTCATATGAACCACCAGGTGACGTATACAGGACGATATAAGAGCATAAAATAATAAGTTTCAGCACTATGCCGTCACTTGTAAGCTGTCCAACAGAGTGCTGGTGAGAATTGAAAAGTGCAGGTAGAGTGAGTACATTTTGGTCATATATTTTTGTACGGCATTTTTACCATCGATAGATCCATGAAAAATAATAAGAAAGCGCGCAGTGCCGTAAAAAAATGGTGCGCCACAAAGTCAGTAAATGTTTTGATTTTCTGACAATTTCCGGGGTAAATTTGGTCATTTAATTCTGTACGGCACTAGTTTCATACTGTTTCAATACAGCCTCTAATCCATTATTCCGCAACGCCGTACAAAAATCATGCGACAAGGGGAAAAAATTGAGGGTAGCAACCCCCTCTCTTTCCGTGGTCCGGGGGGTGATTTGAGAAAGTACGGCTTTGGTTCCAAAACATTATCTAGCACTCAAAAGTACTATTAAAAATAATGCCGTAAAAAAATTAGTGTTCATTTGAATGTGTATCAATAATTATCTTAATTTCATGGTATACTTAATTTTTAAAGCTGTAAAATCATTTGACTCTGTACGGCAACTTTTTTTTTAACATGATAGTGTAAAATACTATTGTTATATAGTATTGCCGTTCAAAAGAAACTGTTCTAAAAAAAATTATAGATAAATACAAAAACTGAAATTTTTCAAATTATTGCAAAAGTTTAAATATTCATAGATTAATAAAATATAGCAATTTTCTACGCTTTTCCCTTGTTTTAAATAGTATTAAGATAAATAAATTAGGAAAAAATTATGCCGTACATTTTAATGCAGACCATATCTTTTAGGCTGATGAAAATGACGCTACCATTTTAAGGGTAGTACTTTATGGCCATCTGATACTGTACGGCATTAACATATTTTTGAAGAGAACAATTGATAATATGATAAAATCACTATGCCGTCTAACTGAAGTGAACGGGTGTGTATATAATATCCACATCCCCTACAAACCTTTGGACCAACGAAAATGTACGGCATGTAAAAAAATATTATCTATGCATAAAACACTTTCAAAATAAATTAATTTTATGTTGTTTCAAATCACCCCCCGGACCACGGAAAGAGAGGGGGTTGCTACCCTCAATTTTTTCCCCTTGTCGCATGATTTTTGTACGGCGTTGCGGAATAATGGATTAGAGGCTGTATCGAAACAGTATGAAACTAGTGCCGTACAGAATTAAATGACCAAATTTACCCCGGAAATTGTCAGAAAATCAAAACATTTACTGACTTTGTGGCGCACCATTTTTTTACGGCACTGCGCGCTTTCTTATTATTTTTCATGGATCTATCGATGGTAAAAATGCCGTACAAAAATATATGACCAAAATGTACTCACTCTACCTGCACTTTTCAATTCTCACCAGCACTCTGTTGGACAGCTTACAAGTGACGGCATAGTGCTGAAACTTATTATTTTATGCTCTTATATCGTCCTGTATACGTCACCTGGTGGTTCATATGACCCACCCATTTTTAAACATGGGCCTGTAGTCTAACTTCTATTGTATCGCAACCGTTTTGCGAATCCATCGCTACTAAAGTCGCCGTGGGTGATGGGCACTTAGGTAGTCATCTATAGTGCGCTCTTTGAATTTGCTCAGACATAAGAGTCTATTAAAACGAGACAGCGTTATACCGCTGGCATAAATCTTTCTCGTTTTAACTGAAACTTAAGCCTGAGCAAAGTCAAAATACGCTCTATAGATCTCAGCATAAGACTATTTACTCGTCCGCAAGGTTTGTTCCAAATAGACACCCTTGAATTTTTAACATCAAACTTAAATACAAGTAAGAATTTTTAACATAGGAGCACCAACATTGTGACGCCAATCAAACTTGCTAAAACAAGAGAAAATGAAAGCACTTTGCTTTACAGCATTAAAATCATTATAAACGTTAGTCACAAATGGTTTTTACTATACAATCGAAGTATGTGACTATCTACAATTACATAGAAAATTGAAAATAAAGATCAAAATTAGCACTTTTTTAGTTCTTTACAAAATACATGACCTAATAATTATAGTCCAAGGTACATAGTCGCACATTTTCACGGCCATTTTGCTAAATCTGCTATGTCTTGGCTCAGTATTTTTAGGCAACGTCCAAACCAATTAGGTTCAGCATACATATTTTTAGATACTATACTTGGGCAGATTTCTTTTAAAACTTAGGACGCACAAAATAAGTACTGGCCATGACCTGAACATAAAGTTATTTTGGTATATAAAGTCCGCGCATGTTAAGGGGCAAGCCACGAATCTGCCCGCGAAATTCAAATTTTATTTGGTTTTTCGCAATTTGTAAACTAATACGACAAAGTAGGCTTATGGCATTCTAGTTGCGACAGTGGCAGTATAATTTCCACGTGTTTATATAAAAATCTTTACTTGATGAGGTCCAGTTAAGAAATTAGCTCTATTATCTACTAATTTGTGAGTTACAGTCGATACTAGAGCTAATTTCTTAAACTGGACCCTTTCAAGTGAAGATTTTTATATAAATAGGTGGGGATGATACTGTTATTGTCGCAAATAGAATGCCATAAGCCTACTTTGTCGTATTAGCTTACAAATTGCGAAAAACGAAATAAAATTTGAATTTCGCGGGCAGACCCGTCGCATCCACTTTAGCAATATTGGTCCATTCGTTGATGGCGGATAACATAATATATTGATTCGCCTTGTTTGGTTAGAATGAACTTTTGTACACAATGACTTTTTCACACGCAGTTAAAGCGTATCGAAAACTAAAAAGAAACTGCGAGCACAATTGACGCAATAAAAATTCAGAAGTACCTAAGCTTTGGCAAGTCACTTGCACTATGTAAACACTCGCAGCAAGTCAACTTTGCAAGTTTTATTACTAGAATGAGGAGTTGGCGAATAGAACCGGACTATATTATAGTCTTCCGTTAATTCTAAATTATATATTAATTATAGTATCTTAATCCAGTTATGTCGATCCATGTTATTATTTTCTATGAAAAACGGACTTGAAATGGGATAAAAATAGCCTCAAAAAGGGCGTTTTCATACAAAACCAGATTAGTTCAATCCTAAATATCAAAACAATCTGTCGTGGCTTATTGTTTTCGCTGTCCTGTAAAAATTTCGTGGACTAGTACAGTTCTGTTCGCCAACAACAAATGCAGTTGACATCTCTATTGATCCACGTTCGTAATAGTGAGTTAACTGCGTGCGAAATATCATTCCGTTCAAAGCCCTACACGACTCAAATCTGCTAGGACCGTAGCTGCTATTCGCGCACAGGGCTAGGCTAGGAACGCCTCTAGGCTCACAGAGCTAGATGACAGTCTAGACTAGTATAAGGCCCTGTTGCTCTGTACTAGTATGTATGTAACGGGCGGGGTGCACTAGTGCGTTCGCGCGTCGTCACGCGGGGGACAGACAGCCGACGCGACGCCCGCTGTTGCTGATTTTACTTTCATCATCTGTTGATTGCAAACCTTATCTTTAATATTCTCGTATTCAATTGGGTAATTTGTGCAAACGGCGCTATGTGTATATTACTTTTGTATAATTCCTGCCTTTTTGTACTGAGTTGTTACAACTTGCTACAATCGCAATTGTTAAATTTGACTTACACTTGTTTACAGCAAGAATGCTGTAAATAAGAGTATGACATGAGTGAGCTTTTATTATTGAACAACCGCTTGTGGCCGTATAGACACTTCACTAATATGTATTTTGAGTGACTAATTCTGTTGTACATAATTTTTAAACAGTTGCTTTGCAAAAAAATTCATTACTTCTCCGCACCTAGCCTTCTGACATTGATAGCAATACATACTATACCTATCATTTAGTTTAGAGATTGTGTACAATGAATTAGCCTCAATTTCAACAGCGTGAAATAGGTATTTGACAGATTAATCTGTATTTTGACAAAATTTCAAAGTATCATCGTTATTGAATAAACATAACCATAAGAACGTACACATAGCACCGTATGCAGAAATCTTTAAAATAAATACGATATTAAAAACAAATTATAAATAGAAAATCCGATTTGCCACCACAGAATATAGCATTAAAATAAATCCACACCTTCCCCGGTTAAGTTGGTTAAAAAACAATATAATAATGTTTCCAAGGTGCAAAAGCATCTATTTAATACGTTTTATGCATTCGGTTTTAAAAAATATATAAAATTCACACGTGCAAAAGATCGAATGAATTTTCGAACATTGAATTTTGACTATGAGCTCAATCAGCATTTAACAGCTAAAATAAATGGTTTCTAAAATTCTTTCTTTCCTTTGCGCTTGATTAACCAGTCTCTCCCACACAGGTGATTTTTCTATGGCTAATTGCTAATCAAAGAGGGTTGTATTTGATTGTTATTTTTAGCACATTTTTAAAATGCTTAAAATGACTATGTTACTAATCTTTTTACCGATTTTTATTAGTACTTGTATTGAGGTTCTCTGTTAAATTCATGGTCCTTATACCTACACTATTTTTTACACAATGTTCATTGCGAAAATTTATGCCCGGCTATATACCGGTCCAAAAATTAAGACCTTACAGAGTTAGGTTAACAATATCACCCTATTCACAATCATTACTATGAGGTCTCACAGTTCACTCGAACACATAGTGTGGATTCCACCAATCAGAGTATTGAAAATTGGCGTGACACAATAATCTGATTAGTGGAATACGCTGTGCGTTCGAGCCCAAAGTGAGACCTCATAGTCATGTTTGCGGATGCGTGTGAATCAGTGATGCAAAATTTATAAGAATTTTGTGTATATTGGAATGCAAAATAAATAACTATGAAAACATGAATGCCGAACTGAACTGGGTACCTCTGTCGGCTACTAATTTAGCGGCAACTCCGCACCTGTGTGGGAGTCGTACGTGCATTAGTAGTGTTAGTGCGACTTACGGGCGAGGCGGTTAGGTCACCTGAGCAGTCGTCGTGCAGCGGACACACCAGCTCGCCCAGTTCCAGGTCGTCTTTGCTCTTCTTGCGCTTCAGCGAGAACTGACTCTTCTTTGGCACCTACAAATAATTTTGTCGTTAATTGATGAAACATGACAATTATTCTAGGTAATTTGTTTTTAGTGTTGTAGTTCGAAAAATCGATAGACATTTCACGTTGGGGTCCCAAGGTGCTAGAATGGCGCACCGGTAAACGCTTGGTTGGCAGATGCCCCATACAGACGACATCAAGCGAGTCGCAGGGAATCGCTGGATTCAGGCTGCGCAAAACCGTGACGTGTGGAAGTCCCTATAAGAGACTTATGCCCAGCAGTGGACGTCTATCGATTGGCGATGATGATGATGATGATGATGCGGGTTACAAGCAAAAAAGTGCCGTCTTTCCTACATTTAGCAGCACATACCCGATTCCAATACGTTGCGACCACAATCACGGCATGTTCAAATATTGATATGTGAAATCAGCTGAAGAGGTGAATTAATCAAATACGTAATGTCGCAAATATTTTGGGAGCCGTTCCGCTGGTCCTGATGGAAAGTAAGAAAATTGTAATCCAATGACAAAAATAGGTTCATTCACAGGTTCATTTAGTGAATGAACCTATTTTTGTCATTGGATTACAATTTTCTTAGGTGCCGATTTAAGACTATTTTGACGTTTGAAATGATAATCTAGTAAATACCTATCAAATTTGTATAAAATAAATAGGGGAAAAGACGCCTTTTAAGCATAATATCGTAAGTTACCTTATATTTGGTAGTAGCTGTAAGAGGCTGATAGCCCAACGTTTGTTCGGCGTTACGCTTCTGTTGTATCACATCTCGCCCGAGCAAATCATTAAATCTGGAAAATAAATGAAAAAGATCTATTAAACTGCTAACAAGCACAGCTTGAAACCTCCCGCTAGTTTTAGGGATAAATGTAATGTTGTTGAGTTAATCAGAGTATTTTACGTCCATAAATAAAGTGCGCGCAAAACAAGTAGTTCAATCTTAACACAAGGCGTATGATTGAACATTGTACAAAAACGTATCTCAGCCAGGCTTGTGTATTTAATCTTTAGGCAGGCCTGGGCAGATCGCTATGTCGCAACTTCAGATTGGACTACTTCGCGAAATGTGTGTAGTGTGTAATACAATGAAGTTGTAAGTGAAGTTAGCATTTGAATAGGGCAATACCGCTGTGTGAGATGCCGCCGCAGTAAGGTTTTGTTCGCGGGGATGTTGAGCAGCGCGGCGAGCAGCTCCGCTGTGAACCGCGGCTCCAATAGCATTAAACCTCCGTGAACGCCTGAAAGAGGTCGAATAAAAGAATTGATTGCAACCGTAACATCACATCTGCTGGTCAATTGCGAAAGTTGTAATCGCCTTGGTACAATCTCAATTGGCTCAATTGGATTGGCTGAACTTATAGTATTCTTGCAGCAACAGTGCATTTTGGCCAATAGCGAAAGGATGTCAGTCAATCAGAAAAGTCATCAGTCATCACTCACCGGCTCCTCTAAGGTTGGGCGCGTACTCGGCGAGGTCGATTTCTTTAAGCCACTGCATAACGCGATGCGACGACCAGCGCGCGAGTTCCGCGGCGGGCGTGCAGGCGGTCTCCTGCTCGCCTTCAATTGAAACTTCTACTACTTCGGATTCTGGAGCGCGACGGATCATCGTTTCAGGGTTGAACTTGTTGTCCCGTAGCACTTGTATGCCTGAAATATATTTTATAACTCAGATATGCTAATGATGCTATGATAAGTCTACACGGAAAAGAAGTGAAACTTTGAGCTAAAAGATGTATGGTTGCCATTTTGTATTTAATTCGTAATCAGCACCCTGAAAACGTCGAAAATGAGACCCATATCCATTTTTGTTTTAATAGGTTTGCCGACCGTTAATAGCGGCGCACCTCCAACTTCCTAAAAGCTTGTAAAATTCACCTCGTCTTATAGAGAGCGCATGTAACGCATGTGCGACCCGCAAATGCGTGTGAAGGTCGGTATGCGTCAGACGATGTAGGCCGCGGCCGTCGAGCGCTGCGTCAGCGGCGGCCGCGCGCGCGCCGCACACCCCAACGTCCTCTAACCATCGTAACGTCCACGCCGTGTCTAAACGTCCAGCTGCTGTCAATAATGGGTCGCCATGACCTCCCTAGTGGACAAAAATATAAACTGTAATGATCTAAAGCTGTTATCGACTGACTGACGCCGCAATAACTAAATCGTTAAAAGTAGAGGCAGAAATCACAGATTTTTTTTGCATAAATCCAAAACCTGAGACAATTTGGCATTACTAACCAACAAGTCTGAAAGAGCTAAAACTATCTTCTTCTTGTGTAGAGGATGTTTTATAGCCAGCTCCTTCTCTATCGTAGTGTGTGACGCTGAAGCCAGCAGGCCTCTTGCGTCAGGAGAAGCGTTGAGCCACGTGCGCGCGAGACCTACGTATGACTCCAGGCCGAGGCTTTCCAGCCAGCCGCATGTCGTCTCACAGTCCCACTGTCGAACGTCTGTCGTTTGCCTGGAGATATAAAACATTATTTTATTGAAAACGTAAATGGTTTAATATGTCGGTACTGTTTGAGAATCTCAAGATAATATTACTGGGATTAATTTAAGATACTGAGATGATCTTAGCAACATTTACGACGAAACGACAGGTAGTATTTAACGCTAAAACTCACCAAGGCATGGTTTGCGGCCGCTGTCGAGGTGCAGAGGCTCTTAAGGAAGACCGTGATAGTTCGTCCCCTTCTAACCGCACGCCACCGCCACTACCCAGGCGAGAACGCACTTCTCGGAGCGAAGGAGACGGGCTACCTCGCGGTATCGCTTCGTCTTTCTCAGCTAACAAGGAAAAACTGTTGCTCAAATGTTATGTATGGTTTTTAAACAATTCCAAAAAAGGAGTGCTCAACCAGTCTCTATTTATTTTGTATGATTTTTTTTAAGAGTCTGAGCAATTTTTTTAAAAACAGGACTTATTGCTTTCAAATTTGCTCGCAAAAAGCTGAGATTGAATTTGTTAAAAGTAACATTTATGAAAGGTATTAATTCTATAATAATTATAGTTAGATATATTAATATAGTATATGTAATAATATTATAATTAAAACGTCAATCTGTATTGATCTACAAAAGTTGGATAGTTAAAAAAGTTCTTAAAAACTATCATGATCAATTTAACCCAACAATAGGATGTAGTACGTACAAATACTAAAACGAATCAATACAAAAAGCATATTAAGCAGGATCCAGTGCGGCTTACGAGCCTTAAACAACGACAGTTTGCAACTATACACAATATTATAAGCAGCTAGCGTAATCAAGGCGAAACAGTTAATTTTCATTTAAATTAATGCTAAGCAGGGGAAATAGCGAGGGGTAATGTAAAAGCGGTCTTATTACGAACGAGATAGAGCCTTCGGTTTCTAATAAAGTTCACGAGGACTTTGTTTTGTGTAGCTCATGTTGCCAGACTTTCGGCTGTACCGTGGATGTCCTGATTTTTCAATAAAAAATTAATAACGTTGAAAGCATAAAAAATTAATTATTCGCGTAAAAACTAAATAACGCTTGCGATCGTCATGTTTTGTTTTAATGGAAGCTTTTCAAAAATAAAAATATGCATTATTCAAATTCCAGCAGCTTTTCTTAGTTTCAATTATTATGAAGTCAAAATCAGATAAGTTACACTTTCTTAGTACTCCTTTCACAAAAAAGTAAAAGTGTGTATCATTCTGTAGATTGCGTTTTTATAACGTTTATGTAAATGGATATATTCTTAAATGGACGTATTAGGTACAACAACACGAAACATAGGGTAATAAAGTTATATCAATGTTATTTCGGTACCAATCAAGTCAAATCCTATTAAGTCAATTTATTTTCCTACCCTGAAAATTAGCAACAGAAAATTTGGCAACACTATCAAAGGCACATGCTTCTGGGGGTATCTAGTTAGAGCAAAAGCGACCGTATCCGCTGGGGATAGGGTCCACGTCCCCAGAGACCTAAGTTCGGCACAGAGTGTCCGCGGCCGCGCGCCACCACCATGTTGTGTTTACCGAACGCCACTCGCGCCTCCGAGCTCAGCACCGACGACCGCGGCAGCGACGAGTACATGTGAGTGTTGCGCTCGATCTGACGCCCGTAGTTCGCGGGCGGCGTCTGCAACAAAACGTCTCACTGAGCTTGCACACTTCTCTATACAAACGTATAACGCTGATTATTCTATTTTTTATAGCGACAGCAAACAAAATTGTAAAATTGTATATATATTTTTTTAATTGACCCTAAGTAGTTCGCAAATTTTGTGGCAACATCATGCGTAGATAAACTTACAAAATTGCAAACTAACAACGTTACTTACTTTACTTAAATATTTATTTCAGATGTCTTTAGTTGGTATAGTAACTTATTATAAACATTGATTTATCAGTGCCAAAAAATATCGCGTATCTCACTCTACTAGAGTATGTCCAGTCCGTAAAGGCGGATTGATATAGCACGCTTTCGCGCAAAACTTTTAATTTCCGTGGAGGGTACTCTTAAAGCCGATACACATTCTGTGAGGTGTTAAGTGAATAGTCGAAAATTGGTGCTAATTCAGGAGTTCAATATTAAGAAACGAAAGCTTTCAAAACAAGCCAGACAAATGAAAAAATGTATGAAACTGACGGTTATACGCACTTATACTTCACAAGCTAGGTATTAGAATTCACAAGACAGTCTGTATCATCACGCACTCGTCAAGCCTCAAAGCTCAGCTAATGAATCCCGCTTGTATTTGACGCACATCGTGACGTCTTATTACGAAACTTCTCTCCTTTCACACAATAGGCCTGACGATTGTTATTGATGTAGGTACCTTATTTACGTTTATATTAAAATGCGTGAGACAGCTACATATATATAACACACTCACACCTACACAGACACGGAATTCGGAATAAATACCTCATTTAGAGTTTTGTGGTTTCAACATTTCCCCATGTTTGGCCAAACCAAAGTTTTAGAATTAAAACTTTCGCAAGTAGTACTTATCAATTGGCACCCAACACAATTCATTTATTTACCAAAAATAAAATTTATTATATTTAGTACATAAAATTAATTATCATTTATTACTCTTATAATAGTCTCGATTAGACAAATATTCGGTTTTTCGGTGTAAGCCCGACAAGAGCACAGCAAACTTATAAGAGTTATAAGTTTTACCTAATTTTAGACATAAATTTCTTAACTTGCTGAACCAATGATGAACCAACATTTTATAAAATGTTAGTAGAACTAAGTGAACATATTTTACCGGAAAATATCTGATGAATTGATAATTTTTTGTGATAAGCCCAGACGAAGTTCTCCATCAACATCTCTCATGGTCTTTACCCTTCTCGCACAGTCTTACTTGACTGGCAAAATGTTTCTAACGTAGTAATTGAGTTTTCTTTGAAAATGTAATCTTACTAATCCTAGTTTCCTTTAAACTAAGGAGATCCAAGAGATCCTATTTAAATAATTGAATCCGCTTTTGCTTATAACGTTCATTACAACGGTTTTCACTTAGCCCCGTTATCTAAGTAGCAAGTAGCATGTTAGAAGCTTTATCTCCGATAATGGAAGACGTACTTAGTTGTTAAGGTTCAGGAACTGGTGGCAAATATTAAGGAGCTATTTCATAAACTCCAGTACAAGTCAAAAAGGCATGAAATTGCAGTCTCCTGGTAGTAGAGCAATTGTTTGGACTATTTTGGATAAATATAAGCTTTAGTTACTTTAATTTAGTTAATTTCAAATCATTTCAGGCAGTAAAATTTTGTAATTTAGTATCCGCAGATTTCCTGAAAATGGAATGGACACCTAGACATGCTAGCAAATTCGTGCGGACTTTAAATTTTTTTGACTATTTCAAAATATAACTAAATGAAAATTGGACGAAATGTTTCAGTTTTAATAATTAAAATAAAAAACAAGTCTTCTAAAAAGTAGCTCCTAAACGAATGAACCGATTTTAATTTAGTTTTTTTTTTTTTGTTTGAAAGGTGGCTTGATCGAGAGTGTTTTGTTCTTACCTGTAATCGCAGAAAATCGGTTCAGCCGTTTGAAAGTTATCAGCTCTTTTCTTATACAGGTGTCGGGGGTTTTAAATTTTGAGTTATATCAAGTACCTAGTCAAAACTTTTCACCGTCTTTGCGACTATTACGCCTGCAGTGCTATATGGATCATCAGCCAGTCGTTAGGGCACGTATCGCGACTAATGAGTCCCGCTTGTCTTTAACTCCCTGGCGACATCCCATTCCCAAGCTTCAACCTGTATCGCAAAACTTCAGTCTGCATATTTGTATGTTCATTATGATTTATGACTAGAACTATAACTTACTATAACTAACTATCAAAACATTAGTTCACAAAGTAGTGTCAATGGTCGGTAATAGAGTTTGATTTTAAACCCTTTGGCCCTGCTCTATATTTGCCAAATTATGGTAAAACTAGGTGATACCCGTAACTTTATCCCCGGGGATTCACGTTTTTTTTTAAACGGAATGACCGTCTCCAGGAAGAAAGCTCTGTGCCATTTTTTTTATTTATAGACTAGCGCTTGGCTGCAATCGGGCATGCTGGGAAGTGATGATGCAGCCCAAGACATTTTTAATGGAAGTCCCTACCTATTTAAAGATTACTGAAAATTTCACCAAAAATTTCACTGGAGAGAAGCCGGGGCTGACCAGCTAGTGGTTATATACGAACCCTGGGCGGCGCAGGTCTCGCTAGGGGCGCGGGCTCGGGCGGCGGCGAGCGCTCCACGAGGCCGCGCTCCGCAGCTCGCAGCCGCACTTCGCTCAGCTTCGACAACAGTTCCAGCTTTTGCGTCTCCAGTGATGAACGTTGTAACATTTCCTGGAAACAAAATATTTAAACGATATAAAAATTCGTACCGAATTGATGACTATTTTGTAAGTTGGTTAGAAAAAGGGATGCGAATTTTAAAAATTAAATAATATTCCTAATGTTTCTTGGGGTATTTATCGGTTCCCTAATCGGTTAGGGATCTTTAATCGCGAATTAATTCCAAGTCTAGTTTACACCGAACAAAATCGAGCGAGAGCACAGCTATGTAGCTCTTTTTTCTTTACTAGCACTTTCCAGCGTCATCGTCTGCGTGATACATCATACAATTTATAGCGACACTCAGCGATTATGTAGCTTATCTATCAGTGAAAGAATTATTGTCAGAATCAGATTATTACTATCTACACCAAAACTTACAAACCTCTTTATAGTATTAATTTATATGAATAGGTACTCAAGAAAGTTTTATTTCAACTTAATATTTTCCTCAATCCGACAACTAGGTCCCCAAGTTTTATGTAATAAACTAAAGTAGGTAAATAACTATGTTTTCTTTCAGAGTTAAATAATGAGTACGGTAATGGAAGACTGACTTAACAAAGCGCATCTGGAACAGGCGTCGGTCCCGGCAAGAAACTTTATCAATCAAACATTTTATACAGAACCTAAGTTATAACAAAAGTTATACTTGTAGACATACCTAGTGCACTCTGCTGGCTAAAGGTATCTCTATATGGGTTACCTAAAAAGGAAATAGACTCCCTTTGGTAGGTACTAATCTTAAAGTTAATTATTGTATAGTACTTATGTCTGTAATTAGTGCCAATTCAGTTTTATATAAATCTTGGAACTAAAATAAATTGTCAGTTCTAAAAGTAGTGCTATCTTATTTACAATTATCCCTTCGGAAACGCATAATACCAATTTAGTGAAGAGATTTGGATATATCGTTTATGACCGAAATTAAACCGAAAAATATACCTAAGTACTAATATTTCTAGGGGTTGGTATATACGAAGGCAAAATCGCCAGTTTAAAGGAAACCTAGAGGAAAATTCCACGTCTCTTGCCGACTTAGGAAGTAGATACGCACGGCACACGTAGAATACGAAATTAGAACCATTTGTTTTATCGCACCATTCCTGACACCAATTGCTCCTCGTCGTATGTGCGAGATACATTAAAATGTTAAAATTCCAAAACTACAACCTAACTTGTCCCTCTATATTTTAAAATCTATGGATTTTTTATCAGTTTTATCTGTATATACATATTATCATTATTATATACGTAGGATTATCTAGGATTATTACTCCTACGCTGTAATACCTAGACATAAATGAACATCTAAACAGAACAAAAATATTTCGCAAAAACTCAAGCTTTTATATCCTTTTCTGAATGTATACGCCAGACGTATCAAAGCGATAGTTCGTTTTAGTTTTTTTTCCCCTAATTTGCGTTTTCATGCACATAACTTTGTAGGTATAAACATTTGAAAATAGGTCGGAGTGAATAACTATAAAAGCTACTAAAGCTAATTTGGTAAATAACCTACTTAGCTACGTGTAAATAGCTAAATAGTCCAATAATGTTAACTCCTCTTTTTAACTGACCCTTTAATTTTTGTTAGACAGGGTCCATTCAATTTTGATATCTGTTTGACTGTAGGATAAAATTTCGTCTAGATCGGTGAAGGGGGTGAGCCGTGAAAACGTTAAAAAGTAATTCACAATATTTATATGTATTGAAAGATAGGAAAGATAATTTATATCATACTCTCTATAGGCTGTTTTATTAATCTTCCAGACAGCATGACTCACCGTTACTTTTAGTTGTAAGATCTATTCTAAACACACCGGTAGCGATAAACGTAGGTACCTATCTAATCCTTGATGGAAACCAGAGTTTAGAACGTTTTAAAACGTCATAATATGTGTCTTGATTGATAAGTTTCTTTTATTTCTAGGAAGATATGCGGGAATTCGATTCAGATAAGCGGCTAGAAAAGTAATTGTATGCTGTGTCCATGCACCTGCATGGATGTAGACATAACTACCAAGTAGTGTTGTAAAATCAAATTAAGATGCTACATACAAAGACTCATAATCCACTTCCATGAGTTCGGCGTTGGAAGATAAAGCGATATCCATGTTAGAGCACGGTGAGCTAGAAATTACGCCTCCGCCATGTTTATTCAATATCCACCGGGTGCTAGGCGTTTTGAATGCTAAGCAGCTCGGTGACTTATAAGATGAACCAAGAGTCCGCGGTTGCCAACCCTACAATTCGATTCGCGGAATAATACCATGTGAAGTGGGCGATTCGTTGATCTATTTGGTCTTATGAACCAAGGTGCAATGTTAGAGGTGTCTATGTTGATGCGTAATGGGACCATTCGTCAACCATTCGTTCCCTATGCAGTATGAAAGAATATAATACGGTCGTGATGACAGTATGATGAGTCTAGAGACACGAGAGTATGAGAGAACAAGACCTACCTATGCGCAGATATATCCTCACCCTCTAGATACTTTACAGCGGTTTTTTTTACGTTAAAGTACGAAACCTACGTCTGTGACTACTCACTATAGCAGATGATCTTGAGTGACTCAGGTTTCAGTTTTTTTAAGTAAAGAAAAATATTACATGAGAAATAAATGTTTTCAACTTTATAACGATACCAGCAGCGACGTTTAAATATTGTCTCAATGCATGTAGGTTTTCTGTATAACGTAGACCACAAGAAAGATTTTTTTCAAAATTTCCACGCGAAGATAGGGCGGGTTAGCTAGCTAAAAATAAGAGAAGTCGATGCTTGAAGGCCGGTAGATAGGTGGAGTGATTGTGGGCTCTTGTTCTAAATCCACTTACACCGTATAGTCCTAGAAAATTATACTGTCCTTTGTTTTGGGTTCTTTGATTTGGAGTGAGCGGGTAATAAAATATCCATGTTGGAATATGGTGAGCTACAAATTACGCTTCAGTCATATTTATTCAACGAGCATTCCACCGGGTGCTAACCCTTGAATGCTAAGGAGTTTAACGTCTTATGAAACTGTTTACAGCTTTTCGCCTTCTGTTGCAGAGATGAAATTGGAAATATGTTCTGCAAAATCAAAAGCTTGAATCACACTGCCGTCCTTCATTATTGTTGTGTAATATTTCTGTTACTCTATAGGTCTTATTCAGACAATCTTTATTTGATTATCGTCAAGCGTAAGTCTATTTCACAATAAGAAAAATAAAAAAAACTTCAAGACTGGAAAATTGCAGTTTGGATCCAGTTCTATTGCAGTTGGCATAACTGCATAGCAACTGCCGACTGATTGTACAATCCACGAGCAGTTAGCATGCAGTTCAAGCGCATGAAGACGTGTGAACTGCAATTTTGCAGTCGGCTTGCAATCCAAATGCAGCCTGTCTAGAGTCTAGATCCTAAGAAATATTTCATGTTATCTATAACTATTTCCCTTTCTTTTACAACTAAGAACGAGTGCAGATAGGGTGAAATCAAATAAAGTTTTGTTTATTACGGTTCACAACAAATACGCAATCCAGGAAGCAAATATCTCATCACATTTCCACGATTCCCTTCTTTTATTCTCATAACATTCGATATTATAATTTATCCTTTCTTCATTCTTTTCAAATGGTTATTTCGACGATACCTGCCGAATATTTCGTACATTTTAAAAGGTCGAGAGAAAAGGAAGGATATCTACATTTTCAGATGAATGTAGATTCATGTGCAAATGCCGTCTATTTTTGCTTTTTAACTAGTGTAATTCATTAGTAAAATAGGTAAAATAAATATCTTCAAATAAATTTTTATGTTCTAATCATTTCTCACGTTCACTAAAATAACAGAATTAGGCGCTGACGTTCTTTGGGGGTCGCAGAAAAACCTTTTTCAGGTCATTCCATGATGTAATTATAATGATATGAATATACTGCCGATAAATAAAATTATCACACTAATATTATAAAGGCGAAAGTTTGTATGTATGTGTGTGTGTGTGTGTGTGTGTGTGTGTGTGCGTGCGTGCGGGCGTGCGTGCGTGCGTGCGTGCGTGCGTGCGTGCGTGCGTGCGTGCGTGCGTGCGTGCGTGCGTGCGTGCGTGCGTGCGTGCGTGCGTGCGTGCGTGCGTGCGTGCGTGCGTGCGTGCGTGCGTGCGTGCGTGCGTGCGTGCGTGCGTGCGTGCGTGCGTGCGTGCGTGCGTGCGTGCGTGCGTGCGTGCGTGCGTGCGTGCGTGCGTGCGTGCGTGTGTGTGTGTGTGTGTGTGTGTGTGTGTGTGTGTGTTTGTTACTCCTTCACGCAAAAACTACTGAACGGATTTGGCTGAAATTTAGAATGGAGATAGATAATATCCTGGATTAGCACATAGGCTACTTTTTATCCCGGAAAATCAAGAGTTCGAAAAACTTAAATCCACGCGGACGAAGTCGCGGGCATCGGCTAGTAATGGATACAGCACCAGAGGAACACCAAAGGGTTGCCTGCTATTTAAACGATTTATTTATCTACCTCGTTATTGTAAAAATATATGTGATTTTTGTGGCCCATGTTGCTAGTGTAAGAAAATAGAGCTCTTGGGACAGAGCCGACTTGTTCAATAACAAACTTTTGAAGTTGTTCTCACGGTGGTCAGGTCATAATTTCTATGTTTCTTGCTACCACCTTTTTCATTTTGGGCATTTGATCTGTGTGATTATGATTGGTTTTATTTAGCCTTCCAGAAAAAATGTATCGCCAAGCGATTTTTCGGTACGATATGGCGCAGAAACCTATTAAAAGGTTTAATAAACTACCATAATCCTTTCAGTTTGTGCACTTTCATCTTAGACTACAACTCCTATTATCAGGTGTGATTGCAGTCAAGGGCTTACTTGCATCGATTTTAAAAAAAATTACCTTCTGTAATCTTTGGTCCGTATCGTCAAGCCGTTGCCTGGTGTCGTGCAGTGATCGCTCCAGGTCGGCCATCTTTTCTGTCTGCGCGGCGATCTGCTCGGATAGAACCTGCACTTGTAGCTGCAAGCTCTCCTTGTCAGCTTCGAGCCTTCGTACTCGGTCCTCTGCATCGTTCTGTAATATGACATTCTCTGTTAGTTATGGGTACAAGTTTCTTTTAAGGGTTCAAGGTATCGTTCAAGAGGAAATATTCAAGAGGATCTTGACCGATTGATCATGTCGGCATTAAAGTAGCAGATCCGCAAAATTAACGTAAGTCAACCAAACATTCTTAAGAGATGGGGAAACTACTTGTTTTATAGGTCCGTGATAAAGTTACAAAAGTGAAAAAAATATATTTCATAGGAACGATAGCGTAAGTTTTAAAATGTCGTTCATAAAATGCAAACGCCAGCGCAAACTGTTTAGAAAGTTTTATATTATCGTGGTTAAACTTCTAACATAAAAAGAAGCAACAAAGTTATGACCAGTTATTGGACAATAATAATAATTGTTATCGAAACACGTTAGCATACATCAGACTAAGGCGCACAACAACGACCAAATCCATTATTTTATTTAATAATCGAAATACACTTTAAACACTCGTATGTACCTTGTATGTACGTGGCGGTACCGGTAACGAGGGGTGCGAGGGCCATGGACGCTCGTGCATACAGCACGGCGGCGGAGCGGGTGGGCCGTGGCACCAGCACATCGGCGGAGGCCACCATCCGCCTTCAGGCCAACGGAAATGTTCATAAGAATTCCATCGCCGCTGTAGATCTGGAGGCGTTTCCTCATTTCTTGACGAGTGTCGCGAACGCGGTGACGCGCGGACGCTTGATGGATGTTGAGGCGGTTTCGTTGACAGTGACGACCTTGTTTTTCTGTCACGGTCACTGCGAGCACTCGCCGGACGCCGTCTTCGATCTAAGCTAGCGTTCGATGAAAACTCCTCGACCCGAGCCAAAAAATTAGGATCACTTGGATCGTCCATCACTTCTCCGCTCGGCATCCACTTGAAATCATTGTCACAACGTGCTGAATTATCTAGTTGTCTGCTAGGAGTCAGCGTCTGATAATCGGCAACGTGGCCAGTATCGTATTCATGTTCTTCGGACTCTTCGTCGGAAGTGGAAGTGTCACAGTCGGATGAATCAGCTCGCGTAGGTATGCCGGCGCGATCCGTCCAATTCGAACATTTCAAAGTCGCTTCCTCGGGACTATCCGACTCACCGCCTGTCACGATATTAAATTGTAAAGAATCAAATGTAAGTAACACGGAGCCTCGTAATCGACAATGTTTCTCAACCTACCCATTGGCGAATAAGTATAGGAGCGCGGGGTGGCCGGCTCGAGGCCCGCCACCGCGCGCTCCTCCTCCTCGTCGAGGGGTTCCGTGAGAAACTCTTGGTCAGACATGAGGCTCCTAACAAACGACACTGCGCGACAAACTCTTAGTACGAGTCACCAACATGTCGCTATTTTAAAGCTTGGCCACGTTCCAGTATTATACTACGTAAGCGATTCGTTCATAAACAGTGAGTTACGTACTCTCTCGCAGGGGTGGCGCCTCGCTGGAATGAACGGAAGCCGAATCGCGTTCCGATGCTTCCGAAGCGGTTGACGCGGGACGCTCGCTGGCTCCCGAAAAGCGTTTCCGTTGCGAGGAAAAGTCTTCCACTTCAGCTTCTCTCAAGGGCAGCAAGACATTTCTATTCTCCTCGGTGGCCGACCGTGAATTGAACGGCCGAGGCTTAGCATCGCCACTCGATCGACTGTGCAGCGCCGCTATGGTCGCCGCCACGAGTGAGCCCCCGCGGCCGAGCTCACGCATGTTTTCCTTCAGAATGAGCAGAGCTTATACTAAAACAGCAATAGCCCGCGCCCGGAAATAGATCTCGATACGAGCGTTTGATGCATCTCAAACACTTTTTAAACTTTGATCCTTCCTTTACTAGTCAAAACAAGCGTTACATTATCATATAAACAAGCGCATTCTTGATTAGATTTAAGTACAGGAGCGATACATTAATCACTGGTTTAGGTGAATATTACATTCCGTTATACACAAAACACAAAGGATTGCACGATATAATGCGTAAGCGCAGGAGCGTGCGGCGCGATGCACACAAGTAGCGATACTTGCGCACTCACCGGCATCCAGTTGACGCCCTCGTACAACGAACGGCGCCCGCGCCCGCTGCCATTATCTTCGTCCTCACAAGACGTTATGTATCTCACGGCATAACATACACCCCATGCGGACGCTATACTAGCTTTACTCTCGATGTTCTCAGAGGGGAATTCGGGATTGTAAGGCGGTTGCGGTGGATAATAAGGCGGGGCACTAGCTTCCTCCACGTGTTTACGTCTGCTTCGTGGCGTCAAGCAATTCATAATGTTCTTCATCGATCTGTATAATTAACGATTAGTAAATAGGTAATATTCACAAATTAAATAATAGATTCATCCATACGAATATTATGAATGTGAAAGTGTGCCCGTCTGTCTGTCTGCTACCTTTTCACGGTCCATCCACTTGATCGATTTTGACGGAACAAGTACAGAGTTATAGCTCGTATCCCGGAGACCATCCAAAGATGGGCATAGGCTACTTTTTGTCCCGGTAAATCTACGCGGACGAGGTCGCAGGCATCATCTAGTTTTCCTATAAATGGCATCGAAATAAATCTAGTTTCGTGTTTAGTATCAGCAAGTAGGTTAACGGCTGAAAGTTTGTTTATTTGCATTGCATTTTATTTGGGCGGAAAATTGGGAAATGTGGAATAGTATGATGGGCGGTATAACAAAGCCTTGTTTATTGGGGGGTGCACGCCGTGCACGTAATGGGGAACAGTCTCAAACCGGGAATGAAAAAACATCCCCTTCGTTTCGGAAATAGAATGGCAGCTGTCCCGTCAGAAAAAGCTATAAATGCAAGAATTTATTTTTAACTTAATGGGTGCGCGCACGTGTTTCATAAGTTCTTTGAAAAGTTACTTGCTTTTATTTATTTTTTCTAAGATATTTTTGTTACAGCGTTGAAACAGGAAGCAGTCTAAGATAGAATTAAGTAAGCTGAAAGCCTATAGGACTAAGAGATCTAATAGGTATGCGTATAGGGTAATTTTTCCTGGAAGTAATTTCAACTCTGCCATTGCTTGCGCGTTTACTATAGCATAATTCCTGTGTAGCATCTTTGCCTTAGCGTTACGCCGATATACATAGAGTACAATTTTCCTAATGAAACCTCATTTTACGAGTACGTCATGTGTACGTGTTGTAGGTATTAGTATTTCCCTGTTTCTAAACTCCATATTTGTTAAACGAAAGAATAGTAAAGGTAAGATAAGTATAGCTCCAACTATATAATTGTCCTGTTTTAAATAATGTAAACACAGCTGCACGAGGAAAACTTCCTATATTCAAATCATGTAGATATTTTTCATTATCCATGCACCTGTATGTAGTAATATATTTAAAACTATACAAATCAATGTTTTCTAACTTCATTTGGCATTGCGTTCGCAGTTTTCAAGAATGTTGATTAAGAAGTGAAGGTATAAATAATTCATTATACTTACGAAGTCGATAGTGTGTCGTCGCGCGCGGGTTCCCAGTCTTTACTTTCGAAGTCAATGACAACGGGTCGGCATGGAATGCTTTCACGTTATTCAATATCGTGTAATATATTATTATCTTTCATACAATTATCGGCAAAGCATAACATGTGTATGTATATTAAGAAACTAGCTTTTTGCGTGATCCTCGGGGATTAAGTTTTTAGGGTTCCGTACCCGAAGGGTGCCAACGGGACCCTATTACTAAGACTCCGTTGTCCGTCCGTCTGTCGCGTTTCTATTTTGTCAGCGGGCTGTAACTCGTGAACCATAATAGGTAGAGCGCTGAAATTTCCTCAGAATGTGTATTTCTATTGCCACTATAACAACAATTACTAAACATTTCAAAATTACCGCCACGAAAATTTAAAAAAAAAAGTATTATTTCTTGTACGATGGTACGGAGCACTTGACCGGTTTTTTAAGTGTTCACTTACACTTGAAGACGAAAAAAATCTTTTTTGCGCAATATGAATCCACGCGATGCCGCTCATAATATATTTGTCAATTTAATTAATTTCTAAACAAGTGTAAATTAAAAATTTATTGCACCCCCGACAAGTGAAGGTTACAGTAACTAGAACAGAGTTGATAACTTTCAAACGGTTGAACTGATTTTCTTGGATTATAGCTAAGAACACTCTCGATCAAGCCACCTTTCAAACCAAAAAAAAAAAAACTAAATTAAAATCGGTTCATTAGCTTAGGAGCTACGATGTCACAGACAGATACACACGTCAAACTTATAACACCCCTCTTTTTGGGTCGGGGATTAATAATCTTCAGATCCACAATTCTCACTGTTGTCCTATACGGCCATAGATAAGTATTTGTAGAAGAAAGTGTAAAGTTACGGATTAGTAAGCTCTTCCGTGGTAACTAAAACTGTGTGTCTAGTGAGTAAATTATATTATTATGAGTAGGTAATTGTGAGTAAATTTATTAGAGTAATTAAAATTCCTCAATCATCGGAGTTATAATTGAGATGTCACGTAAATGCTATGACCATAAATGGCACCCAAATTGCAGCTTATTATCAATACTTTACTTTCGCTCGCACGCACGGTCGCACATTTAGTTTATACTCTTCTAGTATGTCCTTTAGTTTTTCATCATTAGGTATAGTCCGCGCCAAAGTCAAAAAGTCATCCCTGAACTTAACCTAAAGACGCGTCGCAATAGCATTTTTTGGGCGTCAATGGAGCGTAACGTACGGGGAAGAGCACACAAATCAGCGCGCCGCGCCGCACCTCGCGTTCGCCATCTGCATTAGTGTGAGTGATACATCTTCACACAGTACTCGAGCGCGTGGAACAATACCTGCGCGAGCTCGCACTCGCATCGTAGTTCAGACTTCAGACGCGACTATTAAATTGCCGGTAACTATACATCTAGATTCTAGACGATAGGTTTCGTTATCAGTTTTGCCACAGTCTGCTGTGACTAACTACCTACTTCTGTACCGCCTAGTGGGATGAATGATGTTTGCATGGCAAATATCTGCATAGTTCTCTGTTTAACAGAATCAAATTGTTGGAAAACCTATCAACTATCATCTAATAGATATCTATGAGGTTTCATGATCTTTGGTATGATACTCATTCGGATAGCAAGCACTGTTCATTCAGTGGGTACAGTAGGTATAGTACGCAGTCTCTCACGGTATACATATGCATATATACGTTGCATATCGTTCTCGATACCAACAACTGTACGTTCAATCAATGAATTAGTAGTAAATAATACCGCAACAATGACAACAATGAGATAATTTGTCTGATCTCTATATAAATGTATCTAACGGTCACATAGATCGATGAAACAAGGCTATTACATAACTTCACTATTCTTGTCAGCTACAGCCGAGAATGAAATTTGAAATAATGGATAACGGATAACAATAATTACTTCAATAGTTCAAGGCTCGTTATAAAGGACCGATAGCGCGGACTTAATGAAAACGGCAAGTCCTCTGGGATTTGAGGAAATTCGGTATTTCTCATGTAAACGAACAAGCCTCTGTCAGGGTATAAATTGAGTTCAAAGCTCGGAGGCTCTCAAATTGAAATTTACTTTGTTAGTATAAATTGAACAAGCTCATTGATCATTGCGGGGCTTAGGAGAACATTAATTATTATGGCAGCTGGCAGCCGGTGGTAATTTGTTTAAAAGAGGTCGCTTTTTATTATAAAACAAAAAGAGATAAAAGTAAACATAGAGTACCTGATTTGTATTAATTTACGTAGGCGAGATTATGTGACAAACGAGATATTTAAGTTGCAGTTTGTTTATTAAGAGATATAATTAAAGTACAGTTCTTACAAACTGTAGTAAGGTTTAGGATCGTATTTTGAAAATCAAGAATTTAAATAACGATAAACTTATAATTATACTTTTCCACAACAATTGTCCACCGGAAGGAGCATAAGGCAAAATTAACTGAAAGAAACATACACTTGGTTAAGTAAACGTAACTGTTTATAGTAATTCTAAATATAGGAGCGAACAGTTTACAAAGTTCACGCAGTTAGGCACGTCAGACGGAGGAAAAAGTGCATAACGCAATAATACAAAGTTTCTCCAGAACTTAGCAGCAACGGCAACTGACTGCCACGATAAACGAGGGCTGTTCGGCTGCACAACTTGCTAGACGCAAGTTTTATTTCTCTGTTGCAGATTTTTCTAATTTTCTCGTATACCTTCGGAAGCAAAGACCCAAGATTCTTGAGACTATTTAATTTTACCTATCACAGAATCGTGCAATACCGGAACGTAACGTTTGTGCAAATATTTTATCTGGATGAATCTTTTCCATTTGTGTATAATATAGTTTACAGAGACACAAAAGCAATTGCACAGGACCACAGATTAAATAAATAGTTGCTTTCAAAGAACAGATGGCTGGAGAAATCGACTGGAGCAAGCCCGGACCCACAAATGTTTTCTGTGAAGCCATGAAGATGGTTTAAACTCTAAACGATAGTTTTGCATACAATTCGACGAAGAAAGAAAACATTTAGGTGATATTTCTGGCGTTTCTTATCAACTGATATGTAGCATAAGGGCATGCTTGTCATTCGTTAAATAAAGGAAACTGTACAAGTGTGTAGGTACACAAAGTAACAAACTTGGTTAGGTCAGGAAAAAATAAATTAGTACATTAAGATTGAGCCTCTGAAAAACTCAAATCTTTATCAAAGAGGTAGATTTCAGAATTCGTTTTGAAAATGGTGATAATGTATGCAGGAATTCATAAAGCTACAATTTATTTCAACGCACGATTTATCTAAACGCAAACTCCTTCCATTCATGAAAAAGGAATAAGGTTGTAATTTAAACACACTACTCTTGAGTTTTGAGGCATAGGTTTGGTTAAAAATCTTTTTGTTCGCCACAAAAAAGCTTTTTAATCATCCCGGCAAAATGTAACAAAGAAGTTTAATGTAATGCTATAGGTATGTAGGTATATAAGAAAAGATGAACTGTTAGATTTTCCGCCTAGCCGACTGTTCTTTCTTTATAGATACGACAAGGTTTCCACGATTTTGCGTAGGAAAAAGGAAGCCTGATATTTTTTATAAAATATCTATTTAAATATTGTAGTGGTTTCAATTTTTTCAACCCCTCTTTATCCTGCAATCGCAATCCTTCCAACATTTTGCACGATAAATCAAAAACTATTATGCATAAAAATAAATAAAAATCTGTTTTAGAATGTACAGGTAAAGCCCTTTCATATGATACCCCACTTGGTATTATATTCAATGACTTTTAGAAAGTCATTGATTATATTACTTCGAAAATTGAAACATATTTAATTTTTTTTTAAATGATGTGACCACAAATTCGCGGTTTTCAGATTTATTCTTGTACTTGTGTTATAAGACCTACCTACCTGCCAAATTTCATGATTCTAGGTCAACGGGAAGTACCTACCCTATAGGTTTCTTGACAGACACGACGGATGGACGGACAGACAGACAGACAACAAAGTGATCCTATAAGGATTCCGTTTTTCCTTTTGAGGTACGGAACCCTAAAAGAAGAATTTCTACGATAAATCCGATATGTAAATATATTGGGGGGCCCAGATATTATGGGGAGTCGAAATGCATTTTATGTTCACTGTTTGCATCTTTTATTCCGCATCTAAGGAATTAGGAAAAACAACTTAGGAACACGTATAATAAAGCCGCATTTTCATTAAGGGGACATTTGTTGCGCGACTCTGTCGCTCGACACGAAATTCACGTGTCACGCGCCATGTCGCCCGACGTCGTCCGACGTCGTTTGGGACATTTACGTGTCGCGCAACTTGTCGCTAGTCGATGGTCTGCGAGCGTCGACGCGCGCGACCTTCGTGCCCCTCGACAATCGCCGGACAGGCTTTGAGTGGTGAGAACGTGTGTCGCTTTGTGTTCCACTGCACTGAACAGCACTACTTCCTCGGGCGACATACTGATCACGACTGGGCAATGAGAACGAGTCATATGTCGCGGGACAATTGTCCCACAACTTTTACAGAGACAACTACGTGAATGTCGAGCGACAAGTATCTGCGACATGTCGCCTAGTGAAAATGCGCCTTAAACACGTAATAGTAAGTAGGGCGGCACAGAACTCAAAATACTAGGGCGGCATACGCACAATGCTGGTAACATCGTTATTATTTCTCGGCCGACACCCCTCGTGCCCAGTAGGCGGTAAATGGATGCTTAGGCGGCTATAAAAATACTCGCTAACGATAATAATACACTGTTCTAGTTAGTGATTGCCTGTTGAAATAGGAAGAGCAACAGTGTTTACACAATATACGGATTACGATCTACGTTATTTCTGATATTTGGAACAGAGTTACAAAAGATGTATGCAGCGAATGCTGGATTCCATTCGTTGAGTTGAAATGGATTCACATTAAAAGCTGTTTTATATATGCCCCATTCAAACTTACAATATTATTAAAAATTATTATTTAACCGGAAATAAAGCAATTTTAGGATAAAAAATATGGCTGGCTCTATCGGCCGAGACTTATATAGTACTTTTCTTACATTAGCGAGGAAACAATAAACAGTTGAATTCAAGAAAAAATGAAAAACAATCTTTGCTTTACAATAATACATATCTATGACAATAATAAATCTCACGTGTACCTCTAAAACATCTAGTTTATGTTAGTATGCATTTAAGAACCTCGTTCGTTACCCGTATGAAACTGTCCAGCAAATTTCAGTGATTGTCTTGTTGAAAATCCCTATTTACTTCAACGCTATCTACAAAGGCGCGAAGGAGGAACTTGGTATGGTTTCTTATGTAAAAACTTTGTAATGTAAATTATTTTAGTGCTGGAAACTGAATCCAATACCAAATACCAAAGTTTACCTCTAACGCAGACTCCACGACGTAGAGTAACAAAATACACCTAACGTTGTACCACCTTCTGCAAGGAAGCACATGTTATCCTGGTCAGCAAACAAGATCTTTTCATCACGTACCAGATATGTATACCAGTACCATGTCGCAGATAGATCGATACGAATGTGTCATCCGGCGCCCTATAGCAAGTTTTTCGAAATTAAAAGTTTACTTTTACCGACCATGTTTAATTTTACTCGTCATAAAAATCGTACAGTACTTACCTATACCTATATTTTTCCCCTTTATTTACTCTTAAATTAAATTGTTCAAATATTTTATTCTTACGCTACATTGCGTTGAATAACATTACAAGTATTTACTCCCTAATATAAGTAATCGTTAAAGCCCTTTTGTAAAATAAGAACAACAGTTACAGATCGATATTGAATTATACTGTAAATAGTATTTTATTATTTGCCAAGGATAGAAAGCGAACAAAATTCTCTTGAGATACGCGTGCTTCAAATGCTCTTAAATTGAAATGAAATCCATTAAATAAATTCGGTCGAAACGTTAACAGGGCTCTCTCCGTCACTCGTTTCCACTCGTTTCATACAATCGTAGTTCCAATTTCATTTGAATGTTAAGGCTATCGTTGTCAACGATCCCCCGTCGATTTCCTACGTATGATATTATTGTTCTTATCTCTATCTGCCCTGGTTCGTGCATTCTCGGTTCCTAGATCGGTACATTTGTGATAACCAATTCAAATTGCTGTGATTGGCTGAATTTACCATGTTCTTGCTGCGACAGTGAGTTTGAGCCACTAGCGGAACAATGTTAGCCGGTCAGAAGTGATTGCAATTAGTCAACCTGTTTGACGTCCGTGTTCTGTTTTCGATTACAAAAAAGAAAAAATTGTTGTTGCAATCATCAATTTTAGCAAATAGTGAAAGAGAGTCGGCCAATCAGAGGTCACAACTACCGTCACACTTTCTGTCACACTATGGCAGTAGGCATACTGAGTAATGAAAACAATTTTTCATTCTGTCTAGGAAGTAGTAGGGTTGCCACCTGCCTCTTTTTGATTTACAGGCTACCACCATCAAAAATACGGGGTTTATATTTGAAGATATTTGAAAATTTGAAGTATTTGAAGAAATAGGCGGTGGTTCTCTCTGAAATGCATGGAAAGCCTATTTAGATATTTCAGTTTATTTGTAATTTGTTTGTTTTGTATTTTTTCTCTGTATGTTGCCGTGTCTTGATTGGTGAACTGTGTTTGCAATGTGGTTTTAAATAAAAGATTTATTTATTTAAATAGCTGTTAAAAATTCTTAGTTTTGTAAAGCAAAATGTTATACATTTCATGCATACAATCTTTTCAATTTAACTTAAAATTACATTTAATTTGTAATTCCACCTTCACAGTATCAATACTATGGCCGTAGCCAGGAATCGATTGCGGGAGAGGTTTTATCAGGGCCGGAAATGAATCCTGTCATGAGGAAAAAAACATTCGCTCAACTTTATGGGCTAATTACCTGGTTAGTGGAATTTCACCTTTCAATTTGACAGTGAGATAAAATACAACAATAAAAAAGCGCGAGCGCAGTGAGCGTAAGTGTTTTTGGTTCAATACAGAAAAAATTAAAGTGAAAGGGAAACGAGTTTAGCCATAGCAAGATTTTATTTTTAAAGCTTCCTATCCATACTAATATTACGAATACGACAGTATATCTATTTGCCTATCTATTTGTTACCCTTTCACGGCCCATCTTATCATTTATCAGAGGTAACTTGCATCCCAGACATTTTTTTTTTGGCGGCTTTTTAGCCCGGAAAATCCCCCACGGAATTTTTAAAAATCTAAATTCATGCAAACGAAATTGCGGGGTTTACACCAAGTAATAGAAATTCAAAGCGCGAGTGAAGTGAGCGCGAAATGTTTGATATATTTCCAAAAAAAAATTGGTAAGCAAATGCAAGAAATATAGTGTAAGTATTATTTTAGGCTTAGGTTTTTGACGGCTTCCCAGGCGCAGTCGCCATTTCTAAATTTCTGGTCTGGTGGGAGGCTTCGGTCATGGCTAGTTATATGGTTAGTATGGCCCTAACGGGCAAGAAATTAGACTGCATCACTTACCTTGTATAAAAAAAGACTTATATCCTCAAACCAAGTCCCGCCGCCTTGGCTACGACCATGATCAATATCGAGTGGGTTTCGGCTACGCATTGCCGCAAAAGGAAAATATTCTTTCTACTGGAAATAACGTCAGTGTTTGATTTCGACAGCCAGCTCCTGCTGAATTTGTAAAAAACTGGCCAAGTGCGAGTCAGACCCACGCACCGAGGGTTCCGTATTCGGGTATTTTTTCCGACATTTTACTCAAGAAATCAAAAACTGTTATGCATTAAAAAAATATGTATAAAAATAAATAAAAATCTGTTTTAGAATGAACAGGTAAAGCCCTTTCTTATGATAACCCACTTGATATATGTAGTTATCTTACTTTGAAAATTGAAAATACTAATATTTGTTCATGAACACATGACAGACGGATAGAAGGACAGATGGACAGACGGACAGACGGAAAGACTGACAGACTGACAGACAACGAAGTGATTCTATAAGAGTTCTTTTTTGCTTTTGAGTTACGGAACCCTAAAAATATTTAATTTTATTTGCCCCGTATTTTATTTTCATAATTACAGGTTTCTGTATCCTGAAATACGGGGTAACCAGTAAAATACGGGGCCTCTGGCAACCCTATTCGGAAAACACTGTCACATTCAAGTAAATGTCAAATATTTTGTTTTCAATTACAGAAAGCTGCATCAATCATTATTATAATATTTTCTTTGTTGTGATTGGCTGAATTTTTGAGTTTCAGCCAATAAACAGACTGTTTGCCAATTAAACGTCATAACAATATAAATGCCAGAAAGTTTAACCAAATAAAACAAACTTAATGAGAACCTAGTGAGAATGCAAACGGCACACAATTTATAATACATATTATGTTAGTCGTATATAATAGATATTATAGTAGTCGTTCACTTTGGTAATAGTCAGATTGTCATCAGTAAAATTGATATTGGTCGATGTATCGTAAATTATTGTTTCGGTGACAAATATTTTTATTATCTATTTATCTTTGAACAGAATGGAATAGAATGAAATGGAATGGAATACAATGATAAATTTTTATTCCTGTAAACTTTTAGATAAACTTCAAAGTGTTTTTGGATGGTCAGAAAAATTTACCACTGGTTCGGAATGCCGTTCCTACGTTTTCTAGGGTTTCGTACCTCAAAATGAAAAACGGAACTCTTATAGGATCACTTTGTTGTCTATCTGTCTGTCTGTCGTGTGTGTCAAGAAAACCTCTAGGGTACTTCCCGTTGACTCAAAACCATGAAATTTGGCAGGTAACCTAGTTAGGTTACCTGCCAAATTTCATGGTTTTTAGGTAATTTTAGGTAGTTTTTTAATCGATAAAGAAAGTTTGCGACATTGTTCAATAAAAAATTTGGATTCCAACTCCTCAATCCTGATGTTGCAGGGGACCTGACTACTAAAGCTAATGGGATTTAAAAAGTGTCGATTATTAATTGATATTGAAGGTATCTATACCAAGTAAACGTTCCATAGAAGCTTTGCATCTAACGTTATACCGAGAAACACGGGGTTCTCCTTTATTTTCAACATATGATTATTTATCAATGAATTTATGTCATTTAAGGTCCTGGTATTGGGCAGTGTGAATTCAACACACTTAGATTTCTTTGCATTTGGAATTGATTTGGAAGTAAATTGTTAGCAATAAATCAGAGAGTGACCTGTGATATGGCATTACATATAGTATACATTGTCAAAAATTATAATATTAAAGCTGTGCGTATTGCGTGAGGAATAGGTTGCAAGAGAGTTGCAACTTGCAGGGTTTGATGCATGCGCTATTGCCAGCAAACATGAGACATATTTTTATCTACAGGCAACTTCTGAGTAGGTAACGCATACGTCTAACGCAAGTTGAAATGTACCAGTGTATTTAGTTAGACCTATCGACAAGTTTGGAGTCGGGTGCAGTCTAAATGTGGCCCGTGTGTTAAGACTGTCAGTTTCTGTCAGTTTCACGTGTCGTCCCCCGCACTTCACCACCCCGCTTGCACAAATCGAGACAGCACGAAATTTTCAAGATTTCTGGGTGTAATTTCTGGTTTTCGTAGTTCCCACATAATTATAACAATATAAAATATATAACGATAATTTTTTTACTACATAATATTCATTAAATTTTCTAGGTCTGTGGTTTTTCCAAATTTCATTAAATTGCTTCGTTGTCTAGAAAAACGAGCACAAAGTTGGGCCTTTTTTTAACGAAAAATACAAATCTTTGAGCCCCTGTAATTTTAAAACTACATATTTTTAGAAAAATCTAAAACACCACAGACACAGATATTAGTTTCTAGACTATGTCTGCAAAATTTCATGGACTTTGGTTGTTTAATATTCAAATGAAATGGGAACTACGATTGTATGGAATAAGTGACGGAGAGAGCCCTGTTAAGCAACCAAAGTCCATGAAATTTTGCAGACATATTCTAGAAACTAATATCTGTGTCTGTGGTGTTTTAGATTTTTCTAAATATATGTAGTTTTAAAATTACAGGGGCTCAAAGATTTGTATGAAAATTTTTAGACCGCGTAACTTTGAAACCGAATATTTTAACAGAAATCTGGAAAACCACAGACATAGATATTAGTTTCTAGAATATATGTGCAAAATTTCATGGACTTTGGTTGCTTAATATTCAAATGAAATTGGAACTACGATTGTATGAAACGAGTGGAAACGAGTGACGGAGAGAGCCCTCTTAATCCTTACTCCATTATTTTAGTGACCATATATTGCAATTTATTTTAAAAGGCTTTGCATGAAATTGAAGAATATGATTAAATATTATGATTTTATGATATGATTGAATAATATAATTAAAGTAAACAGCACTAAAGATCGTAACATACTACGAAAGTACCTATATAATAATCCGGCTTTACTCACGTGTTTAGTCGACGTAAGCCCGACTATCTACATATGGAAATCTCTCACGATAGTTTAAACACTAAAATACTACGTAAGGTTTAAAAGTAAGTAAATGAAGAGAAACGATCCAACATTTAATTAAGGAAACATTTATTAATGGAGATTAAGTAAGAAAACCAAAACACTACGAAAAGTAAAAGCAATAAACAGAAAAATAAAAAGAAAAACTAATCAGAAAATAAACGGCTTACCTTTCAGTTGGCGAAGTATAAAATATGAGAGCAAATAGTTAGTTTCTTTACAAAGTGTACCCAGTTAAGTGCTTCGGAAGAAAACTTGGAGTCCAAACAAGAACCCAACACAATACAAAGTTTAGCGTGAACTTGACAGCGAGAGACTGCCATGATTAGCGAGGGTTGCAGGATTTGCTAAACGCAGCAGGTTTATTTTTCCATTAACTACACTTTGACGGAGAGTAAGTCTGGCCAACTACTGAAAATACTGCAGTTGAAGTTTCAACATTAAACTGATAGAACACACTATTGAGTCACTTATCTAATAAAAACTAAAGACGATGAACCCTGTGGAATCTTGATGCCAACTGCTAAAATTGTCACGAAAACGATAACGGCTACGTGAAACAGTTTTATCTTTTACCCAAATAGAATGAGAAAAGTTTAAAATTACCTAAAGGCAACATTGTAAATTACTTTATGTAAATTTATATTCCCGTCTCGTAGAGCGTACAATTATTTAAAACTACATTTTTAAGGTAGACCAGGTCTGAAAATAATACTCCTTCCTCTTCGTCCTTTTTGTAAGAAAGGAGGCCATAAAATTAACACAAATACACTCGGCTGGTGCTGTTTGCGGTTTATATTTCAAACAAAGGCGCTTTTTAATCATTCCAACGAAAATTTCACAACAATGAAACATTATAATCTCGTACAGGAAAACAGGTAAATATGATTCGGTTATGTAATATTCACATGCCCTGTTCACACTTCACATCTAGATACGCTAAAACGGTGTTTATAACGCTAGGTGTTTCTTATATTAATCGGATCTGATATACTTATTGTACATCCGATCTATTATTATATAACTTACTACATAACGTTTTTTTAGTTTTACTACAAATTACTTTCAGACATTGTTACTTTTACTGGCGTGGTGTTTTATCGTAGTTTATCCTCACTCTGGAATGTTAATAACACAGCAAAACTTTGTCCGAAGAAGGGACAAATCTGCGGGAAAATTCCCACTTCGCTGGATTTTTGCACATAATATGAGGCTCGACGCTGACGCAACAGAATGCTTTGAATTTTAAAATAATCTTTGTACGAGAGGATCCGCTGAGGCAGACTGAAAACAATACGACATAAGCCCGTCTGTATGTGTGTGTCGAATATTGCAACATTTTAATGGAGTATGATCAATTTATCCGAAGTGGAACCCCTATGTATCTTGTAGCAAGGTGTTACAGAAATTCGGTAAAATTTCAGCTAACAGTTCTCTAATAGCCTTTCAGATAGTTAAGACACTACCTTATAAAAAATACCAATTCAAGGAAAGTAAATATCAATTTATTTTAGCATTCCAGCAATTGGTTTTCGGCTGTACTATGGCAACATAGTTTATTGCCTATGAATGGGGATTTCTTCAGTCTTTCAATACAACGCAATGGACTCCAGCAAACACTATAAAAATAAGATTGTTTTGATACAATCTCTCATGAACTTGTTCTATTTAAATACATATATATAAATACTATACCTATCTATATCTTAGTAACAATATATGGATTAAAAATTTAATTAAAATTGCGTCATTGATATTACTGATAACCAACAGAACAATTTTCAGTTAAATGGAGCTTATTTACAATCGTAGCTTTAAAATAAAAGCGTCATTAATTTTTTCCGACCGCATACATAGCAAAAACTGTTTGTTAAATCATTGCTACAAAAATAACTTTGGATGCAACATTTTTCTCTTCTGTTTTCAGTTTTGAATTTATTGGTCATAACAAGTGTAAATTAAAAATTTATAACACCCCCGACGATCCAAAGTATCTGAGTTTTCCAAAACATCATTTTCAAATAAATAATTATGTATTTAGGCAACGTCCATCTTGACAGCTTGACATTTGTCTATTGACATAATATTATGAACCTAACGGTTATCTAACCTTCTTTTCTACAAGAAAACTAGAAAAGAGCTGATAACTCTTAAATGGCTGAACCAATTTTTTTAGATTATAGCTAAGAACACTCTCGATCAAGCCACCTTTCAAACAAAAAAAAACTAAATTAAAATCGGTTCATTCGTTTAGGCGCTACGATGCCACAGACAGATACACAGATACACAGATACACAGACACACAGATACACAGATACACACGTCAAACTTATAACACCCCTCTTTTTGGGTCGGGGGTTAAAAATAATTAACTGTAAAGTGTAAGCCTTACCATTTTATGACATTGTCATCAAAGTTACATTATGTGTTCCAATCGGTTGGGGGAACTGTTCTAAAATTCAGTTGCAAGATTTGACCATACACGAGTAATAACTCGGCAAGTTAAAAGCGTGTGAAAAAAAATTGTCCATACAATAATTGTCAAATAGAAAAATCGGTCAAGTGCGAGTCGGACTTGCACAGGAAGGGTTCCGTACCATCGTACAAGAAATAACTGAGAATAATAATAACAATTTCGAAATTTCTTGTGTTTGTTGTCATAGCGGCAATAGAAATACATATTCTATGAAAATTTCAGGTACCTACCTACCTACCTACCTCTACCTATTAAAGTTCACGAGATGCAGCCTACTGACAGACAAACAGACGGACGAACGAACGGACAGCGGAGTCTTAGTATTAGGGTCCCGTTGGTACCCTTCGGGTACAGAACCCTGCAAACACGGAATGGTTCAAAACACTGTAAATTATTAATTTTTCGTTTGCATGCAAGGAATATCAAAAAGAATTTCATTAAAATGAAAACTACTCTGTATTTTCATTTTAATCGTAAAATTATTTAAGATTAATAATAATTGCTTGTTCTCAGGGATGCTTCAATGAATGCAAGTAGTTTCCATCGAAGCACTCTCTCATTCCTTGTCAATATATAATACGTAAGTCCTTTTCTACCGAACAGCAGCGGGCTGATTCGCTAAAGTCAGTGATCATCACTGAATGAAAGCCATCAAGCTCTTTTGACATTTATTTTTAACCCCCGACCCAAAAAGAGGGGTGTTATAAGTTTGACGTGTGTATCTGTGTGTCTGTGTATCTGTGTATCTGTCTGTGGCACCGTAGCGCCTAAACTAATGAACCGATTTTAATTTAGTTTTTTTTGTTTGAAAGGTGGCTTGATCGAGAGTGTTCTTAGCTATAATCCTAGAAAATCGGTTCAGCCGTTTGAAAGATATCAGCTCTTTTCTAGTTACTGTAACCTTCACTTGTCGGGGGTGTTATAAATTTTTAATTTACACTTGTTAATCCATCGAAAAGCTACGAAATCTATTAAATGCTTCCGAATTTATAAGCGTTATTAATAATTTAGATTATATTTACAAGTATAAATTAAAAATTAATAACACCCCCGACAAGTGAAGATTACAATAGGTAACTAGAAAAGAGCTGATAACTTTCAAACGGCTGAACTGTTTTTCTTGGATTATAGCTAAGAGCACTCTCGATCAAGCCACCTTTCAAACAAAAAAACTAAATTAAAATCGGCTCATTAGTTTAGGAGCTACGATGTCACAGACAGATACACAGATACACACGTCAAACTTTTAACACCCCTCTTTTTGGGTCGCGGGTTAAAAAATGAAAATTCATTTATCGGAAGTTATCCTCGCAGCTATAAAATAATGCTTCAATTTGGTCACTGAATTCTTGAATTCGAAACATTTTCTGCAACGAAATCTACGGACAGAACTCGAGAGTTATTATTAAATTGCTCCATCTAAGTTACGGTCGAAATATTAAATTCTGGCGATTCTATAAAATGTAGTACAAAAATGCAGAATGTCCACTTGAAATCATTTCGAAATAATCGTCAAACTTTTATCTATACTAATAAATAAAATTGGAGTGTCTGTCTGTAATTTCGAAATAACTACCTCATATTAAGCTCATATGGTTATTTAAACGATACCAACACTGAATCACACGTTTTTAAAATTTTTGTCTGTCTGTCTGTCTGTCTGTCTGTCTGTTTGAAAAGGCTAATCTTTGGAACGGCTGAACCGATTTTTACGGGATTTTCACAGACAAGTAGAGGATTGACCAGGGTGTAACATAGGCTACTTTTTTAACCGACTTTCAAAAAGGGAGTTGTGTTTTTCCACCTATGTACACCTTAAAATTTCCGATATTTTTGAACCGATTTGCGTCATTTCTTTTTTAATCGATAGAGGAACTTTGCGACATTGTTTCATAAAGAATTTGGAGTCCAACTCCTCAATCCTGATGCTGCAGGGGATCTGACCAATCCACGCGGGCGAAGCTGCGGGCATGAGCTAGTTATACATAATATTGTACTTATAAATTATATTATTTATATTGTATAGATATAGGTAATATGACTTCAGCATGAAATAGAATTTTGGCTACCCCGATTACAAAAATATTCATTTTTGCTATAAAACGACAAAGAAATATGAAATCAATACCATTGGGTCAGCAAACATTGATATCAAGATGGATAATAGAATTCTATACTAAATGCAGTTTACTGAATCCAGCATAAAGTATATTGGTTATTTATAAAAATTATTTATTTATTTGTTAGAGATAAAATTTCCAGTGAACAAAATATTACCAGTACCAAAAGTGCTGTAGGGCACTCTAAATATCATCACGTCTAGTGATAAGCAAAAGTTGTAGTGGTGAGTTGAATGAAGTACAGTATCTAGTACCTGAAAACCTCTTTGATCAAAATGTTTTACAGCATATAATACATATTGAATTCGAAGAGTGACTTATATGAAACCACGCTATGTTTAAGTAACTAAGTATATGTATTACCACTGTACAATACATAATATTATCGACACCTTTCTCTTTTGTTCCTATCTACCATGGCTAGAATACGCTAGTTCGGTTATTTACACCGAACCAGCCTTATAATAGTACAAAAAAATTTAAAGAATCAATTCTCAAAGAATTTTTTGTACTTATATCCAAATTGATAAATAATACGTAATAGGTAGGTAGGTAGGTAGGTTAGGTACGTATAAAACCATAGGTGCTTTTAAAAAAACAGGTCAATTACGAGTCTGACTCGCACACGAAAGGTTCCATCGTATACCTAAGATATACCTAACATTTTTATATATAGAACACTGCAAGATAATGACGGACAGCGCCATCTATATGTGATTTGGTAAACTAATTTTTTTTCGTGGACAATTTGTAATAATAAGTTTAATTTAGTTTTGTGATATAACCACAAAATTCACCGTTTTCGGATCTTTTCCTTTACTTGTGCTATAAGACCTACCTACCTGCCAAATTTCACGATTCTAGTTCAACGGGAAGTACGGAAAACTATAGGTTTTTTTGATAGACGCGACAGACAGACGACAGACAACAAAATGATCCTTTAAGGGTTCCTTTTTTTCCTTTTGAGGCATGGAACTCTAAAAAAACTTTAATGATAGTAATTTATAACTCCAATAGTGTCAACATGTTGCACAAACACAAAGTTCTCAATAGCATTCATATAAGTTTTCGATATGATACCCCACCCGGGGTAATAATGAGGGGCTCGAGGCTGACTCTACTGAACGCCCTGAATTTAAAATTACTCTTTGCGCGAGCGAATTTGCTGAAGCAGACAGTAAACAACACGACACAGCGAGCACGTCGAATATTATGCTACATTTTAATGAAAAATATTTTATTTTGATGTAAAATGGCAAACACCGTGTTTATATAACATACTACGAGTTTTTTCTCTCCTAATAAACTTGCTCCACAGTTCACACCATCTCTTCTGTAGAACACGCTACGGAGTTTTGGAGTACTACAATACCTACGCTACGGAGTATAGTTACAGCTACAGTATTGACAAAAACTACAAACTCTATGCTAAAACTTCTTTGTAAAAACATTAAGAAACTGGCTATTGAACTGGATATTGCAAATTAGTATGTTGTAATTATGCAATCAGAACAAAACAAAAAGAAAATTAACTACGTTGAAATTAATAACTGAAGATTTGGAGTTGAATGCCCGAAATAATCCGCATCCTGCAATCATGCAAAACTTCGGAGTGAGAGGAGTTGAAGTCTAAGCCCACCTGCCAAAAAAACTTTATGGATTTGATTAGATGATGCCGCAAACGAAACATACAGTGCAGGGGGAAAAATGGAATCATCGAGTCGGATTTGGAGTAAGCCATAACAATTTACAATCATATCCGCACCAATATATTGCCGACCAATATTGGCATTGCTTGCCAATACCGCTTACATCGCACACTGCTATCAAGTTGAGGTATTCACCAACCAAAACCATCAATAATACAAGAAACAAAATAAATAAATCTAATATAAGAAACAAAATTAAGTAAGCATTTGTATAGTTAATATAACTATAGTCCCGATCCAAATGGAGTGCCTTTCCAAAATGGTTGCGGTTGTTTAATTCGAAATCGTATGTGCAAACAATTATTATAGATGGGATCTGATAATGCCACTAACGAATATGCAATGTAGTGCGAAAGATGGAATCACTGCACCGGGTCGGATTTGGAGTAGGCAATAACAATTCACATTCATATCCGCTCTAACATATTGCCGCGTAACATTGGCATTGCTGGCCTATACCGCTTACATCGCACACAGCCTAAACCATCAACAATACAAGAAAATTAAGTACATATTTGAGATTATTATTTGGGTGTGGCTATTTGGATAATAATGACCAAAATTATGGTCCGCAACCAAATGGCAACAAATTAAAACCTCTCACTCAAAAGGGGTGCGCATTGTTGAATTCGAAATCGGCTCTATACCGAAATTTCACGCGTACCTGTCGAAACAATAATATGGCTTCGATCAGATAATGCTGCTAACGAAATGATGGAATCATCGGATCGGATTCGGAGTATGCAATAACAATTCACATTCATATCCGCACTAACATATTGCCGCGCAGTATTGGTATTGCGTGCCAATACCGCTTACATCGCACACTGATATCATGTCGCGGTATTAAAGCTGTTCAACAGCATAAACATTTTATATCAGCCATTTCACCAAAACTATTGACATCGTCTAACATGTTACAACATATTTTTAAAGTAACTATATCTCCTTCCTACCTTTCTTTACAAGTTTCCTGATATAAGAAATTGCTAATCCGCCACGGCTTCGCTCGGGTGAAATTTCGTGTTTGAAAAAGAAAGCCTCCGTGCAAAATCTCAAGTTTCTAGATCCAGCTGTTCGAACTGTCTGCTATAGCTTAATATTCCTTTAGTATGTAGGAAAAAACTTATAAAATTATGCTCGTATCATCACTAATGTGGATCCGATCGGCGACCCCATAGCAACACAGTTGACACCAACAATGTCACCATCGCATAATCTCAGTGATTTTCATATAAATGATGAATTTATCGGTAAATTTTAGTACTCTACAATCAAAGGTCGCAATTTAGTGCACTTTCAGTAAGTCTTTCGGATTTAAAAAGCCGACCGACTGGATTGAAAGGGTAAAATTCAATTCATTCTTTCTACGGTCGTTCAAAAACCAAAAAGCGAAAAGCATTTTAATGCCGTAAAAGGGCACATAGTAAGATCGTTTTAATTTAAATGTACCTATTCGGAATTTGCGTAGGAGGAAAATGAAATGAGAGCAAAGTGAAAATGGTCAAGTACGAATCAGTCAAGGGGAGCTTGGAGAACTCTTGGGCGGAAGCGGGTGACGGCGCCCGCCGGAACCGGACGTGAAGCCTACTTTCACGACCACTGATGAGTTCGCCTTCACACTGCAATGTAAACCTTAACCACATAGACATATAGCTAAAGCCGCTAAAGACAATTTGATGCAAGTTACATTTGGGTAAAGCTACCTTTTTCGCAAAGATTTCTACCTTCATTTATTAACTCTAAATCTAGAGTTAATATTATAAGTACTAAAGACGAAAATGAAAAAGCTACAAACGCAGTCAGCTAATTAACTGAACAAGTACAGTATCCGTTCAACGGCTCCCGGTTGGATTGCTTGTGGTCTGAGGCTGTTAACAGAAGTACAATATATACCACAAGATAAAATATATATTATGTTTCATTTCAAAAGATGGTACCTACTGAAAAAATACAGAAAGTGCGAGTAGTGTAGTGATGATATAGGCACGTAAGATTTAGACATAAGATCCCTTCTTAAATGTCAGTTCTTTTCGATGGATACATCGATTTGCTGATTTTAACTCAATCACCGATAAAATCAATTCTATTAGAAATAGACAATGCGGCAATTTTTTTGTACACAATCTCTAAATTTAAGTTTACTAACTCAAAGTGATAGGGTCTAAAATGTATTACTATCCCTTTTATAATGCTCCCGGCGGAAAAGGATAGCACTTTTAGACTTGTCAATAGTTTTCAGTAATGTGTATAACAGAAATAAGTAAGTTTTAAGAATTTCTTATTAGTGGTGATTATATTTCAACAGCAAAAAAGATGATCATGTTTTCTTGTTACCTCTTTACTTTTAGCTTTCAGCATTTTCCCGGCTTGTTGCTAACACGCTCCACGCTCAACTAAAACAAATATAATTACCGACAGGGCTTGCTTACTAGCAGTTATGCGATACGTCTAAAATTTTAATTAAAACTGCATCGTCAGTGTTTCGTTTACAAACATATCCGGTGGAAACGAGACCTTGTTCCAGTCGATGCTGCTCAAAATAGAATGCTATTTATCTCGAGCGCCTGTTGCCGTTCATACAGGAACTTCGAGTTAAATCATTGCTAAAAGGAATCTGCAGGAACAAGATAAAGTTAAAAAGTGCCCGACTACTACCCGCGAACTGCCGATAGCTATAGCGATGATATTGTAAAATTGTTTTTCTGTCGCTCAGTGCATTTTAACTCGATACAATGGCAAAAAAATTTTTCGGAGACCCCCCATTTTTCTGGATGTAACATCCGTCAAGTCGATTTTTTCTTATAAAATATGGCCTACGTCACTCGGATCATATTAACGAATCGATTGACACCTCATTCATCAAAATCGGCTCAGTAGTTTAGGCACTACGGTGGATCACACATAAATACAAACCTACATACCTACATACATAGACTGCTAAAATCATATACCCTTCTTTTTGGCTTTGCCGTGTTCGGGTAAAAATAGTATAATTATACACTCGTATTTACCTTCTGTTAGCTATAGCAATAGCTATTTCTGGTATGGTTGTTTAAGAGTTAAATCCAGTGAATAAACTTTAGAAATGATTTATCCCACCAAAAACCTTTCATGTAAAAAGGTAGCCAAGACTCACAAGTTCATAATGTTTTCACTGTTAAAAAGTTATGAGATCTCTAGTAGAGCCAAGCCCCTAGCTGAGCTTAGATTTGTGCTGGCCATGGGACCTATAGTCAAGAACATTTAAGAGCTATATTACTTTGGACTTGGGATAGCTTGGGTAGTCCAAATGAACTCCTCTTCATGAAATGTAGATACTATGTCACAGTGAAAAGCTAGTCGCTAACCATTTTATGTATTACTGTAGACATTACACAGGACGCTGTAAAGCGTGCTTCAAAGAGGAAGTAAGCCTGTATCTGCGCTAGGCAAAAGCTTGGAGAAATTCTAATTAGCACTAATGGAAGTCTCGTTCACCTTTAACTAGTTGGCGGGAACTACCCTGATTAATTAATTTTATAAGCTTTTTAGGGTTAATAGGACGGTGACCTGGCAGTTTGTGTAATGTTAGAGTACAAAGTGGCACTTAATTGTAAAAGTTTTGGCATCGTAGCGGTCGTAGTCAACAAATGTAGCTGCACTGCATAACGGGCAATAATATTTGTAAGTGTAAAATAAACTAATAGCAAGTAATACGATGTCCGGAACTCCTTATAAGCCGCAATCATCTTTATCGAAATTGGTACATAAGTTCGCATGTTTTCTCTGGTTGTAGTCTACGACTAGTTAATGAATACTGAAAATGCTGATTGATGTAGGTAAGTACTAGCCTGGAGGTATTGGTGTGGAAAAAATTCAACTTAACTAGTACAGCTACAATAATTTCATCAGAAGTGGATTATATGGAAATCATTTTAAATAAACAGGCTCCAATCTCACTCGCCCATATAACAAAAGTTTCTTTAAACCCTTCGGGAAGTTCCTATCAATAAACAACAACAGTAAACTCGAATCATCCGATTGAG
The DNA here is from genome assembly GCF_905333055.1 of Maniola jurtina. Lineage (NCBI taxonomy): Eukaryota > Metazoa > Arthropoda > Insecta > Lepidoptera > Nymphalidae > Maniola > Maniola jurtina. The sequence continues at coordinate 5,593,102 of NC_060034.1, read as the reverse complement.
TTTAAACTTTCCACAGTTTTTGTTGACACTTGTGGAAAGGTTTCAGGCATAGGACCTATATACAATAAGTGGGGCAGGAATCTAGCGTTACTGCTAGTAAGTTATGCCGTCACAAAAACTCGTTTTTCCGTTTGAAATTCGTATAAACGCGAGTGGGCCACCCATATTGGTTATTCGTAATTTCAAAGTACCCTTGTTGAGCTGAAAGCCTAAGTCCTGAATATACTTGAGTTGAAAACTTGAATTGAAATTCAGCTGTAGGCGAACTCTCGGCCATTTGATAAACTTTCTCTCCTGTGTATGTACGAGTACGTACTGTCAATAGTAGGTACTCATTGACATAGGGGCTAGTAGTTTAGGAGGTTATTCACCCAAGGGCTTATTGCGTCCTCTCAGGGATGCACCACTGAATGGACAAGTGTGCATACGATTTCCATTGAGGCGTGCGCAATCCTTGTCAGTAAACAAGATCCTTTCATCTCGAACGTGTCACCTGCTACCCCAGTGCGGGCTCTCGAACTTAAAAGCGGTTTTATGATTAAAGCTTTGAATTTTGTTGTACCATTTCTCTTACATTTTTGCTATGCATGTGACATTATTTTAAGGATGCGCATTGTTTTCTGTGCGTCGTATTCCTCATTGCTGAGGAGTGTAACCCCTTCCCATTTATTAGTATAACTGTATGAGTTTTCTTAGGCTAATAATATGGTGGGTTTTCAGATCCTTCCCCATACAATTTGAATAGGGAACGAGAATTCGACCCTTAGGTTTTTATTGAATGTTTAGTGATAATAACCGGGCCAACGGCTTAATGTACTCTCCGAGGTACGGAAGATATAAAGAGAACCAAATCTGGACCTTCAAAAACAGTCACCTATTCGGTTACAGACTTTGGTCAACGTTGTTAGGTAATCGCAATTCATCGATATGTGTTGTCCCATCTAGGCCTCATGTCCCTCACCTTTTCAGGATATTATGCCGCTGTAATTTTTAGTAGATACGTTGTATATGACGATCTTTGCCCCTATTCCGTTCTTTGGCTTTGTAACTGTCACGGATTTGGAGCAAGACTCTTTAAACATTTATCATAGTTTGTCAAAAACAGTCGGAGGTAGACAAGTTGGCTCGTTAGAAAATCGTTACGACACATGACTTTTGTACATAGAGGCCTAACATGCTGAGTAAGTTATTTGAGTTGTTGTTTATGTTGTTTCGCTAAAATAAACCGAATCTTTATCACAAAGTTTGCACGGTTATTTAAAAGAAAGAATTCCTTTAATGCCTATATGTCAGTATAGACATCTTTATCAAAATTTGTTTGATGGATATGAGATGGATTCGCTGGCGTCTAAATGATCACATTTGGCGAAAAAACCTATTTGCAAATAATAAAGAATTTAGTGTTTAATATATCGTAAGGCGTGTACTTCCTACTCATCATTTTGACAATATAATGGCTGCAACTCATTTGTTGTAGCTATCGATGTAAAGCCAAAGATAAAGTTACCGGAAATCGCGAGCAGAAGAACTCTGCTCGAATTTGTCGTATGGAAATGTTTTTCTTCTCAGGATTGGCGGCTGTGCAGAGCTCTGTAACCCCTGTACTCATCACGCTGATCGTTGTCGACCTATGGTGTTCGCTTATGAAAATGTATCGCGCTATATCTTTGTCGACCAAAAAAAAAAGAATTTCCGCACACAGAAATCTGTTTGCGATTTTTCGCCTTTATCCTCAGCCTAAGCCCAACCAGACCTCGGATCGGATGCCGAACCGATTGCAATCCCTTGCAGCCATTTAATTATTATTAGTGACAATTCATTGCAACTAATCGAAGCCTTCAGAAACTAGGTACATATATTTTTAAGGATATTTCAAAAAATAATAGTTTTTTCATGTCATTGCTGTAACGCAATAGGAACTGAGGATTATTGTCACCGAGCCAAAACTAGACTGTGAAACTTAAATAAGTTACGCTAGTCGCTAGAGGCCGATTGCGAAAAGCGGCAAGTTTGATTTTCGATTTTCCCCTCGATGCCGGAACCACGGCTTTCATAAAACTTGAACTAACAACGATAACGAAGCTTCAGATACATTGAAAATCGAATAATTGACTTTTCTTAACCTCATCAAAAGTTTGTACCGTGTAACAACCATTTTACATAAAATAGCGAACTCGTATTGAGTGATACAAAGTTTTTAGATGAAAAGTAAAATGAGCTTACATCATCCGAAAAAGTTAGTTTGTGATAAATCTTAATAACCCAATAACCAGTTTTTGGTTTAGTGTTCTTCGAAAATGAGGATACGTAGTAATATTTAAAAAAACAACTTAACATCTTGGAAGTACGAGTATGTAGTAGCTAGTACCTACTACATACCAACTTAATTATGACGTCAATTCAATACTTAATAAATATTTTGAAGCTCGTTCAATAATAATTATTTATTTAATTTATTCGTACCTACCATAAAATTGTAACAATAACAGAAAAAAATATATAAAAAGTGCATAGGAAAGACACTTTTTTCTTTCTCTTCCAGTAACTGTTGCAGTGAAAGAAGTAATGAAAGAAGAACAGGTACAACAAAGATAGGTGGGATTTATGGAAATGCTTAAATAAATATGAATAAAAATAGATTTTGAAACTGAAAAGTTAAAATCTGTTTCTATTTTGTAACTTGAAATCACATTTGTTGCAGTACAAACAGCTTCCGTTGTTCCGTCGAGTAGGTACATATCGACAGGAAATCTAATTTCGATTAGATATAATATAGGCAGTACCTACTGAGTCATGTTAAGTATTTAATCCAAAGCCCGCATGCCTACATTATTAGTTATGACTGTGATACACTGCATTGTATATTATTGTATTTTTGCGACATCTATTAATTAGCAATGTTTTTGTGGTTTAAATCGCATTCGGTAGGTATACCAGAATATATTGCTTGCATGGGAACACCTGTGTCAAATTCCATAGCATCGGAATTCATTTAAAGCTTATCCAATTGACCCATTTTTTATAATAGTCCACCATCCACATCCAATCAATCCATTAAACTTCATGCTGCACCCATTTTTGCATTTTTTGCATTTCTCCAGCACAAATACTACTGCTGCGACATTGCTTCCTTATTTCTAAAAAGCACCACTTAGATGTGAAATGCCCTTACGGCTTCCGTTTCTCCCGATACCTACATAAAATTATTGATCTCACAGGGAAGTTAGCGTATTCTAGCAGATTACACATTATATCATGAAGTAAGTTTCTTAATACCATCAGTAATGCGTTGGTTTTTTCAAATACCTAGAGCTTTTTGTACAGAAAAAAGAAAACCCTGTTTCGACATTTTCTTTGTTTTATGTGCAGTTATTACTATTGCAGATGCACTAGCCCGTGCCAAATAGAGATAATTGGACAGAAAAGCAAATCATTTGAATTATTACATAAATATATTGTTGTATTTAGAGCCTCAATAGCTCAACCGGTAAAGGAGTGGACTGAAAACCGAAAGGTCGACGGTTCAAACCCCGCCCGTTGCACTATTGTCGTACCTACTCCTAGCACAAGCCTGACGCTTAGTTGGAGAGGAAAGGGGAATATTAGTCATAACATGGCTAATATTCTTTAATAAAAAATAAAAAAATTGTATTAAAGTTATCATCAGTGTCGTCATGTAAACAAGTGCTCCGCATATAAAATACTAGTAAAAATTGAAAACAGTGGTGTTGAAAGAGTAAAATGTTATAATGCGATAGAAAAAAGTGAAAATTCCTATGATTAGTGTTATTTCAACATGATATGGTGCAAATAAAGTATAAAATCAAATAATAATCCTACATAGACATTAATCTTCTAACTCAACAAAAATACAGTTTATCTACTAATTATAGTGATAGAATTGTTTTGTGAACTTAAATAAACATAAAACATAGCAAAATGTGTGGTTAATTCCTAATAATAGTGTTATCTTAACATAATAAATAGTGCCAACAAAGTATAAAAGAAATAGTAAATCTACCTTCAAACTCAAGAAAAATACAGTTACCCTACTAATGACAGTGCTTGAATTGCTATGTGAACTTAAATAAACATAAAACGAACAAAATGTGCGGTTAAAATAGCGAAAACAAGAAATTAAAAGTGAAGTATTATTGGAATTCTTGTATCAAAATAAACGGTCTTAAATGTAAATACAAACTACGCCATCTACTTAAATGACGCAAAACTACGCGTTTAAACTGACGGTCATTACGAAAGACCCAATTATTTCACTATAAGTTTTACGATTTCGCTACGCCATCTATTGTCGAGTGGAAAAAATAAGCTGGTCATTGTTAGAGACCCAATTATTCCACAATCACGCAGAGCAAACTGGCTAGAGTAAAAGAGATAAATAATAAATACGTGACAACGCCATCTGTTGTTGACTGGCATCAAACAAAAAATATTATACCCTAGCACTTTAACCTAATACCTTTTTGTTGAAATATAACAAAATGGATGAATTAAAAAATATGTTGATGAAAATTCAAATGGACTTGGATGAACAAAAAAAAGAAATAAAACAATTAGCAGAAAATATAAATCAAAAATTCCAAATATTAGAAGCTAGTCACACAAAAACACAACAAAAAATAGAAGAGCAAGAACAACGAATAGATATGATGGAAAAAGAAATGAGAAAAAGGAATGTAGTATTTTTTGGAATACAAGAAAGTGAAAAAAATTATGCTGCACTAGAAGGAAATATTTTAAAAATTGTTAATGATACGATGAAAGTTAAATGTGAGAAAAATGAAATAGAAAGCTTGTTCCGGAAGGGAAAGCGGATCGAAGGAAAGGTCAGACCAGTTATTGTAACTTTTACAACTCTAGGTAAAAAAATCGAAATTATGAAAAACAAGAACCATTTACAAAAAACGGAATACTATTTAAAGCAGGATTATCCATACAAAGTGATTGAAAAAAGAAAGCTCTTACAAAAAGAGGTAGAGAAAGAAAAGCAGAAAGGTAATAGAGCAATAATTAAATACGATAAACTGGTTATATTGAGTCCAGCAAGACTTAACAACCCAGAAGGAAAAACTACCACAAATAGGAAAAGAAACCTTTCTCAGTCTCCACCCCACCAAGACGAAAATGATACACGTAGTCCCGGGACAGCAAACAAAAAGAATAGAGTAACCCTTAAAGAATACTTAAGACAAAACCAAAATAAACACACAGAATAGCAATTAAAAACGAGAAACTCTTATACTCTCCCACCACGGTTGGTCACCGAGGGAGAAAATGACCAAAACCCTCCAAAACAGAAAAAACAAAAAAATAACTTATACATATGCACTTTTAACGTTAGAACTCTAGCAACCACTGAGAAATTATTAGAATTAATAAATGCTACCGAAAAAATAAAATTCGACATACTGGGCCTCTCAGAAACTAGAAGACAGGGGTGCAACATAGAAGAATACGACAAACACATACTTTGTTATTCAGGAGAAAGAAAAGGACATTATGGGGTGGGTTTTTTGATTCAAAAAAAGCACAAACAAAATATACACAGTTTTCGGGGTTTTTCTGATAGAGTGGCAATGCTTCAATTAAAAATTAACAGTAACTTAATTTCACTAATACAAGTATATGCACCGACGACAGGTGCAGATGATCTGGAAGTAGATACTTTCTATACCACCCTAAAAAAAGCTCAGAACGAGGCTGGGAAAAAATGTATTATCATGGGAGACTTTAATTCTAAAATTGGAATACCAAGCCAATTAGAACGACGTATACTGGGTAAATATGGACTAGGAAAAAGAAACAAGAGGGGAGAAATTCTGATAAACTATGCATATGAAAATAATCTCTCAGTAATGAATTCCTTTTATGAAATGAGATCTGATTCCAGGTGGACTTGGTGTTCGCCTGATGGGAAAACAAGGAACGAAATTGACTTTGTCTTAACAGATATTCCAAAGATAATTCATAACATCGAAATCTTGAACCAAGTACCATACCCATCGGATCACAGGCTAGTTAGAGCAACTGTCTCTCTCGATTCCGGCAAAAAAAGTAGAGCTCTCTTTTCAAATAACAAAAAAATATTAAGACACGACGAAGAGATAGAGGCATATAGAAAGTATCTTGTAGAGCATAGTACAGATGTTGCTCTTGAAAATGAAGACACAGTCCAAAGTTATTACAATAAAATAGAAAACTACATTAAAAATGGCATAAAATTCTCGAATAACGAAGTAAGAAGTATAGGTAGAAATATTATATCGGTAGAGACAAAAAATCTTATAAACAAGCGCCTAGAGCTTCAGAATACGTACCCAAAGACTCCTAAGATAAAAAAAGAACTGACAAAAATTTATAAAATTGTAAATAATAAAATTAAAGAAGATTATAAAAATTATAGATTTTCGGTAATAGAAAAATCCCTTCGAGAGAAACGTGGTATGAAGCGAGCCAATAGGGAACTTGCAATTTACAAAACATGGATACCTAGCTTGCAAGAGAAACAAAAAATCTCTACCAACCGAAAAGCTATTCTAGAGACAGCATCTAAATTCTATAAAAAGCTCTATGACACAAGCATGAATTCGAAAACGCACTTCATACACAACATAGAGAATGAAGGGAATACAATAAGAGAGGAGTGGAACGAACTTGACATACTCAATGCAATTAAACGCCTGAAAACCGAAAAAAGCACAGGTCCGGACAACATACCAAATGAGGCCATCAAATACGCTGCGGACATCTTGATAACCCCTATATATAAACTATTTAAATTAATAATAATTCAAGAGTCAGTCCCTCATCAATGGGTAGAATCACACATTACTCTACTATACAAAAAAGGAGATCCTAAAGATGTACAAAATTACCGCCCAATAAGCTTGATGTGCTGTCTTTATAAGCTTTTTTCTTCTTGTCTGCTCAGTAAAATAAGCGACCAGATTGATTTAAACCAACCTAAGGAACAAGCTGGCTTCCGCAAGGGTTTTTCCACAATGGACCACATCCATACGGTAGAGCAAATACTAGAAAAATACAAAGAAAAAAGAGCATCTCTATATGTAGCATTTATTGACTATAAAAAAGCGTTCGATACAATTTTCCATACATGCATATGGGATGCCCTCAAAGACTGCAAAATAAATAGTAATTATATAAATATAATAAAGGATATTTATAAAAGGAGTAAAAGTAGAGTAAAGTTGGAAACAATTGGACCGCCATTTGAAATAAATAGAGGCGTCAAACAAGGAGATCCTCTTTCTCCAAAAATATTTATAGCAGTATTAGAATCAATTTTCAAAACTCTACATTGGGAAAATTTGGGCATAAAAATCAAAGGTTCCTCTCTAACACACTTAAGATTTGCAGATGATCTAGTGATTTTCGCCGAAAATAGTAGAGACATGCAATACATGGTAAAGACTCTACATGAAGCCAGCCTAAGATTCGGCTTGGAAATGAACGAAGGGAAAACAAAAGTTATGACAAACGCAAACCAATTTCCCATTTATGTGGGCGAAAACATCCTAGAGTATGTGGAAAAATACATCTACCTAGGAAAGCAAATATCTTTTAAGCCACATTGTAATGCCGAAGAGGTGGAAAGAAGAATAACAATGGCCTGGAATAAGTACTGGTCGATGAAAGAAATTTTTAAAAATCGATTGCCAGTAACTCTCAAAAAAATTGCCATGGACTCTTGCGTGCTTCCGTGCCTTACCTACGGCGCTCAAACCTGGGTTTTTACCAAAAATATAAGAAACAAAATAAGAGTATGTCAACGAGCTATGGAGCGCAGTCTCTTAAATATTAAAAAAATTCAAAAATTTAAGGCATCAGATATAAGAGAAGAAACAAATATGATAGATTTCCTAAAACATGCTCTCTCATTAAAGTGGAAATGGGCCAGCCATATTGCGAGACTGCAGGACGAGAGATGGACTCAAAAAGTCACTACGTGGATCGGACCTCAAGGCAAAAGAAGACGTGGAAGACCTAACTCTAGATGGGAAGATGATATCATATCCGTTGCGGGCAGAGACTGGAAGGAGTTGGCAAAAAATAGGAAAAACTGGTCAGTTTTGGAGGAGGCCTACACCCAAGAGGGTTTCTCATCTTCACACTAACAGATATATATGTATATTAATAAACATGTTAACATAATTAAAAAAAAAAGAATCAAGTAGAAAGAGATAGAATAATAGAGCGATAAATTACAGAATAAGAATAATAGTAAAATAAATTAAATTGAAAATCATTTGAAATAAATTCAATAATAAATAATAATTATACTCTCTATTGTACTACTCTATTGTATGTTTAATGTAATTTGACATAGATGAATTGAATTGTTGTAATGTAATTTGACATAACTAGATAAATTGAATTGTTGTTATGTAATTTGACATACATAAATTTTTGTTTATAAAAAGAATGTAAATTATTGTAAGATTAGTAATCAATTTTAATGTACATATTATAAATAGTAATTACTGAATAGGAATACTTAATAAGACTTAGTAAAATAAATTGAATTATAATAACATCTATAATAACTTTAGGTATACTACTTTATACTATTTTAAAAATGTAATTTAGTTTTTGTAATTTTTTGTTTATCTAAAAATATTAATGAACTGTAAGATTAGTTATAATTGTTTAATATGATGTTGTTCATAACGACTAGTATAAATTATATTGTAAAATAATCAAATGTGAAATGAAGAGAGAAAAATAAAAGGCTTATTATTATTATTATTATAGATATAACTTACTCTCACGCCCGGTTACAAAATAGATATATATAAAAGCCAAAGATAATATAATATACTTACATATATAAAAATAAATAAACCTACATACACATTTACATAAATACATATTTGTACCGGGCGGAGGATTACGCCCCGGCAGGGGAGACCAAACGGCCGGGGATCAGGGCGACAGGTTGAGAAAGCGGCGGACTATCCTAGCCGAGTCTAGCAAGACCGCTTTTTGCATCCTGGCTGCGAGCGAACTGCCACGGAACCCCAGTCGCCTTAGATGGTGAGCGAGGCTGACTGGGATCAACCCGTTTGCAGATATGACGATTGGGATGATTTCGGTGGACTCCACATGCCACATGTCGGAAACCTCGTGAGCCAGATCAAGATACTTGCGTTTTTTCTCCGTCTCAGCTCTCACGAGGTTCTCGTCATATGGAATGGTGATGTCCACCAAAAACACCCTCGACTGTGCCCGGTCCACCACCACAATGTCAGGCTTATTCGCTAGAATAGTCCTGTCTGTGATGATGGACCGGTCCCAATAGAGCCGGACTCCGTCGCGCTCGAGTACCGGCACCGGTGTGTACTTGTAATACGGCAACCTCTCATCCAGGAGACCGTACTTCAGAGCAAGCTCTTGGTGAAGGATTTTGGCTGCTTGGTTGTGTCTGTGCAGATACTCAGTGTTGGCAAGCGCCGAACACCCCGAAAGCACATGTCTGAGTGACTCGCCGGGATGGCGACAAGCTCGACAGATGTCGTGAGTGCCATCCTTCAGAATGTACTTTCGGTAGTTCCGCGTCTTAACCACCTGATCTTGTATCGCACAGACAAACCCTTCGGTTTCCCCGAAGAGGTCACCAAAGCCAAAGTATTATTATTATTATATAACTTACTCTCACGCCCGGTTACAAAATAGATATATATAAAAGCCAAAGGGAATATAATATACTTACATACATAAAAATAAATAAACCTACATACACATTTACATAAATAAATATTTGTACCGGGCGGAGGATTACGCCCCGGCAGGGGAGACCAAACGGCCGGGGGTCAGGGCGACAGGCTGAGAAAGCGGCGGACTATCCTTGCCGAGTCTAGCAAGACCGCTTTTTGCATCCTGGCTGCGAGCGAACTGCCACGGAACCCCAGTCGCCTCAGATGGTGAGCGAGGCTGACTGGGATCAACCCGTTTGCAGATATGACGATTGGGATGATTTCGGTGGACTCCACATGCCACATGTCGGAAACCTCGTGAGCCAGATCAAGATACTTGCGTTTTTTCTCCGTCTCAGCTCTCACGAGGTTCTCGTCATATGGAATGGTGATGTCCACCAAAAACACCCTCGACTGTGCCCGGTCCACCAGCACGATGTCAGGCTTATTCGCTAGAATAGTCCTGTCCGTGATGATGGACCGGTCCCAATAGAGCCGGACTCCGTCGCGCTCGAGTACCGGCACCGGTGTGTACTTGTAATACGGCAACCTCTCATCCAGGAGACCGTACTTCAGAGCAAGCTCTTGGTGAAGGATTTTGGCTGCTTGGTTGTGTCTGTGCAGATACTCAGTGTTGGCAAGCGCTGAACATCCCGAAAGCACATGTCTGAGTGACTCACCGGGATGGCGACAAGCTCGACAGATGTCGTGAGTGCCATCCTTCAGAATGTACTTTCGGTAGTTCCGCGTCTTAACCACCTGATCTTGTATCGCACAGACAAAACCTTCGGTTTCCCCGAAGAGGTCACCAAAGCGCAACCATTGCACGGACGCTTTTTTATCTACGTGTGGCTCATTAAGAGCTTTAAAAAAGCGTCCGTGCAACTCCTTCTCCTTCCATACGGTCTCCCGGTCAGAGGTGCTAAGTACCACCGGTTTCTGCCACTCGGTTTTGGCTAAGGATAGTGGAGTGAGGCCTTTATCACATTCTATGACTTCTCTATGCATGGGGGACCCCCTCATCGTCTCAAAGTAGGTTCTGAGGTTGGATATCTCCCGGTTATGCATGGTCTTGGCGCTTAATACGCCTCGACCACCACATTTCCGGGGGATATACAACCTCATCACAGACGATTTTGGGTGGTGCATGCGATAGAGAGTCATAGTCGCGCGGACTTTTCTATCCAGGGCGTCAAGTTCGGTCTGAGTCCAACTGAGCACGCCAAAGGTGTACATGAGGACGGGCATAACCCAGCCGTTATAAGCTCGGACCTTATTGGCGCCTGACAAATAACTATTACAGATTTTCGTCAGACGGCCAAAAAAGGCCTCGCAAACAGACTGTTTCATGTCCGCCTCTTTTACCCCTAGGGATTGTGACATGCCCAGATACCGGTATGACTCAGCTTCAGAGAGGGATTTAATGTTGGACGGCTCGAGACTAATCTCGGCCGAATGAGTAACCTGTCCCCTCTCCACATGCATGACCGCACACTTGTCCAGCCCAAGCTCCATCCTGATAGAGTTGCTGAACTCAGTGGTGATGCTCAGCAGCTCCTTCAGGCGGGTGGCATTGGGTGCCAGCAGTTTGAGGTCATCCATGTACAGAAGGTGAGGTACTTTTGTCCCTCCTCTCCGGAACTGAAAGCCTGTGCCCGAGCCCTCCAGCAGGGTGCTAAGTGGGTTCAGAGACAGGCAAAACCATAGCGGGCTCAGACAATCACCCTGGAAGATACCCCGTCCTATCCTTATCCGGTCATCGGCAGCCGCCAACCGCTCACCATGGAGACACAGGATCGTGCTCCATTGCCCCATGCATGTCTCAAGGAAGTCTCGAACTGCACTGTCAACTTTGTACAGCTCAAGGACCCTCAAGAGCCATGAATGGGGCACCGAGTCGAATGCCTTTTTGTAGTCGATCCAGGCGGCGGAGAAATTCCGACGGTTGCGTTTGACCAGTTGGCCCGCCACGGAGTCGATGAGAAGGAGCTCCTTAGTACCACGACTACCGCCCCGACATCCGTTCTGAGCCCCAGACATGATGTTATTCTCGTCTATGTGACGGGAGATCTTGAGGCTCAGAACGGATGTCAGTGTCTTATAGATGGTAGTAAGACACGTAATGGGACGATACTTAGCCGGGTCGGTGGCATCGGTGGACTTTGGAGCTAGGTGAGTGATCCCGGTAGTGAAAAGGCTCGGGAGTGCCCTCTGCTCGAGAGCCTCTTGGAATTGTCGAGCCAAGGTCGCATGGCAAACCGAAAAACCTTTTAGCCAGTAGTGATGCAGTCCGTCGGGTCCCGGGCTTTTCCAGTTCGGAGCCCGCCTTACTGCACCAGCTACATCCTCCGCAGAGATGGCGACCGGGTTCATCGGCTCTATTCTGGCACATGCTTCCTCTACCGCCGCAATCCAAGGGCCCTCTTCATGCTCCACCTCTCTCGACCACACCCCCCGCCAGAAAGCGACTAGGTCGGCCGGGTCCGGTCGCTGAGAGGCAGAGCAGACTGCTGGGCACTCCAGTCTTTTGTAGAACCTTTTCTGATCACTCGAGAAGAGACGATTTTGCTGAAATCGCTCGACTCTTGCCGAGTATCGTCGGATGCGGTTCCCCCATGCAGCGATTTTCTGCTTCAGGTCGTCGATGCGCTCTGTTAGCTTTTGCGCAATATCGGGCTGGTCCAACCTGACCCCACACCCGTTCAGCGCAACTCTAACAGAGCGCACAATCCTTGGCCTAGTGTTGCCTGACCTGAAGCTTTGCAGTCTGCCAATGAGGACTCTGGCAAGAGTGATACGGTGTTCTATTCTCTTCTTCCAGGCCGGTTCCGCGCTGCGCCTTGTGGCAGCAGCACGCCCCGGTCCCGGAGTCTTGGCACCGATGAATCGGTGCACGGCTAGCGCCGCACCGAAGATAATAGAAGCCGTATCACCCAGGCCAGTGCTGCTCTCTAGATGTTGTGGCAGCATTTTGTTAATAGCCTCAATGACATCCCGCGTCGCTACATTGAGCGTAAGTCGGGAGAGCCGCGGACGATTCTTTAGAGGAGCGTTTCGGATTTCAGAGATCGCCTCTTCTAGAATCCTTCTCATCCGCTCTATATCCAGGGAGACTGTTTCCCCAGTGTCTTCCTCCACAGGCAAATCTTGTAAGGTGGTAGTTGCCTCCTCGCGGACAGGCTCCGCCTGGGAGACGATTTGCACTGTGGTAGGTGCTGACACTTCTGGAACAGCCTCACGTCGCAATCGTTCGAGCTCGGCAGCGTTGAAGATGTTAGAACGCTGAATATACCGAGCTCGATCTGCCAGGTTTTGTTCCGTGACAGTTAGATTCGGCTCGAGCAGCAGGAACTCGCGGTACATTGCCGCTCGGTAGCCAGTCCGTCCGGTTTCCCCTCCTGTCGCCCTGTAGTACGCACGCATGACATTCTCGTTCATGAGAGAAGTCCAGCGCATGCGGCGTACACCACCAGCGGCGGGCGCCGAAGATTGGGCCCTGGTGGGCCCTGTCGGAGCCAAGCCATCTGGTGGGGATGATGGATGTGTCGACCGGCTAGGTGGTAGTGCCGGTCGACTGGTGGTACTGGCGGCCCGTATGCTGCTACGCCCAGCGCCAGCTCCAGGCGCGCCCTGGCGACCCCCAGGTAGCGGCCCTATTCGCGCATTCCTTATGTTGTGTTCCATCATCATAAAAAGGGGGGGGGGGGGGGGGGGGGGGGTGAGTGGTAGTTACATCACTCGGGGTCCACTCATGTCCCCGAGGAGGCTGTTTCTATGGCCAGCGTGCCAAATTTCGGGGAACTTGGATGACAATATCAGTTCCCCGAATCCCTTAGTCGCCTCTTACGACACCCGCGGGATGAGAAGGGGTGGCAACATTCTCCTCTGCCGGTGCCACACGGCGATTATTATTATTATTATTATTATAGATATAACTTACTCTCACGCCCGGTTACAAAATAGATATATATAAAAGCCAAAGATAATATAATATACTTACATATATAAAAATAAATAAACCTACATACACATTTACATAAATACATATTTGTACCGGGCGGAGGATTACGCCCCGGCAGGGGAGACCAAACGGCCGGGGGTCAGGGCGACAGGTTGAGAAAGCGGCGGACTATCCTAGCCGAGTCTAGCAAGACCGCTTTTTGCATTCTGGCTGCGAGCGAACTGCCACGGAACCCCAGTCGCCTCAGATGGTGAGCGAGGCTGACTGGGATCAACCCGTTTGCAGATATGACGATTGGGATGATTTCGGTGGACTCCACATGCCACATGTCGGAAACCTCGTGAGCCAGATCAAGATACTTGCGTTTTTTCTCCGTCTCAGCTCTCACGAGGTTCTCGTCATATGGAATGGTGATGTCCACCAAAAACACCCTCGACTGTGCCCGGTCCACCACCACAATGTCAGGCTTATTCGCTAGAATAGTCCTGTCTGTGATGATGGACCGGTCCCAATAGAGCCGGACTCCGTCGCGCTCGAGTACCGGCACCGGTGTGTACCTGTAATACGGCAACCTCTCATCCAGGAGACCGTACTTCAGAGCAAGCTCTTGGTGAAGGATTTTGGCTGCTTGGTTGTGTCTGTGCAGATACTCAGTGTTGGCAAGCGCCGAACATCCCGAAAGCACATGTCTGAGTGACTCGCCGGGATGGCGACAAGCTCGACAGATGTCGTGAGTGCCATCCTTCAGAATGTACCTTCGGTAGTTCCGCGTCTTAACCACCTGATCTTGTATCGCACAGACAAACCCCTCGGTTTCCCCGAAGAGGTCACCAAAGCGCAGCCATTGCACGGACGCTTTTTTATCTACGTGTGGCTCATTAAGAGCTTTAAAAAAGCGTCCGTGCAACTCCTTCTCCTTCCATACGGTCTCCCGGTCAGAGGTGCTAAGTACCACCGGTTTCTGCCACTCGGTTTTGGCTAAGGATAGTGGAGTGAGTCCTTTATCACATTCTATGACCTCTCTATGCATGGGGGACCCCCTCATCGTCTCAAAGTAGGTTCTGAGATTGGATATCTCCCGGTTATGCATGGTCTTGACGCTTAATACGCCTCGACCTCCACACTTCCGGGGGATATACAATCTCATCACAGACGATTTTGGATGGTGCATGCGATAGAGAGTCATAGTCGTGCGGACTTTTCTGTCCAGGGCGTCAAGTTCGGTCTGAGTCCAACTGAGCACGCCAAAGGTGTACATGAGGACGGGCATAACCCAGCCGTTATAAGCTCGGACCTTATTGGCGCCTGACAAATAACTTTTACAGATTTTTGTCAGACGGCCAAAAAAGGCCTCGCAAACAGACTGTTTCATGTCCGCCTCTTTTACACCCAGAGATTGTGACATGCCCAGATACCGGTATGACTCAGCTTCGGAGAGGGTCTTAATGTTGGATGGCTCGAGACTAATCTCGGCCGAATGAGTAACCTGTCCCCTCTCCACATGTATGACCGCACACTTGTCCAGTCCAAGCTCCATCCTGATGGAATTGCTGAACTCAGTGGTGATGTTCAGCAGCTCCCTCAGGCGGGTGGCATTGGGTGCCAGCAGTTTGAGGTCATCCATGTACAGAAGGTGAGGTACTTTTATACCTCCTCTCCGAAACTGAAAGCCTGTCCCCGAGCCCTCCAGCAGGGTGCTAAGTGGGTTCAGAGACAGGCAAAACCATAGCGGGCTCAGACAATCACCCTGGAAGATACCCCGTCCTATCCTTATCCGGTCATCGGCAGCCGCCAACCGCTCACCATGGAGACACAGGATCGTGCTCCATTGCCCCATGCATGCCTCAAGGAAGGAAGTTATTATTATTATTATTATATATTAAAGTTATCATCAATATGATTGCATGCAGATCAGTAAACCACAGCCCATTTTACAAAATTATTACAAATATATACATTATACACACAAATGTAACTATTGGAACGAGTAAAATGTTTCCACATGGATACAGTCGTGCTTACAATCCTAATGCTCCTATAGATTTTCAATACAATTACTCGTCCATCAGTCAACGCGTAGGCGAGGAAAAATGGGGAGCAATTTTCACAACGGCCCTTGTTAATGCATGGAGCACTTGTTTTCTTAATGTGTGTAGCTTTTTTTCTGTGGGATGTTGAATAGAAACCCTTTGTTTAAACAGGACGACACTGAGAAGTCTATAAACAAAAATGCAACGTCGTTTTTCAAAACGCAACAGCAATTTGTATTGTTTAATCGACCGCAGCCAAAATACAATCATACGAGTAGTTATAACTATACGCAATAACACGATTATTTCATTTGATAAAATATTTCGACGTACAATATGTTTTGCTCTCATAGATTTTAAAGCTACTCCCACAGATTTTAAAGGCAATTAGCCGTTCATCAGTCACATAGTAGGCGAAGAGAAATGAGGAACAATTTCACAGCGAGCCTTGTTAAATGCACGGCGCACTTGTACTCCTACGAGTACGAGACGTCTCATATTTTGTATTATTCCTTTTTTCCAGCCAAGTTAAGCCGGATCCGCCGTCTTGTTCAAACAGCTACACTAAGTCGTTGTGCATGCAGAGATTTATAATCGTTTCATATTTCTGAGACAGCCTACTGCGGGAGTTAGCATTTTATCCTTATAATACCATCTAACGGAAATCCTATAGATTATATTGCCGAGTATTTCTATCAATTATTGTTGTTTATAAAAAAGATTGATATGAAGGAACAATGCGAAAGCTGTTTTATTTGAACCCTATACATTCAAATATCTAAAAGAAAAGCATCGGGAATTACATGGAAATACATCAAAATCACGGGTTTTACCACTCAAAAATCGACTATAAAATACCATCACGAATTAAGTAAAAGGAATATTATTCTAGGACATTAAGGGCCGCCGCATACCATATCAACTCGAAGTAAAGCATTTTCAAATATAAGCTTCTTGTCACGTCCAGTATCAATTCCAAAATTTAAGAGAAAACACCCCGACTTCCGACGCTAGACGTCATGTCGGGCTTTTGAGTTTCCACCATGGGTTAGGATATATTCCGCCATGCAGTCGTGCGCCACAGTGGCGGCTGATTTGGATCACGGATGGCAGTAGACAAGAATTTTTGGTGACACTGCATCGCAAACTACAATGCAACGGCTAGTACCAACTAGTAAGAATCAATCAGGTAAGAAGTAAGAACTTACGAGTGCCACGGAGTTGTTGTTCTGCTGCAGCCATCGTAGAATAGCGCTGGCGGTGGTGAAGTCGGGCCGTGGAGGCGGAGGGATGGCGTGCTGCAGAGACGAGGCGAGCTGTTGTGCGAGTTCCAGGGCCCGCGCCCGGGCAGCCCGCCCTGGCCCTGTCGTTCCGCCGGGGCCCGCGCCTCCTGCCTCTAAAACAAACATCTACGTATTAGACACTATTTATTCAAAATATGATAGTTTTCTTCCACCTCCCTATATTTTACAGGACTTCACTACTACATACGTGCAAACTATGAAACCAGTGGAGTACTATGTTCCCTCAATGGCTTTTTAAGGTCCGAACAAACATAGCTACAAGGTAGCGACCCATTGACGGATAGTGGGCGGCAGAAATCACCTAATCAGGTGAACCACCTTACTCGTTTTCTAGCTATTTAAATAAAGTTTTAGGACAACTTATTTGAGGACCAGGAAATCAGGATCTGATCATCATCATCCTGCGGCACTGCCACCCTTTGTGGGTCCTGGCCTGCTCCACAATCTTCTTTCATTTATCGCGGTAAATGCGGTCCGGAATTTTCTTATCAGAATTCATAATCAGTTTATTTTTTAGCCATGACGACTGGTTATTTCAACGATGAACCCTTCTTTTTTTGGTAGGTAGAAATGGTAGGTAAAGTTAGTTACTGAAAATGCAAATGGCATCACGAGCGGATGACTTTGACAGAACAAGCAGCTCTGCGCATAGATAATACATTTTATAGTGGTTCTGCACCTCGTGCAGGAGTACCTATTGAAGACTCCATTCGCATTTGCGGCATGACAAAATGGTGTGTGCGATCACTGTAGTTGACAACCTACTTCAGAATAAATCTTACTCAGCAAATGATTTGAGTGAGTGAATCATTACTTGCTGTGTTCCCGTTTTCCGCTCCCGTAGGCTTGATTTTCACACATATGCCACACTTGGCTAACTTCATTAATTTAGAGTGCCACTCTAAACTTGAAGCCTGCGCGGTAGTAAGTCCTTAAATCAGGATTTCGTTCAATTTTATGATTGGGATTTGTGAGAGTAAATTGCATTTTTGTTTTTTGCGTTAATATTTTTAAACTACTTGGGCTTCAAATAGTGGCAAAGACTTAGCTGATGGTCAACATTTTATAATTAATATCTTAAAATCTCATTAATTAATTGTTAATTAGCTGTACATGTGTATGAATTTAGTAAACTTAAAAAATTAAGTAGGTAGTTCCCAATTAGATACGTACTTTCTGCTTAGCAAATATTATATTTTACTGTGAACTAAGGGTGTTTTAACGTCATTTCAGGTTTATTGGAGAAAACCGAAGTAACAGGAAAGTGAAACTACAGAAGAAGAAGACTGGGTCTTTCAGCTATTTTAAATAGTTTTTATCAGGCCGCAAACCAGTTGTAAATGGAAGTATTTTCCTATTATACTTAGTTCTCTCGTCGCCATAGAAAAATTGTGGCACTGTAAGCACTTTGTCAAATTATGTTACTATCCTTACGTATCCATTGTTAATTTTTTTAGTTTTCCATTACTTCAAACGGAACCTAAATTAATTCAAATATTGAGGACAAAAGTTAGGATAGCGAATGAATAAAATTGAATGAGGACACTTGTTGTATACCACTGCACGAAAAACTAACAGATTCAGTGTCTGCTAGGAGTAGGGTACATATTTGAAGTATAGATATAGCTAATGCAAAGGCATTATTGAAGACCTAGGTAGACACTACTTATTACTCTAACCAGCGCAGCGATATGTATATGTCTGTGATTCTAACTTGCATTATAACTTGAGATCATCATGCTTGAGATGATGTCTTTCATGTGCTTGTAATAACACTAGGACGCAATGTCTTTAATTATTCTCTTAATGGAAGCATGTCAGCCAGCTATGAAACCACAGGTGAAACAATGTATTACTTAGTAGAAGGTCCTATATCTAGGTTTCACACTAAGTGGCTTGCATCAGTAAAAATCAACGTCCTCTATATTTTAAACAAACACAACAATAGATTGAAAATAATGCTTTAGCCGAAACATTAAATTAATGAGAAAACTATAATACTGCCTTTCAGCGTTCGGCCAACAATACGAGTAGTTAATTAAACTACGAGTATTGTTGGCTTACGAAATTTTACGGTTCAGGTACCTTCATATATACCTATAAGTCTTCTTCCTGTTAATATGTCATGTCCTTACTACGGTTGGATAATCATTAAGGCGATTTCAATTTTTTTTGGCCCCTGCTATGAGTAAAAATCTTGTCATTTTCTTGCACTAATGAAAATTTTTGAGCCACGATATCCTTCTATACAAGTAGAGGTTATTTCTGTAATACATACACATACATGTCAACCCATTTCCGCCCCACTACTGAGTACGGGTCTCCTCTCAGAATGAGAAGGTTTTAGGCCATAGTCTGCCACGCTGGCCCAATGCGGATTGGCAGACTTCACAAACCCTTGAGAACATGGAGAACTCTCAGGCATGCAGGTTTCCTCACGATGTTTTCCTTCACCGTTAAAGCAAGTGATATTTAATTGCTTAAAACGCACATAACTGAAAAGTTAGTAGTGCGTGCCCGGGATCGAACCCCTGACCTCCGATTAGGAGGCGGACGTTCTAACCACTAGGCTATCACAGCTTATTTCTGTAATGATCCTTATATATTATAATAAGCAAGAACACTAAGTTTGTTTGATTGTGCATCATTCAAAAGTAATAACTGTAGCTGTAACGTAGCTAGCTGTTGAGCTTTTGCATTACAACTTGGAATGGAAGGGATATGGCAGTTTTTTATTAAACCCATTTTCCTTAATATGCTGCAAATAATTCATGAAAAATATATTTATAAAAGAGCTGTAAAATTGTGCTTGGGCACAGCTATAAAAACCTGGTACCACTATACAGAGCCATATTAATTTTAATTAAAAAAAAAAATACATTTTCAGGATATTTCCCCTGGACATGAAATATATCCCTCAAGTGAAAACGTCGTTGAATAGGTATTTTAAAATCATTATGAAACTTAGACAGTTTTTTTTTTAAATCCGTTTACGAAATAATGTCAGTCTTTAGCAACTACGAGTAGCTACGGAAACCGAGCTTATGCGTGTTTTAACTTTTTATACGCACTTGACCAGTTATTATTTAAGAGTTTTATATAATGTAAACAGATCATAAATAACGTATTACCTAGGACCTAGGACTTAGATTATACTGAGTTATCACCACTTACTAAGCATCGATCGTCGACTGTATGCAGCTATAGAGATTAGTGAAACGATCCCGACGTTCCAGAGCCCGCCTTGCGGTCTGCATCAAAGATTCCTTTATGATATCTAGGCATAGCCTGTACCGTCTAGTTCTTCTCTGTTATGAAAATACCGATCCTTGTCAATAAGCAATATCTTTAGAGAGCACAAGATTACTAAGTACTTATTTTATATTATATTTTTATATGGTTCAATTTAGTTATTCGTTGATTAACCCGGTTGTAATATATATACTGGATAAAGTAGCTAAAGTCACGGCGTGTGAGTACATAAATATGTTTATTGTTATATTTTACACATAACGATATGTAGCGATGAATAATGGTAATAGTATCTAACTAATTATACTACTAAGTATGCACATATTTACACGTTATCATAATAATTGGTATGAATTGGTTTTTTTCAATGAATGGTAACAATTGCAACAGATTGCAAAATTATGAAATCGCGGAAAGCCTGAGACAGTAGTACTTATCGTAACTTACAACGAACTAGATGGCGCCACCGGCATTTTTGATCACTTACTGTGAAACCTGAATCGCGCTAGCGAAATATTAACCTCAGAAAATTATAAGCAAATATATTCAAGTTCCAAGATACAACGGTTTGACCGGTTGGACCCAGAGCATCTTCCTATTGTACGTTTGTCTTGTACGTATTGTATTTGTAATAACTTGCATTCTGTACAACAAGCTGCCTGAAACAATTTTAAGTATTTATAATTGCCAAAAATTGAATTATTTGATTGATTAATTATTATTGTTTTGCTAAACAATTAAGTTAGATATCAATTAAACAAAAAGTATTATAAGCTTAAAAATAATAACTACATATTAAGTAGGTATAAGCATATCAAAAACAGGTAGGTACATACTGTATTTACTTCATCGTCTCTAAGTTGCCAACTGCAATCAATTTTATTGGCTCTTTATTAAGCACAAGCCCAGTTAATGCAATATCGATACTTAAGCTGTCTTACCATCGGCTGTATGAATAAACATGCTAGGCGAGGTGTGGGAGTGAAACTCGAGGATTTCTTACTCATATTATCTCTCGTTGGGACTAGAATCCTGTGTAGGAACTAGGGAATCACTAGTCACCATCATCGATAGGAAAATAACTGAATACGTCGAATGTTGTAAATATTTTTTATATTATTTTTGAATAAAAATAGCGAGCAAACGAGCAGGCGGGTCACTAGATGTCAAGTGATTACCGCCGCCTATGAAAATTTGCAGCACCAGAGGAACCGCCAATGCGTTGCCGGCCTTTCAGGAATTTGTTGATCCACAGAATCCTTACATATTCCTTGTGGAAAAGTAACCTAAGATGTTTCAAAAGTTAGCGGGCTATTTCGAAACAACAGCTCGGTCTATTTTCTGACAAAGGAAATAAAGATATTGGACTAACTCGCTACAGCTGTAACATATAGTGACAATCGGTATTGGCGAATTAAATTGTGCTCAGATGGCATGGCGCATCGAATCCTACAGGCTTATATAAGCCAAGAAAAGATCCGTTTTTCTTTTTACAGCAAAAAATGTTATTAGGTTCCGGTATCTAAGTCTGTCGCACACTACGGGACGAGTGATGAATTACAACCAAGGTATTTTTTAGTATTGACAAATCCGCATCTTTTATCCGCATTTTTTCGGTGCTGTCGGCTCGTGCGAGAAAATTGATGACGTCATTTTCATGTTCAAGACTTGCGACGCGTTCGACAATTACGCCGACAATAGGAAGAGTAGAGGAAGAGAAGTATATTCGTAATGCGCTCCAAGCAAACGTAGTGTGGTTCTCATTTGAATATTAGACAAACACATTCTATGTTTTGTTAGACACGTTCTAGAATAGTTACACAGCCTCAAAGATTTATCAAAGATTTTTGAGCCCTTATAATTCGGAAAGTATACAATTCCGGAAATCTGGCAAATCACAGACACAGATATTTGTTTCTAGAACGTGTCTACAAAATTACATTGAAATTCAAATATTAACCAAACTACATTTGTATACAGAACGCGGGGAGCTTAATTTTAATTAAGTAACAATAATTAAGATAAAGATTCGTAATAAAATTAAAATATATAAAAATATACGAGTAAATAACCGTTATTGGTGCTAATTCACACTGAAATAAATTGACAGATCTAAAACCTAGTCAATCCTTTTTCTTGTAAGGAGCATTGTGAAAGGGGTAGCGATACATTTAGGTCATTAACCCCCGACCAGAAAAGAGGGGTGTTATAAGTTTGACGTGTGTATCTGTGTATCTGTGTGTCTGTGTATCTGTGTATCTGTGTATCTGTGTATCTGTCTGTGGCATCGTAGCGCCTAAACGAATGAACCGATTTTAATTTAGTTTTTTTTGTTTGAAAGGTGGCTTGATCGAGAGTGTTCTTAGCTATAATCTAAAAAAATTGGTTCAGCCGTTTAAGAGTTATCAGCTCTTTTCTAGTTTTCTTGTAGAAAAGAAGGTTAGATAACCGTTAGGTTCTTAATAATATTATGTCAATAGACAAATGTCAAGCTGTCAAGATGGACGTTGCCTAAATACATAATTATTTATTTGAAAATGATGTTTTGGAAAACTCAAATACTTTGGATCGTCGGGGGTGTTATAAATTTTTAATTTACACTTGTTATATTATTTTAGTTTAGAGATTGTGGTCAACAGAACTAGCACCAATATATTTTGCTTTATATCGTAAACCTTTTAGGTTTCAGTCTTACAAATTTAGAAACATACTTATCACGTTTACTGTAGGTAAGTAACCTCCCTTTTGTAAGAGATAGGGATAGAAACGTGGCTAATCAAGTTTCCGTGGTTAATCTCTACGAATCTAGCTTAAGTTTTTTTAAAGATTCTACTTAAGGATAGACCCGTGATTAATAAGGGTTTTTCGTTATTTTCCATATTTATCTAGTTACTACTTTTACTTCCTTCTTTTTCTTATTTTCTTTGTCTATATTCTTCGCTATGTGTTGTGGCGTATAAATAAAGAGTGTCTAAATAAAATAAAGGGGGAACGCTGCCAGTATCTTCGGAACCTTGCCTAAAGGGACTTCTTTTAATAATTTATTTTAGTTATTATATTGTATTTTTTAAGGTTATTAGTTTTAAGTTCTTTGTTTTAGTAATTTAGATTTTAGTTTTTAATTTAATTTAATTATTCTTAATGTGTGTTGAGAAATAATTTAATGTTTATTAAAATAAATAGTCTCTATTAAAAAAAAGAGTGTCTAAGTATAATATTAAGTATGTAATAATAATGTCAGTCATTAATATAAGACTGCTTGGATGCAACCCACCCCGCTGCTAGTGGGACCCATTTTACCATATTTATAATTGATGTTTTTTCTTCCGTTACTTTAGTTTTCTGTTGTTTCTGACATTTTATTTCTCTTTTGTTTCTTTTTTGTTTGTTATTCTTGTTTTCTTGTTGTGTGTCTTTCTTGTTCTTTGTTGAAATAACAAACAATAAAATATCAGAAAAGAAAATAACAATTTTTTTTTGTTATTTCTGTTATTTTATGTTTGTAAACATTTCTTAAAAATAAGGTAATGTGTGAATAATTAATAAATGAGAGATATGTCAGTCAGTCAATTTCTTGTATAGGTGAGGATTAGTATAAAAAGTAGTAGCATAACATACAGACTTATTTATTAAGCAATTTTATACTATCGCTGAATCTGTTTCAGACATCGGCACCGATAGATGCACGCGTGAAGGGCTCGTAACCGGTCGAGGGCGGCGCGCGTACAGCCTCACATTAAACGTCTGGTGTGATTATGCCCTAAGCTCGCTAGTCATGTTTTATGTAAGTACAACGGAGCGTACAATAAATAACGAACATTTTATTGTAGTTCGTTCTCTACAGCTTCCGATAGCGGCAGTGAATTAACCTACTTATTCCCAAATAGCTTAATCCATAGAAGCTAGATCCATAAAAGTTCATGGGGTGTTCATTATAACAGGCCGTATACCTACTTTGTCTACGAAATAATTCGTGTATGAAACTACGTAATAATTAAGTGGTAGTCTATTTAAACCCTAAACAAGAATACTAGAAAGTTATTAGCATATTGCTGTGATTTTTGTCAATATAACAAATGGCAAAAAGCAGCTACTTTTAGCTAAGATTTAGTATACTTTGAGCAAAGGAATTGGAAGCACAAGTACCTTTATTATTTTCATAGCTATGAAAAGTCATAGGTATACGAGGCGTTTCCGTATTTAGCCATTATTATTGATAAGGTCCAAAACTTACTGATACGCTACTCGAACCAATGCCATACATCGGGTGTATTAGAACAGAATACTTGAAAGTATCTTCCAGGTGATATTTCTTTTTATGACCGGAATTTGAAAGCCAGGATCGCACGATAACCACCTGACACCAAGTTGCTTCAACACGCGTTATGTGCCGTCACCTTTGGGTGGTGCGTTATCACTACTCATATTATAAATGCGAAAGTGTGTTTGTTTTTTGGTTTGTTTGTTTGTTCTTCAATCACGCCGCAGCGCAGCAACGGATCGGCGTGATTTTTTGCACGGATATAGCTAAAGACCTGGAAAGTGACATAGACTACGGTTTATCCTGGAAAATCAAATCATCGCGGACGAAGTTGCGGGCATCAGCTAGTTGTAATATAAAGTACTTATAGAGTATATTTGTCTGTCTCATTAATTTATGCTAGAATAAACCTAAAAATATAGGACAACTCAGCAAATTGTGTACATAATGTGTCGCAGATTTAGGATTTGTGATGTTAATAGATAGGACCTACTTAGTAACTACTCGTGATCTTAATCCTTATAAAATAAACAAGGATGTCATTAGTGGACTTGTTGGACCTCTGTAGGTAGTCCACTTGTAGCTCGTCTGTTACGTCAGAGTTGCGACGTGTTCACAGTTCAACAGTTTCGCATAGTTAATATATGATTAACATGATTAAAAACAGTTTGTCCGTTGCCGTTCCACAAGTGAGTTGGACTCATCCTCACGCATCCTTGTAATTGGATGTTAGAGCTATGGTACATAGTTACTTAATAATAGAAAGCTAGAAGCAACACTACAAATGATATTGCCGATATGTATCGTGTCTGTTGTGTAGTATCGTTCGAAACTAGAGTAACGGGGTTATGGGACAGTATACCAGCAGACAACTGAATAAAAGAAAAACCTATTCATTATGCAGGGCATTGAAATCTTTTCGAAATAACTCCACTCGCGCAAATTATGCGGAGAAAAACTGAATTGCATCCGTCTAGGAACAATGACGCTGTAGCTGCGGGCATGAAACTCCACCATCAGTTTTTCCTTTCATATAATGGAGCTGTATGTATTAAAACAATATACGTTTATAGACTAATCGCGCCTTAAATCGGTTGAGTGAACTTCGAGAGCGGCTATAGCTGCCTATTGATCTTGTGTGAAGTAGTATGAGTGAGTTCAGTAGGATCAACTTTATTGTTTGTAATTTCTCTCAATTAATCAGTTTACCGGCAAACAATCCACATTCCGAAGAACTAGGTTGTTTTATTGATCTCACTGAAAATACCCGTATGCCACATAGTTATTGTTGCCTGTTTAGATGTAGATTTAAATTGGATGAAACACTTTAAGTAGAAGTTTGATCATGTAATTGTACATTATCTGAAATGTAGACGCCTTATTGCAAGTAGATACCGGCAGCCGTAGAACTAGACAGACTGTTTACAGACTAGTGGTTTTAAACAACCTGTGCGAGCGCCTGCTTTACCCGCCGGTGTAGGTATATCTGCACAATGAGATCCTACTATAAAGGGTCTGAGAGAGAAAAGCCTCCGATGCTTACAGACTGCATCAGATTGTTTTTCTGCACGCGTCAAATGATGGTTCATTGAACTCGCCTGAACAAGGACTGGGACGAAATCTGGCACATTTGCATGTCTGTCATGTTGATTAGAAACAGCTAAAAGAATGATGATGTGATGACATTGCAATTTACACTGCATCTTTTTCAGACCACACATTATGATTTTTTTTAGAATTCTATGTACCCCATGACACTCGCGCCATCAAGACGAATCTAATGACGTATGATTCATCAAAATCGGTTGAGCGGTTGTGTAGTTACAAGCGAAGCGGACTTCGGAACGGACATACACAGATATAGTTCAAGCACATAACCCTTTGGGCTTTGCCGCAGTCGGATAAAAAGTATGTCCATCACTATTCTACGTAAGATAAAATTCGGTTTTTAACTAAGTTCAACTTTCACTGGTCTATATTATGAGATCAAAAATAATTTACGGAGACAAAATCACTGTAGTCTACAAGTACAAGAATACAATAGCACATTATCATGATCGTTGTCACGTAATGTACGCAACGTCACAGGAGCTTTCCGCTTCCGCTTTCTACCCATTTCAACGTGGGACATGTTAATAAATTCCAGCATTAATTTGGGTCGTGAACGTTGGGTGTTAGTCTACGGTTACATTAAATATTCTACTCTACGGAATACAATTACACTACTGGAGGACAGTTTAAAGTGTCTTAACTGTGACTACGTGCACTACGAATATCTAATCTTAATTTGTTATAACATAACTAGTTATATTATAAGTAAGGTCCAGTTTTCCCGCCAACCTTAGAGGTTTTTGTATCTGTATGTACGTGGTAAATCAGAGTCCCCATACGAGAATTACCTACAAGCTTGCCTACAATTCAAGGAACAAGTTGTTTCCGAAATTAAGGTTGTTCCTTCATCCTTGTGTGGCATGTCGGTGGTATGGATTTTTTTAGATTCCGCTACTTCTACCCAAATTCCGCGTAAATTAATAGTAACGGCTCAGAGGAAGCTTTACATACGTTGTGGTATCTGAGACTCGGCGTCATCGGTGAAGATGCGGCGACTGCACACGTCGAAGAGCCACCAGCGGGCGACATGTTCCGGCCACTGCCAACATCCGGGCATGGCGACACTCACAATGAAGTTATCATCACACACACACACACACAGGTCACAGCTCACTGTTTGTCTTTCTATCAGTTACTTAGGTGTCCAATCTGACATCAATCTATTCGATTTTTCTTGCACATAACGTTAATATTAATGGACCTATTTAAGACATGTCGTTGCTGAAAATACTGGAGCTTCTATCTCTACATTTATAGTAGAGAACAACGTCTAGTTATGTACGAATTTGATTTTGAATACGGATTTTACAGCGAATGATCTTGTAGGTGTAACGCTAAAGCAAAAAATAACCTTAAGTATAATTTAAAGGTTGTATGTCAACTCGTTTTTATTTTTACTCGTATGTTGAATGAATGAAATATTCTAAATTGTACACCATTATAAACAAGAAATACACAACAGTAACACAAAATAGAAGTACAATTAGCGACTTTAACGCTTTGAAGCGATCTCAACTAGGCAACCAGGTTGAGGAGTGGTTGAGGAGAATGGGTTAAGGGGGTAGGTACATATTAAGTTGTCAAGGAATTATTAGGTGAAAAATACCTAAATATTTGTTATATATAATATTATGTTGTATTAGAAACTGAACATAAGATAGGTATATCTAGACAGAAAGGTGTTAGAGCAAGAGCTTCGTATCAAAACAAGAAAACCTTTTGCGTTGTGTACCGGAAAAATAATATATTATGTAGCTTACGGATATAATTCAGGCACTTTTAGCTCGCACAAAGGATGGGAAGTGCACAAAGTAAATTCTCGTAGCTATTGCGTATTAAAAGTATAATACATAAACAAGTACCTACGTTTAATACTTCGATGCCTGTTACGTCTACCTACCTACTATCATCTTTAGAAGATAGTTATATACATTGGTGCTAATATTATAAATGCAAAAGGTGTCTAAATGCATGTTTGTAATGTAAATCCGCTAAACCGATTTTGAGGAATGTTGGCACAGGGATAGCTTGCATCCCGTTGCAGAAAATCGAAGAATTCTCCTGAGATTATTAAAAACCTAAATCAACGCGAACGATAGCGGACATCAACTATCTCTTTAATATATTTTAGCATAC
This sequence comes from Maniola jurtina, assembly GCF_905333055.1. NCBI lineage: Eukaryota > Metazoa > Arthropoda > Insecta > Lepidoptera > Nymphalidae > Maniola > Maniola jurtina. The sequence goes on along the minus strand of NC_060034.1, from coordinate 5,564,816 downwards.
CTAGTAAGTATCAAGATATTAGGTTAAATATAAATACTGGAATGAACATGACGTAATTAAAGTGAAAATCGAATCAACTTTATGAAATAAAGTTTTTTCTCATTATAGAATATTAAATTCAAAGAAAACCCTTCCAAGTAAGCTTGATTTATACGATTTATACAGTCCACTTTGAAATAAAATTGTGCAGATTTTAAGGTACAACTGTACCTACTCTGTATAAAATTTAAGAGTAACTTTTCGTAAAATGTTCGGCGAAACTCTTTTGCGATGAGTAGGAAACCCGTTAATTAAAGAAAAATATAAGTACTTGAATGCAGAAACCCAATTTTCGTAAGGTACCAAATTGATTGCAGGACATTTTTAAAATAAAGAAAAAAAATGCAGTTTCGAGATGAAACTGATTTTATTGATAGCTGGCAGCTTTTGTTGTTACATAACAATTAACAATTACAATGTGATGAAATGATGCTACATCTAAGCTAGCGTAAATTATACGTTAGGGTATAGCGATTCGGCCAAAGCCTCCTTCCAAACTGTTCCCTAATATCTATTTTGTGCTCATTTTGGTTTGATATATTATAATACTAGATGATGCCCGTGTTTTCGTCTGCATTGATTGTTATAGATATTTAAACATCCGTTGCAAACTCTTTGATTTCCCTGGAAAAAAGTAACCTGTGTTAATTCATGGTATTGTAGCATGAAGGAGTAACAAATAACATTGAGTAAGCTTCATTTAGATACGTGTATAACAAACTCATGAGACCATCGTCGTTTTGGAATACCACGTCAGAGCTAAATGATTTTTGGAAATTAAAAAAAAAACAAGATTTCGCCCACATTTGAGATTTGCATACGGTAGATGGGTTACAAGACCTGTCCAATGCCATTTAAGTAATGTGGCTGCAAATCCAAAATCGGCTTTTCATGTTTTAAAGTTATATTAGTTATGGTAATTAATCTATACTTAGGTATTCGAGTCTGGATTGCTCAATTCTGGACGTTTATTAAAAATTGGCTGCGGTAATGGTTTTGTTTACAACAGCTAAAGTCTAAACGTGCCAATCCTCACAATGTATGTGGAACATTATGCAGTAACGAAACGAAACTAAAAGGCTGTTTTTGGGTCATACAAAAATATAGGTTGGACATAATGACTTCTGTGTAGCATACCACACTATACTGCAGCTATGTATGTTACGTTATTATGATATCGATTGCTGTTATTAGGTTTATCCAATAATGAAATGATATGGTACCGGAAAATCTCGTTTGCGGCTACAATATTAGTATCGCTTGACATCCCATCGTTTAATAAACAGACCGTATTCGCATAACTACGGCAAAGCCAGCCAGCCATGCGTTGAGGGAAGAAAAGGGGAATTGAGAAGACTGATTATAATCCAACAAAATGGTACATCGAAATATATTGTACTTATTTTAAATTTTCTTTGGTAAAATACTCGTACGTTATATTTTGAAATTAAAGACCTGAAAGGCTTTCGCAGGATACTATGATACTTCAGTACAAAATTCTAACCGCGTAGCGTTCTTCTCATTTGAACATTAACCAATTTAACTCAATGAAAGTAGACACTTAGTACTAATATGACGAAAGCGCTGGAGAGCGTAAGTTTATCCTATTACACTAGTCTAACGTATATTATTGCAGCTGAACAGATTTTTGGGGATAAAGAGATCGCGATGACAAATAAAAACGTTTTAAAATCTTAACCTTGTACCTAGATGGCAATCGACTCTCATTTCATGATTAACTGAGTCTAGAGTTCTAGACTCAAGAGACGGTACATTTACTTATTTTCTGCAGAAACGTTTTTAGATTTCAACTTCCGAACACAGATAGTAAGTTGATAACATATCAATATAATGTAATGAGAATAAAATATAATAATGATTATACAGAGATACACGACTGAATATTATCCTGAATCGTAAACCTTTTACCTTTCAGTAACTTTTACCTACTAACTAGTAAGAAACATTGGTCTATATGCCTCAGGTTCAATATGACAGTGATGACGGTATGAATGATCAGGAACAATGCCATGTTGCGACCTTATTTAAATCAGTTGATAAAGGCTCCCTAACAACCAAAGATACAATATGGTATGGTATAATTCGCTGCTAACAACATATCTTCACCATACAGGAAAACTATCTCCTAAATACGAGTAGGTACACAACCGAAACACGTCATCTAGATAAAGTTGCTCTGCGGGTGATTCTGGCACGACGTAGCAAGGATTCGAGGTAGGCGGATCAGAGATAGGAGCCTGTCACCATGCAGAAATAGTATCACGATTGTGATGCGCTATTTTTAGGGTTCCGTACCTCAAAAGGAAAAACGGAACCCTTATAGGATCACTTTGTTGTCTGTCTATCTGTCTGTCGTGTCTGTCAAGAAATCTATAGGGTACTTCCCGCTGACCAAGACTAGAATCATGAAAATTGGCAGGTAGGTAGGTCTTATAGCACATGTAAGGGGAAATATCCGAAAACCGTAAATTTGTGATTAGGTACATCACAAAAAAAAATGTGTTCATGAACAAATAATTAGTATCTATTTTCAACTTTCAAAGTAAAATAGACTTTTCTTTATTTTTATGTATAATAGTTTTTGATTTATATCGTGCAAAATGTAGTACCTACGGAACCTTCGGTGCACGAGTCTGACTCGCATTTGGCCGTTTTTTTTTTTGAGAATCATTTTATTCACATTTAGAAATAATACCTATAGATAATATTATTGTCCCCACATACCCACTAGAAGAGGCACGATGTTAATCAGTCAGGAATAATGATTAAAAAATTGTTTCATTCATAACAAGTAACAACCTAACATTTGTAGTTAAAAAAAGTTATTAGAATCTTGTAACTAGTTAATCTCGTTTTCGAAAATCATGTCAAGAGGACTTCTCCTGTCACAGGGAAAGTCGCGAAATTATTACCTACCTACATAATTATTATTGATATTTATTTTGAAAGCAATATATAAGTGCCAATATTTTTTAACTAGCGGATACCTGGTGTGTGCTACTACACAAAAAAAAAAACATTTTCGCATTATTGCCTTTCTAAAAAACCAGTTTGGGGCACATCGGTTGGATGGTTTCTAGTCTATAATGGATATAGGTAGAAACAGTTTTTGTATTTTAAGAAAAAAAAAATTGTTTTCCTAATACAGAAACCACGGACAACGGTCACATCATGGAATGTACTCCATATCACTGGTACGCGGCGCTTCTGACGCGCGGGTTGTTCGCGTTCGCGAATTTCGCCGGTGTCGGCAGCGATACGTCCGCAGGGGTCGCGAACTGCGGCCGACTGGCGCCAAGCCACCCCTCGTTCAACAGTTAGCACCCTCCTATACTACACACCCCTATAAGTATCAATATGAATGTATTATCGGCACACCATAATTATTATTCTGCTGGTGTTTTGCGGGCTTTACAAACTACGACCTCACTGAATCAGTACCATTGAATATCAATTGTTATTCATCAACATGATCAGCCTATCGCCAGCCCACTACTGAGCTCGGGTCCTCTTTCAAAATGAGAAAGGTTTGAGCCATTAGCCACGCCACGCTAGCCCAATGTCAATTGGTAGACTTCACAGACCCTTGAGAACATTATTTATGAAGAACTCTCAAGCATGCAGTTTTCCTCACAATATTTTCTTCGCCGTTAAAGCAAGTGATATTTAATCGCTTCAAAATTATACTCAAATTGCTGGTTGCTGTTTGTCTATTGAGTACTTCTGTATGCCTCAAGTACTCAAAAGACTTGAATGAAATTTGGTACAGAGATAGCCAGCATCCTTCTGGTTATGTCATGAACAGACAGGATATTTTGGGTTTACATTTTGTTCTACGAAAGGTTCTCAGTTTCCAATGGTTTCCAATTAGGTACTTAAACCATTCTGCTAAAAAGCGTGATTTCTTAAAATTAGGTGACTAATTACTACTTATTTTTACCCGACTGCGGCAAAGCCAAAAGGAAGTGTTATGATTTTAGCAGTGTATGTATGTTTGTATCCAGATTCTGGGTGTTCCACTGTAGCGCCTACACTACTGGGCCGATTTTGATGTGTCAATTGATGTGTTGTAAAGCTCCGGGTGACATAGGCTTTATACATAAAAATGTAGACATAGGTTTTATACGAAAAAAATAACGTAACGGATGTTACATCAAAAAAGTGAGGGTCTCTAAAAATTTTTTTTTGCTATTGCATCAAGTGGAATGTCAAATAAAAGAGGAGAAAATTCTGAGTCATGAGTATAAATGTACAACTACATTAAAGTATACCAAGCAAAAGAAAAACAACTTTAATATTTCAGCATTTATTAAAATGATTGTAGTTTGGTTTCAGTTTCTTATTTTTTTTTTGCTTTTACTGGAATTATGTGTATAGAATCTCGAGGGTGACAATGGCAATAAAGCTGATTTCATTGGAGTAAATTTTGCTCAGTCAGTAAAATATACTGACAGAGCAAGTAGCAGTATGTTAATAACAAATTATGTTATGCTGTCTTTTCACACTAGCTAAACTCTTTCATTAATATTTCATTTGAGATGCTGGCCCTCTCAAGTGGCCAGCTTCTGTATACATATATTTCATTATAACACACATATAAACCCCATACACACATCCATAGTTGGCATCTAACATAGAAACCAGGTACAGATATATCCATAGTCAGCATTGTTGCATGACATGTTAAGTAATAGAGGGGTTTACTCAATATCAAAGAATTAAAGTTACTTATTACTTATTTGTTATATAATGATTTAGGGGATTTTTCACTGTACAGAATAAAACCTCTACCTTACTTTATTACTTACCTTGGCCATACACCATCGAGTTAAGGTGGACCCTGTTTCAAATGTGTTGCAAGCTTCATAGTAATTGTATATCGTGTGTTACTGTATATCTGTTATCTTTTCTATGTAAACATTAAGTGTGCGCATTCATTTAATTCTCCATCATTTAATTAGAGGGTAGGGAGACTAAATAGTAGGGATTAGTGAAGTTTAATGTAACACTCAGCTTTTGCTGAAGTAATTAATTTCATGATTGTAAAGTATAAAGTCTAAATATCAAGAAAGATAATAAAAACGGTTTAAAAAATATATCTCTATGCAATTATTGAACAATCAGGAAATGAAGACCTCGATGTTCAATCAGGCGTAAGAAATCATTTAAGAGAATGTTATTACTCATTATCTCAACGTTGTTAACGTTTGTAACAATAATTATATAATTAAATTTGCCACATACCGGCTATAATCCCGTCCATCTGGAGCAAAGCAGCTTCCAACAACTTCGCGGGATCCGATTCCGATGTTGGATTGTTGTCGCCATCAACCTGCGTCGATTTTCCCATTACAATTACACAAATACGGTCTTGAATGAACTAATTCCTACAGAAAAATAAGCGCTAAGTAAATATTAAACCGTGTAAAAGTTAAAGAACTACAAAATCAAAAAAGTTTAGGTCAACAAAACTCGAAAACTTTTTTGACAGCCAAACTTGAAAAGTGACAGTAGCTAGTAGGTGGCTAGTAGCAGGCAGGACCATGGAGTAAAAGACCATTGAATTGATATTCAAAGTTTGTCTAAGAACTGCTGTAGTCACAGGGGTAACTTTAGAAACTGTCAAATATAATATTGTACAAGTCGACGCAGACGCAGACGATGGAAATAATGATATTATAAACATTAATAAATCACTAACAAGTTCAGAGTACCACAAGCCGGATACGTACGCTCCCTAACTTCCAGCTCCACCTGCTGCTATTAGCGCCAGAATCAAGTTGCTTCAAAAGCAAGTCGGCAATCACAGGCAGTACAAAATCCGTATACAGTCTTAAAGCAAAGGACGTCGTATAGAATAAAAACATGTATCGTCCTCCTCATTTTTAATTTTTAAGTCTGCTAGAAATACGTGCATCGACAAAGCTGTACTCCACCACCGTCCAGAGTACTTTGGTTATTTCGGATAGAGACTGTTTGATCATCCCTTGAAGGCTTCTCTGTATGCGCCTTTTTGTATGAAATCCTGTAGTCTATACTATTTTGTGACTGGATAACTGAAATCACCTGGTTGTTATTTGTTCTTGGCAGAGAAAAAAAAACAAATATAATTTATCTCATAGTTTATTAATGTTTCATTAGACCCTTTACCAAATTATTATAAGTAAATAAATAGAACTACATACTTGGTAAGTACCATTCCTTTATATTTCTAGATCATCATAACAAGACGACAAATATATTCAACTGCAAATAAAATTTTCCATTATAAAAACAAGCAAAACAGCCATATTGCAAATATATTTCACTATACATAAATAAATAACATTCCATTTATTTTAATACTTCAGTGTAAATATATATTTTTAATGTGACACAATATACTTAGTTAAAAGATAAAACGTCACACATCTAAATAATTTTCGAAAACATGATATATAATATTATTCTCATTTATTTAAATTACTGATCTAAGGCACAATCTGCTAAAATTTGATATCGTTTACTATCACTCGTTTAAAACTGGTAGATCATAAATAGTTTTTTCTTCATTAAATATTAGTAAAATATGTTATTATTACTCTTTAATAATGATAACATAATAAATGTAACAGCAAATATCAACGATGATCTCAACTCGTCTACCGTTTACAACTAATTGCTTTTAAAACAATTTACTTACACTATGTATTACACACATATAACAACTTAAAACAAATTAAAATGTTGGTAAGCTGTGTTTTGGTATTAAGGTGAGGACTGCTATGCTACAGCATTTCTGTTTGATAAAGTATATTTAGCGAAAAGAAGGCTATTTGAACTATTAATATCAATTTACTTTTACAAACCAAGAAACAATTTACTAGAAATTCTGATTTGCTGATTTAAAATCATAATTGTTGATTTATACCACAGGTTCCCAAAGATAAGGTAGAAATCGATTTGCTTACACAAAATTGAGACAACAGATGATTATGAAGTGATATAATATTATTATGTACAACAATATTATAAAGGCTACAATATGAAATTGAAGAACCCATTTTGATGAAATATTTACATAACTCAGTATCATGGGAAAGCGAAAAGATAAAAAGTGTCATTTATTGGTAATATTAAAATCCTTTTTTAGACTTACAGTCCAATAGAGAAATATATCTATCCTTAGAAACCTATGGTTTGTATAAATACAACTGCACGTCTCTTAATTCAAAATGACAGTTGACTTGAAACCAAATCATCGATGATCATCATAGGAGTTAAACACGTCGTCAAACCTCTTCTATACATAATTTGAAATACAGCTAAAAATTAACTATACAATTGACGTCATTTTGCATGGATTGCTTTAAAAACAAATAAGTTTATCTGTTTCTATAAATTATCTAAAACCACACAAAAATAGAACATTAAATTGCAACAATTAGACGTCTGCATTCAAAATAACCAAGTCGAAGTTTCCAAAACTTACGCTCGATCAATCGTGTGAAATCGTTCGTCCGATTGGGGAACCACAAAAAGTATCAACGTACAAGCTACTGATCAATACTTCGATGATTATATTACATACCTTACGACACTGTTACACGTGTACAGGGGCTTTTACTCTAAAGTACTCAACAGTGGGTAGTCGATACTTCTTTACAGATCCTCTGCACGACAAGTGGGTAATACACATAAATATAAATTTAACTATATCTGTAAACCTCTGCATTTCTGTAAACGTTTTATAATTAAGATCTCTTCTTAAGGTTACGCTAATATAATCTATAAATATATTATCTCTATTAAATATTAAAGGCAATATCTATCGTTAGATATGGACGGATTAATTAAAGGCGCCCAAATGGGGTTACCGATTAATAATATTAATAGCTCTTAAGTTTAAACTACGCTTAGTGCTAGCTCGCGGCGCGGCGGTCGGGACCAAAAAAATTATCCAAGACTACACAATAATAATAAAAAACCAACAATGACAATAGAATATAAGAATATCTATAAATAAATATGTGTTGCTCGTTCAGGTAACTCACTAGGTCCATGCCGCGAACCGACTCCCTTACTCTACAGCAAAGTCAATAACAAAACAATAATATAACTTCGTTGGTAAACATAATTTCAGTTCCACCTAAGTCGACTTCGTTAAACTTAACAGGCAAGACCACAACCGATATTAAGTACTTATTAGCTACAGGAATGTCAATCTCAGTTTTAGGGGTGATATACGCAACGTAAATGGACCCACCAATACACGATGACTTCAGTCCTCTTACAAAACAAACCAGTTAATGTACAGAGTGTCTACTATGCTTTAGGAGTAAAAAAAGAATCATTTCAATTAAAAATATGTCAATTTCGTTCTTTATAAAGTTTAGGTCTTCTAGAGCAAAATTAAAGCGGTGCTCAGGTGACGTTCATGTTTTTTAGTCTCAAGCAAAATTCGACGTATGGTACGTAATTTATTCAATCTTTTTTTTTTGGAATGTAAAATATTTTTATTTTATTACTACTGGCTACATTAAGTACATTGTCTGGTTTGCTTTTGTAAGGCGACTAAAAAGTCACCATGTATAATTTTGCCCGGTTCTTATTCAAGCTCATTTTCATCTGAGGCTGTAGCACGACAATTTTACAGTTACTATACAACTTCTCACTCAACTAATGGATAAAATGCACCATTTTGGCAAGTATAGCACAAATTCAGCCAATAGCTGTGATTATCACAACTTTGATAGCTAGCCCTACTGATTGTAGATGCTCGTGGAATGTTAGAAACACCTACGTTATTATACCGGAATGATATTGCACTAGCATTATACAATCATTATAAGAACCGAGCACACCTTACAAAAACGAAAATGACCCAATCCAAACAGAAAAGTTAAATTAAAGTAATTTATCTACTTACATATAACTGTGTATATGAAATTTCAGAACATATAATTGGACTAGCTGATGCCCGCAACTTCGTTCGCGTGGGAACTCGTTGATTTTCTGGGATAAAAAGTAGCCTATGTGTTAATCCAGGGCATAATCTATCTCTATTTCAAATGTCAGCCAAATCCGTCCAGTACTTTTTACGTGAAAGAGTAACAAACATACACACAAACTTTCGCCTTTAGAATATTAAGAGTTATTTTTTTTAATAATTTTCACTAAAAATATGGAAAAAATAACATTACCAATTCACTTTGGCTAAATAGTATAGTTACACAAGATAGGAGCGATAGGTAGTAAAAATGTAGAAGTTTAGACAAAAATTTAAATTTTTGGATTAGATTACTTTCGTTTAAAAGTTGCTAAATGCTCAAATCATATTTTTTTAAGTACTGAAGTGATTAATTCTAATGCCAAGTGTCCACTAGCAATAAAACTTGAAATCAGTTAAGCTAATTCAAGTTTTAATATAAAAACTTGCAGAAGTTGATCCTGCTGCAAGTGTTTATCTATATTGCAAGTGACTTGCCAGAGCTGATTCCTGCAGGTTTTATTGCTATTGGACACTCAACTTAAAAGCTAATGTTTAAGAAGCCTTTGCTATTCTTGTATCTCCAATAAAATCGCAAACTAAAAACAGGGTTTCGCAACTCGATGCGAGCGAATCTTGAGCAACACCTTGCCTTACTTTCTTACAAAAAAAAATACAGAAATTATTTAAAAGATTATTTGCTAAAATCGATTTCCATACCACAGACAATCTCATTATGTGACGGAATAATTACCAATTAAGTAGAATAAAAAAATTAAGTAATAATTACAATTAGACACCATTATAAGCACGCAATATATTTAAGTGTGTGTGAGAAATCAATCTTTTTGTGCGAGGAACGACGCAACGAAATATGAAGCACTTTTTATATATTTTGTTGAGCCATTATCATGTTATTGAGCAAGTGCGTTTTTCTTATAATGGTCAGTTTCGTTTCACTTTATAACCTATTTGCTACAAATTGATAAATTTTAAGTACATGCGAATGTATTGCTACATCACTATAATCAATTTAGAAAATAAATAATAAAAACAACTTGTACATTAAGTATTAGTCGTGGACTTGCATCACATGCATATTATGAGATAAAAAGAAATATAAATTAACGGAATGTAGAATTCATAATTCCGGTCTGATATAGCGATCACAAAAAATTAAATAATCATGGAAAAATAAGGCTTTGCCTTTCTATACAAACATCGTGTCAACAGCGAAATGTAAAAATATATTAATTTGTACACTCTTTACCATAGGTCTTAATAAACATTTGTAAAATTCACTATCGCACCAAAAATACTCTATAAATATTGTTTCGATTAACGCCCATGTACAGTTAAGTACAGAGAAATTAATTAAATAATAAATAAAAATCTTTCAAGACAATAAAAATTCAAGTATCACTTCATTCCCCACCAAAGTCTACGTTTAAGTTTCTCAATCTCGAATAATAATGGAATGCATAGATTACAATTTGGAATGTGGATTTGTGGACGAAGCTTGTCCGCTGTGGAACGGGCTTCGAAAGGGTCGAATCGCACCCGAATTCCGAATTTATCCTATCAACACAATTTTAACACTAAAATATCCATACAAATATCGTCGCTCATTTACCTACAATTACCACTAAATAACCCTCAAAAATAATTTGCACTTTTTAAGTTTTTACAACTTCGGGGGGACGTTCAGCGTATAGCATAGTCGAAGCACTTCCGGGAAGAGGCTCGATAGAAAATTACAGGCCAGGGAAACGGAAATCATGTGAGACAAAGTGTAAAGGTGAAGTGGGGTTAGTGGGAAGTGCTTACAGTATGCACACGTATAGAGTGCAGTACAGTACCACCACTTTTATAAGTTACAATGTACAGGCGTAGACTGCGTACACTCACATGGTGGTGTCTTCCAATTGTCGGTATTGCTTCAAACAACCCCTTGTATTTTTGGACTTCAACTTAATTTAGTATCTTCTATATTCCATAAGTCCTTGTTTAGTTTGCTTTAGTTTCTCTCTTTCTGGGCATTAAAATCTAGGCTCCAATTCGGGCTTGCCTACACTAAATTCAAATACAGCGCATAAATTTTCATGCACGGAAAAAGGCAAATGTCCGACTAACGTCAAAACAGAGTGGAACGGAGACGTGTTTTGACCAATCAGATTATTTTTAGGTGACGTAATATTTTATCACGTCATCTTCAATAACTTAATTGGTCGAAAACACGTCGCTCCGCTTCAGTGGAAACGCACTCTTTAATTTAAATTCGTTGTTCGCGTCAAAGAACTAATATAGGCAATAGGCATCAAAGAAATATAACGCCCACCATTTAAGGCCTCAAACTGAACAAGGGTTGTGCGTTACGCCCGTTTTGCAACCTACAACTTATATTAGTGGTCGTACTGTATAAAGGCTTGGGCAGACACAACGCGTGACTGCAACGTATCCAATACAGCTCTTAGAAGTTATAATGCAAGGAACTGTTTGAACCTTTGACTTCGTATTGTAACGCGTTTCATACAGTTCTTTATTATTACAAATTGTAAGAGTTCTACCGTGTTGCTACCATCGCGCCTTGGGTCCGTCCAGCATTCCTATTCCGTATTTCAGTGCCATGTAATTTAGCTGGACATTACGAAAAGTGTCCAACAAAAACGTGTCTTTATGGTGCTTGTCTACAATCCGCTTCGCTCCATTTGAGTGGGAGGGCAGGCACCCTATCACCGAGAGTCAGTCATCTTGGTTGGTTACCAAAGCTAGCTAGTAACTAAATTAGGAGTTCGACAGTTTTCGTATAACGCGTGCCTATAGAGACACTAATCGGAACGAAGCAGCGCTAATCATTCCGTCTCACTCACACACTGACAGATATATTGTGTAAGTGAGACAGAATGACTAATGCAGCGCTTTTCGAATCGTTTTATTAGCACGCGCCATAGTGTGTCAAACGACATAGGCACTGAGATAAGGAACAGAGCTACTGGCCTCAAGAGTCAGGTCAGCGTCGGAACGGCCCCCCCGCAAACAGTCATTGGTGGCTCTTGCTCAGCAGGTGCGAGTTGAACTCGTACACGTTGCAGCATTGCTCGCCGCAAATGTTGCACTTCCAGGGGTTAGAGTCGCAGTGGCAGCCCTTGTGCAGGAAGTACAACGTGGAGTCAGGGAAGGTGATGGAGCAGAAGGTACATACGAGCGAGGCGGGCGTCAGGGCTGCCTCGCCGTGCGTTGATGTGATCACGCCGCCCTCGGACGGCGACGCCCGGGAGGCCTGGAACAATCAAGATGCCCGTTCAAGTTTCGGGAGCAAAAAACCGGTGTGTGTAACCTTTATGCAGAACCCTTCCCGATATCCGAGAGCATAACAAACGAAAGGACGTTTCGTGTCAAAAATAGAGCTTTTAACCTTTGAAACCATATTATATAGTACTTGGTACTTTAAAAACTTCTACAAATGATGGTAGCCTCAAAACAGCTGTTCTGTTTGGACTTCGTTCAGGCTCGACGACACATCGCGTTTGTCTGTGCCCTTGCTCTCAGGCTCATTGTCACCCTCGTGGCTCTATCTAAACCTACGTACATTGTTGGCGCGCGAGCGTCCTCGCGCAGAGATGCGACGCCGCAGGTCCTCGCGCAGCAGGCTCTTAAGTGGCGACACCTTAATGAGCGAGGACAGGCTCGACGACACGTCGCGCTTGTCCTTGCCGTTGCTCTCCGGCTCGTTGTCACCCTCGCGCCCCGACTCCTCTTGCGTGTGGGGCTCCTACAAACACGAAAACACATTTCCAACTCAATGTTTAAGTCAAGTCATAGTATTTCACACATTATTACTAACAGCAGATATGATGACTTAATCCCCTCTCCTTTCACCAGTTTGTTGGCTAGCTTACCTGTTTGATGGGTATGAGTGTGATGGACGGCGTGATGTTGGTGGGCAGGCCGGCCGACAGTGAGCTGCTGGCCACGGCGCTGTCGCCCGACTGCGGCGAGCTGGGTCCTTCGCCGTTCATGCGTGATTCTGCAAGAAATGCGTAGAGTATTTTCACTGAAATTTTCGCGCCCCTGAAATGCGGTTCTTTTCACAATAGTAATAAAAAAGTATGTTCAAAATCGTAAATTTTTGATGAAGGAGCAGGAAAACGAGCGCTAAGCCTACCTACGCTAAGCCCGGGTTCTCAAACAGCTGGGACGCTGGTGATGAACAAAAAATGTAACTAAATGAGGCATGAAGATTTGCACCTTGGTGGTTATTCAGTTGCGGTGAGAAGGTCTCGTTGTTGTCGGCCATGGAGATCTCGACGTGCGGCGTCAGGTAGTGCATGGGCGGCGTGGCGTTGTCGGCCGAGCGCGCGCCGTTGCTGTCGCCGCTGTCGGAGTAGGCCGCGGCCACGGACACGGACAGCCCCGAGCCCAGCGCGCCCAGGGCGCTGATGGCGCTCGGGTCCATCGTACCGTCCGCGTACGCCGCGTTCGCGATCCCGGCGGCGAGCAGGGAAACAGAGTTGTTGCCGGGGCCTGGGTTGTCCAGATCGATGCCGTGTCTGTAATAGAAAACTATCAGAGTGGAGGAATAGAGATTGATCAAAGACGATGGTTCCTATATGGACCAATTAGAATGTCAAGTTCATGCAGGTCCTTAGCAAACAGACTAAGCACAGCTAACGTTCATATTTCTGTATATATGCACACCTTAGATTAATACCAAGATAATAGAATACCAAGATTACCTTTTATATTAATTTTAGGTATTATTATAATTTTATGGACTATTTAATAATATTGATTTTTGATTGATATAATATTATAATGTATAAATATTATAAATAAATATTGACTACCTATTAAAGAAGTGAACTCTGAGGCTCTTCATGGTGGGCGCGCGGTAGCTGCACAGCGGGCAAGTCTTGACCAGGTCGTGTTGCCCCACGTGCTCGTTCTGGAAGTGCGCGCGCATCGCGATCTGTCGCTGGAACCCTCGATTGCAGATGGGGCAATGGTACGGCAAGCTTTTAGTGTGAGTGGTGAAGTGTTCCGCCAAGTGGTCCTTGCGGAAGAACCGCTTCTGGCAGACGCGGCACTCGTACGGTTTGACCCCCGTGTGCCGCATCTTGTGGCGCCGCATGTTCGCGCCGTTCGAAAACTTCATATTGCATACGTCGCATTCGAACAGTTTTCTGTCAAAATAATAACCATAGTCATTTTTGAACTCAGATGGGAACTTAACTAGCAAACAATGAATATGTGGATGGAACGTATCTCATTGGGAGGACAACGCATATTGTGTGTGGTCTGTAACTCTGTAATCCAGTATAAGCAGTGTGTCTGTGAGAGTGACTAAACAGAGTATTGAGAATAATAATAATAATTGTAAGAATCTTTGTTTTTGCTAGGCGCTCCGCAACACCTCAAGTGTTTTTGCCCAAGTAAGAATATATTGACCTATATTAAGATGAAGTAGAACAGTTTGAGCAGTTGATATTGTTAAACAACAATATTAGAGCAGTTATTAAATCTGATTAAAAGTCCTAAAATTCTAAATACATTTTCACCATCAAGTAAAATATCAGAAAAGATTTATCTGTAACATATTATATGTACAATATTAAAATGGCAGACACAGCAGATAGAAAAGAAAGTAAGTATGGTTCTACTAACATCATTGTGCCATACAATACAATACTTAATTGAGTATGAGTTACCCCAGCGCTTCGCCTACGCGCATTTGCTCAAAGTAATAGAAGCGTGAGTATTAGACTTGTGTTGCCGACACACGTGTTGTGTGTGCGTAGTACCTGTGCGGCCGCGCGTCCGCGTTCTGTGTGGCCGCCACATTGTTGTTGTCGGGGGAACACTGCGCCATGTGTGTGGTGAGCGCGCGGCTGCTCAGCGTGCTGAAGCTGTTGCATGTGGTGCATTTCAGCAGTGTGCCGCCGCTACCCCGTTTTGGGGTTTCTTTGCTTACTGTGGCTCCCTGCAAACAATAATATTGAGAAACTTAGTTCAGAGACCCTAAAATAGTGGTGGACACAACTTGTTATTAATTTTATTATTTACTAGCTGATGCCTGCGACTTCGTTCGCGTGGATAGAGGTTTTTTAAGAATTCCGTAGGAACTCTTTAAATTTCAAGTAGCATATGTGCTAATCCAGGGTATAACCTATTTTCATTCTAAACTTCAGCCAAATCCATCAGGTAGTTTTTGCGTGAAGAAGTAACAAACATACACACAAACTTTCGCCTTTATAATATTAGTGTGAAGTGTGTATGGCAAGAGTGAGAGAATGATAGCCAATCAACGAGGATGACGATCTTATCATGATCTGAGCTATCAAACTTTGTTGTTTGGCATACAAGGGAGCTATCACGGAAGTTGTGATCATTACAGCTGTGATTGGTTGAATTCAAGTCATTTTTTCATTCAATCAAAACAGATAGGTTTTATCTGTTTTGGTATAGTCATTGCCATGACTGACTGACAAACTATACCCTCCAATGAGATGAGTGTTTGCATGACTAATATCTGGGTTTATTATTTGCTTCATCTTTCATTTAGATTTTAGATGTTATTATCCTCTGAACCTATCCCAATTGGTTAACACTCTTAAATGATTGTGAATGTTTCATAAATGAATGTCGAAAGGATGACTATCGAAAGGACAAGGTGAAAGATTTAATTTAGCCAATATCAGCAATTTAGTACGCTGAAATAACTTCATGCTAGGCAGTTGGTGAAAAACGATTAAATTCTAAGAAACAAAGCTATTAAAATAGTATTTAATTTCGCGTATAAAACAAATACAAGGCAACTATGTAGTGAATTTCAGTATGAAATTGGATTATTTTAGTGCAAAATTATGAATAGATTTCAAGTTCCTTGTTTGAGGATGGATCTCAAGGATACAAATATTTAAAAATTAGACGTATTTTTAGTTTATTATGGTATAAAGTAATAAATTAGTTCTTTAGACTTAATTCTTTATAGTCATATTTATCTGGCATAATTATTATCTATTTTTTCACTCAGCCATCTCAAATTCAAAGTCATTTATGCAAAATAAGTACCACTTCACACATTTATTTGAATTGATGTAATGGTGTTATTTAATTTATTAGGTAAACTTAAAGTTCCAAAGGGTCTGAGAAGAAGCCCACAACTAACTCAGTCAGGTGTATGTCCTTTATTAATATATCTCTGAAGATGGATCACCATTAACTTGATGTGACTGTTGCATAATATGAATACTTAAACCATCACCTGTCAATGTTATCTATTACATATAATAAAATTGTAGAAAAGTGGTGTCTGTACAATGGAAATATATAAAAAAAAAAGCAGCAGGGGTTGTTATTATATTGATGCCGAACCCGAAATTGTAATTAAATTTTTTTTTTGTCTGTTTGTCTGTGTGTTTGTGCACGCTAATATCAGAAACGGCTTATTCGATTTAGATATGGTTTTCACTAATATATTGTAGTAAGCTTCACTTAACATTTAGTGTTTATTTCATGTCAATCGGTTCATAAATAAAAAAGTTATGTCAATTTAAAGAATCACTGCGAACATTTTTAACTTACAGAGTACGTACTACACGCCTAGTGCCTGAGCGTCCGTGGCTATATTAAGCGCGCTGAGAGCTATTCCACGCGAGCGAAGTCGCGGGCACAGCTAGTAATTAATACATTTATTTGATTGCATGGAAAACTTTATGATATTAAAAGCTTAGTTTAGTTACAGAAGCTTAATGTAATTAACGGAAAACCAGGATGTGGGTTTAAGTTATTACTAAGTTTGCCTTTTTAAGTTTCTATCACCTTTCTAAAAACATCATGAATTATGATTTACGATAATACTATCTTATCAACTCATAACACAAGTTATATGCATATTTAAAGTAGAAATTGTAGATATTTTTGCTACATTTATAAAATGTATATTGTATACCTATTACTTAATTTTACTTAATACTTAATTTTATTTGAAAAATACAGGAACAATTTGTAAACTTTGCCTAAGTTATGATTATTTATATGTTATACATTAACTTGAAACTTAAATAATACCTATTTGTAACATTGGTGTGAATTTGGTTAAGTAGAAAAAATTATCTACCAACAAACTTCTTCTTTGTTTTTGAAGTTTCTTAGTTCAATGGGCAGTTCTTAAAAGTTGTTACTGTTTGTTGAAACTGGATTCAAAAAAATATGGAGCCAATGGAGAACACTGTGTTCAAATGAAGGCTTAGATCTGCAGCATTACATAAATTACTGAAGTTCTTACACTTGTGAAATTTTGAACTGACCTTGTGAGGTCACAGCAATGGTTATCAGCACCATTGCGCATACACTTTCTTATAATTCATTGTCTTTAATGGTACCTAATTTATAAAGTTAATTAAACAACAACCTCTATGCCTCTAACTTATATCTTATTTAGTTCAATGTTATTATGTTTTCTTTTTAAATAGTATAACCACTCCACTCTGCCACTCTGTAGTTGTAACATCACTTGGTCACTCATAACTGTTAAAAATTTCAGGCCTGAGTGCATTTTGATCTTCAGACATCATCATTGTCTCAACACATTGGCCTACTATTGAGCATCTCAGTTAGAGGATCTCCTCTCAGTTATCTGATTGAAAGAAGGGTTTAGGCCATAGACAACCAGATAGACACACTTCACACATCTTTAAGAACATTATGGGTTCTCTCAGGCATTCAGGTATTATCACAATTTTTCCTGTGCTATTTAATTGCTTTATTTTAAGCAAAGATTTTCAATGTTTTGTCATTTTTAAACATATTAAAAATTAGTTTTTCTATCAATACGCCTAGGATTATTTGATAGATCTAATTAAAATTGATGACCAGATTCATTTAGTTTCAAAATTGGTGTACAAGCCAATTAGCAAGTAGCCTGTTAGGAAGCTAATTTAAAGTTCCAGTATGTAAGTGAATCATCATAGTAGCTTGGTAGCTCAGTATTTGGTTAATGAATCAATAATAGTTAAGTAATTTAATAATACTTAATTATAAGCTTTATAATTTGTGACATAATACTTAATGGGATGCTTTGTAAAAACTGGCTTACATTAAGTACATTTGCTTTAAAACTAGTAATTAAAAAAACCTTTTTGAATTTTAAGTTTCTCAAATTGTCACATATAGATTTTATTTTAGAGGAATAACTAACATTCAAGTAATTTTACTAAAATAATAAGTTCATTTGTTCCTACGTCAAAAATTTAATCTTCATTAATTTACATAACAAAATAACATAAATTTAAAAATATGTTACCTATATTATTTAAGTAGACCTAAAGAATAAGTTTAAGTTTTCCTTGTAGAATAGTTATTCTAAGTAACAATTACTATGCAAGATAAATTAAATGGAATTTTAAACTAAGTTATGATGGGTGTGAGAGTATAATTTATTAAGAGTATTTTTACAATTTATTGCCATATTTACCAAAACCACTAAGTATGATGTGAGTAAAATGGTGGAGGTAACCTACATTATTTTATTTATATTTTAGTAGTATCTGTTTTCTTAATACATACAAACAGATGTCAGATGGGGACTGCAATAATAATAAAATATGTCTTGAAAAGATACCTTGTTATAAGACTCAGGTGATGTACATAGTTAGGTAGGTACATTTTAAATCAAGGAGATGCTACATATTATAGGACTTTTTATGTTTATTATTGAAATTTTATTAGGAGACTCAAGATTTCAAGTTTTCAACTATTGGTCAGTATGTTTTATACCAACTTTTTGGATAAACTTTTGAAAAAAAAAACTGCAAATAGTCTATAATAGTAGGTACTAGACTTAGTAAAATCTATACCATGGATATTATTTGGGATACTCACTGGTTCATTTTTAACAGCTGACAAGTTTGGCGACACGGTGCCAGAATCGGCCTCTGTTTCCCCTTTTGATGACATCACATTAGATCGCGGCCTTCCTGATCATCACTCTCCCACCTCACACCTCTAAAACGTAAACACACACGAAACATGACAATTTCATCAAACACAAACTTTTATCACTAACTGAATAAAGTTTCGTAAACTAGAAATCAACATTACAAGTTATTCTGAAAAGAATGGCGAGGTGACCCATTTACGAAAACATACAAATTATCGACTAACGATAGACTATTTATAAACTTTATCTATTGTATCCTCTGCGCATCCCGGAGTTGTTAAATGAACACAAACATAATTCTTTAATTTTAAAAGGTAAATCTTCGCACTTACTTGATTGCCCGTCTTGATACGTCGACAGCCAGAACAGCGGTATTTTAGGGAGAGATCGCTATGTGGCCTAATTCAATGCTTGAACTCTATGCACAAAATACGTGTTACACGAATAACTGTAAATGCACAAATAAGTGGGTTCCCACCATTAATTTATGTTAATTAGACATTTAATATTGTTTAACACTTTTTTAACCTAATATGATCCTGGATTCTAAAATGAAATCACTAACATTTTTATCAAACTAATACCCATTTGGATTTGCCCATTCTGTTTCACTACTCGACTCTCATTCATCAACGATGGGTTGATTCGATTCGGGTTTTTTTTACTTATTTTTAATTCTAGCAACACTCATAGCCAATGATGAATTTTCCAAAACACATCGAATTATTTGAGCAAAAAGACTGAAAAGTTTTACAAAGATAGTCATGTAAAAAAAAATTAAGCAGATTAAAATCTGCCGTTTGACTAAATCCCTAAGTATTAGAAGTCAAAACTAGTTAATATAGAATCGATTAAAATCTTAAAATCGATTTTAGGCAGATCTATTTTTTCACACATCTTTGACGTCGAGCACACATTAATACACCTATGGTCCGTACAAAATGAGTACCTACCTATGAGTTCTCACTAGATTCTCACGCTCCTTTTCAACTCTATGGGTCAACTGTCGTACGTCTATAACGTAGTTATTACATACTCTTTGGTCATGTCAAATGACACCAAAGAGTAAAATAAATGTAGCAATTCAGCTACAAAGCTACAGCAGGGACTTCGTCTGTGTTAGCGTTTGCTGGCGCGCGTGTTGTGCCTTTTTAGAGTGTTTTTTTTTTTTTTTTGTTAAAAGTGGCCGGTTTTTGTGTTTCATTGGTGTTTTTTGGTGCTGGAACCATGCTGGAACTGACTGGGAAGCGTTCTAAAGGGGCGCCGCGCGTATGTCGGCGAGCGCCGGCACAGACGAAGTCCATACTTATATAGTTCCCCTAACTTGTAAATAACTACAACCTTGACATTGGCTAATCTTTGTAAAGCCAGACAAGAGAAAAAAAAATGTGTATCATGAGATTTATTCTATCACTGACTGCTGTTACCAGGTTACCACAGACCAGGTTGACAGTAGTCGAATAGTCGATTAGTCGATTTTTGACTCTTTTCAATAATATTGGGTTGGGACAAACCACAGATCACTATTATCCTAGGGATAAACAATTTAATTTGATTCGATTTTGCATTTCGCAAACTTGAAACTAGTTTTAGTGTCATTCATAGTATACTCAATTATTCTGTTTTATGGACATTATCAAACGAATAGTCGTGTCAGATTATCCGCTTTATATAAATCGCTTATAACTCGAAGTGTTCAGTGCTTAAAACCATTTCCCTTGTATTGGGAACAACTGTTAGATAGATGCGCAAGGAAAGTAAACGATATTTGTGAGAATACAATGTGTTCAAGGGCGGTCACATCATTTTTTAGCCAGTGGAGGCTTTGGATTCGTCCTGTATTTATTACCAGTTATGTTTTACTTGTGATAGTGTTAGTGCCACTGCTGATAGTTCATTCACTTCAAAATGGTTTCACCCAGTCTGATCGCGGTACCCTTATTGGAGGAGCATTTGTCCTGATGGCTGTACCTATATCTGTATGGCAAATTACCCAACACATAGTACATTACACTAAGCCATCATTACAAAAACACATAATTAGGTGAGTAACTAAGTATTTGTTTGATTATTATTTAGTATAAGTAGCATACTTAAATGTTACTGCTTTATTGCATACCATTCATTCCTAACTTCTCAACTTCTTTGCTTTTTTTTTAATGTGACTGAAACTGAAGACTAAAATGGTTAAGTATAAGTAGTTTTTAATTTGATATGAGCTAAGTCTGTATTTAATAAAACAAACAAGTATGGATGTGTCTCAGAGTAACATAAAAAGGCTTTTTTCAAAGCCACAAAGGTTTCGAAAATACCATAATATATGGTGAATTGGTGAGGTTTGCGTAAAGCTGATATTCTGTTAGGTGAGAATTTTTTTGCTCCTGCTTCGCTTTTTCAGATTTCCACCCCTCACCACTGCTGATACATTTAGACGATTCTCATTGTTATTTGTTGTCATTCTCATTGGTCATTGTTGTAGTTCTATATTGCCAAGACAACTTCTATATATCTATCTAGAACTCTGTCATAGTTGTTGTAGATGACAACAGCAGTTGATCAGTCAGTTTTTTGTATAAAGATTTTATTTTTCATTAACTTTCAGGATATTATGGATGGTGCCTATTTATGCCCTAAATGCATGGATTGGCTTAGAATTCCCTGAACAATCAATTTACATGGATTCTCTGAGAGAATGCTATGAAGCCTATGTAATATATAACTTCATGAAGTACCTGCTGAACTATCTCAATGAGGACCAGGACTTGGAGGCAGTGCTGGAGACTAAGCCTCAAGTGAAACATTTGTTTCCACTCTGCTGTATGGCACCATGGGAAATGGGACGGTATGTAACTAAATATAGTCCAAATTGGTTAGAAGAGTTTTTGGGTAATTACTAATGAGAACTAGCATCAATTAGCTTTATCTTTTCTTTTATATAAATAATAAACAAATTATGTTAACAGTAAGAAAAGTGTAACAGTAGTTTTTCCTTTTAAGCAACCACCAGGAAATTCAGTTTAATGTGTTTAAATAAAGCTGTTCATTATGAATATAATAGATGACTCCGCCTATACTTACATATCTAGTTTATGTAAGCCCGACTAGTTTCTAACCCATCCAGGGTCCTTTTCACAGGAATTTTATACGATGGATGGTTTCGGTCTTTGAGTGTAACATAATGTACATAATATGTACTTACATAATAATGTATACTTAACGTTACTTGTATGAAGCCTTACACCTTGGCTCCGTGAACTTGGCACCCGACTTCAAAAATTGTAAAAATTTTTTATGCGTATCGATAGCCTTTCGTATGTAGTTGATTGTAGTGAAACGTTTTACGTTTGTAGTAATTTCAAAAAAAAATTATGACGAAAAAAAAAATGGTCATCCCCCGAAATTTGAAATTCAAGATTTTTCCAATTGATTCTCATAGATAAGCGTTAGTAGTGGATTGTAGTGAAATTCTTTTCTCAAAAAGTTAAATAGGAAAAATTTTCAAAATAAAAAACATTTTTTTGTTTTCTTCTGGGCATAAGTCCCGTTTTAAGGGTTCTACGGTTACTACAAACGAAAGGATAGATAGAGGAAGGTTGCTAGAGGTTTGTAGTGAACGAATTTTTGTTTGTAGTTACAAAAAACCTGTCTTCCAGAGGTTTATTTGCAAAATCTGGTTTTTTCGTTCCCTTCTGGGCATAAGTCCCGTTTTAAGGCTTCTATGGTTACTACAAACGAAAGAATAGATAGAAGAAGTTTGCTAGAGGTTTGTAGTGAAAGAATTTTTGTTTGTAGGTACAAAAAAACCTGCTTTCAAGAGGTTTATTTGCAAAATCTGGTTTTTTCAATCTTTTTTGTCCACAATTCCCGTGTTAAGGCTTCTATGGTTACTACAAACGGAAGGATAGACAGAGCAAGGTTACTAAAGGTTTGTAGTGAACGAATTTTTGTTTGTAGTTACAAAAAAAACTGTCTTCCAGAGGTTTGTTTACAAAATCTGGTTTTTTCGTTCTCTTCTGGGCATAAGTCCTGTTTCGAGGGTTCTATGGTTACTACAAACGAATGGATAGACAGAGCAAGGTTGCTAGAGGTTTGTAGTGAACGAATTTTTGTTTGTAGTTACAAAAAAACCTGTCTTCCAGAGGTTTATATGCAAAATCTGGTTTTTTCGTTCCCTTCTGGGCATAAGTCCCGTTTTAAGGCTTCTATGGTTACTACAAACGAAAGGATAGATAGAAGAAGGTTGCTAGAGGTTTGTAGTGAACGAATTTTTGTTTGTAGTTACAAAAAAACCTGTCT
This sequence comes from Maniola jurtina, assembly GCF_905333055.1. Lineage (NCBI taxonomy): Eukaryota > Metazoa > Arthropoda > Insecta > Lepidoptera > Nymphalidae > Maniola > Maniola jurtina. The sequence goes on along the minus strand of NC_060034.1, from coordinate 5,541,552 downwards.
TCCAGAGGTTTATTTGCAAAATCTGGTTTTTTCGTTCCCTTCTGGGCATAAGTCCCGTTTTAAGGCTTCTATGGTTACTACAAACGAAAGGATAGATAGAAGAAGGTTGCTAGAGGTTTGTAGTGAAAGAATTTTTGTTTGTAGTTACAAAAAAACCTGCTTTCCAGAGGTTTATTAGCAAAATCTGTTTTTTTCAATCTTTTTTGTCCACAAGTCCCGTGTTAAGGCTTCTATGGTTACTACAAACGGAAGATAAGGCAGAGCAAGGTTACTAGAGGTTTGTAGTGAACGAATTTTTGTTTGTAGTTACAAAAAAACCTGTCTTCCAGAGGTTTGTTTACAAAATCTGGTTTTTTCGTTCCCTTCTGGGCATAAGTCCTGTTTCGAGGGTTCTATGGTTACTACAAACGAATGGATAGACAGAGCAAGGTTGCTAGAGGTTTGTAGTGAACGAATTTTTGTTTGTAGTTACAAAAAAACCTGTCTTCCATAGGTTTATTTGCAAAATCTGGTTTTTTCGTTCCCTTCTGGGCATAAGTCCCGTTTTAAGGCTTCTATGGTTACTACAAACCAAAGGATAGATAGAAGAAGGTTGCTAGAGGTTTGTAGTGAAAGAATTTTTTTTTGTAGTTACAAAAAAACCTGCTTTCCAGAGGTTTATTTGCAAAATCTGGTTTTTTCAATCTTTTTTGTCCACAAGTCCCGTGTTAAGGCTTCTATGGTTACTACAAACGGAAGGATAGACAGAGCAAGGTTACTAGAGGTTTGTAGTGAACGAATTTTTGTTTGTAGTTACAAAAAAACCTGTCTTACAGAGGTTTGTTTACAAAATCTGGTTTTTTCGTTCCCTTCTGGGCATAAGTCCTGTTTCGAGGGTTCTATGGTTATTACAAACGAATGGATAGACAGAGCAAGGTTGCTAGAGGTTTGTAGTGAACGAATTTTTGTTTGTAGTTACAAAAAAACCTGTCTTCCATAGGTTTATTTGCAAAATCTGGTTTTTTCGTTCCCTTCTGGGCATAAGTCCCGTTTTAAGGCTTCTATGGTTACTACAAACGAAAGGATAGATAGAAGAAGGTTTCTAGAGGTTTGTAGTGAAAGAATTTTTGTTTGTAGTTACAAAAAAACCTGCTTTCCAGAGGTTTATTAGCAAAATCTGGTTTTTTCAATCTTTTTTGTCCACAAGTCCCGTGTTAAGGCTTCTATGGTTACTACAAACGGAAGGATAGACAGAGCAAGGTTACTAGAGGTTTGTAGTGAACGAATTTTTGTTTGTAGTTACAAAAAAACCTGTCTTCCAGAGGTTTGTTTACAAAATCTGGTTTTTTCGTTCCCTTCTGGGCATAAGTCGCGTTTTAAGGCTTCTATGGTTACTACAAACGAATGGATAGACAGAGCAAGGTTGCTAGAGGTTTGTAGTGAACGAATTTTTGTTTGTAGTTACAAAAAAACCTGTCTTCCATAGGTTTATTTGCAAAATCTGGTTTTTTCGTTCCCTTCTGGGCATAAGTCCCGTTTTAAGGCTTCTATGGTTACTACAAACCAAAGGATAGATAGAAGAAGGTTGCTAGAGGTTTGTAGTGAACGAATTTTTGTTTGTAGTTACAAAAAAACCTGTCTTCCAGAGGTTTATTTGCAAAATCTGGTTTTTTCGTTCCCTTCTGGGCATAAGTCCCGTTTTAAGGCTTCTATGGTTACTACAAATGAAAGCATAGATAGAAGAAGTTTGCTAGAGGTTTGTAGTGAAAGAATTTTTGTTTGTAGTTACAAAAAAACCTGCTTTCAAGAGGTTTATTTGCAAAATCTGGTTTTTTCAATCTTTTTTGTCCACAATTCCCGTGTTAAGGCTTCTATGGTTACTACAAACGGAAGGATAGACAGAGCAAGGTTACTAAAGGTTTGTAGTGAACGAATTTTTGATTGTAGTTACAAAAAAACCTGTCTTCCAGAGGTTTGTTTACGAAATCTGGTTTTTTCGTTCTCTTCTGGGCATAAGTCCTGTTTCGAGGGTTCTATGGTTACTACAAACGAATGGATAGACAGAGCAAGGTTGCTAGAGGTTTGTAGTGAACGAATTTTTGTTTGTAGTTACAAAAAAACCTGTCTTCCAGAGGTTTATTTGCAAAATCTGGTTTTTTCGTTCCCTTCTGGGCATAAGTCCCGTTTTAAGGCTTCTATGGTTACTACAAACGAAAGGATAGATAGAAGAAGGTTGCTAGAGGTTTGTAGTGAACGAATTTTTGTTTGTAGTTACAAAAAAACCTGTCTTCCAGAGGTTTATTTGCAAAATCTGGTTTTTTCGTTCCCTTCTGGGCATAAGTCCCGTTTTAAGGCTTCTATGGTTACTACAAACGAAAGGATAGATAGAAGAAGGTTGCTAGAGGTTTGTAGTGAAAGAATTTTTGTTTGTAGTTACAAAAAAACCTGCTTTCCAGAGGTTTATTAGCAAAATCTGGTTTTTTCAATCTTTTTTGTCACCAAGTCCCGTGTTAAGGCTTCTATGGTTACTACAAACGGAAGGATAGACAGAGCAAGGTTACTAGAGGTTTGTAGTGAACGAATTTTTGTTTGTAGTTACAAAAAAACCTGTCTTCCAGAGGTTTGTTTACAAAATCTGGTTTTTTCGTTCCCTTCTGGGCATAAGTCCTGTTTCGAGGGTTCTATGTTTACTACAAACGAATGTATAGACAGAGCAAGGTTGCTAGAGGTTTGTAGTGAACGAATTTTTGTTTGTAGTTACAAAAAAACCTGTCTTCCATAGGTTTATTTGCAAAATCTGGTTTTTTCGTTCCCTTCTGGGCAAAAGTCCCGTTTTAAGGCTTCTATGGTTACTACAAACCAAAGGATAGATAGAAGAAGGTTGCTAGAGGTTTGTAGTGAAAGAATTTTTGTTTGTAGTTACAAAAAAACCTGCTTTCCAGAGGTTTATTTGCAAAATCTGGTTTTTTCAATCTTTTTTGTCCACAAGTCCCGTGTTAAGGCTTCTATGGTTACTACAAACGGAAGGATAGACAGAGCAAGGTTACTAGAGGTTTGTAGTGAACGAATTTTTGTTTGTAGTTACAAAAAAACCTGTCTTCCAGAGGTATGTTTACAAAATCTGGTTTTTTCGTTCCCTTCTGGGCATAAGTCCTGTTTCGAGGGTTCTATGGTTATTACAAACGAATGGATAGACAGAGCAAGGTTGCTAGAGGTTTGTAGTGAACGAATTTTTGTTTGTAGTTACAAAAAAACCTGTCTTCCATAGGTTTATTTGCAAAATCTGGTTTTTTCGTTCCCTTCTGGGCATAAGTCCCGTTTTAAGGCTTCTATGGTTACTACAAACGAAAGGATAGATAGAAGAAGGTTTCTAGAGAGTTATAGTGAAAGAATTTTTGTTTGTAGTTACAAAAAAACCTGCTTTCCAGAGGTTTATTTGCAAAATCTGGTTTTTTCAATCTTTTTTGTCCACAAGTCCCGTGTTAAGGCTTCTATGGTTACTACAAACGGAAGGATAGACAGAGCAAGGTTACTAGAGGTTTGTAGTGAACGAATTTTTGTTTGTAGTTACAAAAAAACCTGTCTTCCAGAGGTTTGTTTACAAAATCTGGTTTTTTCGTTCCCTTCTGGGCATAAGTCGCGTTTTAAGGCTTCTATGGTTACTACAAACGAATGGATAGACAGAGCAAGGTTGCTAGAGGTTTGTAGTGAACGAATTTTTGTTTGTAGTTACAAAAAAACCTGTCTTCCATAGGTTTATTTGCAAAATCTGGTTTTTTCGTTCCCTTCTGGGCATAAGTCCCGTTTTAAGGCTTCTATGGTTACTACAAACCAAAGGATAGATAGAAGAAGGTTACTAGAGGTTTGTAGTGAAAGAATTTTTGTTTGTAGTTACAAAAAAACCTGCTTTCCAGAGGTTTATTTGCAAAATCTGGTTTTTTTAATATTTTTTGTCCACAAGTCCCGTGTTAAGGCTTCTATGGTTACTACAAACGGAAGGATAGACAGAGCAAGGTTACTAGAGGTTTGTAGTGAACGAATTTTTGTTTGTAGTTACAAAAAAACCTGTCTTCCAAAGGTTTGTTTACATAATCTGGTTTTTTCGTTCCCTTCTGGGCATAAGTCCTGTTTCGAGGGTTCTATGGTTACTACAAACAAATGGATAGACAGAGCAAGGTTGCTAGAGGTTTGTAGTGAACGAATTTTTGTTTGTAGTTACAAAAAAACCTGTCTTCCAGAGGTTTGTTTACAAAATCTGGTTTTTTCGTTCCCTTCTGGGCATAAGTCCTGTTTCGAGGGTTCTATGGTTACTACAAACGAATGGATAGACAGAGCAAGGTTGCTAGAGGTTTGTAGTGAACGAATTTTTGTTTGTAGTTACAAAAAAACCTGTCTTCCATAGGTTTATTTGCAAAATCTGGTATTTTCGTTCCCTTCTGGGCATAAGTCCCGTTTTAAGGCTTCTACGGTTACTACAAAGGAAAGGATAGATAGAAGAAGGTTGCTAGAGGTTTGTAGTGAAAGAATTTTTGTTTGTAGTTACAAAAAAACCTGCTTTTCAGAGGTTTATTAGCAAAATCTGGTTTTTTCAATCTTTTTTGTCAACAAGTCCCGTGTTAAGGCTTCTATGGTTACTACAAACGGAAGGATAGACAGAGCAAGGTTACTAGAGGTTTGTAGTGAACGAATTTTTGTTTGTAGTTACAAAAAAACCTGTCTTCCAGAGGTTTGTTTGCAAAATCTGGTTTTTTCGTTCCCTTCTGGGCATAAGTCCCGTTTTAAGGCTTCTATGGTTACTACAAACCAAAGGATAGATAGAAGAAGGTTACTAGAGGTTTGTAGTGAAAGAATTTTTGTTTGTAGTTACAAAAAAACCTGCTTTCCAGAGGTTTATTAGCAAAATCTGGTTTTTTCAATCTTTTTTGTCAACAAGTCCCGTGTTAAGGCTTCTATGGTTACTACAAACGAATGGATAGACAGAGCAAGGTTGCTAGAAGTTTGTAGTGAACGAATTTTTGTTTGTAGTTACAAAAAAACCTGTCTTCCATAGGTTTATTTGCAAAATCTGGTTTTTTCGTTCCCTTCTGGGCATAAGTCCCGTTTTAAGGCTTCTATGGTTACAACAAACGAAAGGATAGATAGAAGAAGGTTGCTAGAGGTTTGTAGTGAAAGAATTTTTGTTTGTAGTTACAAAAAAACCTGCTTTCCAGAGGTTTATTAGCAAAATCTGGTTTTTTCAATCTTTTTTGTCCACAAGTCCCGTGTTAAGGCTTCTATGGTTACTACAAACGGAAGGATAGACAGAGCAAGGTTACTAGAGGTTTGTAGTGAACGAATTTTTATTTGTAGTTACAAAAAAACCTGTCTTCCAGAGGTTTGTTTACAAAATCTGGTTTTTTCGTTCCCTTCTGGGCATAAGTCTTGTTTCGAGGGTTCTATGGTTACTACAAACGAATGGATAGACAGAGCAAGGTTGCTAGAGGTTTGTAGTGAACGAATTTTTGTTTGTAGTTACAAAAAAACCTGTCTTCCAGAGGTTTATTTGCAAAATCTGGTTTTTTCGTTCCCTTCTGGGCATAAGTCCCGTTTTAAGGCTTCTATGGTTACTACAAACGAAAAGATAGATAGAAGAAGGTTGCTAGAGGTTTGTAGTGAACGAATTTTTGTTTGTAGTTACAAAAAAACCTGTCTTCCATAGGTTTATTTGCAAAATCTGGTTTTTTCGTTCCCTTCTGGGCATAAGTCCCGTTTTAAGGCTTCTATGGTTACTACAAACCAAAGGATAGATAGAAGAAGGTTGCTAGAGGTTTGTAGTGAAAGATTTTTTGTTTGTAGTTACAAAAAAACCTGCTTTCCAGAGGTTTATTTGCAAAATCTGGTTTTTTCAATCTTTTTTGTCCACAAGTCCCGTGTTAAGGCTTCTATGGTTACTACAAACGGAAGGATAGACAGAGCAAGGTTACTAGAGGTTTGTAGTGAACGAATTTTTGTTTGTAGTTACAAAAAAACCTGTCTTCCAGAGGTTTGTTTACAAAATCTGGTTTTTTCGTTCCCTTCTGGGCATAAGTCCTGTTTCGAGGGTTCTATGGTTATTACAAACGAATGGATAGACAGAGCAAGGTTGCTAGAGGTTTGTAGTGAACGAATTTTTGTTTGTAGTTACAAAAAAACCTGTCTTCCATAGGTTTATTTGCAAAATCTGGTTTTTTCGTTCCCTTCTGGGCATAAGTCCCGTTTTAAGGCTTCTATTGTTACTACAAACGAAAGGATAGATAGAAGAAGGTTTCTAGAGGTTTGTAGTGAAAGAATTTTTGTTTGTAGTTACAAAAAAACCTGCTTTCCAGAGGTTTATTAGCAAAATCTGGTTTTTTCAATCTTTTTTGTCCACAAGTCCCGTGTTAAGGCTTCTATGGTTACTACAAACGGAAGGATAGACAGAGCAAGGTTACTAGAGGTTTGTAGTGAACGAATTTTTGTTTGTAGTTACAAAAAAACCTGTCTTCCAGAGGTTTGTTTACAAAATCTGGTTTTTTCGTTCCCTTCTGGGCATAAGTCGCGTTTTAAGGCTTCTATGGTTACTACAAACGAATGGATAGACAGAGCAAGGTTGCTAGAGGTTTGTAGTGAACGAATTTTTGTTTGTAGTTACAAAAAAACCTGTCTTCCATAGGTTTATTTGCAAAATCTGGTTTTTTCGTTCCCTTCTGGGCATAAGTCCCGTTTTAAGGCTTCTATGGTTACTACAAACGAAAAGATAGATAGAAGAAGGTTGCTAGAGGTTTGTAGTGAACGAATTTTTGTTTGTAGTTACAAAAAAACCTGTCTTCCAGAGGTTTATTTGCAAAATCTGGTTTTTTCGTTCCCTTCTGGGCATAAGTCCCGTTTTAAGGCTTCTATGGTTACAACAAATGAAAGCATAGATAGAAGAAGTTTGCTAGAGGTTTGTAGTGAAAGAATTTTTGTTTGTAGTTACAAAAAAACCTGCTTTCAAGAGGTTTATTTGCAAAATCTGGTTTTTTCAATCTTTTTTGTCCACAATTCCCGTGTTAAGGCTTCTATGGTTACTACAAACGGAAGGATAGACAGAGCAAGGTTACTAAAGGTTTGTAGTGAACGAATTTTTGTTTGTAGTTACAAAAAAACCTGTCTTCCAGAGGTTTGTTTACAAAATCTGGTTTTTTCGTTCCCTTCTGGGCATAAGTCCCGTTTTAAGGCTTCTATGGTTACAACAAACGAAAGGATAGATAGAAGAAGGTTGCTAGAGGTTTGTAGTGAAAGAATTTTTGTTTGTAGTTACAAAAAAACCTGCTTTCCAGAGGTTTATTAGCAAAATCTGGTTTTTTCAATCTTTTTTGTCCACAAGTCCCGTGTTAAGGCTTCTATGGTTACTACAAACGGAAGGATAGACAGAGCAAGGTTACTAGAGGTTTGTAGTGAACGAATTTTTGTTTGTAGTTACAAAAAAACCTGTCTTCCAGAGGTTTGTTTACAAAATCTGGTTTTTTCGTTCCCTTCTGGGCATAAGTCCCGTTTTAAGGCTTCTATGGTTACAACAAACGAAAGGATAGATAGAAGAAGGTTGCTAGAGGTTTGTAGTGAAAGAATTTTTGTTTGTAGTTACAAAAAAACCTGCTTTCCAGAGGTTTATTAGCAAAATCTGGTTTTTTCAATCTTTTTTGTCCACAAGTCCCGTGTTAAGGCTTCTATGGTTACTACAAACGGAAGGATAGACAGAGCAAGGTTACTAGAGGTTTGTAGTGAACGAATTTTTGTTTGTAGTTACAAAAAAACCTGTCTTCCAGAGGTTTGTTTACAAAATCTGGTTTTTTCGTTCCCTTCTGGGCATAAGTCTTGTTTCGAGGGTTCTATGGTTACTACAAACGAATGGATAGACAGAGCAAGGTTACTAGAGGTTTGTAGTGAACGAATTTTTGTTTGTAGTTACAAAAAAACCTGTCTTCCAGAGGTTTATTTGCAAAATCTGGTTTTTTCGTTCCCTTCTGGGCATAAGTCCCGTTTTAAGGCTTCTATGGTTACTACAAACGAAAAGATAGATAGAAGAAGGTTGCTAGAGGTTTGTAGTGAACGAATTTTTGTTTGTAGTTACAAAAAAACCTGTCTTCCAAAGGTTTATTTGCAAAATCTCGTTTTTTCGTTCCCTTCTGGGCATAAGTCCCGTTTAAAGGCTTCTATGGTTACTACAAACGAAAGGATAGATAGAAGAAGGTTGCTAGAGGTTTTTAGTGAAAGAATTTTTGTTTGTAGTTACAAAAAAACCTGCTTTCCAGAGGTTTATTAGCTAAATCTGGTTTTTTCAATCTTTTTTGTCCACAAGTCCCGTGTTAAGGCTTCTATGGTTACTACAAACGGAAGGATAGACAGAGCAAGGTTACTAGAGGTTTGTAGTGAACGAATTTTTGTTTGTAGTTACAAAAAAACCTGTCTTCCAGAGGTTTGTTTACAAAATCTGGTTTTTTCGTTCCCTTCTGGGCATAAGTCCTGTTTCGAGGGTTCTTTGGTTACTACAAACGACTGGATAGACAGAGCAAGGTTGCTAGAGGTTTGTAGTGAACGAATTTTTGTTTGTAGTTACAAAAAAACCTGTCTTCCATAGGTTTATTTGCAAAATCTGGTTTTTTCGTTCCCTTCTGGGCATTAGTCCCGTTTTAAGGCTTCTATGGTTACTACAAACCAAAGGATAGATAGAAGAAGGTTGCTAGAGGTTTGTAGTGAAAGAATTTTTGTTTGTAGTTACAAAAAAACCTGCTTTCCAGAGGTTTATTAGCAAAATCTGGTTTTTTCAATCTTTTTTGTCCACAAGTCCCGTGTTAAGGCTTCTATGGTTACTACAAACGGAAGGATAGACAGAGCAAGGTTACTAGAGGTTTGTAGTGAACGAATTTTTTTTGTAGTTACAAAAAAACCTGCTTTCCAGAGGTTTATTTGCAAAATCTGGTTTTTTCAATTTTTTTTGTCCACAAGTCCCGTGTTAAGGCTTCTATGGTTACTACAAACGAAAGGATAGATAGAAGAAGGTTGCTAGAGGTTTTTAGTGAAAGAATTTTTGTTTGTAGTTACAAAAAAACCTGCTTTCCAGAGGTTTATTAGCTAAATCTGGTTTTTTCAATCTTTTTTGTCCACAAGTCCCGTGTTAAGGCTTCTATGGTTACTACAAACGGAAGGATAGACAGAGCAAGGTTACTAGAGGTTTGTAGTGAACGAATTTTTGTTTGTAGTTACAAAAAAACCTGTCTTCCAGAGGTTTGTTTACAAAATCTGGTTTTTTCGTTCCCTTCTGGGCATAAGTCCTGTTTCGAGGGTTCTATGGTTACTACAAACGACTGGATAGACAGAGCAAGGTTGCTAGAGGTTTGTAGTGAACGAATTTTTGTTTGTAGTTACAAAAAAACCTGTCTTCCATAGGTTTATTTGCAAAATCTGGTTTTTTCGTTCCCTTCTGGGCAAAAGTCCCGTTTTAAGGCTTCTATGGTTACTACAAACCAAAGGATAGATAGAAGAAGGTTGCTAGAGGTTTGTAGTGAAAGAATTTTTGTTTGTAGTTACAAAAAAACCTGCTTTCCAGAGGTTTATTAGCTAAATCTGGTTTTTTCAATCTTTTTTGTCCACAAGTCCCGTGTTAAGGCTTCTATGGTTACTACAAACGGAAGGATAGACAGAGCAAGGTTACTAGAGGTTTGTAGTTAACGAATTTTTGTTTGTAGTTACAAAAAAACCTGTCTTCCAGAGGTTTGTTTACAAAATCTGGTTTTTTCGTTCCCTTCTGGGCATAAGTCCTGTTTCGAGGGTTCTATGGTTACTACAAACGAATGGATAGACAGAGCAAGGTTGCTAGAGGTTAGTAGTGAACGAATTTTTGTTTGTAGTTACAAAAAAACCTGTCTTCCAGAGGTTTGTTTACAAAATCTGGTTTTTTCGTTCCCTTCTGGGCATAAGTCCTGTTTCGAGGGTTCTATGGTTACTACAAACGAATGGATAGACAGAGCAAGGTTGCTAGAGGTTTGTAGTGAACGAATTTTTGTTTGTAGTTACAAAAAAACCTGTCTTCCATAGGTTTATTTGCAAAATCTGGTATTTTCGTTCCCTTCTGGGCATAAGTCCCATTTTAAGGCTTCTACGGTTACTACAAACGAAAGGATAGATAGAAGAAGGTTGCTAGAGGTTTGTAGTGAAAGAATTTTTGTTTGTATTTACAAAAAAACCTGCTTTCCAGAGGTTTATTAGCAAAATCTGGTTTTTTCAATCTTTTTTGTCCACAAGTCCCGTGTTAAGGCTTCTATGGTTACTACAAACGGAAGGATAGACAGAGCAAGGTTACTAGAGGTTTGTAGTGAACGAATTTTTGTTTGTAGTTACAAAAAAACCTGTCTTCCAGAGGTTTGTTTACAAAATCTGGTTTTTTCGTTCCCTTCTGGGCATAAGTCCTGTTTCGAGGGTTCTATGGTTACTACAAACGAATGGATAGACAGAGCAAGGTTGCTAGAGGTTTGTAGTGAACGAATTTTTGTTTGTAGTTACAAAAAAACCTGTCTTCCATAGGTTTATTTGCAAAATCTGGTTTTTTCGTTCCCTTCTGGGCATAAGTCCCGTTTTAAGGCTTCTATGGTTACTACAAACCAAAGGATAGATAGAAGAAGGTTGCTAGAGGTTTGTAGTGAAAGAATTTTTTTTTGTAGTTACAAAAAAACCTGCTTTCCAGAGGTTTATTTGCAAAATCTGGTTTTTTCAATCTTTTTTGTCCACAAGTCCCGTGTTAAGGCTTCTATGGTTACTACAAACGGAAGGATAGACAGAGCAAGGTTACTAGAGGTTTGTAGTGAACGAATTTTTGTTTGTAGTTACAAAAAACCTGTCTTCCGCAGGGTTAATTTGCAAAATCTGGTTTTTTCAATCATTTTGTCCACAAGTCCCGTTTAAAGGCTTTTATGGTTACTACAAACGGAAGGACAGACAGAAAAAGGTTGCTAGAGGTTTGTACTGAACGAATTTTTGTTTGTAGTTACAAAAAATACCTGTCTTCCACAGGGTTAATTTGCAAAATCTGGTTTTTTCAATCTTTTTGTCCACAAGTCCCGTTTAAAGGCTTCTATGGTTACTACAAACGAAAGGATACATAGAAGAAGGTTGCTAGAGGTTTGTAGTGAACAAACTTTTGTTTGTAGTTACAAAAAAACCGGTCTTCTAGTGTTACTTTTTAGAGGTTTTTGTGTCGGGGGTATTTAAATTTTTACTTAAATAAATTTTCAAATTAAGAGTACTATACCAAGTGGCGTATCATATGAAAGGGTTTTACCTGTACATTCTAAAACAGAGGTTTTACCTGTACATTCAGGTTGCTTCTGCTGTCTAACTCGATTTTTTTCAAAATAGCTTCGATTGCAGCACTCGAAGCTAATTCGGTCTCTCCATCAATGTCACTAAATCGTACCAATAAACTTTCTTTTTCGCCATAATCATATTTGAGGTTGTCAATATTGTTATCGGGATCGGGAAGACTGAACGATTTTAAGCGCTCTACAACTCGGTTCTGTGCTGCAAAACAATGACTCTGTTTGTCGTCGATATCTTCATGGGTCGCAAAAGCAATCGTCTATCCTTCCGTTTGTTGTAACCATAGAAGCCTTAACACGGGACTTGTGGACAAAAAAGATTGAAAAAACCAGATTTTGCTAATAAACCTCTGGAAAGCAGGTTTTTTTGTAACTACAAACAAAAATTCTTTCACTACAAACCTCTAGCAACCTTCTTCTATTTATCCTTTCGTTTGTAGTAACCGTAGAAGCCTTAAAACGGGACTTATGCCCAGAAGGGAACGAAAATACCAGATTTTGCAAATAAACCACTGGAAGACAGGTTTTTTTGTAACTACAAACAAAAATTCGTTCACTACAAACCTCTAGCAACCTTGCTCTGTCTATCCTTCCGTTTGTAGTAACCATAGAAGCCTTAAAACGCGACTTATGCCCAGAAGTAAACGGAATAACCAGATTTTGGAAATAAAGCACTAGAAGACCGGGTTTTTTTATAACTACAAACAAAACTTCGTTCACTACAAACCTCTAGCAACCTTGCTCTGTCTATCCATTCGTTTGTAGTAACCATAGAAGCCTTAAAACGGGACTTATGCCCAGAAGGGAACGAAAAAACCAGATTTTGGAAATAAGCCTATGGAAGACAGGTTTTTTGTAACTACAAACAAAAATTCTTTCACTACAAACCTCTTGCAACCTTCTTCTATCTATCCTTTCGTTTGTAGTAACCATAGAAGCCTTAAAGCGGGACTTATGCCCAGAAGGGAACGAAAAAACCAGATTTTGCAAATAAACCTCTGGAAGACAGGTTTTTTGTAACTTCAAACAAAAATTCGTTCACTACAAACCTCTAGCAACCTTCTTCTATCTATCCTTTCGTTTGTAGTAACCATAGAAGCCTTAAAACGGGACTTATGCCCAGAAGGGAATGAAAAAACCAGATTTTGCAAACAAACCTATGGAAGACAGGTTTTTTTGTAACTACAAACAAAAATTCGTTCACTACAAACCTCTAGCAACCTTCTTCTATCTATCCTTTCGTTTGTAGTAACCATAGAAGCCTTAAAACGGGCTTTATGCCCAGAAGGGAACAAAAAAACCAGATTTTGCAAATAAACCTCTGGAAGACAGGTTTTTTTGTAACTTCAAACAAAATTCGTTCACTACAAACCTCTAGCAACCTTCTTCTATCTATCCTTTCGTTTGTAGTAACCATTGAAGCCTTAAAACGGGACTTATGCCCAGAAGGGAACGAAAATACCAGATTTTGCAAACAATCCTATGGAAGACAGGTTTTTTTGTAACTACAAACAAGAATTCGTTCACTACAAACCTCTAGCAACCTTGCTCTGTCTATCCATTCGTTTGTAGTAACCATAGAATCCTCGAAACAGGACTTATGCCCAGAAGGGAATGAAAAAACCAGATTTTGTAAACAAACCTCTGAAAGACAGGTTTACTTGTAACTACAAACAAAAATTCGTTCACTACAAACCTCTAGTAACCTTGCTCTGTCTATCCTTCCGTTTGTAGTAACCATAGAAGCGTAAACACGGGACTTGTGGACAAAAAAGATTGAAAAAACCAGATTTTGCAAATAAACCTCTGGAAAGCAGGTTTTTTTGTAACTACAAACAAAAATTCTTTCACTACAAACCTCTAGCAACCTTCTTCTATCTATCCTTTCGTTTGTAGTAACCATAGAAGCCTTAAAACGGGACTTATGCCCAGAAGGGAACGAAAAAACCAGATTTTGCAAATAAACCTCTGGAAGACAGGTTTTTTTGTAACTACAAACAAAAATTCGTTCACTACAAACCTCTAGCAACCTTTTTCTATCTATCCTTTCATTTGTAGTAACCATAGAAGCCTTAAAACGCGACTTATGCCCAGAAGTAAACGGAATAACCAGATTTTGGAAATAAACCACTAGAAGACCGGGTTTTTTATAACTACAAACAAAACTTCGTTCACTACAAACCTCTAGCAACCTTGCTCTGTCTATCCATTCGTTTGTAGTAACCATAGAAGCCTTAAAACGGGACTTATGCCCAGAAGGGAACGAAAAAACCAGATTTTGGAAATAAGCCTATGGAAGACAGGTTTTTTGTAACTACAAACAAAAATTCTTTCACTACAAACCTCTAGCAACCTTCTTCTATCTATCCTTTCGTTTGTAGTAACCATAGAAGCCTTAAAACGGGACTTATGCCCAGAAGGGAACGAAAAAACCAGATTTTGCAAATAAACCTCTGGAAGACAGGTTTTTTGTAACTTCAAACAAAAATTCGTTCACTACAAACCTCTAGCAACCTTCTTCTATCTATCCTTTCGTTTGTAGTAACCATAGAAGCCTTAAAACGGGACTTATGCCCAGAAGGGAACGAAAAAACCAGATTTTGCAAACAAACCTATGGAAGACAGGTTTTTTTGTAACTACAAACAAAAATTCGTTCACTACAAACCTTTAGCAACCTTCTTCTATCTATCCTTTCGTTTGTAGTAACCATAGAAGCCTTAAAACGGGACTTATGCCCAGAAGGGAACAAAAAAACCAGATTTTGCAAATAAACCTCTGGAAGACAGGTTTTTTTGTAACTTCAAACAAAAATTCGTTCACTACAAACCTCTAGCAACCTTCTTCTATCTATCCTTTCGTTTGTAGTAACCATAGAAGCCTTAAAACGGGACTTATGCCCAGAAGGGAACGAAAAAACCAGATTTTGCAAACAAACCTATGGAAGACAGGTTTTTTTGTAACTACAAACAAGAATTCGTTCACTACAAACCTCTAGCAACCTTGCTCTGTCTATCCATTCGTTTGTAGTAACCATAGAATCCTCGAAACAGGACTTATGCCCAGAAGGGAATGAAAAAACCAGATTTTGTAAACAAACCTCTGGAAGACAGGTTTTTTTGTAACTACAAACAAAAATTCGTTCACTACAAACCTCTAGCAACCTTGCTCTGTCTATCCATTCGTTTGTAGTAACCATAGAAGCCTTAACAAGGGACTTGTGGACAAAAAAGATTGAAAAAACCAGATTTTGCAAATAAACCTCTGGAAAGCAGGTTTTTTTGTAACTACAAACAAAAATTCTTTCACTACAAACCTCTAGCAACCTTCTTCTATCTATCCTTTCGTTTGTAGTAACCATAGAAGCCTTAAAACGGGACTTATGCCCAGAAGGGAACGAAAAAACCAGATTTTGCAAATAAACCTCTGGAAGACAGGTTTTTTTGTAACTACAAACAAAAATTCGTTCACTACAATCCTCTAGCAACCTTGCTCTGTCTATCCATTCGTTTGTAGTAACCATAGAATCCTCGAAACAGGACTTATGCCCAGAAGGGAATGAAAAAACCAGATTTTGTAAACAAACCTCTGGAAGACAGGTTTTTTTGTAACTACAAACAAAAATTCGTTCACTACAAACCTCTAGTAACCTTGCTCTGTCTATCCTTCCGTTTGTAGTAACCATAGAACCCTCGAAACAGGACTTAAGCCCAGAAGGGAACGAAAAAACCAGATTTTGTAAACAAACCTATGGAAGACAGGTTTTTTTGTAACTACAAACAAAAATTCGTTCACTACAAACCTCTAGCAACCTTCTTCTATCTATCCTTTCGTTTGTATTAACCATAGAAGCCTTTTAATGGGACTTATGCCCAGAAGGGAACGAAAAAACCAGATTTTGCAAATAAACCTATGGAAGACAGGTTTTTTTGTAACTACAAACAAAAATTCGTTCACTACAAACCTCTAGCAACCTTGCTCTGTCTATCCATTCGTTTGTAGTAACCATAGAACCCTCGAAACAGGACTTATGACCAGAAGGGAACGAAAAAACCAGATTTTGTAAACAAACCTCTGGAAGACAGGTTTTTTTGTAACTACAAACAAAAATTCGTTCACTACAAACCTCTAGTAACCTTGCTCTGTCTATCCTTCCGTTTGTAGTAACCATAGAAGCCTTAACACGGGAATTGTGGAAAAAAAAGATTGAAAAAAACAGATTTTGCAAATAAACCTCTGGAAAGCAGGTTTTTTTGTAACTACAAACAAAAATTCTTTCACTACAAACCTCTAGCAACCTTCTTCTATCTATCCTTTGGTTTGTAGTAACCATAGAAGCCTTAAAACGGGACTTATGCCCAGAAGGGAACGAAAAAACCAGATTTTGCAAATAAACCTCTGGAAGACAGGTTTTTTTGTAACTACAAACAAAAATTCGTTCACTACAAACCTCTAGTAACCTTCCTCTATCTATCCTTTCGTTTGTAGTAACCGTAGAACCCTTAAAACGGGACTTATGCCCAGAAGAAAACAAAAAAATGTTTTTTATTTTTTAAATTTTTTCTATTTAACTTTTTGAGAAAAGAATTTCACTACAATCCACTACTAACGCTTATCAATGAGAATCAATTGGAAAAATCTTGAATTTCAAATTTCGGGGGATGACCATTTTTTTTTTCGTCATATTTTTTTTTTGAAATTACTACAAACGAAAAACGTTTCACTACAATCAACTACATACGAAAGGCTATCGATACGCATAAAAAAAATTTACAATTTTTGAAGTCGGGTGCCAAGTTCACGGAGCCTTACACCTTGATTACATTAATTTTTAAGTTGGTCAGTATTTAGTTATATTAGTATAAAAAATTAAATTTTTTATACATTGAATTAGCTTAATTAAATTTTTGTCAAATTTTTCAGGGAATTTGTCCACAACTGCAAGCATGGTATACTCCAGTACACACTAGTTAGGCCTTTGACCACCGTGATATCAATGATATGTGATCTCTGTGGGGTTTACGGGGAGAGTGACTTCAGTCCCGATGTGGCCTTCCCATACATGATAGCTATCAACAATCTGTCTCAGTTTGTGGCCATGTACTGTCTGGTTCTGTTCTATCAGGCCAATAAGGAGGAGTTGAAACCAATGAAGCCGATCGGAAAGTTTTTATGTATTAAAGCTGTTGTCTTCTTCTCTTTCTTGTAAGTGACTTTTGAATTATTCTTGTTAGGCCCAGGCTGAAATTTTACTAATACAATTTAGCCCCTGCCTGCGCTTTCGCCTGATGGTAAGTATAATGATGCAATCTAAGATAGAAGCGGGCCAACTTGGAAGGGGTATGGCAGTGTCATTACACCCATATGCCTCATCAGTTTCTACAGGGCATAGTACCGGAACGCTAGATCACTTGGTGGCACGACTCTGCAACTTATTAGACCATAGTGCTAACTGCTGCGCCGGGAGGTTGTCAAATCTATACAAATATACAAAGTCTGTATGTATGATTTTAATCTGAACTTAATGAAGCCTATGTGTTTAGTTGCAGAGTAAAGTAGTCAGTAGTTTCAAAGTGTGCAACAGAATTAGCCACTATGTCTAAACTAAAATGTCAGGTCTAAATATATTGCCATCCCTTTCATAATGCCCAGCTCTCTGGTGGAAAAGAACCACTAGAAATAGATCTGTCAATTTACTTTAAAGATCATGGTACAATAGAATTAGCCACATTAACAAAACTTGTTTTAAAATTTTATATCTCTAGCATAGGATAGGATATAATTTTATATCTTTATTATAGGATAATTTTTAAAACGGCTGAATCGATTTTGATGAGACTAACAGGTACAGGAAAACTTTTCCAAGTACATAGTCTTATATTTGTTTACAAAGTGCAACAACATATTTTTACGGTTTTAATACGGTTTTAAATTTATGTTACAGTTTTAGTACCAAAGTTTTACACAAGTTAGTAACAATACCTCCATAATTTAAAGCTAAAAGAAGAGTTTAAGTCCAAAGTTAACAAATCGTCACTTTTTTAGCATCTAAAGTCTAAACTTTCGTGAGTGCTATTCATTATAACTATAAATGTGTATTCGTATCTCGCAATACAACGACAAAAAAAGGTTATTTATGGTGTATGACATGTATAGTTCATGTGTAAATCTTCATTTGTGCAACCCACTTTGTTTTTATTGATGGTCAAAGTTTTATGGTAACCTTAACGTAACTTTAGCCATCTGTCATGCAACTGGACCTTAAATTGAAATTATTTATTTTTCTCTGTCCAATCTTTCTCTCTTATGTCTATGAACAACGGTGGTTGAAAAAGTTGACTACTGTGTTTCAGCTGCTAACCGAAACACAGGTTCCAAATTTTTTTTATATATTTCTATATAATATTAGTTTAATCAGTGTTTTCTTTGTAAAGTGCATCAAAATGTTTTGTTTTCAGCCAAGGAGTAATAATCAATATTTTGGTATTCTGTGGTGTGATATCAACAATATTCGATATAGATAAGACTGATAAAGACAAGATAAAAATCATATCTTCCAAACTGCAGGTAGGATTTAATATAATATTATAATGCATACTGAATCATTGTGATCTTACCACAATGCTTTTATATTAAACACCTTTTTAAAGTGACAGATTTTTAACATGAATGGACAAATATGTACAAAAAATCGGTCAAGTGCGAGTTGGACTCGCACACGACAAGTTACTATCATAAAAGAAATAACACATTTTAATTATTTTTTTCAGTGTGTTAAAAACTTTAAGATATTTAGGAAACAAATTAAAAAAATACATTTTTCTTTCAGGACTTCCTTATATGTATAGAGATGTTCTTAGCCGCTATAGCACATCACTACAGCTTCTCATACCGACAGTTCATAACGTCACATGATGACTCCACATCTTGTCTGGGGTCATTCCTTGCCATGTGGGACGTATCCGACGTCAAGCGAGATATCTCTGAGCATCTTGGAGTTGTTGGTATGTATAGCACATCACTACAGCTTCTCATACCGACAGTTCATAACGTCACATGATGACTCCACGTCTTGTCTGGGGTCATTCCTTGCCATGTGGGACGTATCCGACGTCAAGCGAGATATCTCTGAGCATCTTGGAGTTGTTGGTATGTATAGCACATCACTACAGCTTCTCATACCGACAGTTCATAACGTCACATGATGACTCCACGTCTTGTCTGGGGTCATTCCTTGCCATGTGGGACGTATCCGACGTCAAGCGAGATATCTCTGAGCATCTTGGAGTTGTTGGTATGTATAGGACATCACTACAGCTTCTCACATCGACAGTTCATGACGTCACATGATGACTCCACGTCTTGTCTGGGGTCATTCCTTGCCATGTGGGACATATCCGACGTCAAGCGAGATATCTCTGAGCATCTTGGAGTTGTTGGTATGTATAGGACATCACTACAGCTTCTCACATCGACAGTTCATGACGTCACATAATGACTCCACGTCTTGTCTGGGGTCATTCCTGGCCATGTGGGACATATCCGACGTCAAGCGGGATATCTCTGAGCATCTTGGAGTTGTTGGTATGTATAGCACATCACTACAGCTTCTCATACTGACAGTTGGTGACGCCACATGATGACTCCACGTCTTGTCTGGGGTCATTCCTGGCCATGTGGGACGTGTCATCAGACTTAGAGCATCTTAGAGTATGAACAGCAATCTGCAACACAGTTCAGATCAAAATATCTAAGAAGATAACATAATATTATATTTTACCAGTATCATTTTGATATATCAACCTGAAACCTAAAATCTAGCCAAATCAAAAAACTGAGACAATAAGTTCAGCAGTGCACGTCTATCGTCGGTTTATAATGATGATGTTGATGTTGAAAATTTGGATGCATATTTTGCATTATATGGGTGTGACAGGTCCTCGATTCTAATCAGAACCACTAGGATATGGAACGCGCTTCCGGCATCAGTTTTCCCCCTTTGATATGGGTACCTTCAAGTCAAGAGTGAATAGAAAACTTCTAGGCAAGCGCGCTCCATCTTAGGCTGTATCATCAGTTGCTAGCAGGTCTGATTGCAGCCAAGCGCTAGTCTGTAAATTTTAAAGAAAGTTACCAGAAAGTGCTGCAAATGTGGTTTATTTTAACTTTTCGCTTGTTCAATACAGGGAGCTCATTCAGCAGAAGATTGCGCGGTAAATCGATGTATCACTTGGCGCGAGGTTACGACGAGAGCACCCGCCTCGTGGCCGAGCCCGCGCCCTCCAGCTCTGCGCCCAACCTCACCATAGAGCCCGCTGAACCGCCCTCCGTGGAGGTCCGGCCCTCCGTCTACGGCTCCCTAGAGAACACCATGACCACAGCGTCGCTGACTTCCGACACAGAACCCTTGCTGGATCATTCTGATGACAGGAGTGATCCTAAAGTGTAAATGGATAAATATTATAATTTCTAGTGCAATAGTGACTCTCGTTCAGCTCAGCAGGTCCGCCCTTGCCATAGAGCCCGCCGAACCACCCTCTATGGAGGTCCGGCAATCAGTATATGGGTCCCTAGAAAACACTATAACCACAGCGTCACTGACCTCCGACACTGAGCCCTTACTGGATATATTCTGATGACAGGTGTGATCCTAAAGTGTAAATGGAATAAACAGTGTAATTTCTAGTGCAATAGTAATTTCCGATCGAATATGATCAATCTGATAAGAGGAGTGATCCTAAAGCGAATGAGTAAATATTCTTGTTTATAGTACAATAATGATTTTAGATCAAGCATAATTATTCTGATGATCTTAAGAAGTGATCTTAAAATGTGAATTTATAAAATAATATTCTAGTTTCTAGTGCTAGTGAAATTTAACAAAATCATTCTGATGACAGGAGTGACCCTAGTGTAAATGAGTAAATATTACATAATATTTTTTTATTCCATTACAAGTACAAGCCCTTGCCTGCGATCTCAGCTGATGGTAAGTGATGATGCAGTCTGATGGAAGCAAGCTAACTTTGAAGTTTTATTAAACTCATATCCCTTATCTGTTTCTAAACGGCATCGTACCGGAACGCTAAATCGCTTGGCGGCACGGTTTCTAATGTCTCGTGCAATAGTGACTTTCGATGAAGCAGGATCATTCCAATGACAGAAGTCATCCTAAAGTATAAATATATAGTATAAATATATATAAATAAAATATTCTAATTCCTAGTGCAATAGTGATAAATAATAATAATTATAATCGATCAAACGTAATAATTTCAAATCCGCGCCTAACCATGGCTGACACCATAATATCAGCGTCCATGACCATTGAGCCGTTACTGGATCATTCTAATGACACAATTATGTTATAATGATTTTTATCTGTCTTTTTGTGCTATGGCCCAAGACATGTTCTAATATTAAATTCCAAGTCTCCTCCGTCTTCCCTATCGTTTATAGTACCTATAAATTACCCTCAAGACGAGAGTGTATAGGCATCTCTAGACAATCATCTAGTTATAGACAAAAATATCTATAAAATGGAGAATATTTGTATCAATTAACATATAACATACTATATATACACTATTCAAAATCAATAAGGTATCAAAATAAGTGAGTGTGATAAAGCAATAATAATATGTACAGTACCTGCAGGAAATTTTGTATTTAAAAAGAGATAGCGGTTTCGTAGAGTGTTGTCTTTGTCGTTGAGATGGATAAAACGTCGCATAGGAATGAGTGACAGAGACAACGATACGAAGCTCTTACTCAAGGTTGATGTACAATATTTCTTGCGGGCTAACTGTACACTGTACAGATGCGTATTCAAGTTAAAACAAGACAAATTATATGTCAGAGACAAGTCTGTCGTGTTTTAACTGAAAATGACTGAACGAAGTCAAAGTATGCTATGTAGAGATCAGCCTAACCTGTCAGGACACACTTGCAGAGTGTATCCTGACAGGTATTGGCTGAAATGTCTGCCGCTACGACTCCACTCTGCAAGTGTGACTGACACTCAATTGTATTTATTCTAGGATTGGGTTGAAATTGCTTTAACTTGTAAAAAAAATGTTTAATAGGGTCTTGAAATAAGATGATGACGTGATGTTTTGTATAGCGATAGTTTATGGGACTAGAATTCATTATTAAAGAGAATAATTAAATAAAAATCCCATAAACTACTGGTAGGTATATAAAACATCACATTTTATTACTACATTCCAAGACCCTGTTGAATATTAACACAAATTGATCTTTTGCAAGTTTACCTACCCTGACAGTTTAATAATTTGTATAAGTAGGTACACAAAGCAAAACAAATCGGTAAGCAGGCAACACAACGAAGCATTATGTGTGTGCATAACTCGTTTACTTATTATTTTACACCTATCTCTCTTTAATGAATTGTCGGTCTCTTTTCACCATACCTACTTGCAATAATTACAAATTACATATTTCGCTGATTTCCCCACAGCAGGCACTAGGTAGTATTGCCGCTTACCCACGCTGATAGAATCCGATCGTCGAAGCACAATAATGTCAGAGTAAAATGGCCTTAAACCACCTTGAGATAACGTCTAAAATTCACGACTTTAATTAGCAGTTTTCACTTGCAGTGCTAGCTGTAGATATGTGGACGAATTTAAGCTTTAAAACAAGACAGTTAAGGTCTATTCATCACTGAAATGTTTCGAACCCACAAAACGATAAATTATGCGGTGTAGGTATACCTATAGATTACAGAATGGCAATATCAAGTTGATGTCCCATTTTTTAAATCTACCCTACCTATTTTATAAATTATTGTCAAATAGAACTTGAGCACGCGGATTAATAAATCCTAGTAGTGAATTCATTTATGGTGTATTGTGTTATTTTTCACACTGAATAACTACTGAACTTCTCACCACCATGGAACATTTATTTATCTTTGTTTAAAAAGCAGAGATTGTTATTTGAGCGGAATATTTCGATAACCGAAATCGATGATATCGGTAAGTAAACAAATATAACCTACTCGTATTGAAATTATGTTTATGGTTTTACTTATGTGCATTTACTATTTTCTAAATGTTAGCGTAATGTTTTTAGTCCATTTAATACTTTTAATCAGACGCATTATAATATAACAATGTAACCAATATACTAAATACTAGTTGATGCCCGCGACTTCATTCCCGTGTATATAGGTTATTAAAAATCCCGTGGAACTCATTAATTTTCCGGGATAAAAAGTAACCTATGTATTAATCCAGGATATAATCATTTACAGATGAATACCGTGCGCTTGTGGGTCTGTCACTACGGAGAAACGGGGCATGTAGACAATTGTTGACCTGGGCCCAAACCATCAGCTTATAAGATGGAGTCACATCACCACCAAGAAATCGTTGCAATGCATAGCGTGGATTCCTTTTTAAAAATTTGGTTGACAGCGACCAAGCACAATGTAGTTCTACAAACTGTGCGGAAGCATTTGCGTGCGGCCGGAATACATTACGAAGAAAATATTACGAATGGTTTGCACCAGGACCATAGACTTTCATTTTGCAATGAAATATATAAACTTTGACTGATGTAATTACGTTGTTATTTTTAATAATGAAAAATCTTTTGAGTCGGACAAGGATGGACGTAAAATACTATAGTAATAGAACAACAGGTAAACGATATATTATACTTTGAATAAAGTGGTAACTTCAACCTGGGAGTCTCTGTGGGGCAGCATAGACTTGCTGGAATATGGTTACTAACATGACGAGTCGATTACAAAAAGTAATAGCTTACGAGGGTGGCCTACCTTTATACATTATTAAATAAAGTATAGGTAATTAATTTAATTCTATTTGTGAGTGATGTTATTGTTATTGCAGTTAGAAGTTATAATTGATTTTGATTTCTAACTAGGTAATTAACATGTTGATTCATCTCACAAACCTAAAAGTAACCCAAAACGTAAATAAAACATTACGTTCATACTTGACCGACTTTTAGCATACTTCACATCGATATTGGTTTTAAATTACTATAGGAGTAATAGGAGTAGATAAAGTATGTCAATTTTTTTTCCTCTTTTGTATACCTTCTGTTAACTTGATGTGTTAATTTTTTGACAAGCGTCTTATTTATTTCTTGCTTATTATAATAATTTATGAACTGCACAAAAGACAAATAAATAACTTCTAAAATAGAAAAGTGTTATTATTTTTGTTTTTTCTTGCTTATAATTATATTGTTTGAAAGTATGATAATTTTGACTGTATAAAGAAGACAAAATAAATGATTGCAAAAATAAAAAAGCAATCCCCCACTAGGATTAGAACTCACGCCATATTTAAGAACTTCAACACTATTACCACTCGGCCATCAGAACTATGTTGACGAATGTGAAATTTGCAACCCTATACGACTGGTAAGGTTATCTAGAAGTGTGAGTGAGTGTAGTAAGTGTGAGTGTATCTATTATCGGATAGCATCGGGTCGTATCTTTGTGTGTTATACATACGCGCGCATTAGTATGCTCTGCCAAGCGAATTATTTTTCCGAGTGTACATCCAACTAAGCACCAATACCTATTTTGAATAAATACCTATGTAAAACAATCTACATAAAAATAATAGTATATCTTTATACCATGATAAAATGAGAAACCATGATAAAATTTAATTAATATTTTAAGGTATTAGTTGGTTTATCAACAAAGTGCAACGCAGTGCATTCATAGATCTAAGAAACAATTAGATAAACAAAGTCTTATGTATTATCCTAATTATATCTCAATTAATATTATAAATGTGAACGTTTGTATATTTGTTACTCCGCGCCACAATGACAACCGATTTGGCTGAAAGGCTTATAATAAGTAGATAGGTATATCCCTTGAATTAACTCGTAAGCTACGTTTAGGTCTGCAGCGCTGCGGCCGCGTTGCTGTGTAAATCCATATAACGACGGCTTAGAGTGAAAACCTCGTAAGTGTAAAAGAAGTAACTTTTCAGGAAGAAGAAAACACTGTGTGCTGTAACTAACAGAAGCGAGTATTTACGAGTCTCATTTAATGTCATAGATGGCGTTACGAGTATCGAATGAACAAATTAGTCAGATCAGGATGTGCGTTGCGAGGTTTTCTTCCTAGAAACGCAATAAAATAAATTTGAGCAAAAATGCATTCCCGAGGTTTTCACTCTAAGACGACGATAAATAAAAATGATGCGCGGCCGTACGAGAAAAAAATAATTAAAAATAGAGTAATTTCGGCGGGAAAATATTTAAAAATGGTTGAAAAATATTTGTCGTTTATCGCCTTGTGACGTCATTGATCGCTTTCCGTACAGAGTGACCTTGGATGAATAAATACTCAGGATGGTATGCTCCGAAAAGTCAAATGAAGCAGGGCTAACTGTCAGTTGATGAGTATGTGTGCGTTATGGAATGATACCATTCACATATGAAAATTTGCCTATTTTCCTATTTTTCCCTATTTTTCCCTTTCACGATGATTATTATTAATAAATGAGATCTCATTAGATTAGTCTTTATTATGACAGTTACAAATCAATGGATGTTCGATGATAAAAATAATAATAATAGATTGCAACGTATTAAAATTTAACTACTCTGTTTTTACATAACTTTGAATTTTACAGTATAGGGCCTCTGGCCCTATTGAAAATCTCTGCTTAACAGGGTGCCCATTACCATATATACTATATAATCGTATCCTGACAGTTAAAAATTAAAAAGTTAAAAAGTCAAATATAAAAACACAATATATTCACTAAAAATATTTAATAATAATCCAAGTATGTACCAGTTGGCGATTTTGTTTAGCGTAGCTCGCAGGGTTAGTAGACTATTCACTACTTTTGGTCTTATCACCGGGCAAGTTTACATCCTTATATCGTAGATCTCTTACCAAATTACACAAAGCGGCTCTTGGGTAGCGGTTTTTTTTTCTCTAAGCCAAATTCAAAGTTATTTATTCAAAATGGGTTCATATTTTATTTGTCTTGTGTTTTCTGACATTTATGACCTTAAAAAAATATCTAAATAAAGATAAATATTCTAGCTATCCGTATAGCGTCTCATCTTTGACCACATCACGCGTGACGAGTCCTCCGTTCGTCGCTAAGGTTGTTTTGGTGGGTGCCTACTACCTATCATGGACTAACTATAACTAAATAATATTATTAATGGAGTAAGATTTTGATTACCTATTTATTTATTTCTTTATTGCACACACAAACATATACATTTACAAAAAACATAGAAGACAACATGGTACCTAGGTACTTCCTGATTTTGGCATGCAGCTGTTATGACGGAGACTGGTATATTAAATGTACTACAATTTAGTAATAAATTTTGTTTTAGTTAAATTTCAATATCAATTTAAAATCTTTTAATTAACAAAACAGCCCTTTTCGCTTAATTATATTATGATTGTCATCAAAAATAAAATATAAATTTGTCTAAATATAATGAAAAAAAAATTGCTCATTTTTAGGCAAAATTACCCCATTTATTTTCTGACAACCCTAGACTTCAATTTGAAGTTGTGTAATTTGCACAGCACGATTACGATACGATTTAAAATTAAATTATTTCATTGAAGTGTCAAACAAAAAAATATAATCACTACGTTGTGTCAAATGCGTATCGGAAGGTGTTAAGTGGCCAGTTTCGTAGAATTTATGTTGAGTTTGTGTGCGTGACGTGTAATTACAGAGATTTGGTCGATAGTTGTGCTTCCTTCGTTTCTACGGCGGGGTCACCGGTTGAGAGTGACGTTAATAATTGATTAGGTATGTTAAAAATTTAGAAAAATCTTATTTTTTTTAATTATTTTCTTTAATAATGAACTCTTGCCCCATAAACTACATACACAAAGACATCACGTTATTTTATTACTACAGTCCAAGACCCTGTTCTGGTTAGACTTAGGGCCATTACTGAAAAAAGTCATGTAGCTTATACATGGCATATTACTTCATTTTGACTTGTTTTAAATTCATCTTTAATTTCAGCAACGTGTAAGTTTGTGTATTCTGTTATCATATACGAGTAAGATCCTGTACCTATAGGTACTTTTAGAGATTATTTATTTAACTGAAATTCTAGTTGCATTTGGAATACATACCTAGTTATAAATTAGTTGTTGTTATATATTTTTATATACAGATATGTAGGTACCTATATAATCAATGTCTTTGTATTCTGTATAATTTTGGGAATAGGTACCTATTAATAATAACAACTGTAATAAGAAATGAGTTTTTAAGTTATATATATTTATGTAAATAAATTAGAAGTTTATCACATCACAATGTATTATTATAATTACACATCACTCTGTATTATGAAATTGCATAATATTATGCACTACTTATGTATAATGTATAAATACAACAAAGTACAGTACAAGTCCCAAACATAAATATTTTAGCTTATAAATTAATTATTCATGATGTAAATATTATATTTTTGTTTTAATTTGTAATATCTAGCTTATATTTGGTTGTTTATTCATTGTCTGTATCTGTACTTATAATTAATTAGGTTTTATCATCGATGTGGTTTTATGTTTTAATTTCAAAGGCCCAACTAGTATAAAGTTAGGCCTTACGCCTGTAGCCCAAAATACATAATATTATTTGTAAATTTTTACTAGGTAATTATCTATAAATATAAAAGGTATTGAAAGCTAGAATTGTGATATTCGTTTATTTTATTATATTGATACTGATTGTATTTGTTAAGTTTCTTGAATAAATGATATTTCTCTATAACCATTTTTTCTCTATAACGATTAACGAATGACCACACTTGACTTCTGAATAGAAATTAGATTAATCAATATGAAAAATCTGTCATTGTAAGATTGTGATCGTCACCTGTCAAACTACTAAAGTAGGTATACTTACACTCCCGGCGGTAGGCCTCAATGACAAAGTCAGGTGCAACCATTGCAACATATACCTGCAGAGTGCAGTAAATGAGGCTTAGCTTTTGACAACTTTATTTAGTCAGCCTTATTTACTTTTGCATAGCGGCCAGCGGTAAAACATCAGCCTACTCTTTAAAGTCTCTTTTTGTTTTCAACTGTATTGTAATGAAAATAAAGCTGAGTTTAAGTTGTTATAGAAACACTACAGTTTGCGACAGGTTGACATGGCAATCGGGGAATGAGGCGGGGGGGACGCCTCGCGCACCCGCACGTCACCGGTGTTATCCCGCACCTTGTTAGCGTGGAGCGTCCCCACCCCGATTGCCATGTCGAACTATAGCTATGCGCGTTGCAGCTTGCCCTGTCATAGAACCATGGGGACTTCTTGATGATATTGGAACTGGTAGAGCCCGAATCGGACTGATGGGACCATCCTTTATGAAATAACACCTAGCCCACAGCGCCAGCACAAGGACAGCGCCATCTATGATGTAGTTTAGTAAATTCTTTGTTCGAGGACATTTTTTTTTGTAATGTAAGCACGGTTTTGGGATTTTTTTCCTTTACTTGTGATATACAAGACCTACCTAACATAATTTTAGGGCAACGGGAAGTACCTACCCTAAAGGTTTCTTGACAGACAAGTGAAACTATAAGGGTTAGACCCTCAAAATTGAACCAAAGAAAATCATAAATAAGGAAAATCAATAAGAATTATACATGCCCAGAGACATTCAGTCGAAACATATAAGGGGCAGGTAATTTAATGTACATAATTAGAAATATGACGTTCCTACCATAGGTAGCTAAACCTTCCCCCTTGTAAGAAGCGAATTTTCACAGAAACAATATTATTTATGTATTTAGATGTTAGAAAGCGTTTGGAAAGTAAAACGTCTATCTTCCAAAAATTGAAATGAAACACCACATTTTTGACATTTTATTTTATATTCGGTAATAAATAATTATTACAATAATATTATGTTTTTAACAATTGTATTACACATAATTTAGTTATTTTTAAACTGATATTCTTATATATTATGTTTTTTTTCTCTCTGAACATTCAAAGAGTCATCAAAATAACATGATTTAATCGTGTTAACACATAATAATATTAAATGAGTTTTACTTTTAGTTTATACTGTGATTTTTGTTACAGCTTGATTCTGTTAGGCGATATTAATCTACTTGTATATTACAAATTAATCTATACGTACATAGAAATGGCTTTTAGACATTATATCACATTTGATTGCATAATAATTTCTGAGCTTCATAATTTTAGAACATTTTAACACTTATTTACATATAAATTACATAAAAATATGGCCTAAATTACTTATTTTATGATCAGTAAGTTATTTACTTTTTAATGATTACTGGGAATGTATATATTAGCATTTTATTTATTAAATAAAATTAAACATATGATAAAAATAGTAATCATAATCTCATATTAACTATAGATACAGCTAAATTGATATGGTATTTATTAAGTTACGTATAAAAATACTGATAAGTACATTTCATATTATTTGCTTACATTCAAAGTCCATACATAATTTTATCATTAAAATCATTGGTAAAAACCCACAAGTTGCCATTTGCTTCCTATTTGAATTAATCGAACCATTTTACATCCCTTCTGCTTGTTCTGAAATTTTCCATAGCAGATAATCCAGCTTTGAGACTGTTCATTTCAATTTTGTTCCATAAAGTCCCCATAGTAATGTAATACATGCAAATTCCTGTCATTATTATTTTCAATACATCACTTATTAAGTTATTCGGCCAGAAGCCAACAGAGCCTAATAGAAAAATGAATATAAGACTGCCAGTTGTCAGAAACAGTTTTTTTGTACTCGTTATAGCTATGGTAGCTTCTTTGCAGATTTTAATAGCTTCATCAATTGTCTCTTGGAAACGTTCTTCGGCGCTTTGCTGTCTTTGTTTCAATTTTTCAGTAAATTTTACTTTAAGTTCTAAGGCGACAGCATTGTGGTCTGAATAGGAGAACGTTTTTCCAGGCACCCTGTCTTCTAAAGGATTTCCGAAGTTCACGACGTCAGCCTGAAAATTTAATCTATACTAATAAATAAAATTGGGGTGTCTGTCTGTAATTTCGAAATAACTACCACATATTAAGGTCATATGGTTATTTGAACGATACCATAACTGAATCACACGTTTTTAAAATTTTTGTCTGTCTGTCTGTCTGTCTGTTTGAAAAGGCTAATCTTCGGAATGGCTGAACCGATTTTAACGGGATTTTCACATACAAGTAGAGGATTGACCAGGGTGTAACATAGGCTACTTTTTTAACCGACTTTCAAGAAGGGAGTTGTGTTTTTTTACCTATGTACACCAAAATCTCCGAGATTTCTGAACCGATTTGCGTCATTTCTTTTTTAATCGATAGAGGAACTTTGCGACATTGTTTCATAAAAAATTTGGATTCCAACTCCTCAATCCTGATGCTGCAGGGGATCTGACCAATCCACGCGGGCGAAGCTGCGGGCATCAACTAGTATTGTAATAAATTAATATCCATTTGATCATTACTAATTATGATAAAGTTAACTGATGGTTCATCTCTTTTAACATTATAAATGCGTAAGTGTGTTAACAAGGGTTTGTCCTTCGTTCACTTTGCAATGGAACAATGGCTAGGTGTGGTTTTTGCATGGGTACCTATAGTTAAAAACCTAGAGTGACCTAGGCTACTGTTTAGCCCCAAAAATTTCACATACAATGGACGACTACGTCTAAGTTCGGTAAAGATACCCAGGAAGATTTTTCTTCTAGGGAAGAAGCCCAGAAAATCAAACTACTCATTACCCACAGGATTTTCAAAAACCTAAATACACGCGGACAAAGTCACGGACATCTGCTGGTCTTTTATAAATGTTTCGTAGTAAATATAATTGTTAATGATTTGGTATTGTTTAGTTTTTCTATTAAAGTTATATGAAGAACAAATTACCTCTAATGTTGGATGCACATTGAACAGAATGTGATCTATTCTCTTCCCTTCTGGACATGTTTTGACTAGTTCAGGATCAGAGTAACTGTTGTTAATATTATCGCAGGTTCCCGCGGGTTTAACAGCTCCATCCTTACAATGACTTAGAATACATGGATCCACTAACGATGGTAGCTGGGAAATTAACCTGTGAAAGTGAAAATTAAACAATATTAAATTTATTTTATTTCAATAATTTTTTAACTGAGTTATAAAGACTTTCACTTTACACAGTTTAGCATTTAGTAGTGATGTAGACATGTAAAATGTACGTAAATACACCATTCTAAATAAAGAGTTCAAAGTGAAATTAATAACGATTATTATCTGCATTGAATGAAAGAAAAGTGGGGTCGGAACCCCCCTTATCAGAAAAGATACATCTTTGTGTTGGAATTTTATTAATAACAAAGTGATTCAAAGTTATTACCTGAAAGATATGTCCCCAGGAGCAGTATTGAGGTCTCCAGCCAATATGGAGACATCTGCTGGTGGTGTGGTCAGGTTGACAAACTCTGCAGTGGAATATGCTTGTAAGACTCTATGGGCTAAGTATATGTCATCTACATTGTATTCTGCGTGCAGCTAAAATGTTTATACAAAAATCAAGGCTACAAATGTAAAATAGCCACATATTTTAATGGTATAATTATGTGGAACTAGAAACTGACTTAATTCCTACAATTTGTTGGAGTTATCTACTAGTTATTGTTAACTGAGATGACTTCTAAGGTTGTTGTGCAGTGTGAGGGTTGACGGTTGATGAGTCACCCCTCAAATTATTTATTGATATGATGTATTGACATATTTTTACATTTGATTCCTACCCTAATTGGTGTACGGGTAAATAGGAATCCCCCTTGCACCCACTGGTGGGAGAAGCTGGTGGGTGCATGGGTTGCTTCACAGATTGTAGGAGTGCTGCTCTTATGCTTACTTCCCAATGTTAAATAAACCCCGTCAACTAAGAGCTGCAATAGAAACTTTTCTGTTGCCCTTTGGGGCCAAATCCTTTTTTGCACAGATTACTACACTATAATAATTCATTGGACTTTCACTTCTAGGAAACTATAAAGATACTAACATGAGTGCAGTACACATTAATCAGTCTATCATTGCATTTGATTCTGCACAGTCCAATGCCTTTGCCTCCAAACCAGTCACCATGGTGTATCTTGTGAATGTAGCCATTAAGCGGCCACTGGTGAAAGAATACATCTTGGATAAGCCATTTTGAAAACACACACAGGCCAGAACCAAGAACACCACTGAAATAGAAGTTGCTAACATTGATAAAATTGTTCCAAAAGTTACTTATTACAACTAGCTAATGCCTGCGGCTGCGTCCATGTGGACTATACGAATTTCAAACCTTTATTTTACTCCTTTAGGGATTGAATTTTTAAAAATACTTTCTTAGTGGATGTATAAGTCGTAATTGCTATCTGCATACCAAATTTCAGCCCAATACATCCAATAGTTTGAGCTGTGTGTTGATAGATCAGTCAGTCAGTCAGCTTTTACTTTTATGTAATATGTATTTATAGTATACTAGTAGTATATTTAGATTCTTCGTTGTCTACTTGTTAGGCCAAGGATATTCTTAAAAAATTTGACATAGATAAATATTGAATAAATAAATTAGTTCAATCTCAATTTACATACTTAGTTCTTTTAAATCATTACTTTTTAATTAAATAAAACCTTACCTGTAAAAATAATGTGAAAATGGGAGATTAATTCGTAGATGCTCCTTCAAATACAAATAGTCCTTTTCGCTCCAAACCTCTTGAAGGCAAACAATATTGTGAGGAGCTTTTGATAAATAGTCTGCGATCGCCTCTATTCTCTCTTTTCGATTCTTTGAAATAACTGGAATACCCCTAGACATGAAATATTAATTTAATTAATGCGGTATACCTACGATTTCCTGTATTGGAAGAACTTTAAAATAGATACCAGCAGTTCAATGTAAATACATTCAATGTTAACTCCATTTTACACAATAGCAGCTAAAAAATTAATTAATAATTTATGAAAAAATTAACTTTTACACGTTAGAAGTAAAGTGTAGATGAATTAAGTTTTCGTACACAACAAAGAGTATATTTTTATATCATAAACACTACCTACGTGGTACATAAGTATACGTTATACACAACACAAATCACAATACCTACCACAGAATAAAATATACTCAGGGAAGCTCAGCTGTGCCCGTGCCTATGTGCACTGGACCACAAATCCTCTGTAAAAAGTACCTACTGTACTGGTACTCTGTGGCAGTCTTTAAAAACTCAGCATGCATACTCAGTGCACCACAGACTACAGAGTATAGACCAATAATATTTCTACACTTTGCTTCCATATTAGGTTGTTGTTGTTTATTTTAGTGGCTATTTGTTGTGCCACACAGCAAAATTCACTTCGCCGTTGATTGATCCTTGAAAGATCTAAAGGATAAACTCATGATAAACTGATACTACATACTACCTACAACAAGAATCTTTTGGCACTTGAATGACATTGACAATGGGGTGTAGTTGTAGAACAAAGGCTACCAGCAAATAAAATCTCCTCAATGCTGTACCTATTTATTAGCACTTAGCAGGCTATAATTATTGTGAAGGCTATATTGGCAGTATCACTATATGGCAGTGGACCCTTTCAAGTAAAGATTTTTATATAAACCTGTGAGGATGATACTGCCATTGCCACAATTAAAGTGCCATAAGCCTACGTTGTCGTATTAGTTTACAAATTGCGAAAAACCAAGTAAAATTTGAATTTCGCGGGCAGACCCGTCGCTTCCACCCTAATACACGACCATTTGACACGGCGCGGTCAATTTTAATTTCCGGTACCAAGTGTTTACATACCTACTCTTTGTCCGGTACGGTCTTAAGGGGCGTTGAGGGGGGGGGGGGGGGGCTTTGAATCGGTACGGAAATTGGAATCGATTCCAGCGGGTTACTTTGACCTCCCTTACTTTGGCCCTTTCAAAGTACAGGCCTTTTAAAGAGCTTCAAGGTACAGTCAAAGAGGAGATATTTGAGATCAAAGTGGCCAGTAGAAATAAAACGCTAATTCCATATGTAAGGACCTAATATTCATATTTACTTTCTATGCATTTCTTAACATATACCTATTATGTTACATTTCAGAAACGACAGTAGAGTAGAAGGTGAAAGCCAAGGGCGGATCCAGCTTTGGCGCCAGGAGGGGGTCACATAGTCGTGGTCAAGTCAAGAACTTATAATTTAATTTTGATAACAATAGATACAAGTAAAAAGAAGGAACATAAGTCACGCAGCACTCTTTCAGTGAGTAGGTACCTACATATCTACCTATGGGTTGGGGGGGGTATCCGGAGGAAAAAGTTGCTTAGTGGAATTTTACCTTTCAATTTGACCAAGATTGATTGAAGATTTGAACAAGATAGAATGCAACAAGAAATATGAGCGCGAGCGCAGCGAGCGTAATTTTTCTGTTACAGATAAAAAAGCGAGAGATGAACGAGCTCAGCCATAAAAAATGTTATGTTTTAAAGCACCTCACTCTACTTTTCTCATGAAAAATAAAGATTTTCTAGGGATATTCAAAAATGTAATCTCATGCGCATGAAGTTCCGGGTAACTACTACAAAAACAACTAATAAAATAAAAGCGCGAGCGAAGCAAGCGCGAATTTTTTTTTGTATATTTTTGTATTTACGAAATAATATTAGCGAAAGTACTTTTCAGGGCTTATCTTTTTAGGTGAAATTTGGTACTATTCAGTGGTACCTTGCATTGTATACCTAGGTATTTTATCCCAAAAAAACTGAGTTTCCACGGGGTTTGAACGAAGTTCCGGTAATCAACTAACACAATATAAAAGCGCGAGCGAAGCGAGCGCAAATTTATTTATAGATTTACAAAAAACTTGTAAATTCGAGAACTAACTAGTACATTATGCATTTTGAAAACAATTTCTTTTGGCTACGGTCATGTTAACAATAATAACATTTAAGTTAAAACACACGCACTGGAATAATGAGAAACTGATTACTTACCATTTCTTGTAATTAATGAATTTGCAGCAACAATTTTTAAGAATACTTATTTTATTTTATTTATTACGGTATAGTTACATGGTACACTCATAAACACATTAGGTATAGGTAGAAAGAAATTTTAGTTTTTTAACTTAGAACTAACTATGTTATGATATTGTGTTGAACTTTAGCTAGACGTTACGTACTAAGTAGTCGTAAAGCGCGCGCAAGTGTGGCGCGGTAAAATTCAAATTTTCGATGCGTTCGTTCCCAAACGTTTGCCATCATACAAAGTTATTATATTATATAAAAATTAATTGAACATTGAAGTATGTAGATACCTACATAAAATCTGTATGGTGGCAAAATATATAAAATCATTATGTTCAATTAGTGGTCCGCCTAAGTCCTGGAACCAGCTCCGGGGGGCGTCATGACCCCCATGACCCCCCCCCCCCCTGGATCCGCCGTTGGTGAAAGCGTCAGTACTACAATGGCTGCTACGGGAGAAGCTATCGAATTTTTGGACAATTGTTTGACAGCGTCAATGGATCGCGAAGAGATAACAAAAAGGAAAATTACGAGGACCAATAAAGCCCAACTCTATACAGTTTGATTTTTGGCAAGAAGCCAAGGTCATATTGAAAAACATTAAATTTATTGATAAAACTAGTCGAAGGGCGCAAAAAAATAACAAAAGCTATAAGGTCCGAGTTCCTTCTCTGGATGGATGGATTACTACCATAGAAAGTTTTGAAAGGTTAGCTAGATTGTTGTTTGAAAAATATGGTGTTGAATATTTTTATTATCCTAGAAATATAAATCAAGATCCCTTGGAAAACTTTTTCGGCAGAATTAGAGCTATAAATTACAGAAATGTAAATCCCAATGCAAATACTTTTGTAAATTCTTTTAAATCATTACTAATGTCTAATGTTATGGGTCCACACTCAATTTATGCAAATTGTGAAGATGATGAAGGTGACACTGTCACTTCACTGTTATTGATTTTTTGAAATTAATTACAAAAAATCAAGTGACCATCGATGTATATGGATAGGCCCTTAGAAGAAAAAAAATGCGCTCACAAGTTAAAGAGAATTGGCAAAAGTCTCTTTATCACGCATCAGTCGGCCGCACACGCTTTATCGTATCGCACGTGTTTTTGACTGTCGAAAATGCCGTCATGTGCGGTCAAATCTTGCAAAAACCGTACGGAAATCCATCAAAAAAAAGATGGAATAACATTTCACTTGTAAGTATATCGTTTTCTCATTTAATTTAACGTATAAGCTGGGTATATTTTTAATTTTGCTATGATTAAATATTTGCCGCAAAAATATCGTAAAATTGGAATCTAGTAGTATAGTAGACTAGCGATGTTTCCGATATTCGCATCCTCACCCGCAATTGTGAAGGTTACGCATTGATTTGGGCATCCACATCTGCATCCCGGGCAACAGCTAGTAAAATCATCGAAAAAACACGCTAGATATTGTGTATTTTTACTTCTGTAATACCTATAAATAAATACATTATATTTTTAAATTTTGTTTTATTTTAATTTAAGTGATTCAATTATGGCAATAGAAATGATTAAAAAAACTGGTCAAGTGCACGCACCGAAAGTTCCGTACTACAGAAGTTTTTTTGGTTATGGTTTATATTATATGGTTATATTATTACATATTATTTGTGAAAATTCTTTGTTAGATTCATTACATGCTCATATCTGCACTAATAATATTTTTAACGCAAAAAAAATTGACGAAATATTGCACAAAACAGCTCCATTCCATCCTTGTTCTTTTTAATAATAGAGAGTTGACGCTCGCGTCAAATTCACTGACGAGTTCAATGACGTAATATTTATTTTTTTATAGGCTCATTTTTGTAAACGGATTTATATGGGAATGACATATCCTTATACATCGATGCAAGTGACACCAGAGGAAAATAAAGAAAATATTCCTCCAAATGTTCCAGCACGGGATCATGAAAATAAAAGGGCTAGCAGTATAACCCACTCAATAAATGCTGTAAATGAAAGATTGCGTGTGCACTCTTCTGCATATACTGCAGGCTATATATGCAAGAGAGTCACGAAAAAATTTAAATGTAAAGCATGCTCAGATACATATATGCTGATAAAGAAAGGGATATATTTCATACATGGATCGAACAACGAGAATATAAGATTTTGAAAAATAGCAATTTAACATATCCATCCAAGAGATTTTTGATGTTGTATAGGGATATCTCGGGCCTTATACATGATTATTTAAATAAGTACGCATTCAAAAAAGCAATCAAAAGACATTTAAAAATTGAAATTACTAAAAATCATAATTTAAGTTGGTTGGATTGTCAAAATCATAACCAAATTGTGAAAGAATGGTCAGTTAATTTAATTTTACGCCTCCATCTGCATAATTGGTGTAATATAATAAATAAAATTTTGAAAGGTGCGCAAGAAAAACTTATCAAACAAATGTGGTTTTCTCAAAAAATGGCTTTTGACAAATATAAAGCGTATAGATCATCGATGGTATAGATTAAGAAGCAAGAAATATAAAAATTGAATTTGATATGTTGTTTTATTTTACACCTAACTAAATATATGCAAAAAAAATAAAATTATAGAGGTACCCCGTTTCGACGTTGTCATGGGACATCACTATGCTATCGATATCGACATCGACACAAGGTCGGATTGTGTCTCAACACTTTTTGCGACACTAGCGCCATGCGGCTACAACGGAACTAACCGTTAACTTTTGCACTGTCCTATCTGTCTTCAGACTGTTTATAGTGATCTGTGACTTTGACGAAAGCCGCGGCCGTGGTAGACCGGCCGCCATGACGGTGGCATGTTTTCTGGAGGAGGTATATCCAGCAGTGTCTGCAATTATACTGATCAATTAATTGATTGAATAAAACAATACTTTGTATAACAGTTTCTATTTTTTAAATAACTCAAAAGATTAGTTGCCTTAAATGGCTGATTCCTAAAGTCACATCCACATTAATGAGTGCTGTTTGTAGAACCATGCATGCGGCGTAAATATTTTTGCTGCAACTGCGAAATTCAAAAGTGCTTCGACAATAAAATTTTGTCCAACAGACTTTCATAGCACTTTTATGTGGACGCAGCTTTATTTATAATACTATACCCATCTAGATATTAAATGTGTACAAGACGAGATGAATTATTTATTGGTACTTATATAATTTTATTTCATAAACTCATTAGTTAATTGCCAGATCTAGACGCGTATATAGTACGCGACAGGTTGACATGGCAATCGGGGTATGAGGCGGGGGGACCGCCCGCCCCGCACACCCGCACGTCACCCGCGCTCACCCGTAGGGGCGCGAGGGCTATGCGGGTGGTCCCCACCCCCGTTCAACCTGTCGCGCACTATATATTACAATCAAAATGTTAACACTAAATAAAAATAATAAATCATGGAATTTTTTAGTATTATTTAAAATCTAGTTTGGGTACGTAAAAGAAGGGACCGCCAAACATCTTGATTTTCTTGAGTATACTCAATATAACACTGCCGTCCTAACAAAGAGTGCAATAAGTCGAGTTTTTGGGCAAATTGACTTAAGACCATATCCGTAATCAGGAAAATGAGGTCTATATTTTCGCCTTAGACGTCTTTTTTGTATCTTCAGTAGTTTCGGTTCTGTTGGTTATCAAAACTGCAATATGTAATATTACGATTTGTAAGTAGCTAATCATAACCGCGAATATCTCGAAAGTAGTCGAAACCTAGTTATTGCTCTCTTCGTTAGGACGGCAGAACAGCATTGTGGAGGAGAGTTGGCGTAGTGCGGGAAACGGCAGACTGATTCTACCAATAGCGTACAACCATGTGAAATGTCCTCGCGCCCTTTCCGGTCCACCAAGATTTTCAAGATGTTTAGCGGTCACTGAAACCGTGAGTTTGCACTGACGAAACATTTACATAAAATATGTTGAAAACTTTGTTTTCTTTCTGTATAGTCGTATAACCTGTTGAAAAGTAGTTCATTTCACATTTCAATTATTAAATCTTGAAATCTGTCACAGAATTTAGGTACCCGATTTTCTGTTGTGCGAGCGAAAATTCAGCAAAACAAGTTATGAGAGTCATTACGACAACCTGTAAAACATTCATGTTTAATTTTTTTTTGGTGCAAACTCACGTTATGAGCTATTGTACATATTGATAGCAGTAATCAATTATTCATAGATCAGGAACATTTATGATTTTTTTTACTTCTAAGTTCAAAATAAAAACAAAAATGTTAACAAAAAGGCTATTTGGCTAGTATGCACACTGATTACTCCTTGTAATACTTCAATGCATTAGGTCCTAACCTTTTGCAGCCTTTGGGGTGACAAAAGTGAACATCAAAGTTCAAATCCACTTATTGATAAAGGAGCCGACGTTAGACTAGAATATAATGGTGAAAATGCCAGTCGTTATCAAGCAAAAAAGTATTGAAGCTATTTTAAACAACTTATACTGGCACGTGAAACAGTCACAATTTGTATTTTATATTAAACGTTAAATGTTTAATAATAATTATATGTACATCTTAGACATTATTGTAATGTTGTGTTAAAAGTTTCTCCTTTTAGATTTTTTTAATTAACAAAACAGTCTTGTCGGAGCGAGCGGCCGATAGACATCAGAAGGTAATCGTTTATCTTCTTGTGGGCAAAGGAAATGCGAGAAGTAAATACAATAGTATTTAATGAAATCACTATTTTTAAACTAGCGGCACGCTATGATGGCCGGTTTGACGTTTGTCCGCTCATGAAGTTCCGTATTAATTGATAACGACTTTGAAGGAAATAATTGTATTACTTTATTGACGATAGTGATGTGCAGAGATTCATAAATTTTATCGAATGTAGTTTTAGGTTTAGGACTCAAAATTTATTTATTAAATTGATTTCTTAAATGTATACAAGTGTAGAAAAATCAGTTTGCACCATTTAAGGGGTGAATGTACTTGTGAATATGAACAATTTTCACTATGTGGACAAACCTCTGAAATCGCAAAAAAATATCAATAAATTTTTAAAAATGGAATCTAATACGATCGTCACATAGGATCGCTGGCTAGCACAACTACTACCTCCGGCAAACTCGCGTCAATGCTCAATGCAAAACAAAGCAGTTTCGAATTGACGTTGCTTCGAAAAGTATAAACTGTCAGTGCAATGCGATTGTGATATAGTTTTGACCTGGCTTTGGATTTCAAATATTGATACTGCATTACTGTTGACCCTTGCTCGTTAATTTGGACTCTGTTCAAGCCCTTTGTTGTGGATTTCGTCGATATGACCGAACGTACGCAGAGAACTGTTCTAAATAGTCAGACACGTGAGTTCGTAATACGCCTTCGTAACTATTTCGATCGTGAAGCTCAAAATGGAGGGCCAATTTTACCTATAACGTCAGTGGTTGAACGCGTAGCTGATGCGCTTAATATTGGACAACGAACTGTTAGACGGATAACTAAAAAAAAATATGGCGAGACTGGCACAGAAGAAAATAAACTTCACACACCAAAAAAGAGAAAACGAGCAAAACCAGTCGTAGGCATCGATAGCTTTGATGCCGATGCTATCCGAAGACATGTTTACGGCTACTATTTACAGAAGGAGTATCCAACAAGAAAAAAGTTGGTGCATTCACTGAAGGAAGCTGGATTATTCTTCGGTGGGGAAAGTTCTTTAACGAAGATTTTGAAGACCATTGGATTTCGATACAAAAAATGTAACAAACGCAAAATATTGATGGAAAGATTTGATATAGCGATGGCAAGGTATACTTTTTTACGGCAAGTGAAAGAAATCAAAAATTGGCAAAATGTTGTGTTCTTGGATGAAACATGGCTTAATGCTAACCATACTGTAGGCCGTTCTTGGAACGATGACACAGCAGCATCTACTTCCAAAGTTCCTGTAGGAAAAGGATCGCGACTTATAATTTGTCACGCCGGAACCATCAACGGGTTTGTCGAAGGTTCTCTCATGGCTTTTGCGTCAAAAACCACTGGAGACTATCATGAAGACATGAATGGAGAAAAGTTTACTGAATGGTTTACCTCAATGTTGTGTAGCCTCCCTGAACCATCTATTATAATTATGGACAACGCCCCATACCACTCGATGCAAATTGACAAGCCACCTGCCCAATCCCAAAAGAAAGCTGATATCGTCGCATGGCTTCGTAAAAATGGCGTAGATGCAAACATGAATATGTTAAAAGCGGAATTAGTACGTCTTTTAAAAGAAAACAAACCAACCAAGATCCGATACGTCATTGACGAAATAGCATTAGAACATGGGCACAGAGTTATACGGTTACCGCCTTACCATTGTGAGTATAATGCGATTGAGTTGGTGTGGGCTCAAATTAAGGGATATGCTGCAAGACACAATACAGAACCCCCATTTACCACAAAAAAAATGCTAAAATTATTAGAAGAAGCTTGTGAACATGTGACTAAAGGAGACTGGGAAAAGGTTGTGAATAGAACTGTTAAATTAATAAGGGAAGATTATGAAAGAGATGTGAAAATAGATAATATTATAGAAAACGAACATATAATTATTAATGTATGTGATGATAGCAGTGACGACAGTGAAAATAGTAGTATGGACGAATCTGATTAATTATGGCCTTTTGTGGCACCTTTTTTGGTATCTTTTGTATTCATGTTTCTTGTGTGCATATAAAGTATGTATATTCATTTTCGTTCAAATATTCAGTTCGTTCAAATAAATTAAATAAACATATACATTTTTGTTTTATTAAACCTATTTAATCAGGTACAAAAACAAAACTTAATTGTTTTTTGTTCGAGAATAAATTGACATTCCACATCACTATTGTAATGTGTCAAACCGGCCATCATAGCGTGCCGCTAGTGTAGCTTATTTATACTTATGACCATAGTGATAGGTAACTCTTCAGTGATTTCTCTATATCTAGTGATTGGCGTCGATTCTGATATTTTTGTATAAAACTAAATTTAGAGTATATCTGCAACTTTTACATATAATATTACTAAAAAAGGAGGGAAAATGAATTTTAAATTTAAAGATTCTAATTTTGGTGCACTCTACAAAAAATAATAGGCTCACAACTGGTACCTATACCTATTCACGAGGTTTGACAGTTCTAAATTAAATTAGGTTTATCTATCCTTTTCTTATGACATTGGTAAGAAAAAGATGTGAATACTCTAAAATGTACTTGCGCTTAGAATCAAGCTCATTTCTTCAGCTTCAGTACATTGTATATTTGCTTCGCCAATTTCCTTTGCCCACAAAAAGATAAACAAGTTGGAGAAAACTATCCCTTTTATGATGATCATTATGAGCCGCTCACTGCGATATAAATGTAGCAAATTTTGTTGTACTTAATCTCTGAACTAAATTGAGAGGCGTGCTATCTTTTTTCATAGAGATCATTGTAAAAAAGATAGCAATACATTTTAGTTTAAAGGTTGTGTATAACAGAATTAGCTACAATATTGACCTTAGAAATAGATAGTTTGAACTTATTTTCTATAAATTATTTTTATAGTACAATTCAGTTTAGAATTATATACAAAGGTTCGTTCCTACATCATGACATAAAGGTATAATTTTATAACCATTTTATAACCTTTTACACTATTGTGTAACTTTTGATACAAATTGTAACTTGCTGCTAGAAAATACTCAAGTTTAGTTAGATTGGATAGATCGATTTGGTTGGAAAACATTCATGAATAATTGTATCATCTTATTTGTATCACTTTTTGAGAAAAATCAATTTACTGTAAAGAGAACAAAAGACTGTAATACCTACTTAAATAATAAGTATGATAAATATAACATGTAGATCTTTTTACTTTAAGTAAGTAATTAAATTAAAAATACATTAAATTTCGATGGAAAAATTTGTTTCTAAATAAGTAATTTATTGAAATTTATAAATTTTTATTTTGATAAGGAAGTTCTAGACGTCTTGATAATTCAAAATGGTTTTCCAGTAAAGTTGCAGTAAACTAGATAGTGCATTATTGGTGGCAGAAGACTGTATATTGAGGTAATTTGATGAGCCATCTTGTAGATT
This sequence comes from Maniola jurtina, assembly GCF_905333055.1. Lineage (NCBI taxonomy): Eukaryota > Metazoa > Arthropoda > Insecta > Lepidoptera > Nymphalidae > Maniola > Maniola jurtina. The sequence goes on along the minus strand of NC_060034.1, from coordinate 5,499,079 downwards.
TGATTGCAAATCATCATTTATATTACTCTGTTCCTCTGTTTTATGTTCTACTTTGATAGGAATTTCCATTATTTGTTGGTTGGATGTGCCAGCCTGTTCTGGATTTATAGATTCATTTGGCACATTAGAAGACTCAGTATTTTCTTCAAAATCACTATTGTATTGTTCGTTGTTGTTATCAGCTTCAATTTTTACTTGAATATCTATAGTCTCATTGGATATTTGGTTTGACGAACTAGCTGGTTCACTGCGATCTATTCTTAAGATTGGCCGGTTTAGGGTTTCTATAAGACTAGCTGGTTGATTAGTATTAACCTTTCTTTGAAGACCTATACCTTCATTTTGGCGACTAGATAATGTAGTGCTTTCATTTAAATGTTGAAAATTTTCAGGTGGTTTAGAACTGGTTTGTTCAGCTTTGTCTTGAAGTTCTGTACTTTCATTGGGGTTAGCTTCGATTTTTATTTCAATACTTACATTTGGTTCCTTTGGGTCACTATTTACACAATCTTGGGAAACTATACTTTTCTTATCATTATGATTTTTAATTTGCTGTCTAAAATCAGCATTCTGAATACAAGAATTTGTGTTATTGGTACAATTTTCAAAGTTTTCTTGGTAATTCATACTTTCAGAGTAAATTCTTGATATGCCTTCTTCTATTTTCTGTTTGACAATACCAGCTAACCTCATTGCAGTTTCGTATCTTATAGTTCCCGCATCTTTTCTTTTCTTTCGACCAGTTTCTAGAGTTTTAGGAACTTTAACAGGTAATTCTGGCCGATTGTGACGATCGACGTGTTCATTTAACTTTGCCTAGAAATAATACAAAAAGTATTTAAAACATTTCTTTGCAACTCTAAGACTGTTAAAATAATTATCATATGAAACAAATCTAATTTAGCGAAGTTATATTATACTAAGTTTACCTCCACTTGATAGCCTAGTGGTCCAGACTTAAGACGTCATCTCCTAGTCGGGGCGTCCAGAGTTCAATGTTGAACACGCATCTCTAACTTTTTAGAGTTATGTGTGTTTTAAGAAATTAAGTACATATCACTTGTTTTAACGGTGAAGGAAAACGTCGTGAGGAAATCTGCATGCTTGAGGGTTCTCCATAATGTTCTCAAAGGTGAGTTAAGTCTACCAATTCGCACTTGGTTCACACTATGTCCAAACCCTTCTCACTCTGAGAGATTCATGCTCAGTAGTGAGACAGCTTGGTTGGTGATGATGATGACGATGATTTCCATTTTTTTGTTGAACTTTTACCAACTATTTTATACTAAAGAGTGTGTATAGGTGATCGCATACCAAGAGGCAACTTAAAAACTAACAAACACCAAAATGTTTGATGTAGGCCCATAGTAGGCCACCTAGCCATATCTTCATCAAATCTCAGATCTATCATAGAACATCAGCTAAATCTGGTTAAGTAATTCTTTTTAGCCACCCAACAAAACAAACCTGATTTAATATCAGGTTTGTTTTGTTGGGTGGCTAAAAAGTGGTTATGTTTTTAAAATTGCATTTTGTTTTCTTAAGCTCAGCACAGATATTCAAAAACTATTGTAAAAATGAAAAACGATCCAAAACTTCATAATCAAAAATTTTAAGAATGTATGGTTCTAAGTTTTAATGGTGGAAAAAATGTCTATAAACAATCCTTTCCAGGATAAAGTACCAAGTTTTTAATTAGAATCTGTCACGGTGGATACCTTCTAGATTCTTCTCAATTACGATTCCCGCCAATTTCGTCGCGGTTTCGTACTTAAACTCCCCAGCGTCTTGTCTTTTATTCCGACCGTTTTCTAAAGTTTTGTAAGTTCTTAAAACTATTTCAGTTCGACTGTGGCTTTTTATGTGTTCGGCTAGTTTTACCTAAAAGAAAATAAACGACTGTCGTGGCCGATATTAAATGACAAATTGAAAAAAAAAAAAATCAAGTTCACGGATTCTGTTTTGATATTCAGTGTATACCAAGTAGAGTGCACTTCATATAGGAAAAAGGCACTGCATACTCGTACACCATAAATATGATAATATTATAGAAAAAAAGGGATTTATAATTTTTTCTGGTGGAAAAAAGAATTTTTGCCATCAACTTAAATTTATATTTCGCGATACAAAACCTTAAAAAACAGATGTTGACATAACGAAGAAATGAAATTGTTAGCTAAAGTTTTGATTTTATAGTTCACTAGCTAATGCTGGCTTGTGTGGCAATATCTCTTTGTATGTACGACTCGCGCGCTATCAATTTACTGTCCACGTTACTATGCTAGAAACCTTCCCGCAAGTCCCCAACAACAACTGTACAAAGCTTCGCTTGATACGCTTCTGATACAAACAAACAAAATTCTAAAGACTAGAAAATAAATACGATATGACCTTAGCGCCGAATGATACGTATTTGCACAAACCCTTTTCCTATTAACTTCATATAGCTACATTCTTTACGTAAAATTGTTCCGTGAATTTCTCTTACTGGCAGAATTTATGGAATTAAATTTTGTCCAGAATCTAATTAAAATCTATAAAATGATTAGTATATTACCTTAGTAGATAATTTGGCTCCACAAAGTGAACAGTCAAATGTCAGCCCTTCATGTTTGACCAAAATATGCTGCTTTAGATTACTGTTGCGAGAGTAGTGTCTGAAATATAAAAAAAAATATAAAAAATTTACTACAAACCATAAATTATGCTAAATACTTGACATTGGTCTTACTAGACTAAGTCTAGAGTTTTTTATTTATTGCCATATAGGCTTTTGAGCTTGACAACAAATATACATAACAAAAAGCAATGATGAGGTATAGGTTTGCTTGAACATGCCTATTTACTCTTGCTTATAAAGTATTTAGGTTACACATTGCATGTTGCAAATTGTGTTCTACTTTCAAAACTGACCAATCAAAGATGGTTTTTTCAAGTACAAATAAAAAGCTAATGAGCAGGCGGGTCTCCTGGTGTTAAATGATTACAGCCACCCATTATATTTCCAGCACTAGAGGAACCACTTAAGGGTTGCAGGCTTTTTGGGCATTTGTTGATCCCATAACAACATATTAAAATCAGTGGTGGCATGTGCCTGTGAAATTAATGCCTACCTAAAATTGTAGCCGGCACAGATTTTTTCAAGTATAGATTTTCATTTATAAATAATAATCAGATTATGCCCACAACTTTATTTGCATAGATTTAGGTTTTTTTAAATCCGATGGGAATTCTTTGATTTTCCAGGATAAAAAGTACTATATAGTATGATGCAGGCGATCTTTGTACCAAAGACAAAAATCAGTTAAGCAGATCGGCTGTGAAAAGATAATAGACAGAAACACTTTCGTAATTAAAATAATTAGTATACGGATTTAGATTACCTGAGACAATTATCATAAGGACAGAAAAATATGTTAACTGGTGCATTGGGCATATGCTTTTTGACGTGCCGAATGATGTGACCTCTCTCTTTGAACACTTTTCCACAGTCATGGCAAATATATTCTGAAAAAAAAAAACATACAGATAATATCCATAGGCTTTGATGTCCACATAATGAGAAACTAATTAAACTAAAACTAAAGATTAACAGTAATTTAAAATAAATAAAAATCGGTCAAGTCGAATCCGACTTGCATATGAAGGATTCAGTACCATCATACAAGAAATACTCAAAACATTTTTTAAATTTTCACGGCGACTGAGAGTGAGGGAATAGAGTGCTCGCCTAAAGGTCACATTTCGAAGTCTATATCAACAGTGCTGGTTACAACTGTGAGACTACTCTCTCTCTCACAGCTCCTTATAACAGTACCGTTCCGCGATGGCGGTGACGGTGACGCAGTGCCGATTTTCCCCCATTTCAGTCAGAAGAAGTGCAAAGTTCACCAGAGAGTAGTCTCAAATTAAAGGTAGATTAATTAAAAAATGAATAATGTTTACTAACCTGGAGATACATGGTCCACTCTTTTATGATGCATCAACTCAGTCCATCTCGTAAACTTTGTTTCACAATGCTCACATTCATATGTCTTGTGGTTTCGCATGTGTTTCTTTTTCTCATATAGAGTAATAAAGTCCCTATCGCACATTGGACATCTGTGAAATATTCAATTTCTGCTAATAATAATTTTAATTTTATTTCTAGTACACAACCTCTAAACTAAACTAAATTGGCAGGTCTACATCTAATGCTATCCTTTTCTACAGGGAGCATTAGTAAAGGGATAGCAATAAATTTTAGCCTGTTATTTTAGTTTAGTTTAGAGATTGTGTACAACAGAATTAAACAGTGTCTATATAATATTAATATGAAGCAAAAATTAGGAAATGAGTTAAAATGAGAAATGTACTTTTTTCCTTAAAATTAGAAAGGATAATAGCGCCCACAAAGGTTTATTTCAAACAGTAGTCGGGGGTGCGGAGATCTGGAGTGCCAACAGGCCTGGGAATTTTTGATTAGGTACTTTTATTTTGTATGAGTATTCACTATGCGGGCATACTGAAACTCCATTATTAACAGCACCTTAAAATTCAGTGTTTGATGTTGGCTCTATGAACCAAAAAGTGTCTGTCTGCTACATTTTCACAGTCCACCTGTTTAAACAATATTGATGAAACGTGATATAGAGATAGCTTGTGATCTACCTAGTGATCCCAAAAAATCAAAGAGTTGGTTTTACAAAGTGTTTCAGTATGTGATTAAACTAAGTTGAACAAGCAAATTATACCTGAAAGGTTTCAACCCATTGTGGATAAACATGTGGGCTTTCAACTGGTGCTTTTTCTTGAAATATATTCTGCAGAGAGCACAGCAGAATGGCTTATTGTTATCAATATGGCTGACTTTTATGTGCCTCTTTAGATTTTGTCTGTTCACATACTTCTTCATACATTTTGGACAGCTAAAAAAGTAAAAATGGTAATGGCGTTTTCATACTCATAGGCATTAGTGTGCAAGAACCCTTATCCACATTTGTGTGTATGTTTTTTTGGGATTATTGTCTGTCTAAGTGTGCATACACTTCACAATGAAACTACTGAACGAATTTGAATAGAACTTGGAATGCTTATATAGCTAATATTCAGAGATAACATAAAGATAGTTGCTATCCCGAAAACTTAGAAGGGTTTCTTCAGAACTTTGCCTTTACTTAGTACTTACTGATGTTGGAAAATACTGTAAATCCAATCTGAATAAACAATTTTAGATTTACAGTTTAATTTGTTATAGAGAATGTCAATGTACGGTCTAAACAAAAAGTAAACCAACCAAACTCATGTAATTTTTACAGCTGTACAAATGTTATATGAGTAGTAATGAATTTAGTGAACATACCAGTATAGTACATTTACTTCAGCAGCTTCTTTGTGTGCAGTTTTGATATGACGGTCCAAGTGACTCTTGCTTGTGTATGCTTTTTCACAATTTGGTTCTTCGCATACAAAAGGTTTCTGGAAATGATGCAATATTTGTCTAATTAATTAATTAATATATGATTAGTAATTATTAATAGTAATTATTTGATCTAATTAATTAATATATAATAGATAATTTTCTTTATGTTTACTTCAATTAATAAGAACTTAAGGAGATAAAGAATTTTTTTGCATCATACTTTGTTTTAAAGAGGGAACATAATGATGATGATAATGATTGTAAAAGTGATAACTAATAATATAGAGAGCATGGTCACAGTCCACAGTTAGGGAACTTGTAACTAAAAGTCTACATTTGACGCTAAGTAGCCTAGCAATCAACTATTATTATTTGATTTCACTGCACCCATAGCCTAATATTTGACATAATGTTGATTCAGAATCAAACCGAGACTTCCCTCACTCTAGTTAACTTTGTTCAACTTGTTTGTTGTGAACTGACATGTTCAATGGGCCCAATCTTAAATTTTTGACAATTTCACTTCATACAATTTCAGACACTGCAGTGTCAACATCGATGTATAAGGATATGCCATTCCCATATAAATCCGTTTACAAAAATGAGCCTATAAAAAAATAAATATTACGTCATTGAACTCGTCAGTGAATTTGACGCGAGCGTCAACTCTCTATCATTAAAAAGAACAAGGATGGAATGGAGCTGTTTTGTGCAATATTTCGTCAATTTTTTTTGCGTTAAAAATATTATTAGTGCAGATATGAGCATGTAATGAATCTAACAAAGAATTTTCACAAATAATATGTAATAATATAAACCATAACCAAAAAAACTTCTGTAGTACGGAACCCTCTATCAATGCGGCAGCTTCGCCGTTGCGGATGCGGATGCCCGCAAAATCGCTAAAATATAGCTACGTCATACGTACGACGTATACATACAAAATACACACATCGTTAAATAGTTAAACACATACATAAACATACATAGTTAAATACATAAAAAATACATATAAGCATGTATACACTCAAACATACATATATAGTTTTCGCAACTTACAACATCCGCATCCGCGTGACTATCCGCATTGATTATTATTATTGTAGATGCAGATGTGGATGCCCAAATCAATGCGTAAGCTTCACAATTGCGGGTGAGGATGCGAATATCGGAAACATCGCTAGTCTACTAGTACAAATATACATACATAGTAAAACAGTTAATTATATACGAACATACATAGTTAAATACTTACAAACATACAATCATAGTTAAATATATTCATGATCATAAGTAGTCTGTCATACGCGAATAAAAAGTTTCACTTCAAAAATAAATAACACGACTCCATTCTTTCTGTATTCCAATTGTACGATATTTTTGCGGCAAATATTTTAATCATAGCAAAATTAAAAATATACCCAGCTTATACATTAAATTAAATGAGAAAACGATATACTTACGAGTGAAATGTTATCCCATCTTTTTTTTGATGGATTTCCGTACGGTTTTTGCAAGATTTGAGCGCATATGACGGCATTTTCGACAGTCAAAAACACGTGCGATACGATAAAGCGTGTGCGGCCGACTGATGCGTGATTCAGAGACTTTTGCCAATTCTCTTTAACTTGTGAGCGCATTTTTTTTCTTCGAAGGGCCCATCCATATACATCGATGAGTGTCAAAGACCAAGACAGTTATCTAGCTTGGAAAAATTTTTTTGCACTAGTGAGGTTTCCCTATACTAAGCAGGTGTATACAATCACTATTTAGCTTATAGAAGGAAACAAAGTTTTTTCCTTAGAGTCATTGAAATTGAGATAGGGTTGCCAGTTCAGTCTATGTTGGTACCTAATTAGTCTGATATTACACTTTTCTAAGAAATGCCTTAAAAAAATGCGGATTTTTCAGAGCCCTATAATATTGAGATTATGTTTGTAAAACTAAATAGAAAAAGTCAAATAAGTCTCATAAATTAAAAATTATAACATTAATTATTTTTACTTAATAATAAAGCTTGAGGTATGTAGATTTCACACGTTACATAAGGGAGACCCCATTACGGTACATTGACTGCTTGGTCGGTACTTAGTACTTACCACATTAACATGAGCCAATCGATGTTGCGCTAGCCTGTACGGCCTATCAAACACTGAAGTACAACCTTCAAATGGGCAAGCATATTTTTTATTGGGTTCAACAAGTTGAGCTTCAAAAACTTCCATTTTTTGGCACATCACAATCGCTGCATTCAATTAATCACCAACTGTTTTCAGGACTTATTAGGCGGAGATACAAATACAATAATAATATACACAAACGTAACATTCACTAGGTACTAATTTAATGTAAATGTAGATTTGAGAGTTAATTTATTTATTCATTTGTTTGTCTTATAAGTTATAACAAATTACAAAATAATAAATCATTTTGTGAGAAGCTGTAAGAACCACCAGGGCCGGCTATCCTATGGTATTTCAAATATGCTTAGGTACATTGCAAGTACATGTCTTCTATCTCACATAATTAGTATGGGTAGACATTAAGCTTCTCGCTTCACTACCACAGCTATATTTTACGCACACGTTTGAAATTTTTTTATGACTATATGTGTTATAGTTATATGGAATGGTCGCACGAGGAGTGTGACCAGCTAAGGGTTTTACCCTAAAGGTGGAAGAAAAACGAGCTTAGATTTTTATAGAGAAAAGTATATTTTATTGGATTTAACTTTAAATTTCATGTTGCCAAAATTAAAGGTTTTTAAGAATCATAGAGCAAATTTAAGTAAAATAATATATTTAGGTTTGAAATTACAGTGATATAACATGATAACCATTTTTTGAATAAAGTAATATAAAACAGAGTAGCAGTAACATACAAAATATAAAAATGTTCAATGTCGTTCATTGGATTTCTCATTTCAATAGGTACGATTAAAAATCTGAATTTGGGGGAAATAAAATCAAATGTCGACAACACTGTTGAGTGTTGATAAAACAAAAATGGCGTAACGTAGAAATCAATAAAATACGAAAACTTTTTAGCCAATTTAAATCACTGTTTCATATGTTTTTCTTAGAAATTTATCGTCTTTTTTTCTTAAATTGAGTATACTTGTTTTGTATACGAGTGTAAAGAATCAGTGAGCGCTAATAACCATAACCGCGATTGAGAAACGTATTCCTTGGTTTGGACTTTCATTTTGCGTTTTCACGAAGATCAAATGAAAGGTGGCCCACATCTAGCGAATGCCGAAGATGCACCAAACAGCTTCTGGGGGTTCTGGGGACTTCTGGGGGTGTTCTTACTGTGAAGGCGATAAGGACAGGTAAAACAACCTCCAAGTGCAAGCTGCTGGAAAAACTACCTCAGGAGAGTGGCTGGACGAGAACGAATGCATGGAAAAGGCTAAAGGGACTCTCATACATGCATGCAGTATGATAACTATATAAGACTGCAATTACGGAGGTGGAAAGCATAGTTTTGTCATCACAGAGTAAGTATTACACTAAACAATGGAAAAAGTTCTTATAATTATTACTAGATGATGCCCGCGACTTTGTTCGCGTGACTTAGATTTTTTAAATCCCATGGGAACTCTTTCATTTTCTGGGATAAAAATTAGTATCCTATGTCTCCTCCAGGATGCTAGCTATTTCAGTGCCAAATAGATGATGCCTGTGACTTCATCCACGTGGAATTAGATTTTTAAGAACTCTTTCATTTCATGGAACAAGAAATAGCCTGCATCCATCTCCAAGATGCAAGCTATCACCACAAAATTTCGCCAAAATTGGTTAAATGGATAGGCTGTGAAAAGTTAAGTTACACTTTCACGTTCATAATATTGGTATGGATTAATTTCAGATGAATTTCTTCATTAAACATGCCAAATCCAAATATATCCATTATACCAAATAAACAGGGATATTCTCAGTGATGAGTGGCTAAAAATGTTCATTATGTTGTTCATTGTGAAGTGTGAACTCTTTAATACACTTCAAAGCTTCCTATAAAATAAACACTTTGATACTCATGACTTTGTTTCGGTTTTTCAAAATTCCTATCTATGAGATGGATACTCTTTAATTTTCTAGGATAAAAAGCATGGCTCTTAAAATGCCTATCTGTGTCTCCAGATGCAAGCTGTTTCTCTGTGGGATTTCTCCAAATCTGGTTCTTTTGTTGAGCTAAAAAAAGAAAATTTACTCTATTAATGAATGATAATATAATTTACCATTTACTTTATGTTTCTGCATTAACTTTCCAGAATAAGGAGTTGGTCATCTGAATTGGTGTTTACACTGGGAACACAGTGAAATCCTGCACCTGAGGTGCTGTGTGAGAAGCTACAAAACTGAAAAAGAAACATGTTGGAACTATACCATGCATTCCTGAACAAATTGAGGCAAGTAAAACAGTGGTTTATTAAATATCATACCATATATCTATACATATAAAAATCACTGACTGACTGACTTACCATTGCACAGCTCAAACTACTTGATGGATGGGGCTGTTTGGTATGCAAATAGTCATTATGGTAGATGTAGCTAAGGGATTTTTGAAAATTCAACCCTTAAGGGGTTTGAAATTTGTATAGTCCACACGGAAGGTGGAGAACCGTGTTTGGTGGCCCACTCTTGGAAAGGCCTATGTCTAGCAGTGAACGCATACAGGCTGATGGAATTGAATGTCATAGACTAAGGATTAAATACACAAACTTGGCTGATTTCTGTTTTTATACAATGTGTAGACTATAGTCATACACCTCATATTAAGAATCTGTACTACTTATTTTACATTCACTATACAAGCTTACACCCGTCATTTTGTCTGTAGTAAAACAATAATGGCGTTATTTAGACTTTATTTAATTTTCCAGTATATATAGTATGGTATCCATCTTCAGGATGCAAGCTATCTTTCTGGTAAACATCTAAATTGGTTTTATTGTTAAGCTATGAAAAAGTGACATGCACAGGTAGCTAATTACAATTTTAGTAAAGATCTCTAACTTTTTGAAAATAAAATATAGCCTATGTCACTCATGAATTGCTCAGCTTTCTACTAAGAATTTTAAAAATCGGTTCAGCAGTTTCAGATGTCAGATGCACATGAAGATCTTTTTAACCCCCGACCCAAAAAGAGGGGTGTTATAAGTTTGACGTGTGTATCTGTGTGTCTGTGTATCTGTGTATCTGTGTATCTGTGTATCTGTCTGTGGCATCGTAGCGCCTAAACGAATGAACCGATTTTAATTTAGTTTTTTTTGTTTGAAAGGTGGCTTGATCGAGAGTGTTCTTAGCTATAATCTAAAAAAATTGGTTCAGCCGTTTAAGAGTTATCAGCTCTTTTCTAGTTTTCTTGTAGAAAAGAAGGTTAGATAACCGTTAGGTTCATAATATTATGTCAATAGACAAATGTCAAGTTGTCAAGATGGACGTTGCCTAAATACATAATTATTTATTTGAAAATGATGTTTGAAAAACTCAGATAATGGAAAACTCAGATACTTTGGATCGTCAGGGGTGTTATAAATTTTTAATTTACACTTGTTTATTTATTTGTTTTTTTTTATAGCAATTCCATAAATACTTTCTTTAAATCTAACATCCATACTAATATTATAATTGCGAAAGTGTGTCTGTCTGTCTATCTGTCTGTCTGTCTGTCTGTCTGTCTGTCTGTCTGTCTGTCTGTCTGTCTGTCTGCTACTTTTTCACGGCCCAACAGTTTAACCGATTCTGACGAAATTTGGTCTTATGGTCTAAGAATTTTAAAAATCGGTTCAGCAGTTTCAGATGTCAGATGCACATGAAGATCTTTTTTATTTATTTGTTTTTTTTATAGCAATTCCATAAATACTTTCTTTAAATCTAACATCCATACTAATATTATAATTGCGAAAGTGTGTCTGTCTGTCTATCTGTCTGTCTATCTGTCTGTCTGTCTGTCTGTCTGCTACTTTTTCACGGCCCAACAGTTTAACCGATTCTGACGAAATTTGGTATAGGGTTAGCTTATATCCCGGGGACGGACACAGGCTACTTTTTATCCCGGAAAATCAAAGAGTTCCCACGGGATTCTTAAAAACCTATCCGCTTTACGATTTGTATGAAAGGTACCAAGGTAGCTTGCGTCCCTGTAATTGACATAGGCAACTTTTTATCCCGGAAAATCAACCAGTTCCCACGGGATCTTTAAAAACCTAAATCCACGCGGACGAAGTCGCGGGCATCCTCTAGTTTGGAACAAAATACTATGATTGTACATGGTAGTATTATAGATACCCAGTTTTGGGTGTTGCAATTTGGTCTGTGCAGCAGGCCCTAGCAGGTAGACCCATATTTTTATTTTTATTATATTTAAGTCGTTAAGAAGGCATACATAGGCTGCACTAAAAGTATCGGGAATGGAATATTTCCACTGTCCCTGTCATATTAAAATCTTTTTAATTGAATTTTAGTGGGATTGGTGGCACTGTAAGGAATACTCGACTAACAGATAGACATTTGAAACCAAATTCTGTCGATAATATGAAGGCAAGTAAAGACATCTTACCATACCAAACTGAAGTTTTACAAACATTTTATGAAGAAACAGGTGTGAGCACCCAAAAGTATTTAGCATTGCAACGACTCGTATCAATTTTTAGGGTTCCGTACAGGGTGCCAATGAGACTCTATTACTAAGCCTCCGCTGTCCATCCGCTTACACGTCCACCTGTCCGTCCGTTTGTCTGTATGTCTGTTTTTCAGCGTGCTAAATAGTGTTATGTCTTGTGCGATGGTACGGAACCTTTTGTGTGCGAGTCCAACTCACACTTGACCGATTTTTATTTTGGCTTATTACACATTGCCCCTCCAAGTAGGACAAAGTAGATTGTATAACATTTTAAAGTTCAATTTGTCCCACTAATTATTGGTTTGACCAATTGGTGCATAAAATAGCGGCACCAGTGGCACTATTTTTAAGGCCCAGCCCAAAAATTTCTTGAATTATGTATTAGCATTTATTTTAATTCATTTAGATCTTCTATTTTTAGGGTTCCGTATCTCCAAAGAAAAAAGGAATCCTTATACTTCGTTTTCTGTCTGTCTATCTGTGTCTCTATCAAGACAAGGGAATTAAAGCTCTTGAGATACTTCCCGTATGTAATCCATGACATTTGGTAGCTAGCAATGTCCTAATAGCACAATAATTAATAAAGGGAAAAATCCGAAACCATGAATTTGTGGTTACATCACATATCTAATCAAAGTCAAAGATTATCATGAAATGTTGTGATTTATGTCTCATAATACTATAACTAACAATTTGCTCGAATTTGTGTAATTCATTGATAATTCATTTTACCTTTCAGGTCAAGCTTGCTGTAAGAGTCTTTAGCAGAGAGGTGGCCCTCACTGTGTCAATGCGGATGAAGACATACATGGACATTTTAACAATTGACGATTATTGTACGATACCTGTAAACATCGATGATGGCATTTTCATTACAGAGATAATTTTATTTATAAATAATTTATTCGATAGCTTAAACGGTTGTGGTCATTCTAAAAGTGGTTTTAAGAACGCATTGTCCGGAAAATTGCAACCATTTAGCGTTTTGGAATGATAACGAATTTATTTAGTCAGGCTTTAGGTATAAAAAATCCGGTCAAGTGCGAGTCGGATTCACCCACGAAGGTTTCCATATCATTATACAAGATATTTTAACCAGTGTGGCATTGTGGCACAGTTGCCACAATGCAAGTTAATGGCAACAGCGCCATCTATATCTGATTTAGTAAACTTATTTTTTTTATGAATTTGTAAACTGATCATGATTTTCTAAATCCACATAAATAGATTTTGAAAATTTTTGTTTCATACATTTTACTAGAATATATTTTGGTTAATGTAGTTTAATGGAAAAGATTTACATTTGTCGAGGGTTTCATACCTCAAAAGGAAAACAGGAACCTATAAAGGATCACTTCGTTGTCTGTCTGTCTGCCCCCCGTGTCTGCCATTTTGGGAGAATCGAAATAGGAATCATGACATTTGGCTGGTGACAATGTCTTATAGCACAATTGAACGAAAAAATTTGAAAACCGTGAACTTATGGTTACATCACAAAAAAAATTAAAGATTTGTGTTCCCAATCAAATAATTAGTTTAACTAAATCACATTCGTCATTAATTTGCACATTTTTATTACACTGGTTTGAGATTTCTTGTACGATCGTGCGGAACCCTTCTGTGCGAATCCGACACTCACTTGAATGGTATTTTTAGAATCAAGTACAATTATTATTGTTGAAAACATGACTACATAACTGAATAATAATGACATACTTTTGTGTCATAAGACACAAAAGTATATCATTATGTAAGTATGTATAAGTATCAGTATAAGTATGAGATAAGTCATGTTGTTATGCAAAATTCTTGTTGTATTATCTGGTTTTGTATTGTATTTCCTGACAATGTAAATTTTATTACTTAAATCGGTTGATACTTCTGCCGTCCTAACGAAGAGAGCAATAACTAGGTTTCGACTACTTTCGAGATATTCGCGGTTATGATTAGCTACTTACAAATCGTAATATTACATATTGCAGTTTTGATAACCAACAGAACCGAAACTACTGAAGATACAAAAAAGACGTCTAAGGCGAAAATATAGAGCTCATTTTCGTGATTACGGATATGGTCTTAAGTCAATTTGCCCAAAAACTCGACTTATTTGCACTCTTTGTTGGACGGCAGACTTGACCTCAGTAACTTTAAATGAATAATATCTTTATGAAGACTACGATAATTTGGCATTTGCGTCTTCTATAATTCGTACAAGACGTTCGATTGTGTTAAATATAAAACGCTGGTCAGAAAACTACAATTATTACACTTATAGCAATTCATTTTATGATATTTAATTGTTATACAGTTTATAATAATCTCTCAAAACAACGTTTTGGAGATGTATCTTGAAATCTAAAGTTTTTATTTTCTAAAAGATAATGATAAAAAAATAGTATGATTAAATTGATCTGACTAGTTTTAAGTGTGATTGTGAGATGGTAATAACAAAAAAATACCCAGCTGAGTTTGTTGTGGTGCATTGGAACCCTACGAAGGTTTAGTTTAGGTACTTTAAGGGCCGGCGCACATATGGTGGAGTGCAGCGCAGAGCATTTTTCACAGTCAAAGTATTATCGACTTTGTCCTCATTGAAATAATATCTAAATTTAATTGTGCATCCGTGCGGATACTTGCGCAGTCCCGCGCGTGCTCGCGCATTCTATGGTAGAAATTCGCGTAATGTGTCACGCGATTAGAAAACTTCGCGGGCATGCTCTGCGCTGAACTCCGCCGCACTCCGCCATGTGTGCGCCGGCCCTTAAGGGCATGAGACGGGTCTGCCCGCGAAATTCAAATTTAATTTGATTTTTCGCAATTTGTAAACTAATACAACAACCTAGGCTTATGGCATTTTAATTGCTCCAATGGCAGTAGCATCCTCACAGGTTTATATAAAAACCTTTACTTGAAAGGGTCCAGTTTAAGAAATTAGCTCTAGTATCGTCGACTAATTTGTGGTTATAGTGGATACTAGAACTAATTTCTTAAACTGGACCCTTTCAAGTGAAGATTTTTAAATAAATAGTTGGGGATGATACTGTTATTGTCGCAAATAGAATGCCATAAGCCTAAGTTGTCGTATTAGTTAACAAATTGCGAAAAACCAAATTAAATTTGAATTTCGCGGGCAGACCCGTCGCATCCACCTTAATTTTTAAGCGTGCTAATATTTATCACCATCACGTCATTGAACCAAAAATAGTTAATAAGATTTTTAAATCGTTAATAAATTATTTAAATTATTTTATTTCGTTTTATTTTTGTTGACCAAAAAAAGTTGAATAAATCGGTTATTTGCCGAAAATCGGTAAATGAAAACCGAAAAACCGATATTTTTACGATAAAGTGCGACACTATATTTAATTGCGATTCATTACGATTTTCGAAGCTCATCCCTAAAATTACTAGGCTGTCATGACGTCATCGTGACGTTTCGCCGCAACCGTTTACATCTATATTATATTGTGGGAAAGAGACGTGTAATGTATAGTGTTAAATTGCCATAAGAGGGTGAAATAGAAAGACCATGATACAAAGAAAGTTTATTATAGATAGATATTGATTTTTCTATATATATAATCCGATATTATCGGTATGTATAGTACTCGCTACTAATCATAAACAGATCTATGGAACTTCGTCGTCTATCTCCGGATTCGTGGTCTGTGAGAACCACTTTTTGCATTTTTGTTTTTGACAATTTATTGACACATTTTTTTTTTCTCGTCTGGCTTTACAAAGAATAGAAAATGTCAAGTATGGACTTCGTCAGTACCGGCGCTCGCCGACATACGCGCGGCGGCCCTTTAGAGCGCTTCCCAGTCAGTTCCAGCGTGCTTCCAGGCTCCAGCACCAAAACACAAAACCGGCCACTTTTAACAAAAAAAAAAAACACGCCAAAAAGGCACAACACGCGCGCCAGCAAACGCTAACACAGACGAAGTCCTTTGACCAAGGAACATACTACTCTCTAACGAGATACTGGTGATATTGGTCTGTGTGTAATGGTTGCTGTCTGCTGAAGTGCGATCCAATTTTTTCCGAAATAATACCTATTGTATTGTGGTTGTCAATAAAGAATTTATTTTTATTTTTGTCATTATATTGTTTAGGTTAATCTTTTTAGTGAACGTATAATTATATTTATTCGAATGAAGTCAGCTGACGAACATAAACAAAGGGTATATGTCAACATTGAAGTGCTGAGACTCCAAGAAAGTGCCTGTGATTTAGTTTTAAGCATAATGGATATTGATGGTTCAGCCGGGGCTGGAGAGGTGAGTCAGACTCAAGGAGAAATTGACCAGAACCTCCTCCTACAGTTCAGCTGTATGAACACAACTGATAGAGAAGAGCTCATAGGTCAAATGCAAAGACTTTTGGGCCCCAGTTTAAATTACAATACAGCTAGTTTTTTTTTGGACATGAGTAATTGGTAAGTATTTCTTTTTTTTTGAATTTTAATTGCAATTTGTCAGGTATATATTAATTTATAAACTTTTGTTTCAGGAATTTGCAGGCAGCAATATGTTGTTATTTAGATTATAGTTTACCACCCAAGCTTCCATCTATGGCACTGAAAGCAGCTCAAACACAAGAATCTGCTGTAGGACCTGCTACTCAGTAAGGATTGTCACTAGTCTATTATTTTGGATGATGTAATATGTATGCAATGACTAAGCACAACAAATACAAATATATGTAAAAAACATTTATTTGTAAAAATATTATTCTAAATGAAACATAATTTGCAATGAAGTAATTTAGGGCAGATATAATTAACCTGACAAAATTCAAATCATTTAACTGTATTTGATTACAGTTTTGAACAAAATTGGAGTATTGCCAACACAGGAACAGAAGCATGGCCGGGGAGTTGTAGGTTAATACAAGCTGGTGGTGAGCCATTAGGAGCCACACCAGTGTATGTGCCACCCTTGCCTCCAGGACATTCCACAACTGTTTCAATGAAGTTATTAGCACCCAGTGTTGCTGGAGTGCATAGAGGCTACTTCCATTTAGTTACTGATAAAGGAGAGCAAATAGGAGGTGAGCATTTAATGTATATTTACATAAATAAAAGAAGGAATTGTTTGATTGATAATATGTCAGCACAAACCCCTAGCTGCGACTAAGCTATCCCTGCTTGCAAATTCAACTAGGTATGTGAAAAAGTACAAGTTTTTTGGAGAAAAAATTAAAATCAAATTCATTAAAAAAAATATGTATTGCCTTCAGGCACAGTTCACAATGGTTATGAAACTATTGACAAAACCTCGAGGTTTCAGCTACACTGGCATATGTCAAATGTAGGCTATGAAACAACTAGGTATGTGAAGCCTGCTGTTGTGGTAGCAAGAGTTAAATATTATAATATTTTTAAATCTTTGATTTCATGTCAGTCCTTAGTAGGACCTACATAACCTTGCTCAGCTCAAATTTTCAGAAATTCCAAGCTAGTACAAAAATGTCATTAATCGCTTGGTGCTGATGGTGAAGTAAGAGAGGGAAACAGTATTCACACGAAAATGCATACATATATGTCTTGCTATGCTAAGTCATTGTCATTGTGAACACATTTTCTTTGTTAAAAACAAAGTTTTTGTCAGCATAGATTTTAGAGCAAGTAAAAGTGTATTCATACAATGAAGAGTCATTACTCACTTATCAAATTCACTACAGTAAAATTAAATGTTAAAATATGTCTTAGTTACCTTATAATATGTATTATAGTGAATTTTAGGTAATTCTGTCTTTTTGAACTAAAATTTTTTTTCTTGTTTTTATTTTCCAGATACTTTATGGGTAGAAATAACAGTTGAGTCTGAAGTAACTGTAGCTCTTACAGAGCAACTAGCCGCCTTACCAGTACCTAGTAGTAGATTGGATGAATCAGTATCTCAGGTAAAGACTGTTTAATTTAATTTATTGACATGCCAAACGTAACTATATTAATTATAGACTGGTAATGGGCTGTCATATTTTGAAGCTTGCTTGTAGGTGGTGAATTACCCAAAGGTGTGTAAATACCACCCCAGTATGAATGCATTCTGTGCTGCTACATGCACACATCACACTCCCAAGCATATGAATTTGTCTTCTCTTTTTAAAAAGAAATGAATCTATAACCTATCTGGAGTTTAATAATATCTGCAACATTTCTAAAAATATAAAAATGTCTGTCCAGTTGTATCACTACTCACATTATAACTGCGAAATTGTTTGTTTGTTGGTTTATCTTTTAATTACGTCGCAACGAATTAACGAGATTTTTTGCAAGGGTTTAGTTAAAGACCTAGAGAGTGACATAGACTATGTTTTATCCTGGAAATTCAAAGTGTTCCCGCAGGACTTTTAAATACGTAAATCTGCGCGGACGACGTTACAGGCATCATTTATTTTCAGCAATGGTCTATCAGTTGATGACACCTTCATGTTAACTCAGTTTTATTTTAGACCGTGTTGTTCACCAGGTGAGTTCAATGGCTAACATGTCATCAGTCTGATGACTACTATTGGTTAAAATTCTGTTATTTGCATTCAACCAATAACAACAATTATTGTACCTAATAATTGCAACAAGATAATCTTAATATAGTTGCTTAGACTGAGGATATATTAGTGGACAATAAATTATAATTACAAATTTTTCTTTTCCTTTTATTTCAGGTGCCATCACAAGATGACCAAATGTGTTGATTAGAATTTACTTTTATAATTTTTATTTACAAATTGTCACAATTATTATTATCTTCAGACAACTTATCATTTACTAATAATTTATTTACAATCGATGAAAAAAAATCACATTTTTTGTATCAATACTATAATTATTTATGACATCAAAATGCAATCAAACCCATGTTAAAGTTAAATAAGACTTAAAACAACAATGAAAGTAAATGTACAAACTATAAGCCCTATGAAGTACTTTAAAAATATTTTAAGATGTAAATTATGAATTTGTTATTGTTGAAATGTTTGCAATTGTATATGGAAAACGATTTTATTAGCATCACTTAGTTATAGGTATGAATTTGCCATTAATTTAATAATTATGGGGGTTTTGATTTGTAGTACCACATACTTTATATAAAATATTTTTAGTTTTAATTTAAATAAAACTTTTGCTAGTAATGTGGTGTTTTCTTTAGCCATACTACTTTGGCTATGCATTGGTGACAGGTAACCCTTACAAATCTAGAGACTATTCTATCTATTGGTGAGTAAGAGACCAATAGATAGAATAAGTACAAAAATAAAATCTCTTCAGCATTTTTGAGATAAGTGCTTATGACAGTAGAATCATCCTCTTACGTATGTGAGCACACTTGTATGAAGTGATAATTTATTTTAATTTTTAAATAATGTTCAAATCATTGATTTTATTTATAGAATAGAGTATTTATTCATCCAAGATAGAATACTGAAGGTAACGTTTTTTGCAATAGAAATTATCTGTTTTATACAAAACTATGTTTAATACTTTTTCTAACAATAATAACTATCCTATGCCTAAACCTACCTACTGGTAGTTCTAATTATACTTGTGGATAAAACAATAATTTAAGTTACACAGCCATTTCCATATCAATCTTTGGGTAAGGGTTATAGTTTTTAATAATAAAATCTTCATACTTGAAGTCATCAATGCACTCAATTTTTCGAGCAAACTCCAAAGTTGGGAAGGGCCTTGGCTCCCTCTCCAATTGTTTTTTCAGTGGTTCAATGTGGTTTAGGTATACATGAGTGTCTCCGGTGGTGTGAACAAACTCACCAGCCTGCAAAGAAAATCATTTTGACTAAAAATACTCAATGGCTCAAAGAAGAAGGGGATGCTCTGAAATCGGAATAGTTTGTATGACATGGTTAAAAAATAAAGTACTGTATATTGTAATCAGGTGAAAATTTATTAGAGGATCATTTTTAGAAAGATTTATTTGAGGGACCTTATCTATCAAATAGTATTAACTAATGAGGAAAACTTCAAAGCAGTGTGCAATGCTGGCTAATTCAATTGTACGAAACTAAAATGGCATGTTTTTATTTATTGCTATCCCTTTCACAATGCTCTTTGTGGAAAAGGATAGCACTAGTTTCCATTCCTATTAGATTCACTAAACTGGTGTATTTAGAATAAAGCATTATACACAAGGAGACATACCTCTAATCCAGTGATATGTGCAATCATATGTGTCAACAGAGCATAACTGGCAATGTTGAATGGGACTCCTAAGCCCATATCAGCACTCCGTTGGTATAGCAAGCAGGAGAGTCTGCCGCCAGCTACGTGGAACTGCGCCAGGCAGTGACAGGGAGGAAGGGCCATCTTGCCTAGGTCTGATGGGTTCCAAGCACACATCAACATTCTTCGGTCGCTAGGATTGGTTCTGAAATTAGATTATTGGTGTAACAGTTTACACAATTTTACAGTAACAGTAAAGTAAATTCTTTATATGTATAGTTAAACATAAAATTGTTTTACCATTACCTGACCTAACTAGGTCAGGGTACAAACAGCTCTTTATATTTGCACTGTCGCCTAACATACAGGTTCTACCGAGTTTAGGGACAGTGGATCAACAATATAATTTGTGCCAGTTTTGTCAGTTTTGTTAGGTTATACTAAATTATTTTAAATTATATTTTAGTTGTTTTAGTTGTAATTTTGTCTAGAATAAGTTGTAACTTTTGTAAAATTTTGGCTGCAATAAACAATTTATTTATTATTATTTATTATTTATATTTTATAAGCAAAGGCTTAAGGATATCTAGGAAAGGTAATTTTCAAATGATCATTACTTGATAGTGTTAATAACATTTTGTAGCTGGTCAATGCCTTGTCCTGTGTAGTCTGTTTTGGCATCAATATACTTAGCTCCGCTGTGTCTCCACTGGAACCCATACACTGGTCCAAGATCACCTATAAAGTACATAAATTAGAATGAGAATGAAATTATTTCATTTGAAAACAAAATAGGCAGACTTAAAATAGTTATTAAATTACCTTCTTCACGCTCAGTAAATCCAAGATTATCTAGAAAAGCTCTGGAACCATTAGCATCCCAAATATGTACTCCCTTGCTGGCTAAAACTTTGCTATCTGTAGACCCAGATATCATCCACAGTAGTTCCTCAATTACTCCTCTAACGAAAACGCGTTTAGTCGTCAAGAGTGGCAGAATATTATTACGCAGAGAGTATCTTTGCATTGCTCCAAGGATTGATAAGGTACCAACGCCAGTCCTGTCAATTCTTTTGTCTCCTGCAAATAATTGTATAGATAAGTACATAATATATCAGTTAGCAAAAGTATCTAATGAATTCTGAAGGAAAATAGTTACAAACCAGTCTCAATAATTGTCTTTACGAGGTTTAAATAGTGATACTCCTCGTGCATTGCGATTGGGTTTTCAGTGCCATTTTGTTGCATGTTAACGTCTTAATGTTTTCATATGTTCGCAAATTTAATTGTTAAATTATTAAATGCACCTAAATACAATATTATTATCAGGGATAAATAACAATTTCACATAAAAAATAAAAACACTACTTTCCGGCGAAGTTTTTGGCGGCAAACTTTTGGATTTGACACTGACAATAGTCTGACAGTGACAGATTATGATTAGCCATGTGACAGTACTACCATAGATACTATTACGCCGCAGATAAGGTTAACTTGTGACTGCCACATGGCACCTCTACATGCTTGCGACAAACAAAATACAGAAAGTATCGGTAAAATATACCACAGGACACAAAATGTACTTTTTGTACACAGTGTCATAGAATTCATCAGTGCATACCACGCTTGCGAGTGTAATGTCGCTGCAAGCCTAACACCATGTGTTAGGCTTGCAGCGACATTACACTCGCAAGCGTTGGCCAAAGAGTATGTCATGTAAATAGGTATCACTTTCAAGCACACGCAAACTACGCAAACATCTGTCCATACGCTTGCCAGTGCTTGTTGTTTGCTGTTTGTTGCAAGCATCTGGCGCCACCAACAGAAAGTTTCTTAAGCCTACTTTACACGTCTTGTGTGTGAGGTCCTATGTGAGGAGGTCATGGGTCATGCCAGGTCCTCAATAATTTGCTAGCAAAATATCAAAATACTGTTGCTGTTAGCAACACAGGTTTGTTATTTTTTGAGATAAAGCAAAAAGGAGCAAAAAGTTATTATTTTGAAATAATTTCCATTACCCACGTACTAAAAAACAACTAGCAAATAATTTTACCAAGACATTAACTATGGAGCTTTTGAAATATACTTAATAGTTCGGTTGCAAAATACATAAGTAGGTACTTGTGGTATTCACGTAGTCATGTACCAAATAAACAGCATCAGATCTTGTCGATACAACTAAACCATACCATTCAAGAAACCTTTTGTTCTCATAACAAGGAATTTTGACGATAATGCCAGTACTGGAAGCGCCAAAAGTGGAGCTGGGCTCGGCTCCACGGACACCAAGCGTAATCGCATCACCATCACCGCGGTCAGAAATCTCCAGTGCCAGCTCGCCAGAACCGCAGAATGTTCGCGCTACTCCACTTTTTAGGTATAATACTTCACTAACTTTATCGTAGATTTCTAGGTTTTAATCAAAAATATAAAAAAAACTCCAGACAGGAAAGCTAATAGTAGTATTTTAAAAATGAAGACAGATTTGTATAGTCCGTACAAAGTGACTTCTCACGCGCCATTTTAACTCTATGGGTCAACTGTCATGACAAAAGTAAGACCATAAGGTATGGCCATACCTTTATTATAAGGACTAAAATTGTACTTTTGACATGATATTTGAAACTGGCCTAAAGAATATTAGGCATGCTAATCATGACTAATACTCCCCTTTTCCCTCCAATTAAGCGTAAAGCTTGTGCCAGGAGTGGGTATGACAATAGTGTAACGGGTGGGGTTTGAACCGCCGACCTTTCGGAATTCAGTCCGCTCCTCAACCGTTGAGCTATCGAGGCTATTTTTTACGCATTATACCTTAATCGTGTGACACGCATGGGCGTTAGTAGCGGCACAGATTAGTAGATACTGGCGCAATGTTTAGGCACCTTTTGGTACAACGACACCTACGAGAAGCATGCTTTACTAATTACGATATGGCGGCCCGAGACCAGTAGACGTTATTGCCCGTTGGTATTTCCCTGACATTAATGAAGATTGCATAGATCGTAAAACAGTGTCCTGGCTAGATGTGAAACATCTAGCCTACTGTTTTTTACTAAGCAAAAATATCGTGGGATTTTGCAACTTTTACGACAGGCGTCGCAGACATAATGACAAACTAATGATTATTATTATTAGGTATTTTCTTGTCAGTGAATAGTGTTTTGGCACTAGGCAACTGCCTCGTCGGTTTAGAGGCTAGCTTATCCGGTTTTGGATCTGAAGGTCCCGATTTGGAGTCCTTGGTTGGGCCTAAAAGTTAGTGGCTGCTGATGCTGCACCTGATCTTTTTTCGGTCGTGTCGAATTGCCGAACTACCGTAGTGCACCTTTTTTGCGCACACACTGCACTACAATATTTCCCATGGGTAATTTTAGTTGAAATTGTTCGCCTTGGCCGAAATTGGGTCAAGCGAGGAAAGAACTTGTTGGAAATTTACATTACTTGAACGTTTTGTGTTAAGGATGTTGGCAATGCCTCCGCCTGACCCGGAACAGCCGCCGGGCCAAGATGAACTTGAGAGAAGATTGCCCGGATACAGACGCATTGTTATACCGAGAGAACTGACACTCATTGAACTTTTGGTAAGAAATCTTTTGGACGTTTACTTAAATTACTTACTTTTGAAACATAGGTACTTAAATTGATATACTAGTAAAATATCATATTTATGCTACGACTGCGGTTCGACTTCTTTTCTAGTTGTGGCGTGACAACAGACGAGGATGCCCTGACGATTTTTTTTTTGGTTAGTTATTCTCTTTATCCTTGTAGAAAGAGAGCAGTGGCGTGACAACGGACGAGGAAGTGCTGACGATTCGTGAGGCAAAGTTGCGGGTGATCGCGGAGCGCGTGGGTCTGCGGCGGCTGCACGTGCTCGCTCCGCGCTTACGCTCGCTCACGCTTGACGGAAGCGCTATCTCGTCCTTGCGCGACCTTGGCATTGGATTAGTTCATTTGAAGGTACGTTTCGTTGAAAAAAAATCGAAGTACGTTTTCCTGCTAATATTTTTTGCGTGCCATGACAGATCTAAACTTGTTTAGGTTATGGTACCTAATATCCTTATTATATTCACCTTGGTAGGTACTGTTAATTATTCTGTCTGAGGGGTTACCGCCACTCAATCGACGTAACGCGGAGTTCGATCGATGCCATTGATCTATAGTAGAAGGCTCGATGCCATCGATCGATGATGAGGCTATAGAGCCGCGCGTGGCGATCGCATCTAATCGATTCAGTGCCGATGATATCCGTCGTTTAGTAAAAGTTTCCACATAAACCGATCCACGCGCAACGCTCGCTAATGTTAGGGACTAAGATTGTTGTACAGAATGTCCCTTATCCTATTCAAATTCAAATTGACACTACCTACTAACTTTACTCACAATCAATATCTAGGGCATCAATTATGAATGAAAACCACCCCTAATTATAACTTACCATGACTATTATCGCTATTGTTGCTTGTAGAACCTAAGCGTAAACAGATGTGGCTTGACATCCTTGGATGGCATCTGGGGCCTGGGTGCTTTGAGGGAGCTGCACGCGGCCGCCAACCGCCTTCACGAGCTGCATCCGTTGGCGGCCATGCAGAAGTTACATACGCTTAATTTAGCCGAGTAAGATACTTATTTGGACTTTCTGTTAAAAACGTCAATTCTTTTACCAACTACTTATTTTGCCAAAATTACTTCTGAGTTCTGACATAACTCTTAAATCGTTGTAGTCAATATCTAGGTATTCTAATTTTTGTGTTCTGATTGAAATGGATCTATTGGTACACACATGGAAAGACTTATTCAACTTTTTAAACTAACTGGGAATCATTTGGATTCTGGAGTTCCTTTCTCCATATTTTCGTTAAAAAAGTGGTTGTGGGTTTGCCACCGAATGATGATAGCTGAAAAGTTTATTTATATAGACTGGATCACGCTGGTTTTCTTCTTACACTGATTATCAGGACTGATAGCTCAACATGCAATGCTACGAAGTGAAAGTGAATAACACCAAAGTATATTATACTATACTAATAGTATACTATTAAGTATTCTGTGATAATGCTGACAAAACGGCACTGACTCTACTTGATCGTTGTCGGCGCTGAAGATCAGTGTAATTAAGAAAACCAGCGCTAGACATTGAGAAATTTTACAGCAACCCCATAGAAGAATCGAGTCGCTTGTGGACCATAGGAGTTTGCAGTTCGCTGCGCCGATTGACTTTGCGAGGGACCCCCATTTCGGACACGTTCAACTACCGTTCACTTGTTGCGTCTGCTTTACCGATGCTTGTGACTTTAGATGATATCCCCTTGAACCCAGAGGAAGAAGGTAAGTTGCTAATAATAACCTTCGAAATACCTGTGCTATTTGAGACTTTTTTTAAACTTTCGTGACATTTACTAAATGTATTGGTTTTTTTTTCATTTGACACTTTAGTTCTTCTTTTTTTTTGTGTCTACCATTATAACAGAACCAAGAAAATATAACTGTTTTATGGGTTTAATGCATGCCCAAAGGTTGACTGGACTGCATCTTTCACTTACCTAGTTCGCTTTTGTATCCGTCTACTTGCTTTTGTGCAAGTGTGTGTGCCTTTGTGATGGTGGTGGTAGTGGCATGGATCAGGTACCTACAAAAGAGAAAGCGAGATGATGACTCTTCTTCAGTTTTTCTTTACATTCTATCAATGACATTCTACTTCCAACATAAATTTTTGCTAAAGATGCTTGGTGTTAAAATGCAGATGAAATTCCGGAAGAAATACTGTCGGAAGGATCTGCTCATGATAGTGCAGAAAGTGATACGGAGGCGGATAAACCCAAGTCGTTGCCTAATGATGTAGGAGCGTCACAAGAGCCTAGACCTGGACCTTCGAGCATATCACAAGTAAGCTGAAGTATCTAAACGATAGATATATTTCCAGCCCGATTACTGTGGCCTTGGAGATTTTAACTTCAGCGGCTGTTTTTCTGTAATTTAGGATGTACTTACTTACTCAATAGCTTTTGCACTTATCAAAATTGCAGTAGTAGTCTTCAGAAGACATAATTTTGTCGAAAACTGTGAGTATTTTTCAACGACGACGATGCAACCAGAAATCGTTATTGATTTTATTTCGTCGCTTCATTCTTCAGATATAATAATTTTACCAAGCATTCCCTTCAAGCAACTACGCACGTTTTAGAGATTTATTTATTTCTAGTATGGCAGCAAAACTTCTCGCTCTATAACATCCCCATCATCTCCACTTCGGGTAGTGTGGACGGTAATTTAATGGACATGAGTAAACATGCGTTATACTACCTACTGCATTATATTACTTTACGTTCATAATACTAAGTATAATACTTATAGAGTCCAAGCGGCAATTCAAAAGAGGAACTGGTTAGCAAACGTAAGAGATTATCCCATCAACGTCCAGCTACCACCGAGTGTGCGGGAATCCGACCAAATCGACCTGAGCTGCCACGACGACCAAAGACGGCTTTAGAAAGGAGCATAGATGCTCCAAGTAGGTTGCAGATTATGAACACGCTTATGGGTAAGTCTTATACGAAATGGAGAACCTAATAGAAATAAAGAAAAGAAAGTTGTGATAAATCCAAAAACGAATCCCTCTACCGATATTAAAAATGATGCCAGTAGTTCCTAAAATCCCACAATCAGAAATGGAATCTGATAATTATCTTTCTTATGGAATACAGAAAACACACCGATATAAGATTTCTCTTAGAAAAAGACCATGTTGTAAAATCAGCTAAATTCACCCGTATATTTTTTTCACGAATGGCTTAGATGAAG
Source organism: Maniola jurtina (assembly GCF_905333055.1). Classification (NCBI taxonomy): domain Eukaryota; kingdom Metazoa; phylum Arthropoda; class Insecta; order Lepidoptera; family Nymphalidae; genus Maniola; species Maniola jurtina. Next base: position 5,472,056 of record NC_060034.1, on the reverse strand, counting down.
AATGGCGTAGCAGCGGAAGTAAATTGACATCACACGATCCAGTCTGTGGAAATCTTGCGCGAGCCTTGAGACGATCGCCGAAGGAAAAGCTCCGCAGTTCGAGTGAGTCAAACTCTATCTACGTAAATTCAAATACTTAGCAAAGTAAACCTACCAAATTTTCTAGATGATATGCTATTATGTACTTACATTTTTTCCTACTTGCTCGGAATTTGCTACTAAGCTGAAGAAAGGATTTCATTACAGAGGTCTATAATCGGGTCTTTACTGGCCGCAAGTGTATCAGGCGTGGATTTAGGTTTTTAAAAATCCCGTAGGAACTCTTTAATTTTACGGGATTTATCCCGTTGTCTATGTCAGTTTCCGGGACGTAAGCTGTACCAAATTTCATATGAATCGGTTAAACGGATAGGCTTTTAAGAATCCCGTGGGAACTCTTTGATTTTTCGGGATAAAAAGTAGCCAATGTCCTTCCCCGGAATGCAAGCTAACTCTGTACCTTTCAAAAAATTGGTAAAAATGTCCTTCCCCAGAATGTAAGCTAACTCTGTACAAAATTTCATCAAAATCGGTTAAATTGTTGGGCCGTGACAAGCTAGCAGACAGACACACTTTCACATTTATAATATCAGTATGGATTGGAAGAAAGACCTAATGTCCTAATCGAGAGCGGGTGCCGAGCGGCATGGAAAGTATGGCATTGCGCCCGCTTCCCGGCCCGCTGGCCGCTCCCACCTAAGTGCCATTCATTGCCAGTGTTTGCCCAAGTTGACCAACTTATTTACCCAAGTTTAAACAAAAACTAGCAAAGGTTGGTAATCGAAGAAAGTTCAGAACTATCTCTTTTGGGTAAACACTTAGTTCTCCATGTTGGCCAAATACCAAGCTGTTGTCTGTCCTACTTTTGACGCAACAATGTTGGAATCTAATAAGAATAATTATTATGTTTATCGCCGATTCGTGAGAAGCGTTGTTGCATCGTGCTCAGACGTTTTTATGAGCATTAGGCGAAATATTTTGCATGTTTGTGCAAATTGCATCAATTTCCCTTTTGCCGATTGAACATAATGACTATGCACTGAACGTCATAGTGCGTCGCAAGCAACGCATTTTTTTAGTGTACGTACTTGCCTACTCGGCGATAATGACGTCTGAAAACACAGTGCTCAAAATACGTGGTTTACGTTCATATAGTAATTCGTTCTTGGAATGCTGTTTGAAGTCAGCTACTGCTTTTGAAGATGGAACTTGGGAATCCATATCGCAAAAAGTTATACGAATGAACGAACGTGACGATAAACGCACTCCTTGCTGAGTAATGCATATTTTTTGTGTTTTCGCCATTAATATGAGTGAGCGAGACTATACCAGAGTTCAGATACAATTCTTAAGAAGTTTGACTTTTGTTGGGTGTCCCGCGACATGTAATGGGTATAATGGGCACGTGGAGCTTCATTGGTTTGGTAATGCTTCTTGTCCCATGATACCTCACAGTTGTTTTAGGAATGGCAAAAAATTGGGAATAGTGTCAAAAGATCATAATTGTATAAAATGTTTCGTATTCAATGATTTGCAGTTTTAAGTTTACCCTTGATTGATTTCTACTCAATAACTTTACTATGATAACAGCGAAATAGTGTTTTTAGACAAATAGGCAAAAAATGTTGACGTAATAAAAATGTTACCATGCCCACAGTAAGGACTTCATTGTTTTGTTGAAACATGATTCAGCTTATTTGTATTCCTTAGGCATACGTAAGTAGGTAGGTACGTGTAGGTAAATCAAAGGTAAATGGTTAAGATTATGATCCGGCATGAATAGAATCTTAATTACAGGCTCACTTACATAAGACAGTACCTACTTATAGACAATAATTAGATATGTAGGTATGTTTCACTGAACACATTCAGTTATGTTGAAAACTTGGTGGTAAGATATTTTATTGAATACTAGCGACCCGCCCCGGCTTCGTACGGGTAGCTTGTTCCAATTTTCGTAGGGATCTCTAATTTTTCTAAAAATAAAATTATAGCCTATGTTTTTCAGGACCACCATGAAATTAACCCTTCATGTTTATCCGGCACGCACTTAACTCATTTTTTTGCCGTACCTATTCATCACATCTCGTTTTTCCGCTTTGTCGAGTTTTCCCTTTGAACTGCCAAAAATACCGAAGTTTAGGCTCGGTTGCGCAAACAGCCGTGTCACTGCTGCTTACATTTGAAATTTCTCTTTGTGTGTCTCATTACACACTATTGACACTTCGAGTGGATTAACAATGATAACTCATATCGTAACTCTCGCTTGTATAAATTATTACAAACCAAAATTGTCAGTTTTGTTAGATTATGTAATGCATGTTCTGAACTCTCTAAATAACTGTTAGGTAGCTCTAGTAGGTACCTTGTATAAAAACGTTAGATAAAAATTGAAGTTTATGTTAAAAAATTAAAATGCATAAAAATTAACGATCATGTTGCAATTTAGTTAGTTGATTCTTCGGAAAATTAATTATGATAGTTATAATACGATTAAATGTTTCTAATGCTGCATGTCTAAGCTGAAACTTTCTACCTAAGCTACGTATGTACCTACTTATAGTTTTTAATTCAGACGTACAGAACCCTCATTACCATCATCATCTTCATCATCATGATCAATTCATGGCCGGCTTACTTAACTGAGCGCGGGGCTTCTAAGAATAAGAAGGGTTTGGTTCTTGGAAGGGTTGGTCTATCACGCTGGCCAAGTGCAGATAGGTAGACTATACATACCTTTGAGACATGGAGACCTCTGAAGTATGCGTTTCCGTGTTTCCGCGCGATGTTTTCCTTCACCGTTAGAGAATATTTGATTGCTTAAACACATATAACTCTGAAAAGTTAGAGGTGCCCGGGATCGAACTGCGGGACCTCCCGAATAGAAAGCGAACGTCAACCATTAGGCTATCACGGTACGGAACCTGAAAAATCGGAAATTTTCGCTGGTGACGCTAGTAAGATTGTTTGAGAGGTCTCCAAATAAGGTGACTTTTGTTACAGTGGAATTAGAAATCGTGGAGAATACAATGGAGGCAGCCTGTCGGGCTCTCGCCGCAGAAATACCGCGCGCACCCAGCGCCGAGCAATGGGCCAAGTTCAAGGAAGACACTGGGTAAACAAAGTTACAACTTACACCACAGTATAAAGAATGACAATAGTCTGACAGCTTTCATCTCGTGGTAAATGACGACCATGATGACTCTTCAACACAGGGCCCTAACTACGTATAGGACGAGATGGCAATCGCGGTGAGGACGCCCCGCACACCCGCACAGCGCTCGCGCTAACGTGCGGGGTAGCGCGGCTGACGTGCGGGGTAGCGCGGCTGACGTGCGGGGTAGCGCGGCTGACGTGCGGGTGTGCAGGGCGTCCCCCTGCCTCATAGCCCAATTACTATCTCGTCCTGTCGCGTATTATTATAGGCCAGTTCGGTCTTCGTCCCGCAATTCGCACGATTTATCTGTCTTCGGCTCTAAGAACCTCTGTATGTAATACCATATCCTTACTCTGTGATTATACTAACATTTTAAATGTGAAAGTGTGTTTGTCTGTCAAACAGATTTAGCAATATTGTAAGTTAAAAATGGAAACCTAAATGTCGTTTGCGTTTCGGAATTCAGCACGCCCTCTTACCAAAGAATTTGTGTTGATGTTTTTCTTTCACAGAAATTCTGAGGTGGGTGTATTATGTTGACAGTATAAATTGAAACTGATCAAGATGGGTCGAAGTTGCAGTTTTTGGATCTTCGAAATTTCTCTAAAACTTTGAACCCGAACCCCTGAACGACGATAAATTTAAAAAAAATTGGAAAGCAGTACAGTTTCATTCAGGAAGTAGAGGTTTATTACCTATTAGATTCGATCCTAACAATAAACAGTAAATTTCGTTTGAAACATTAAATTATTAGATAGGAGAGAGCCTTCATAATAATTGTTATTAAAATTGAACCGAGGCACATAAAATGTATACGTACATATAATATCTAGTTAGGTATGTGTTTGCAATAAAATGACCATAACCATAATATTATAATTATGTCTATTTAATGATTTCTCATGCAGTTGATTGCAACAGGTTAAACAATCACTGGTGCCTAGGTAGGTACTAAATTTTCTAGACTTGTTACTTTGTCACTTGATAGTAAAGTAAAAGTATAGGTACCTACCAACTTACCTAATGCCTTTTCATAATGCGCCTTGCTCAAAAAGATAAACTATCATAGCTTTAGCCCTGTCAAGTTTAGTACCTATACAATCAATTATTACCAAATTCATAATACATAATATTTATTATTTTCAGAATTGAAATAGACATTGACTTCAATGCAAGACCAAAAGACGCAGACCCATCGAAAGTGCTAGAACGTTTAGAACGTATAGAAAAGGAAACTATGGAGAGACTCAATGCGAATCCAAATCAAAATTTTCCTAATGTTGTTACCACATACAGTTTGGATCCTTCTAGAATGCTTTCTGGAGGTGTCGTGAGCGACTATGACTTGTGGAGGGAGATAGAAAATTTGGATATAGTTCCTCCGCCAGACAATGTTGAAGATCTTTTCAGAGATATTGAACCCGTTCGTCCTAGACTTAGAAGAGTATCTGAAAATGATTAGAATGTTGATGTGAAGTTAACGTTTGTCGATTTCTATTATTTATTTAACAGTCGTTTGTGTCAAGAGAGTAATACTGATCAAGTGCAAAGTTAAGGTGATCGCATACCATGAGATGCAAGTACCGGCAGTGCTGCAAGAGGTATTTTTTACTGTCGCGTCTGAAGCGGTCGATTTAATCAGTTTCATTTGCGTTTTCAGAATGAAACAAGAGCCTCTGGTGGTTCTTTCAGCAGTGTATGATCGCCTTTATTACAGAGTTCTTAATTATATTTTTACATATATATTTTTCGGAGATCTCATTCTCTCCGAAACTCCGAATTTTCCGATTCCGAAGATTTTCACGGAAGAAAAAGGAACCGATATTCGTCACCAAAATTGAAGCTGTCTCAGTGCCTTTGGTCAAAATCAGTTCATTGGATAAGCCGTAAAAAGGTTACAAACAGATAGAGATAATTTTGCATTTATCAGATACTAATGGATTTATTGCTACTAATGGATTGTCATTTGTCATAGAACTTAATATATCCACCATCATGCGAAAGAAGCTTCTACACCAAATACCAAAATGTCAGATTTGTAACTCATTTAGTCTACGAGCTAAAGACCTGTGACACGCAGACAGACAGACAGACACAGACAGCAGAATGACATTAATAGGGCTCCGTTTTTACCCTTTGGCTACGGAACTCTAAAAAGACGCTGCGCCTGGGCTCCACTCTACTGGTAGTAGGGGTGTGTCATTTTATCATATTAGGTACCTAATATCTTTAATTTTATTTTTAAGTCTATGTGGCAAAAGTTAATTTCTTGTGTAAAATATTTACTAAATACTATGATGGTTAATTTTCTTAAATAAACTTTTATCTATGTTTATCTTTGCTTTTTATTACATAGTTAGATACATTGTTCTGCAAGTAACTTGAGCAAATGCACAGTATTGATTTTTAGGTCTCAATGGCGGATAGATAGAAGAGATGCGAAGGGATATCTACCGCGCGGGAGCACAAGATTGATTGATGATTGATCAGTTAGGGAGAGTGTATATTTTAAATGTTCTATTAACTACAGGATATCCTGTAAATTATTAGGTTTGTTATATAGTTTTTGATAATAAACCGTTCGAGATACCTAGCTAGACTCCGAGGCAAAATAGGTCTAAAAACAGCGAGTTTGATTGCCCCCCAAAACAAAACGTCAATTTTCGAAGTACAATAATTATTGGAAAGAAAATAGTCGTGTGTTTTGACATCCCATAAGTCTGTGTACTTGTAAAACAAGTGTAAATTAAAAATTTTCAACACCCCCGACAAATCATTTTCAAATAAATAATTATGTATATCTAGGCAACGTCCATCTTGACAGCTTGACATTTGTCAATTGACACTTGAATATTATGAACCTAAGGGTTATCTAACCTTCTTTTCTACAAGAAAACTAGAAAATAGCTGATAACTTTTAAACGGCTGAACCAATTTTTTTGGATTATAGCTAAGAACACTCTCGATCAAGCCACCTTTCAAACAAAAAAAAAGTAAATTAAAATCGGTTCATTCGTTTAGGCGCTACGATGCCACAGACAGATACACAGATACACAGACACACAAATACACAGATACACAGACACACAGATACACACGTCAAACTTATAACACCCCTCTTTTTGGGTCGGGGGTTAAAAAATAAAGCTACTTAAAAGTTTGCTTTTTTAGCCCCCATTTGTATCTATGAGCACCCTGCTTAAAAAAATTGTTTAGTTAATTATACATTTCAATTATGTATTTTTTGGTTAAATAGGTTACCGGTTTACATTTTATTTCTGAATTTGAAGTAATTACTTAGTTAGTATTATTTTCATTAATTGAAGACGTTCTGATGGACGAATGGACAGATAGAAAGACAAAAAATGCAAAGTGGACTCGGAAAACTCGCCTCGGTCGACCGATCCGCGAGTCGGACTCACACACGAAGAGCCGACAAGAAACTCAGCAGTTGCTCTTCAAAAAAAATTCATGGCCGCCATTTTGAAATTATATTATGTGATGTTACAGCGGTAATAGAAATACACGATCTGTGAAAATTTCAGCTCTCTACCCATTAGCTACGGTTCATGAGATACATCTCGTTGACAGACAAGCAGACGGTCGGACAACGGAGGCGGAGGAGTAATAGGGTCCCATTGCTACTCTTCGGGTACGTAACCCTAATTATGATTGGATATACGTGCCATTATGACGCCTATCTTGTGATTTGAACTATGAAGGACTTTAAATTACACGCTACGTGGTCTGAACAAAATAGGTTAGTATAGTTAGGTATGGCACTACTAACATCAGTTGTTACGTGGTCGTTCGGTTATAATTCGTCAGTCCGATCGTAGAACCCGGCAATATTCAACGTCTTTAGTAAAAACTTGAAAGTACCGAGTAGGTACAGCGAAGTGCAAATAATAATATGAGTGTCGTGACTATAGTTTACCGTTTTTTCATAGCCAATGCCTTAACAGCATTTTACTGCTCACTGGTGCTGTTTAAAATTCTTCTGAAGTATGTAACTAATCCGTTCAGTGATCCATGGGCGATGAAACTGAAATTGGTACCACCGGCGTGTTTGGTTGACCCGAAGTATGGTGTACACAAATATATCAAAGTAAATGTAAGTACTTATCGATGCAAATATCCAAAATCAGTAAAATAAAGAAATATATTCGTAAACCAATTTGAGGTAATATTTAGGAGGGAAACTAGGACTCAAAAAGCCTGAAAATATAGTCGCTAAGTTAACCTGAAAGCAAAAAGCGCTGCAAAAAGTTTGCAAAGCGCAACTTTTTACTTTCCAATTATAATCAAATTTTCCCCGTTTTCAGTAGCTTGTGCTCCCAGCATCGTCGCGTCGCCTCGGTGGGGCAGAATATAACACAAATCCCGTTTTTTACTTAAAATGTTATAAACTTTTTATGTCCATTATCCAATTTTTTAAACCCCCGACCCAAAAAGAGGAGTGTTATAAGTTTGACGTGTGCATCTGTGTATATGTGTATCTGTCTGTGGCATCGTAGCTAATGAACCGATTTTTTTGTTTTTTTTTTTGTTTGAAAGGTGGCTTGATCGAGAGTGTTCTTAGCTATAATCTGTTCAGCCGTTTGAAAGTTATCAGCTCTTTTCTAGTTACTGTAATTTAAAAAATAAAATAATTTTATTTTACACTTGTTAATTGTACAATTGTAATAAGTACCTACAATAATTATAATATTTACTATGCATAGAAAAAAATATTTAACGATATTATTAACTAGTGAACTGTCATTTTGAATTTTTCTGTATTCATTTGCCCCACTTCCACATTGCATTTGCATTTATGTAAGTATATAGGTACCCGGTCTGATCACTGAACATGGCTCATTCTACAAAATTAATTACAATATCTATTCTATAATATCATTAATAGAACAGAAATCGGTTAAAAATAGGAAACATTTCAAAATGATAAGGCTCCAACAAAATAGTATTATCGATAGTTTAATGATAAGGCGAAAAACGCTGGTAATGCTTCTATGCTATCTTTTTATGTCTAGGTATATTAGGTAAGGTAGTAAAGACATAATAAGCAGATAGTATTTAAGGATGACTTCAGAGAGATGAATCTTGTATAGATAGCTACGTCTTGGCGATTGTCGTGCTGTGTAATGTGGCCAGTGGCAACCGATAGGTTCCCTGTCACCCTTACCAGGGTTGTCATCCCTGAAATCTATAAGATAGGACGAGAATAACGAATATCCGTAATTGCTTTAATTCACTGTTTAAAACCTGAACAATACGCAAAAACAAGCCTGCCCGGCACGGCGACAAAGTAGGAAAAATCCGGGGAAATCCTAATGGATGGCACCCTAGTCCCTAATCTTAAGATATTTAATCTATCTACCTACTTACTTGTTAGGTACTTTGTATACCTAGTAGGTGATTGGTATATTAATTTTTTAACTGACTTCCAAAAAGTAGGTGGTTCTAAATTCGGCCCGTTTGCCTAGGTACTAGCTATATCATCAGACTTTCGTCTTCCATTTTCTAAACTAAGTGTTCATCAGATCTTCACCACATGGGATAGTAGGTACCTGTCACACTGTCTGTACAATCTTTGGTAAGGAAAAAGTAATAATGGTCGGTTACTTGATATCTAAGTATACAATCAGGATTTTTATGGATATAATTATTTAGTACAACTAGTGGAACTAAATAATTGTAAGCTACACCCCAGAATTTTGCTTTTTACTAAAAAACTACTTGTGGGCGTCTAAACAGGTGGCATATCTGATTGCTTTTAGGTACAATGGCCTTGACCAAACGAATATAAAATTAAAATCAATGAGCTGTAAACATGCTATTAATTGAGAGCCGTTACAATGCGAATAAATTAGTTATGAGATGAATACCTACCTATTGAATTGCCAACGAACGAAGTTATGAATACCTATCGAGTATCTATGTATTTGCCAGTGCTAGTAGGTATCTACGTCAAACTGACTTTATGTGTTATAATATTTAAGTGTGTACATACATTTTAGCATAATAAATAGATAGAGCTAGCCCGCACAGCGAATAAAAATCGCGCGTTTTTTTTCACAACTCAGCAACACTTGCAACTAGGGATGTTATGGATATATAATTTCGGATCCGGATATGGATATGGATATTGGTAAAAAATAATATCGGTTTCGGTTACGGTTATGGATATTAACTTATTTCGGATTATCCGATAGTTTCGGTTACGGATATTAATTTTTTAAGGAACTGTAAAATGTGAACTGATGAAGGTGTCGCATTCCAGCGGAGTGCACAGTTAATTCGTACGAGTGTAGTATTTAGTTAGACTCCGCCCTATCCGAAACTATCCAAAACTTTTATTACGGATTCAGTTACGGTTACGGATATTTTTTTATTTCGGATATCCGATAGTTTCGGTTACGGATATGGATATCCATAACAACACTACTTGCAACCATAATACTACCGATATAAAATTCGCGCTGAAAAACCCTGTGATTTGATACAAATTCTGCGCGGTGCGGTGTTAAATTCGCGCGAATATTTTGTGCAGTATGGATTTGTATGGCGCTCACCGCATCGCAGTGCAGGCTAGGTGAAATTCCGTAGCGGAAAATAAATCGCGCGAATAAAAATCTGCTATACCTACATAACACAAGGTGAAGGTCGTTAGGTGGTATAGCGATAGTGGTATCATTCATCCAAGGTCAAGAAGTTTAAGTTTGTAGTTACTTACAGTAGGTAGGTACCTATCTAACTAGTAAAGATACTATTCTATATTATCAGAATAGCATTACGAAACTTATATAAATAGATACATTCATATAGAATAGTAGGTAAATATAGTAGTAGTAGTCACACTTCACACTAATATTATAAAGGCGAAAGTTTGTATGTGTGTGTGTGTGTGTGTATGTTTGTTATTCCTTTACGCAAAAACTACTACACGGATTTGGCTGTGGAATAGATAATATCCTGCATTAGCACATAGGCTACTTTTTATCCCGGAAAATCAAAGAGTTCCCACGGGATTTCGAAAAACCTAAATCCACGCGGGCGAAGTCGCGGGCATCGGCTAGTAGGTATATATAAGTAGGTATTATATAATTAGTAATTACCCATCATATAAGGATACATCTTACAATAAGGCAGGTATCTTAGTATCTTTACGCTTACCTTACGTAAAATAAAAATTAGACGTATGTATGTTATGTATGACTTATGAATTATGATATCAACAAGTGCGACTAGAACTAGAACTACCTACTGTGAAACAGGTTCGAGTCCCCGGTGGAGCTCATGTACCAGAAAGCGTAACGGCTTGCGTGGGTCAGTTTCAGTAACATGATTGCACACACGGCTAGGCTAGATCAACGTGATGTAGGTGATGTAGACATTATCGTGCTAACTAATAATCGTAAGTACCTATTAGGTGCTTAGGTAAGATCTGAAAATTTCATTCGATGGCATATCGTACAATGATCGAAAAATAAGTAGGCAGGTACCTACTTAGTGCAAGCTGAAGTAAATTGCACCATATTTGCGCAGGTCTAAGGCTGAGATGTATAGAGTGTACTTTGACTTTGTTCAGATTTAAGTTTCAGTTAAAACGAGACAGATTTATGCCAGCATTATAACGCTGTCTTATTTTAACAGTATCTTAAGTCTGAGCAAAGTCAAGAAACATCTAAGTAGCAGAGTATATTATACTTTTAGAAATGTTAACTTTCCAAATTAATTCAGCTGGGCATCGAACCAGTGTAGGATGGATATATTGTCTATGATTATAAATATATTCCATCTCTTGAAATCACACTAATATTATAAAGGCGAAAGTTTGTGTGTATGTGTGTGAGTGTGTGTGTGTGTATGTTTGTACTAACTACTCCAAGTACTTAAAGGTACTAACTTATTCATTAACAAGTGTAAATTAAAAATTTATAACACCCCCGATTAGTGAAGGTTACAGTAACTAGAAAAGAGCTGATAACTTTTAAACGGCTGAACCGATTTTCTTGGATTATAGCTAAGAACACTCTCGATCAAACCACCTTTCAAACAAAAAAAACTAAATTAAAATCGGTTCATTAGTTTAGGAGCTACGATGCCACAGACAGATACACAGATACACACGTCAATCTTATAACACCCCTCTTTTTGGGTCGGGGGTTAAAAAATAATTTTACCTACTTTTACTCACTTTAAAGTTTTTTTTTTTCAGAATATAAAACTGCATTACGTGGACAGCGGTGACCAATCCAAGCCGTTAATGCTGTTTCTTCACGGATTCCCTGAGTTTTGGTATTCATGGCGCCATCAAATAGTACACTTTAATAAAGATTATCGGTAAATATGAAGACAATTATTATTATTATTGATTCCTCAATAATCTGATTATAAAATTAATCACTTTAACATTATTCAACATCATTATCGCCGGCCAACTACTAAGCGGGTCTCCTCTCAGAATGAGGTTGCCTATAATGGCCTAACTAACCCTAAACCCCTCTCAATTCTCATGCGCATATTCCATGGCGTGCTCTGTTGGACTAAGTGGATATTGGCAGATTCTACACACCTTCAAGAATATTATGGGAAACTCTCAGGCATGCAGGTTTCCTCAGATACTTACGCACGTACCTAGCTCCGAAAAGATAGAGGTGCGTGTCCGGGAAAACGTGTGTGAAGTCTGCACAATCCGCACATGACCAGGGTGGTAGACTATAGGCCTTCTCATTCTGAAGGGAACCCGTGCCGGTGCTCAGTAGTTAGCTGGCGCAATGATGATGATGCTGATATTTTTAGGTGCGTCGCTGTCGATATGAGGGGATATGGAGACTCTGAAAGGCCCGAAGGTGTTTCATTCTACAAAATGGAGTTATTGGTTGACGATATCAGAGATCTAATTCGGCAGCTAGGTAGCTACAGGTTTCAATTTTTATTTCTACTGATTTCAGTATCATCCTTCGATAATCCTATTTTTGCCCAGATTTTCAGGTATGAGACATGAGTATTGAGTAGGTACGTATGACACGAATTTGTCGATAGTAACTTATTACATATTCTGCCTTCCTTTCTCTAAAAGCTGTTTACTTCAATAAATAGTTTGAGTTATCGCCAAAAAATGTAAAAAGTTTGTTACGTAGGACCAAACTAAATATGTACTTACATTTAGTTTTTGGAAATCCACGTTGTCATTAGTGATAATTACCTATCTACGACAAAAACGATTTTTTGCCTTTTAGCTAAAGGATCAGCTTGTTTAATGAAACTACTGATCTTATACTGATCTTTATCCTCGTCATGTTACTGTTACATGCAGGGGCTGATTTATTATTATGATGGCTCATAATTCGACAAATATTTATTGTTGCTGCCTACTGTAATTTTAATTTCTCATATTGGTATTTTATTTACTCCAGGTTACGAGAAATGTATCCTCGTATCACACGACTGGGGCGGAGTGGTGGCCTGCAGACTTCGTGACACATATCCGGACGCATTGCACGCCCTTGTAATGTTAGCTAGCACCTCTCACGAGGCTTGGAGTGAGTTGATTTGGACAACTGACGAACAAAGGAAAAAATCTGGGTAAGTGAAGAAAGGATAATAAACAGATTGTCAAATTGTCCTAAGCCGTGTTTCGAGTCTCACAGGAGGCGCCCTTAGGAGCACGTTGCCATCCGACCTCTCCAATTATTTCTTCGAGCCCTAGGGCTCATCCCCAGGCGAAGCTTCGCGCTCGCCAACACATCCAGTGACGATGTAGCGACCAGTAGGGCCTACGCTGCATAGTCAATCCGAAGAAACACAATCCTGCATCGTAAGAAGCGTCCTATTTTGTGTGGAGATGAAGATGAATCCAATAGCAGATGGCTAATGATATATCTTTCCTACAGTACGAAGTGGAAGTTGTGGTCTGGGACCGTATTTATTATTGTGAAGACCTCATTTTTCAACTGATTCCGAATTTGGAAACTGACATTATCGCAAGTCCGAACGATGTACCAATTTAAATTTAACATATTTTTGTAGACATTGTCACACTTAGTTCCAACTATTTAATTTTTATTTCAGATATGTGTTCATGTTTCGGGCTCCTAAGATTCCGGAGTTATCACTGCAAATGGATAATTTAGCAATATTCGACCAAGCCATGCTCGTCAAAGGGAAGGAGTCTATCACAGACCAAGATATTGAATGTTTCAAGTATTGGTTTGGAAAACAAAGTAAGTTATATACCTACTTACTTTAACTACCTACCCATTCAAAAAATATATAGGATTTACATGTAGGTACCTACCTAACTTACAGAAAAAATATTCATGATTATCAGTAGGTGCAGTTCATAAAATCTGCTCAAATATTTTTACTATTCCAACTTTTAATTTTTTTGTTGCTCAATTAGTTAGCAAATTTTTTTAACAATATAGGTAAGTCCGGTAAATATAGTCCAAGTAACGACGGTTGTAATTTGAATCTACAACCACGTGTTTCAATTTAGTTCAGCACAATGCGCACAATGTGAACTATTGCTTTAAATAATAAATTATACTTAAACATACTTTTATGAAACACACCTTTTGAAGTAGGAATGGTATTTGACAAAAACATTTTACCTCGCATATTGGTAAAATTTTTGCACTTCTCTTTCAGTGGCATTCACCCCGCCTCTCGATTACTACCGAGCGAATTTCTCATACACATTTTCGAAGAAAGTTCACAAGGAGAACGTGCCATTCCTCGCGGTGCATGGTGGTAACGACCGCTACCTCAGCCATTCCTTGCTGGACGTCATGAAGGAAGCGTACACGCACATTGAAACTGCGGTTGTCGATGGAGTTGGACATTTTATGCAACAAGAGGAACCAGTTAAAGTTAATAAACTCATAAGGGACATGTTGGCGAAGCATAATCTATGATAATATTAAATCATTTCTAACTAGTGAAGTTAGAAGTTTTTCTTTAATTGTATAAATTAGGTAAAAGGTGATTAAACTAATTTGTATCTATTTTGTGTACAATTAAATTATAAACTGCAAATATTATTACATTATAATTAAACTGGACTAAAGTCTAAACCATATAAAGATCTCTTGGTGGGTATTCAAAGTTGAAAATCTTTAGATTTTATAATTTAAATTAAATAAGTAGGTAACTAAGTACCTACCAGTATGTTCTTTACATGCTTTCAATGACCAACTTACCGATATCTCCCCTTTCCCGTTCCTTTTACTCTGTGTAAGTACGGTCCTTCCCGTCCTCACCTATGGTGCTGAAACGTGGACACTGACAAACGGCCTTGTCCACAAATTTTGCGGGCAGACCCGTGCCTTGCACCGTAAGTGCGAACTTGGAGGCAATGGATAGGTAGCTGCTGTGGGAAAAAGTCGGAGCCCATAAGAGCGACCCTAAGTATAACAATGATACCCATACTTACTGTAACATAAATGAATAAATAAAAATGGGTAAATAAATATTCACCAAATTTTAAGAAAAAAAACCGTTTTTTAGCAAGAGGAAAGATTTGATTGCTTGTACTAATCGATAAACTCTAAAATTGGTTAACAAAATAGAATTCACCATTAGAAAGCTACTTTATGATAGAAACACTAATATGTACCGCGGACCATTCCGCGGACAGGCAAAAGGCATTATTCTTGAGAAGTATTTCTAAAGTTACCCGCATCCATTTTAAGGAAGTTCTATAGACAGTAGAATTCATTCTATGATTCTGAGTTCGTTGAAAAATAGGTACAGTTGAAAATTGAAGTCTTTGTAAATGCTATCAAGGTCATGTCATAAATATTATCATGACAAATAATGTAGTCGCAGTACATGCGCCTAAAATAACATCTTTCTCTTTTACACTTGGGTGAGATGCTATGCATTTTGCTTGTCTGACTAGTCAGCTCTGTTTTGAATCTGAAAGTCATTCAAACCTGAAGTATTTTAACCAGCATCAAATGAAAGCTAATGGCTGCCGAACTGTAATCTCGAAACAGCTGATGTGCGTCGTTTGGGGTTTTTAATTACGATTAGTGTTTTGTTGAATAACCTTAAAATTACTAATTAGATGATACGCTACTTGTGTCAATATATTGTGTGGATATCAGGGTTTGTGCCGTAAAGATATTTGGTTATAATTTTCAGTATATTTCTTGGTGAATTTGGCCGTGTTGTAGATTATTGGCTATTTCAGATGTCACTGACGATCCAACAAATCATTTTGGATGCTAAAAGACTAGCCGGCCGCCTCAAGGAACGCGAGACCGAAGCGGATGCTTTGTTGACAGAAACCCAAACGGCGTATCGACAAATTTATACTATTAAACAGGTAAGTGGAACAACTCCACTTAGGCAGCCACTTACTAAGATGTCAAGACTCCAGCCCTTTAGCTTACTTTTCATAAACCCGAGTTCGTCTTATAAACTAGCCGAACAGTGTATAAACAAAGAAGCACTACACAAGATACATAGCTTTGTTACTTTAAAACACTTTGTCACATAAGAACTGTTTAAAAAAAATATTACTGTTTCTATTACAAAATATTGGGGCTAGACAAGCCAACTGGCACTATGAATTAATTTCCTTTCTCAAAAACTGCCACCCATCTTTTGTCACCTGAAAAAGGAACTTTGGCTTGGAATTATTTGAGAAATCAAGGAACAGTGGGTAGTTAATGTCACATATAGAGTCTTAACCGGGACCTTCTGAAAAGGATATCCTTATAATTTTGTTTCTATTTAGCGATTCTAGCAATAAGTTCTAAAAGTTATGTCTGCAAACGGTGCAGTGAGTTGCTAAACATCAAAGCCTTATAGAATAAGTGGAAGCATACAGTTTTTGTTAATCCTTATAATTTTAGTACAAGGAAGAAGTGGATACACTTAATGAGGCATCTCGAGAGAGGCCAAGAGGTGAACTCATAGCAAGCATGGAGAGGGAATCACGATTGATGCGGGATGTACAAAGGGAGAACGGTGAACTGAGGGCTGCTCTTGAAGATCACAGGAAAGCACTAGAGCTCATCATGTCCAAGTATAGACAGCACACAGAGAAGAGAATATGGGAGTCACGGATAGATTTCACAGCCGCAATTAATGAAAAACAACAAGAAGTATGCTAATGATTTAAGACTCATTTTGTGACTAGAGGATGCCCGCGACTTCGTCTGTGTGGATTTAGGTTTTTAAAGATCCTGTGGGAACTCTGATTTTTCGGGATAAAAAGTAGCCCGGGATATAAGCTGTCCCTGTATCAAATTTCATCAGAATCGGTTAAAATGGGCAGTGAGAAGGTAGCAGGCAGACAGACAGACACACTTTCGCATTCGTAATATTAGTATTGATTTAACAGCATAATGTAATGTAAATAGCAGGTACATGGTTAATACAATGATTTTCATTGAATTAATTATGATACAAACAGCAACAAAGGTAGGTTCGCACCCACCTGTGTAAGCGACTATGGATGGGTGCAAACCTAGCATTGCTGCTGACTCTAAATATTTAGTGTTATGTATGTTTTTCTTCCCATAATTATCTTTTAATTATTTTATGAGTGATATGTTTTATTCCACACTTCTATCTACTTGGAGCTATTCCTAGGTGCCCTTGAGTGTGATCCAAGATAATACTTTTATTTCTGCTCCAAGGGAATCTTCATTCTCTGATGATACATGATAATCAGAGAATGAAGATAGAATTTATTGCTAATATTTTTTTTTTAAATGTTTCATTATTGAGACTTTCAACATGAAAGTCTTGAAGATCTTAAATGTGTTGATTTATATTTCTTTTAAAGTTTTCATTAATTATTATTTCAGTTGATTCGTCAACAGGCAGAGAGAATCAATGAGATGACCAGCGTAATGTACAAAGCTGTTAATATGGACGAGAACGGTGACTCCAGAAAAGAGGAAGAATTGTACCAAAGGCTTATTACTGAGAATAAGGTAATACAAACATTCTACATGCAACCAGCACTTAACCTATCTAATGTCAATCAAAAATGCTGAACCTGTAGGATTTTCTAAAAAATATTCTTAGTTCTCACTAACAGATGCGGACCCAGCCCTCACTTATGTGATCACAGCCACCAGATGTATAATACTAGATGCCATTTGGGTTTAAAGATTGTGTACAATTAGAATAAGTCCCAGTGTCTGTCCAGGCTGAGCTATTTACTTCTCATTACACAGATCCAGATTCACATTTCTAAGATTTTTTCATATTTTCAAAATTACCTATGGAACCAGATACTGAATTTTGTCAATGTGTTAAATGTTACCCTATTGAGCATGCCTTGAACTGAATAAACAAGTGTTAAGGCTTAAGCAATTTTGCTGCCTAAAACCAGTGAAAATCTATTTGTGGTGGCATTACATTTTGGTCGTTCACCCTCATCGGATGCTTAGAAATTTAGGCTAGCTGCAAAGTGTAAATCAACAATGTTGAGCATTATACACCCAAATTCTAGGCTACCTGAATAATAAAAAGTCGGGTGCCACCATTATGTTGTATGTATTATGTTGATACTGATTAATTAGACTATTTAACCGTCATTTGGTGAAGCACTGCAGCAAGCGCTGAATGCTTGTCAACCTGACAATTTTGTATTTAAAATCATTGACTCTTTATCATATCCACCATCCATTTTTAAAAAGTGGTTAACTGCAATATTAGTTTTTGAGTCATCACAAAAAATGCGGGATTTTAGAAAAACTGAGGTTTGTAAAAAATAATGTAGCACCAAACAAAAACTACTTAAAAATCTTGGTTGTAATTAGCACTATTTTTTAGGAACATTAGTTTTTGTTGGCCGCATTACACCAGATAGATGTTCTATGAAACTATTCATTTTATCGCGCACTTGGTTGCTTAGTATAATGTCGCTTGGTTGCACAATGGTCTCGGACTTGGGACTTAATAATCCCCGTTTAATAATGACCGTGAGATCCGTATTCTTGGTGTCCAAGAGTTTATGTTTTGAAACTTCAGGGTCTCAGGGAAATGCTGAATCTGTCGAGGCGGTACGGGCCGGAGCGGGTGTGCGCGCCTCCCACCGAGGACAAAGACGTGCAGACGGACGGGCCGCCGCTGCCAGGCGCGTGACGGCCCGCGGCCGCGCCCTGCCGCCTCTGAGCGCCTCCCGCCACCGACACCCGCACACGAACTGTTCCCACGCCGTGTCGCAGTGACTCATGTACGTAGGTGTGCGGGCGTGCACCGAGGATGGCCACAGTTCCACTATACAACTCACACTTACCCCCGCAGGCTATATACTTTATGAACCCGATAGTTGGACAAACTGTTGTTCATTGATATCCTAGTTCATGATTCATGAATCACTACTCTACAAAATTAAATGCGGAACTGACAAACAGAACCAGATTAGTCTACGAAATTAATTTTTAACAGGATGACGAAAAACTACTACTATTGTTATTTTCTAAGATTTTTACTATTGGACTTATCCTATTTTGTTTGGAAACACACTTTTTGAGGTTATTTTTATCTCAATTCAAGCCCGTTTTCAATGAAAATAATAATGGGTTGATGTAACTAGATCAAGACAGTACAATTTAAAAAAAATGTACTTGAGTTAAAAGAAGACTATTTTTATTTTATTCAAATACAAGTTAGCCCTTGACTGCAATGTCACCTGGTGGTAAGTGACAATGCAGTCTAAGCTGAAAGCGGGCTAACCTGGAAGGGGTATGGAAGTTTGTATCAAACCCATACCCCCTGCTTTGTACTGGTCTGCTTTTGTTTGTTAGTTCCACAATTCTGGATCTTTTACGTCTTTCTTCGTTCTACAGAAACAAGACACAGCTGCATACAACTTATTTTCACTCTTTTACTTAAATGCTGAACCAAATTGCAATGTTTTTATATAGTCTGTCAAATGTAGTTAGATACATAGACAACAAGCTATAGCTCCATCTGAGAAAAATAAGGTTTCAGTGTCAACACTAGAGACTAAATTACAGCTACTGTGGCAGTACTACTCCTAGGAAACATTAGATTTACAGTCTTCATAATTGTATTGAGACAAATGATGCTTAGGTACTGTATTTTATCAAGATTTTAAATTCGATTATTTATGTCATATTGAACATCAATTAATCCAATAAATTTTACAGAATTAATTAAAAAAATCGCAACTTTTTTTTAATTCCTGCCAATTGACTCAACTTAATATCCATATAGTAATCATGCATACCCGGTAGGTTTTTCTTACACAGAACGCAATTCGCAAGTAATTGCGTTTTTTCTTCTGTTTGCGTCGCTGCTGCAAACTAATTTTCCAATTACATAGGAATTGAAAGGTTTTTTTAGTCTTCTTACGTAAGACAGCTATCGGCTGATCAAAGTTTGTAATCTGCGGGAGCCTTTACTACTCACAGATTTTGGATTCTAGGTCTTTTGACAGTGTGTATCTTTCGTATGTCTTGTATAAAAGATTGTAAGAGACTTACAATGAATAAATATTAAAGTAATGTATTGCAGGACATCGTTTCTTCATCAGTTTAATCAAATGCGATGTTACAGGACAAATCCTTAGAACGTGCAATGTTGGCACTGCCTAGGCAGAGTTCTGGAATCCTAACAGAATGACGTCCTATCTTTACGCTCTGAAATAAAAAATTACCTAAACTGGACACAGGCGGGTCGTTATTTTAAATAATAAATTATAACAATTTGATTGATTCACCTTTGGTTGACTTGACATCCATTGGCCTAATACAACCTGCTTATCTTTTATACATATAAAAATTAATTCTACCCATCTGTTTTTTACCTATATTTTATACATTATACATATACTGATTGGGACTTTGTAACAGATATCCGGCATTAGATCGGCTAGTAAACGATAAAATAAGAAAATAATCTTAAACCGGTTTAAGGTTAAATTCTACTGTAAATGCAAAAAAATGCGAGGGCGTGATTTGGATATAATTTAACCGACATATAGGAACTCTGCCTAGAGGTTGCTTATAAAGTCAATAATTTCCAGAAGGGTCAACCAATAACCTCTATTTACTATGCACAGATGTAATTTCAAACAAAAATCGTTTTCTATAAAGCTGTCAACATTAATCCATCAAGTTCTAAGCATAAGTGATTTGTGGCCTCCAAATTTTTCGTTTGGAAAGGCACATCTAGTGCATAGTAGTTAGTGTACATATAGGTCGTTGGTGTGGTGTCACTCAACATTAGCACAGATTGTACTTCTCCCTTAACTGATATACATTAATATTATTTATACTATGTAAATCTACTGGAATTCAGTAATTATAGTAGTATTATGATTATATTATATGGTTGAACTGAAAAGCTTCATAATGAAAAGATTTAATGGCTTATGTGCAGAGAATGACATTGGTGTTGCTTACAATTTATAAAATATAACTTTTATTCAATAGTTAATATAATTTTTGAAGTAAATCGGACAAATTAGCTTCTACAAGAGGCAGAGCTCATAATACCTGTAGTTTGTTGTTTCAAAAGTGTTTAAAAAAATATTTACCTACTTACATGATGAACAAAGCGTACAATTTATAGGCATTATTCATTGAATAGTGCATAGATTTCTATGGTATTATGTATTACATTAATATTTTTTTTCTCATATAGTTATCTTTCTTTTTTAATAATCGAAGGAACTACAGCGTTTAAGATAAAAACTAAACAACATTATTTTTAAAGCAAAATTTACGTGCAGAATAATTAAATAGAATAACATGATGATTGTTATTACTTACTTAATAATGACTTAAATCATTCCATCAAAAATAAATTATTGTGACTAACTGGGAGAGTAATAAATTATAAAAAAGTAAGTAATATTTTAAGCAAAATAATTCAACCTTTTTTAATAATAATCTATTTTGAGAAAAGTCAATTCTAAGCACAAAAAATCAACATTATGGACCATGATTTTACCACATAAACTTACTGATTTTTTAAAGTTAAAAGGCCATTCATTTATTACATAAGAGCAGACAGTTCTTTTGATAAGAATTTTAGAATTACACAGTTTGGTATTTTGTTGTAGTGTTTAAAATTTATTTTATTTTATCAGATAAAGTCTTAAATGCAATAAATGAATGGCTTTCAACATTCATTATAAGTAATATTTTAAAGTTTATTGATCTTTTACAAATACAATGCTCGAATTTTTTTTAGTGTTTTATCTTTGAATTTAATTAATAAGGTATTATTTTGTAAGTTTACTGTTATTCCAAAATTATGTATAGTAAGTTCTCATTTCTTTGAATTTCATTACCGAAACATAATTGCGAAATGTACTTATGAAGATTTTAAGGGAAGAGAATGGTGGGTATCAAAAGATCTATTTATTATAATATTATTATGATTTTAAAACGGAACCAAATTCAAATGGCGTCAACCAATTTGACAAGTTTAAAGCATACTATCTCCTTTTCATAGGTACATGGATAGAAAAATACAGGTAGTTTATAAACGGAATTTTATAGTAGGTATAGTTGTCATTCTCTGAATATTTTTTCTTTTAAAAGCGGAAACATACCTTTCAGATCAGAATCTACCTGCATGTTATCAGCAATTGTCAGAAAAAAATTGACTTGGCATGAAAGGCACTCTGTTCATATATTTTATTACCCTGTAGACTGAACTTGCTGGATCAGACTTAGGCTTCTGATTTCTGTTACCAACGTGACATAGTGTGGATGGAGTATTTGTATAGTGTATAGTATCATGCTAGATTCTTGGTAACAACCAATGGTCTAACATGAAGGCGTAATTGGCTGAATTTATAGTATGCTTGCTGCAAATGTAATTCTAGCCAATAGGGAGTAATTGCCAGCCAATCAAAGGTGATCGTGATCGTCATTCTGAAGATGTCAAGTTCTGTACCTACCGCTAGTAAAGGTTCATTCTCGTGTTTTAAGTATGTTTCCGCTCTATCCCCCACCCACGACTTTTAGCGATACAGCGAGCGTAGAAGCTCGTGAAACAATGTAGGTATTCTTTCAATGTATGTAATAAACGGTGTCACACTAACAATACCGTATCGTAATTCCAGTATCGCAGAATTTCAAGAACGTCCGGATACATTGAGATGTTGTGTAGGTATATCATAAATACTGACTTTCTCGATACAGGATCTTGATTATGCGTGTCGCGTGATAATATTAATAGTGTAACTGACCCAGTTGGCGATTTAGTATTGAGTGTATAGTGCACACTGACCATCAAAATGCTTGAAGCAATTTTTCCCATTGATAAGTGATCACAACTGAAATAGTATTCAAAATAGCCTGCAAGAGATAATCCACTTGGAATTTTCTCTTGTATGCTATTTTGAACTCTTATTTAGTTGTGATTTAGTTCATTATCAATTTATCAATGAAAATTGCTTGAGCATTTTGCTGCTAAGTGCACGCTCACCTAGAGACGAAGGTACAACGTCGGGAGTGTATTCTACCGCCCGATTGTTTCGTCAGGCAAGCTTTCGTTTACCGTGTGGCTCTATTGCGCGAATGTTTTGGGCTTGGGCGAGTTTGACGAAAGTTCAGCAAACGCAAATCTTCTAGCCAGTTATCTATGATCCGACCGCTTGAATCTTCAGGTACTGGTTTTTTATATAAAATTAAGTAAGATAGTAGAATAGAAGCAGGTTTGCCTGGCAAAATTTAGCCCCAATTACCTTTATTAGCTAAATGTATTCTACTTAAGTAATTAATTTATGTTAAAAATTCTTTCAAAACATTTATTACGATATAAAGATAATAATAATTATTGCGGATATATTTTGCCAGGCACCCTGCTGTAATCTATTCTACTATTTCTACTATCATGTACCTACATTAAAAAAAATAAGTTTTATTAAAAAACAAATACCTGCAGATTAGCGGATGGGTCTTATGCTGAGATCTGTGTGTAGAGCGTGCTTTGACTTTGCTCATACTTAAGTTTCAATTAAAACGAGATGGATATATGTCAGCGATATAACGCTGTCTCGTTTTAATACTGTTTTAAGTCTAAGCAAAGATACAGTTCGCTCTATAGATCTCAGCCTTAGACTTTAATTTTCTTTAATTGCGGGCTAAATTACCTCAACACGAATGTTTGGCAAATGTTTTGCGAATGTGAAATTAGGTATACGATTGACGCCGGCCCCACCAACGAATATTTGCCGAATGTTCGCCAATGGAGCGACACCATTACAGCGCGGTATAAAAGAACAGTACCTACCTAGTTTATACTAGGTACTTCTGCATACACATCCTTCCACACAGTTTGTTCAGAGTTTTTTTTACTTGAAACCAACTGTATATTTGTTTCATTAAACAAGAAAGGTTGTGGGTTGGGCGTAATATTAATAACTACCTATGTACATTTGCAGGGACTGCACTGCACATTTCCTCAAGTAACAATAAACTCGTAGTTCATATTGATAATTAATATGCAATATTTTTTCATACGAAAAAATGCTTTGGATGTTAGTAAAGTATTCGTAGGTACGGTAGTTTTTTTGGTAGAGAATTCGTAATTTTTCAATCGTGCTTAGAGCATGTAAGCAATATACTACGGACTGGTTCATATAGATAAATAATATTATAGTCTAATAATAAAAAGTTGTAATTACACAAGTTAATAAGGAAATTGGCCGTCCTTGATGCTTTGGCGTTGTCTGTGGTATGCAAATTTTATGTATTTTAATGTTCAAACTATCGTAAATGATTTCCATTTTAAGTATAGAAGAATGTAACGGTTATATTCACGTATTTAGTCAATGTAAGTAGTAGCTTAGAACCCATCCGTCGTCCTTTTTCATTGGAGCAGAGTCCCTATGAAAAAGGACCACAGATGGGTTCGAAACTTATCGGCTTACATCGACTAAATATGTGATTATAGACGTTACATTCTTTACTTAAAATCTTATGTACTTATATTGATTATTCACAATATTACCTATTGTGCGTCCTTTTAAACAGCCATTGTTTCAACGAATCTGATTGGTTTTTCATTAGGCTGAATTTGGCTTATGCTGATGTCGCCCACGCGTAGCAATAGCTATTATTCTTGTGTGCATAATCTCTATAAACAGGCAATTAATCTCTCAATTTGGCAGGTCTAAATCTAGTGCTATCCTTTTTTGCAGGGAGCATTATTATGAAAGGGATAGAAATACATCTGACATACAAGTTTGTGTATAACAGAATCAGCCACATTGTGATTTGTGTGCTATTAAAGCCACACTGAGTTGTGACACTGGCAGTACGCCCAGTAGATACGTGCGACAGACAACGTACAGTAGGCGTTAGGTTAAAGAACTCTGACCTCAACCTGTGCAGTGGGCGATTTGTCTATCCATATAGTGGTAACAAGTGACGCGTGATTGCGGGGTAGCCAGTACCGTTATGGATCTTTCGTTTCACGGACTGTAGAAAAATTCATTAGGTGTTCCCGCGAAGACATCCCCTCCACTTGTCGTCCAGAACTCTTTTTACCCGACGCCAACTGCAACTGCTGCCAAATAACTGTCAAATATTATTGAGAATTTTGTATGAAGTAAATGCAAGACTCATGTCCGAGGACCCATGGCGAGGGCGAAATTGTTCGGACATACAGCGACCAAAACATTATATACCTAAGAAAGCCGCTTCCTTATTCACAAACATGAATAACACTCACAACAGTTGTTATAACACTTTGTTTCTACCAAAAAGTTTTGTAATGAAAATTATACCTATATAATATTTACTTTCCTTAATTATTGTTACATAATGTTAATCTATTATTCTCTTGCTCTATACACACAGAGTATATAGACACGTAAAAAGAGTAAGCACAACCTAAGCACCACCTTACTATAAAGGTACTTTCAAAAGAGTGAATAGTTTAAAAAAGCAATGAGAACATTTTTTTTAGTTGTAATAAGTATCTGGTATAGCTACCTATGTAAAATTAAAGTTAAATCACCTATGTAATTTAACAATAGCATTTTAAATCCTGAGTTATTGAAGCAAAATTAATGAAAAATATTGTTACTATATTGAAAAGTTTTACAATTTATTGTTATTATTTAGGCAGAATGTTGTGACTCATATATTATACAGCATTGTAGCAGTTTATTGTAACCATCAACATATTATACTTATGCAGCAGGCTACATCTAATGCTGGTTCCAGAGTAAAAACAAATAATGACAACTGTGTTTATCGTGATAAATACTGTAAAATATTTACCTCAGTCTATGCTAAGCGAGGTCTAATATAAAACTAATTTAGTATTACTAAAAATATAGGTAAAATATAACTTGTATCGATTTATAGAATGTACCTTAAACATACACTCTATGAATATAATAATTAGTGTAACAAGTTTTTAAAATAAATATAATTATATTATACTTTTCAAAATTTATATAATTAGTAAAAATATTGTTTTAAGGGCCGCGGTCAAACCTTGGTTATAGTTGGACAAACAAAAGTAATGAAACAGTAAATAGATAATTTAGATAATGTTAATACTCATTAAATGTCCAGCGGATTATAATGCAATTTACTTGACATTTTCCCCAATGCTGGAAATCAGAAAAATAAAATTACCAAGTACCACTTTAGATATGTTGGAAACTATAGAAGATACATAAATTAGTTTTCTGCGGTAGAACAAAAAAGTAGTGCTAAAGTTAAGTAAATAATGTATCTTTAAAATTGACAAATATACAATATAAAATACAACAAACATGAAGTTTTTATTTCACCCACCTTAGAGCAATAAGTGCTTGATTTTAGTATGTCATAACATCAAATGATTGAATTCGCAAACAGCATTTACATAATATAGACCTTTACTTGTCCAATATGTACTAAAGCCTTGGCATTCAGAACTATAGAAAAAATTGGTTTATTCATGTAATAAATCAAAGCCAGAAATAAATAAATTGTATATTCTGTCTTATCAAATAACACACATTTCAAATTTCACCTACACAAGTTCTAAATGCATCTCGGTAAATCATACCCTTGCTTGAGTATAGTCTACTGGAAACTTAAACGAGTGTTGGCCAATAGCTGGGATGTTTGGAAGTAAGCCTGCATTGGGGATGATGTTCCATGACAGAGTTAGCGTGACGTTGTTGTGACCCCTGGAATTAAAATGATGAAATTAAGTCTGGTACACATAAAAATATTTTTAATTTTTAAAACCACATTCACACCAAAAAATTAGCATTGTGTGTTGTGTTACTGAAGTGCATAATAAATTTTTAGTCTACTGAGAGGCAGATGAATTCACAAAGACTTCAAAAGAACTCGGCTGGACATACTTGCAAGTGTCTTGATTTCACTTGTAACGCAATTGTAGCCCTATTAAATGTTATTTCTAACATCCATTATAAAAGTAAAAGTGTCACTTTGTCTGCAAGCTTTGCATGGCCAGTCTTTTTAACCAATTTGACAAGATTTGGTACAGAGTTAGCTTGCATCCTGTGGAAGGGCATAGACTAGTTTTAGTCCTGGAAAAGAAAGAGTTCCCACAGGATTTTTAAAAACCTTAATCTATGTGGAAGTTGTGGACATTACCTAGTTATTAAACAAAACAAATAATACTAACTTTAAACCATTTCCATCATCCCAGAAATAGTATTTTGTGTTCATATTCTTAAAATCTAATACAGCATTCTCTCCTCTCAAAATGATTTTGTCCCACAGTACCACTTGATTTAGTTCATTATTCGGTGTAACATATTCAGCGGTGAGGTACAAAAACAATTGCTTCACATTCCAGTTAAATAGATTTGACAAATCTGTCTTGAGATCAAATGTTAAGTAACCAAGATCATTTCTTTCTCTAGAGGCACCATAGTCTGGAACATTCTTGCTGTAAAAAATACACCATAATTTAATTGCAGTAATTATATGACTTCTTTAATTGATCTACAATCGTTTTAAACGAGAAAATATGTTACCACAAGGAGTTGCACAAGTCAAATTTAATACACAATAACACAACATGAAAATATTTAGTGCCTTTATATTTTTAGGTTATATTCTATTGCGGTTTCCGTAGAAGAATAAAATCAGTATTTTCTACTTACACTACAACTTTAACTGTATTCATTTGAGCGGTAGTTCTGTAATCTACAGTTAATGTGGAGAGAAAGCACAGAAACGTTAGACATGCTAGAACACTGAGGGTGTACGTTAATATTGCATTTACTCTTGTTAACACAGAATACATGTTGGCAATTTATATATTATTCTGTTGTGGTGGACGAAATTCCACCCTAAAGGAATTAAATTTTATAATTTTGGAATTGACTATTACTTTTTGTGAGGAAGCTGACGTTGACTTTATTTGACGTTGTCAATTTGTTTGTTGACATCTTAAGACACGTCATGCAAAAACGGCGTACTATTGCTGGACAGCCGTTCCTTTTTACGTTATCTCTAGATAGACCACCGGTACAGACGAAGTCCATACTTATATAGTTTCAGCCTTCTAAAAGCCCGAGGTTTCTTTCATTACCTATATCTAGAATAAATAATTCTTTCATTATATCGAATAAATTGTATCTAGATTCCAATCTAGATACAATTTATTTACTTTCTGAGATCATTACATAAATATAATGAAAAAAACCTCGGGCTTTTAGAAGGCTGACCAATGGGGAAACTATATAAGTATGGACTTCGTCTGTGCCGGTGGTCGCCGACACACGCCGACGCGCGGCATCCCTTTTGTTGTAATATTTAACATAGAAATTTTAAAAATAAATATAATAACTTGTTTAGATATTTAGTTATCCTTTCACTCTGAGGAACGTAATATAATTACACTCTCGTCGAGGTCGAGTTAATAAATGGTAGGTAATGGTAACTCGACCTCGACCTAGTGCTAAATATAACTATAAGATACAGACACATTTAAGCTGTATTTATTACCAGGAGATAACTACCGTAAAGTTATGTAGTATATGGAATGGCACCAATATTTAAAAAAAAAGATTTTTTACCTAGCAACCCTACATACGAATGAACAACGTGACACTTCACAAGATGGCGGCGTTAGTTACGATTTTAGCCACGCGCCAAAAGATCCTTGTCGCATTGTAAATGGCGGATTCACTTACCTACTTGTGACAAATAGCAAACCTTTAGCAAACAATAAGCACTGGCAAGCGTGTGGTCTGCCGTCTGGTGTTTGTATATGCTTGCCAACGCTTGTCGTTCAATCCGATTGGCTGCAAGCCAAACACTGTTGTTTGCCACAAGCGTCTGACGTCTGACCGCCGGCTCAAGACCGAACTTTGAGGTGATGCTTAGCTAGGTACTTACTAGAGGTGTAAAAGTAACGAAAACGAGCGTACCCGTATGCATTCGTTACTATAACAATTAGTACTCGTTACTTTCGTATCGTTACTCGTTACTTTTGATACCACGTAAGATGAACGAATCGAGTCGTATTGCGTACGACAGTATGATGTCGCGGCGTCGCAACATTCGTAATTTGTAGAAAACATACTTAGGTCTACATTACATACAAAGCTGCGTAAGGTGCGTTTTCTCACTTTTCCGTATTTTGAACTAGACGTGTGTTTAAAAGTTATTCTCAATTTAGTTTGATTTATTAAGTGTAGAACTACAAGTGAACTGTTGACGGAATCTACAAAAATATTAAAAAAAAATACCTTGAGCTTGAGCTTATGTTAAATATCTATACTAATAAATAAAATTAGAGTGTCTGTCTACAATTTCGAAATAACTGTCTCATTATTAAGCTCATATAGTTATTTGAACGATACCATAACAGAATCGTACGTTTTTAAAATTTTAACAATAAACTAAACAAACATCGGTTTTTGTAACGTACGTTTTTAAATTCACCGAATGAGCGCGCCTGCGTGTAAAACATACGGTTAGCAAACATTTCAATACACGTATCTACGGTACTTGCGTGAACCGAAACAGTGTAGGAACGGCCATACGACGAAAAGTGCGAGTAACGAGATGCATTTGTGAGTAACGTTTCGGTATTCGGTACTAGATGGCGCACCCGTTACTCAGTAACGAATACATACGGTTCGCTACAGCTCTGGTACTTACTAAGTAGTTTCCTTGTAACTAGTTTCTTAGTACCTAAGATATTCAATAGTGTAGAATAGTTATAAATAGAACAAAAGGTCAGCGAAGGACTCGCTAAGAAAGAAGTAAAATAAGTTTCTATTAGGGACTCCTACGCCGTAAATAAATTAAAAAAAAAGATTAAGGAACATCAGATGTAAGCCACGTACAATGATGTAAGCAAGATGTAGAACGTAGTGTTTATATACTCTTTGATGTAAGCTGTGAATGGTTAGGGCAAGAAATCTCAGAAACACCTAATAAATGAATTATTTATTTGTCCTTCATTAAATTATTATAGCATGCTACGATAAAGGTTTCTTAAAAATAGTGGCAAAACAAATAAAAAGGATGTCACAAGCATTACAGATAGTGGTGCCGAAGAATTACATGGTATGGTGCCTGCCGCACTTCGACACAGGCAGACTCTTGTCGAAAAACTTCCGTGGGTCTCTTGGTAACATCCACTCGTTATGGCTGTATTGTTTGAATCTAGAGCTCTTGTGCACATGTAAGTCGAATTCTCCACTGGAAAATACGATTAAATAGGTACATAAACTTGAATTTTCTATGGGTTGCAACTTGCAATCAAACCATAGCATGTCAAAATAATATGTGGGTAGAACTTATTTGATGGATTTCAACGTGAAGATAGCGCTACTCTTAATAAGTAGGGATCAGGAATTTCAAATTAAAAAACTAAAGACTCATGGAGGCTGTGTTCTCCACTCTTGAACCTACTTATGAATCAGGTAAAAATAAACCAATTAGGAAACTTTATGGCTATAATGTTATGATGCCTTACCACGTCCGTTAAAATAAAACGTATACTGTGCACAGACGTCATTATCAGCTAACACACAGGTCGCTTCGTCTGCATGATGGGTCCATATATATTCAACATCAGGCCATGTCCCATCATCTGTAAATTAACTATTATTTTCTTATTGATATTTTTTATGACAAATAAATTTAAGCAGTGATCGTCTCATTTTTAAATTTAACGAGTTCCTTTTTATACGATTACCATAAATCGTCAAATCCTTTAGGTATTGCGAATATGGGTAAACAGTGGAGATGTTACAAAAACAAAAAGGGTACAGCCAAATTCTACCTAACTATAAGCATGCAATATGTTATGATACAACTTGATCATTTAATAGTAGGTATAATATTCGTCGTCAGTTTACATCTTCGTGAAAACTCCTATGTCTCCTCCAAAATCCAGACTCACATTGAGAATATCCGATAAACTCGACGAGATATATTATTTCGGTATGAATCTGGAGGGCGTTTTCATCTCTTTTCTCAAACACCTCTGAGGTTAAACAGGCTACTAGGATACTAGGTATCTAAGTTGCGTTCTCATCCCCTTTTTTGGCGCGAGTTTGGACTCTTCATTTCGGTATTTTTCTATGCCATGCTCAACCACTATTTACATTAGGTGTTACAAAGCCAATCAAACTTACCGGATACTACGAGCGGTTGTTGGCAAGGAACTCCACTGGCCAGCCTCGTGGCGTCTCGACATGTTGCGTTCATAAATACACTCTCGTTGTGAAATCGAGGACCCAGCCATGTGAACTGATAACAACGGCTCTCATTTCGGCTTCTCGCTTCTATTATTCCACCTATGTGTACAAATTTTTAACATAGACGTAGAATTTTATCCTGGAAAATCAAAGAGTTCCCATGGGAAGAACCTAAATTCACCTACGAAGTAGCGGGCATCATTTAGTTGCTGAAATAAACTTCACGATTGTGATGATAGATGGCGCTAACACTGAATTTGAAAAAGTATCACAATCCACAAGTGTATCTAAATTAAAAATTTATAACACCGCCAAAATGAAGGTTACAGTAACTAGAAAAAGAGCTGATAACTTTCAAACGGCTGAACCGATTTTCTTGGATTACCTAAAGCTAAGAACACTCTCGATCAAGCCACCTTTCAAACAAAAAAACTAAATTAAAATCGGTTCATTAGTTTAGGAGCTATGATGCCACAGACAGATACACACACCAAACTTATAACCTCTTTTTGGGTCGGGACTCGGGGGTTAAAAACAGGTGGCCGAATTCATAGGTTCGATGTTCGTGGCTAAGATTGTGGGATAATTATTATTATTTACGGGGCGGTTAACCACTAGTTTAGGCCATAGGTGTAAGCACTTAACAATTACAGTCTGAGGAATAATAATTGAAAAAACATTAAAAAGATGGCAAGAAAGGTTAATTTACCCGTCATCTCGCGGGAACTCTTACGGGATAAAAAGTAGCTTATGTATTGAGTCAGGGCACTGGGCAGGCATAAGATATCTCCATTCCCAACCAAATCGTTTCAGTCATTGTGGCGTAGGTAATTGAGTAAACATCCAAAGTTTTACATTTATACATATGTATATTAGGATTTTCTTGTCAGTGAAGAGTGAGTAGGTATTCATGTTGGATTTGCAACCTACCCGAAAATCATAAATGAAACATTCAATCTGTCTGACACACATACAGAAGACGGATAAGGGAGTGGACAAAATAATGAAAATTCTTTTTTTTGCTCTACCTACCTAAAGAATTCAGATCTTTGTAAACGATATTGGTGGCGAAATGAATTCAAGACTTGCGGATACTTACACAATGCTACTACAGCTAATAAAAGAAGCCAACTCTTGCACGTCATGATCATCGCACTGTTAGCGAAACTTGGTACTTTTAACCACTTGCCTGTTTGTTTATTAATTAAAGATCACTACGAAACAAAACTTTATTGACGTCCATATTGTTATTTTTTCAAAATATTGGTGCGATTATATTTATGTTTAATTCTGCTTATCTTCATTGTTCATTAGCTGTAGGTATTTCGAGGGCTGATAGCAATGATTTGATTGCTGATAAAGTATTATCAACAGCTAATATCGTGACGACATTCTCTCATAATTATTCATAGTTTATTAGGTTATCTTTTCGGTGTAGTTTTGTCTACCCTTGTCTATTCTAGCTTAATACTTCACATTCGATTTACGACGGTAGGCCACAAAATAATACTGCCAAGTGTCAAAATCATGGGTCATAAGAAATCTAGCTTTGGAGGTCGGACTGGTCATATCAACCAAAATCATCATCATCATCTAAGAATAAATCAGTAAAATACACAATTTGACCATAATTGCAGTTTTCTTATATGCTAGATACTTTGATTTATTATTGATTACTCTAGCTATATATTTATTATTGCTCTGGAGTCTAGACCGCCTTACCAGGTATTGGAAGTATTAAAAAAAGTTATCTTGGTTCATTCAGATTTCAATTTAATCAATGAAAACTGACGTCTTACAACAATCGTCTTAAAAATATACCCACATCATTATATTATTAAATTTTATCAACAAAATCACTTACATAATGTTGTTATAGAATGATAAATTGCTACTGTAAAACAAAAGTCAATGTTAGCTAATATGTATTACAATAATATATTTACATCTTCCTACACTACACAGTAGGCAGTTTTTAACATTACTTATATTATAATGAATCAATAAAAATATAATATTTGATCTGTACCTATAGAATTCGTGCCTAGCACCAATTGCTGATGATATAATTTTAGGTAGCATATGTGCATTTTGTACAATGTTATTATATTATAAAACTCCTTTTTATAACATTAAAAACCAACTAATTACTTGTGAGTTAGACTCGCTCACCCAGGGATGTGTATCTAGCTTGAAAGAAACATAATAAAATTATTATCAATAGTGGTTTACAATTATGGTCTACAATCAAAAACAATCTTTTACTTGGCACCACAAAATTAGGTTGTTTATAAAGGTTTATGGCCGATTTCTGAAAAACTGTAGAGACTTGATAAAGTCTCTATCAACTATAAATTCAGGGTTTTTGCTTAGCCAACTCATCTATCTTTTGTGCCATTTTTCAAAGTAAATATATATTTTTAGAAAGTGCAAATGAAGCCCTACTATAAATTATAATATCACTATTGATCCAGTAATCGCAGAATTTCGTTTCTCCATTTGAACCTCTTTACAGTAATATTTTTTTAAGTAATTACATTTACAATAAGGTCAAACAAACATTATAAAAAACTATTCTTTACAAGTCGATAGCATGAGTAGTAAGTGAAATAAGCAGGTGTGACAGACAGTGATACCATATAGGTCCCTTTTAAAAAAAATTTGTAGTAAAATAAAAATCACCTACACATCAATCAATACTAAATAAGGAAATACACATTACGTACTAACCACGAGATCATAGACGTAGAATTCGTAATAACTGCACAAGATAAAATCGGTGTTATGGACTTGATTTAATAAATCCATACTAATATTCTAAATGCGAAAACGTATCTGTAGCGTTTCACGGTCCTTCTATTTAACCGATTTTGAAGAAATTTTGTACAGAGATAGTTTGCATTCCATACTTATATGGACATATGCTACTTTTTCTTCTGGAAAATCGAAGAATTCTCTAGGATTTTCATTAAACCTAAATCCATACTGACAAAGTCGCTGGCATCATCTAGTATTATAATGAAAGTCCAATATTTCATTTCAAGTAACTGAGATACAACAAGAGAGAATGTGCAGTGTCCTTTTCCTGCTCCATGAGATAGAGCATGTCCCGCAGGTTGATACGCTTCAGCCGTGTGCGGAGAGCTAGTTGACTACGACCAGCTAGTCCAGTAGGACCTTGCGAGTTTGACGGGAGAGCAGTATCACCGGAACCACCTGGTCCATCAGTACGAGGCTTTTTGCGAGGACCGATAGCTTGCAGAGCCGTCAGGTTCGCTTCGCGTTGCCTCAATTCTTCCAATTCTACTCTCTGCATCTCCTTGGCTTTAGCTTTGAGCTTAGCTTGTTCTGGGTCTTCATTTTTAGATCTAGATTTGGCAGCTCTGAGCAACATCTCGCGCTCGGAGTCTTCGCGCCGCTTTTTATCGACCCTATCTAGTTCCTCTAGGAATTTTAATTGTCCCTTCACGTCCTGTGAAACTTCGTATCGAGGGTCCGTTTTTATTTGCGAGTCGATTCTGTGTTGCGCGATGACAGCTAACTTTTCTATTAAGTTTTTCAGGCGCTCCTGTACGGCGTGGTTGATGAGCGCAGCGACGTCCGCGGATGGATCCTCAAGACCATGTTTTGCAGTTATCAACTTCAACCGCGCTTGCATCGAACTCGAAGGCACTAAGTACTCATCTTTACAAGATCTGATTTGTGTTCCAATCATTTCGGTAGAGCCTAGAATTCTTTGTGATTCCTCAGCCAAGTTGACACCACCCATAGCAGCTACGTCATTTATATCGTCATCACCGGCCATTTTATCATCAACGAATGGTTGCGAGGTAAACTGGGCAGATGTCTTTTTCTCCTTTTCTTTCAGAAGAGATTTGCTAGCAGTTAGAACTGTGGAAAGGCCGGAAGATGAAGAGGCTGCTGGTCTTGCAAAATTAGATTTGCTGTTCACTGTCATGGTTTTCCCAGCCTTGGTCACATTGATTTTTGTGTGCACAGGAATGTTCTGCAGTACAGCTATCGTATTTCCTGCAGTTGGAAGTGGCTTTTGTATGGGTATAGAAGTTGTGGCTGACACAGGCTGAGGTGCAGGCACTGACATAGTGTTGAAGGCAACCTGAGGTGATGGTGGATTTATGCCTTCAATTACCAATTCTTTGGTGACAAGAGATTGTCGTAGCAGGGGCAGACTTTTCTTAAGGAATCCAATAAGACAAGGCTGAGGGCTGGCATTTAGAAGTCGCTCAAGCCTGTCGCAAAACTCTTCTGGTTCCACTTGAGCATCTATTAACTCTTGAATAAGGTTCCGAACATTACGTTCAACTGACTTAGGTTCTTTGCTGGACAAATCTAAAAGGTTGGCAAGGAAGTTTCTACATTTCTCTTTTGTATTGTCTAGTGGTTTTTGAGTTGTAACTGCGGGCTGCTGCGGTACCGTTGTGGCCATTGAGACAACAGGTGTTGCTGCAACTGGAGCAGCCATCTGTCCAGCTTGTATCTGCCCACTCATCGGCCCTGGCGCTGCAACGCTCGTGGATACTGTGGCTACACCTGAATGTGTCGGTACAGTAGAAAGTCGCAAAGTCTGAGGTTGCTGCGTAGTAAGCGTTCCACCAGTGGGCGCCGGCCCTACTCTCAGTAACTGGTATTGACCATTTTCAGTTTTTAGCAATAAGTGGCCTTGCTGCCCCTGTGGGAGACTCTGCAGTGTTTGAAGTGTAATACCTGGAGCAGTAGCTCTAGTCCCAACTACTTGGGGAGTTCCGATGACGACACGAGGGGACACGGTCGCCACAGACTTCTGGGCAGCAACCGTTGGAGCCCCTGGTCTCATATTTAAAATTTGAACATTTGGCAATATAGCTTGTTGTCCTGTGCCAAGATTCTGAGTTGTGACCACTACATTCTGTCCTCCCGGCTTGTTGATAGTCATCACGTTGGGAATGGAGCCAGCCATGCTGGAGTTTACTGACACTGGCACCATGTCCGATGACTGCATGCTCGTTTTATCTGTTCACAACCAGATAAAATTGTATGTTATTAATTATTTCACAAAAGTTGTAAAATAACATTGTCAACTTTAGTCAAAAATAAAGAAACTATAGAGTACAGTTATTATTTAATCTATATGATATTAAATGTGAGGCAGCCTCCTACACCGAAATGAAGTTTTTTTTTTATTCAAACAAGCTTTCCAAAGTGCTTTTGAATCATCAAGTAAATCTACCACTGTCATTTGGAAGGGCAGATGGGGTGAGACTCCATCCTCCCAAAATTTACACCAAAAAATCTTGATGGCTCCACATTTTAACATCATTTACTACTAGTGACTATTAGTGCAGCTACTTCATCCTTGTTTCCAAATTCCTTCTTAAATCAAAAGCCTTAGTGAGGTTCTATGTAAAAAAGAAAAGTGAGAACCTCCATGCAAAATTTCAAGTTTCTAGAACTAGCAGTTTACACTATAATATTATGTTACTATATTAGTTAGTGAAATTTTTTATTTAAAATTAAATTATATTAACTATAGAATGATGCTTGTGACTTCATCCATGTAATTTTAGTGTTTTAAAAATCTCATAGGAACTCTTTGATTTTCAGGGTTAAAGCTGTTTTTCTTTTGGGCTATACTTATATAGATGTATAAGACTATGTACTTATATCTTTCACCAGGATGCAAGCTATCTCTATGCCAATTTTCAAGTGGATGGGCTGTGAAAAGGTGATACAGACACACTTTTTGTATTTACCATAATAATATGAATATTGATAAAAGACCCATCACAGAATTCTTGATTGACTAGTGGCATAGCACTCAACATAATATTATTAACCTATAGATATGAGTGAATAGACATGTATTTCAAAGGTAATTAGGTAGAACGTTTATTATCTTTCTACAACTGTAATAAAAGTGCTGTGCCATCAATAACTATAGATCACATTCCATTAGATATTTTATAGATCCAAAATTTTACAAGTTCATGCAGTGTTTTTTTTTTGGGGTTACTTTTAAATAGAAGGTTAAATTAATAATAAGAGATCGTAGATTGTAATCAGATTACCTACCTATTCAATGACCACCTTGCTCCTGTCCTCCATTAGCATTGTTTGCGTCCTGTACTGTCTAACGCCACGTCTTGGAATAACATAAGTCGTACTTTGATGGAATTCACTACACTGTTTTAATTGCAGTACATTTTTGAGGTCATTATTAATAAAATTCACAATAGAAGTACATAAATAATTTTACAACATTATTTTCATTTCAACTTTTCTTAAAAATACTTGAGAGCGCCACAGTCAAGTTATTGCCTAATGCCTATTGGTCTGTGACCTGTGTTGGTCTGTGACAGCCACAGTCAGCCCAAGTTTTTTTTTTTTTCTCTTTCGTCTGGCTTTACAAATATAAGCCAATGTCAAGTTTGTAGTTATTTGTAACAAGTTAGTTAAACTATACAAGTATGGACCCCGTCTGTGCCGGCACTCGCCGACATACGCACGGCACCCCTTTAGAGCGCTTTCCAGTCAGTTTTAACAAAAAAAACACTGCAAAAAGGCAGAGCACGCCCGCCAGCTAACACCAACACAGACGAAGTCCTCAGCCCAAGTTAGTCACAGTGACAGATTTCCTAACTAAACCTGACATTGGCTAATCTGTGTAAAGCCAGACGAAAAAAAAAAACATTCCATATTAGAAAGAATAATTATTATACTCTTTGGTGACAGACGACTGCCAGCTGCTCGATTGCGGTAGAATTACAGCTAAAATGTCACGATCGCAATCCCCTCTGATTGGTCAAAGCTCGCTCACTATTGGCTACAATGCATTATTGCAACATGAATAGCATAACTTTAGCCAATTACAACGATTGAGACGGTAATAATGATTGATGCAGTTTTTCCGCAATCGAGCAGCAGGCCTAGACTTGAAGCTTGACTCGAGAAAGTTACAGTAGTCACCACGGGTAACATTGTAAACACGTGTAAACATAGTGGAATAACCTACCATAAAAGTATAAAAAATTCAATCGCCCGCAAAAACTATTTTTAAAATAAGATAAAAGTGTTCTTTAAAAGCGTTTAAGCACTAGGTACTCAACAAAGAAAAAAAAGTTATTATATCAATAAAACAATAATATGATGTTAAAAGGAAAAATTGCAGTTATTAATTTTTTTTCAACAGTTATAGGGATATAGTTATATATATATATATATATATATATATATATATATATATATATATATATAATCCGATTTAAAAATATCTAGGTGCGACTTTTTATCATTCCTTTTGTAGATATTGCAAATTGTTTAGTAACCTCTAGGAACAATAATTAATTTCACAAATTCTCAAAATCCTAAAAAATTAATCCCCTACACTATTGTTGTTACCCGGGTCTACTACAATCTCTTTTCCTTCCAGTGATATTATTATCCATAATAAGATTCATACCACACCACTAGCGCCGTATTGGAGGGTTTTAAATGGTTTTAAACAATTATTTACTGTTTCACTTACTTACCATCGATGTCTAACTAACCTTGTCAACCAGCTAAGCCCTATCTTTCGTGGCAAAATTGTCTAACTGATATTATTTGCTATCCTCATTTTCTGCCTTTTGAAATCCTGAATTGCATGACACAGTCCAGGCAATGCTATCATCGACAGGAACAAAAACTGACACTGAGCTCTCTTATCTAATGATAATAATAAAAGAGGTGATAGCCTGTGGGCCTTCTAGACTTCGGGGTTCAATCCCGGGCACGCATCTTTAACTATTCGAAGTTATGTACGTTTTAATCAATTTCAGTAGCATTTGATGAAGGAATCATTCATCAATTAAAGAAAACATCGTGAGGAAACCTGCATAGGTACCGAGAGTTTGCCATAATATAATTAATGTCACAGTTTTACGATATACTATCGTAAATTTGTTATAATGTTCTCAAAGGTGTGTGAAGTCTGCCAATCCGAACTAGTCTAGCGTGGTTTAAGGTGGTGGTAGACTATGCCAAACCCTTTTCATTCTGAGAGGAGACTTGTGCTTCGTAGTGAGCCGGCGATGG
Organism: Maniola jurtina; assembly: GCF_905333055.1. Taxonomy (NCBI): domain Eukaryota; kingdom Metazoa; phylum Arthropoda; class Insecta; order Lepidoptera; family Nymphalidae; genus Maniola; species Maniola jurtina. Next base: position 5,433,129 of record NC_060034.1, on the reverse strand, counting down.
GTTGCTGATGATGATGATGATATAACGACATTTAGTACGAAGTCTACGTGCAATAGCTACTAAACATGAATCGGTATAATATTGGGCAAGCTTGAATTAAAGCGAATTTGACTGCCGTGGAAAACCTAAGTATATTACAATTTTACAATTATTTGTAAAATGACTTCGTAGTCACTCTAAAGCGGTACTGTACTAAACTGGATTCGAAACTTTTTTTTTTTCTCTCTAAATACTAGACTGGCAAGCAGCAGTTTAGTTTACTTGACTTGGGTGTCAGCATTATTTAAGCCGTAGCTTGCGTTCTACTTAACTGATTTTGATTAAATTTTCCCCTGTAGATAAGTCTGATCTTTCTTCATTGATTCAATTGTTTGCGCAATAGGTAGGTACCTACCTATAACGGTAACGGTATACGGTAGGTTGAATGGATACGTACGTATCCATTCAAAGTACAAACCATATAATAACTTAAAGAATGTTCGAAATGAATAAAATAAAACATACAAACAGTCCTATTTTAATATGAACCAATTTATTTAAAGCATAAATTTACAAAATGTATAAAAATACAATAATGTTATCTATATTACGATGGTTTATATTTTATTTTTTAATTACACATGTGATATTTTAATATTTACAAGATATCGATAATATAAATTACAAATATTTACAAAGCCTTTATCAAATATTTATAAAAATTGCGGCACATTTACACCTTCTTTTCACAATTCTTATTTAGTAATCCTCAGGTATTTTACAATATTAAGGTTACTACAAACATTTACATAGGTGCTCTTCCGTATTTTAACACTTTAGTAAAGGAACACAACTTACAGTTTTTATGCTCTTTCACAAATGTTTATACAAGCTACTCAATCTTAAAAATTAACTTGTGCACAATACGAGCAATATAGTCTACTTTCATTACACGCACTTTTGTCTCTAAGTTCATTTTTGTCTTCGAAACTTAATCATTAACGCGCACTAACACGATCACTGACATTGACTTAGTTTAATTTCCTTTTACTAAAAAAATACTGGCCTGTTTATCCTACATAAGGAAATGGAGGATAAGGCGCTGGGAAGTATCCTGGGAAGTTTGCGCTCGGTTGCACCGGTATGGAAGAAGTAACATAAGACGTCAACATAGTTGGAACAACTTTAGTCGTGTACAATGTTGTTAATAATGTCTTCGCACCGAATGTCAATTTTATAACTTGACTCTCTGTAGCAACCACTTCTGTGTTCAAAACAACCGGAGTCGAAGTCACAGTGAATTGTTGTGGGAACAGTGGATTGATTGGCAGCGCTGGTAAACTGCTTGTGCCTAGTTCATATTCCGTTTTCGTTATTGTCGCTACCGGTCTAGAAAGTGTGCTGTGAATTGTATTCTTCCCATCAAATATTGGAATCACGTGTGATTCGTAAATCGTCTCGTATTTGAGAATAGGCTTCGATGTTGTAACGACGGTTGGAATTTGTGCAGCTGCCGCGGGATTGAGTAGTCTGAGAAGAGCCAGTTGTTGCGCTTGTTCGGGGCTCAAAGCTGGAGTAGAAGGACTCGGTGCTTCTGTAACTTGGTTGTTTTTGTTTTGTCCGTGAGCTTTCTTCAGCCTCAAATGATTGTCTCTATATTTATCAATTTCTGTTAAATCAAAGTTGGATCCTATGTTAGCAAGGTCCAGATCAGAAGGGAATACGCGGCGTGATGTTCCTTCTTCATCCTCATTGCTATCACCAAAATCTAACTCCAAATGTAGTTCAGAACCAGCTTCATCTAGACGACTGTTAAACTCCTTAAGGGTCTTGCTTGGTATAAACTGGAAGAATTCCATTGGAGGTAGTGTTTTCGTAGCTGTTACAAGTCTTGTAATCTGGTATGTCTGTATAAAGGTAAGACTACTTGTTATATTAGGCTCTCTCACAATTGGCAATATATGTGTTTTGAGCATATTTTGTGTTGTACTGAATGTTTCAGTTATAGTTTCTAGAGGAGGAGTTTCGACATCTGAAGAAAGTGTTATTGCAGGTAAAGTTACTATGCTGGAGTCCAACAGGTAGTTATCTTTTCCATAAGGTGAAGCTGTTGCTAATATGTTTTCAGTCAAAGGTTCATTTTGAGGATTTTGAGAATTAAACGGCAATTGGGTGGGTTCGATTCGTTTTTCAATCGTTGTTGTCACAGTTATGATGCGTGTGTTCTTTACACGTCCAACCTGTATAACAAAAGACTGGTTAAAAAATTGCACAATATTAAACTTTCGAACTAAGAGTAAATATTTTAAAATACCTGAAAAGTGTAAGGTGACTTGAGTGTAGCAATTTCGTAATAAACATCTCTAAAATCAGCTGGCGTGGAAATTTCTACTTTTAGTGTTTCAACTGGTGGTGGCTTTTCTAAGGAGTCGTCATCAGTTTCGTTCTCTACGAGAGTGCCAGGTCCACTTTGAGAACCAGATTGTTCCAAATCATTATCAGATCTTGCTTGAAGTTCGTTAGATGGCGTGTCGTCAAATAGTGGATTTAAGCTCGGTGTCGTCGTTTGCTGCTCATCATCACCATTTGATTTGCGAATAGTAACTTTAGGTTTAGGGCTTGTTTTATATTGCCAACGTCCGGATCCTGGTGCGCGATTCAGCTTAAATTTGTAAACGCTTGTCGGTGCTGGTGTATTTTGCTCTACTGCTGTAGGTTGAATACGAGATTTAAAACCACGTTTTGATTGGCTGTCACCGTTACTTGCCGGTGTGACTACAGTTTTGTGACCAGAGTTTCGGTTGCTTTTTCGTCTATTAGAAAAAGATTGTGACGAAGATTCACTGAAAACAGATACGGTTGCCAGTTGAGGTTTGTTTGCTGGTCGACCAAAACGTGTACTGAAAATCGAGAATTAGTGTGTAAAATAATCAACGCGTGCGTTATTACTCGTGATAAATGAAAAAAATGTGATGCGTGATGAAAGTGATTTCAGTAATATCTAGCTGAAACTAACTGAAAAAGTACATGAACACAAATATACTATATTGAATAATAGGTTCTATTTACTTCAAAGAGGCACAAGCATAAAGATGAGTGTATGAACATATTTTATTTTAGACGAAATGTTACCTCTGAGTACGTTGAGAATTGGAAGAATTTCTGTTTTTGAATTTCTTGCTTTGGCTACGTGGTTCAGCACTCTCAATATTTTCAACATTTTGAGACTTGTGACGATTTTTAAAAGAACTCCCACCATTTCCTTGTCGCCGCGGTGTTTTACTATTATTATCTCCATCACTTACAGATGGTGTCGGTTCTAAATTGTGCCTGTGATTCTTGGATATGGCAGGTGCTGCTGTTTTTAAGATTCTGTGGGGAGAACTTGGTGATATTTTGGCTTTATGGCCAGGTTGCAATATTTTTGAGTTGCTGTTTAAGACTTGAGCGTATTTTCCTGATATGTATGTACCTATGACACTGGTTTCATGAACTGTTGTAAGGCCATCTTTGACAATTGTTCCTCCAAGAGTAGTAACCAAACCAATGGGATGTTCATCATCTTCTGGAGGTGGAGTTGGTTGGTGTCGGTTTTTTAAATTACTTTTTGGTTTTGGTGGATGAGCTTTTGATGGCCGTAAATTAATTACTCTATATGTTTCTTCTACAAATTCAGATGGTTGTCGTGATAGATAATCATATTCTGGTTCCCCTATGTTATTAGACACTAAGATTGCGGGTTCTTCTTCAGCATGGCTAGACTTTATTTGAATTACGCTATTAACTATGGAAGATGGTACAGGATTTTGTTTGACTTCAACCTTACTACTTACAATATTAGTCACACTTTTAACAGCTTGATTTTTTTGTTGCTTTTTGGGTTGAGAAGATTGTTTAGGTTTTGCCACTGGTTGTTTTCCTGCGTTATTTTCTACAATTTTAGAGGGTCCAGCGACAACTTCAACTTTTGTTATTATTTGTTTTTGCTCTTTAGGTACAGACTTCGGAATATTGATAACCTTATCATCTTTTTTTGGAGGAGATGTTACAACAGAAATAGCACTTGATGCTACAAGTGGGGCGCCTGCTTTATTCGTTTTGTCCTTGTCCGTGGTTTTACTAGGCTTGATCGCCTCCGGCTTTACGTTGCTGATAGGTGGTGGTTTAGTCTCAATGATATTTTCTTGGACGGACTTTTCTGTGTGCGGTGGTTCTAAACAGAGAAGAGTCAGTTAATTTATGATTAAATATATTAAAATTTACTTACGTATGTTATGTGTAGAGAATATAATATGATTATTAAAATAAGTTTTAAATAAATTAAATGAAGTCATCATGATCAACCCATTTCCGCCCCACTACTGAGTACGGGTCTCCTCTCAGAATGAGAAGGGTTTAGGCCATAGTCTGCCACGCTGGCCCAGTGCGGATTGGCAGACTTCACACACCTTTGAGAACATGGAGAACTCTCAGGCATGCAGGTTTCCTCACGATGTTTTCCTTCACCGTTAAAGCAAGTGATATTTAATTGCTTAAAACGCACATAACTGAAAAGTTAGTGGTGCGTGCCCGGGATCGAACCCCCGACCTCCGATTCGGAGGCGGACGTTCTAACCACTAGGCTATCACAGCTTTTTTTTTTAATAATAAATAAATTAAATGAAGTAATGCTTATGAATTAAAATACGACCTGGTGGAGGAGCAGATTGAGGCGAGAAGACCATAACAGTGTTCCCTATCGTAGTCGTGAAGTCCAGGAACCCGTAGACAGTTTGAGTGAGGAAGTTGTTTCCGGGACCTTCGCCTGATGCTATGCTACCTGGAAATATTTACACAGAGTATATTTAATACATAGAGTTTTAAATAATAGGAACACTAACGTTAATTGAAAACATAGGTTACATTAATTAGGCCCTTGGGATTTGACTTTTATCAAATTAGTAGAATAAAATACTATTTTCGATGAATTTCTTTTTGTGTGGCATAGATAAATTATTTATGTTTTATGAGGTTATGTGTCTCTCGGTTTTAGGCATAAAACAGCTCGGAATATAAGTGAATTATTACTAATTTGACTCTTTTCCATTAATTCAAAAGCTTAGAGACAATTTTGAAAGATAAAAAGCTATCGAATGTGTTTCTTCAATATCATTAAGCTCTAAATGGTCTGTTATAGTACCTAGGCTTGGTTCGAAACGGGGGCAGATACGAAGAAAGCTACGCGTAATGTATGCGTGGTTCTTGCTTCATGGATTAATGATGTGTGATGTCGTTTCCTTTAATGGGTTTTAGAAAATGGAGTGGATTACATACTCGAAGGGCATTTAAGTAAGAAGCCTTTAGGTAAATAAGTAAGTAGGTAAATATAGTTGTAAATCATGTTTTATTTTTAAACAAGCTGAAAACTAAACAAACCCTGACTTCGTTAGGTTGCTGAAAATCCTTAGTCAGTCAGTTTAATCTTTCATAGACAAAAATAGCTTATACCTATCCATTGCCAATTTTTGGTGGTCTACGTTATATAGAAAAACGTGCAAAATCTTAACTTTCTAGATACTATGCGATTTGAACAGTACCGCGTTGTTTAAATGTCTGATTTGTTCTTTTATTTTTGGGTATTCATTTTTGACGAGCACTCTTAATCGTATGAAGGCAACGGTGAAGATTTTGCAAGCAGGAGATCTTATAAGATGCAGTTTATGCAGTTGGTAAATTCTAGATCTAGAGGAAGGCTTTTACTATGACAAACAGGTAATCACGTTGTATAAGTATAGCTACTGGTTAAAACTTTTGTTTTTGATAAATATTACAAGATTTCCATGTGGCCGATTTATTTAAAAGTTAGAGTAAGTAGGTACCTACGAGGAATTGTACTCGTAGTTGCTAAAATTTGGCACAAGTCTAAGCTACCAACGTATTATACTGCTTAGCTCAAACCTTATCGTGCGTTGCCAAATACAAATTTATGTTACATTTTCATAGAAAGTGGGGACCAAAATTCTGGCGGGGTCGTGTCGCTATATCCTCGTTACTTCCGGGCCATTTGCCATCAAGTGGGCTGAGATAGTCCACCTTAGATCCGATCGGGACCGCCTCCCTATTCCAATCTATGTGTTTTCAATTACTTTGCTCTAAACATTTTCATTCGCTCCGTATGTAGTTACTTTGTATGCATCATTTGTTCGGCATAATGTTTTTGGGCCTAACCAGGAATGATTATTGTTATTTCTGTTGCCACTTCGATAGGTTTTCATTGCGGGGAAATTAATTGTTATACTATTAAGCTTGTATTTTCAAACTCTTAAATTTTTAAGGTTAACTAACAAGTGTAAAAAAAATTATAGGGGGTATATATAGGGGGTCACAGTAACTAGAAAAGAACTGATAACTTTCAAACAGCAGAACCGATTTTCTTGGATTATAGCTAAGAACACTCTCGATCAAGCCAAGCCACCTTTCAAACAAAAAAAAAAAAAAACTAAATTAAAACCAGTTCAATAGTTTAGGAGCTACGATGTTACAGACAGATACACATATATCTATCATATAACATACCTCTTTTTGGGTCGGGGGTTAACAATCGATCAAGTGCGAGTCAGACTCGCACACAAAGGGTTCCATAATATCATCGTATAACAATAAACTGTTTTATTATTTGCTGTTATAGCGGCAATATAAATACACATTCTGTGAACATTTCAACGCTCTACCTATTACGGTTCACGAGATACAGCTCGCTGACAGACAGACGGACGGACCGATGGATGGACGCACGGACGGGCAGCGGAGGTTTAGTAATGGGTCCCGTTGGCTTACTTCGGGGGACCCTAAAAAGTGACCCTAAGAAGTGAAAGTAAATGATTAAAGAAAGAAATCCTAGTTAAAACTTACATAGGTGGGCGGATACCGCCAGAAAGATGACTATCCGATGATCCATGGCACGATTTTCGTTTTTCTGCTTATAAACTATCACGCTGTCAGGTGACTGTGGCGAACTCGCATTGTGGTGAATGCGACTGCTTATAGCGTGTACCTGGAACCAAACAGATCATTTATAAGTATAAAATTATGAGGACACCATTAGGCATTAACTAATCTATTCTTAGGATTAATAACAATTTAAAGTAATTCATTAAATTAGGTGTTAGATAATCGAATATAATTTTATTTAACAGTACCTATCATTTTAGATTACCTATTGAAATTTAAAGCAGTGCATTGTACATTCTACCTATTGATTTTTGCTTAAAATAACGGCCGTATTCACAAACGTTATTAAGAGGTCTAACAGTGCGCTCGAACGCATAGTGTAGGTTCCACCAATCAGATCATTGTAAATTGACGTGATACAGTCATCTGATTGGTGGCACGGACACTGTGCGTTCGAGGGCACTATGAGACCTGATATAGTAACGTTTGTGAATACGGGTGTTAGGAAAGTTTAAATATAAAAGTCTACATTGCAAGACATTCTAATTTGCATCTGATTTTGATTTCGGACAAGAATGCTTTATAAATAAAAAACAAAATTAGAATCATTTGCGTTATATCCATGAACTAACCAATAAAGTCAATGCAAAAGAAGCTTTTCCATTGGCTAGCAAATGGAAGAAAAAGTGTATGAAATTATGAAATCCTTGCCAGCGATTGAAGAACTGAAAACGCTACTTATATCTTATTAGATGTGAAAGTTTGAATGTTTGTTTCTACTTCTTCACTCTACAATGACCGAACCGATTTGGCTGAAATTTGGAATGGAGATTGCTTATAATATCCTGAATTAACATATCTGCGTTTTATTTCGGAAAAATCAAAGAGCTCCCACGGGATTTTATAACTAAATCCAAGCGGATAAAGTCGCGGGCTTCATCTTATAAATAATTATTATTTTTTCCTTTCCGTGCCGTACCGGCACTGGCCAATGGAATAAAGCACCCATTTCAGTGAAAAAAATAATCGCTGAAAATACGAAGCAACGTGACGCCATACAGTCTCATTCCAACTGCCCAATTTATTGAGCAGAACCGATGTCGCGTTACTAGTAACAGTACATAAATATGTCGGGGAACATTTAGTTTCCAGTATTGTGGTTTCACAACAAATTAAAACTTTATTTATATTCACATAAATTTCCTGAATCACCACTGCAATTAAAACAAATTTATGGTAGGTAATGTGAAATTAACAGCTTATTAATGGCCCACATGGGGGAAAAAGCCTCATAGGAGAGAGACTGAGGGTTGACATCTATCACACCATGGGACTTATCTAGGTACTCCAGTACCACTCAAATCACCACGGGCATACAGGAGAAAGATTTTTAATTCAAATAAACTTTTACAAGTGTTTTTCAATCGCCAAGTGCCTCTGACATTGGTTCAGAATGACCTTCCTACCGCGAAGAAGCAGCAGGAAATCGCCAATAATATATACCTACTATATTATTCAATTTGCAATGATAAAATAATTATTAAGTAGTATGTATGTCATGTAGGTACATAAAATTTTGCGATAAGTATTTTGATGATTCTCTTCCAAAAGGTATACCTACCTACTTACGATAAAATATCCTGGTCCATTACTGAACTGAATTAAATACTTTATCATTTATTTGGTACAGACAGTTTGAATCTCGAAACGAATATAACCTATCTGCTTTTTTATTTTATTTGTTTCTTAATAATCAACAGCGTACAAAATATTTTTTACAATTAATCTAGGTTAATTTAACTTTTATATATCGAGGTTAGTTAAAAATGCTAAAAAAAAAGTTTTAAGATAAAGCCGCAAGTTACGGAAATAATAATAGGTAAGTATAAACTTAATATAAAAATTAAAAAAAATATTATACGGAATTAAGTCAAGTTCAAAACAATATCACAACAACATAAATAAATAGATAATATTCAATAAAAATAAATAATTAACGAATTTTGTTAATGTTTTACAACTACATAGTTAATTAATTTTTACTTAGTACCTCTATATTCAAATTTCAATAATTAGTATTTAATTACAGTTTAATTAATTTGAAATAATGTTGCAAATGTAGAAAAGGCTAATTGGTTTGCAAGACCGCAAATTGTTTACTATGGAAATCAGTTAAACCCCGAACAAGTTACCTAAATAAACCAAATTGTTTGCAGCAATGTTAACATTTCATTCAATCTAACCATGTAAAATATTATACGAATTATCTATACTATATTTTAAATACTAGGTAGATGATGCCCGGAATTTCGTTCATGTGGATATAAATTTGTAAAATCTTGCGGGAACGCGTTTGATTTTCCGGGGGAAAAAGTAGCTGTACTTAGAGTTGTTGATAATATTTTGTTAATCCGGGGTACAAGCTATCTCCATTCCACTTTTCAATCAGCCAAATCAGTTTTGTCATTATGCCATGAATTACCTAGTTACAAACATCCAAACATCTAAACTTTCATCATTATCATCATCAACCCATTGCCGGCCCACTACTGAGAATTGGAATCTCAGAAAGCCATCCACCACGCTGGCGAAGTACGGATTGGTAGACTTTGAGAACATTAAGGAGAAATCTCATGCCGAATGCAGGTTTCCTCACGATGTTTTCCAAACTTTCACATTTATAATAATAGTAAGGATTGGTTTCATTTTGTAAAACCCAATTAAAAGTTCTAGGATAATGAAGCTTCCTTTTTTGACTACATTTAGTTTACATTAATCTTAGTTTTTGAGTACTTACCAATAGGCAAGTACCAATAGGTAGGTAGTAAGGAAAATTTAGATATGAGTGATCTGTGACCAGTTTTTATATGTTTTATTTCGTGTGCTTATAATAGGTATATACCTAGAACCTAAGTAATGTAAATGGGAACAATTTTTAAATAGAAGTAGCCTGTTACATACTTTTCTGTAATTATTTCTCTTGGAGAGGAATGACGCTGATATTCAAGAGAAACTAATAAAACTTATACGTACATTTTCTTCGAAAATATTAAATAATTCCTTCAGTAAATACTTCGTCTTTTACCTGAACAAAGGATTATGGAATATTTATTGATTTTACAAAAATAAAATAGTTCAAGCATTTGAATCTGGTATGGAAATATTTGTAATTTACGATCAGCCGAAAGATTGCGGTTGGTAATTCACGATTGGCATCCTTTGTGGGGCTCTGGCATTTGAATTCTGAATGAGCGAAGGACTAATCTTAAGGTCGGTAAGGTTAGGGAATTTGCAGTGCACTGAGGTATTGTTGAAAGCTTTAAGTATTTAAGTGGCAGGTGTGCAGCGTGTACCAGGTAATGTTAGTTTAATAAATCAGTTCATTTTAATAGAAAAGAACTGAGATATTCAACGACTTCTCTTTCTTGTTAGAAGATCTTTTGCTCAATAGTCGGCCGGCATGGGTTGAGATTTTCATTCTTCATCATCAACCCATCACCGGCCCACTACTGAGTACAGGTCTCCTCTCAGAATGAGAAGAGTTTGGCTATAGTCCACAACGCTGGAGTGCGGCTTGGTAGTTTTCACACACCTTTGAGAACATTATGTTAAACTCTCAGACTTGCAGGCTTTTGCACGATGTTTTCCTTCAGTGTTATTCAGATGGCAATGGGTGAGATCATTAATGTTGGAAGCGCCGGGTGAGATGATGGTGATCAAATATAGTAATATAAGTAATATAATTCGTAAAGTGCCTAATTAGTAAAGTTCTTTCAAAATACTATTCAAAATGCCCACGTGTTATTAATCGTTACTGTATCCATATCCATATTAATAGTAGGTATAAATGCGAAGTGTGTGTCTGTCTGCTACGTTTTCACGGCCCACGTGATTTTAAAAACCTAAATCCACACGTACGCTGTCGCAGGCATCATCTAGTCAAACGATGTAAAGTAAATAAGCGTCGTAAACCTATATACGAAAGCGGCTATATGGACTCTATGGAGTATTTAAATGCCTCAGCGACCATGTCAGTGCGTCGGAGGCATCCAAGCCGAATTCCCTTGTAAATGCAATGCGCTGGCCTGCAGTCAAGCCTGCATAGCTAGGAGTATTGAAAGTAATTGAATGCTAAGTTCCGATTGCAGCCGAGCTTATGGGAGCACAATTTATAGTCGTAATAATGTGTGTATGAATGTGAAATATTATGCTGTTTCGTAGATTATAAATACGATTAGGTACCAATTCAATTAAATAAACATAGCTGCTTATCTTTTTACCCGACGGCGGTAAAGCCAAAAGGAAGGGTTATGATTTTAGCAGTCTATGCATGTATGTATGTAGGTTTGTATATGTCCATCCCGGGGATGCAAGCTATCTTTGTATGCTTACAAACCTCCGCGAAAAGCTAGCAGACCGACAGACGGACAGGCTCACTTTCGCATTTATAAAGTTAGCATGCCATTCAGTATTATAACTGAGGGACATCTCGACCGAAACAAACTCGTCTGAATGGCCGAGTTGTTGCCAAGTAATATATTTAGCCTAACCGAGTACGGATGTAAAAAACTCCGCACCGAACCCGGATATTGGTTACGCACTAATCCGAACTCTGATCCAAAACCAAGCTCTTCAGTGGACATCTTTGACATATCTACGTCATACGTCCGATTTATTTATTTGAACTTCGGCGGGGAGGGGCAACACACGCACAACAGACGGAAACGTTTAAGTGCGGAAACCAGCCCAGAGAGAAGAAGAAGAAGAAGACGTCCGATTTAAATCGGAGGCACATCCGAGGTATCCTCACGGGTGTCGGAGAGACCGAGGCAATCCGAGATATTCTCACGGATGACGGAGAGACTCGGATGACGGAAGTCAGAGTAGTGTGTAAGCTATTATACTTACAATAATTCTATGACTATGTAGGTACTTTGGAACGTATTTTTACGGATTCGGTTCGCATGCAGTGCGTGATCGCCCTAAGCCTAATAATGTTGATAATAATAATTATAGGCTACCTATTGAAGACCAACAGAGCAAGCACACTCCTCCCTAATAAAGCAATTCCGTTGATGCGAAATGACGTCTATCTTAATCACGAAAGCGGCTATAGGTAATTCAATAGCTTGACGGCCGTGTCAGTAGTCTGAGGCTTTGAACTTGCAAGCCGGGCTGCCGTGTAAATTGGCATGCATTGTGCTTGCCCAGTCACTCTGTAGCGGACTATTGAGAGCGTTTCAATGGATAATATGTTCGTGTTGCACGCCGATGCATATTATTCACCATCCATCCATAGGTACTAAATACATATTATAAATGCGAAAGTGTGTTTGTCTGTCTGTCTGCTAGCTTTTCACGGCTCAAAAGTATTGATGAAATTTGGTACAGAGTTAGCTTACATCCCGGGCTAGCTTATATATAGAGCTATAGGCTGCTTTTTATCCCGGAAAATCAAAGAGTTCCCACCGGATTCCTAGAGGCCCATCTGTTATATCAATTTATATGAAAGGCACAGGGTTAGCTTGCGTCCTGGAAATTGAGATGGGTAATTTTTATCCCGAGAAATTAAAGAGTTTCCGCTGGAATTAATAAACACCTAATAATTTTTTTTTTTTAATATATTATATTTCCCTTGGATTTAAATAACTAAGTATAAAGAACGTACTAATGAAAAATTGCGCGCCGTTTGTACATTGGCAGATTGTAACTGGGCTTTTCTAATTTTAATAACCATTGTAGGTACTTAACAATTTGAAGTAACATACAGCCGTGATGAGCAATCTTAATCAACTAGGGCCACCATTTTGTGGTTACAGCCAAAATCCAAATGGTAAAATGCAGGTTCGACCAAATAGCAAAATGGTTGGTCAGGTTTGCTATTCGTTGCATAGTGATTGACCACTTCGAAGGTTTTCCGTTAAAATGAATGAAAATATACTTAGTGGGAAACCCATAATGAATGAATTCAACCCAACAGAGTTATAATCGCATTAATTAATTGGCGTGTCAGTTTATTTATATTTTTAACCCCCGACCCAAAAAAAGGGGTGTTATAAGTTTGACGTGTGTATCTGTGTATCTGTGTGTCTGTGTATCTGTGTATCTGTCTGTGGCACCGTTGCGCCTAAACTAATGAACCGATTTTAATTTAGTTTTTTTTGGTTGAAAGGTGGCTTGATCGAGAGTGTTCTTAGCTATAATCCAAGAAAATCGGTTCAGCCGTTTAAAAGTTATCAGCTCTTTTCTAGTTACTGTAACCTTCACTTGTCGGGGGTGTTATAAATTTTTAATTTACACTTGTATTTATATGCAATAAACACATTGTCACATCGACTTCGACGAAATTTGTCCGTGCACCGTTATGTATATGTATTTATTATTATAATTATAAATTGTTTTTGAGCTAATATGCATAGGTCTTATATAAAGAATCTATGGGCAATTGTTAGGGTTCCGTACTTGGATGGTGCCAACTGCCAACGGAGACCCTATTAGGTATTAAGCCCCGGCTGTTCGTCCGTCAGTCCGTCAGTTCGCACTTGACCGATTTTTTAAATAATTTTCTACTAGGTATACCATAATAACAATAAAAACTTTTTAAAGAAGAAAATATTAATAAATAAATAACTAAGGTATCTGTACCTAAACTACGATACCATCATTACGTCTATCTAAATAATTTCCAACTATTTCCTATATTAATTTATGATGAGCTTTAATAACAAAGATTATCTAAGGGCATCTTCAGAGGGCGACGTACACGCACGTTTGTGTGTGGGTGTTTATTGGGGTGTGCATGAATGGGCGTTGGTCTGGCGAGTGTTTGCTCGCGAGATGGGTGCGGTGATGGCGTCGATGTTTGTAGCGGCTCTTCCTACTTCCAACCATTCATTCGGCTGATGCATAGTTTATGGTATGGTTAGCAAAAACCTGATGGATATTATGACGATTCTATTTAGAAGAATACTGTTCTGAACAATAAGATTTTTTGATTGTTAGGGTTGAGGAGTCGACTCCTCAACCCTATGTTAAATGAAAATGCACTTTAATCACAATGTACACGCATATGTGTGTGGGTGTGCATGAATGGGTGTTGGTATGGTGAGTGTTTGTTCGCGAGATGGGTGCGGCGATGACCTCGGGATTTGTAGCGGCTGTATCCTCCAACTGCCTCCAACCACTCATTCTGCTGATGCATAGTTTATAGCACACTAGCAGAAAACCTGATGGGTATTATGAAATAATGACTGTCAAAATTTTTAGCAACAGTATGACTACGGAACTCTACATTTCTTATGCGTGTTCTGCTTCTGACATGCACTTGGCCAGGTATTTTGATTTTTTATGATGACTGCGGCTTTTGTGATCACATATTATAGTGTATGACTTTCTAGTGTATGTGGATACTTACATTAGAAAGAGTGTTGTACAGTTGAACGATATACAAATATGCATTCATAACAGACAAGGTGATAAATAATGTCCCGGCTAGCTGAGGTTAAGAGTTAAGACCGACGACGAGATATACCAAAAAAAATATGAGCCTCGTGGCGTGGTACCCGTGGGAGATGTAAGGACTTAAAGAATTTGTTGAAAACTGCGATGTGACAACCCTGCAAACAGCTGATCGTAGAAATCAACTCGTAAAAACTTCTGTGAGCTTGAATGACAGTTTGAACGTCAAGCTGCAGAGGTAACGAAAGAATCTATGGCACTAATAATAATATACCTAATTTGTCATGTTATATGCTTGGTTATATGATGCAAATTGCAAACACGCCGCTGTATATCGTGAAATACTATATAAATGTGAAAAATGCCCAATTTCATTTACATCTTCTTCTTCTTCTTCTTCTTCTCTCTGGGCTGGTTTCCGCACTTAAACGTTTCCGTCTGTTGTGCGTGCGTTGCCCCTCCCCGCCGAAGTCTTCACTCCAGCCATCCAAGCTCGCTCCAGAAGCCAAGTAGACCGCCCAGGTTGCCGAGGGCTTCATGAAGTGAGGTTGGGGATCCCAGATGGCGTTCTCGATGTTCTGCTACGCTTGCACACTCCAGGAGCACGTGCGTCGGTGTTTCATCGACCTCCATGCAGGCCCTGCACAGAGGACTGTCGGTAACACCTATAACGAAAAGGTGTTTGTTTAGTGGGCTATGCCCTGTTATGAGTCCCACCACCTTC
Source organism: Maniola jurtina (assembly GCF_905333055.1). Classification (NCBI taxonomy): domain Eukaryota; kingdom Metazoa; phylum Arthropoda; class Insecta; order Lepidoptera; family Nymphalidae; genus Maniola; species Maniola jurtina. The sequence continues at coordinate 5,418,038 of NC_060034.1, read as the reverse complement.
CTAAGTTTACCTTTGTCCAGGCGGAGTAGTTTGTTAGTTTGTCGTATATCTATGTTAGGGAAAGCCTCTTTGGCTTGCCTGCAGTCAGTTGCGTTTGCCCATAGATGAGAATGCTCTTTAAGTGTTAGTTCGTGTAACCAAGTTTTATACTCACTGAAGGGTATGGGTACCATAGGCTCTGGCCCTGTCACCTTCAGCGTCGTAGCCTTGCGTGCTAATGCGTCCGCTGCCTCGTTTCCCTGGTCCCCATCATGTCCTTTGACCCACCGTAGGGTGATGTCATTCGACATGGCGAGTGTTTCCAGAGCCTTGTGGCAGTCTTGTATGAGTTCAGAGGTTGTCGAAAATCTAGCCAAGGCTTTAAGAACAGCTTGGCTATCCGAGTTAATGTTTATCTTAAAATTTGTTACCTGTCGGTTTGCCATTGCTATGGCTGCAGTTGTAATGCCTACACACTCTGCTTGGAAGACAGAGTTGTCCTTACCGAGTGCGTGACTTATTCTCATGTTTAGTTCTTGGCAGTAGGCCCCTGCTCCTGTGCCAGTTTTTGTTTTGGATCCGTCGGTGTACACTTCTATTGCATCTTGTGTTGGCTTCGGATCTATGTTTATCTCTGGATTTATTCTATATGGTTTGTCCAGTATGTATTTTTTCCTGGTTCTATCGCATTTCCACTCCAGGCGTGGTTCTTTGGTTATGCTTTGCACTAGAATTTTAGTGTGCCTTGTGTTCTGTTCTTTCCACAGACCTGAGGTTTTCAGTCTCAAGGCTGCGAGCGTTGCTTCTTCTCTGACTTGTAAGTACAGGGGCGGGATCCCCAGTATAATTTCAAGTGCTGTTGTAGGTGTGGTACTCATGCAGCCTGTAATGGCGAGGCATGCTTGTCGTTGGAATTTCTGTAATTCATGCTGGGCGGTCGTAAGAAGAGTTCTCGGCCACCATATCAAGGCAGCATATGTTAGTGAGCTTCTTACTACCGTTAGGTATAACCATTTCATTATCTTTGGTTTGAGCCCCCATTTTTTCCCCAGCATGCGTTTGCATTGGTTTAGTATCGTAAGCGATTTATTAATTTTATCTTCTGTATGCCTTTTCCAGCTGAGCTTGCTGTCAAGAGTCACACCAAGGTACTTTACCTCAGTGGATAGTCTAAGGCTTGTGTTGAACAAAGTTGGTGGTTTGGTTAGCTCTATTTTCCTTTTGTTTGTGAACAGAATCATCTCTGTTTTCTTTGGATTTACAGTAAGTTCATTTTCATTGCACCATCTATTTCATTTACATACAAAACAGATCAATCATGGAAGAATAGCCTTAATAATATGAGTCCATCCATGTGATCCATGGGACACCAATCCATCATCAAATAATAAGCTTAAGCAACCTTATTTTGAAAATATTTCTTTGTAAACTGTACTCGCTCTATCTGACCAGTTTGGTGGCTGGTTCATCCCTCTATTCAAACAAAATTTAATGAGGCATACGCTTGTACAGGGGCGAAGCCTTTAGAGATCATATGGGGCCCACGCTTCATTGTACTTTCGTCTATGCTTCAAATACGCAAGTGTAGATTATCAAAAAGGAATTCGTAATAGGGAACCTGCCTGCTGTCGGACGTATATATTTTCAGTCAATATCCTGTACTATTATATTCTGAGTCAATACAAAAATATAACTACTAAATTTATACTTAAGTCGAAATCTTTGGGAAACCACCGCTTTATTATCCCAATTCTGGAGAAAACTCCTATCATTATGAAAAGGGACCACGACCCTCAGTAATGAGGGAGGAATATGACAACAAAAAAGATGCAAGACTATGATGCAATAAGATTACTTACGTAAAAAATATAAGTGGTGGGACTTACCTAAGCCGCCTATGGTAGTAGTTGCTGTATAATAACGCCAAATAAAAGCTCTAGAAACTGACGGTTTAGAAGAATACTTAGAACTCTTTGGTTTTCTCTTAAAAATTACGTTTATCGAGTTATACGAAAAGCAACTTTTTTACGGATTCCTATCATATAATAGGGCCTTAAGCAGGATTTACCGGAATGTTTTATGAGATTCTATTCAATTCGGGAAGCGTAAGCCTCTTTGCAGATTTTTCAGGCATCTTATAGGCGCTCTAATCTCCGCCTCGATGCGAGGCGCGCGACGATAATATGTTCTTAAGGGTTTATGATAATCTAAAACGCAATTAATTTACATTATGCCGTGGCCCGATTTCCATCGTTGTCTGCGAAGGGAATGGGGCAAAAAATATGCAAACTTACAGTAAGGTTTATGTGGTGCATGAAAAAGAAGACCTATTTATATTGTTGACTTTAGTCGTGATCAGTTTTAACTTTTACCACAGCTTATAGTTTTGCCTTCGTCGAAGTCGTGCTATGGGATTTTTGGGAATTAAGCTATATCAATACAAGCCATCCTCAGTATTTAGGCCTAACCTTATCATTTTAATTACGAGGAACTATAGTAAAATTAAAATCCTTTAATTATAAATCATTTCCGATCTATACAAGACATACTTCAATGAAAAGTCGAAATCTGCATAAAAGTATTTTCTACCGAGTTTTAACTTTAACGATCTCTGCGAAACCTAGACGAATGTTACCATAATTCACGACTCACAAATAGCGTTGGCAGCAGCGTCTTTTGTCAGACAAATCGGCTCGTGGCCAAAATATCCAGATAGTTAGGTATAAGTTTTGTGCGCGAGCATGCCAAATAACCTTTCAACTATAAACCTCTTACTAAGCACGAAGAGAGGTAAACATCGAAATACGTAAACACTGACTAGCAGATCTCCGTGGTTTTGTCCGTGTATTTCAAGTTTTATACCTACTATTTAATAAAATATTCAAGGACCCTGAAATTAAATTATCAGGGGTTATATTATAAAACTCTAGATAGGCAAAGTTGTATTTTAAAAAGTTGGGTGTGTAATAAAATACGCATAGCGACACAGACCTCATACATAGGTATACCTACTGGCGCGGGGTTTACGCACCTTTTGACACCTTCGAGCATGCTTCAAAATTGCCGTTTGTTACCAGGGTTGAGAACTCTTTATTATAAGTGTTTAAAAAACATATTATAATACCTACTCTTATTTTCCTAATATTTTTCAACGTGCAAAACCTCGCCTCATGGATGCAAACGCGCTAAAGTACCGATTTATGTTTAACGCGAGTTACCAGTGCTAGTTTATTAAGTGCTTGATTATTATTTGTAATCACACTAATATTATAAAGCTGAAAGGTTGTGTGTATGTGTGTGTGTTTGTTACTGTTTCATGCAAAAACTACTGGACGGACTTGGCTCAAATTTGAAATGGAGATAGACTATACCTTAGATTAACAGATAGGCTACTTTTTATCCTGGAAAATCAGCCACCCACAACATTTTGAAAACCTATATCATGCGAATGAAGTCGCAGGCATCAGCTAGTATAAAAATAATATAAGAAAACCTATCATAGAAGTAGGTAGATATGTAGGCATTACCTAGGTAACTATTGTATTTTTCATTCAAGGTGCTTACAATCGCCCTGGCTGCAGCCCAGACACGTTTTGCATTTTATTCAAAACGCTGACGTGGAGGATAAAGTTTTATTATTTTACTACTCTCACGTGATCTGAATGCATCCGAAACGCATTCACAGTAGCTACGGTAGCTACAAATGTCGAAATGTAGGTAACCAGGTACGTAGGTATCTAGATATAGGTAGGTAGCAATCACTAAAATATTTAGGTCTAAAATATAGCAATAATGTGTATTTCATTCTTTTTGTGGAGCTAAAATTTATTGTAACTTATTGATTGCCCACATAAATTTCCTAGCAAAAAATTAACTCTACACCGATTTAGCACTCTTTCTCGCGATAAAGATTTATGAGATTATTAAACCAACCAAATAGGTACCTACATGGCATCCCTGGTGAAAATACAGTAGTTTGTAAAGATGGGATATACCAAGTACCAACCTATATCCCATCCGTGAAAAGAAGTTAGTATAGCGCTCTCTCTGTTACGTACTCCCATACAAATGATTCAAAATTTAAAATCTTTTATTGTATCATATTTTATTCTAGCTTTACCTTTTTTTTTTTATTTTTTTTTTTGTATTTGTATAATAATTAATCATCTAGTACGTGTAAGCGGCACTGCCGTTCAATTAGATGTAAAATAAAAATAAATAAATAAATAAATATTAATAATAGCTAGAGGCAAAATCTAAGCTAAGCTAAAAAGCTTTGGGCGCCAACCAATCACAAATATGTTTTCAAAAAACATTTGAAATTCAATTCGAAAATGGTTTCAAAAAACGTTCGAAATTCAATTAGAAAACATAGTTTCGTTTGTGATAGCTTGGTGACTCGAAATGGTTAGCGCCCACTAAATTTTTGCCTCTATCATTTGTATGGGATTACGTGACAGAGAGAGCTCTATACTAACTTCTTTCTGCGAATAGGTTATACGACATTTTATTTAAATGACAAAAATTTGAATAGAAATATACCATACAAATTTGAAACGCTGAGGCTCAACAAAGGTATATTAAGCTGGTAGGTACTCAGGTACGTGTCACGTGAATTCAGATTCAGTGAACATTTCGCGTCACTCCAGGAAGTGCTCGGGGAATTTTAATTATCCCGTGTTGATGCCCAAAATTTGATTTGCGTTTTATTTATTTGAGCACTTCAATGCATAAAGATGTTTAATTTTTTATTTAGTAATTAGCGTTTGAGTACGATCTCGTCTGGTGGTAAGCGACGATAGAGTTTTAACAGTTATTTTAATAGCAGCTTATTGGTTTCTACATCATATCGCACCAGCATCGCACATCGATTAGATGCACAGCTTGGCTTGTATGGTGGTAACTAGTCACGGCCGAAACTTTCCACTACACCAGACCCGAGATTGAACACGGAATCGGGACTCGGGTGTTCTACAGCGCTCATCTTCATACCAGTTACAGTGAGATTCGAACGATTTTATATTTTTTTATGTAGATCTGTTTGAAAATTTAAGTGTTACAAGTAGGTCTGTAAGAGTGCTAAGTTGAACGCCCTTGGTTCTATAACATGATTGCTTCGTACTAGACACCTTTTAACAGCCGATACATTAAAATAAGCTACTGCGCAAATTTTGTGAGGAGAACTCTTTAGTATCAAATAGAACTCTTTCCACAGGCTTAGGATGTTCTATAAATGTGTGAATATGCCCAATAATACTAAAAGGAACTTCCTCAATTACTGAACACGATTTCAGTCAAAATGTTCATTTCGCAAGCCCGCGAGGTGTTCTGATCAGCATCGCAATGACTCATTGGCGTAAAGCACGAAGGGCGTAACTTACAGTGGGGTAACCAACCACTTTTAAATCGACTTGAAAACGGCAAATAAGCTGCTCAGGTTAATGGAATGTAATTATAGAATTCGCGTAATTGGAATACCGATAAAGGTTAAATAGGTTCATGGAGATATCTTGATGGAGATGAAAAACTCACCCAAAAGTAAAACAGAGAGCGATCAGTGAGGTGAAACTTGAAGACAACGAGGAATTTTAATGGAAATTAAATCTGTATGCATACATTTTCAAAAAAACTTATACAATTGATGGTAATTTAAAAGGTGCATTACAGATCATCGATAAATAATTTTACTGTGGATGTAAAAATGAATGATGTAGGAAAAATAGGTGTGAAGAAACAGTCTCTAAAATAAACAGGAAGAGCCAGATTTATGATTGTCCAAGTCAGTCCTACGTCGAGACTAGGTAACATTATCCATCAGTATGGTTACCCTTAATACAGCATTGTACTGTCAAGATAAGGACAATAGATCTGCCGAATGCGATGCTAAGCGCACCCACATTTGAAATTCCATGAAGATGATAACTTACAATGCCTACAAGTTACAAGTTATAGGTCGTTAAATGTCGTGTTCTTTAGCTGTAGATCAGTTTATCTGGAAGATCAGATACATAGATTTAGTAGGTTTCTTCTGATTGTACCTATATATTTACTTACCTTCTTGTAACTTCTTGTTTACCATTAGGTACACGTTAGGTTCATCCAGATATTATTACAAATAAATATTTTTCCTATAAAAATGTGACCTGCAAAATATAAGGGTAAAGGTTATAAACACTACCTACATAGATTTACGAATACGTACATCTACCTCCCCCAATTTTATATACGAAACTCAATTTTCATTTTCATCCTGGTAGGGTTACATTTATAAATGACGATATCGTTGGGGGACGATTATGTGACTTAGATTCGATTTTTTATCCGGGTTAGACCATGAAATTTATTCAAACGATATTTCACTTCATTTGTAAGTTCTACGTAAAATGGGAACATTAAAATTACCTTTTGTTTCAATTAGTCAAGAAGTTGCTCCAAGGATGGCGCTACTTGTGTTATTTGTGTGAAGTAATTAATGTAAAACGAAAATCATAGAAATTGTAAATATATACTATGTTTTATATGTAATTTGGGGTTTTTATAGACATGTCAGTCCATTTCATGATGATTTTGTCGTTCTTATGGATTATGTGGTTCATTACATTTTGTTTTCTGGTGAGATGAGATTTAAATGTCACATACTACGGACATCCATTAGATTTAGTACCAAGGCGGCTTCGTTCTTCCTTTTTTAGACCTAGGTGTAACAAGGCGTAAGGATGACGTGATCCAGGTTAAATTTCGAATGCGGAAAAACATTTAGTTTACATACATAGGTAAGTCGTGACTTGTGACGCCAAATTAACGACGATCTAATTTCACACCGTATTATTTATAAAATTACAATTTTTTCGCTGAACTAACAGAACGATAACTACTCTTGCCTTTTCAACAGTCTTCTAAGATGTTAGATGACTCTAGTGTACAAAAGAATGATTTGTGTTATTGGCCCAGTAAGGCATTTCTATCTAAAGGCGAGCATTGAAAGCCCCTCAAGAGGCGGCTGCGGTATTGTGAGAGCGATCGATGTTCACCCAGCCCAGACAAAGGACAGGGGAATATTGTTTGTCACAAAATTTATTATGGCGGCAGACAGAGCAGAGTTTGGACGGGCGAGCGACATATCCTGTATATCACAGATAAGGGTGTGGTGTCAACGCACTGTATTTTATTTAGTGCGACAACCGCAAGCATGTTCGTTTTTCCAGTTTGTGGTTTACGTTATATATTATACTGTATTTAAATGTACTGCATTCAACAGCTATGCTTAGCTGTTGGGGTTGGATTTTAAGCACGTGAATTTCATATGTAAAATATTATTCAAGTACTCAAAGACTGTATTTTCCATGTACGGTAATAACTTTGCTTATCAAACTAATTTTCTTTTTGAACTCTTAAGGTTAATTGACCTGCTGTAATATTAAATGTTCTAGGTAACAGTGATAAATATTTACATATGACGGAACGTTGGAAGTGCTATGAAAATATCACAACTATAAAAAATAATTTGTGACAAGTATTTCGTAAAATTTAGTTTATAAATACACTCAATTTTACAGAATTCAAGAAAGAACTTAGTTTAAAACGAACAGCAATAAAGTAAGAAAAGAAAATTCGGCTAAAAAGTTGATTCCACTGAAACGAGGTAGCTAACTAACTACCTAGTGAGCTCAAGATAACGCCGCAAGTAATTTATTACCAACATTAAACGCGATGTACCTTTATTGTAACAAGTTGCGACAATGTTGAAGAATAAACTGTAGACTAACGTAACTCATTTTTATCGCGCGATATAAACCTGTAGTGCGCGTTTAACTTAACGATCTGCAGTCTTAGCGCAAACATATTTTCGTGGCGTAGCGACCGTCTCTACATTCTACAATCTTTTATCAAATGTTTCAAAGAATACTATGTTTATGGTCGGAGTGAACGAGTTATGGGGCAATGTGGAAGTCAGTAAACTTGCTTGGACATAAATTAAATGTCGCATTTTTGTTCATGTGTCTTCACTTACTTACTTGTTTTTTTTATTATGATGGAATCTGAACCTGTGTCTGAACATCAAATATTATTTTTTGCGTGAAAATTAGCTCACCATAATATATCTTAGTAATATTATATGGTTTCAATAATATATCTTAGTATATGGTTTAAGAAAAACTCGTGGTTCAAGAAACTCCACTAGCACTCCACTACAATTCGGAATGCTAATTTAATATACTAAGGTACTTTAAAATAAACGCCAACAAAAAGTTTCCTCAAGTAGGTACATATATCATTATATTCTTATTCATGAGGAACCAAGAAAGATTTTTCTAGCACGCTTAGCAACTTACCAATATTCATACCATACTTTTTATTGAATTTCAGGTAATGTTTTAACATTTCTCTAAAGTTTGGTTCATTAACTGAATGAAATGTAGGTACTTACTAGGTTGGGTATCCAGTTGTATAGTAACACTTACGAAAATTAAAAGCCTAAACACATTGTTGCCACCATGGGAGTGAAAGTAAAACGGATTCTAATAACATTAAGTCACCGACCTTATGGGGATGAAAAATATTTTTGAAAATACAGATTGTATAAAAATTCGTACCTGGATTCATTTTCCTTATCGGTTCACTTAGGGGCCGGGCGAAGTTAAATTATGGGCCATTATAGGTTCTAAAAATAAACGTCATTAGGTAAAGCGATCATTCCCCCGAAGATGAGTTCCGGATTATAATATTATACCTTAAGGTACATTTGGATATTATAATATGCTTACAGCTTTGATATTTAAATTGTAACCACTCATGAACTCTCTTGCTTGACAAGACTGCATCTAAGAAGAAGAAGTAACGCTTCTAGTAAAGAAAATCTTAATTTAGTTTATACTAACGGATTCGGATTGTGCGGTTATTCAGTCAGTAAAAGTGAAACATAAAAATTATAAACCTTCTAAAGAAAAAGTAAACAAACCTAAAATTAGTACCTACTTACCTATATAAAATGTCGTATAAAATCTTTAATACATTATCTAATTTAATAGGTTTAATAATTCATTATACATTGACTAGCTATCAATATACATCTATACTAATAAATAAAATTGGAGTGTCTGTCTGTAATTTCGAAATAACTACCACATATTAAGGTCATATGGTTATTTGAACGATACCATAACTGAATCACACGTTTTTAAAATTTTTGTCTGTCTGTCTGTCTGTCTGTCTGTTTGAAAAGGCTAATCTTCGGAACGGCTGAACCGATTTTAACGGGATTTTCACATACAAGTAGAGGATTGACCAGGGTGTAACATAGGCTACTTTTTTAACCGACTTTCAAGAAGGGAGTTGTGTTTTTCTACCTATGTACACCGAAATCTCCGAGATTTCTGAACCGATTTGCGTCATTTCTTTTTTAATCGATAGAGGAACTTTGCGACATTGTTTCATAAAAAATTTACTAATAATAATTCCAACTCCTCAATCCTGATGCTGCAGGGGATCTGACCCATCCACGCGGGCGAAGCTGCGGGCATCAGCTAGTCAATAAATATAATCATGAAAGCGTCAATCTAAATAAAATGGCACAATTAATTATAAATAGGTAACATAAAGCTGTAACAAACAGCAGTCTGGTCACGAATGAATAATGTTATTCGAAGACAAAGCACTACAAAAACCAGTCCCCGTTGCTTCCTGAATATCTTTTAGACAGGGAGTTGATGCCAGAAAAATAAATCATTTAGATCGCGTGCAAATATATCTGATATAGAAATGGAAATTAGTGAGGCTTTGACTTGATTATAAAAATCAGTAAAAACAACTTCTGGCATACCTACCATTGGCGCTATATTAAGTGAATATTAATGTGAATATAAGGAAAATATAAAAAGCTGATCTAAATCCATCCAAATTCTACTATTTATATATCGATGCCAAAATTGTAAATATAATATCATGTCTGGCAGTTTCTCGACTACTTAATACTCCTTGACAAAACTCATGTTTTCATTGGCAGATTAATAGGTCACTACATTAATAGATATACTTACATATACTTAGTTAAATGTATACATGATATATACTTACTACTTTGAATTGTTTAGTAGGTAGGCAAGTATAGCAGAAATAAAAAAATTGAAGATTAGTAAATATTTTTAGAAAATACACAAGAGCTTTCTTAGGAAGAGAAAGGATCTTTAGAAATTTCACTCGAGAGAAGCCGGGTTGAGTCAGTAACTAAATTACGGCAGTTTTCGTTAGGTGTTATTGTGTTTAATTTTCAATTTTTGTGTCCGAAAAATTGTAACGCGTTGCCAAATTGAAGTCTGTCAAAGACGAGGTAGTCGTATACTGAAATTTTCACCTGCTGGGCTATGTTTTCTCGCGGCAAATCCCCCTATATCACTAAAAAGTAATTAATTACTCGGTCTAAGAAATCTTTAAGGCCACGACGAAGGTTGGCATTCTTTCCTACGTTAGCATTCTTTGTTGAATAATTCATGTGCATTTAATTGAATAACATTTAAATTCATTAGCCCGCTGTTCTTATTTATGAGGGAGGGCTTTTCGTGTAGAATTGGAAAGTTTCTTTTGAATATTTATTTTTTACTCGGTGATGCCAAATTTAGGTTTTTAAAAATTCCATGAGAACTCTTTGGTTTTCCGGGATAAGTAGTCCATGTCACTCTCCAGGTCTTTAGGTACACCCATGCGAAAAATCATGTCAACCCATCGCACCGTTGCGACGGCGACGTGTTGAAAGGACAAACCAACAATCCAACATACAAATACGCTTTCACATTACATAAGGGTAGTGATGCCAGTCTTATCGCTCCAGTACACTAACACAAAAGTCGGCAAGCCGGCCAGCGCTGGCCGCGCGTAAAATGTACGCCAAGTGGGCCCTGTACCGTTCGCCGAGTGCCAAATTGGCACAGTGCATAAGGGGAATGTGTACAAGGCTCTTTATATTAAAACTTTCTAAGTCGGAAGATAATGAAAATGAAAAATGAAAAATCTTTATTCAGAGCTCTTTACAATTCCTTAACAGTAAAGTACGATAACAACTGCATTAGTTTCAAAACTGTGTTGCAGTTGTTAACGCCCACCTCCAGATTTACAAAAATTAGATACTCGAAAGGAAAAAGAACAATTTATAACAATATTAAAAATCAGTGCATGCTATGTTAAATTAATATGTGTGTTTGTGTGTGTGTGCGTGTGTGTGCGTGTGCGTGTCTGTGTGTGTGTGTGTGTGTGTGTGTGTGTGTGTGAGTGTGATGTCGGTAGTGTCTACAATGCGCCTGTATATCTGTTTTGATAGGTACATTATTTCAAAGTTGGAACTAAGCTACATCACTCAACATTTTATTATTCTGACAAATAAGGGGCGCAATCGGTATTCTGGACAGGCAAGCACAGATCGATAATATCTTTAGTCGAATCGATACGCTGAATGTTTTATAAAAATGTCTTAAGGCCTCTTAAGGCATACATTTTTAATTTCCCCTCATAAAAGATATTTTCTCGAGCATTAAATAAAATCTTCGTGAAATATCACATCGAAATATCATTTGTCATCCACATTTAATGGGGGTATTCTTTCCATTTATCTGTTTCAACAAAATTTTGAATTTCAAATTTGAGACCGACGGGGCGGCGCTGCCATTAATGGATGAATAATAATAACCAGTGTAGCAGAGTGGAATTTCTAATGTATATTTTCATACTGCAAGATAATAATATCTTCTTTATCTACGGGATAATTTAACGTTACATTCTCGGAATTTGATAAACCCGACTCTTAACAGATGTTATTTGCTTATTGAAGCAATTTGAAAGTTGTGTTAGCTCGATTTGAATTGTAACTGGAAGCAAACAACAGTGCTATTCTATAAGCGCAAAGTCTCGTCTACAACTTGCAACGCTGATGTAGCGACGAAATGAAATATTGAAGTCTAAAAGAAACACAAAACACAACAGTAGGATGACAAACTGAACGCGAGCGTACACGTACGATACGATAGACTTGTAATACAATTGCCGCACCGCAGAGCAACAGCAAAAGCAAGGGTCTACGCGCGTCTTGTTAACCCCCGACCCAAAAAGAGGGGTGTTATAAGTTTGACGTGCGTATCTGTATATCTGTGTATCTATCTGTGGCATCGTAGCTCTTGAACTAATGAACCAATTTTAATTTAGTTTTTTTTGTTTGAAAGGTGGCTTGATCGAGAGTGTTCTTAGCTATAATCCAAGAGAATCTGTTCAGCCGTTTGAAAGTTATGAGCTCTTTTCTAGTTACTGTAACCTTCACTTGTCGGGGGTGTTATAATTTTTTTATTTACACTTGTTTTGTGAATGTCTTGATATAGTTTCCTGCAGTGCTGCTTTTAAGAGCCGCATCGGTCACGTTAGTAATGTGTGTTTTAGGATTAAGTAAATTATTATGACAAATCGGGTATATAATTTGAGCTATTTAATATTCGTTTTCATTTTCCATGTACCAAAATTACATAGTAATAATAAATTAAGTTACACTGGGAATGCATATCTCTAAACAGAGATTTCTTCCAGCTTCCCGTTCAAGGTTGTGAGTAAGGTTATTTATTAAGCTATGTTAGTTACCTTTAGAAATATATTTTATTTTAATCATTACGAATCGAAAACGAATGCTAACAACATTTTAGAAATTAACACGAGAACAACGAGCATATACTTAACCATAAATCAGAAAAAGTTACAAGGAAAAGTGCTTCAGGTATTCAACTTTCATCTGTAGCATTTCTCAGATATTTTGCAGAAAACTTGTACATTCATCACAGTATCGGGTCCGAGGACGCTTTGTCTCCAGTCTGAATATTAAAGGAATTGTTTTAGCTTCGTTTATTTACAGGAAGCTCGGTTCTTGGTAAAACGATTTGTTGTAGGAACTATTTAACAAAGCATGAGCAAATATTTTTACACTTGATGAATTAAAGCTGAGTTTTTGATTATAGGAGTTAAAATGTAATTTATGCAAGCGGTTGGAAGCCAGTCTATTCAAAAAACAATATATGTAATACGCACCGAATTGAGGACCTCATCCTTTATGAAAATCGATTGAAAATAAAAAGAAGTCTGCCTAGACAGTTTTTTATGGGGTTTTGAATAATGACCGCCAAGCTTTACTTCAAGAATGGTACACAATCATGATTCTGAACGTCTACCTAATAGGTACACCAAAATGTTCAGAAGTTTTCATTTCAAATTCATATTATCTTCATTCTATGCCTTAGCGGAATTACACACGAGTAACCACTATTATGTATTAATACGAGTATGTATTAAGCGATCAAATATAAAAAAGCTATAAAATCTATAAATATTATAATTTTGCATTTTTGCGTAAGTAATGATTTGCACATTTGATAATAATTTATGAAAACACGCTTTCAGCTTCATTTGTCAAGATATTCTACATTTATTACTATATCAATAATTATTGTGTCGAATAAGTTTTGAAATTCAACTGGAGTAACGCAAAGTGGGTATTGAATCGGAAATAACTGGTTTTGTAGAAGCGCCGAGCGGTGTTTGTTCAAAACTTACTTATACCTATCTACTCGTACATGTATCAGTGTATCGGGAGAGGAGAACACTTTGTCTCCTGTCAGAATCTTAAACGAACTATTGTCGCCTTATTTATTTACACTTCGAAGACGTCTTTGCCTTATTTATTTATTCTTCGAGGAAATCTTTCTATATTCTAACAACTAAAATTATTATAGTATCACGAGTATTACACAAAGATTGTTCAATCAAAAAAAAGTAGCTGGAAAAATGATTGTGTCAATTCGATTTGGTGTACCTACTAATTAATTCACTGTTACCGGCAAGTGATTTTAAAAATACAAAAATATTGACAGCCATATTTGTGAACTTTGTTGAATTCACTGTCGAGCAAACTCACTACTTATTACTAAATATTGTTGCCTTTTTAACTACTATAATTGTTATCATAATGAATTAATTTTATTTTCTCTCTTCATTTCACATTTGGTTTTTACATTATTATTATATTATTATACTAGTCATTATTATTATTAATGAAGGAATTTAGAATTTAAATGTCTTAAAAACTCAGATATGTTTCATTTTGTGACGCTAAAATCGAACGAAACTTAGGTAGGTACGAGTAGATATATATGAAGTAGGTAAACGTATCAGTAGATCTGGAACTGAGAATACTTTGTTCCCTGTCTGAATGTTAAACGAACTATTGTCGCCGTGTTTACACTGAACAGTAGGTTCTGGGTGATGCGATTTGTTATTGTTCGGAGCTCTCTTAGGTGGGGGTTTGCGATTTGAATGACTATGTGTACAACTAAAATCTACATAGGTGCATGCGGATAACCGGATAGGTATTTATTTTAGATATATTGAGTACCTCTTAACAAAGAGCACAATTTGAATAGTAAAACACATTGTTTAATCCATCCATAGAGGTCGCGGGTTTAAGCTATGACGCACGTTGACTTATCACGTATCTATATTTAGATGTTTACTGAATTTAAAAGTGCATCCTATAATTTAAAACACACTGCCAATTTGATTGAATAGTTCGAATCCGTAGGTACGCGTGGATTTAGGTTTTGTAAAAATCAACTATATTCATTTAAAAAATTCACGTCGATCCCTTGCTCCGTTGCATCTTGACAAACTAAGAAGTAAACGTACTTTTGCATTTACAATATGAAGTAACTGATCAGGTCAGTATCAGGTGGTTTTTGGGTTCCGTACCTCAAAAGCAAAAACGGAACCCTTATAGGATCACTTTGTTGTCTGTCTGTCTGTCTGTTTGCCTATCTGTCTGTCTGTCTGTCTGTCCGTCTGTCCGTCCGTAGTGTCTGTCAAGAAAACCTATAGGGTACTTCCCGTTGACCTAGAATCATGAAATTTGGCAGGTAGATAGGTCTTATAGCACAAGTAAAGTAAGATAACTATACCAAGTGGGGTATCAAATGAAAGGGCTTGACCTGCACATTCTAAAACAGATTTTTATTTATTTTTATGCATAATAGTTTTTGATTTATCATGCAAAATGTCATAAAAATACCTGAGTACGGAACCCTCGGTGCGCGAGCCCGACTCGCACTTGGCCGGTTTTAAGCACGTATTCTTCTTTGACTAACTATTTTTGCCTGGGTAAAAATGTGGTAAAACAAAACAGTAGACAGACGACAGTGTATGCGCCCCACGTCCAAGTTTTATTTGCGGTGTAGATCGTGCACGTTTACGAGTATTGTCCTGATCAGTACACTCTCGTTATAGGTACCTAGTTTGTCGTTCGATGACCACCACATGCCCACCATTGAAACTTATAGTGCATACTGCAATTATCTCTATAGAAAGGTATCAAATCAAAACGTCCTGCCTAAGCTTACTGCTTAGTACCTATTAACTAGGTATTATACTCGTAGATCTCTCTATCCCTACTCTGCATACTCACTATAGATAATGGTTGTACTCGTCTGTTGTATTTCGAGGATATCGTAATATTACCCTTGATTGTGTTGTCCATTATGATTTATAACTCAATCATATGATCAAAAAAAGGGAAGCAGGAGATTCAAAGTGGTTTATAATCAATCTCTATTGATATTTTTAGAGCTCTTATGTACAAACCAAATGCTTATACTAGAAGATATCCAAAAAAATCCAAAATCATAAATGTTTTAAATATTCAACCAAAAACTAAGCATAAACATTGAAAGAAGGAAAAAAGGATTAAATTATATATAGGGTACTCTACATTTTCTAGATTTTTTATGTTGAAAATACTTTAAAATATTAAAATATTAATACATACTCAACATTGTCTTAGAAGAGTGAATACAAATAAATATTTTTTAAGCTTCTAAACAATTTTTTGAAAAAGTTTAAGGATAATGATAGAATTGGAGGTGGTTGAGGTTAAGAATATTAAGCGCAGACTGTATGCAAATAGTAACTCATTGTTTGTATACTCGGAAACGTTAACAGAATGGTCAAATATAAGTACATCAGCATTACATAAGTGCTAAAATAATTAAACGATTTATTAACAACTAGCGACCCGCCCCGGCTTCGCACGGGTGGACATTTATTTTTTCTATTTTCCGGGATAAAATATAGCCTATACGGATTCGGAAGAATCCCTCTAAGTAAGGGTAAAAGAAATTTTGAAATCGGTCCAGTAGTTTTTGAGCCTATTCAATACAAACATACAAAAATACAAAGGTTTCCTCTTTATAATATTAGTATAGATTGAATTTTGACCTTAGGACTTTTCACACGTTGTCTTTCTTTTTGGTGGTAGATTATTGTTATTTTAAATGTTACTGGCTACCCGGATAAAAAATATATAAAATAAACAGGAACTTGCATTTAAATACTTATTCTTGGATGTCAAATCTATACTAATATTATAAAAGTATAGATTGAATTTTGACCTTAGGACTTTTCACACGTTGTCTTTCTTTTTGGTGGTAGTTATATTGTTATTTTAAAGGTTACTGGCCTTAACCGGATAAAAAATATTGAAAATAAATAGGAACTTGCATTTAAATACTTATTCTTGGGTATCAAATCTATACTTATATTATAAAGATGTAAAGTTTGTTTTGTTTGTAGGAAGTAATTTTTGGAACTACAGAACTGATTTTGAAAATTATTTCACCAGTAGAAAGCTACATTATTCCTGAGTGACATAGGCTTTATTTTATTTTCAAAAAATTAGAAATACCCGCGAAAATTGTAATAAGGTACCCTTGCGAAGCCGGGGTGGTCGGTAGTGTAATATAATTAGATACCTAATAGTTTTTTTTTCATTTTAGCCAGGATTCCCTTAAAAATGTATGAGCCCAACGACTGTTAAGCAATGGCTTACCAATTTTTAGTTCTAAATAACTCATTTCCGATTTAAATACAATGAAATTCTGAAGCTACAAAAAGTGTGATGTGTGTGTGAAAAAAAACTAATTTATTTTAAGTACGCTAAATCGCAGCTTATTACAGCGAAGAGATTATATTAAAACATGAATGTGAATCTACATGTAAATAAACTCTTCTCGTCTTGTGACATCCATTCAAAATAAGGCGATTCTAATTTTACGGTGTGATGCGTTAAACAGAATGCCGATCCTTTTTTCGAGGAGACGGAATTGCAATAATTATTCTTTCTATCAAAGAATCAACAACAATAAAAATTGAAACGTGTTCACGAAAAATTATTAATCACATGTAGATGGCACTGTACGTCATTAACTTGCAGTATTGAACATTGACGTGTTATATCTTGTACGATCTCACGGAACCCTTTGTGTGCCAGTCCAACTTGCATTCGGACAGTTTTTTATATATCGACGAAGCGTTTGAAAAGTCCTGAGGAACCCTTGCTGCAGAACTCGACATCGAAGACGAGAGACTTTGTTTACTCTTAGGTGTGTTGCTCTATGACATTTTGTTCATTTTCCTGACGGTTGAGGATACTTTCAATTTTCTCGGCGCGGTGGGAGCTTCCCTTTTTATCACTTTTGGTTTTGACTCACATAATATGGTGTAAATTAATATTCCAGTCATATCTCTCGTTTGTAATTTTACAGCTCAGCTGTTTAATTTTAGAACTGTTCTGAATTACAATATTATTTTGTTTTATTAAACATTATCGATGGTATTGCATCAGAAATCTCGTGCGAGTGACAACTACTGTGTACCTACTGTACAAAGTTCCAATGACTGTAGGGACAGAACTTATTAATTAATGTTCCTTAATTTAATCATGAACGAATTATTTTTTATAATATGGACCTACCATGGATTTCAATGTGAATCTATATAAGATAACATAGGTACTAAATTGATTTGTAAAAAAAATATTTCAGAATAAAATTATTTGCTCGGATTTTGAGAGACGAAGCTCCAGTCGAAGCTCCAGTCGGATTTTGCACGATTTTTGTTGGACTTCTGCTTCAGGATTACCTAGCTACATGGGATATTTATATAAGATAATTTGCTTAAAAACAGTAGGAATAGATGAATTATTATTAGAATTGAATTGTTATCAGAATTGCTTCTAAACGTATTTTACCATCATACATCAGTGAGTTAATCTAGTGTTTGACATCACTAACAAAATATTCTGTTAATTAATTCCTTGGCTTTGGGGGCTATAATCATTATTTATCGATAAACAGAATATTATATAGTGAAAACGTTAATATTTTAATGATAGCCCATGCATTAAACACGAAGCGGCAGTTCAATGAGCACGATAATATGAAAAGTGACGTGTTTAATTAATCACGGGTAAAGCAGGAGTGCAAACGCTAGCGTATCGGCGTTTAATAGTGGTGGGCGATTAAAGCTTTCCATGAGCCTGCAAAAATTGGCGTAGGCTTTTAGCGTAGAGCGCTAGTATAAATTTTTTGTCACAGTGAAAAAAAATACATATTTTTACGAAGACAGACGGACGGCTGGACGGACAGACGGACAGCGCAAACTTAGTAATAGGGTTCCGATGGCACCCTTCAAGAAGAACCGGAACGGAAAGAACGGAACCCTAAATAGTTTCACGCCGATGAAGTCGCGGGCATAATCTACATTAGGTACATATAGCATAGTGTAAGGTTATTTTTAAAAATTGATTTGAGTTGTCAAAAATAATATAAAATTATTAATTTATCTAATGCAGGTAGTTTGATAAAATCGATATTTCGCTCATTCGATGTCATACAATCTGTTGCTAGGAGGCCAACAAGTTTGAACTTGCATAAATACGGGTGTTTCGAAGGTTTTAGTTTAGTCTCCTTCTGAGATTCGGAGCGATATCGCATATTTTCGGTATTTGGATTGTGAACTGAATAATTAGATGTTGTGATAGCAATCACGCTCTAATTAAATTATTTATTTTGGCATTAGTTTGTTTAGATTAAAACTCTCGGATAACCTTACACATTAAACTTGTGTTTTTTTTTGTGTTGGTTTTGGAGAGGACATTCCAATAATTCGATAAAAATATTTAAATAATACCTGCTTTTCTGAGTGACGCCAATAATTCAGAAGCGGGACGTGTCTCACGTTGCCTTAATTTCGCTTTGGTATCTTTTTGTAAACAACCCACATTTGATTAAATTTTTTTATTGAGTTTGATTTGGTGATTAAAATTTTTAGTTTTTTTTAAAGAATTTAGTCTTTTGTGTAGTGGAAAGTAATTTGCAATAAGTGGTTCAGATTTTGTATACTTACATCGAATGAGAAGTTAGTCGTTTGGATTTATTGTTGACTGGATATTAAAACTGAGAGTTCGGCAGTTCAAGGATAGGTTTTAACGATTTGACGGAGGGCAGGATAGCCCATAATTTGGATTTGACTTAGGGCAAGGAAGCCCGCGACTGACATGACAAGATTGATTAGAAACACGAGGACGTGTTACATTCAGGACGGCCGAACTGTAAGGTTATTTTTAAAAATTGATTTGAGTTGTCAAAAATAATATAAAATTATTAATTTATCTAATGCAGGTAGTTTGATAAAATCGATATTTCGCTCATTCGATGTCATACAATCTGTTGCTAGGAGGCCAACAAGTTTGAACTTGCATAAATACGGGTGTTTCGAAGGTTTTAGTTTAGTCTCCTTCTGAGATTCGGAGCGATATCGCATATTTTCGGTATTTGGATTGTGAACTGAATAATTAGATGTTGTGATAGCAATCACGCTCTAATTAAATTATTTATTTTGGCATTAGTTTGTTTAGATTAAAACTCTCGGATAACCTTACACATTAAACTTGTGTTTTTTTTTGTGTTGGTTTTGGAGAGGACATTCCAATAATTCGATAAAAATATTTAAATAATACCTGCTTTTCTGAGTGACGCCAATAATAGCGGGATTAACTTAGGTACAAAATAGTTATTATCTACCTCTTCTAATCTCGAAGGTAGTCGGGTAAAAAATCGGTCTACGCCACTACGAATGTAGGACGTAAGTACCTACTACCCAAGCACATAAGTAAAACTGCAGCGATGGCGGAACAGCGCTGTAATTAAAGCTGAGCCTAATCTCCTGTCACCAGCGGAGGTGCACCTCGCAGAGTTAATTAGCTTTTTGATGAATCGACCCACTCCATTGTGAACTATGGCTGCCACATTAATGAACTTGCCAATCATTAAAATCGAGTTCAGCTCGTGAACGCGGGCACCGGCATAGTTACCGACCCCAAGGACAGTGATAAAACTGAAAATTGGAAAATGGCGATTCCGCACGTCAGACATTTGCATACGAATTTCGCGCGTGATTTACCGCTCACGATTTCTCACTAGATATATCCTAGGCCTTTTTTTTTGACGAGGGGGAAATCTTCCTAAGATATCCGCTCAGGTTGTGTGGGATTTCTACCCACTAAAACCCCCTCTCTCGCGCGATGCCCATTGCTGCGCGATGCCGGTCTCCTGCTGGAGGACATACTTCCCTGCCCTCATGCACCTGCATGTGGGCAATGTATCCAAGGCCTAAAGAGGTGGTTCAGAAACCCCACTTATCTACTATGATTTCTTGTTTAAACTCTGTTATTAGTGTTGACTGTCGATTAATCGGATGACCGTGATGACATGAACGTATGGGGTTTTTTTTTTTTTTAATTAACTATCAAATATTGAATGTTTTACAATCTGCTTTTAATACAACAAAAAAACCACTAAGGTTTACTATTGTTGCGTAAAATAACGAACAGATAGACAGACAAACAATTATGTTTATATTTAAGAAGATTAGAAGAGCTGGCGTATCGTCAATAAGGGACTCTTGTTTTGACTCTAAGATCTTAAATTATAGAAGTACTCTTAGTATAGAGAGTTTCCAAAAGTATTTCTTCTTGTTCTCAATAAAAGGGCGATGAAATAACGAAAATATTTACAATACTTGTATACGTAATTATCCGCCAAATTACAAGCTCATAGATCCTGATTGAACACAGTCGATTGACCGTGACTCCAACGGTATTCGAAGCTGCAAATAAAAGTGCGCAAAGCCATTTTGACGGTTAGGTACTGCTTAGGAATCGTACACGTTGAAAATGTTCTTTAGACTTATCGAATGTTCTTTACTTTATTTTGCCGTGTCGAAATCGCAATCAAGGGCCCGGATAAATTACCTTGATTACGATTTCATTTAATGATAAGATGTAACAATACACTCTAAGAAGGATGCGGGCTAATATGGAATCGGTATGCCAGTTTAATTAAACCCATACACACATCTATACTTCTAATCGGCGACTACGCGACATGAGACATTGTACCGGAACGTTAAGTCATTCGGTGGTACATGTTTGCCGGCAGGGTGGTATCTAGCCACGGCCGAAGCTTCCTACCAACTCGAGCTTGCGTATTAAAGAGGTCCTATCTGCCTCGGTACCGGAAAAAATGAGAAAAAGTTGCGTTTACTCCAGCTCCGGTAGCTTTGATATTGTCATTAAAGGGCAGATGATTCTTTTTTCACACACATCAAGATAACATTATAGCAGTAACTTACGAGAAAGGGTTGTCTTTGAAAATGTTTGTATTTAATCTTTCTCTCTATCCATCGTATTCCTTATTGAAGAGTAACTTTTTCTGAGTCTCTTCTAACTTCATCGACGCATATCTACGAGTAGGTATATTTATTCTATACAGTCAAAGGGCGTAAGTCGTTTAGCACCTTAATGATCATATTCGCGTGGCACGGTTATACACATGCTTTAGATGTGTGTGGCGTGTTTATAGAAAAAGGTTATAAGTGTGACACATTTTTGATGCAATAATTTCGCGGAATTGCTACTCGAATTCTGAGGCCGACCGTACATACATAACTATTCGTAAGTACACCTACGTGTTGTCAACTTGTCACATAATATGAGTGGATAATAATGTTGCTACATGAACCTGTCCCATGCTGTAAATATACAGTATATAATCTTTCGATTCAGCGATTACTCGATGATTCGAAATTTGTCGCACGATCGCACAATCTGACAACTCAATCGATAAGTCACGGACACTCGGCTGAAGCTTACATATTTACTACTGAGGCCTAGTGTAACTTTTCAAGTTACGTGAACCGACGTGACTTAGCACAGCTCACGAGAGTTAGGAAAGTAACAAAACGTGGAGACTTCGCCAACACTGATTGGCTCCAAAATGTAGGTAGTCTAAATCTGTCATTTAGTAAAGACGAGCAAACGTCAGGATTATCATCTTTCTAGATGATGGCGGCGATTTGGCTCGCGTGAATTTAGGTTTTTAAAAATTCCATCAGGGATGCCTTGTACCTGTACAGAATTTTGTCAAAATCGGATAAACGGATGGGTCGTGGGATATTAGCAGACAGCCAAACAGACAGAAAACACACTATCACGTTTATTATATTAGTATGGACTACAATAAAGGCTGATGGCACCCTTCGAGTACGCAACCTTAAAAGTTTATAAAATATGCTACACGATACCTTTATAACTGCTGAAACTTACAAAAGTGTGTACATTTCCTTAGAGAGGATCTAAATGGAGAATACCCCGAACAGTGTTTTCACAATATAACCTTTGGCCCAATATTTTGATTGAAGCATAACAGAACAAGGTCGGTGTATTGTTAAGTTAGGTATTGTTAATATTGGATGGATATCTGAGCATTGATGATACTATTCAGAACTTTTGATTACGTGATAGACACGTTTAGTACAAACCGAAATCTCTGCGTGAATCTTTAACAATTTTTGAATACACGATAGCCTTGGCGTCAAAGTTTAGAAAAATTAAGGCCTGAATAGACTGAAAACGTCAAATTGAACAATTATGAAAAACATATACCTACTTAATAAAAGCAGACAGCAGCAGCGTGGCTCTAACTTTTCCACGCAAAAGATAGTTGTTAATTAGTAGTACTTAGTTTAGTAAATAAATAATTTTTAGTAGTTGTATAAGTTAGGTTAGAGTACACTGTCGCATTAGGACTCCTGTAAGGACAGTGTACATCATCACATCACACTAACATTATAAAGGAGAAAGTTTGTATGTTGTGTGTGTGTGTGTGTGTGTGTATGTATGTTTGTTACTCCTTCATGCAAAAACTACTAGACGGATTGGGCTGAAATTTAGAATGGAGATAGATTATACCCTGGATTAGCACATAGGCTACTTTTATCCCGGAAAATCAAAGAGTTACCACGGGAATTTTAAAAAACCTACATCCACGCGAACGAAGTCGCGGGCATCAGCTAGTAAAAAAATATATCTTCAATCAGTTCTTTGTACATTACAGATACCTCTTGAAGATCTCTCTCTGTCTATATGCCACAACTATTATTTCATATATTTACAGCTAGCATAGTTTTCCCCCATTGCGGTACCCAATCATTGAAACACATTATGCTATTGGCTAGATTATCCAATATTGACAAGTCCCATTTTGGTCAATAAGAATTACTGTGACAGTTTCAATACTAATCAGAAATTATGTAATATCAACGATAAGTAAGGGTTTATATGGGTACACTAGTTAACCTGCAGTAGTGATAAAAATTATACGTACGCTAAAAAAATGTTCGTAGCCCTGGCATGAAATGTTGCATGCTGACAATGGTATAGTTAAGAATGTGAGTAAAAAAAATACAATTTCTCCTTAAGGTACGCTTACACCGATTGAAATTCCGCAATTCCAGTCCGTTTAGTCAATTATGACGTCACGACCACATGAAGCAATTTATTGAAAATACCCAGAAATACCTGAAATTTTCAGCAATTTTATGCGGAATAATTGCTCCATATTGCTCCACTTATAGCTCCAGATTGATCCATACGGGCTGTCGGGCGACAATTGCTTAAAAAATTGCTCATGTAAGCGCACTATTAGGTAAGTATTAATACCAACTCAGTTATCGTAAGTTTTTACTTTTAAATAAAAATTCAAATAGTTAAATTGATGTTGTACAGTTTTGCAGGCTACTCGGGGAGCAAGGTACCATTAAATTGTTAATGTCCCCTCGGTGGCTGATAAGAAACGTTTCTTCTTGAAATTGAATGTAGCATGCCCCGGGGAGTCACGAAATCCTTATCAGTATAAATTATGGAGTCAAGAATGTTAGCTAAATTATTTATTACACATAAAACGAATTATATTTAAGTGTCTGTCTGTGAGTAAGATTTCGATTGATAGGTATTAGTGTACCTACTGTTTCGCTGATTAATTTCTGTGATAGAATAAACTCAAATTAAAGTTAAAATTAGATTGCAAAGCCTTAATAATATATGCAGTTTTTTTTTTTCTGACTAGCTCGCTATAGTACATAATTAGGGCTACCATATTTGGAAAGTTACATTCAATTTAATTTATTTTAATTTACTATCTCAAAAATTAAATTAAATTAATTCTTAGAATTATTGAAAATCTTTTTCGACTCTTCTAAATAAATATCAATTTACTTAAGTCAACACAATGAAATAGTTACCTAATTTTGGATCAATCTGGGTTGGATGGACAGAAAAGGTCATCCCTATCCAATTACTGAGAATGGCAACAATAATATTATCTCACGTATTCTAATTTATGGTGTCAAATATGTGTATAGTTTCTGACGTGCGATTTTAGACACATCACGACTCACGACCCAAGTCATTGTACCTACTTGTGGACCCGTAAAGGTAATCATTATTGTGTAATGTTCATTTAGCATATGAATAATAAATTAAAAATAATTAAGAAGAGTTTATTATTAATTAGGCGCTCCAAATAAACCTAAATGGGTTTTCATTTAAATGTCAGCTCAATTAAATTTTGTAGACACGTTCTAGAAATTAATATTCCACCAAAAACATTCCATGCAATTTTGGTTGCCAAGACTCACAAGCTCATAATTCTTTCACTGTTAAATATTTGAGATCTCTAGTAGAGCCAAGCCCCTAGCTGAGCTTCGATTTGTGCTGCCCATGGGACCTGTATCACGTCCAAAGTATATAGAGCTAGTATTATTAGATTAATTAGTGTTCTTGATTGTATCACATTTATAACAATAAATAACAAATAACTCTACTTATAAACCCTGACTCTACAACCCCTACATGTTGGTAAAAAAAAGTATGGCTTGTAAGAAAAATTTTAAATAAGCCTTTTCCGTCACGAAGACTATTTGACACAAATATGAAGACAACAGAAAAATAACTTTGTTTTTTTTTAATGAATTTGGCGGTTTTTAATGTAGACTTCATATATTAATCAGGCTTAAAAAAGAGCGACTAAACCATACCTACTCTACATAGATTATAACAATGTTAATTGAAAATAAAGGCCAAAACAAAAGCGCAATTTATGACAAAGACGTGTTAATGCAGATTGGAGTGTTTTAATTCACATGTTCAGTGTAAGAATAGTATGTACAGCAGTAGGTACTGCTATTGTTATAATCATGCAACCTTTTATGTCAATAGTTCAAGGGTAAGAATAGATCTGCCATTGTTTTCGTCGAGTCGAGGGCGTAGGCCGTACATCTTTAGTTCTTCTTACTAGTCGAAGAAAAGAGTGAAGCCACACGATGTGTTGCGTCGGCGGTGCGGCGCCTGAGCGGTGTCGCTGTGTCATCCGACATAGAAATCGGTGTACTATGCCACACTTTTCGTTACGACGTGTCGTGCGTCGCTGTATCGCACGCTCAATGGACTTGAGACCAGAGAGACGAAGCAGGGAGGGATGGTGCGGTGCAACGCCATATTTTCTGCTGGAGCGGCAACGAAGTGCCCGCTTGGCATCCAATAGTGAAATCCACTGCTGTATGGCACAGCAACGCACCGGAAACGCATCGTGTGGCCTAGTCTAAAGGTGATCAACTGATCGTATGACTGTTTTAGTTTTATTCATTTACAAGTTAGCCCTTGGCTGCAATCTCACCTGGTGGTAAGTCTGCAGTCTAAGATGGAAGCGGGCTAACCCAGAAGGGGTTTATGCCAGGTTTTTTTAATAAACCAATACCCCTTTGGTTTCTACACGGCATCCTATCGGATCGCTTGCTGGCACGGCTTTGCTGGACTAATCTCAAGACGACCACGAAGCCTAACGCATTTGTAACGTATTTTCCAAAACCTTCTAAAAATGCCTCTGACGGGAACGCATCGGAAGTGCCTGTAAAATGTGAAAGTAGGAAAAATGTCAGCACCAACCTCTGATGACTTTGTCATTGTCTTTATGCAGTCGATGTAGCCGAATATTGCTGTTGACATCTCATGAATTTTTGAAATTGAACTAGCTCGGCATGTGTTGCAATGTGACTATATTGAACGTTGGTGCAACTATATCAGAATCCTTCCTGCAAGTCCCACAACAACTACTTATGCAAAGTTTTTACTCAGTCAGACGCATGATGTGCAAATCATCACCCATTTTATTTAATGTGGCTATTTGGTTGTGGGTTTGTCCTTCAATCACATTGCAACTGAGCAACGGATTGACGTAATTTCATTGCAAGGGTATAAGTAAAAGATCTGGAGAGTGACATAGGTTACTTTTATCCCGGAAAATCATACAGTTCCTACTGGATTTTTGAAAACCTAAATCCACGCGGATAAATTCGCGGGCGTGAGCTAGTTTTTATAATAGGCATAAAAAAGATGGTGGGGCTCTTGTATTTTTTGCGGGTCGCTTCGTGACAGGCATGCGATCATCTTTAAAAGCTGCAATCGATCATGCAACTTAATTGGTGTCATGAAAACTATTAGCATACTTTTGTCGAAGGATTAACGTTTGGACCGATCATTATTTTCCTGAGCCGAGGTCAAAAGTCATCTTTAATACGTGACGAATAAGTGTTTGTGTTTTCATCCGAGTCGTTCCATAGGGCTTATTGATTGTTACTTGTAGTCGTAACTTGTAAGTCGTGGTTCACCTCGTGGGCTATTACCGATATTATGTTTGATTATACACGAATCCGAGTTTAAGCCTGTGATTATTCGCTTTGCTATGCAGTAGAATTGTTTCCTAATAAGTGCAAGGTGTGGCTGTTTACTATTAACTAAGAGTTATAACTATAACCTTCTTCTTTTTCAGGTTGTGCGTTTGAATAAAACATTCTGCTATTCCGAGGTGAAGTCTAAAGCCAACTTAAATATAATTTTAGAGTCCTACATTTTAATTGAGAATAAATTAAATCATTAAAGTAGACGATTTTAAATATTTTTTTAATACATATTATGAAAAATTGTGGAATCGGCAGGATTCGAACCTGCGTCTTGGAAATCGCACCCGACATCTTGACCGTTAGGCCACGGTTCGCTTCCGATTTTACCTAGACGATTCCACCTGAATTTTAAAATAAATAAAGAATTGGTGTATTTGCACAAAATAAAATTTACAGAAGGAGCAAAAAAAATGAAACTTTTTGACACTATTGTAATTGTTCCGCTTTGATCGAAACCACTGACTGCCTGAATTTTAGCCCAGTTTTAGGCCTTTTTGCTTGGAAATGAGTACATTGTGGAATGGGCCACTAAAGTCTGGATTACAGACAAAAAATTTGTTCAATTTATATTATGTAGACTAGCGCTTGGTTCCAATTAAGTGATGATGTAGCCTATCATGGAGCGCGCTTGCCTAGAAAATGCCTATTCAGTATTCACTCTTGACTTGAAGGTATCCATATTAAAATTGTAGGGGGAAACTTACACCGTTTTGTTTGACAACTCCCTAATGATGTCAAATTGTAATAATAATAATATGATTGATTTTGAAAGCGCCACCCCAAAATAATATTGATATTACTAACTTACTCAAGTGACAAGGCAACTTTGCAAAACAATGTACCTATATTTTGAGATTCTACTGTCAGTTTAGATATACCGAAACTTATGAACTAGAAGAAAAGAAAATAACATCTTTAAAATAGCTTTTTTGAATCGACTTTCAAGCTAACTTTCGAGATGTAGGTAGCTATCTTTTCAACCCATTAGTTCTGTAACACAATAGTGTCTTTAATTAAGAAGTGGGTAAAGAGTTTATTGCGTCGGGGAAAAGTTTGCGAGCTAATACTTGTCTTAGAATTTCTTTTAGTTTCTCGTACAGTTACGTGCTAGTTTCTTAACGATATATTCTTTAACTGTTCTAGACAAGTAAATTAAATAATAAAAAACCTGTTACGAGGGAACCTTGCGGATATCTTGCCTATAAGGCTTTATTTAAACAGTTGAACAGTTTGAATTCGGTGTTTGTAAATAGAAACATAGATAGGTACATAGCTATTATTTGGGTTTAAAATAAGCTGACTATGTTATACTAGCAGCCGATAATCCTGATTTCTTTGCGTGAATTCAGTTTTGTGAAATATCTCGTGGAAACTCTTGGATTTTCCAGGGTAAATAGTATTATTATGTCTTTCCCCAGAATGAAAGCTATTGACTAGATCGATTCAGAGCTTGAGTCGTAAAAAAGTAACTGAATACAGACAGATATCACTTTCTGACTAATAATAACACGGGATGGTAGTTAGATCAAGATTTTAATATTCTTCTTGATTTTCTGTCTGCGAGATGCAAGCTACATATTTTTGTACCAAACGTCAAAATCGGTTCAGAGGATGGATCTTGAAAAGTTAACCGACAGACAGACAGACACACTGTGTATTAAACTTTCCACAAATAAATACATAGAGTATCTGTCAAGAAACGCTTAATTAGGGTGGTAGTCTTTATAATGTGTTTACCATTTATTTCAATGAGCAGGATAATAATATGGTCCACCTAATATGAAATAAGTTAATGAAATATAGGAAACGTTCCATTGTTAATTTTTAACCCCCGACCCAAAAAGAGGGGTGTTATAAGTTTGACGTGTGTATCTGTGTATCTGTCTGTGGCATCGTAGCTCCTAAACTAATGAACCGATTTTAATTTAGTTTTTTTGTTTGAAAGGTGGCTTGATCGAGAGTGTTCTTAGCTATGATCCAAGAAAATCGGTTCAGCCGTTTGAAAGTTGTCAGCTTTTTTCTAGTTCTTACTGTAACCTTCACTTGTCGGGGGTGTTAAATAAATTTTTAATTTACACTTGTTTAATGAGTATAAAACGCTAAGTTCCTTTTATAGTCCATTATATTGAAACTTAACTATCTCTCGTTTCTCATTTTTATCCATTTTATGCGAACTTAGCAAGACTGCAGAGATAATTAAAGTACCTACACGTATGAATAGAGCTCGTCGTTTAATTTTCTCATAACCTTACAAGTTTTATTCTTCTATAATATTATTACAGGGATAAGGATCACGTGAAATTTTTATAAGATTTACTTTTATTTAAAAAAAAAACCTATCGCGCTGATGTACGCATCATATTAGTCGCGTCTTATAATTTGTTTTTACCCTTATTCAATTCATTCATCATACTGCACATTGGCATATTATTGATATCTACGCCCATGTTATGTCCGTTAACTTGAAATTTTTTATCAAAAGCTTCAGAAAAACGACTAGGTTAGGTATAGGCCTAGGTATATTTACGATAATTTATTATTGTTTGTATTTTACTTAGGTTTTTCTGATATACCTACTAACTATGATATTTCTGTATATGTCTGTACTAAATTTCGTCGAAATCGGTTAAATGGTGGGATTGTAGCAGACAGACAGACACACTTTCGCATCTGTAGTGGTAGTATGGATTAGATAAAGGTTTGTTAAATGATCAAAATAGGGAATGTTTAGCAAGTCTGCAAGTTTACACGATGTGTGCATCGATGTGTGCCATTCCGTCTACTTATCGGTAAGTGGATTATAAAGATAGTCGTTAATAATTTTATGCACGTAATAGACGATATTGTTAATGTAATAATGTCTATTACGAGCGTCTGTGGACAGGAAGAAAGATTTCCTTATTGTATACCTCTCTCTACCCTAGAGAATAGGTAAAGTTATGTGGTTGTCTTACTTCCGATATTACATATAGAATTACTTAATTGTGGTTGCTCTATAATTATGCATAACTAGGTATTACTTGAGTACGTTAGTGTTTTATAACGATTAAAGCATATTATACTTTCACTGGCTACCACTATTTTAACTAACTAGTACTAGAAGACATTTTTAAAGAAAGGTGTAAGTACGTACGTATACAGGGCCTATAAAAATTCCAACGCTGAGGGACTACGAATCATGACATTAAATCCTTGCTTCCATTTTTCATTAGCATGCCCCTTACATACAATAAATGTTTTTGAGGTATTGAAATGAAAACTATACGAACACAGAACTAATCAAAAAAGACCTTCACCGTACCTAATATCGTTATCATTCTCTTAAAAGCATATCCTTTACAATAAGCCAAAACTTATTAACTATAACGGACGTGATAATTAGTAAAACATAATTATCTAAAACAATCCTTGACGAAGGATAGGTATCACGATGTAGGATATACGAACGGATTTGGCGATATTTACAGAAACCGCTATTATCCCCTCATGAATAATTGATGTGTAGCTACGACAGTTAGAGCGCTGTAATTATGTAAGAGCTGTCGAAGTGTAATTACTGAGCAGCAACAGCGCGATAGGGGATGATATTTGATATTACTCGAGGAAAACATGCAAATGAAAGGATCTCTCCCAGTTTGTTACCCATTCGACTGTACTTGTACACAGTTATAGTTAGTTGTTTGTTATACCTCCTTTCCGGAAGCCTCATGACATCTTCTCGTCTAGAATTATTCAGTGCTTGAAGTCTTCGAATAGTGCGTGTTACCAGTGATGACATAATAAGGATCTGATGGTGGATGATATGGTCGGAAACTAAGATAGAGTCACTTAGCGGGCGATGGAATGGATGCTTAGAGTTTTTCGTAGATCACTTAGATCAAACCAGAAACGATGAGATCCATAGGAACATCAGAGTAACGGACATATTCGAACGGGGTGCGAAGCTAAAGTGACAATGGGCAGTGCACATAATAATATGTCGTTCGAAAAAACGTTTAGGGTCCCAAGGTCTTAGAATGGCAACCTCGCACTGGCAAAAGCGTAGCGTTCAAAGCCTTCCCACTATGTGGACAGATCACATACGAGTCGCAGGAAGTCGTTTTGAGACTATAGTGATTTTGAGAGGAGCCCCGTACTCAGTAGTGGGCTGGCCATGGATAGAGATTATTATGATATTTATTGATTTATTGATAAATATCCCTGAAATTCTTACAGTATAAATGGAAAAATATAAAAGCGAATGGGGAATAGGAATTACGTTAGTGGCATTAGTCTTTAAGGCAACGGCGACGATTGCCTTTACGTTTATATCGCATATTTCGTTATTTATACTGAACTTGATATTCAGAGCAAAGCGCTTCTACTTTAACCCTACTATTATCACAGTACTACATAGTATATGTAACTATGTGGTATGATTACCTATTCATAGTTGAATCTTGTCCTCTATGCTCTACTAATTATACGAATAGAATGTGTAGGAAAGGAATCAATTTGTAGGTCCTGGCTTTTTACCTTCTCCTATAAAAAATATAATATTATGTTGTTCAGGCGCGCTTCATTGAAAAATAGACTACCATTTATTGGACCGGATAGCTCCCAGAAAATATTAAAACTTTATTTTGTGTAGGTAAGTTTATTGAATTCTTGTTCACTGTACTGGAATCAAAGCGTTGATCATAATATCAGACTTTTCTTATTCTAATTATAACTCCCAACAACTTCCAACTTGATCCTATCTTGCATTCCGGTCAATTTTTCATCGCTGAAGATAGTGACCCTGGCAAGATCCTATCGTCGCACGGTAAATACTGCTGGAATAGTGTGTGCGTAATAATCAGCCATTATAAGTAATTGTTTTAATAAAATAATCGGCCAAGTGCGAGTCAGACTCGCGCACTGAGGGTTCCGTACGCGGGTATCTTTTCCAACATTTTGCACGATAAATCAAAAACTGTTACACATCAAAATGAATAAAAATCTGTTTTAGGATGTACAAGTAAAGCCTTTTCATATGATACCCCGTTTGGTATAGTTATCTTATTTTGAAAATTGAAACACATTTTAATTTTTTTAAACGATATAACCACAAATTCGCGGTTTTCAGATTTATTCCTGTACTTGTGCTATAAGACCTACCTACCTACCAAATTTCATGAGTCTAGGTCAACGGGAAGTACCCTATAGGTTTCTTGACAGACAAGACGGACAGACAGACAGACAGACAACAAAGTGATCCTATAAGGGTTCCGTTTTTACTTTTGAGGTACGGACCCTAAAATACACCAATAAACTTGTGGACCTTTTACTTGGTTACCCGAGATTATACAATAGAGCTCTTAGAAACCACTGTGATATAGTGGAACCGTTAAGTGCCACAACAATATACCTCAGTAATTCAAGTTTTATTCACCATCACGCGTGAGTTAGCCGTCGCGGTTGCATCATTATTCCCAGACATGCATGTCTGAAGCGCATGTAGCACAAGCATGCATGCTCAAGAGCTTTGCGAGTGCATACAGACATAATGTAGTTACAGGCTGCGGTCCTTGCGCTCCCAGGATTCATGTTTGCTGTGTCAATTATGTTTAAGCGTAAGGGCTCTACCAGATTACAGATTTTTGATCGGCTTATTGAGCTGCGACCTAGTTGGTTGCATTAACGGGCATTGAAAAATAGGAGCATAATATACGACTAAGGGAAAAGCTTGCCAGTCGATCACCAATAATCTTTAAGCCGTTCGTTTTATCTGTAGTTTTAGAGTATCACAAATTTGTTTAATTTTTTTTGTATCTTCATATTATGTAGTTTAGGTACTTGCTTGAACTGATTCAGAGGCTCTAGTGTCAAATGGTAAAGCTATCAATTAGTAGGCAATTGAGGTAAATTTTTGGGAAAACACCACGATTTATATTTCCAATCAATGACAGATTTACGCACAGTAGCTCTCAAAAAATTACTCTAAAACCTTAAACTCTTACTTACTCTAAAAACTTAAAAAAGATCAGCTTTTCGAAATGAATGGTAGTAATTAAGACAGATGGTTAAATAATATAATTTTTCTTGTCTCCTAACTTTATGTCAGGCCGTTATTTTGTCACGTGTTCACTTTTGCGTTTTTATATTTTGTTAATTTCGTTCGTTTGTACGATTTTTTATCAAGAGACATGCTGCTAGCGTGTACATAATCTTCAGCTAAAAGAGCTCTGGAATTTCCCCATTTAAATATTTGTTGCTATAAGCGCAAAGGAAGAGCTTTTGCCCGCTGATAATTATGTTGCTCGAGTTTTTATATTTGCTGTGCGTTTATTAAAAATGTTTCATAGTTAGTACTAACTATGAACTAATTAAAAATGTGTAGAGTTGTACGTCGCGTGCACAAACGAATGTGTTCTGTTGCATTTTTTGTATCCTACTCTAAGTAGAGACGGATGTTTTGATTGAGTCGTTTTTATTTTTATATAGGAGAAGAAGTTATAACATAACACTTATGTATAATATATATTATAATATATACAATATACACGTATAATAATATATGTATATGCTTTTAAATGTACAAAATTAAGAAAAGAAAAAAGTATGTCGACGATTTGAGAGACTAATAAAATAAGATTAATAAAACGAATATTATTTTTGTACAGATGTTTAAAACTGCATCCCGTATAAATGTGTTAGGTTAGCATTTTTCATCGAATCTTCAGTTTCCAGACGAAATCGCAATGAAGAAGGAAGGTACATTATTTATCTATATTATGAAAAGACGTAGGTTACCTGCTATCATTTTTTTAAATTTAATGCTGATTGTCGGAGTTAATAACTTTATTTATATAATATCTCGTCCTGTCGTGGACGGACGATATCAGGCGAATGGCAGGGAGCCGCTGGATTCAGGCGGCGCAAGACCGTGGCGTGGGGATGTCCCTACAAGAGATCTATGTCCAGCAGTGGACGTCTATCTGTTGTTATTGATGATTATGATAATGATGATATATTATAATACCTCAACTAACGATACCCATATTTATAAGGTTCCGTACCTCAAAAAGAAAAGCGGAACCCTTATAGGATCACTTTGTTGTCTGCCTGTCTGTCTGTCCGTTCGTCCGTCGTGTCTGTCAAGAAAACCTATAGGGTACTTTCCGTTGACCTAGAATCATGAAATTTGGCAGGTAGGTAGGTCTTATAGCACAAGTAAAGGAATAAATCCGAAAACCCTAAATTAATTGGTCCAATCATTAAGAAAACATTAAAAAGTGTTTAAATTTTCAAAGTAATAAAACTATACCAAGTGGGGTATCATATGAAAGCGCTTTACTTGTACATTCTATAACAGTTTTTTATTTATTTTTATGTCGGAAAAATTACCCGAGTATGGAATCCTCGGTGAGCGAATCTGACTCGCACTTGGCCGGTTTTTTATAACTACACATAACATTACATGAAAGCGAAAGTGTAAGTAAACGATAGTGATTTGCAGTAACTTTGAATATGTAAACATTTATGGGTTGTGGAGGGCTGTAGCGATGTTAACGACCCGATGTTCGATCGTGCATCTCATTACCTACTCGGATAATATTATGAGCTTTCGATAAATGTCGATGGAAGATTATGTTATTACTCTAGAATATTGCTGATATTAAAATGGATGACTTCTTATCGTGTCTGATTACTTTGCACGAATAATATTTGTACCTATTTCTGAAATGAAAACTTCTATAGGCGCGTGCGATTTCAATTTTATTTTAAAATAGATTTAAGTTACAAACCTGTTTCTTTTTTTTCTTTTCTTGAATAGGTGTTTGTAGTTGGTGAGACTCAGTTGCTACCTGTAAACCAAAAAATATAAAGTTTATAATAGGTACGAGTATATTTAATTGCCAAACAAACTATACTTACACAGAATAATTGTGGGCCTAACAAAAAAATCTTTTAAGTTATCATCATCATCATCATCATCATCATAATAATCAACCCATCGCTTGAGCACGGCTCTCCTCTCAGAATGAGAAGGGTTTAGGCTATTAGTCCGCCACGTTGCATTGGCAGACTTTACACACCTTAGAGAACTTTATGAAGAACTCTCAGGCATGCAGGTTTCCTCAGGGTATTTCCTTCACCGTTAAAGCAAGTGATCTTTAATTAAGTACTTCAAACACACATTTCTCTGGAAAATTAGAGATGCTTAAAAATGTATGAGGTGCAATATTATAATTATCACTGCTTCGGCGGAAGTGGTGATAATAATTGTAATAATATTGTTTTTCAATTTGTACGTTGCTATTATATCCCTTTTATCCAATTAAAATGTAATAAGGATACAGTTACACGTAGTTTTTAACAACACAGCAATTAGAATGCAAGCGCGGGCAGGCACGGGCAGCGTAAACGCAATTTCGCGATTGCGCTGTTAATGAAATTGCCGGTACGTTATTATTCCTGTTGGCTCTCCCGGTTCATTTGCAATCATTATTCAGTAGGAACGCTGTTACATTTTGGTGATTTTTGGATATAAAATTCTGACAACGCCTTATCAAGGCACCGGTGACCAATATTCAGAAAAGGACGATGGGCAAAAATGAAGGGTGTATTAATTTATTGACATCGTAAATAATGTAATCGTTTGTGAAAAATGTTTCAGGTTATTTTGTTATCAGCGACCGCTCGCTATTTCGCTTGGCGAAAATATCTTCTTCATCATCATCATCATCATCATCATAATAAAGCCATTCTGAAAGGAGCCCCGTGGCATATAAATAGCCTCTTTTTCGTCTACAAATTCCTAGTGGAATGGATAGGCTGACTATCACATTTAGATTTAACAGGGCGAATGCATGATCCGTTTCAGTTCAATATTCTCTGTTCATTTAGCGGTGATTATTTCTGGATTCGGGAGGCTGTGCGCCGTCACTCGTGTGTGTAAATCTCCGGCTAGACTCGACGTTTTTGGCACTAATGTTATTAAATTGCAATTAGGATGCAAACGGAAAATGCATTTGCAACTGTGCAGTGCAATTAGTTTGTTTCATTTAAGCGAGCTATCTATTTATAGCCAGTGAAAAATCGCGAGAGGATAAACGTATCATATGGAAATTTACAGATTTCTGTCACAATGCGTCGTCTTGTGCACGTTTTTCCTAATATTGTCCAATTGACGCAGAGGAATTTCGGCAACTTTTACTTAGTGCATCTATCATTCTTTGTGAGGAAATCCTCATGGATACCTCTGCACCCGGGGAGGCACGGAAGTCTTACCGACTAAAACCTCACAGTATTCCACGCATCGCCTGGGTGGCTGGGCAACGGGACCAAATCCGTTCATGCAACCCAGCTGCCACGCCTACTGAGGACTTTCCTCGGGACCAATAAAGACGCTAACACCGTCTGATGTCCACCAGGAACACATAGGGCACTTATCACTCCTGTACCAACGACAGCGCAGAATTGAAGTGGATTTATACCGGAATTCCGCAAAAGTTTGTCGAGTAGGTAGTGATTGGAGCGGAAATCCACGGGCAGATTTGTTTTGTTTTGTTTATTAAGCACACAATACAGATAATGACAATAATAATACAATATTACAATAAAGCCATGAAAAAAAAAAAAAAACTAGCCACTCTCCAAAAAAAAGTGTGTACATGTATGCAGTCAATAAGATAATGGACGTGTCGCTTAGATTGTCATGATTCCTTTAATTTAAACTTATAGACTAGTGCTTAGCTGCAATCAGACCTGCTGACAAGTTATGGTGCAGCCTAAGATAAGAGGGGCGTTTTATATCCTAACGGTTTAAATTAGAAACGAGGAGGCAAATCTCTTCGTACGTGTCTGCGAAATAACGACCTCGACAATCGATGGTAGAAAGTTGAAGGAGGAACCAAGTCAAAAAGTTCTTGCGGACACTCTTCGAAATATATCCTGTAAAATATCGATAGACAGGCAACTTTATGCAGAATTTCCTCTAGTTATTTGTTCGTGGCCTTATGCAGAATAAACTTGGTCGTATGAAATGCTCCGTGTTCACAAATAATGACGGCCAAATGAACCGCGACAGCTGACTGGAATCGCGATGTGCCGCGAAATTTCATTAAAAAATCATTGAGTACGAGCGTGGATTTTAAACCCGATGCTGACTTGCATTTTGATAGTCAGCAATGTAAGGTTAATTAGTGATGTGGTTAATTATTTTACATCGATGTAATACGAATTATGTTTATAAAGACTTCTGTAGGTTCTTTTATTTACTCCATTGCCCAAAAAAAAAACGTAAGGGTAACTTCATGGTTCATTGTAATATGTGAGTTTTTTTATTCCACCATTACGTCTAAATTCTGAACGGATGTATGGGGTATCGTTAGAATCGTAAGGATTCTAACGATCATGCCGAGAGACACTGGCTATAATTTTTTGAAAACGTTTAATATCGGTTAAACTTATAGGCCGTGAAAAGCTAGCAGACAGACAAACATAATATTTTCGCATTAAAGTAGGATTAGTAGGTAGGTATGTACTCAAGGCATAAATCAAATTTTCCTCAAAGTAATAAATTTAAAATGAAACACGTTTTTGTATGCAATGATTCTTTAATAAAATTGGCTAACGCATCACAATTTTGGCCACTCGCTCACCGCGACTCATTTAGCGGGCTATTATTCGTGGACATGGGAACCTGTCAACTGCCTGTATTTGCTTTATGTAAAATCGGCCTGAGATGTTTTCAGCATACCTACTGTTTAGCTTCATATACCTACTACTCGGGCGTTCACTACAATGTCACCTTAAAGTTTTGTTACTTTATTTTGGTGTAGATTAAATTAAGAAACCTTACATTATAAGAAGAAAACTATAATACAATCACACAACTTCTTCAGAAATAAAGGAAAATGAGCAAACTTACAATAAATTTCACAACAATGTCGACTGTCATGATATTAACTCATGCATTTGTAACCTAAGCACGTTAGTTTCTTAGCCTTGTTCTCTCGTGTGAAGTAATAGGATTTACATGGAATTAACCGTTAAATGAAATGTCTAGAATGCGCATGGGTTGTTTAAAGAGGACTTGAACACAGATGCCATAAAAGTTAGTCCTGTTATTACGTGCTTACTAGATGAGGCCCGCGACTTTGTCCGTATGGATTTAAAGCTTTTAAAAATCTCGAGGGAACTCTTTGATTTTCTGGGATAAAAAGTAGCCTATGTACATCTTCAGAATGCAGGCTATTTCTGAACTAAGTAGATTATGTCCGCGATTTTATCCCCGTGGATTAAGGTTTCTAAAAATCCTGTGGCTTGGTTCCTCAAAATGGTTAACACCCACTAAGATTTTTGTCTCTATTATTTGTATGGGTTTATACATAACAGAGAGCGAGCCATACTAAATTATTTCCGGGGTTAGGGTATAGTCGCAGTTAGCTATCAGTATCCCACATATTAATAACAATTTTGACGAAATCATGGCTATTGCCATATAATATTGTAGCGGTTGCCACATTCGCAAGAAGATGTCGCTTCTATACTCAATCAATCAACAACGCTCGATACACGACCTACGGCCTAGATGGCAGCACGGGTAGCTTAATTGGCATACAAGGAGAAACACGCAACTTTCAATCGCATCGACAGAGCGTTTACCACATTGGACTATATATAGAAGTTTCAACGTACTACCGTCGGCCCAGCTGGCGCTACCGAGCACAACACCGCTCGGTTGGGAAATTTCCCTATTGCTACGGTCGAGCACACAGCCACACAGCTCCCGTACATTGGTGACAACCGACGTGATCGAAGACGGATCGCACAACTGCAACCGACTCAAGCGTGGTCACACACACCACCACAAGCAGCCGACGTGATCGAAGACGGGATCACACATCACCGCAACCAACTCAAGCGTGGTCACACACCACCGCAACAGCCGACGTGACCAAAAAGTGGACGCACACCGCACACCGACGCACGGCGCACACCAACGCGGTCAAGGGACGTATCGCGCACACACCGCAACACCCTTGGGATCGCACGGCGCAGCGCAGCAAGCGTCATCGCACATCAGGGCACAATGGGTCTGCACTCCACCAGCAGATGTCAGCATACAACGCCACTTCTCTGGATGGTTAAGCCAGGCGCCATTCCCCTTGGATGCACAACAACGCCACCTCTCCTCGATGCTTCACACCACGACGTCGTCTCAGAGGGGAGTGATGTAGCGGTTGCCACATTCGCAAGAAGATGTCGCTTCTATACTCAATCAATCAACAACGCTCGATACACGACCTACGGCCTAGATGGCAGCACGGGTAGCTTAATTGGCATACAAGGAGAAACACGCAACTTTCAATCGCATCGACAGAGCGTTTACCAAATTGGACTATATATAGAAGTTTCAACGTACTACCGTCGGCCCAGCTGGCGCTACCGAGCACAACACCGCTCGGTTGGGAAATTTCCCTATTGCTACGGTCGAGCACACAGCCACACAGCTCCCGTACAATATTATCCGTCTGAAGCCTGGCAACCTGACATGGAACTTATTAGTGCATTCAGAGTCAAAATTATGTGGAATATTGAAAATTTTCTGTTATCTTCATTATTTCCAGACATAAAGTAAAGCTTTGAACTTAATTAACAGAGAAGATGTAAAAGCTAATGTTAGTACTACTTCGTCTTTTCAAATTAAAATTGCATAATTAGAACGAACGTAATTGGACTCAAGCATACTCTTGCTTTCTGTACTTCATACGTTGACGAAGTAACATAGAAATTTAAACGACTTAAGTTTTTAAGGCGCAAGCTCTAAAGGTTATAATGCTATAAAAGCCTTTACGTGTACTTTAGTGAAACTACAGCTGTATGTACGTATGCACAAAAAGGTTTGCGCCACAATTAGGGTTTTTAAAAAGAGGTTTTTGAAGGATTTGTGTGCGGTGTTAAGGTG
Organism: Maniola jurtina; assembly: GCF_905333055.1. NCBI lineage: Eukaryota > Metazoa > Arthropoda > Insecta > Lepidoptera > Nymphalidae > Maniola > Maniola jurtina. The sequence goes on along the minus strand of NC_060034.1, from coordinate 5,378,140 downwards.
AAAGCTTTTACGGGAACTTATTTGACGAGTGTGATATTGGGGCGTTTAAATACATACTAACATTAAAATGCGAAAAAGTGTCTGTCTGTTGCCTTTTTAAATCCCATTATCATTATTATCATTACCATCAGTTTTTCGACATCCACTGTTGGACGTAAAAGTAAAAGTAAAAAAAGCCTTTATTATCTAATACGTTTCCTAATACATTTATAGCTATGTTGTGTTACAATAACTTATTTATTCATTTTTGTTCATAAATTCATCATAATCAAAATCCAAAACTTATATCAATTCCCATTTCTCAGTATCAATTAATATATCGTCACATAAAAATTAATGAAATAATGTCAAAAATTTATTGATAAAATAATGTCAAAATATTTATGTTTTAATAAAAAAATATTTAAGTCCTTTTTATAATAGTATAGTAATTTACGTACTAGTCGCCTCCGTGGCGTAGGCCTCCCCCAAATCTCTCCAAAGCTCCCTATCCCGAGCTTTCCGCATCCAGTCCGGTCCTACTTTGTGTGCAAAAACATCTCGCCATCTTTTTCTTTGTCGTCCTCTTTTCCTTTTTCTGTTTCTTGGAATCCACTCAGTCACCTTTTTTGTCCATCTCATCTTATCCAACCTACAAACATGTCCAGCCCATTTCCATTTTAATTTTATAATAATTTTTCTTATATCTGTCAGTTTAGTCATATTCCGAATCGTTTTGTTACTTACTCTATCTTTCATCTTTAGTCCCAACATACTTCTCTCCATCTTCCTTTGACAGATTGCTAGTTTCTCTTCCTCTTCCTTTCTTAGAGCCCACGTTTGACATCCATATGTCAAACATGGCAATATCGCGACCTCAAAGAGTTTTTTTTTTATATAAACTTTTATTTCCCTGCTCTTCATAATCTCCAACTCCAAAAATAACTCCAAAACTTTCTCCAAGCAATAGCGATTCTTCTCTGTATCTCCTTCTCCGTACAGTTTTCAAAAGATACAGACTGCCCTAGGTAGACATAATCTTTTACGTAGTCAATTTTTTCCCCCGCTATACTGATGTCCACCCATTCCGAATTCGTCAGGATCTTTGTCTTGGAGCTGTTTAATAATAGGCCAGCTTTCATGCTCTCTTTTGCTAGTTCCTCTACCATTACGTTGAGATCCGATGCATTTTCTGCGAATACGACGATGTCGTCTGCAAAACGTAGATGACTAAGGAACTCTCCGTCAATTCTTAGGCCCTTTTCTTCCCAGTCCAGGTTTCTAAAAACGCTTTCTAAAACTGCAGTGAAAATTTTCGGTGATAACGGGTCTCCTTGTCTTGCGCCTCTATTGATGGGAAATTCAGCTCCCTCCCTTTCGAGTCTAATTCTTGCCCGGCATCTAGAATATACACTATTGATTATATTTATGTACTTCTGAGAGACACCTTGTTCGCGTAGTGACGACCATATTCTATTCCTATCGATAGAGTCGAAGGCTTTTTTGTAGTCAATAAAACACATGTACATCTTTATGTCGTATTCGTTAGCCTTCTCTATCAATTGAGTCACTACCTGAATATGGTCGACCGTGGAGAATTTTTTCCTAAAGCCAGCTTGTTCGCATGGTTGCTGGTCATCAAGCGTATTGGTCATTCTGTTCAAGAGCACTTTAGCAAAAACTTTGTAAATATTGGACATGAGGCTAATTGGCCTGTAGTTGCCCAACTCACCTCTGTCGCCTCTGTTGGACGTAGGCCTTCCTGAATGAGGCCACTACACCCGATCCTCAGCCTTTCTCTATACGCGATCTCCACTCTAGGACTTTTCGGCTGCAACGCTCATCGCCGTACAAGCATGGCCTGCCCACTGCTACTTACTTCAGCTTGCTAATGATAGCCAAACCTTTACCACAGCCAATCTATTTTAATTTTAAGTTATCTTGTACCGAAATTCGGTACAAGATAACTTAAAATTCAAAGTCGGACATAAAATCCCGAAGAATCAAAGATTTCTCGCAGGGTTAAACAAAATCTAAATCAAAGCGAACAAGGTTTTGGGTATCATCTAGTACGACTTAATTATATCTAATGAAGTCGTCCTGAGTTCCTGAATTCATCGTAACGGCGTCAAATAGCGATATTTATTTGTTTAATTTCAGAAAATTAACATCAATATTAGAACTTAATTGCGACCTTAAATTTTATATCAGCAATTCACTCTGTTCTAGGTAAAGGTAGGCTTCAAGTTTTAAGTTAGAATCATAGACTGCTTTGAATATAAATTCCTGAGTACGTGTCTGTAAAAAGGAGAAATTACTGACTGACACAACGTCTGGCTCAAAGTTAAACCACTCGGTCTAATTTGCATGTAGGTTTTCTTGCCTAAGGTTGAGATCTGAGTTTGCTTTGTTCAGAGTTAAGGCAGAATTGAAACGAAAACCTAATTAGTCTCGTCTTAAAAATGTCTTAGGTCTGAAGGTTCGAAGTTCACCCAAACAAAACCAGGCCATATCGGTACGGCTTACTGTACACGAAATGGTTATACTTGTACTTGGTTTCTATCTAGTACTTTGAATAAACAAAGGGTGAACCCAAATAACAAAGTTTAAAAATGGTAAAGCTCTTTGCACCTAAAACACGGATTTATTTTTTGGATTTTTTGTGTCTCACACTTACTTTAGTGTAAATTTGTAATGCAATTTTTTTACAGTGTCGCGCTCGCAATACAAAACTCAATTAGCCATGATAACGTTTCGCAGTTTTATCCCCAGTTTAATACGCCAGGCTATTTTGTGCGAGAATTGAGTTACCGGCGTGAAATTAAATGCGAAAACTTGTTTATTTCCAAATCGATACTTGTTTTCAATTACAGGTCCTGAATTATTTCGTTATTATCATGTTTGCCTAGTGGATAGATAAAATATTGTAACAGTATATTCAATACATATTGTATTTATTTAATTAAAGCGCAGCGAGGTGAAAATTTTAATCAAAAACGTTGTCAGCAGGGTATCTGAGCAGTCATAACTAAAGTATTTTATCTGCACTAAGCTTTTATACTTTTCATCTAGTTTTAAGAAGGTTAGAGAACCTTGTTAAGACTTATGCTGCGGGCACATGCTGCGGGTTCTCTCCCGTAGGAATTTTAAAAATCAGGCCTAATTCCTTGTCTACATTATAAGGTCATTCTGATAGGCACCCTAAAGTGGGTGGGGGTGAACTTATGTTCAAAATTTTTACTTTCTAGATCCAAGGGTTTGATCTGGGCGTTCAGTCAGTCAGTGAGTGAGTAAGGACTTTTTATTGTATGATATTTGGGACTAGCTCATGCCCAGGACTTTGCCCGCGTGGAATACACAAATTTGTAACTTCCATTTTACCCGTATAGCTTAGGGGTTGATTTTCAAAAATCCTTTCTTAACGGATTTCTGCGTCACAATAAGGATGATGACTAGTAGTCAAATCAGCGACTTTTAATCAAACGTCAAAACGCTTGCCTAAGGGAGCTTGTATGAAATATACAGATATGACGTCATAAACGTTTGACGTAAGACGAACTTTTTTAGTTAAATCGATAATCTAAAATGATCAGCAAACTTAAAACTAGCAGCGAACGTGGATTTTATGAATTTTGGAAGACCTTCTACTTAATAGTTTCTAAGAAATAATTTAATTTTGACATAGTCATCATCCCAATTAGCTAACTGCATGCCATAGCCCGATTCACCCAGTAGTTGGAGCTTAGATACGTTGATAGATCACCCTGTCTGTTAATCGACTTTTCCTTTTATATATTTATAGAGCTACTAAAATTAAGAATTAAACCGAAAATGCTACCAATCGTTTCCATTTCGTCGTACTAAATGAAGTCAGCTTAATAGCCGAGAGTTGAACGGATGAAGCCAAAGAAATTACTTTGAACGTTAACACCGACTTGATTGCTTTCAGAGTGTAGTTTCCGGGATTCAGTTTATCAAAAGGTCCCGTAGCTCTGCCAATCGGCGGCATTTCCACCGCTTCGTGCAAACGTGACTGGGCTCGTGTTCCTGGCTAAATTATTTGGATTCACAGCAATGAATGGTAAATTGGCTCAACTTCAATCTGAAGCTATAAAAATTGCTATTAACTCCTTTGCTTGATACCCTCCATGGAATGATTTCAGAATGTGGAAATTTGGAATCAAAATTGCAAACGGAGGTGCTTCTTTAGAACTGGATATAAAAAAAAAATTAAATGCTATTTGACGCTTAACGTGGTCTCAGTCTATGGCGGCAGGGAGGACACAAAAATACTAAATTCGGACTTCCAAAATAGGTCACCCATCTAGTTGCTTAACAATTGCTATCGATCAGTATGCGTTATCACGAAACGCAACACATCGCTCAGACTTTACTTAAGAGTTAAAACGAGATAGATTTACATCATATACACACCTACCTGCCTGAGTAAGTCACATTCTGTCTTGCTTTATAATTAAGTAGTTCACCCGCAGTGGGTAAGTGCGGGGGCTGTGCGGGTGTGCGGGGTGTCCCCACCCCGGTCGCCATCTCAACCTGTCGCACTAATTTAACTTTGTTTAGACTTAACTATTGTTAGTCTTCAGGTCATTCGCTGAGATTTTAGTATTGACATTTGTGGATTGGTACTAAGGTCCTAAGGTGCCCTTAGTACCAATCCACAAATGTCAATACCTTCAAAGCCATAAAGTGCCGAGCGCAGGCACCGTGGCTGCAGTGCTGCAACTATGCTGCTTTCGCCAGGTCCGAGCATCGCTGAGCGCGCTTTTTATTCAATAACTAGCTGATGCCCGCAGCTTCGCCCGCGTGGATTGGTCAGATCCCCTGCAGCATCAGGATTGAGGAGTTGGAATCCAAATTTTTTATGAAACAATGTCGCAAAGTTCCCCTTTCGATTAAAAAAGAAATGACGCAAATCGGTTCAGAAATCTCGGAGATTTCGGTGTACATAGGTAGAAAACACAACTCCCTTTTTGAAAGTCGGTTAAAAAAGTAGCCTATGTTACTCCCTGGTCAATTCTCTACTTGTCTGTGAAAATCCCGTCAAAATCGGTTCAGCCGTTTCCAAGATTGGCCTTTTCAAACAGACAGACAGACAGACAAAAATTTTAAAAACGTGTGATTCAGTTATAGTATTGTTCAAATAACCATATGACCTTAATATGCGGTAGTTATTTCGAAATTACAGACAGACACTCCAATTTTATTTATTAGTATAGAGTATAGATAGTATAGATTGGCTGCTTTCGTGCGACACTTGGTGACGAAGGCGCCCTAAATCTTGCTATTAACTTACATAATACATATAGGTACGCACCTACTAAAGTAATATAATGTGATTATTACATATGAGGAGGGTTCTATTAATATGTTATCATTAAGCAACAAAACCAATTAAACCACGTCGAAGCTCTTTACGCGTTAATTGGCGGATAAAGGAAAATTTATGGTGTAATAACGCCACGCTTTACACACGGTTGTTTACTGTAAGATTGTTACATTGAAATTTTGTTAACGTAATTAAACAGCTGCTTTCCCAAGTTTTGCAACGAATAAAATTAAATACTTCATTATTATTTCATTCTTAAACAATTCGTACTGCAAAAATTTTCTAGACCTTTTTTTAGGGTTCCGTACTTGAGGAGTGCCAACGGGACCCTATTCACTCAAACATGGCTGCCTCGTTGGTTCAGTAGTTAGCATGTTCGATGTCACGCAGATCCTGCCGCACCGCCAAGCGATTTAGCGTTCTGGTACGACATGGCGTGTATAAACCGATTAGGGGAAAGAGTATTAATTAAGCCATAACAGCTCAAAGCTGCGCGCTTTCATCTTAGACTACAGCATCAGTCATCACATAGAATCAGGAGGAATCGCAGATCGTAGATTGAATAAAAAATCTTTAGTAGGTACGAACCACACAAATAAATGGTTTTATCGCCACTAACAAAGTGGATCCCAAGTGCAAGTAATTCTCTTCAGTCCGCATACAAATACTCCCCAAGGAGGCGACAATCCTCTCCGCAAACAATAAAAATATACATAAAAATAAATTTGATACTAAACGTTGACCGTGAGAAATTTGTATTAAATGACTGTTTGCGTTTAAGTTTACTAAAATGTCTACTTAAAACTTGAACTTTTCTAATTCAGAGAATTCTATGAAATTCAGAATATCAAGTATTTTAATAAATTAGTGACCCTAGTCAGCTAAGTAGGTAGGTACACAAGGTTTCACTTCAACCTAGACTTACTTTTATTACATTATCAAAACCACTATAGTAAGTATTTTTTTTAACAATCTTCTATGAAAATTGTGCGATATTCATCTTTTTAATATGAAAAACTAACCAAGTGTGACTCAGACCCACTTGCCGAGGGTTCTGTACCAAAATGATAAAAGATAATCACTATGGAGTGTCGAGTCCATTTGCCCTCCGTCACAACTGCTTATATTATTTCAATAAGTAATCATGGTATTGAGTTAAAATTTGGAATGTCTAGTGCTGTACCTATACAAATTGTATATAGCACGTCAAGCACAATCAATGCGAAACATATTTTTCGCAGTTCTTTCAAGACTTTGTCGTTGAAAAGCTGTAAGAAAGCGTTGTAGCACTAATTGTACTTGGGTGCCTATAAAGAGCAAAAGTCTCTGCCCTGTCATGAAACCGCAAGTTAAAGCAATTTATTCTCCCTACAATAACCCAATAGCAAACATCATTAGGTAGGTAGATAGATAGGGTGGGTTGGTGAGAAAACATCAACATAAGGTACGTGTCGAAACTTCCAACAGCAAATTGCATTGTGACGCAGACGATGCCGATGAAATTGGATTGCGCACTATCTAATAACTGTCGTTCGTGATATTCGATGATGATATTCGTGACAATCATCCATAGCTGGCGAGAACTCAGCTCGCTGTTTTAACAAACAAAAACAAACGCGGAAAACGATTATCTCATTCAACTGTTCAAAGCTTAGTGGTTAAACACGATCCACATCCATATTGGAATCTGCCATTTCGTGTTTATCCACGTATTGGTGAGGCAGCCAGAAAAGAGTTAGTTGTGGGCTGTAGCTACCTCGTAGCTTTAATTTTAGATTCACGTAATTAATTGTCAGTATTACATCAATGTACGAGTATCTGTGAAATTCTTGGATGTGGTTAATATATCCAAGGGAAATTCCACAATCGACAACTAAAAAGTGCAAAGTAGTACCCATATTGAGCAAAAGGCGTTGACTTTGACTTTGATTAAAGCTTTTCAGATGGCTAGTCTAGTCCTTCGTAACATCACTGTACCATATTGAACAAGTACGTTTTATGTATACATAATACATATGTATACAAGATTTCCCAATGGAGTGGCTTTTCTGTTTACTACGATAGTAGGTGTTTTGAAGGGACTTCTACACGCCACGGTCTTGCGCGATACGAATCCTGCGGCTCCTTGTAATTCGTTTGATGTCGCCTTTCCACCTAGAAAGGAGTCTACCAACACTGCGCTTACGGTTCTGGAATGGCAACCTCGAACTGGAAAACCCATTATACATACATATTATAATTATCATTCGTGTACAACCGTTCCATAAATACATAAATGTCTGAAAACGTGAACCCTGCTTCGTGTCTCGTCGAAAAGTCATCGAGGAATTCAGCGATTCTTAATTGAACGTAAAAATATGCAATCGAATACGAATGAACCAGACGAGAATTTCACAGTTACAATATTATTCCAACAGCCGATTCCGATTCGTATATGTTTGATGAGTTTTCGTAACGGCTTTTTTTTACAAAATATATTCGATGACATTTTGTCGATGTAATTTGATGTAATTTCACTTTCCAGTTTAAAAGAACTTAAATTGCTAATATCAATCACCTATAAAATAACGAATATGAAGGTAGTCTGAAATTCGAAGGGTAGGTTTGAGACTCGTGAATTGTGTTTCCGGTTTCATATCGTCTCTCTTTATTCCAGCTAAAAGGCCAAACTTTTTTCACTCTGGAAGATAAGTGCTCCAGCAATGATGATATTGATTGTGTTTGGGCTGAAGGATATGCAAGTAGTTTTTAAGAGAATATTGTAACCGCTTGGTGGTGAAATTTATTCTATATTTGTATTATGCCAGAATTGATTAGTGGTATTGTAGCAAGTTTTGCAGCCATTGTTTCTATACAATACATATTCATAAGGATTTGTTTGAACGTCCTTTAGCATTACGCCTCCACTATGAATGCTATTAGCATTGCGAGGGTAAGACAATGAGCTTATTACGGTAACGGAATATGTGTGAATTAATATGACAAATTAAGTTATTTACTTGTCGTAGGCTTGTAATATATTATTATGTGAAATATTTACAAGAAATATGTCATGTATTTCAAGTATATATACGACTATTAATAATATGATGTAGCTAATTTTGTTATAATTTCAGGTGGAAGATGGGTGGAAGCGGGCTTAATGGGCAGTTTTATTAAAATCCTGATCAATTTCTACGCAGTATTGTAACGGAATTCTTAATTAGGTTGGCATTACGCTTTAAGCGATTTAGCACGCCGATAGGTTGATAAGTAGCAACCGCCGAAGCATCGAACCAAAGTCTAAACCAGACCAGAGGAAAAAATCCTAAATTAAATCCAGCCGGCAAACGAAACGTTGCTTGTCTTATAATAATTGAAGACACTGCATCAAAGAGATACCTAATTATATTTTTATTCCTGGTTGGCAAGCGCCGGAATTTGTTTTCGATGAAACCAACAAACGCCCACTGCTGAACGAAAGTAAGAAACGTTCGCACTTCGCAAGGATCACAAATATTGCAATTAATAATACCTGTAATTGTTTTGAACAAACGTTCTGAAACAAAAATTTCAGAAAACATGGTGTTAATTTTATAAATAACTTACAAGTAGGCATAGGTCCTAAATCGTGTATCATGTGTGCCGATGATGTAAAGGTGTACAGGAATAAATAATGCAAAATTTTGACTAAGCTCAATATTTGCGACGCGCGGAAATTGCTACAGATTGGTTCTATTGCGTTTCCGCATTTTAGGATTCCATTGAAAATAAATACGATTTGGCTATTTCCTAATATTTTGCTTTCCTACTTCAGTAGTTTCCTAGACGAGTTAGTGAGTGCTATATTCATTGAATCTACACTGATATTATAAAAAGGTAAAGTTTGTAAGTTTGTTTGAAGGAAGTAATCTCTGGAACTGCTGAACCCATTTTGAAAATTCTTTCACGAGTAGAAGGCTACATTATTCTTGAGTGACATAGGCTATATTGTATTGTGTGTGTTGGCGCTCTTTAGGGAAATCCTATGTCCAGCAGTGGACGTCCACAGTCTGATGATGATGAATTACATAATTATTTTAAAAAGCACAACATACGCTATGAGTGTAGGTGTAGGAATAACCGTCGACATTAATTATTATGTAAACTTAGTTGCTCGTTGCTCTAGTTCCGGTATAATTTAGTCAACATGAACGTCCGTTGGTAACAGATCCGCTTGAAACAGACAACTCAGTTTAACAAGCAACTCGATTAATTATCTTAATTCGTCAAGTTTTACCCGGCTTAGAGTAGCCTGAGTAAGCCCCAAGGCACGAATTGTTTCCTAAGTAATTGTAACACGTGGGATAATCCCACGGTGTTGCGGGTTACGACCTAATTATTGTGCGCGCTTCTTAGCGATAAGGCACTGGTGTTTTGCAAACAAAAGGTAAAAGGTATTGTTGTTATTACCAATGTTTACTACTATCCTTGTGATCTTTTAACTGGATTCATAAATGAAACGATGAAGCTATAAAGAAGTGTGTGTGATATTTGTATGAAGGACTAGCTGATGCCCGCAACTCCGTTTGCGTGGATTTGGGTGTTTGAAATCCCGTTTGTTACTCTTTGATTTTCCGGGATAAAAAGTAGCCTATGAGTTAATTCATTATATAATAATCTTTCTCCACTTTTAAATTTTAGCCAAATCCGTTCAGTAGTTTTTGTAACAAACATACACACAAACTTTCACCTTTACAATGTTAGTGTGATAATAGAATTTGCATGTGTGTACACTGTACAATACTTCAATAAGAGAGAGAAAAACCGGTCAAGTCCGAGTCGGACTCTCACCGAAAGTTTCATTATCTATTGTACACAAAGATAACACTATTTTTAATTCTATCAGCGTTTGGTAAAATTTCATACTAAGCAGACTGGATTGAGAGTACCTACTCGATTCTTTAGCCAGTAGCCTCCCTCGCTGAAGCAGCAGGAATTTTAAAAGGATTTTTCTAACAGATAGATAACTTTCAAGAACGAAGAGAGGGTTAACCAGATGTTTGTGAGCAGCTCGACTGAACGTGTGTGCTAGTGATACCTTATTTGAAGACGTAAGTAAGTATAGGATTTCATACAATATTTCTCTCTCTGAAGAGTATAGTTTTTTTTTTTTTTTTTTTTTTTTATATAACCATAAAGTACTGACAGCAGTACTTTATTAGAATTACAATCTAGCCTACGAGTAAAGCTAATAAGTAATATTATGTTAACCTAAACTTATAAAAGTACTTATATCTAAGAGTCCGTCCATTGACATATTTCTTAGTTTATCGTTAGTTATTATTTTATGACACTTTGTTCTTGTGTTCATTATATTGCACTAGCACTAAATTTTCACTTTGTTCTTTCTTGTGTTCTTTACACTGCACTAACACTGTAACTACACTAGCTCAAAAGGCTTAGTCCTTTTAAGTCTACGCTTTAGGTCTGTGTTGTCGAGGAGCTGGATAGCCTCGACGTTCACATGTTGATGGAGCCTGCGTTCGTGGGATTTAGCATGTTTGCTAATAACCGAGTCCACGAAGTCCATTTGAAGATCGCGATGAATGTCTTCATTTCTGACGTACCAGGGTGCATTGATGATACCCCTGAGTACTTTATTTTGGAATCGCTGTATTATTTGAATGTTGCTTTTTCTGGTACAACCCCACAACTGGATACCATAAGTCCACACTGGCATTAGGACCTGTTTATACAAGAGTTTCTTATTTTGTGTTGATAGTGAAGAGTTTCTACCTATGAGCCAGTACAATTTTTTGTACCTTATCTCTAGGTCTTCTTTTTTCTTCTTGACATGAGCTTTCCAGCGTAGCTTGCTGTCAAGAGTCATTCCAAGATATTTTGCCGTATTAGCATAAGGTATCTTTTGTTGGTCAATATAGATAGGGTAATAGTTCGATTTTTTATTTGTAAAATCAATATGGGTAGACTTGGAATCGTTCAATTTTATTCGCCATTTTTTCGTCCATTTGTGGAGTTCATTTAATGCTGATTGTACTTTTCCCGCCGCCTCCTGGTGAGTATTACCCACAGCTATGATGGCAGTGTCATCGGCAAAAGTAGCGATGGTATTATGATCAGGTTGTGGAAGATCACAGGTATACAGGAGATACAGGACAGGTCCTAGAACGCTTCCTTGAGGTACTCCAGCTTTGATCTCCTTGAGTTTGGAGTAGGCTTCCTCTTGCCTCACTCTAAATACTCTATCAGATATATAAGATTCAAGTATGTCTGCGAATGGTTGAGGGAGTAATACTTTAAGTTTGTGAACAAGACCTTCATGCCAGACTTTATCAAAGGCTTGTGCTACATCGAGAAATACGGATGAACAAACTTTATTTTCTTCTAGTGTTCTTTCAATTATATTCGTTATTCTGTGAACTTGATCGATTGTCGAGTGCTTTTCCCTGAATCCGAACTGGTGGTCGGGAATCAGATTTTTTTCATCTAATATAGGTTTTAATCTGCTGAGTAGTAGCTTTTCAAAAAGTTTAGAGATAATTGGTAGTAGAGAAATTGGTCTGTATGATGTAACCTCATTTGGTGGTTTTCCTGGTTTGGCGATCATAATTACTTCTGCAACTTTCCACAAGTCAGGGACGTGTTTCATTCTAAACGCTGCATTAATCAGCGTCGTTAATTTAACGATTCCTTTTTTTGGAAGGTTTCGCAAGATTTCTGTAGTAATTAGATCATATCCTGGAGCTTTTTTCAGGCTGAGTTTATTAATTATATTAAGTATTTCTTTAGGTGTGACTAGTTTAATGGGAGTGTTTTCTTGACTTTTTTCGATTGTAGTAAAGTCAGTGTGTTCTCCTTCGTTTGGTTGAAATATTTTTTCTAGATATTCTGCAAATCTTTTAGCTTTTTGCTCACTATTTCTTGCCCACATTCCATTTTCTTCCTTGATTGGAGGAATATGCAAACATGGTCTTTTTAAATTCCTAGTGGCTTTCCAAAGTGAATAGTCGGTGCTCCGTTCGCTTGTAAGGCTTTGAAGATAACTGTAGGTTGACGAATTGTTAAAGTTTTTTATTTGTTTCTTTAGAGCCTTAGTCAAGTTATTCAACACCCTTTTATCAAGGGGAGATCTCGAATGGTGCCACTTTTTTCTCTGTTTTCTCTTTTCAATGATGAGTTCAAGGATATTTTTGGGATAAGCAACCAGTCCTTGGGGCTTTTTTCTAAGCTTTGGTGTATTATTCCAAGCAGCCAGCTGAATATCTAACACAAACTTTCTTACTTCTTCGTTTAGTTGTTCCGAGTTTTTAAGCGGCACATTTAAGTTAATATTATTAGTCAGATCTATTTTGAAGCTGTCCCAGTCTGTATTTTTGTTTACAAGTACAGGATAAGGTTCTTTATATATGATTATATCACTTAGCGTTAAGAGGATAGGAGAATGGTCTGAATTCATGTCGAACATTTCATCAATGTCTAGGTATTTTGATGATATGTTTTTATAAATAAAGAAATCAATTAGGTCTGGAATTTTCATCGCATCTGTTGGCCAGTAAGTAGGCTTACCTGTACTTATTACATCGCATTTTTGATCTTTAATAGCACTTAAGAGTTCTCTACCTTTTGTAGTAGTCAATCTAGAACCCCAATAAGTATTTTTCGCATTAAAGTCGCCTCCAATAATAAATCTATTTCCAATTTTCTCGAGGAAGCTGACATAATATTCTTTTGATATTGAATGCCTTGGAGGGCTATATATGGCTACTACGGAAAATTCGTATCTTGTAGTTTTGACCTTTACAGTTACTGCCTGAATTTCTTGCTCCTCAAATTTGTATTCTTGATAATGAAACAAATTTTCTTTAATTATGACGGCACTGCCGCCTCTTGCTGTGTTATTTGGGTGTATGGCATGGTACACTTTATAACCGTTAAATTTAATAAATGATTGCTTGGTAAAATGTGTCTCAGATATTAGACAGATATCAATCTTTTGTGTATCTAGGACTACTTGTAGCTCCTGTTGATGTTGTAGTAGTCCGTTTGAGTTCCATGCAAATATTTTAAGCATATTATTCATTTTTTCAGCTTATTGGTAGCCTTATTAGCACCACCTTCAAGTTTTTTCAATCGCTCGTCGAATGAGGACATGTATTTAAGAATTTCATCCAGTTTGCTTTCAACTTTTATTTGGGGCAGTTGAGTGCTTGGCAAATTTTTAGAAACTTTTTGGGCATAAGTTTGGTGTTCACTTTTGTTCGTGTCTTCCTTAGTCTTATTTACATGAGTATCAGTAGATTTCTCAGGTTTCGATGAACGCTGAGGATAAGATGTAGATGATTTTTTAAGATTCTTATTTTTTAGAATCTGCATTTCTTTGGCAACCATACAACCTCGATAGTTAGCGGGGTGCGCTTCACCGCAGTGTAAGCATTTTGGTTTTTCTTCTGCTGGCTTGGAGCAGTCTCGTGTCAGATGTTTTCCCGTACATTTTACACACCTAGCCTCCCTGGCGCAGTATTTCTGCGTGTGGCCATAGGCTTGACATTTTTTGCACTGTGGTACCAGTTTTGATGTTTTTATAGGATGAATTTCAACTTTACACCCTAGGATGTATTTGATGTCGTAAATTTTATTTATATCTTCTACATTATTAAATGTTAGAGTAAACATATTAAGCGGCTCTTTATTCTGCCATCTTAGTTTGTTAACTGCATTTTCTATTTTGTACCCTTTGCTTTGGAGGTCTTCAATTATTCTTTTGGGCTGGCATGAGGCAGGCAATTTTTTAGCCATGACACGAATAGGTCTTTCTTGTTTATTCTCATAGGAATGCCACAAAAACTGATTTTGAGATAAAACTTTTGTCAAGTTTCGGTAGGCATCCTCATTTTTAGCGTTTATTTTGACATTCTTTGCGTTCATCATTTTTAATGTAAAATCTGATGAGGCTTCGGGAAGATTTCCAGAGAGTAAATCAAAAAAGGTTTGATAGTTTTCCACGCCGGACACCATTATAGGTGGGGGTAGTGGTACTTTCTTAGTTTTCTTCTTTTCATTTTTACGCGTTTCTGTATTTGATGTTTCGAATTCTCTACTCTGCGACAGAATGGGTGACGTGCTTAGTTTCCTCTTTTTCCTACTCTTTACTCTTATCCATTCTGTTTCTTGCGCAAGTTCTTCTTCGTCCGTATGATATTGAACGGATGGATCAGAACTTTCCTTGTTTTCGGTAGTATCCATCGGGTTGTTATTCTTATTAGATAAGAGCTTTATTTGTTTTTGAAGCTCCAAAATTTGCTGCTCCATTTTTTTAATTGTAATTTGAAGTTTCTCATTTTCTGCTTTTTTTTCTGAAAATGCTTTAAAAAGCAAATGCTCAGTTTCCGTTCTTAATTCTATTTTTGTATCGGCCATAGTTGGAGGAACCGAGTAGTATAGCGTTGATTATATTATTTGCTATTACAATAAACCTGACGCGACGAAACGCGGAACTAGGTCATTGTGCCTCACGTACGACCGGCGCGGGCGGCGCGGGCGCGGTCGGATCGCGGCGTCAGCAGTTTTCGCTGTTATTGCGGTAAAACACGGTCGGTTCGAATGAAAACTAGGCACTGACTGAAGAGTATAGTAAAGAAGCTTTATAAAACTCAAAGCTCCTTTGTGATGTATTCGCAGGAATGTACAGTAAAATATCAAAAGCAAAAATTGTTGTAAGTATCTACAATAACTACTTAACGAAGAAGAGTACCTACCTACAAGTATTCTTCTATTTACCTAAGGCGTTGTGGCTTCATATATCTATATATTGCCCTATAATTATACTATTATTAATAATTTTAAAGGGCGTCTGTCTGTCTTTTAATTTTGTAGAGGTTCATCTGCTACATTTATTTTGACGAAAGTTACAGAGATAGTTTCCTTTCCGGAAACGGATAAGGGGAGTTCCCACTGGATTTTGAACGACCGAAAGTTGGACGAAGTCGCGGACATCATCTAGTAATTTTTTTATACCTAATAATTCTAAAATCTAAGAATAATCCCACCTGTGGTTTCATTAATGTTTGGTTTTAACTTTAGTATAAAACGGTGAAGAGGTTTTAGTACATAGAGGTTTACTAGTAGGTAATACTACTGTGGTAATAAGCTGTGATAGCCTAGTGGTTAAGACGTCCGCCTTCGTAATGGTCGGAGGTCGAAGGTTCGATCCCCGGCACGCACCTCTAATTTTTCGGAGTTATGTGCGTTTTAAGTAACTTAATATCATTTGCTTTATCCATGAAGGAAAAACATCATTAAATCCATACTAATATTATAAATGCGAAAGTGTGTCTGCCTGTCTGCTACCTTTTCACGGCCCAACAGTTTAACTGATTCTGCCGAAAGGTACAGGGTTAGGTTATATCCCGGGGACGGACATAGGCTACTTTTTATCCCGGAAAATCAAAGTTTCCACGGGATCTTTAAAAACGTAAATCCACGCGGACGAAGTCGGGAGCATCCTCTAGTGAAACAATAAAGTCTGCCAATCCGTACTTGGCCAGCGTGGTAGACTATGGTCAATATCTTTCTCATTCTGAGACAAGACCCGTGCTCTACAGTCATTAGCCGGCAATGGCTTGATCATGATGATGATGATGATTATTATTATGGTATAAAAGTTCAATAAGGTAATTATGACCAATTCCATTTGGGAGATTCTACGAAGAACTACTTACTGCATTAGATACAAGCATTCTCTTATAATCTACATCTAATCTCAAGTCGTAGTCATGAATATGATTACTCTTGCTTGTACTTATAGTTCTTAGTGTAATTACACTGACGCAAGCGCCCTTAGATGTGAAAAACTAAAATCTCTATTCTCAAGGAGATTGCAACTAACGTTTCGCTACGAACTTAGATTGAGTGCGATACAAGTAACAATTAAACATGTTTATCTACCGAATTTCCTGTTACATTGTTAGTTAATTACGTTAAGAGGATCAAAATTATGGTTGCGTGCCTTGTTATTAAACGATTAGAGGAAAATTTAGCAATAATCTGGTTACTAGCAAGATTATTACCAACATATTGATTTATTGGGTTCAATGTCCTGAAATTAACGAACTTATGTGAATTAGTTTTCAGAACGCGTTTATATAAAATTTCTTAAGGTATATTTTTAAAAAGGCTTAAATTGCATCTTTTGTAAATCTCATTTACAATCTGATTTACAAATTGTTTTGTTACTAGGTCGTAGCCTCGTAATAATATTACAAGCCTAGTAACATGGAAATACAGTATTATCGATATCTAATTAGGTACGGGAGTCTACCTGCTTATGGTCTTCTATAGCTAAAGCATTTACAACAAGATATTCTATAGGTTTAGTGATGAAGTCGCTTACAAAGTTTTGAGGTAGGTACTTAGTATGTTGTAGACAATAACAAGTTAACAAAGTTATGAGACAAGGATACGGCTGTAATGGCGCATATACAGACAATTTGCTTATTTTCGTAATCGGCCTCCGTGAATGTCGTCTTAGAAACACGTATGAATGCTATAAACAATGGGTGGATTGCAAAATTTTGTAATTTGGAGTCGAGACATGCACGATCAATTTATTTATGCCCATAGGGACTAAGGATGGAAGGTTTATCTATATGAATGCTAGAGATTTGGCAATATATAAGAGGAGGCGATATTTTGCTGCACAATTAACAATCACTAAAATTACTTGTTAAATATGTATAATAATGTAATTATATTGTTTAAATAAATAACCGGTTAATTCGATAACCCTTTTCTCCTCAAAAAGAGCTCGAGCCCCCAGGCCCCACGGCCTCAAGGTCTCCACACAAAAAGGCACAAATATGAAGCTCCCATCCCACTATTTTATTATTTTTATTGTTACAGCGGCATTAGAAATACACACTCTGTGAAAATTTCAACTCTCTACCTATAACGGTTCGTGAGATACAGCCCGCTGACAGACAGACGAACAGCGGAAGCTTAGTAAAAGGATCCCGTTGTCAATCTTCGAGTACGGTGCCCTAAAAAAGTTCAAGTTCCTCTAAACTAAAACGAAGCAGCTGTGAAACGTTCACATCATTTTCGCTGTTTCAGGTCTTTAGGGTGAGAGGTTCGTTACTTATTTTTTATTTATTTATTAATCTTATGAAATGCTCATGACATTATTTTTGTTACATTATTATTATTCAAAGAAATTGTTTCTTTCTGTGGACTTTGCGTATTTTGTTCCTGATTTATATACAAATTTTGAAAACTTCGGGGAAGCCAAACTTTTGTTGGAAACCTTGTACCTACTTAAAATACTTTTCGATGATGCTTATGAATTATTTCTTGCAAATAAACTTCACGAAATGTTTTAAAAGTTTTTAATTAAACAATGAGTTTTCAGCTTCCCTTCCTGTTGAATATTAGTTTTGCAAACCCAAAAAGTTTCCATTTTTGCTTGGATAACCTGTTTGCTGATTTTGTGTTTATCTTGGGAAATGTTTCTTTTTTCCAACAGTAGCTACATGCCTAAAGTTTATGAATCTTATAATAGGGGTTTACCCTGTATGATGATAGCCTAACGGGTTGGAACGTAGGTACGACATTTGGCATTTTAGGGTTCCAAATTCAGCCTGTTTAAAACCTGCCACGTGGAGGGAAAGAGAAGCTATGAACTGAAGCTGACTTGGACTGAACGATCTTACAAAGCCCACATTTAAGGTTTTCGAAAAAAGTTTTTTTAAGGAAGACAAACTTTAGGGATATAGATTCTAAATGGAAAATTAGGTTGCGATGCTTAAGAAGTATGCAGTTTTAATAGCTCGCAACCTTCAATAAAGAATTGTCTATGTCGATGCTCGAAATAATTTAGAGCCAACTACAGCAAGAATTTGCATTATTATTTCACTACTATAATAAACTTACATTAATTTAAATTCAATTACTTTACAGAAAGGTCAATTTACACAGTAAGTCACACACAAACAGTTGAACTTTGTGCTATAACTTAAGACCAACAGCTGTTGGGGACAGTCGCCTCTAATCAAGGACCAACGCATCACAAAGTCGTGCAAACAAGCGGGCAACTGTTGTGTTTGTGGTCTGACATTTGCATGTAAAGGACAAGTTGGAACCTAGCGCTTTGAGTTTTGTTGTTCTCTACGAATTGTATTTACAATCGTTTTTATTTTATTCGATGCCCCTTAGAAGGTGGTTAAGTGGCAATGCAGTGAAGCGGGCCTCAGAAGGGCAATGCAATTAAGTGTCTGTGCGTCATTGTACCGGAATCACACTAATATTATAAAGGCGAAAGTTTGTGTGTATGCATGTGTGTATGTTTGTTACTTACTCAAAAACTACACGACGAATTTGACTGAAATTCAGAATAGAGGTAGATTATACCCTCTATTAACACATAAGCTACTTTGTACCTCGGAAAATCAAAGAGTTCCCACGGAATTTTTAAAACCTATATCCATGTGAACGAAGTCGCGGGCATCAGCTAGTACTAAATAGTTTGGCGGCATGTCTTTGCCACTAACGTGGTAACTAGCCGCGACCGAAAGCTGCCACCAGACCAGACCAGAGATAATGTACAAAATTGCCCTTGCCGTGAATGGAAACCAGATCTTACCACTTAGATAGGGTAAGTATAGAACCACAGTGCTGACTACTGTGCCAGGAAGTTTGTCAAAATATATTGCTATAGGTATTATACCTACTACGAGTACTTACGATTGAATGTTGGTAAGTTGAACTAACCGCATATGCTGAGTACAAGTTGCACGCGCCAAACGCAATGAATTTTAGGCAATAATGTCGTTTAGCAGCAAGTCTGCTACTTACCTGCCACTGCGCGCGGCAGTGACGCGCGTCGCGGCAGAAGAGAATATCGTGCGGGCGCTGCCGCGACGCGCAGTTTAGCTGCAGTTCAGTTCAAGTGCGTGGGCACCTTAAAGCTTGAACGTCGATCAGGTTCATTTTTGAATGCCAGCCTTTGCTGCTAGGAATCTATCTGAGTGTAGCATTACGAATGTTTTTTCTCATACTGCCGAGCTTGCCGAGCTGCTTTGACCAAAAAGAGAGCATTTGCATAGGTTGAGGCACGTTAACACGGGCCAAAGTCCCAACTGCGTCACAAAACTAATGCTGAGATCTATAGAGCGCACTTTGACTTTGCTCAAGACAGTTAAGTCTGCCTACGTCTAGGCAGAGTCGCGCTGCGAAGCTGACGCGTTTAGTTTGGACCTAGATAAATTCTAGAAAATAATTTCTTAGTGCTTTTGTGCCCACTAAACTACCCGGAACATTATATTGTATGAGTATTCGATTTCTGCGCTTGCACGCATTAAGTAACCTTTACCATATTGATGAGCAGCGTGAGATTGTAATGAAATATGAACTTTAATATTAATTAACTTTAATTTACTCACTCATTTTATTAAAAGCTTCGACAACCTCAACAATGACGCAGCAAGTTATTTAAATAATTAATTATTAAGTTGTATCATGTTCAGCCTTTAACCTTCTTAACCTCGATGCATAATTCAAAGAGCGTATAATATCATTGTTCGTTAAACCGTTGTACACCTCAATGAAAATATTATTTCAATTATTTTTTCCTACCAATGAAGGTTGTGTTGATACAATCATGATAACCGTATTTGTAAATATCAACGCTAGTTTATATAAATGAAGACTAATTAAACAGACTATTCAAGTGCGATTTTTTACATTTACATTGATTGCCCAAAATATTCAGCGTTTTTTCCCATAATTTTTGGTATTACGATGCATTTTAGGTATTGATGACATACTTACTTGTGATATCATACCTACTGTGATGTACTGATAAATTCCTCTATCCCTACATCACAGTACACGGAAAAAATTAAACATTGTGTAGCCTAGTAACACAATTGATTGATACAAAATGCCCGAAAACTAAATTAAACTGCGAGAAATATTTTTTGATTATGTATGCAGCCAAGGCAATTAGGTACTGACATTGATGTTTTTGCAAAGCATTCGATGCAATCAATGACATCCGTTTTTATTTCATGCGCTTAAACAGAGCATAACCTTAATTTTAGGGCTATTTTTAACGTTTTTGATCATTGATTAAGGGTTCTTCGAACTGTGTTCTCCGCCCATTGTAACTTCAGCTTCGCGATCCGTTGAGTTATTTTGGTTGCTCTACTTCTATGAATCTCCTGAAGCGAAACTCCGAGTATAACTCTCTATCACTGGTTCACGAACTGACCTTTTTTATAAGACCCATAAATAATTAGCGACCAGTCCGTAAATCATCACTGCAACGCCTTCCTGTACTTAAATCAAATTCGGGAAAGTCAATCATACTTCCATCAATAAATTATGCTGGCATCATAAATTATAATACTAACTGAGTGTTATTGTTATAATCCAATTAAATTCAACTAAAGCGTAAAGTTAAGCTCGAAAGCATCTTCGACAGCCGTTACAAATATAATTAATGGCTTCAAACGTCTTTTACATGTGACGGAGGAATTAATTGCGTGATATATTAATTAAAGTTTGATTATATTGTCGACGAATGGCATTCAAATGAAGGAGTACGATCCCAGAATAAGGTATTTAATAAATAGAAACGAGAAATGAACGAATACCAGGTATCTGATGATTTGGTGGTGTGGATGAAATTTCTTGTGACGTTGGGTGGGAACACTAAATAATGGAAGAGATACCTACTGTGCAAACAATTTCTCAAATCATACTCCATTTTAAAGTATATACAGTACACAAAGCTATCGTCTAAGCTAAACATCCATTCAGTATTCCAAGGACTCCAATAAGCAAGTGGGGTCTGTTTGTTTAGTAAATAGTGAGCAAAAATGAGCAAGCGGGGTAGCTAATATTAAGTATTTACTGCCACCCATGAACATTTACACCACCAGAGTAACCGCCAACACGTTGCCAGCTTTTCAGGAATTTGTTGATGCACCCCTTGAATAACCCCATCTAAAATCTAATCTAGTGGGAACACCGCCGCTGAAAGGAGTTAGAGTGCTACAAGAACCTTGTTATTAACAAGGCTCTTGTATTATAATATTACTAGCTGATACCCGCGATTTCGTTCGCGTGGATGTAGGTTTTTAAAATTCCCGTGGGAACTCTTTGATTTTCCGGGATAGATTTTTCTAAAAATATGTAGTTTTAAAATTAAAGGGGTTCAAAGGTTTGTATGTGAATTTTTAAGACCGCGTAACTTTAAAACCGAATATTTTAACAGAAATCTGGAAAACCACAGGTATAGATATTAGTTTCTAGAATATGTCTGAAAAATTTCATGGACTTTGGATGCTCAATATTCAAATGAAATTGGAACGACGTTTGTATGGAACGAGTGACGGAGAGACCCTTTTTAATAAGTCGTACTTTGTAAGAGTGCTTTCATAACATGAAGTTTATTAAAAACTTTATAAGCGTTGTTCTCAACGTGGCAGCCAACGATCGTGTAGGTATGCGATGCGATGGTTGAATAATGACGCCGGGTGACATTTAACATTGGATACAAAAGGCTCTTTATACTGTTTACCCTAATCCATTTATCCCATCCCTCCCTCCTCTTAGATTATATTGACAGCAACCTTTTAACTTTCCCCGGCTTAATTACATTAACGAGATGAGAGATCGTTCGGACAGTACATTATTAAGTGATTGAATGTTACAAAGGACGTTTTAATTTCATTTTGAGACAATATAGGCCAGGGGTGATCTAGCGGTGAATCGTGCGGAATTACTCATTGGCGTTATACCGCAGAGATGCCACCTCTTTAATCCATACTATATACTATATAATATTATAAATGCGAAAGTGTGTCTGTCTGTCTGTCTGCTACCTTTTCACGGCCCAACAGTTTAACCGATTCTAACGAAATTTGGTAGAGGGTTAGCTTATATCCCGGGGACAGATTTTTTATCCCGGAAAATCAAAGAGTTTCCACGGGATTCCGAAAAACTCATCCATTGATCATCATAGGTATCCATCAATTGATATAGGCAATTTTTTATCCCGGAAAATCAAACAGTTCCCACGGGATCTTAGAAAACCTAAATCCCCGCGGACGAAGCCGCGGGCATCCTCTAGTATTTCAATATGTTAAATTTTAGCAGAATCCCGTATGCGGAACTCCGCGAGCGGAAAAACGCACGCGTAAAAGCGCTCTATATTGCATCTATAATATTGCATCCGCATATTTATGCGGATAAGCCGCCAAAAAATTAACATAATATTGTTTATAATATTTTTAATATTATAAATGCGCAAGAGTGTATATCTGATGAACCGATTTTAATGAAAGAAAAAATAACCTGCATCCCGGGGACATAGGATACTTTTGGTCCCGGTAATTCAACGGGATTTTTAAAAACCTAAATCCAGGCGGACTAAATCCTGGGCATTATCTAGTATATATTATAAATATCTTAGTAACTGCTGTTATTTTTGAATTATAAAACGCCTAGTTGCTAATGCAAATACTGCAACATTTTTTGTATAAAATTAAATAGTAAAACGTAAAATGAATATTGGAATTTTCCGCTATTTACCCCAATTCATCCGCGCACCGCCGTCCTCGGGGTAATATTGACAGTACCCTTTCAAGTTTACGCGGCTTAATTACGTTAACGAGATCCTTCGGCCAGCGCACTCAGCAATAATGATAAATGGTACTATTCATTTACATGATTTAATTCTCCCATTTATTAATATTGCTTATTCTTATCATATTTAAAAAAATGTTTTGAATTGACAAAAATAAATAGGTACCTTTAAGGAATACAAAATTTACAGTGGAGTGGAGCAGAGTCTTTGAACTTTGACATATAGTCCAGTCATTTGGTGCTCAAAAAGAGGCTTATGAGGAAAGTTTTCCGGGAGTTTTGAAAATTGGTGGTTTTATAGATTTCGATGTTTTCTTTCCGAATTTTCATTTTGCCACCTCGTATCTTTGCCGCTCACGCCGCCATCTCGGAAAAATGGCGTCCAAAAACAGTTTTTTGACGATGACGGTTTCAATTACATATTGAAAACAAAACAAAGCGGAGACGTTGACACCCGTGGTTCTGACCACTGTCATCTGGCTCCTGAGTAAGGAACCTCCTTTTACATTGAGTGTCATTGTTTACTTACTATTCTTGATGAAGAGACAAGCGAAAGCTTTTACAGATGACTGAAATTGGTTTTAGGGGTCAAGATAATGTGGTATTTCATACAAAGGGGCAAGTGTTGATCTTTCTCATGATATTTTAATTTGTAACTAGAGAAGGTAATATAAAACATTTCAACGTGCATAGATT
Organism: Maniola jurtina; assembly: GCF_905333055.1. Taxonomy (NCBI): domain Eukaryota; kingdom Metazoa; phylum Arthropoda; class Insecta; order Lepidoptera; family Nymphalidae; genus Maniola; species Maniola jurtina. The sequence goes on along the minus strand of NC_060034.1, from coordinate 5,354,493 downwards.
CAATTCCGTCTACACTAACAATTCCATTTTACATACAAAATGATTTATAGTTGAATTATTCAAGTAGGTACCCTTCAAGAAATCCATTCAATACGGTCTCCCGTTCATTACTTCTATTGTGAGTTGATTGTATCCGCCAATCCTATTACTACGACAAATAACTTCTGATTGAAATTCACTTTTGATAGAGACGGAGAGTCCTTCAATACAACTGATGTTGCTGCATTGAATTTAGACAAATTAAAGTTCTATTGATTACGTAATGTTTATTTGTTTTGTACACCCATCGCAAAGGTGTCTGTAATTGTCGGTGGAAACATGGTCTAACCTACAACCTATAAGACATTTATTACGTAGACGTACTCCAGAAAGTCGGCTTAAAATCGTAATATCGCTTTTTACCTTTAAAAGTCAGTTGTTGTTGGATAAAAAGTCTCAAAATAAGTAAAGAGTGATCAGTCTGCGTTATAATCTATAATAATTATCAAACGAACTTACCTGTAAGTGAACTTCGATTTAAATTATGCCAGCAAGCTTCATTCGACGTGAGTATAATATGCATAGTGTATATCTCATAACATAATAAGGAGTTAATTAACTAAACAATGTACATAGATAGTCTAGACTCCATAGCAAATCTTGGGCCTATTTTCAGATTTTTTTCGTAGCTTATTTAGAAAATTTAGTTTAATTATTAAGGTAAACTAAGTCCAAATAATATTCTACTGACTCAGGTAGAATTGAACGATAGTTTTGTTAGTGAGTGAATAGATACACATTTTCATCTTAATTATGATTGTTTCACACACACGGCTAGGTTTATCGTTATATTTATAACGATATGCATGGTCGCTTTTAATTAACGTTTCATTAAAAATGTTTAATGAGCCATACTGCATTTATTTTTAAACAATCACTTTGAAGCCGCGTCTGCAAAAAAGTCGCGTATTAAAAATAATTATTATTAAATGCCGATAATTACAATTAAGCCATCGACATTGCACGGGGAAAAATTGGTCGACGCTATATTCATTAATACGGCATTATAAAGCGTTGTGGATACTCACCGAATGTATTTTTAATCAGTATTTAAACGTTTAACTGGTCGGCTTTTATGGCAATATTGAAAGAGATTATATTTCCCGGAATGTGCCATTATTGCTATTATATATCAGGGCTCGGTTAATGCCACTGTACGGTGCGCTCTCGCTGTGACAATATTGAAAATTTTATGAAAACATTTATATTATTGCGTTGCGTTCTTGCAGGGTTCTGTTTATAATTTCAGGGACAAATCACGGCATTCCGCTCGAATGTTTTGTAAGGAAATTTTTGAACAACATCATATTGTTAGCATCTCGGATACTTATATTAGACCGAAAAGATTTTTCGCACTGTGTTTATTAGATTTGTTCCTGTTGCCAAATCAACTTAGGTTATTAGGAGGTTTTGCAAATATCGCTTAGGGTCTAGGTAAACTCTAGAAGTCTTTAGAATTTAAAAAGATTAATCCATTAGAATAATTTAGTTGGGTGAATTTAAGGTACTTACGTTCTTTGAAGTAGTATTTCAGGCGGTTTATCTGGTGAAAATCTGTAAGCATAATAAATTGTATTAGAAAAAAATATCAACATCTCAAAAATAAGTTGTTTGCTATGGTAAATGAAATGATTAATATTTAGGTATAATTTTAAAAATATTAAAAGTAATAAAATAATTCTGTGAAATAATAAATTAATAAACTATAATATCCATAAAGTATTATGTAATAAATTAAATTTTTAGCAACACATTATTTTGATTGCTTTGAAACTTATTGTTATTAGTAAAGAATCTGGAGTTTAGGGTCTCTTAGACGATTAGAAGGGTTTTTATCCCCTCAGTTAAAATACAAATCCTTAATGTTTGAAAAAATTCAAGCAAGTACATAGGTATTATGCAACAAGCTTATGTCTTGCGGTGATCCTCATTACCGCGTATGCAAGGGAGCATTCAAGAAAAACGAGAACATAAATAGAGGGAAAAATCTCCCCCTTTATACTCGTAATATCGGAGAAAATTAATTTTATGAGTCGTGTGACTGAGGGAGGGTTCGCCGATAGACACATTGAATGTTCATTCAACCCTACGGCCTTATTCGGTATGACATTCAAAACGCAACCACGTGGAGAACGCGAGCATGTTAACTTAAGCAAGTTAACGTTTGACTAAACTTTTGATCGACACTTTGAGATCGTCGGAAGATTGTATTTATTGACTGAAATTAATAATAATAGTCAATTCTATTTATAGATAGGTTATTCAACAAAGTATTTTTGACAATTAACAACGTTGCCAAATAATGTATCGACAGATTATTGATAGATTTATTAATTTTGGCTATAAGCTGCAATAGAGTGACAACTAAAATGAGATAATGAGATGACACGCTTTGCGTAGTCTTACTACAGTTTTTTAGGAGTTGCTAATGTGATTCCCTTAAGCTAGTGTTTCCTATAAAAGATGTGCTGCCACATACCGGCCGCAATGTAACTTGTCGGTAAATAACAACATACAATGTCTTTGTTGTAATTGTCTTATTTATAAATTCAACAAGTGACAAGTGTAAATTAAAAATGTATAACACCCCCGACGATCCAAAGTATTTGAGTTTTCCAAAACATCATTTTCAAATAAATAATTATGTATTTAGGCAACGTCCATCTTGACAGTTTGACATTTGTCTATTGACATAATATTATGAACCTAACTGTTATCTAACCTTCTTTTCTACAAGAAAACTAGAAAAGAGCTGATAACTCTTAAACGGCTGAACCAATTTTTTTAGATTATAGCTAAGAACACTCTCGATCAAGCCACCTTTCAAACAAAAAAAAACTAAATTAAAATCGGTTCATTCGTTTAGGCGCTACGATGCCACAGACAGATACACAGATACACAGATACACAGATACACAGACACACAGATACACAGATACACAGACACACAGATACACAGATACACACGTCAAACTTATAACACCCCTCTTTTTGGGTCGGGGGTTAAAAATCAAAAGTGTACAATAGTAGCTAGTAGCTTCCCATTTTGAATGAATGCTTTGTTTGAACGATCTTAGTTTTTTCATATTATGACATAATAAATACAGAATATGCCCTCATCAATATTTGGGGGGAATTTATTTAGAGGCATGAGTTAGGTACGTAAGTTCATTTGGAAAGTTCGTGGTCGCTGCCTTATTTTATAGTCCAGTTGATAGTATATTCGACTATCTCTGTAATAATCGTTAAGATAGAGAGGGTTACTTAGTTTATTAGGTATATTATATGCTGATATATTATTTATGCTTCAGACTAAATATGATAAAATCAAGGACCACTATGTTATGAATAAAAAAATACAATAGAAACAGATTCAGAAGTTACAGGATGTCATCTAAGACCGATATGCAGAAAAAACTCTAAACTGCTGGAGATCTGCAGTTTAAGCATAATAAGTATGACAAACCTCTCTCTCTAGGCTTCTGCAAAGCTTTGTCGACAAAGGTTTTCGCACTGATTATGCTCGGCCTATGTACGGCATTCAAATCATACCTTATGTCACATTTATTTCCTTCCAGTTGCGTTGCAATTCCATTCCTGACAGCTGATTTCAAGCCAAATTAAACTATTCAGTTAGTCATTGAGAATCAATAACGAACTTAGAAGATCCAGAGTAACCGACACAGCCCATGGCGAAGCTGAAGCGACCATGGTGGGACACATAGAAGAACCGATAGATGTTGGAATCCCAAGACCAGTTGGCAGACCTCCACTGCATAGACCACATCACAAAGTCGCAGGGTGCCGCTGGATTCAGGCAGCGTACCCGCGGGCCTATAGATCTTCATACAAGAGATCAAGCCTTGGTGTCAAAAGTAACAACGAGGAGCGACTCTATAAACCTGCCATAAGGATTATCCTGGGAGCATGCAACGATTTCTACGTAGTAAAATAATTATTGTCAAGTAGGTAAAGTTCGAGGTAGAATCGGCACCGATAGTTCCAATAGGTCCTTCGGGGCTGGTATAAAGCGCATTGTCACAACTTGCAAAACCGAATAATTCATGAGGCGCGAGAGGGCGGCTTCGGAGGTGTTACTCGCCGTTTTGTAATCGACAACCTTCCACCTAAGTTCTCGACCAACACAATTTTATCACCCTTATTCCCTAGGCTTTAAAAGCGTTTTTGTTACTAGAGTATGCGTATTACGTGGTTGGTTGTAAGCATCGACTCATTGTGCTATTATTATGCAAAGACGACCACCGATCGACGAAATGTTTTCTCGCGAATGCTAAACTACATTTCGTTTTGTTAAAAGGTTATTAGAATGTAGGTCTTGTAGTGCCACAAGGTTATACGGGTGTGTTTTGGGAATAATTTTAAATATTTTCGCAACAGGTTGTTATAGATTACATAAATGAATATTATTATCATAATCTTTTATTTGCTTGAGTAGGTACAGGTGCAAAAGGTATTGCACGAAATAAAATTGTTCTTAATCATTGTTGTATTAGGTGTAATGTATTGTACATCCATACTCAAACCACAAATTGTTTGAGTATGGAACTTTAAAAATAAAAGGTAAAAACAAAGAAGTTCTTTTTTATTGAAGTTAGTTAAATATGAGAAAAATCGAAATGTAAGAGGGCCATGATCACTGCAACACAGATCATTCTTCTGCAGGATTATCGTTTCCATTCACTAATGTGAAACATAAGTTTATTTAAATAAAGTAAATAAGTCATAATGTCAAATGAATGAAATAATTGAGAGAAATTAAGATTATTTATTAAAAAAAAACAATTCGAAATCGATATTGATTGATATAATTACCGATTTATCAGATTTTTTCTATATACAGCACTATACTCAAGTTAATGCTATGCTTATAGTTTCGATTTTCAAAAGCTCTTCTGAATTATTAACAGTCATAATATACGTCAATCAGCTCGTATCTAATAGCTCATTAGCGGTAAAATAACAAGCCTAACTACTCGCATGATTATAATTATGTCTCTCTTATCAATAAACTTACTTTATACTTACTTAAACTTTATACTTACTATGTAATTAACTAGAATAACCCAGATATTAATAAAATTATAACTACAATTTTGACTGTTACTTTTAGTATCACTATATTTATCTAGTGCATAATTAACTTATTGATCAACATAATTATAGCAAGTACACTTTAATATTGGTGTGGGTAGTACTGATCTTTAGTAGGTACTATAATATAAAATGAATGCTAATTCAAAAATGCACCACAGTGTTGGTTTGTTTTTTGAAAAAAAAAAAAAACCTTTGGCCTCCAGGAAACTCAGTGTGGACAGCAGCTACTTACTTAAGAAAAAGAAATATAAATGATGCTCACAACCTCGTTTGATTTTGGTGTTTTTATAAATTCTGTAGGAACTTGTTGATTTTCCGGGATAAAACAGCCTGTTTGCCGTCTCCGGAATGCAAGATTCTCCGTACCATTCCAAAATCAGTTGAAAAGATGGGCCGTGAAAAGATAACAGACAGACAGAAAAATAGACTGATAGACACACTATCACATTTTTATAATAGACTAGCTGACACCCGCGACTTCGTCCGCGTGGATTTAGGTTTTTCGAAATCCCGTGGGAACTCTTTGATTTTCTGGGATAAAAAGTAGCCTATGTGCTAATCCAGGATATTATCTATCTCCATTCTGAATTTCAGCCAAATCCGTCCAGTGGTTTTTACGTGAAGGAGTAACAAACATACACACACACACACACACACACACACACACACACACACACATACAAACTTTCGCCTTTATAATATTAAGTGTGAAGTGTGATAACCACGGGTTAACGCCCAGCCGTCCAGAAGTCCTTATTGTAATCCAATTTTGAGATGATCAACGGTTTACAAAAAAAACCGTACCTAGCAAGCATCCCTGATACGCTACGGAAACACGGAAGAGGCTAAGGCCCTGGCTTTGAAAGGAATATTATATTGCACGCGTAGGGAGCTTTATGCCTTTTACTTAAAAGGTCCACACTGCACGTGTAAATAGCTTTTTGGAAATTGGGTGTTCATAAATTATAGAATTTTATACATGAATTTTCAAGTTTATTGGCCTAAATGAAGTCCACTAATTACTGCGAACTATTTGTTAATGTGGCATTGAATATCCCATTAGGCATTTCTTAAGTTCCTCCGTCTCGTAATTCAATTGTTACTTTGGTTATCTACTACTTAATTGTTTTTATTACAACCCTAATTAATCTTGTTAATTTTAGTGTGTTAACAAGTTGCTATAGAGTTTAATAAGTGCCTAAATTGATGGACAGCGCTAATCCTAAGGTCAAACCGGCTTAAAAGAAAACTATTTCTATTGTTACAAGTATCACTTATCAAGTAACTTGGAAAGGAAAAAGTAGCTCCGGATTATGTGCTTGAAGATAAACCCGTATTTACCATCTCAGTTGATATTTTGATGTACAATAGTTCATCATATTATATTGAGCAAGAAGAAAATTATTTATAAGTTCCATGTTGGATAGGGCTAGCAACAATAACGAAATACAAAAAAAAAACCTGCCAATGTAAGACAATATGTTTGCAACTATAATAACAAAAATAATAATCTTTCACGTGGATTTAGGGGTTTTCAAAGTACCGCTTGAAATTTCTCAAAATCCTTTCTACTTGTGGGAGATCTACGTTGTGAAGAAAACCTTATTTTCTAAACTATGCAGAGTTACACACATTTATCAACATTTAAGTATATTATGTACACAGTAGATAAATATTGTTAGGTATGTATTTCTAAAAGATATCTACTCATTGATTAACACTATGTGGTTTCTACTCTCTAGATTTAAAGAATTATTAATAAAGTACACCTATATAATTAAACATAATCAATTTAAGATAAAGCTTACATCATTTTTAAGTAAGAAGGTAAGTAATCATCTTTTTATTTGTAGTTTTTTGTGCGGTCTCACCTGATAGCAATACAGATTATAATCGTGGGATGATCGAGGATGGGCAGTGATTGTTGCTCACCATAATTAATTATGAGACTCAAACACCCATGACGTGGTCAGTATTTTTATTTGGCGGTGACTCAAATAATCCTAAAACTTGATTCTAGGCTTAGAAAAAACGGAGATTAAAACATTGTGATCGTAATGCTAGGTACGTAATGGTTGTATCTACCTATACATGTTGAATGTATTTCGAATATGTAGAAGCAAAGTTGAGTACCTACTTTTATTATATTCTAAGCTTGCTCGTCGAGCATATACGAGTATTTACGTGGGCAGCCACTTGTTAGGATAACAATATATCTTCTCAAGATTTCTCATCCTATTATAATAGTCTTTATAAATAATAGGTATTATTAGAATGAATGGTCTTCAAAAATTATTCGCTTATTAATCAATGTAATGTCACCATTTCTTGGCCACTGTGTTATTTCTTTTTCGTGTTACATAGTATGATTGATGCTGAGTAAAATATTTCAAGATACCACCTATTTCTGGTAGTTAAAGGTGATAGAGTAGCCTATTTTTTGCTTTTGGATTAGTCTGCACAAAGCTCTTTCCAGGTTTCCTCAGATATCTCCGTTTTGTGCTTTTCTTGAACATAATATAATGTCCAAGTCAAACTTTATATAATTAACCCAGCGATTCCTTTGCCTCTTAAGTTTTGTCAAAGCGTTATAAAAATATCTTTATCTTATCTTTGTTTTATTAATATGAAGTTCTTGTGCTTCAGTTAGTCATAAGTAATCCAAATGACGTGAATATAACGTGTGAAGTTATGCATTAGTGATTAAATATCCACATTTTATTACCGATGTCGTTTATTTTAAATGGATTCTCATGCAAATTAGATTGAGCCGCAATTAATATCAGCGGCCGGACGTAAGGTAAATCGCATGTTGTAAAAATGTAATTTATGAGCTTTTCGCAAAAACCAATCGTTACTGTTTGTTTACTTCTCAACAATGGGGGAGGAAGATCATAAATAAAATCGGTCTTAAAAATAAATCCTCTGATGTTTTTAGTCTAACAAAAAATCTTAGGTAACTACCTACTTCAACGAATTCTTTAATTACACCAAAAATAATGAAATCATAGGTGGAATTTGTTTATATTAGGTACGCTTGCACAAATAATATAATGAGTAGGTTTATGACTAAGTTAGCTTTTAGTACTTATACCTACTAATTAATCATAGTATCATGCCTAGGTATAGGCTATATTCATACACCCTAATACCTAACTATCCCTATTACAAATCACACCAATGTTATTACATACTTCTCATGATAATATTGAAGAAAATAAGTCGGTATTTTTCTTTATTTATAAGACTTGAGTGGAATGGGCAATTATGTAATTGTAAAAACGTCAATCTAGCGATAAGTTGATGAAAATAATAATAATTATGGATGTGATGGATCGTCCTTCGTGACAAAGTGCTCGTGTAACTTCACCTCGCCTGTGCTGTCAGACGTCGGAAAATTTTTCATCCGTGAAATTCGGGAACTTTGTCAAATTGAAATTTATTGTGCAACTGATTATCCAGCCCTTGTTTGGTAAAATGTCTTACTATTTAACTACAATGTACTTATTAACCCCCGAGTAGATAGGAATTGGCTTATCTGGATCAGGGATCATTCATTCATTCGAATGATCCCTAATCCAGATAATCCAATTCCTACATTTTGAATACTGAAAATGGTAGTATTCGAATGCTTGAATAGTGAATGATACCATATTTAAATACTGAATAATGGGTATATTTGAATACTTGAATACTGAATAATGGATATATTTGAATACTTGAATACTGAATAATGGATATATTTGAATACTTGAATACTGTATAATGGATATAATCGAGTACTTGAATACTGATACTTCATCGAATGGATGAATACTGAATAGATACTTCATTCGAATGCATGCATACTGAATAGTTACTTCATTCGAATGAATGAAAACTGAATAGATACTTCATTCGAATGCATGAATATTGAATAGATACTACATTCGAATGCATGAATACTGAATAGATACTTCATTCGAATGCATGAATACTGAATAGATACTTCATTCGAATGCATGAATACTGAATAGATACTTCATTCAAATGGATGAATACTGAATAGATACTTCATTCGAAGGCATGAATACTGAATAGATACTTCATTCGAATGCATGAATACTGAATAGATACTTTATTCAAATGGGTGAATACTGAATAGCTACTTCACTCTGAATGCATGAATACTAATGACTATTATAAGTACTGAACAATGGGTAATGGTGGAAAATATACTCGAGAGCATGAATACTGAATGTCTACTAAGTTAGGTATATTTAAAATACTGTGTATTGCATATACTCTTATGCTAGACTATACACTTGTATACTAAAAATGTGAATTAATAAAGCGAATTATGAATATTTAGCTTATTCGCATTCATCTATTAAATCAACAAATTTCTGTTTTTCAACTCTTAATATTCGTGCCGATAGTTGTTGGCCATGATATCGAACTTTGAAATAAATACCTGAATTACTTTTATTTAAGGGTATTAAAATGGCATCGTATTGTTCGTATCCAATAATTTTAACTAAATGAAGACCGTGTAATCTTTTTTCAGTTATAATTATTTCTACACAATCTCCAATATTTAAAGACATGGTGACATTTTTTCCTTATGAGTAAATAAATAGTTCACTTTAGTCGCGTGTTATCATCCAATGTAATCTATTCAACTGATATAGAACAGAAAATTGTCTCTAATATAGAATATAGATAAAACTTTGATGGTGTTGGTGGTGATAGAAAATAAAACGTTTAATCATGTTGACCGTATGCCGTGTAATAAAAGGCAATGCATTAATACAATGTAATGTGCAACTTAAGCAGTTTTAGGGCAAGCTGGTGTTACACCGAGCTTACGGTTGGAGACACACTGAGCCAACATTACAAGGCTTTAGTTTTATTTCCCTCAAAATGAAATTCAAGTTCAATAATAAAGTTTATTTATTTGCATTCGAATAAGTTTACATAATGATTGAGTAGACAATTTGTATCGTTAGTTATAAACAATAATTATTTACACAAAAACGCATTTCACTCTTATTTTTTAATCACTAGTAACATCAATGCAGGACATACTTCGTTGTATTTTCGTTATTAAACTGTGAGCTCCATTATAGATTTCATCGAAAAGTAAGTTATCGCTATCGACGACATATTGAACACAGACATTTGCATCACATTCACAAAACATAGTGTTTCGTAGTTTTGCCGCATCATATATTTCCAATCTGATAACTTTGGCTCCATTATTAGGAACTTTTATGTATGAATACACAACATTGGCTTTTTTCTTTTTTAAAGTAGGAGGGATATCTAACCCATTATTTTCCCTTTGAAAATAATTACTAACACGTTGAGTAAGGGTCGTATTGGGTTGAAAGTTAAAAGGATCATTTGAATCCTGAAACAAATAAAAATACTATTATGAATGCTGAACTAAGTAACAATTTAGGTTTATGAAATATGCAATTTGAATATCAAACGAATCTAAGAGGTAGTCATGTTTATCAAATAAAAACAAAGTGATTACTAATAAAATTATTCAAATTTTAATACTTAATTATTATGTATAGTAAAAAAATCAGGTCTTACCGACATGTTGTAGATCACGTTTTGATGTCCAGTACAATGTAATGAATTTTCACAAGTTTTCACGTAACTTATATACTTTTTTTAAATTATCAATAAAGTTCAAAATCGCAGGTTTTATCATTCAAAGATCGTTCCTTAACTGGATGTGGAATGTGAAATACGAACCCTCTAGACATAGCGTCGCCGGCGCTGGCGCAAGTTGTTGTAGGGCTACATTCAGTTTGAAATATCATGGATTTGTCTTAGGTTGTATTCATGCAAAGAAGTTGGTTGCTATGTAATCGGGTAAAAAACGATTGAATAACGTTGCATGTTGTATTTTGTACCTACGCACGAACAAATCAACAGACAAACTATTCTTATTGTATCGTATAGCACGGTACAATATGCGAAGGTAATTAAGGTTGCTCAAACCTAGTCCATCCATTATAGACTCAATGTTTTAAATAATAATAGTTATAGTTATTGGAGAACACATAACTTACTCAATAAAATTTTTGTCCTACTTTAATCACTTAATGAATGGTAACCTATTCATCTCTAACATTGTAAGTAAGTGTTGCTTTGTTAGCAATAATATGATAAGTACATTAAGGCTCTTACACATTATCCCCCGACACTATAGTATACTTATTTTGTTCATTTGCTCCCCTCATAACTCATAAACAATGTTTTTTTAGAATAATAATTTAGCGTACCTATACTTACATGAAAATGTTAATAGGAAAGTGTGATCATGAAGAAGACAAGATTAAATAAAAATGAAAATTATTTATTCAGAATAGGTAACATGTTACGCTCACTGATATTCAAATTTTTTAATTTGTAAGATGATGTGATTGTGATATATGATGTGATAATAATTAATTACATACTTAAAACAAAAGCGATGAGGGTTCCAAACGCGCTCAAGTCTGAGAAGAGCCCACAACAAACTCAGCCTTTTAAGCCAGATTAAAAACCATCCTGCTTTATACTGAATTATTATTATTGTCAGATATTATCTGGTGAATCTCAGCATATTGATTTGTATCATCATTCATAATAGAGCGAGTGATAGTGTAAAGGGACCTTTACGGAAATTTAATGACAAATCATTTTTGCTTTATTTAAACAATCAAGCGAGATGTTAAAGCATCATTGTGTTATCCTGAAGCAAGGAATCTGGTGGATACTGAAATGTAAGTAATATCATATTTATTCTTTATTTTTAATGGTTTTTTTCTCATCTTCGATATTATAATTTCGAGCAATCAAGGTACGTTCATGGGCACCTAAATTGAGAATACTTGCAGTATTCAATTGATTATAATAATAGTAAGTTATTTATGCGTATGTAACCTTGTCGGTCTAATGGTTAGCTGGGTTCGATTCCCGGATCTTACTGATACCTACATTAAGAATACTTCCAGTATTCAATTGATTGTTATAATAATACTATGTTTTTATGTGTGTACATGTAACTTTGCCGGCCAAATGATTAGCTGACTGGAATAGTTCCCGGGTTCGATTCTCGGGTTTATTTTTGTTAATAATAATAATAATACTTATGTTATTTGTGTTTACGTAACCTTGTCGGGCAAATGGTTAACTGGCTTGAATATAGTCCTAGGTTCGATTCTCGGGTCCTACCGATACCTATCCTATATTACGATATCCTACCTGTTAAGAATACTTCCAGTATTTGATTGATTTTGATAATAATATGTTTTATGTGTGTACATGTAACTTTGTTGGTCAAATGATTAGCTGGCTTAAATAGTCCCGGGTTCGATTCTCGGGTCCTACCGATACTCATATTAAGAATACTTCCAGTATTCGATTGATTTTGATAATAATATGTTTTTATGGTGTGACCATGTAACTTTGTCGGTCAAATGATTAGCTGGCTTGAATAGTCCCGGGTTCGATTCTCGGGTCCTACTGATACTCATATTAAGAATACTTCCAGTATTCGATTGATTTTGATAATAATATGTTTTTATGGTGTGACCATGTAACTTTGCCGGTCAAATGATTAGCTGGCTTGAATAGTAAGCATTAAGTGTTACAAGATATTTTTGTCAAGTTTATATTAATACCTAGACACGTTTGAATACATACTTGTAATCTAATTTATGTTTTTTTTATATTATAGGTCACGACAGAGTGCTGAAACGTTGTTCCCATCAGAAGATGAGTCGCCGCAGCATTCGCCGCAGCCTGAGCCTGAAAAGAAATCCAAGAAAAGGGCACATGACAAATTAAAAACCGGTGAACCATCAAGTCCCACACCGACGCGTGTTGCGAAGAAATCAATGAAGTCCATCATCAATCCCATCGCACCGCCACCAAAAAAGATCACTGCATACGATCTTTTCGGCACAGATAGTGAAGATGACGAGACTGAAGAGACCTCTACACCTACAGCAGCGGGTAAAAAAATACAGCCTTTAGTTTCGTATTTAACAAGAAGACTGGCTAACGGTCATTCAAAACAATCTTTCGAGGGTAAGACAGGAACGCACTTCATTGACCTGAAAGTGTACCGGTGTGATGAGGTCGAAAATGTTCAGCCCGTAAATAGATGGCGTCATGCCATCATATGTGTTAAAAACCGCACGAATGAAGATACTGAGGCATGGCGCCACTTAACAAACTTCATCATTGCGACACGAAAAGAGTATAAAAAATGCACTCCCACTTTTATCAGCAACTATTATTAGAAATTATTCCACTACGTCACACAATATTCTTTTGAAAAATTGTATTGTCACATATGTTATGAAATTAATAAACTTGTATAATGTTGTTGTTTTTTTTTACAGTCACCCCTGCACCAAAGCTAAGTCAGGTCAGCTTGGTGAGATGTGAAAATTGTCACGTTGATATACCTGAAAATAGATATCAATATCACTTAAGAACTAATTTACATAAGTCGAATTGTTTATTGAATACCAAATATAATAACATTGAAGTAATTTCAACAGCTTTCAAAAATAGAATAATAAGTTATAAATTAAGTCCTTTTGAGGAGTACCTCACACCCGAATCGTTCCTAATAGATAACGAGAAATATGTTATTAAAATTATAAACAACTCTTTGAAAAGATTTCAAAGTGTTAAATTAAACTTCGAGCTTTTTGTTTTCTTTTATCTCTCTAAAACAGGAGAAAAACAGCTGAAGTCATTTAACACAAAATATAGTATCATATCTAAAGGTACTGATGTTCATGAATTATATTTAAAAACAATTAATACGTTTGAAAAAAAAATATCTGAATTTCAACATCGCGAATCTGGCTGGACTTGCGAATCAATGAGTCATCTAGAAATAAACATAAATAAGTATTCTCCTTTCAGGGGTGGCTCTTACATAGCTCTTCCGAATGTAGTTAAAAATACTAAAAGTTGCATAAATATACGCAACAATGACAATCATTGTTTTTTATGGTCTATAGTTGCTGCATTATTTCCACAAAATAATAATGTTTGTAGAACTAGTTCGTATCCACATTACTCAGAAGTACTAAATATAGATGGTAATATGTCATTTCCACCATCATATAAAGATATTAAAATGTTTGAGAAAATAAATGAACTGAGTATTAACGTTTATGGATTGGATAATAAACATAATGTAACTGGTCCTTTGTATATAACTACAGCAAGAAAAAGTAACCATATAAATTTGCTGTACATTCAGAAGAATGGTAAAGGTCATTACTGTTTAATAAAAAATCTTTTGAAGCTGGTAAAACGACAAGTAACTAATCACACAAGTAACATGTATTTGTGTGAGTTATGCTTACAGACTTTTACCAGTAAAACAAAATATACTTCTCACAATTGTAATGAAATATTGACTGAATTACCAGCGAAAAATAGTTATTTACAATTCAAAAACTATGAAAGGCAACAAAAAATTAATTTTATTATTTATGCTGACTTTGAAAGTATTCTAATGAAGTGTAACGAAAATAAATCTGAGAATACTCGATTATATGAAATGCACCAACCGTCTTGTTTTGGTTACTATATTTGCTGTTCTCATGATCCTAAATTAAATAAATATGTTACATACAAAGGATCAGATTGTGTGCAAGTATTTGTAAAATATTTAATAGATGATATTCAAGAAATCTATCGCATATTGTCTAAGAAATTACCCATGACACCGTTAACATTGGAACAAGAAATTAGCTTTGAAAATGCTACAAATTGCTATATTTGTAATAATTTACTTCTTGATGATAAAGTACGTGATCATGACCATATCACTTCAGAGTATCGTGGCCCTGCACATTCTTATTGTAATTTAATAAATAGAGTGTGTTCATTCGTGCCTGTGGTTTTTCATAACTTGGCGGGCTATGATTGTCATCTTTTTATTACGGAGTTAGCAAAATACGACGGTTATTTTAAAATAATACCAAAATCGAAAGAGAAATATATTACTGTAACGAAAGTATTAAAAAATAAATATAGTTGTTCATTTCCTATTCAAATAAAATTTATAGATTCTTTTCAATTCCTCAATTCAAGCCTAGATGTATTATCTAAAAATTTACACGAAAAAGATTTTGTTAATTTATCCAGAGAATTTCAAAACAAAGACCAATTGAAGTTGCTACTTCAAAAAGGTGTTTACCCTTACGAGTATATGGATTCTATTGAAAAATATGAAGAAACTGCTCTTCCTTCAAAGGATTGTTTTTACAATAGTTTGAAAGGTGAACATATAAATGATGATGAATACAAACATGCTCAAAGTGTATGGAATCTATTTTCTATTAAATCCTTGAATGAATACACAGATTTATATCTAAAAACAGATGTATTTCTTCTTTGCGATATATTTGAAAATTTTAGAAATACTTGTTTACGACATTATAAACTTGATCCGGCTTATTATGTCACCGCTTCAAGTTTAACCTGGGATGCGATGTTATTATATACAGGTATCCGGTTAGAATTAATTAGTGACCTGGAGATATATGAATTTTTAGAAAAAGGAATACGTGGAGGATTAGCCCAGTGTTCACTTCGTAACGCTGTAGCTAATAATAAATATCTGTCAGATTTCGATGATTCTCAACCATCAACTTACTTGATATACCTCGACTGCAATAACTTATATGGTTATGCAATGACTAAAAAGCTTCCTATATCTGACTTCCGACTGTTATCCACGACCGAAATTGATAACTTAGACATTGCAAACATATCAAATGAATCAGATTTTGGATATATTTTGGAAGTGGATTTAGCATATCCTGAGTACTTACATAATGCGCACAGTGATTTACCTTTTGCGGTAGAAAAATTCACTCCTCCGGGAGGTAAAAACCCAAAATTAATAGCAAATTTGTATGATAAATTTAAATATGTGATACATTACGTTCATTTAAAAGAATGCTTGAAGAATGGGCTTATTATACGAACAATTCATCGTGTTCTAACTTTTAGACAACAAAACTTTCTACAAAAATACATTGACTTAAATACTCGATTACGCCAAGCATCATCATCTGATTTTGAGAAGGATTTTTTCAAGCTTCTAAATAATGCTATATTTGGAAAAACTATTGAAAATAAGAGGAAACAGGTTAATATTAAGTTAGTAACCAAGTGGAATGATAACAACAATAAAACTAACAAACAGCTCAGTGCCGAAAAGTTGATTGCGAAACCTAATTTAAAAAACATTACAGTTTTCTCCGAAGACTTAGTTGCAATTCATCTGAGTCCGGAAAAAATAATACTTGACAGACCTATATATATCGGTTTCACGGTTCTGGAATATGCAAAACAACACTTATATAAATTTCACTATGACTTTATTAAAAACAAATATCGAAATAAAGTACGACTTTGTTATACTGACACAGATAGTCTTTTATATTTTATAAAAACCAAAGATTTTTATAAAGATATGAAAGATGAAATAACAAATTTTGACACTAGTAATTTTGATGTGAATAATTGCTGTAATATGCCTAGAGTTAATGCGAAAATTCCGGGTCTATTTAAAGATGAACTTGGAGGTGAAATCATCACTGAGTTCACTGGATTGAGAGCTAAGCTTTATTGTATTAACAGTAAAAAGATCCAAATTAAAAAGGCAAAAGGTGTATCTAAATCTGTAACAAAACGATTAAAGTTAAAACATTACAATAGCACTTTAAACAGCGACGTTAATTTCAAAAGTAAAATGAACATGATAAAATCGATTAAACATGTATTATATTCTCAAGAAGTAAATAAAGTAGTCTTGAATAAAACTGATGATAAAAGACAAATACTTTCAAACCAAATTGAAACCTTACCTTGGGGTCATTGCAATACAATATTTTGAATTTTAAGATTTAAATGTAAAATTACAAATGTTAGAATTAAAAGGTTTATTACCATAATTTTATGCTATTCTGTGATTCCAGATTATATTAGGTATGATTGTTTAATATTTATACTTCGTATGATACTATTGACGAATCAATATATTATGAATAAGAGCACAATCACTTGTTTTATTTTGAGAATACTTATGACTTATTTATAGACGGATTCAAATAAATAAATTATGGGTCCAAAATTATTTCTATATATTTTTATTTTTAAGATGGAATACTGAAAGAGACAATGCTATAATTTAATTTTTTATCGTTTACCTATAAAAAGCTTTGCACAAGATATATTAATCAAATGATACAATGAAATTGATTAAACAGGATCTTTCATTGGAAATAAATACTTTAGATAAGATACTCGAAAACAAGTTATGTGTAAAACATAGCGAACTGTTGCCAAATTCTATTCGTTGTATCATTTGCGGGCCATCTAATTGCGGGAAAACGAATGTTATGCTTAGTTTATTATTACATACAAATGGACTAAAGTTTAGAAATATATATCTTTATTCCAAAACAGCATTTCAACCAAAATACAAATTTTTGAGTGTTGTTCTCAAAAGCATTCCAGAAGTAAATTTTTTTGTTTTTGAAGACAATAACATTATTCATCCTAACGAAGCTTTATCAAACTCGATTATTATATTCGATGACGTTGTCTGTGAAGATCAAACCAACATACGTAACTATTTTGCCATGGGAAGACATAAGCAACTTGATTGTTTCTACTTGACACAAACGTACTCTAAGATTCCTAAACAATTGTTACGTGACAACGCGAATTTCCTAATTTTATTCAAGCAAGATGATGTCAATCTAAAACATATATTTGATGAGCATATTAATTCAGATATGTCTTGGTTTAAATTTAAAGATCTCTGTGCAATGGTGTGGAAGAAACCTTACGATTTTTTAGTTATTAATAAAGATTGTTCTATAAACAAAGGAAGATACAGAAAAGCATTCGACACTTTTATTAAATTTGACTAAGATTTCGTAAAACCTATTATACTTATATAATTATGGAGGGAAAAGAAGAAAGTCATAAATAAATATTACTCTATAGCTAGCACACGTAAATTTAGTGTCATGGATCAAAGTCTTAAACAACAATTAGTGCACTCAGTAAATTCTATAAGAAATAAATTAAAACATATACGTAATGCAGAGGATCAAACTAATTTGGTGCTGAATAGAATATTTAAACCTATAACCGAGCCGTTAAAGGTTTTAAACGATAAACCTAAACTTACAAATTTAAATAACAAGTTAAATAAAGGAACAAATGAACTTATGGGTTCTGAAAACACTATTCAAACAAAAAATAAAGATAGTAAGAGTAATAAGTTAAATAATGAAGATTTAGAAATAAATTCAGAATATAATGAAGATAAAATTGATAGTGTTCATAAGTCAAAACAGACAGATTTGGATGTGTCGTTACAGAAGGATGATATTATAGATATATATGACAGTATGGACATACCGTTCGGAATACGAAAGGAACAAGATAAAAATTTAATGATTGGAGATTCAGTTGTACGATTCACTAAAAATGAAAATGCTTTAACTGGGGATAAATCTATAATGATCAACATTGGCGGGCGTTCATATGAATTGACTCCTGGCCTTAAAGAACTATTGCTACGCAAGAAACCTAATTTATCAATTATCTTAGAGACAGATAAATTGGTTTACAAAGATATTTTACATCACACTAATGCACATAAGAGAGACTATAATGCTTATAGGCAAATTAAAGGTGATAAAGGTACAAAATATCGAGAAATCATAAAGCCATTATTTTTTGAGTCAAAGAGTAATGCGAAGCAAGGAGGTAAATTACCTACACTAAAAAAGTATAAATCTAATATAGATTTAGTATATTGGGATAATCCTAATGAATTAGTTGACAGGTTAAAATTACTAATTGCCTCAAAACAGGCTGGCAATAGTAATCACGACAATGAGATTATATCAATAATTGAAGAATTAAAAGAAGCCGATATCATTAAAGAATAAAAATGGTTGCACTACGAACAGTTATTTAGTATTCAATTGGTTCTCAAAGATGAACGTAGATATTTTCGGGCACCCTTTATATAAAAAACCAAAAATTGACGATACAGTGTTTATTAATAAATGCCCTCTGAAAGTATTAAGTGATGGCAATTTAAATGCTAGCAATAAAATAATAAAAAACTTGCATATTCCTGTTGATGCCAATGATAGTGTGACAAAAGAATATGTCGATAATTCTATCTCAGACTACAAGAAAGAATTAACAACTGTGAATGATCTAGTTACAAATTTAATCACTAGAATAACTCAATTAGAAAACATCGTTAAGGGTAATTTTCATAAAAATGAGCAAGTTAGACGTGATAAACGAAATACATAAATATGCAAGGGTAAATTTTCCTCGGAGACGAGTAGAAATGAGGGACATAGATGACCTGTGGCAAGCCGATTTGATAGATATGCAGTTTGTATCTAAGGAAAATTTAGGTTATAAATACATTTTGGCAGTTATTGATACTTTTTCAAAATATGCTTGGGCCATTCCATTAAAATGTAAAAGAAAAGAAGATGTGTGTAAAGCATTTAAGATAATATTAGAAAAAGGACGTAAACCTAAAAACTTACAAACTGATTTTGGTACTGAATTTTATAACGATAAATTCAAAAATTTGACTAGTATATTTAATATAAATCATTATTCAACTTACACTACAAAAAAGGCATCAATTGTTGAGAGATTTATCAGAACACTCAAATCAAAATTGTACAAAGAGTTCAGTCTAAAAGGAAAATACAAGTGGAATGATGGTACCTTGAGTAAAATAATTAGTGAATACAACAATACACATCACCGTACTATTAATCGAAAACCGTGCGAAGTCGATACAAGTAATAAAAGAAAGATTTTAGAAAAATATCAATTTCAAAAACATCAATCAAAAGTTGGAAATCGATTCAGTTGTTTGAAAGTAGGGGATTTTGTGCGTGTAAGTAAACACAAAAGTATGTTTGAAAAGGGATATACACCGAATTGGTCGACGGAACTATTTAAAATTAGTAAAGTGAATGAAACAAATCCGATTACATATCTGATAGAAGATTCTAGAGGTCAGCCAATTTTAGGTGCATTTTATTCTCAAGAATTACAGAAAACAAAACATCCGAATATATACCTTGTGGAAAAAGTACTAAAAAAAAGAGGAAACAAACTATTTGTAAAATGGCTAGGACTACCTGTCGATGAAAATAGTTGGATTGATAAGACTAATATTATTCTATAAGTTTAAATAAAATAACTATTTAAACAGACACGTTTTATCAGTTTAATCAGTATATTAAAGATTATGAACAAGAGCAGTGTCTTAAATTGGTTTATTAATCATTTGCCTTTTGAACTCCATCTACCCGGATATAACTATTGTGGACCAGGTACAAAATCGTACAAAAAGAAAGGCATTAACCAGTTGGACGAATATTGTAAAGAACACGACATAGCCTATCAGCAATCATCTGATTTGAGTGATCGGCATAAAGCTGATATAAAACTGATGAACATGGCACGGAACCGCATAACAGCATCAGATGCCAGCTTAGAAGAAAAGATAGCAGCACATATAGTTAATAAAGCGATGATAGCGAAAGTTAAATATGGAGCCGGTTTAGGAATTAACAAAGCAGCAAAAGATATAAGTGGTGGTGGATTAAAGAAACAATTGAAATATATCATATCTCACACAAATAAACATCTTAAAAAATTAAAACCAAAGGGTAAAAATATGGCGATAAAGTTGGCAATGGCAGCTGCTAAGGAACTAGCAACAAACACTACAGTAAAGATTCCTCGTATTATTCCTATTCCGAAAACGGGAGGGTTTCTACCATTGATACCTATTCTTGCTGGGCTATCTGCCGTGGGTAGTTTAGCTGGTGGTGCATCGGGTATAGCTAAAGCTATTAATGATTATAAAGCAGCTGAAAAACGTTTGAATGAGTTAAAAAGGCACAATGAAAAAATAGAATCATTATCTATTGGAAAAGGATTAAGCGTTAAACCTTTTAAGGAAGGTTTCGGAATTTATGTATCTAGTAAAAAAAACTAAATAGTCGGCTACCCAATAGAGCTCTTACTAATATAGATATTATGAATTATTCAAGCAGTATTCCTTATTTTCGAGGAGTATTTATGAGAGATGAGCTACCTAAACATCCTCATAAGAAAGAATGTGGTATCGTTAATTTAGATAGCTCAAAAAATCCTGGCAGTCATTGGGTAGCTTACGCAAAATACAATAATCATATCGAGTACTTTGACAGTTATGGTAATTTAAAACCACCAAAAGAATTAATTCAATATGTTGGTTCCGAAATGTATTATAATTATGAAAACATTCAGCGTAATCATCCATATAATTGTGGACACTTGTGTTTAAAGTTTTTGAACAAATTTTGGCATGATAAGAAAATAAATAAATAGATCGTAAGCACTTCGTATTGTTTAGTGTGTTATCATGTCTATTGCAATAACCATCACGGGCAAAAGACCATTACTTGAATCAAGTTTTCAACCTCCTCTTAACATAGACGATAAATATGAGTGTGGCTTAATTTATTTTTCAGCTCTCAATTCAATCCCCAACATTAATGAGAGCAATAATGTATTTGCTTATGGCAATGGTAAAAAATTAAAAATACCGTGTGGTGCTTATGGCCTATATGATATAGCTGATTACATTCGAAGTCAAGTCACAGATTGTGATATAATAATCAAACCAAATAACAACACATTAAAATGTTTAATATTTTGTTCTAATACGATGAACTTTGATGAAGATAATAGCATAGGATCGATATTGGGTTTTCCAAATGTTAAATTAGAAGCAAATAAATGGCACGAATCTCAGAACCCAGTCAACATTCTTCCTTTGTCCGTGATAAGAGTCGAATGTGATCTAATAAAGGGGTCATATACTAACGGATTTCCATCTCATATTTTATATGAATTTGTGCCGAACGTTCCACCTGGGTATAGATTTATAGAAGTACCGAAAAGTATTATTTACTTTCCTGTGAATAAAAATATCATATCATCAATAAATATAAAAATTCTTGACGAACAAGGTCGGTACATTGATTTCAGAGAAGAGTGTTTCAACCTACGTCTCCATTTGAGAAAACAGGATGATTGTGTTTAATAAAAATTCAAATACTTTAACAAAACGTATTACTACTCCTCGAGTTGAGCAACGTTACAGACGTATTAAATCTTATAAAACACTTACAAGAAGTAATAAAGAGTTTCTTCGCTCGTTAGGATTTAAATTAAGATGAATATACTCCAGGTTACTGATATTCCACAATTTGATAACTCTATCGAAAGTTATGAAATTCACACATATAGCCCTTATAATAATAGTTTTAAAGAAAATGATGAGATTCGGATCCCTATACACCAACAAGATATTTACATATTGCCATCTGCCAGTTTTATTTATATCGAAGGAAAAGCAACGATTATTGGTAAAGACCATAAACCCATTAATACACCCGTTGAGTTTACTAACAATGCAATGATGTTTTTGTTTCAAGACATTAGATATGAGATAAATGGTGTTGAAATAGATCGTATTAAGAATCCTGGAATAACAACAACAATAAAATCGCTTATATCTATGAATACCGGTCAAAGTAAAGTCGCAGCAATATGGGGTTGGAACATGAATGGATTCAAAAGTAATGACGGTTCCTTCAGTCTAATTATTCCATTAAATAAAATAATGGGATTTGCTGAAGACTATAATAAAATAATTATAAATTGTAAACATGAACTGGTTTTAAATCGAAGCAATTCTAATTTAAACAGCGTGAAATTAGATGATGCTCACGACATACAAATTAATATAGAAAGAATACAATGGCGTGTTCCGCAGGTGAAAGTATCAGATCGCGAAAGACTAACGTTGCTGAAAATATTAGAAAAAGACAAACCTATTCAGTTAGCTTTCAGAAACTGGGATTTATATGAATATGCATTTTTGCCTAGAACTACAAAACATTCTTGGGCAGTCAAAACTGTTTCACAGTTGGAAAAGCCTCGGTATGTTATATTAGGACTACAAACTAACAGAAAAAACAAAAAGTCTTTAGATAGTTCTTTGTTTGACCATTGTAAAGTAAGTAATGTAACATTATTTCTAAATTCACAATATTATCCTTATGAATCACTAAATCTTAAATTTGATGAAAATAAATATAGTATATTATATGAAATGTATACAAAGTTTCGTCAGTCTTACTACAACGTTCCTGTGGACCCACTGCTTGATATGTTAAATTTTAAAGATAAAGCACCGCTTTTTATTATTGATTGTTCAAGACAAAACGAAAATTTAAAAAGTGGACCCGTGGATGTGCGATTAGAAATAGAATGTTCGCAAGATATCCCTGAAAATACAACTGCTTACTGTCTTATTATTAACGACCGGTTAATAGAATATAAGCCGTTGAGTAATATAGTGCGAAAAATATCATGAATGCCATAATAGTAGATGTCCAAGGATTTAAAACTGATGAAAATGAGTTTATTTTAAAAGAAATTGCTATTCATTGTAATAACCGCATACAAACTTTCCTGATCAAATCACCATATCCATTTTATGATTTGACTAAAATTGAAAGACGGCATGTTAGTTGGATTGAAAGAAATAGAGGAATTCTTTGGAATGAGGGATACATACCGTATTCGAACTGTAAACATATTATTCAGAAGATTTTACAAAATAAAACAATTTATGTCAAAGGTATTGAAAAACGGTTATGGTTAATGCAAATGTTACAAAATAGCACAATTTATAATTTAGAAGATAAAGAGTGCCCAAATTTGTTAAGTTTACATGAAAAATATAATATGGCAAGTGATTCATATAGTTGTATTTTTCATACTAAAATATGCGCATTAAAAAATGTACTATGTTTAAGAAAATGGTGTTTAGAGAATAAAATTTTGTACTGAAGTTCGGTTGTTTTATTATCCGTATATATTATACTACCTCCGTAGTCACTCAGCGAATTTGAATGAAGTATCTATTCAGCATTCATGCATTCGAATGAAGTATCTATTCAGTATTCATGCATTCGAATGAAGTATCTATTCAGTATTCATGCATTCGAATGTAGTATCTATTCAATATTCATGCATTCGAATGAAGTATCTATTCAGTTTTCATTCATTCGAATGAAGTAACTATTCAGTATGCATGCATTCGAATGAAGTATCTATTCAGTATTCATCCATTCGATGAAGTATCAGTATTCAAGTACTCGATTATATCCATTATACAGTATTCAAGTATTCAAATATATCCATTATTCAGTATTCAAGTATTCAAATATATCCATTATTCAGTATTCAAGTATTCAAATATACCCATTATTCAGTATTTAAATATGGTATCATTCACTATTCAAGCATTCGAATACTACCATTTTCAGTATTCAAAATGTAGGAATTGGATTATCTGGATTAGGGATCATTCGAATGAATGAATGATCCCTGATCCAGATAAGCCAATTCCTATCTACTCCCCCGACCCAAAAAGAGGGTTGTAATATAAGTTTGACGTGTGTATCTGTCTGTGGCGTCGTAGCTCCTAAACTAATTAGCCGATTTTAATTTAGATTTTTTTGTTTGAAACGTGGCTTGATCGAAAGTGTTCTAAGCTGTAATCCAAGAAAATCGGTTCAGCCGTTTTAAAGTTATCAGTTCTTTTCTAGTTACTGTAACCTTCACTTATGTCGGGGGTGTTATAAATTTTTAATTTACAAACTTACAAATTAATTTACAAAGTTTCTTTTTTTTTATACAATTCTTTGGAGATAACCTTTTTCCAGATTTAGGTTTCATATTAATTCGCTTGATTATAATATAAAAATTAAACAGGTAAGTGCATATATATAGTTGAGTGCTCACACGTTAAACTTTCATATGAAATATCTAGAACCGAACCGCCTCCTTCTATTAAGCCGAAGGTCTTTTCAACTAGTCCCATTAATTACCTTTTGAATTGTTATTGGGAACTAAATGGTCGTCTACGCCTTTCTATTCACTTCCAATCATTTTAATAGCTTCTAGTATGTAGTAGTTAAGTGATAAAAGTTATTTATAAAAATAGCAAGTTACGAAATAGTTAACTAATAATAAGTAGTCTAGTTAGGCAAGATAATGTAAAATTATTGAGAAAGATCAATTATTTATTAGTTTAAATATTTCTAATCTTAGAAAATTGTAATTTTCTGTTTACTGTTTGTACATAAACCACGCAATTACAGAAACGATTGCCATAGACAAAACTTTCTCAGTTTGAAAGAATATCGTCTTCATCCTCGTCAACCGTTAGACGTAGGTATCTGCCTGCTAAATATGTATGGGCTCATTGTCGGATAAACATAAAACAACGGCTAGTTATAAAATTAATTACACTATAACTATACAACCCATTTCCGCCCCACTACTGAGTACGGGTCTCCTCTCAGAATGAGAAGGGTTTAGGCCATAGTCTGCCACGCTAGGCCAATGCGGATTGGCAGACTTCACACACCTTTGAGAACATGGAGAACTCTCAGGCATGGAGGTTTCCTCACGATGTTTTTCCTTCACCGTTAAAGCAAGTGATATTTAATTGTTTAAAACGCACATAACTGAAAAGTTAGTGGTGCGTGCCCGGGATCGAACCCCCGACCTCCGATTAGGAGGCGGACGTTCTAACCACTAGGCTATCACAGCTTGATGATAACTATACAGTGAACAAAATCGTATCAAAGCTTTTTGCATTTAAACTCAAACATGCAGAAATTAGCATTTTCTAATATTAGGTATCTGACTAATGTCAACTATAAAGCCAAGTCGTGAGAAGACAATTACTTCTGTCTCTAAAGTATAGGTAAACACATAATAGATCTTTGGATAATGTGATTGTTGAATTCCAAGTGAGTTGTTTAATACCAATCACATGGCAGAACCTTCACCTAGCCAGCTATCAAGGTTATGCCACAGGTCATGCGGTAACTTAGACCTGTTTAGCATGAAGGTTCTATAGATAAAAGGTTCTATAGGTTTTCTGGTGCAGTTGTGAGACTGAGTTCATAAATGAACAGGCAAGAAGTCCTAATTTCGGTTTCCAGTTGGGTCAAGTATTTTTTAGGTTTCCATACCTCAAAAAGCAAAAGGAATCCTTATAGGATCACTTCGTTATCTGTCGTGTGTGTCAAGAAAAGGGAATGAAAGCCTATAATATGGTACTTGCCGTTGACCTAGGATCATGAAAGGTAGGTAGCAACTAGCAATGTCTTTGTGGTTGTACCCCAAAAAAAATCTTATACGATACGGAACTCTACGTGTGCGAGTTTGGCTCGCACTTGACCGGTTTTTTAGATTGATTTAAGTCGGTCGGTAACTTCGTCATCGTCTTCGTAATTATTGTCAACCAATTAGGCGTCTACTGCTGGACATAGATGGGTCTTTTGTATAGGACTTTGCGTCGCTTGAATTCACCGGTTTAACTTCAGTTGTGGCTAATAAGTAATTAAGTACCCGATACGACAGATGAAGGTCTATCTATCTACGAATCTGGAATCTCAAGTTCGTATTTTGATTAGTCAATTTAGAAAGTTTTAGTGTCTATGTCGGTTAGATCAAGTTTAGATTGATTTCAGTTTTGAAAAAAAATAATTGTGATAGTCGTTTTATTATTTTTTACTAAAAATGTAAGTACCTAATTTTTTTTACGTATATTATGAAAGATAACGGAAGCTGACATCAAGTTTTTTCGTTACGATGCAGATGTATTTGTTTATATAATAACAAATGTAGGACATTCTATTAAAATGTTTTGAAATGGCCACTCTTAAAAATGTTTGCAATGTCATGGTCACTACCGAACGCACTTATCTTATCTTGCATGTATCTAATTGACATGTGTTCAATTGTTATTCGGGGTTAAAGTTTTAAAGAAACACTTGCCACTGAAGGCGGTTTTGTTTATGATCTTATGATGCATAGTATATTACTCTGTTTATTTCATCCTCATTACCTGGATTTGTGGTATTTGCAGGCAGATCCGGGAATCAGCTTCCACCTGATGTTCCTTTAAAACACATACCTATTCAAAGGTGGATAAATGTTACGATTTCGGTGGTGGGGTGGTCGTCAAAGTGAGTGTTCTAACTTCAAAGTTATTCTTTTTAACCTCCGACCAAAAAAGAGGGGTGTTATAAGTTTGACGTGTGTATCTGTCTGTGGCATCGTAGCTCCTAAACAAATGAACCGATTTTAATTGTTTTTTTGATCTGAAAAGTGGCTTGATCGAGAGTGTTCTTAGCTATAATCCAAGAAAATCGGTTCAGCCGTTTGAAAGTTTTCAGCTCTTTTCTAGTTACTGTAAACCTTCACTTGGCGGGGGTGTTATAAATTTTGTAATTTACACTTGTGTAACCGTCGATTCATTGATTTTAGAAGAGATCCTAGTTTTGCTTATTTTGTAGTGTACGGGTAACAGGTGTATCTAAACGGAATCAAGTGCTTGTTAGTTCTGTTTTCAATAATTTATATGCTTGGTTTTGTATGTTAAAGAGTACTAACTAGACTGACTGTATTGACTAGATTGGTAAATCTAATCTAATTCCGTTCTAATCAATTTGCGGCGTTGGCTAACAAAGATTGGGCTGATAAGGTTTGTTAGGTTGTACCTATCTAAAAACTGGAAACCTTTCAAATTAGGGCCATGAATATTAAATAGACCTTGAGTGATAATATGCAATGAATTAGAATAATGTCGGGAAATAGACAAAGAATGAAAGGAAACTTTATAACTTGGGTAACTTTAGAAAATGTTTTTGAGGCAAACACTTCATAATTATACCACAATGTTTTTTTATAGGCCATGGGCGAGTGAAAAGTTAACGAAAAGTTAGATAAACCCAATATATATATGCAAATACTCCGTAGTTCTCTTTATGTCCAGATTTTAAAAAAGATATAGGACTTCCAGTCATTTGGAGAATTAACCTCAAGAAGGTGGCGGGAAGCAGGTGGTTGCATAAAGTCAAGGACAATATTTGTTGAGGTGTTCTTGAAAAGGATCTTTGTACAGTTATGGTCGGTTGATAAATGAATAGAAGGCGATAATAGTTACATGTGTTGTTAGTGTCCTGAATACCTCCAAATAATCAAGTGCTATTCAAGGGTCACTGATTGACAATGAACTCAAAATATCTACCGATAATTTCGGCTTTATCTATTAATGTTGATCCATTGTCCAATATTCATAACAGCTCGTTTTAATGTCTTGATTTGATCGATACACGAAGACCCATTGTTAAATACCAGTGCTTTGAAGGTGAAAAGAAAACACACTATTAGAACTCAAGGTGATACTGTGACATTTAAGCAAATTATCACTAAGGGCTTAGGCAGACAATGAGCGATTATAATACATATTATGTCTTACGCGAATCCTTGTAATACGAAGGCGAATACACTGAGAAATTACCACAAAAATGACTAAACCTAAATTTAAAAAATATAAGTAATTTTATTATCATAAAACTGTGCTAGTAGTATTCGTAGGAATAAACAATCACAAGATCTTCATTAATCTTTCTTTGTTAGAATGAATATTAATTTCTCCAATGAAAAGATTTCCAAGACATATTCGAGCTCATATAATAGCTGTCTTCGGGAAACTGGAGTCAATGTTCTAAGCATATTCAATGCCTAGTTGATTAATAATACTTAATTAAACTACTATTATAGATCCTTTTGTCAAGACCCCCGGTGTGACACCGCAGGGTAATAAGGTTATGATTGAAAATTCGATCGTTTCAAAAGAAGTCGGGATACCTTTATAGGATCTCTTTAGACTACAATTTGAGCCTTACAATTTGACTTTATAGGATATCTATCTGGTGATTATCGTAGCCATTTCTCAAATTGTATGTAATCTCTACAATTGAGACAGGATAATATTACATTATAATAGCCAAGAGGCTAAAAACATGAATGAAACCAAAAGGGATGTGAATTAAACCACCTCTGAGTGGATTTACAGGAATTTTCCTGTAAATCAACTCAGAGGTGGAGCTCAAGATAACCTGGAACAGCTTCACACCGAACACCGAGGTACTGGAATTGGTCCAAAAAGAGAGAGATCTCATGTCCATCATCATGCGAAGGAAGCTCGCTTTCTTTGGGTATTTACAGAGAGACAATTCTCATTCCCAAGATTAGTGTCGGAAAGGAGAATTGCAGGCAAAAGAGCTCAAGGTCACCAAAGACGCAAATGGTTGGATGATATAAGGGAGTGGACAGGGCTCAGTTACCCATAGAGAAGCTTATCGAATGATGACCGCCAAACTTCGTTTCGAAGAAGGCACGCGATGATGATGATGATGATGACGAGTGTCAGACATGTTCTGTGAAGATTGTTTCTTAAACCATGCCCAACAATAAACGTTGAAATCCCAGCCTCTGAGTAATCTTAAGAGGCCTAGTGTGCCCAATAAAAACGTGCATCGGTTGAAAAGTTAAGACGTTGCAAGTCGACACAGCTTTGATGTAGAATCGACACAGTCACGATTATTGTCGTGAAAAATTAATGCAACTATGGTCGAAATAATTTTCGATCTATTTTTGGGTTTGTATTATCACTTGAAGGTTATACCTACAGCTAAAATGGTGCCCATGACGAATTCCATGCCTTAATGGGAATGCGTTGCAGGTTTTTGTGTCGAAATGCCTTTTGGTGAATTAGTTCAGCGTATTAGGTACCTGTAACTGTTTGAATCGCGTTTGTGATAGAGCTATAAAAATACATTCAAAATCCTATGTCCCGCCTAGGTTTTTATGATTTAGCGTGCTGATACTATGCCATTTAGGGTTTATCGATTACGGATAAATAGATAAATTTTTTTTTTATTTTATACAATTAAACTTTTATAAGAACTTTTGAATCGTTAAATGCATCTACCACTGATTCGGAATGCCTTATAATATGATACGTGTCTATATATTATATAAGAAATATTTTGTTCGTTACATAATGGTCTAAGAGCCAGTGCGTGCCAGACTTGCGTTATTTTATGAAAGCTGAAAATTTCTCTGCGTATTGTCTCCAATACAGGGAGCAAATTAGCAACTATGAAGCTTGGATCATGGTGGCTATGATGCGAGATAACAGGTAATAAAGGTGTAAAAAATCTTACGTCAAAGTATAAAGCCTAATTTTGTTATACTTTGTTCGGAATACTATTAGAAATCACGTCATGCACTTGACCTTGACAGACGCCCTTAAAGTTTTAAAGTTTAAGGATGTTTGAGGAGTTAGTTATTGGCTGGACGCATATTAACTACTTCTTTTCTGCAGCTGGATTTTAAGCAGCTTAGGTCTTCATCAAGACGCTCGAAAATGCTGAGGTTTTGAAGCATTTGAGCATTTCATAGATATTGTAGTAAAACTTATTTAAACCTTACCTTATTTAAACGTTGTCGCTAAAGCGGCTAGATGTTCAGGTGATAAGAAGCTAATATGCCACAAACGAATGCTCAATGAATTCATTAAAGTCCAGCATACTTTATATCGCGTAGAGGTCTATCTGTACAACGCATTAATTTGAGAATTATTCTGAACAAACTTTTTTGCAGACTGCAACTTGTTTTTTTGCAAAATATGTTAAGTGTTTAGTATACATATTTGGAGTTCTGTGTTACTGACTTTGAGAGCTTCATAGAACACAACTTTTATTTGTAATAGCTATAGGTAAGTATTTATTTTGTTTAATAATATCATAGGTACATGCAACCGGTGACCCCGCCGTACAAACGAAGGAAGCACAACTATCGACCCACTATCGACCAAATCTCTGTAATTACACGTCACGCACACAAACTCAACATAAATTCTACGAAACTGGCCACTTAACACCTTCCGATACGCATTTGACACAACGTAGTGATTATATTTTTTTGTTTGACACTTCAATGAAATAATTTAATTTTAAATCGTATCGTAATCGTGCTGTGCAAATTACACAACTTCAAATTGAAGTCTAGGGTTGTCAGAAAATAAATGGGGTAATTTTGCCTAAAAATGAGCAATTTTTTTTTCATTATATTTAGACAAATTTATATTTTATTTTTGATGACAATCATAATATAACTAAGCGAAAAAGGCTGTTTTGTTAATTAAAAGATTTTAAATTGATATTGAAATTTAACTAAAACAAAACTTATTACTAAATTGTAGTACATTTAATATACCAGTCTCCGTCATAATAGCTGCATGCCAAATTTATCATGAAGTACCTAGGTACCTACGTAATTGGTGTACTTACCATGTTGTCTTCTATGTTTTTTGTAAATGTATATGTTTGTGTGTGCAATAAAGAAATAAATAAATAGGTAATCAAAATCTTACTACATTAATAATATTATTTAGTTATAGTTAGTCCATGATAGGTAGTAGGCACCCACCAAAACAACCTTAGCGACGAACGGAGGACTCGTCACGCGTGATGTGGTCAAAGATGGGACGCTATACGGATAGCTAGAATATTTATCTTTATTTAGGTATTTTTTAAGGTCATAAATGTCAGAAAACACAAGACAAATAAAATATGAACCCATTTTGAATAAACAACTTTGAATTTGGCTTAGAGAAAAAAAAACCGCTACCCAAGAGCCGCTTTGTGTAATTTGGTAAGAGATCTGCGATATAGG
Organism: Maniola jurtina; assembly: GCF_905333055.1. NCBI lineage: Eukaryota > Metazoa > Arthropoda > Insecta > Lepidoptera > Nymphalidae > Maniola > Maniola jurtina. Next base: position 5,322,579 of record NC_060034.1, on the reverse strand, counting down.
GATGTAAACTTGCCCGGTGTATAACACCAAAAGTAGTGAATAGTCTACTAACCCTGCGAGATACGCTAAATAAAATCGCTAACTGGTACATACTTGGATTATTATTAAATATTTTTAGTGAATATATTGCGTTTTTACATTTGACTTTTTAACTTTTTTATTTTTAACTGTCAGGATACGATTATATAGTAAACATGGTGATGGGCACCCTGTTAAGCAGAGATTTTCAATAAGGCCAGAGGCCCTATACTGTAATTAATCAAAATTATGTAAAAACAGAGTAGGTAAATTTTAATACGTTGCAATCGATAAATTATTATTTTCTAGCATCGAACATCCATCGATTTGTAACTATCATAATAAAGACTAATCTAATGAGATCTCATTTTAAATAATCATCGTGAAAGGGAAAAATAGGGAAAAATAGGAAAATAGGCAAATTTTCATATGTGAATGGTATCATTCCATAACGCACACATACTCATCAACTGACAGTTCCCCTGCTTCATTTGACTTTTCGGAGCATACCATCCTGAGTATTTATTCATCCAAGGGTACATGTCAGTAAATCAAAAAGAGGATAAGATAGAAAAACCAAAATTTTACCTCTGTTTTTGAAAATGGCAGTAGGTACCTATTATGAAACTTCTAGATCCTTTATGAGTAATAATAACTACTTACACACGTTTAAATTGTATACTTATTTGAAGACCTTGAAATTAGTTAAAGAATATTAATTTTCGTTCTGGCAACCTTGCGTTAGTTATTAATTTTAAAAATGTTGATTGTGTATCCTGACAACATGTATCCGCTTCACATTAGTACTGCGCTCGCGCAGCCTATATTTATTTTGGCTAACCTGTTACTTTCAATAACAAGAGGCGTTTCTTCAGTACAGAAAATAAGTTGAATACTTCGAGCAGCACCGGGTGCGCCGTGAAAATGCATAAGCAAAGGAAAGGTCTTAGTCAAAATGAGAAGTGTTTAGGCCATAGCATGCCACACTGGCCAAGTGTGAATTAGCAGGCTTCATAATTATACCTGAACCGCCTGAAATTATACCTGAGATACCTCTGAGAACCTTATGGAAGCTTTCAGTCATGCAGGATTCCTCGCGATGCTTTGTTTCACCGTTAAAGCAAGGTCCTCTCGTGCTTTAAATGGTCTTTCGTGGTTAGTGTCACCTAGGTAAGTTATCATCATCATCATCATTATATCGTCCCATAGCTGGCTGACTACTGAGTATTGGATTACTCTCAGAATGAAAAAGTTTGGCCATAATCCGGCTCGCTGGCCAACTGCGGATTGGCAGACTTCACACATCTTTGAGAACATTATGGAGAACTCTCAGGCGTGCAGGTTTGATTACGATGTTTTACTGCACCGTTAAAGCATTGATATCTGAAAAGTCAGAGGTGTGTGAGCCTTAAGACTATCAGTATAAGTGTGTCTTAAAAGTGCCCACGCACTTGAACTGAACTGCAACTGAACTGCGCGTCGCGTCAGCGCCCCGCACGATATTCTCGGAATAAATTCAAGAATATCGTGCGGGGCGCTGACGCGACGCGCAGTTCAGCTGCAGTTCAGTTCGAGTGCGTGGGCACCTTAAGACTATCACCACTCAATAGGTAAGTAAACAAAGCCATCGGCGTAAGCTCTAGCTAAATTCTATTTTAGATATGTGTCAAGGTGAACGAAAAGTTATTTATATTTTACCCACACTGCTGATTGTGTTTTCTAGTAATTAAAGTTCCAAATTACATATTCGGTATTCGATCATAATAATTGTATATCAATGTCAATACATGCAAATTAAGTTTATAATTGGACAAGAGTTAGCATTGTATTATTGTTAACGCGATCTATCGATCAAAAGCTCGAACAATGCGCAGTTATCGAGTAACAATTAGGGCTGTACCCTTAATGCGTAAATATGATAAATCATGCAAATTTATTTAAACAACAACAAATTTTTACTAAATTGTTTATTTTGTAAGTTATTTAAGTAATAGATTTTATAAAAATACTGACCAACAAATCCGATTACAGAAGATTCAGTAGGTAGGTACGCCAAAATGAGTACCTGAAAAATAAATAAGCAATTTTAATTTATAGATTGTCTTTGTTCTTGTACCTACTGCTGTATTTAAACAATAAAAATATAATTTTCTACTATATTCCACTTGCGAGGATACACTTTGACCAGGTTTGTATAAGTAATTACTTTAACTACTTATTAAAAAAAGAACTTTTCGCCATATTGCGAGGTTTTAGATAATATCAATGTTTTTCTTTTTCTTTTGTTTTATTCTGTTTTATGTCAGCCAAAGCAACAAAATATACTTCATCATTTAATTTGTAGAAGGCAAAAGCATTTCCGTTGCAGGCAGAGTTCATTGACATTCTTACTCTTATGAAACAGTGGGTTTAAATAAAAAGAGCAAATCAGTATAATCGCCCAAATTTATTATATCACTTCACTAAACACACTAATACAAATCACTCATTTCTTTATTACTATTGTTACTTTGTTACTATTTATATAATTTACACTTGTTTACACAAATGGACATAGTTTCAGCTTACAATGCGTACGATAGAACAATAACAATAAAAATGAGCTCGCATGGCTTTATATGGCGTTATCCCCACCGAAGGCATTCGGTAGTAGTGGCTGTCATGGCGGTACTTGGCTATGATTGGCTGTCATGGCGGTAATTGGCTATGATTGGCTGTCATGGCGGTAACTGGCTATGATTGGCTGTCATGGCAGTTAGCTCGGAGCGGCTGGTTTGAATGGCACGTTGCGACGGGCTGTGGCGGCGTGGCGTAACATTCGGCCGTCCTGAAACAACAAATTGCTCCCGCAATGGGAGAACACTTGGTTAACTTTCTAGTAGGCAATAGCTTAATAAGATCTTCAGTTTAAAGTTATTCATTGAAACAGTTGGCACTGTTAGATATAGGTGTTGTGGCCGTAAGGAGCCTGCTCAGGCATGTACAAGCTTCGTAGCCTCAAAGCCCCTTAACAGTTCAGCCTCTAGCAATGCCTACCAGCTTGATTATGAAAATCGACCAGAGTTTATTTTTATCGTAATTCTTGTAGAAACTTGCCACTAAATAACTCAATTCCTTTGTTATAATTAAACGAAAAATTAATCTTGTCAAAGTTACATTATCTAGTTAGCTTTATCCTATCGCTTGGTATCCTTAACCGTCCATATGCCTTGTTACGCATTACCTCCCCGGGCTTACTAATTTTACATCAATAGCAGCATGGCATCGTGACTTGGGTAAATATCAAATCATAGATTGCATATTCATTAGGAGCATTGTTAATAGTCCAAATAATATCAAGTAAGCAGTTTGTCCAATTATATTATTCATTCTCGCTAGGGCCTGTTGCACAACGCATTTAACATGGTCCAATTAGTACCTCGCTTGGCTTGACTAGGCAATTGGCTCGTGGTAGTATCATGGATGTCAAAATATACCTAACTGTTAATCAGTCGACACTCAGAAACTCTAAAATGTCTACTAGTAAAAGCATTCTTATGGTCACTTTATACATTTACTAGGGTGTCCAAATAAGGTGAATTATGTATCATATTTAAGTGTACTAATAGTTTCTATGAAACTGATCGTTTTTGGCCAATTTTTATAATAAGTAGGTGCGTTTGGAACCCTCGTAGCTTTAGTTACGTACTTACGTACGTAATTAATTATCACTATATCGTACAAAAACAATTTCGACCATCAAAAGTAGTACCTACTTTGAATAAATGATTTTGACTTGACTTTGACTTTTGACTTGACAATAACAAATTTTGAAAAGCATCTGTATAACCAAACTGAATTCTTCTGATAAATAAGCGATAGCCTTTCGCTGTCTTACAAAAGGGTCTTTGCAAAATGTGGTCAGTATGAACTCAATAAAATTCTAATCGTGTTAATAAAAGTTTGTGATACAAACTGCAATTTATCTAACTTTAAAACCAAGACGTAAACAAAGCAACATTGTTTAATTAATTAATTAATTACTATCATTTTCAGTGGTAGTTACTATTTTCTATGTTTTACTTCATAGACATTTTTGAAAGAAAAACCGACAACAGACCGGCTTGTAGAAAGGAAATAAATAGCTACTTGTTGAGCTGTGAATGCTATTACCCTGACTTGAAAAGAAATCTCACTTAAATCCTTGCATGGAAATCTTTCAACGAGCAACGAGATGAAAGTACTACTATCGAAAGTAAAACTTGGCTAACGAAAGTAAAACTCGGCTCCCGAAAGTAAAACTTGGCTCCCGGAAGTTAAACTTCGCTGCAGAAAGTAAGACTTGGCTACAGAAAGTAAGACTTGGCTACAGTCTTCACTTCGGTATCTACGTAATAGCGAAAGTAGCTCACGATTGAATTTAGGCAATACAAGATCATCAATCATAAAGGAAAAGTTTTCTATTCTATTCCTATTCCCTACTTTTTAAGATACATAACCAGGCAGGCATACTAACACAAACTGAACTCAAGATATTATGTAAAACGTCAGTCTAGTCGGTTTAGTGAAAATTCTTACGGTACGTCCGGTCCACCTGATGAACGGCACAAAGCTAAATCATATGGTTCAAATTAAAAATACCACTTGAACTTACTACTTACATTATGATTGGACCGACAATCTAAAGGTAGAATGATGAAATTGACTCGATTGAAAGCTTGTAGGCAAAAGTACGTAATATGCTTGGTACCTAAAGAACTACTCTTTTCTAAAATAACAAAAGCATTATCACAACCATAAGGATGTCTAATTGGTAATGGTTATTATTACGTTTCCACCAAGTGCCCGATTCTGCCGACATTACACTACCTATTTGTATGTACTCATACACTGTGCCACTGGCTTGTATATTATACGAGACAGTCCAAGGCCGTGAGTAAGATTTACTTACTGTGCTCACAATCATTCAAAGAATGTGATTTAAACTACAAGTTACAACACGTACGACTTCATGAACACTAACTTTTAGTAAAAATAAAAGAACAGTCATACCATACAACATAAACGCTTAACAGCACTTAACACCCCAAATAAGCAACGGTGCGGCGGCATGTAGATACCCACAGGCTGCAACCCTGCATCGTTACGCGCCACGATGAGGTGCTTCGCAGCGACGTGCTCGGCATCAGGCCACAGAGTAAGGCATCAGTGGTGACCATCGCAGGCGATGACGTTTGCACTTCACGAACTCACCAAAAATTCCGAGAAAAGAAAGATAAGCACAATATTATTGTTTGACTACAAGTAGCTCCCGGTTGATTCATAAAGTACGTCTGCCTCTATTATGAGGATCTATATTCATATTACATACCAATCCTATAACCACATGAAAATCAATTTCACAAGAAACCCAAAAGTCAACGTCATAAAATAATTCGATTTTACATTCGAATTGCGATCGCCATGCTTTATGCAAAACAAAGTTTGAGCACACTGAAAGTGTTTAGCAACCGATTCTGACGTAAATGATAATAATGTGCCAATAAAAATAATTTATAGGTACCCTACACGTACCCCCTGTTGTCTGTATGACTGCAGCGGGAATATCACCGACGACGCGAAAAATATACCCTTAAAGCTTTATAGTACCTTGCACTGACTGACCCTTGTACAAATAAAAACACTAATAGCGTCAAAGCTTATTTCTTAAAAACTACTGGCTGAGATTCGCGGGTAGTCTGAGAACTATTATTACCATCCGATATACTAGATTTTTTTAAATTAATTGTTACCAAAGTAAGGATTAGGCGTTTAATCAGTATGTATTTGTGTCAGTTCGTAACCACTCAACAACTTTAACAGATTATGATAAATGATACGTCATTCGTCTTGATGGCGTGTTTGTCAATGGGTACATAAAATTCTTAAAACAATCAATGTGGTGGATTTTATACGCTTTAATGTAAGAGCTGAAAAATATGCAGCGCAAACTGCAGTAGGGAGATTTTTTTAACTTATTGAATTACTTGTTAACTTATTCGTACCGGTAGCACTTTTATGGTCATTATTTTCGCATAGGAAATAGGTCTGGAAGGCACTAACACACTAAGTATGTTTTCTAGAATTAAACTGCAAATTCAAATTGCGGATATCTCGGCGAGATGCAACGTGATAAGTGGATGGTTGAGCGGGCTTTTACCTAGTTCGATAAAAAGTTGACTAAATCAATTGGTTGCAATTTTAGCATTAGTATTTACCGCCTTTATTTCATCAGTTACATATATACAACACTTGTATTTTTGTTACGAAAACTATAAATAAAACAATACACACAAATTTACAAAAATTAAAACTAAAACTCGTTGAGCCAGTTACCTTGCCTTACCCAAAACTAGAACAGATTATGGCAGAGAACCCCTTACCTATGAAGGAGCTAAACTGTACAACAAAATACCTGCACACATGAAAAAAATGTACACTCATTCAATCCATAGAAAACTGAATTAGCTGCTCACATTATGAGTAATCCGAATTACTTCAACAAATGCACTGATTGAGCACTTAATTAAATGGCGAATATTGTAAACTTTATTTTCTTAGAATTAAGTTCTCATGTAAATGACTTTTTTGTCTTTATAAGAATTAAACGTCTTTAAACCTAAACTTTTATTTGACGGTCAGATATGCCACAAATTACAGTTATATTTATCTTTAGCTATAACTCAAACCATTCACTATCCGCGAGCGTATGGTGACCACCTATCATAACCCGCGTACCCTAATACTAATTTAATAACCTCAAACTGGGTGTTAGCAATATTAACCTTTCACCGTTGCAACAGAATAAATTCCTTTTTAAAATTGTTCCAAGACTAAATTTATGACCCCATTCGTTTAGTTACACTTTCACATATATATTTTTAGGTGATTTTCAAAGTATCTACCTCACGGTCATCTCATCAGTAGAGGTTACAAACACGATCAACCTCTTTACACTTTGCATCAATATAATTAAAAACGGGATTAAAATTTGAAATGGAATAATGGATGGATCATACCTCAGTTAATACGCGTAGGAGTTAAGGGTAGGTCGCCATCGGGCGCAGAAACCATGCGCGCCGCAGATGAATGTACCTCCGGTTCAAAAACTCTTCTAAGGATCTTCCGGGCCCCAGAAGCGGATGATCTTCATTGTCGCTTGATTTTTACACGGTGATTCGTTTCATCCTTGCGGAGGAACAAAGCTGCCGGCATGTCTTTGCCGAATCGTTAATTGGCGCGATTATGCATCATAACTTTCTTTATTAATCCCACTTCTGAGATGAAACAGTGGGTTTAAATAAAAAGAGCAAATCAGTATAATCGCCCAAATTTATTATATCACTTCACTAAACACACTAATACAAATCACTCATTTCTTTATTACTATTGTTACTTTGTTACTATTTATATAATTTACACTTGTTTACACAAATGGACATAGTTTCAGCTTACAATGCGTACGATAGAACAATAACAATAAAAATGAGCTCGCATGGCTTTATATGGCGTTATCCCCACCGAAGGCATTCGGTAGTAGTGGCTGTCATGGCGGTACTTGGCTATGATTGGCTGTCATGGCGGTAATTGGCTATGATTGGCTGTCATGGCGGTAACTGGCTATGATTGGCTGTCATGGCAGTTAGCTCGGAGCGGCTGGTTTGAATGGCACGTTGCGACGGGCTGTGGCGGCGTGGCGTAACATTTACTTTGATAATGATTTGATTATTTACTGTTTTCACACAAATCAATTTATATTGAACTTCGTAACTTACTAACTACCTTGCCACAGAATTTCAAGGTTTAATCATAAATCATGGAAATTGCAGAATAAAAGTGCACAACGAAAAGTAGCGATTTGTCCACTACCTGTAATAATCATTTCAAAATGACGTGAAAGTTACTTTGTAGTGCAACCCTATTGCAAAAAAGTTGCAAATAGTCAATATAATAAGTATCATTTCCAAATAACGTGAAAGTGATCTTGCAGTGCAACCCTATTGCAAACTATCAATCGAGAAGCTTGAACAATATGCAGTCGTCGAGTATCAATTATAGGCGAAATGCTAAGTTATGTAATTCGAGACCTTGAGGCTTGACCGTAGTCGTGAGCCGTTGACCAGGTGTGGTCCAAGTACAAGAGAGAGCGTTGTCAAACAAGTTTATTGCCGTTCACCCAATTCCCTTCACCACCTTGCTATGAAGGACAAAGTCCTGTCAATAACAGACTTTTGATATTAGAAAAAGTAGTCTTTGTACGATTTGAAAGGATAATATTTTTTCGTTCGTCACGATCGATCTGCGCATTTGTTTCAGATAGGCTAAGATCTGAAGCTATAATAATTAAATTTTAAATCAAGGTGGACACAGTTTTTATAATGCTCATATTACAAATAAAACTTATATTTTCTGAACAAATGCCCTTATTAAGTTACAAAAACATTTGTATGTCATTAACTCACTATCAATTCAAATTACATTCTTTTCTACACTCTTATCTATCTATATCTATCTATGGATACTTTGTAAATGACGGCTATGAATGAAGGCTGCTTTGTACCGCTGCTTTGTGATAATTATTATTTATTTTAATGCTCAAACAGCTTGTGTATCTCTTAACTATTGTGCTAGACAAAAATAAAGCTTGATTTTACTCTTTTTTTACTGATATTAATTTTATTCATAAATACCCATTACGTTTAAAAAATTTAAAACGCTAACTCCTTCATTTGGGCTGTTTTGTGTACACTACAATCGTGATAGCAATCGTTTGAGTCACAACTTTAGAAAATATTTAAGCCCACGATAAAGTGATTGATACTAGTGACTGAAAATGTCATGAAGGGTGTTTAATGGATAATATCCTGGCAGGTAAAGCTAGCTATCCACCAAGGCTTTGCGAGAAAGATTTTCGATGCGAAAGTTCAATCGCAATAATATCAGTTCACTTTCCTAACTTCACCCAAACAAACTCAGGAGGACAATTGTTCAGCAGATTGTAAACATGGTATAGGCACTTGTAGGATCGAGAAAATGCGCAGTGTTGCCATGTGAGGGAGTTAAGAATGTATTTACAATAATCGATTCGTAAATGTAACGCCGCGGATACTCCAGTAAGTTTTACTTACGTAAGTAGCTTACATTATTAACTTACGACTTTATTAATGTAAACACTCCATTTAAATTAGTAAAGTTGTCAAGTTTTTGTCAAATAATTACGTAACCTACTTACGTGAGAACTTACAGGTATAATCGGGGCCTTAGAATCCTGCACTAGAGTTGTGATAGATAACGGAGCCGATCTTTTTAACCCCCGACCCAAAAAGAGGGGTGTTATAAGTTTTTGTTTCATTACTCCGCTCATCTTCGTCGTACACCTTTGGTGGACAGCTATCCTAACTTCTACCCCGACTGACTCATATTATAATAAATTACCGCGTGATAGAAAGCAGAAGTCCAGCTTGGTCCTTGAACAATAATTATTTAAGTAGACAAATGACCGGGAGTCTTTGTATCATTTGTCAAACGATTTCCGGGGGAACTGTGTTTGACAAGGTGCAATTTGTTTTTTTTTTTTTTTTTAAAGAATATTAGCCATGTTAATCATGACTAATATTCCCCTTTCCCCTCCAACTAAGCGCCAAGCTGTATTAGGAGTAGGTACGACAATAGTGCAACGGGTGGGGTTTGAACCGCCGACCTTTTAGAATTCAGTCGGCTCCTCAACCTGTTGAGCTATTGAGGCTTAAATAAAATATAAAATATGTAGTCTGTGATATTGCTATGTAGTTTTTTATATAATTAACCCTCGACCTAAATAGAGGGGCGTTATAAGTTTGACGTGTGTATCTGTGTATCTGTCTGTGGCATCGTAGCTCCTAATCTAATGAATCGATTTTAATTTAGTTTTTTGTTTGAAACGTGGCTTGACCGAGAGTGTTTTTAGCTATAATCCAAGAAAATCTGCTCAGCCGTTTGAAAGTTATCAGCTTTTTTCTAGTTACTGTAACCTTCACGTCTTGTCGGGGGTGTTAAACATTTTTAATTTACACTTGTTCTCATTTTAGATCCACGTGGATTTAGGTTTCTTAAAAATCACGCGAGAAGTCTGTAATTCTTCGGAATAAAAAGTAGCCCATGTCCGTTTCTGGGATATAAGCTTTTATTAAACATAGAATAGAACACAGACAGATACACTCGTATTAATAATATTATTATTACTATGAATTCAAAACAATTGTTACTCTCTCTTAGTTTGTTAACAGATAATACCTAGGTATATGGACGTGGTAAGTGATTCAGTGCTGGAATGGTAATGGAATACTTTTGCTTCCCTACCTAAAGCATGATTTAAAAATTGCCAGGTTTTGAGAGCTACAAAATTAACCTTTTTTTTATCGTTGCAAGTGACAGTCTACGGTCCAAGTACAATCAATGCGACAAAGCATTCTTCAGGATTTTGAAAAACTGCGTTTGGGCTGCAGGTAGAGCTATGAATTTACAATCATAATTAAGTACCTACTCGTATATCTATCGCTGTCCAGTTTTTAAAAGCCAGGTCAAATAAATAATTTCAGCTATACACCTTTCAAATATGTATTGTAACGAGAATTTAATGACATCTTAAATGCAGGGTTACACGAGTATATCTATTAAACGGAAGTTCTATAAAAAACGACCTTATAAAGTGCTTATTACTACGCTAAACAATATTTGAATGGACAATATAAAATAGCGCTAAAGAATATGACCTGCATAGTCAGTCACACCTACGTTTCTTATTGAAAAGATTGTACCTATTCATTTACACTTTTAAAACGTTAGGCAGGTAGGTACTTAGTGGCTATAATTAAATTAAGTTTTTTCATCATATCCGTCAACAAACGGACGTGATGCTATTTGACTGCTTTGCTTTTATTACTTTTTGTTTTAGCTGTCATAGTTTATTTTTTGTGAGCCTGAACAATTTATTTACAAGATAAGATTATTAGCTCCAGACTACCTAGGCAGGTATATCTAATAAGTTTTTTGAACAACTGATAAAAAATTAATCCGATTTTTCGAAAGCGTCGTTTGTTTCTTTACACTTACCTAAAATGCCCACTGTAACTAATTATTTTTTATATACTTTTTTTTTGTATTTCACAGGTATTTTTTTGTAAAGTAAGTTCTTTAGATTGCTAAATTGCCAATTAAGTAGTTATAATTTCCTTAATGGTGTAAATATCTAGGTTTTAGTGAAAAAATGCAACCAGTTATTGTATAATTTTACACTGCCTGCAGGTATTTTTGGTTATTTGGAAAATTATCACGATCTATGTAGCTTGTAGAATTGTCAAGTGAAAGCACTAAAACGCTGGTTTTACATACTGTCAGTAACAGTAATTAGTGAATACTGCACAAACGTTGTTCATTTACTTATTCCATTGTAGTAGCCTACTTACTTAAATATTTGTTTGAAACTGAACGCTTAGATTTTCTTTCTTCGCTCGCAACGTTTTCACTTCGAACCTAGATTGATGTTTTGCATTAGTTTTTACAAATATATTAACCAATCTATTTTTATCAATCAATCGCAATCACAAGTAAAGATTATGCAGTTGCCAAATAACTAGGTCGAATCACAAACTACTATGGTAATTTTTTCAAATGAATTTGCCGAATTATACGATTTTTTGGTCCAAGGTGATACAAGAGATAAAGATTATGGAATAGGTACCTGGTAAGTATGTATTAAAATGCTGCGAGAAAAATCTAAGTAAAATACTTTAAAGATCAAGTAAGTAGATTAAGTAAAAAGTAAGTAGAGTAAGATTAAGTAAGCTTTGACGACTTTTAAGACATTGGTGATCGTTACAATACGATCACCAATGTCCTAGTTTTCTATAATATATTCAAGCTATCTATATTGTAATATGGATTTTAGAATTTACTTATTAGTTACTTATCAGCGTGGTTTTTTGTCAAATATTGTATAAGAAGTTTTTGACAGTAACTACGTTGCTTTGCTTTCTATTGGAAAGTAACTATGAAATAACTAAATACATTTTTTTTTTCATATACTAAAATATAGAACGTTTCCATTAAGCTGATCCCGGTTGTAATCGAGGTAAGCCTGACTTGTTTCGAACACATCGGGGGTTCTATTTCCCAGGGTTTCAGCTCGCTGCGTGGCGCGGTTCAATATTTACAACAAGAAGTATTTAGATTTTCAATCTGTGTTATTTTATTTTGACCTTTTTAGCTGAGATTGTAATCTGACCTTTGTTTCTTGTTAGGGCAGGTAAACATTAAATAATTAAGTCAAAGAATAAGTGATTACCTCCAGGTGTTGGTGTCTATGGTATTATGTTCAATGCTTTCTATAGGTACCTTTATAGCATTCAATGGTAACTACTGATCGCTATCCGTATTGAGATAAATAGTTTATTAACATTCGTTGATGCAAATATCTACATTTTTAATGAACATTCTCTATAAATCCTGTAGAATCTTATAGTAACGGCCGAGTTTCTTGCTGGTTCTTCTCGGTAGGAAAGGCATTCCGAACCAGTGGCAGATGCTTTTGACCATTCAAAAGAACTTGTAAAAGTCTAATTGAAATAAAAATATTTTGAATTTGAATTTTGAATTTTGGACGCACGGACAGCGCAGTCATAGTAATAGGATCCTGTTGGCATCCTTTGTGTACGCAACCCTAAAAAGTTACTTAAAAACATTTTATAAGCCGGAAGTCGCCTTCATTTCTCAACTTGATTGGCGTACATTTTGACGAAAGACGAAGGGATGATGAATTGAATTCTAATTGGAACACTGTAAAGTAATATTAAAATTAATACAAGCACTTCAAAAACACAATCAAATTTGTTATATTTGCGGATGATAAACGGTCCTCCTCAAACATCAGAGGCTGGAGATACCTAGTCATCACTCATCTCGCCGCGGGCCGCTATCATTACCAAATTAATTTAAATTGAGATCCGCGCGATATCACTTGAGATAATGTCTCTTTTGTCTAATCATAAAAAATTTTCAAAAGAAAAATAAAACCGACTTCAAAAACCAAAAACACTAAAAAGTAGAAAATAATTTTTAGCTACACATGTAATGTACCTAGGTATGAAGTCGAGCGAGCATATTAAAACAAAATTAGAAATCCAAGAGTGAAGCTCGCCCGACTTCATACCTAGGTACATTACATGTGTAGCTAAACAAAAATTATTTTCTACTTTTTAGTGTTTTTGGTTTTTGAAGTCGGTTTTATTTTTCTTTTGAAAATTTTTTATTTCACAATTTTTAGTGGCCCCACTGTACTATAATATGCTATGCCCAGTTAAAACCCTACTGTTTACTAAGCTATTACAGAGATCGCGAGCAATTTGCTCTTATTCATTGAGGAGTTCTGTTCTCCATCTCCGAAGATATTCATCAGATCTTCACCAAATTTATATGGGACCACCTGCACAGTATACCCTTTCAAACAAAAAAAAAATTTCCAAATCGGTCCAGGGGTCTTTGAGTAATCGGGGAACATACATAAAAAATAAAAAAAAAAAAAAGATCCCGACGAATTGAGAACCTCCTCCTTTTTTGGAAGTCGGTTAATAAATTAATGCAACTGTCTGGTCGCTCACTAACAGTCATAGTGAGTCAAACTCTATGTTAGTGTTTTTAGAAGTTATTAAGTATAATCTATAGAATACTTTACAGTTTTTTACAGTATAGGTAGCTCTATAAGATTTCAGTAGACTTGATAATAACCACTAAAGTAAGTGTGCTGAAAACCCGTAATAATAAATGAATGAATTTGACATAACGATTCTTAATTACGATTGTACATAAAAACCCTTTTATGCAGAAGATTCATAATATACTTGTACCTTAGACACATTTTAGTTTTTACGTATACGCCCTTATTTTAATATAATTTACTCGTAAGACTTGTACCTATGTTTTATTTTGAGGTTTTATACCTACACTTACTTTCCTGAAAGTATACATTCAAATTAATACTCGAAATGGAGGTACCTGAGTCATTCTTTATTTACAGACATTTAGTACATTAATGACAAAAAGTTGCTACACAGGAATGCATAATAAACGACGATATTATATTGCTGCATATGATAAGATAATTATGGCCTTTTCCAGGCCAAAGACTCTAAAGGACACTCTTATAATTTTCCGTTCACTTCCCCATGTAAACATTGCTAAAAGAAACAATAAAATTCTGTTAAAACCTAGTCGCGGAAACGCCTCGAGGGTACAGCTAAAATAGGTCATATTAAATCTTATAATATGTACTCACCAATTATTTACTGCAATGTGAACTCTATATCTATGTACATAAAGTATACTTTTGTGGTAATTATAAGAGAAGGTTGTTCTTTTTCTTGTAAACAGCTTGATACTATGGATATAGCATCCTGAGCATTAACGTTAGGAGTCCAACTCGCTAGAGTAAAACTAATTTAATTAGCATGTGTTGTATAAAGACGTATATTGTTGTCCTGTTTCTTATGAATTACTTGCTTGGGAGCTTTTGTGAAGAAAGTTATGCGTTTGAGAGCAATATTGTTTTGAATAATGGAATTAGTTTTATAAAACTAGGAAGCAAGTGCTGGAAAATTAAATCTTGTAATCCATATTCATACTAAGTATATTGTAAATGCAAAAGTGTGTCTTTTGCTTGTTAATTTTTAAGCCTAAATATTGCAACCGCCATTTTAAATGTGGCTTTTAGATCAAAAGATGAACTAACGCTCCTATTGGTGAATAAACGACATCAAACCACGCGCAGGAACCTGCTGAAATCATTGATTATGGCGTGTGGAAGACCCTGCAGACCTAATGTCCAGCAGTGAGCCTCTATCAGTTAATAATAATAATGATGATGATGATGATCAATAGAGATAAATAAACGCCAACGGTCACTTATTTTTCAATCCAAGCAATCATCATAAAATGCGCATTTCATTTAGGTACAACTTTCTATGAATCTCGACGATTTCTTCAGCTGTTCCAAAAAGGAATCCCTCGAGAAAGTTGTTCAACTCTTTAAGAGTTATAGGAGTTATTAACACTTTCGTAAACTCTATTTATTTATAAAATCTACTACCTGATGCCCGCGACTTTGTCTGCGTGTTTTTTCACTCGCCAGATCTTCAAGCATATCCGTGCAAAAAATCACGTCGATCCGAATAAACTAACACTCTTTCGCATTTATATTATTATAGCTCGTGTTTTACTCCTCTATTAGCATTTTAGTAACCATATTTTATTGATAAAATAAGCGTTAAATGATTTATAATGTCTTTACACTTAATTTAAGTCATAA
This sequence comes from Maniola jurtina, assembly GCF_905333055.1. Taxonomy (NCBI): domain Eukaryota; kingdom Metazoa; phylum Arthropoda; class Insecta; order Lepidoptera; family Nymphalidae; genus Maniola; species Maniola jurtina. The sequence continues at coordinate 5,307,206 of NC_060034.1, read as the reverse complement.
TAGTATCATTTCCAACGCACATCAATCATCATTCATCAAAATCAATTCACGCTCTAGTCTTATGACCTGCAACCTTCAAAGTGCTTCGTCTTCGCCCAAAACCAATAAATAACGGAACGAAATATATTATTATTAGTCTAAAATTTATGACTACAGTAGACTTACAAGATATTAGTCATTTTATTAATGACTAGCTGATGCCCGCAGCTTCGCCCGCGTGGATTGGTCAGATCCCCTGCAGCATCAGGATTGAGGAGTTGGACTCCAAATTTTTTATGAAACAATGTCGCAAAGTTCCTCAATCGATTAAAAAAGAAATGACGCAAATCGGTTCAGAAATCTCGGAGATTTCGGTGTACATAGGTAGAAAAACACAACTCCCTTTTTGAAAGTCGGTTAAAAAAGTAGCCTATGTTACGCCCTGGTCAATCCTCTACTTGCCTGTGAAAGTCCCGTCAAAATCGGTTCAGCCGTTCCAAAGATTAGCCTTTTCAAACAGACAGACAGACAGACAGACAGACAGACAGACAAAAATTTTAAAAACGTGTGATTCAGTTATGGTATCGTTCAAATAACCATATGAGCTTAATATGAGGTAGTTATTTCGAAATTACAGACAGACACTCCAATTTTATTTATTAGTATAGATTCATTTCAGCGTGGCGTTAGCTGCTAAGCTGTTGTCGTCTCGACTTTAACCCCCGATCCAAAAAGAGGGGTGTTATAAGTTTGACGTGTGTATTGGTGTATCTGTGTATCTGTCTGTGGCATCGTAGCTCCTAAACTAATGAACCGATTTTAATTTAGTTTAGAGTGTTCTTAGCTGTAATCCAAGAATATCGGTTGAGCCGTTTGAAAGTTATCAGCTCTTTTCTAGTTACTGTAACCTTCACTTGTCGGGGTGTTATAAATTTTTAATTTACACTTGTATATTAATTGTCCATCATCATCATCAAGATCATCACCAACCCATCACCGGCTCACTACTGAGAAATGGTCTCTTCGCAGAATGAGAAGGAATTGGAAGACTTTATACACCTTTGAGAACATTATGAAGAACTCTCAGTTTCTCAGGAAAAAATGCAGGTTTCCTCACGATTTTTCCCTTCACCGTTAAAGCAAGCGACTAATTGATTAAAATGCACATAACTTCGAAAAGTTAGAAGTGCGTGCCCGGGATCGAACCCCGGACCCCTCCAATAGGAGGCCCAAGTCTTAACGATTAGGCTATCACCATTTGTCCAGACCTTTATTATTCAGTGATTCGTGAACTTAAAATTTTGAGCATAATCCTCTCTAGTTAAAAACTACGAATATCCTGAAACAATTTCTAAAGCGTCCAAAGTTCCGCATTTTCCAAATAAGTTAATTTCATTCATAAGTAGCGAGCAGTAGAAGGTTACTACAAGTCTTTTCGGAACATATCATAGAACCATTTCCCGTACTCGGTAACGCGGTTAAGCTTATTACGTCTGCAGATCGGACTTGGCCATGACTCGCAATGCATCGGAAAGTTATTGACTTTTGATAATGAAACCAGTTTGTGGCTATCTGACCAAGAGCGCGCGCCCCAGTTCAATACCAGTTGTGCCTATACTTCTTTCTCTACAATTTCTAATTAGCAATATACATTACAGCTTCTATTTCTTATTGCCACCAAAACAGCCTGATAAACGAGAAATGTACGTCGTAAATGTTGTATAATCGTTGTTTACAGCCACACTTGGTAATAGATGTTGTATTACGAGTATATGGTCAACGGTAGCTCTTAATTCGTGCTCAATTTGTTCGGAATGTGTGTCGCTTTTTATCTCTTTTTTTAATTTAAACCAGCTTCTTATATTAAGCTTCTTATATTTGTCAAGTGTTTGTTAGCTAAACTAGAAATAATTAAGAAAATAAATAGTGCTCAATATTATCTACTGGTGTTCTTTGTAAAATAATCCTCCGTATTTATACATTCTCCTGTAACTTTTTTCTTTATTTCAGGTTTTCTGCTACAATATGGAATAATATTGTATGTAAAAATCGACAGGCAATCGACACACATAACTCAAAAATCATGCCAGTGCAGTGGTGTGTGAAAATATTTAGATTATTTTCTAATTAAATCGACCTAATAATGGAGATACAATCTACAAGTTGCATTTCGTACGATAGATCAGTAACTGCACTAAGCTATAATTATAGTATGATTCGTATTTTAAAAGTTTATAGTATAAATTGCTACTGATAGGCATAATCTTACTATTACCAGATCATTGCTGTCTGTGTGTCTGTTACTTTTTAACGTACATCCGCTTAACTGTTTTTGCCAAAATTTGCACGAGATAGATCGCATCCTGGAGACAGAAATAGGCTACTCTTAATCTGCAAAATCAGAATTCTCACAGGATGTTTTAAATGTAAATCCACGCAAACGAACTCACGGGTATCATCTAAATGTCATGAACCTACTCTCTAAAGTTCAACGGTAACAAGTGTAAATTAAAAATTTTCAACACCCCCGACAAATCATTTTCAAATAAATAATTATGTATATCTAGGCAACGTCCATCTTGACAGCTTGACATTTGTCAATTGACACTTGAATATTATGAACCTAAGGGTTATCTAACCTTCTTTTCTACAAGAAAACTAGAAAATAGCTGATAACTTTTAAACGGCTGAACCAATTTTTTTGGATTATAGCTAAGAACACTCTCGATCAAGCCACCTTTCAAACAAAAAAAAGTAAATTAAAATCGGTTCATTCGTTTAGGCGCTACGATGCCACAGACAGATACACAGATACACAGACACACAGATACACAGACACACAGATACACAGATACACACGTCAAACTTATAACACCCCTCTTTTTGGGTCGGGGGTTAAAAAGATGACCTGAATTCTTTAATACTTTACATCAAAGACGTATAAAGATGCGAAGAGACCACAAGAATTCCCGACGCGGAAAACCTGTGGCTTTTGAACACGAAAAGTTGCGTAAAGCCATTAGATACTGACACCAGATCAGAATGTGTTGCAAGAAACGTTTTTGATATTTGCTCTTGGTAATTTTCATTCGCCCTCGGCATACAACACGTAGCAGTGTTTAGATGTTATTGGTGTCTAGATTTGTGTGGTTAGACCTAGACCTGGCTTGTTGCAAAATAAGCAAATAAATATTATAGATACTTACTCTTTGTTTGTTTCAACATATTCGAATTCAAATTCAAATTATTTTTATTCAATTAAACTTTTACAAGTGCTTTTGAATCGTCAAAATAATCTACCATTTTACTTCTAATATAATTATCCTATTTATTGTAAGGCAAATATATTACACCTAAAAGTCCAGATAGGCAAAGCTCTCAATTATATTTCAAAAAGTGAAGACTAATTCGTACGCTGATGTGTGTGATACACACGCGTAGCAACACATACTACATGGATGGACACCTACAAGTATGTTTCAACAAGTGTAAATTAAAAATTTATAACACCCCCGACAAGTGAAGGTTACAGTAACTAGAAAAGACCGAAAAGACCTGATAACTCTTAAACGACTGAACCAATTTTTTTGGATTATAGCTAAGAACACTCTCGATCAAGCCACCTTTCAAACAAAAAAAAGTAAATTAAAATCGGTTCATTCGTTTAGGCGCTACGATGCCACAGACAGATACACAGATACACAGACACACAGATACACACGTCGAACTTATAACACCCCTCTTTTTGGGTCGGGGTTAAAAAAATGGCGGCCTGCTACCCAGGGTCGTTGTGTAAAAAGTTTATGTTCAATTTGAGTTTCTCTTGGCATAGTCATGCGTCAAGTAGGTAGGTAGTAAAAAAAATTAAATACTGTTTTGTCATATAAACAAGCTAAGCTGGTTTGTTTTATGCATCTATGGCATACAGAATACAGTAATGCTTGATATTATCGTACAGTTACACAAGTAGGCGAACGCAATGTCTTTCCCATGTGATATTGCACTATAAAAAGTCCTTTATTCATTTATATTAGTGTATTTAACAAAACAATGTGTATAAAAACGTGTGAAGGCGATACAATCGTGAGTTAAGGTGTGATAGTTAAATTTATATGTAGAGTAACGGAAACAACACCTCGCTTTCTCGCTAAAGCAGGAAGAAAACCATTGTTATACCACCCCAAAAGGGACCGACAGACTTACATTGCCTTATTGTTGTTCACGTCCACAATTTCCATACGTACAAGCCTTTATTAATATTCAACGAAAATAGCTTTAGTTATGCAAATACGCTCACAAAAGCCCGATAAAACATATTATAAAGGTAAATAATATTTATAAGGGCAGAAACTTGTTACGCTTATAACGGAGTTGCTATCGCCGGACGGGCTTTCAACGCCATGTAATTTGTTACTAAGTAGTTGAAAATAGTCTAGGTACATTCTAAAAGGGAAATTCTCGGGAGTTTCTCGTCTAGAAATAAACTGTTACTTGTTTAACGTCGAGGAAATGAGGGGTTGCGAGACGCGTCGGAGATAGTTTTCTTAAAGTTGGTTAGGTTGTCGTCTGCGGCGTGCATTAATAAAGAGAGCTCTACCTCGGGCGGAGAATCTCAGGGACAGCCCGTCGGAGCGAGCCCGCATCTCTCAATGATTCAAAAGCTGTCTCCACAGAATTCAGAATGGGTATTAGAATTGGCAGACTAGCGATTAGCGGTTGCCATCCCGGACACGCACCTCACAGGCTCTTTACGCATTGCATCTGTTCCGAATCTAAGAATTCTCGATCAAGAAGCCATAAACTATGTGTATGTGGGTTGCATACTACAAGGTAAAACCAAGTTCAACCGCACATATACAGATAGTAATACAAACTTTTCAAAGCTATGCACGTTTTAAGCAATTCAATATCACTTGTTTTAACGATGAAAGAAAACGTCGTGAGAAAACCTGCATGTCTGAAAGTCATCCATTATATGTTTTCAAAGGCTTATAGTATGCCAATACCTACTTGGTCAGTGTAGTGAACACTTCTCATTCTGAAGGGAGACCGGTGTTGTTTGGACCAGCGATAATAATGTTGATTGATGATGATGATTGATGTAAAGTGAACTTGTCACCCGGGGATGTCTGGTGAAACTCAAAAACAGACGCAAAGCGTTTCAGTTGAAGTAACGATGCTTTGGATGCTTGCTTTGATAAGTAGTTTATTTGCGTTTGTTTCGAATAATATTATTATATGAGTGTTTTGAAAAAAATCAGTGGTATGCTAGCCAGGTATAAAATGCAGCAGGTGCTATTTCTATTAACTTCTTTAGAATTCTATGTCTACTTTCGTACGGCTGAACTACCATCAACATTGAATGAGCGGTATAAACGCTTGTCTCGGCAAATGTTAGATGCAAGGAAAATGTGGTAATTAATTTCGTCTATTATAAATGACAAATCAAATGACAATTATTCAAGACATATCAAACAGACGTTCTTGATATGTCTTGAATGGGTTTATACAATAACTTGGTACAATTTTTTGTTCAGGCTTTTTGTACGAGATGATTTGTGATTTATTGTAAGGTTTTTTGTTGGTATATAAATAGACTTGTTTATCAACGCAAAAAATGTATACCCTCTTCATTGTCAGCAATTACGTTCATTGTATTTGGAGATTAGGTGTTATTGTGTAAAAAATATGTAGGAAAAATACCTAGTACATTGAGTATTTTGACCGTTAGCACTCCAACGATTTATGCGATAGGGAAACAATAATGCCTTTGAAGTAGAAGGCGTTGTTTCGCTCTCTGCATCGTATTACCCATTGCTGAGGGTTATGACCCTTTTTCTTAAATCACATAATGGTAGGAGGATCTTGGGATAGTAACGCAGTGGGTTTCCAGATCCTTCCGCATATAACTCGACTAAGAAAATGTGATTACGACCCTGAGGTTTTACATCAGATATTCGGAACCTATGGCTTTACGTGTTTTTTTAAAAGAATATTAATTAAGATAATCATGACTAATACTCCCCTTTCCCCTTCATTTAAGCGTGAAGCTTGTCCCAGGAGTGGGTGCGACAATGCAACGAATGGGGTTTGAACCGCCGACCTTTCGGAATTCAGTCTCTTCGCTACCGAGGCTTTCCGAGTTATGGAGGAAAGAAAACTAGAAACTGATTGAGGGTTGGGTTTAATGAAAACTGTCATACCTACTTCTTAGCCCACTTGATAGTACAATCAGTCAACTCGAAATTAAAAAATATGCTTTACAATGTCCCGTTCTCTTGTTTGCATTAGTATTTTAATTAATTTGATAATAATTATTGTTGGCCACTTGACCTCAGCATCGTAGGTCACTGAAAATTAAGGCCGTTGGTAAAAATTAGAGATCATATCATACCTATATCGTTAACAAAGAATGCATTATAGAAGCAGGCGTTATTTTGCGGAAGTCCATGATATACAAGGAACCAAAAGCTTAATTTGCTTAATAATCACAGCTACATCTACACTAATATTATAAAGATGTAAAATTTGTAAGGTTGGGGTGTAGGAGGTAATCTCCGGTAATAAATCCTTTTCCGGATTCTGAAAATTCTCTCTGAGACATAGGCTATAAAAAATTTATCACATAGACGAAGTCGCGGGAAAAAGCTAGCAAGTTACTTTCCCAGAGGTAGTATTTAAAAAAAAAAATATGATCGTGCAAGGAATTTGACTTGTAAAAATGTTATTCATTTGGTGGATTGGCAATTCGGCTGCCTTACACACGCCTCGTGGCGACGCGGTCGTGGTTATTACATAGCATCGTAAATCTCGAGCTTTTTCCGGTTAATGTAATTGTTTTTCATCCTTATCAATTAATTTTTAATTAACAAACTACTTATTAGAATTTGATGCAGTAAGAGGCTTCGTCGCATGGAGTATATGCAGTCATGGTTTTAATTACACAGCGAAATGTCTCAAGAAAAAAAACTCGAGATAAACACATTGGAGCATGCAAGGTTTTCACAACGTTTTCCTTCAACATGTGCTTGGTTGCAATGTTTAGATTTAAACGTTCTGATCTCGAAAGTAATAATTAAGTAAGCCATTTACCAGAGCAGTTATAAGGTTATACTTATTATATATGGACCATAAGAGTAATTGAAATCATAATAAAATCATAAAGTTGGCAAATACCGCTCTGGAATGTCGCAATAAGAATAAACCAACCATTTTGCGAAATTTTATGGCTAGCAAAATTGGTGTACTTCTCGGCACTTTTTCTATGGCGTGATATCGTTGAAGTTTTGTATTCTGTTGGATTTTGCAATAGAACTTTGGAGAGCTTACAAATTATAGAATAATATGTTATCCCAACCCATATTACAAATGCGAAAGTGTGTCTGTCTGTTTGTCTGCTAGATTTTCGACGTTTGGCACAGAGATAATAGCTTATATCCCAGAGACGGGCATAGCCTACTTACTATTCGTCTGGGAAAATCAAGAGCTTCCCATAACATTTTAGAATGTCTATCCTCTTAACCAATTTTGACCATAGATACAGAGATAGCTTGTATTCCGGAAATGGACATATGCAAATTTTTATCCCGGAAACAAAAATTTACACGGACTTTTTAAAAAACCCGAATCCACGCGGGTCAAACCATGACCATCATGTAGTTTCAATATTGTTGTACGTGAACGATAGCTTGGTATTGCAAATATAGAGATTATTTACATACCAAGCCAGCACTTACAATGCCAATGTGGCACCATTTCTTTAGCTTAGAACTACTATATAACTCAAAATTTCAAAAAACTTCGACACAGATACCTCTAGAAGAAAACTAGAAAAGAGCTGATAACTTTTAAACAGCTGAACAGATTTTATTAGATTAAAGCTAAGAACACTCTTGATCAAGCCACCTTTCAAACAAAAGAAACTAAATAAAAATCGGTTTATTCGTTTAGGAGGTACGATGCCACAGACTGATACACAGATATACACGTCAAACATTTAAAACACCCCTCTTTTTGCGTCGGGGGTTAAAAATCGTCTGAATGTTCTGAAATATTTAAATGAAATACATTTTTTCTTTGGTTTGTTTTATTAAAAAATATGAATTATTTTTTCTTTGGTTTGTTTTATTAAAAAATATGAATTAGGATAGCATTAAAATAATAAAGAGGTCGGCCACTTCTTTTTTTGATAACATAACATTAATTTATTAGATCGTTAGAATTTATTAGAAGTCTATTAAAACATAGCGAAATAATTGTTGGAGCGTGACGCGTTCGTTTAGGACTTCGTTTTTTTTTGCGTTGACTATTTGAACATGCGTGTTTGTTATAAAATGTTTTTAATATTTCGTTATAAAGAATGATACAATTTTTTACTTGATTTATGTAAAAATGGTTTTTATAAAAGTAACCGCATTAATTCTTGGAATCATGTCATTGTGCGTAACGATATGACTTGATATTATAAAATTAGCACCTCATATATAATTATATTTTTACTTGCGTTATTCCAGTCACCAAAAATATTTAACCTTTAAATTATTCTTACACCTTTTATGGATATTTTATTGCTATTTTTTGGTAAAAATCATGTTTTTTAACATGCAAACTGAAGCGGCAACGTCTCAACGATCAGGAAGGGAACTAAAATCAAAAACGCTGTGGATTGAGTTCCCACGGGTTTTTAAAAACCTATATCTACGGGAACGAAGTCGCGGGCATCAGCTAGAATATATGTAACGCTCTAAGCATAGAAATTTTGACTCTGACATTTTTTTGTTTTTCACTAGTGTCATGATTTTCCAAATAATAGTATGTTGTTATGATTTTAAAATTGAGGGTGTGTGATTTGGCTTAAATAATTTATTGTTTTGGTCAAATCACATACTTTTTTACAATTACTTGTAGCTTGGAGAGAATCTCATTGGACGGATTTTTAAGACGATCTCATTGGTCAATTCATTGTTTCGGTATGATTTTAAAATTGAGGGTGTGATTTGACTGAATAATTTATTGTTTGAGTCAAATCAGATACTTTTTATAAAATTGCAGGAATCTCATTGGATAGAATATTAAGAGGATCTCATTGGTCAATTCAGTATTTCGTTAGGATTAGAAAAATGAGAGTGTGTGACTTGACGTAAATAATTTGTTGTTTCGGTCAAATCACATACTTGTTTTTACAACTGCATTGAATTTTGGAAAGAATCTCATTGGATGGAATTTTAAGAGGTTCCCATTGGTCAATTCAGTTTAAGTTCAGTCCAATCACAGACTCTTCTCAGTTCAGTAATTTAATGAATGGAAAATAGGATATTAAAGCCGGACGACTGATTACTTTTAAGTTAGTTCTTGTTAATCATTCAAAGAGATAAATTGTGAAGAAGTGTATTCCTTAAGTAACAAACAAGCTGTATATAAATCAAGTAATATAAAATATAATTAATATTGATTTAAGGGAGAAGTTTTATTATACTTCAGAAGTGACAAAGAATCCAGAAAAAAAAAGGTACGTGATCGAAAAACAAAAATATACAAATGAATTAATTGCTTGTAATTAATTTTACTAAAAGAATTAAACGCGATTGCTAAGCGCCCACTTTTAAGCAACTTTATTTTTACGATTTCTTGGTTACATAAGTCGTGACTAGGGCTACTCTCTAGTAGTACTCCAGCGCATGTTGTTACATATATTGGTGGGACATATCACGTGCTTGGTCGGGGCTACCCTCCGATAGCACGGGATATGTTTGAGCTAAATGTAACCAATAATTGTGATTTTTCTGTTGCTTCTACCCACTTTGAATAAAACAATGTACCCTGTTACGAGTTGTTGGTTACGTAACGTTACACATTACTTCAGGGCGACTCTCTGATAATGTGTTATTGTTTAAATTATGTGTAATAGTGTGTGTGTGTGTACGTGACTAGGGCTACTCTCTAGCAGTACTGTAGCACGCATTGTTACACATACTGGCGGAACATATCGTGTGCTTGCAATAGAACAGGATATGTTTGAGCTAAAGGGAACCAATGGTTGTAATCTTCTGGTACCTACCTTCTTTTAAAGAAATAATATTTTCTATTTGTAATTTTTGCTTAATTATTATTGATATTACTGATAATTTTGATGTAAAATTACTTACAAGCAATGCAAGGTGAACATAAATTGTGAGGTTATTCTTACTAATAATTTTTATGACAAGTTGCCTGATTGATATGTGAACTATGATCGTTCACCGGATGATGGGGCGAACCATGTGACTTCACTGGTTTATTGAGTGGGTAGTGATGTTTGCTACTGGTTATTAAGTGAGTCACTGGTCGTCGGATTATGTTAGCTAAGAGGGCGTGCTAGTGGTTTCACTGGTTTATTGAGTGGGTATGCTTCCTACTGGTTGTTGAGTGAGCCGCTAGTCGTCGGATCATGTTAGGGGGCGAACCATGTGACTTCACTGTTTTATTGAGTGGGTATGCTTCCTACTGGTTATTGAGTGAGTCACTGGTCGTCGGATTATGTTAGCTAAGAGGGCGTGCTAGTGGTTTCACTGGTTTATTGAGTGGGTATGCTTCCTACTGGTTGTTGAGTGAGCCGCTAGTCGTCGGATCATGTTAGGGGGCGAACCATGTGACTTCACTGTTTTATTGAGTGGGTATGCTTCCTACTGGTTGTTGAGTGAGTCACTGGTCGTCGGTTTATGATAGTTTAGGGGGCATGCTAGTGGCTTCACTGGTTTATTGAGTGGGTAGTGATGGTTGCTACTTGTTGTTGAGTGAGTCACTAGTCGTCGGATAAAACTGTTTTATGAACACCTTAGTAACCCAAAGTCAACTAGTATTGTTATTAACAATTGTAACCAAGTCAAGTGATATGTTCTATGAAGTTACTGCAATTATACCACACTGATGAAATTTTATGGAAAGCATTTTAAGGGGTGTGAATTATATTATGTTCTAAATGGTACTAGTGGGAGATGCTTTTGACGATTCAAAAGAACTTGTAAAAGTCTAATTGAATAAAAATCTTTTGAATTTGAATTTCAATTTGAAATTATACGTATTTCAGTGAGGTGTGATGATGTCCGGTGAAGAACCCGGTACTCCAACTGATACGCCAGCGCGATCGTCGCGTAAACCTAACAAAAAGAAGGCTAGGTGGAGAAGTCCGTCCCCATCTAGTTCCAGCGAAGAGGTTGTACCTAGGAAGATACGTAAGCGTGTAAAAAATCTTTCTGCTAAAGATATCCTGAAGTTAGTTAAGCATGTTTCAAGAGATCCTTCCAAAAACTCCTGGAATAACAACAACCTTAACAATGTTATTCCGGAGTTTAATCCGTCAAGTAAAGTCCAAACTATCGAAAGCTGGCTCCGAAAAGTTAACGAATGTGCGGCTATATATGGATGGGACGAGAAACAAACTGTACACTTCTCTTTGCAAAAGTTAGCGGGCTTAGCTAAAAAATGGTTTGAAGCACTGCCAACAGTTGTCTTCACTTGGGATGAATGGCAAGTTAAACTCAGGAAGGCTTTCCCTAGTGAAGAAAATTATGGACGTCTTTTAGAAGAAATGTTAAACCGCACTTCACGTAGTGGGGAAAGTCTTCGTGAATATTTTTATGATAAACTAGGATTATTAAATAGATGTGAAATTAGTGGACGAAAGGCTGTTGACTGTATTATATACGGTATTAGCGACCGTTCGATTAGGAATGGGGCACAGGCGCAAAATAGTTTGGAGCCTGAAGATTTACTTTGCTTTCTTGCATCTCAAAAATCCCAACCACTGCATAATAGTAAGATAAATGAACGTACACCTCAAAGGTCAAGCTCTGGTAACCCAAACACGAGTTCTAACAGTACTAAAGTCAGTTCATTTGCTTGTTACAATTGCCGAAATAAGGATCATCCTTTTTATAAGTGCCCTAAGCCCATTATTAAGTGCAAAAAATGCAATCGTATAGGACATGATTTTGAGGGGTGTAAATTAGAGCCCCGTGTTTCTTCGAATTCTAAGTCCAGTCAAGTGGGGAGTACAGTGGAGAAAAATATTCTAAAAATTGATTCTAACAATGATAGTAACGCCAAATTCTTTAAAACCGTTGTAATCAATGATAAGTCTTTCAAAGCATATATTGACTTCGGGAGCGAATGTACACTCTTGCGTAGTACCGATGCCGAACATCTTAATGTAGTTAAGAGTTTTGATAATGTTCCAATAGTTAAGGGTTTTGGACAATCGTCAGTGGTACCTTTATACAAGACAAATGTGTTTGTTAGGGTCGATGAAATTGAATCGGATATTGAGATTTTGGTCATAGATGATGTCCACATGCAGACATCGCTTATTATCGGACAGAATTTTACGGAATTGCCATTTATTACCGTGTTAAAAGACAGCTCTAATCTTACATTTTATAAAAGCCCAAATATAACCTCTTCTGAGGATTCAATAGGTATTTTGAAGCTATACAATACTAATACGGTGGAAGTCTCAAAAACCAGCACTGTCCCGGTGCATTCAAACTGTAACTTTACGGGAGACGTGTTCATCGAAGGTTATAATAGTATCGAAATAGGTAAAGAGTTTTGTCTTTTACAGGGTGCTTTTAGTATTACTAACGGCAAGGGAGCAGTTGTTATTACTAATTTGTCACCTTATACTATAACCTTAAAACCAAACGTTTTAATAGCTAGGGCCATTCCGTTCAGTGAGCAAAAAGTCTGTCATGTAAATAAAATTGTGAAAGACTTATCTACTGTAGAACCTCTTAATAAAAACGAAATTAAAACTGGACCAGGCTTGGATAGTGAACAATTGGATAGATTGTACTTGTTATTGCAAAACTATCGCGATTGTTTTGCTACAAACCTTACTGAAATAGGTTGCGCGGTTGATGTAGATATGAAGATTGATTTAGCTGATAATAAGCCAATTGTTTACCGTCCATATCGTTTGTCACATCATGAACGAGAACAAGTTCGAGAAACTATTGACGAATTACTTCAAAATGATATTATTCAGGAATCGAAGTCCGACTATGCCAGCCCGATTTTGATGGTAAAAAAGAAAACTGGGGAACAGCGACTGTGCGTAGACTTTCGGGCTTTGAATAATAAGACTATTAAGGATCGTTTTCCGTTGCCGCTTATAGAAGATCAAATTTCAAATCTCAGTGGCAATAGTTTCTTCACGACTCTTGGTCTCGCTTCGGGGTATTATCAAATCCCCATGGCCAAAGAAAGTCAACATCTCACTGGTTTTGTTACGCCCGATGGGCATTACGAATTTAAAAGAATGCCTTTTGGTCTAGCAAATGCACCAGCCGTGTTTCAGAGAATGATAAACAAAATACTCGGAAACAGGCGGTTTGAATACGCGTTAGCTTATTTAGACGACGTTTTAATTCCCGCAAAAAGTATTGATGAAATGTTCCAACGACTAGAAGACGTGTTAGTACTTCTTAGACAATATGGCTTGACCTTAAAGCTGAGCAAATGTCGATTCTTTGATAACACTGTCAGCTATCTTGGTTATGAAATTTCTCCACGAGGCATTCAGCCGAGTGAATCAAAAATTAGGGCAGTTCGGGAATTCCCAGCACCACAAAATGCTCATGAGGTCCGCCAATTTCTAGGCTTGACTGGGTATTTTAGGAAATTTATTAAGGGTTATGGAGAGATTGCTCGTCCATTAACATCTTTGTTAAAGAAGGACTCCGTTTGGCGATGGTCCAACACAGAAGACCAGGCATTTTCAACTTTGAAGGATAGGTTGGCCAGTAGGCCTGTCTTGGCTCTTTACGATCCCACGCTCGAGACAGAACTCCACACTGACGCTAGTGCTTTAGGTGTAGGAGGTATACTTATGCAATGGCAAAAGGACGCTAGAGTTTTAAAACCAGTCGCTTATTTCAGCCGGCAGACTACTCCCGAAGAAAAACACTTGCATTCCTACGAACTAGAAACGCTAGCTGTCGTATGTTCTTTAAAGAAATTCCGCGTATATTTGCTAGGCATTCATTTCAAAATTTACACAGATTGTGCTGCCTTACGCACTACACTAACCAAGAGAGATCTCGTTCCGCGGATAGCGAGATGGTGGTTGCATATGAGTGAGTTCACGTTTGATATTGAATATCGACCTGGTGTTCAAATGTCACATGTGGATGCACTAAGCAGAAACACCCGATTGTCTGTGGAACCAGATAATGGTCCCTCTGTTGGCGTATATGCTATAAGCAAAGAAAATTGGATTTTATCATTACAATTAGCAGATCCCGAAATATCCCGCATATTCAAAATTCTCAGGCCCGAAAATGACCAAGAAAGCAAGGACATTCGTAACAGTTATGTTATACGAGACCATGCCGTGTATAGGAGGGTAGATGATAGGCTATGTCTAGTTGTTCCGAGAAGTGCTCGATGGCAAATATGTCGGGCCAACCACGATGAAATTGGCCATCTCGGGTATACAAAAACTCTAGAAAGAATACAACATTCATACTGGTTCCCTAGACTAAGAAAATTTGTTAAAAAGTATCTTGAAGCATGCTTAGAGTGTGCTTATAATAAAGATAACGCGTCAAGACAAAAGTCTGGTCATTTGTACCCAATAGAAAAAGTACAAATACCATTCCACACGATTCATATAGATCATCTTGGGCCTTTTGTTAGGAGTAAAAATGGTAATACCCACATCTTAACGGTAGTAGACGCTTTTACAAAATATGTTTTCGTAAGAGCGGTAAAAGATTTGAAAACCAAAAGCACAATTAAAGTTTTAGAAAACATATTTTATGACTTCAACGTTCCGGCTAGAATTGTTTCTGACCGAGGCACAAGTTTTACATCAACAGCTTTTCAGACCTTTTGTAAGACACTTGGTATTAAGCATATATTGAACGCAGTAGCTTGTCCCAGAGCTAATGGACAAGCAGAGAGGTTTAATCAAACCATCTTGAACTCATTGTCAACGCAAAACTTTGCAAGCCATGAACGCGACTGGGACAAGTGTCTGAGTAAAATTCAATGGGGCATCAACAACACTGTAAATGCCTCAACACAGAAAACTGCGACAGAAGCTATGTTTGGAATTAAATTGCGCGATGTTTTATCAAATAAGCTTAATACCGAACACTGTTTGAATAATAATTTAGATTTACAACAAGTTAGAGAGCAAATTAGTAATAATATCAAGAAAGACCAAGTAAAACAAAAGGAAAAACATGATGTAGGTCGAATCCCCGCAACTAAATATGACGTCGGTGATTTAGTGAAAATTTCTCGAAATAATTTTGATAATGATAAGAAAAGTACAAAGCTTCTGTCGAAGTTTGTGGGTCCATACAAAGTTACTGAAGTTCTAGGCAATGACCGCTATAGAATAACAGATATTCCCGGTTTCATTAGGAAAGGCAAACTTTATAAAACTGTCATTGCGGCTGATAGAATCCGACCTTGGATTCATATAAAAGCTTTAGAATTACATAGCTCCGACGAGAGTAGTTCTGACGACGCTGGTAAAAGTGACGCTGAGTAGTGTTATTTATACAAGGATGATTGATTTATTTTTGTTTTTATTATTACTATTTTACCTTTATTTTATGTTAGTTTTGTTAGTAAGTATAATTTTGTTTTGTACGTGTGTGTGTTCATATGTTATGTTATGTACCTACAGTGTTGGTTAGTAAAATTGTTAGTTTACAAATGGTTAAAACTACTTAGTATATACCTACATTTATATCTATCGCTAAAATATACATACATATATTATTATTGTGAAATTATTTGTTCGAGTAGGTAATCACTATTCAATGTAGATAAGGATCCCATATTTGGGTATAAGGCCTTCCCCCCCCGGTTTGTCTTTATTTTTTGTATTTTTCATTAATGCAAGCTCTTGAAAAATCCATAATATTTATGTAAATTAGGTAAATTCTTTCCATATATTTCTTCTTATTGTATTACTGTTACTTCTTACTGTGTTATTTATACAAAGATGATTAATTGATTTTTGTTATTAATAAATTGTAATTATCTTTATAATAATATAATAAGTAGGAAAATGTTATGTTCAATGGTTTTGTTGTTTTAATTACATAGAAATTTGATTTTGTGTGAGTGAAATATACATAAAATGATTTTATTCTCTATGTTATTACGAAATTGTAATTATCTTTACAATAGTGTTCTAAGAAAAGCGTAATGTTAATAGATAAAAGCGTAATAGATGATTTTATTTCTAGCCTATTATTAAATTGAAATTATTTCTATATGTTGTGTCTGGAAAATGTAATAATAGTGTTTTGTAAAGAAAATAAAATGTCATGATTTAGGTAAAATTACAACTTATGATTGTGTGTGCCAGGGGGCGACACAGTGTCCGATGGCCGAATGTCATGATTTTCCAAATAATAGTATGTTGTTATGATTTTAAAATTGAGGGTGTGTGATTTGGCTTAAATAATTTATTGTTTTGGTCAAATCACATACTTTTTTACAATTACTTGTAGCTTGGAGAGAATCTCATTGGACGGATTTTTAAGACGATCTCATTGGTCAATTCATTGTTTCGGTATGATTTTAAAATTGAGGGTGTGATTTGACTGAATAATTTATTGTTTGAGTCAAATCAGATACTTTTTATAAAATTGCAGGAATCTCATTGGATAGAATATTAAGAGGATCTCATTGGTCAATTCAGTATTTCGTTAGGATTAGAAAAATGAGAGTGTGTGATTTGACGTAAATAATTTGTTGTTTCGGTCAAATCACATACTTGTTTTTACAACTGCATTGAATTTTGGAAAGAATCTCATTGGATGGAATTTTAAGAGGTTCCCATTGGTCAATTCAGTTTAAGTTCAGTCCAATCACAGACTCTTCTCAGTTCAGTAATTTAATGAATGGAAAATAGGATATTAAAGCCGGACGACTGATTACTTTTAAGTTAGTTCTTGTTAATCATTCAAAGAGATAAATTGTGAAGAAGTGTATTCCTTAAGTAACAAACAAGCTGTATATAAATCAAGTAATATAAAATATAATTAATATTGATTTAAGGGAGAAGTTTTATTATACTAGGTACTCCCAGAGTGCGATTGTGTGCATTTGAACCTATTAACAAAGTTTATGCTAACAAGATGTATAATAAAAACAATTTAACTCGTAAATTTCGTTTTACTAAAACAACAATTTCGCTTAATTAAAATAGATTGTTGAATAAAACATCAGGTTGTGGCCTAGTTGTGCATGCAAAAGCTAAAGATATTTAGTGTGTTTTAGGCAAAATTGACCTCCGTGGACGTTAATTGGATCATTTGGATAAATAATAATTATATATATTACAACCATAATGTATGCAATTTTTTGTAAGTAAAATAATATTTGTAATAATTCTTATTAGCAAAGTTTTAGAGGTTAGTGTGACCTAGTAGTGATAATTTTAAGAGTAATTGATTTAGATTTCAGGACATTGTACCTAATCATAGGAAATAACTAGGTTGGCATATTTAAAATTACCTAGCAGATCGTAGAATTAGCATTGTTTATCTTACTGTGCCGTGTAGGAATTAAAAAATCAATCACTCCATGCTAATGTTATCAAATCACAAATGGAACTGAATTAATATTATTTACTCATAGTAGTACCTATTCCTAAGTTGCGGAGTTTTCAAGTTTTACGTTGTGAAGTAAAACTTTGCATACGTTATACAACGACGTCCGCCTTTAGTTATTTTTGAAAATAATATTGTGTATTTTAATCTCTGCTAGTGGTTATTTTCATAGTTTTTGGTTATTTCAAACAAATTCTACTTAGAGGCTGCCTAGAAGGCTCTAACTCAGTAGTAAAAAAATCTCTTGACCATTGCTACTCATTTGATTATTTAGATATCATGGATGATACTGATGAATTTTTACTATAGTAATATTTTGACACGTCAAGTCTATCCGTTTATTTCTTACATAAGTTCTAAGAAGGCTAGAAACTCAGAAGTGAAAAAATCACTTTATAAGTATTTTGACCCAACCATGGATGATACTGAGTAGAAGAAATAAGGATGATACCAAGTGGATTTCGCCCGTTCCACTTGAATTCCTCGCGATTTGCTCGACGCGATCGACGCCGAGTCCAACGACCCTTGCATTTTCACAACTCCTCGCTCGGCCGTAGTTTCGCTGTGACATCTGGGTCAGTGCATTTTCGATGAGGTTAGGTTATGCTCTTCAGAGTGATGTAAGATTTTTTGTCGCTTAGATTAGCGTTACAGAGTTCGATTGCTCTAAATACATAACGTAATGTAGCTCACAGTTTGGCAATTGTAGAAATGTGTTAAGAAGGGTCTCTCCATCACTCGCTCCATACAAACGTAGTTCATCTCTCATTGGAATACTAACCAATCATACTAAATGGAATTTTGTAGAAACGTTCCGGGAACTAATATCTATGCCTGTGGTTTTCCAGATTTCCATTAAAATATTCGGTTTCAAAGTTACGCGGTCTTAAAAACTCACATACAAATCTTTGAGCCCCTGCAATTTTAAAACCACATATTTTTAGAAAAATCTAAAACACAACAGTCACAGATATTAGTTTCAAGAATATGTCTGCAAAATTTCATGGACTTTGGTTGCTTAACATTCAAATAAAATTGGGACTACGTTTGTATGGAGTAAGTGACGGAGAGAGCCCTGTTAAAGTTGACGAGTTCTTTCTTACAAGATAAATATGCCCATTTCCCATCATGCAAAGATTTATGATTCAATGAATAATAATTATTGTAAACGACATACGTTCCTTTTAAAGTCACGACCTCAGTCGACTCCAGAATAGTACTTATATTTCTAAGGTCAAACATGTATTTCTAACAATCGCGTAAACGAAGGATATCAATACATGGATCTAATTATGACTCAATAGACTAGACTTGACATAGAACATTAATTTAATACCTCGCCTGTCTATACCTACGTAGGCGCATAACTATTGTAAAATAGATGACGTCAAAGTTAACGTTAAGTAAACAATAAACTATTGTTTTTGTTGAAACAAAAATTGTAACAACTATTTAACGTAGGAATAGGAATGTATTGAGTAATAACATAAAGTAAAACCAAAATGTTAATAAGGGAAAGAAAAACTAACTACCCTTTGGGCGTTTGTGCACTCATTTGTATTCGTTTTCGTAAAAATCCGTCAAAAATCTATCAAATACCTACGAATCGCAAAGATACGAACGAGTGCACACGCATGTAAGTTTTGAATGGCAGCCACTTTGAATCGTATTTTTATGAAAACGAATACAAATTCAATATGAACGAGTGCACAAACGCCTTTACCGAACTAAATAAATATCACAGTTATTATGACGAGAACAATTGAGAAATATTAAAACTGACCTATCCAAACATTCTTTTCTACTACTGATAACTTTCAAACGGCTGAACCGATTTTCTTGGATTATAGCTAAGAACACTCTCGATCAAGCCACCTTTCAAACAAAAAAAAACTAAATTAAAATCGGTTCATTAGTTTAGGAGCTACGATGCCACAGATAAATACACAGAGACACAGATACAGACGTCAAACTTATAACACCCCTATTTTTGGGTCGGTGGTTAAAAACAACTCACAAGCATGTCTAATAGCTCTATCATTCAACAATGCATATTTTTCAATTTGTGCAAAGCAGCGAATAATACGTCAGCGTCGGCTTAACATAGTAATTAACAACAAGAGCATAATCCAACACCTTGAGCTAATCCAAAGTTAATTCAGCTATTTCTAGCGCACTTCCTTTTCCTGCCCGTTATGAAGCCTTGGTCAGACACAACGCGTGACGTCTCACGTTCGTATGCCCAAATGTAATGAGCTGTATTAAGGCTGTGTGTGTGTGTTATATGTAGTTGTCGTGCGGTTTCGCTGCGGAGTTGTGCTACAGGCGTCAATAAATACCAATTACTATCCAACACGATGCGACTCCTGTTGTCATAAATTAAATAACGAACACTATGAACGCGATCATAATATGATTGTGAATGGCGCGTTAGTATCGCTGACGTCGCACGCTGTATCTGTTGAAGACCTTAGTTGAAAAATTGTAGCGAAGTAATGTTTCATTCTAGATCAGCGAGCGTGAAGGCCGGCTTTTCTATTTGTAAGGTCGCTACATTTTTGCTTTTGTTGCAACGGTCAATTATTCAATCGACGGCGCTATGATCAGTGTGCCTAGTGGGAGATTTTTAACCTATTCGATCGCGTAAAAGTTAACTGCGTTTTGTATGGAATTGAAACAGCGCCATCTAGTGACAAGAAGATGGCGCTGTTTCAATTCCATACAAAACGCAGTTAACTTTTACGCGATCGAATAGGTTAAAAATCTCCCACTAGGCACACAGACATTTGAAATTACACGTTACTTGGCTAAGAGCTGGCGAAAGATTTGTTGAAAGTGATTAATAACGGCTAAAACTCGACGTGTTAGTATTACACATTTACACACCTGCTTAATATATTATTATGATATTGCTATTGTATTTCTACAGCTGAAACACTTGGAACAAATTGTCCCCCTGCTCTTTGATGATAACAACTTATGTAATTATTAAGCGGGCATATTATCCACCTGCTCTTAGATAATAATAACGTATGTAATTAAGATATTACAGTTGTAATTCACAGGTGTTAAGGCGTGTGTATGTAGTGTGAACCAACTAAATACATTGGTCATTACAGCAAGACCGCCAAAAAGCTCTATGGGTTATGCACATTCGAATCGCAGGTGATTATTATATTTTACTAGTGACCCATCTCGTCTTCGAACGAGTGCAATGTGTATAATATTCACTAATATGGTGTCAGTGTGGTTATTTTGTTACATTTCAAAATAATAAGATATCATTTTCGATGAAAGCTTTTAATCGGCTTGATTTCTTTCGCCATCTGGAAAATATTTTATCGTCAAATTTTAACAAATTAAAATAAAACAATATTAAACCATACGTAAACCTTCCTCTTAAATCATTCTATCTATCCGTTGCGTAGTTTAAAAGATCTAAGCGTAAGAGGAAGAGACGAAGTGACTTTGTTTTTTTATATTATGTAGAGATGACCTTTGGGTTACTTACAAGTACCTGCAGTCAATTCTAACTTGGAAAATTTGAACTGACTTTGAAAAGCTAAGTAAGTGAATATAATTATAATCATTTTCTGTAGTTATTTTGTGAAGCTATCTAGTAATATAAAGCTAGCGAGAGATCTGTGGCGATAAGAAAAATATTATTTAATGATTTCCTTAGAATATAATGTGAGTTAGCACTGGCGGAAAGGCTTCTAGCTTTGGCGGAAAGGTGGTGCCGTTCAAAACTTATTATGACAGGAAAAACTTCAACTCTAATAAAATATTCATAAAATATTATTCTCGTAATTGAATAATGACGACCAAACAAACATAATATTTGCATAATATTTGATTGAATCATCATATTATAATACACATAGCAAAAAATACGATTTGTAAATATTAATTGAATTCTTATCTTTTTATTGCCTTGTCGATTTTTTTTGCAAAAGATAATCAAAATCCTTTATTGTAAACCACACAAGACAGCTGATAACATTGTAACAATATAATTGACAAATATTTATTTTTTCGGCAATGTATACAATGGCATTGTTTTATTAATTTTATTCTATCTTTTTAAGGACAGAAAAAAATCATGGGTTAGTTTAATAAAACATTTTGTTAACAATAAATTTACTTCCTTTGCAGATACGTGTTTTTAATTATGGTTAAATAAATTATGTAAAATCTGTTTAAGTGTTTACCATGCTCAAACAAATTAGGAAAATACTATTCACTATTATTTATGTCAGTTATTTTCTAAAGTATATTCTACAGTTAAAATGTATAATCAATATTTTTTTAACTTATAGGTAGGTACGTCTCAAGAATCACGCTCGTAAACAGTCATAATGTTTCCGATTAGAAACAGGTTTCGTGTCACTTTTACTTTTTCATAAAGCGTGAGTTCACGCAGAGTGCCAAGTGAAAGCGTCGTGAGGTGTCGCAGGCGTTTATTTGATGCCTCACATTTCGCCATAGTGACATAAATGACTTGCCATTTGCACAACAGTGCCATAGACAAAGAGTTAGTTAACAAACTAATGAATAACATAATTCAACATCATTTTTAAACAGAATTGTACAGTGTGCATAACGTATAGATAGAAAAAGTGATACTAAAGATTGCATTATTTTTATCTCTTCTTTGTAACAGAAATTTAAGTTTGTCGTTATAGGATTCTGTAGTTATACTATGTACTTCTGCTAAAAATTGTATAACTATATTTTTGTAAGTTCAAGATCCTAATAATATTCTGAATAATTAACACTATTTTTTTATTGTGATCTCATCATACCTTTACCTACAGGTACAATGAAAGCGACTTGCTTACATTGTGGATATGATTTTTTGATGACTTGATTCTACACTTTCTAACTTTTGTGGTATAGATAAACTAAGTCGCAACTCTTTGACTATAGTTACCTCCAATTTTCAAGGATCTCTCACAAACTAGACATAAAGTGTCGGTAATATACCGAATATGACAATCTTCACAAATTGTTGGTTGGATTTCCTTTTTTTGTCAGTTTGGTTTAAAGGTGTTCTTTTGATGTTCTATCGGTTTTATTCTATTCATATAATAATTGTATGCATAATAAATAATAATGCGTAGATAATAATATACCTAGTTCAATAGTACCTATTATGTAGGTAAAATAACTTTAGTTAAATAAGCCTAAGAAGTACCTACATTGAAATTCTCGCGCAAAGTATAAAAATAAACAGCATATTTAAATGAAATAACAAATAATGCTTAGTTAGTCATGTCTTTATACCTATTATTTTTCCTTATTAGTTATTTACAGCCGAAATAGACGTCTAACAAAGAAATACGAATATGCGCACAGGATGTTGATAAAATACATAAGATACGTACATAAGTTTTTATAGCATTCGTAGAAGTAAGTGGTGGTAAGTCCTTGTTTAATGCACTTAAAATATGACTCATACACATTTAGAAAGAATAAATAGGTATGTTGTTAGGTATGCTAGATTTTTTTCATAATCGTGACAGTGTGACGTTATGGATGATTTATTAATGTCATTTGTCTGTGAAGAGAATGTCTTAGAAGGTATAAAGACCCTATCAGAATACAAAATCGCTTTGTGATTTAGGTACGTGGTGTAGTTGATATGATGGTAACTTCGGTAGCCCTTTTTACAAGACCATTATTCTAAGTCTATTTGATTTATAAAGTTCCTGTTGTGAAGACTGTAAATGCAGAACATGTTTTGGTGTTTGGTGAGGCTCCTAGAAGGATGAAATCTGTGGCATCGGTTGTTCGTAGTGTGAATCTTATCAAAAGAGATCCAAAGGAATCGAACTTGGGACATTTTGATTACATGGAGAATAATCGTACTATGTCAGAAAGTCAATCCTCAATTGCAGTACTTTTGGAACACCTTTTATACTTAATAGTTGGTTAGATTTATATCTCATGTCTTTCGTCACCATACAAGTAAGTTCCAAGGCGCAATGTCTAACGAAATGCTACGTGAATTAACCATAATTTCACGACTTCATTGTCTTTCGATAATATGTAATACCCACAGTTAGCTCCATATCGATATTAATATGATTGCTACGATTTAAGTATATTGCATTGCAATCCTATTGCAATTTGTAATTAGGTACCAACACGGCTGCCCAAAACAAGAGTGTAAATAATTTCAGGGGTCATGTATGTGAGTTTCTTTATTCGATCCTAACTCAATGTCTCAACAGATTAGGATGTGTCAGGTATCGTTAAAATTTTTACATCATTTTGACTGGAACCGCCTATAAATTTTTTGAGAAAATTTCAATATGGCGACTGTATGGCACCATTTATAATTAACGTCATTTCCTTTTAGTTCGTTTTATGGCAGAGCAGTCATGTTTTTTTCAATTATTTTAATAATTACTTGTTTTTACTATAGTGTTTTACTTACACTTTACGGAAGCTTCTAAATAATTTTTAAATACATCACTTCAGTTCCGTGTCAATTATTCTTCAGTGCCTTTTCACAAAGTATGTCTAGCGGTCTAAAGCGTTCCGGGCGCGATATCCAGAGAGGTGCAAAGTTTGTCAATTCTACAAAATTTCAAAAAATTAATCTTTTTCCAGTGAAAATAAAACTGTTTTTTCCAGAGTCTAAGTCCGACTTAAAAAAAGAAAAAAAAACCCACTCGATATGTTTTTACGTTTAGCTTTTTATTGACTTGTGTACCCTATCATATAGCTGGTACTAAAATGTATTCAAGTATTGTACTGGTTCGTTGTAAAAAAAGTACACCCGAAAAAGGGTAAGGATATTATGACGTCATTACAATTTCACTATGGCTCTATGATAGAGGAACACTTAATTCTAACCCTTTTGATATGGGTCTCGGGGTAAAAGGGATGGGTTAGTTAAATTGAAAAATCTAATATCCAATTCTAAAAGTGAATTTATCTGCCGACCATATTGGTATTTGAATTTAATAATATTATATGCTACTTATTTAACTGCATGTTTTTTTGGGAAATTAGTAAAAAATTATATTTCACACCCCTAGATCAAAACTGTTTCAAATCAAAAATCTTGCCTTTTGCTATTAGGCTCAGATTCTGAACCCCGACTCAATTATTATCTGTGATTGTAACTTAAAACTAAAGCTAGGAGGGTCCGAAACTAGACTAGAATTGTGTATATATCCATTAACCATACTATTTATAGCTAGAGTGTAATATACTCGCTCGTTTATAGAAAGGTGATCTACTTATGACAAAGAGAAGCAATCATTACAATATTTCCAAGGCGATCACCCCCGTTTTCTAACACTACTAGGTATCAACTGAGAGCATTTTCCGCATTTTTGTGTAATTAACTGTTGTTCTTTGCGGCTAGAAGTAAATAAAGCCTTCAAATACATCGGTGAACGTTCAGGGCAATCTCTTCCGCTTAGCATAACATCGCTTCAGTATAATAATTAATAATGCATGTAAGTGTTGTTTTCATGTATAATATTATTTTTTATTCTAATATCATTCATCATCATCAGCCTATGGACATCCACTGGTGGACATAGAACTTCCCTAAATAGCGCCACCACAACCGGTCCTCAGCCTTCCTCTTCCCGCCAGCTTCTTTAATATCGTCGTTTAAGGGATAAGGTCCAAAATGAGAAGATCCGCCGGAGGACCAATGTCATTGACACAGACAAAACCATTAGCAAGCTAGGGGCAAACAAGGGGCAAAAAGCAGAACTATTATAAGGAGCTTAATTTTTTTAACATATAAAAACATGTGAAAGCTCAAAGGAATTAAGCTCCAGCAAAATAAGAGCAAAAGTGCCTAAGTATTATAAAATCACAGACCGAAGTGGAATTCTCTGTGTATTATAATATAAAGCAATTCTAATTGATGTATTGTTTTGCTTAATTATACTGTAAAACAAATGAAGTTCATTATACTTGTACGCTATATGTAAGATAGGAAAGCAATTAAAAGTTAGGCAAACTTTGTTTCGTATTCATAATAAAGCATTAATTTTGGAGGATGTTAACAAAATATTTGCGATCGTAAAGTTCGTTGATGTAACCGTATGTAGGTACTTAAATAGGTTTGTATCCATTATTATAACACTAAGTACTTTCCACCGCGATTCAACTAACCTTTTTTTCGTTTTGGTCAGTTTAGTGCGTTTGATTAGGTATTTATCTTAAAAAAATTATGTTGATAGAACCGAAATAATAAGTATATATAGGTACACCTATACTTCAATGGTTGGTAGGTACATGTTAAATTAAAAGTTATTGGTAGAGTAATATAGATTAAAGTTATATGATGCGCCCGCGATTTTATCCGCGTGGAGGAGGCTTGGGGATAGGTTTTTGTAAACTCTTTAAATAAACTCTCTTCAAATAAATAATTATGTATATCTAGGCAACGTCCATCTTGACAGCTTGACATTTGTCAATTGACACTTGAATATTATGAACCTAACGGTTATCTAACCTTCTTTTCTACAAGAAAACTAGAAAAGAGCTGATAACTCTTAAACGGCTGACCCATTTTTTTTAGATTATAGCTAAGAACACTCTCGATCAAGCCACCTTTCAAACAAAAAAAACTAAATTAAAATCGGTTCATTCGTTTAGGCGCTACGATGCCACAGACAGATACACAGATACACAGATACACACGTCAAACTTATAACACCCCTCTTTTTGGGTCGGGGGTTAAAAAAGGAGCCTGGACTTCGTCTGCGATGGCGTTTGCTGGCGCGCGTGCTGTGCTTGTTTGGAGTGTTTTTTTTGTTAAGAGTGGCTGGTTTTTGTGTTAGTTGGTGTTTTTTGGTGGTGGAACTGACTGGGTAGCGCTCTAAAGGTGCGCCGCGCATATGTCGGCGGGCGCCGGCGCAGACGGAGTCCATACTTGTATAAATTCAATAACTTGAAAATATCACAAACTTGGCATTAGCTAATCAGAGTAAAGCCAGATTTAAAAAAAAAAAAAAGAAAAAAAGAGCCTTTAGTTAATTAGCCTCTTAGTCTAACTTGATTGAAACAGAAAGTCTAAATGTATTTTTTTTCTCATTATTTGTCTTGTTATTTGTATAAAAAAAAAGCTTGTTGTTTTCTATCCGGAGGCAAAAAAGCGAAAGCCGCTCCTTACGTACAAATACCACCCATATTAATTTGTTCAAAACAAAAAAATCGATACCAGACCGATTCTCAACCAACAATAATAAATAATAATAATTTACTTTCGACAGTAAAATGTGATGGATGGAATTTACATAATTCGTGTATGAAGTCAGCGGATTAATTTTAAATGTTCATCATATTAAAATGTAATTTAATACTATGTTTCCAATGACTAGGTCATTGTATGTTTCGATTTTATTTCTGTTTTCTTTATAATTAAGTCTTTCACGATCAATGCACTTCAATAAATGTAGATTGTACACTTTTTACATCTGCATTCAAGTACCTACCACTAAAATCAATTTCTCCCAAAATAACAGATCCTTTGTAAATTGTAAAGTCTAATTGATTATTATTTTATTGTATTTAAATTAGATTTAAATGATTACACAATTTATAAGAATTTAATATTACACGTATAAATAAGTATTGATAAGGTATATTTAGATGGTATGATAATAATTATTATTTGTTGGGGAAAAATCGGAAATTTCCTTCGGAACTGTTTGGCCTTGAAACAGTTCCGTAGGAAATTTCCGATTCCTTTTAATAAGAGAATCAAAAAAAATGGAATCCTGTTGTCAATTAGAATTTAGAGTAAGTATTTTTTGGACCTTTCGTACTGTAGATTGTCATAATATAATTATACCTACAGCATACAACTATTAAAGGGTATAGTCATTGTGATATGGAATAATATATTATCTATTAAAAGCCTGCTGCTGCTAATGTTATGAAAGAACTAGCCCATTTTATTCTATAATAGACTACCCACTTGTCCATTGTCCAGAGATCACTTCAAATTATTATGTGCATAGAAATTCCACTAGGAGCCCAGCTAAGCACCCCTTTAGCACTGTGTTACCATTCCATATATTCGCGGGTGCAATAAAAATGATATAGTGTTAACTTGCAGCACCGTTGCCGTATTTCATTGTATGATGAAAGATTTGCGTTATATTATATGCGTTGAAAATAAGTACTTTGCGTTATAACTTTTATTGTCGTTAACTTCATTTTTAACCCCTGACCCAAAAAGAGGGGTGTTATAAGTTTGACGTGTATATCTGTGTATCTGTCTGTGGCATCGTACCTCCTAAACTAATGAAACGATTTTATTTTAGTTTTTTTTTTGTTTGAAAGAAGGCTTGATCGAGAGTGTTCTTAGCTATAATCCAAGAAAATCGGTTCAGCCGTTTGAAAGTTATCAGCTCTTTTCTAGTTACTGTAACCTTCACTTCTCAGGGGTGTTATAAATTTTTAATTTACACTTTTTAATTTAAATGAATAACTTTCTCTCCATTTAGTGAGAGGTATTTATTGCTAGGACTTGTATACTTCAATATTTCAGGTCGATTATTTCGTAGAGGCGTGCATGTTAAGTTGTAATAAAACAATAGCGTCGAGGCTATCAACGTAAAACGTGAATAATTACTAAATATGAGCCTGGCACGCCCCGGTGGGTATTACAACAGATTTTAACGATATAACAAAGTACTGCCTAATACATAAGAATATTTGGATAATATACTGGTTTTTATCTGATTTACTCGCCTAGTTATTGATGTAATAGTGAGTTATCCCTCGGCAAGGAAGTTAAATATTGTGGTGTGGACACTAGAAATGTTTGCACTAGAATTGGTTACAAAGCTCGAAAAATTATTAT
The DNA here is from genome assembly GCF_905333055.1 of Maniola jurtina. Classification (NCBI taxonomy): domain Eukaryota; kingdom Metazoa; phylum Arthropoda; class Insecta; order Lepidoptera; family Nymphalidae; genus Maniola; species Maniola jurtina. The sequence goes on along the minus strand of NC_060034.1, from coordinate 5,278,763 downwards.
AGTTTCAATTAATTAATGTCTTACCAACTTCAACCACAAGCTTAAACGGTAAATTAGGCGGTTCATTAGGGGGAAAGGGCTTTTTTAAATTAATAGGTACTAATACTATTATAGAAGGTTCATCCTATGGAGGAACGCATTTGCTGAAGAGATGTCTATTTATTCCTGATTTTAATAAGATACAAGTTATAATTAGTTCGTTTCAAGCATGCCTAATAATTTTAAAACAGATTTGTGTAATTTATTAGATAAATCGCAAATAATGACCAATTTTCCATTGTGGCATTAGCAAAACCATGAAAAATTAATTAGCCGTTACTTTACTTCTAATTTCATTAACAGGACTCTCTCCGTCACTCGCTTCATACAATCGGAGTTCCAATTTCATTTGAATACTAAGCAACCAAAGTCCATGAAATTTTGCAGACATATTCTAGAAACTAATATCTGTGTCTGTGGTGTTTTAGATTTTTCTAAAAATATGTTGTTTTAAAAATACAGGGGCTCAAAGATTTGTATGTAAATAAGACCGCGTAACTTTGAAACCGAATATTTTAACAGAAATCTGGAAAACCACAGACATAGATATTAGTTTCTAGAATATGTCTGCAAAATTTCATGAACTTTGGTTGCTTAATATTCAAATAAAATTGGAACTACGTTTGTATGAAGCGAGTGACGGAGAGACCCCTCTTAAAGGGCCTTGTAAAGTCTCTAAGGCCTCGTTCGCAGACGTAACAAATCCAAACAATGTATTTTTGTAATGGTGTTATTTTTAACATTTCAGTAAATCTCGATTATGCACTGAAAGCGTTGTGCTGTATACGTCATCCGGGGTTTTGAACTACGTAATACAAACAATTAACAACTTTGTTAAAAAAGTAATGGTCTTTCTGTGTCCAGTTTGCTGAACAGTTTTAACTCTGGGTCGCTTTTTTAAAGTAGATACTTAATTGTTGCTAGAACTAAATGTTTACTTTGTTTTTAGTGGTACACCCTTAAGTGAACATCAGCTAAGGTGTGGTTTATACAGAAGCTACTAGCAGGACGGTTGTGGCGAGACTATTTTTCCTTAAGTTACTAAGCTGAAGATATAAGAAAACATTTAAATTTTTTACCAAGAAAACGTCATATTTTTAAAAGTAAAATGCGGAATCGACTTGGATACTCGTAGGACGTGGTCACTATCTAGTTTCTTAATTTCCCGTGGGATGGCGCGTTGTCCGCGGACAAATCGAAATGTTCCTTGCGTATATGTCATAGCACTTCGCCTCTGGGATCGTGTTACTTTTGTAAACAGCATTAAGGGTTGTTCACATAAAAGAAGGCACAACTAAGTTTCAGCTAAAAGTTTTAGAGTTAAGACAGTATTTTTCATACATACAACATAATGTTATGTGGTAGTATCGAAGGTAGCTCCGTATTAGTTGGTTGGCTAAGATTCTATATTTAACAATGAATTCGAATACAAAACACTGAGTCAGATAGAGCTATCAATTATTATGTTGTACCCAGGGCATATTTTATGAAACGAACGTTACCGCGTGCTACAACCGTGTTTTTTGGGGGAAAATAGCAGAAAAAGGAGCAACGGAGTGCGAAAGAAAAGAAAAACATAAGGGATTAGACTTGAATAAAACACTCGAAAAGTCTTCTGCTTAGCCATTGACCGCGAGGAGTAAGATAGATAGCAGTCAGTATTGCTGACCTTTAGTTGAAGATGCAGAGACATTTAAAGAAAAAGATTCAGACATAATGGTGACATGTTTTATCTAATCAAAGTCAATGTGAAACTAGCCTAAGAACTATGGGTCCGTCAGGCTCGACGTAACACGATACTAGACTTGCTTACTAAAAGCAGTCCTTTGCCTTGGAGAAATAGATTTTGATGGATGTTTTTGTTGTTTTAACGGCTTTGTGGAAGCTTGGTTTGTTTAGTTATTTATACCTGCTTTTGAGCCTTCTAAGAACTTTGACTGAGCCTCTGTTTTAAGATTTTCGCTGAGTGATATCCAAACAATAAGGTAAAATAATAATGCTTACATTAAGCTACAAAATTTGGCGGATAAATAGGATTAAAAATTATTTTTTCTCTTTTTAGCGTTCCGAACTTAAAGAGTGCCTGAGGTTCGTCCGTCCGTGCGTCCGTCTGTCCATCAGTGGGCTATATCTCGTGAATCATAATAGGTAAAGAGATAAAGTTTTCATATAATGTGTATTATTTACAACAAATAATAAAATTTCAGAATGGCCACCATGAAAATAAAACAAATTAAAAAAGTGTTATTTCTTGTACGATGGTACGCAATCCTTCTTGTACGGGTCCGAGTCGCACTTTTTTTTAAATAAAAAAAAGCATCAGGCAGGCGGTTCACATGATGTTAAGTGATTACCGCCGCCCATGAACATTTGCAGCACCACTGGTACCGCCGCCGATGCGTTGCCGGCCTTTCAGGAATTGGTTGGTCCGCCCCTTGAATAACCCCATGTTGTAATCTAGTTGGATGGGTATTTTAGACTTTCTCATAAAAATATGATGGCCATATCGAATTAATGACTTTTAATTTCGCATAATATGAATTAATTTCAAGAGAAACTCATTCTAGAGTTTAAATCAGTGATGCAAGGGAGATTTCGAATCGACGAAATAAATATGAAATTCAATTTAAAGTAAAGCCCCGAACGATTTAGATTCGAGAAAATTTAATAAAGGTTCCGATGAGCGATATTAAAATTTTCGCTTTCGGATCAAACGTTCAAATGTTGGAACACGTGTCGTGCTTAGCTGAAATCCGTTATCGGGAACGACTCTCAAAGGATTTAATTTCCTGTCGGCGAAATGAAAATCGATTAGTTTGATTTCCGACGGCCGCCGGCGCCCGGTCGATAGTTTCCGATTCAGGCCCGGCCCAACTTAATAAGACATGTGAGCTAATCTAACTGGGGCGCACCTCGCTTCCTGACTTAAGTTTAAATCCATCCATCCTCTATTCGGTATATGTAGAAAATTACATTGTCTTTCCTACTTTCCTGAGGGCTCCGTACCTCGAAAGGAAAAAAGGAACCCTTATAGGATCACTTCATTGTGTGTCTGTCTGTCGTGTCTGTCAAGAAAACATATAGGGTACTTCCCGTTGAGCTATAATCATGAAATTTAGCAGATAAGTAGGTCTTATAAGCACAAGTAAAGGAAATAATCTGGAAACCGTGAATTTGTGGCTACAACTCAAAAAAAATTGAAATGTGTTCCGATTTTTTATTTATTAAATCGAATAGATAGATGGCGCAGTCCGTCATTAACTTGCGGTGCTCTAAATAAAAGTGTTAGGTATATCTTGTACGATATTATGGTTCGGAACCCTTCGTGAGCGTGTCCGACACGTACTTGACTTGAGTATGCTTTGCGAGAGTACTTCTTCATAAGATAAACTAAAATAATTTCATGTATATTATAAAGTCGTCTTCTTGTAGCTCTTCAATATGTACCTAGATGCATCCTTTTGGTACCTTTCGTAGGTATCCTTACCTTTTGTAGGTATTAAAGTAATGTTTCTTGACGTACCTTTTTGTATTAATCAGGAATTGTTCAGATCTGAAATAAAATCAAAAAATCATTAGGAATATTGTTTGGAGTTGTAAATATACCTACAATTACGAATGAATCCTGAAGCGCGACGATAGTCAAGTCGTTGAAGACTTCGGGACCTTTAACTTTTCTAAGTGACTCATAAGGGCGTTTTAAGAAATTAAATATCATATTTCACTGGCAGTAAGCGAAACCGTGGCTTAGCGGTCAGGGCGTATGGCGCGAACCCAAAAGGCACAGGTTCGAATCCTGCCGTGTCCGCAATTTTTTATAAGTATTTAAAAAATAAATAAAAAAAACCATTTTGCAAGTTACCAAGTAATTCGTTTTATTATGAGATTTTCCCACTACTTCATAATTGATAGCATACCTAACTTAACCTCTAGACAATTTGTAAGTTTGTACGTACGTGACTCGTGTTATAACGGATCACTTAACATTTTCATCTACAGCTGAGTCACTCTTTTTTATTTTCAACAGGGTAATCATTAAAAGATCTTTACGTCCGTCAGATTGTTTCGTGGCTTCCTAGTATTAAGTTGTACCTAACTGCACTTTAGTAGATGCCAGATAAGCTGTTTTATCTACGCTCATATATCTTAAAATTTTCATTATAAATTTAATAAGAGTGACATTCACGTGCACCTTTAATAAGGAAAGAAAAAATGTCCTAAATTATTTTTTATTAATGACGGTAGATACATATGTCTACGACGACTTTGTCGTCACACTCTCCGTCACTCGCTCCATACGAACGTAGTTCCAATTTCATTTGAAATCTCTCTACCAAATTTCGTCAAAAACGGTTCAGCAAATGGGTCGTAAAAATGCAACCGTCATTGAAACAGCCATGCACACTTTTTCATTTATAATATTTGTATGGATACATTAGTTGATTCTCACGACTTGCCGCGTTTAGATTTTTCAAGAATCCTCGACGAACTCTTTGATTTTCTGGGGTAAAAGGTTGGTCTCTAGTGTTCAAGTAATCTGGCCAAATTTCTTACCTCAAGATCACACCGTGAAATGAATAGACAGACTTTCAAACAAAACATAAGTTACTAATTAAATAATGTTTTAAAGATTCCATTTAGTGATAAAGTCAAGAATGCAAATAAGTTTAAAATAAAATCGGATTCCCCGAGAAGTTTATAAAGATTGAAAAAGCAATCCGCAGTGAAAGTCCTCTCGATTTCACAAAGATTTATAATGTTTCTTTTCTCTTGTATCTCACCGAGTTATACAACATAGAGATGCAGACCTTATACTATCTATACAACAGTCGCCAAAATAACGCCACTAAATTATATAACAATAGGTTTTATCTCTTCTATCCTTGTTAAAATATCATAAGATGTGTATATTGCATCCGCGTCATAATATGATAAAGATAGCTATATGTTGTCGCCATATTATAATACAAGCAGGTCAAGTGCTAATTCACTAAAATGACAACAACACAATTATTTCTATTGTTCATCTGAATTTGAGCCTGAGGTCATTTTTCCTGTCTTTTTTGACAAGGTACTGACTAGCCACAGCCGCAGTCTCCCACCAGACCAGATCTGAACCAATTCAGAAATTATTAATTCCCAAATAGTACCTGTAATAATACCTCTCGTGAACCATGTCACTAGTTATCACTACGCGAGGAATATTATAAAAACGTTTTTTAATAGGAAATTGCGGCCTCTAGTCTATGGCATCTCTCTGTACCTACTCATTAATCACGTTAAAACTTTGTACACTTTTTGCAAAGTTTGCGCGGAAAATAAGATCTGGAAGACTGAGATAATAGGCAGTAAATAAACATTAGACGATGACAGGACGTTTATTTATTTACGAAACTGGTGGGATTAGAAACAAGTTTTTGTATCCCGCAGGTTAAGGGATTTAAGTTTTAAAACTTAGATATATATAAGTTGTCCAAAAATTCAAATTGCTTTGTTTGAAGAAACCACAATCTGTCTTTGACGTGCAGGTATCAACCGAATTCAAGTAATCAATAATATTATTAGTGACGAAACCTGTTTATTGGTGCTATACCATTTATATCTTGTATAAGCAATCATTAGAAAAGCAGACATAAAAATTTTTTTAATCTATTGTCAATGTAAATATAAAAAAATATTGTTCGAAAATGAATAAATGACTTGGATTATGAATATTTCATGCCCTCAAATTGTGAAAGCCTTTATCTGTTCCCGGTATTGTAAAGTTTACTAACAGTTGAGTTGGACACACCATCAGCTGAACTTAGCCGTTGTGTTTGTTCCGGGCTTAAAAGGACATCCTCTCCTTCCTGTAGAACTCTAGAATCTTCTTCTAGAATTTCTTCTCATTTCTAGAATATTTTTTTTTTTCTTACCATAAAGCTCCATTATATCAAGGCAGCTTTATTGCTACTACCATCTAGCCTATGGGCTAATAAGTAATATTATTCTAGCTTAAACTTCTACTTACGAATAATTTCTAAATCTAATTTGCAGTCCATTAACTGTCTTTAGTTTATTCTATATGCTTACAGTCCACTATGTTATTGTGACCTAGATAAGTATGACATATTATTATGATCTAGAATAGTATGACATTTTATGTTTTTCATCCTTTCCGGTTTTATTGGGTACCGGAACGTGTACAGGCGAGTTAAATGCGAGGTATTGCCACACTAGTGTAGCATTATCATGAAACCGCAGCCCGTGGCAGACTAACCGCAACGGGTGTCGCCCTAATTTCAAATAATGCTTCAATAAACTTCGATGTGTGAACCTAGTGTACAGTTACCCACAAAATTTTCTCTATAAATGGAGTATGTTTGCAAAACTAAAGTTGCCAAATCAAATAAACTGAATTTCACTTTCACGAATGCGTATTAGGACAATATTTTATGTTTGCGCTTGACCGCAATTTTACATTAGAATGTGTTCTTATTATGAATTTAATTTGCACGTCAAACTTGTTTTGCAAATGATTAAATAGATAAACAAAATATGTACGAGTATTTATTTTAATTTTCCCACATTATAGGGCTCTTGGAATAAACTCCCGTAGATGTATTATAGAAGCAGGCGTTATTTTGCGGAAGTCCATGATATACCGTACAATGTCTAATAATTGTAAATTCTTTGCAATTAGACATTGTAAGGTCTACATCTCCTGAGGATGCTCCGGTGTCGGAGCGAAACGCGCGTCGAGTGGTGTTGGATTTTGTGTGGTACTGCGTACCATACAGATTTCGTTTGTTTGACGAATTATAGCAAATTAAGCTTTTGGTTCCTTGTTGAACTCCCGTAGAGTTAAATTACCTTTTGTGAACGTCATTGTCATTGTACTTATCTTAGGTATGTTTTAGTTTTGAGTTATTGATGAATAAAATACATATTTAAACTCAGTCAGTCATGAGTGAGTCAGGAGTTTTTGCTTATTATATGAGATAATTATACGTATTATTGTACATCTAAGATGGAAAATATTTAATATTCAATAAATACAAAGTGACCTTATTAAATACATTAATACGGTTATGTGATAGTCGCTTAGTATATGTTTACAATGATTAAAGTTTTGAAATAAGAAATAACCCAAAAACCTTTGACCACAAAGAAGATACAGAAAGGAAATATGCTAACTAATTTATATGTGAATGTGACATATTGGTATTAAAGATTATTAAACATACATAACAGTTACGTAAATATGGAGGTAAGTCGGGTTAAAGGTTGCAGCGAAAGTGGAATGTTGCCCCGATTCGACCTGTCGCATCATGACATCATAATTAAAGCTTTTTATATAATGGAAAATTATGTTACTGTGTGAATTAGGTTGGGCATATTTTATTGGACGGAAGGGCACTTTCAGATGATGTTCAAATATCCACTCATTTATTTCTAAGCAGCTATAATTTTTGGTACATATTTAATTATAGACATAAATAAATAAATAAGATTTTACAAGTTAAAAAATCTTCTTGAAAAAGTAACTGTTTAGAACCCATGAAATATACAAACATTGTTAACAAAATATGATTGAATGTAATATACAAATAAATAAAATTGAAGTGTCTATCTGTTATTCTAAAATAACCTTTTCAACGATTAGGTACATTATACTGCACCTGTAATACACGATATCTAAACAGAAACATATAATATGTACTACATTCTTTAAATTTTTGTATGTCGAAGCTTATCTTTGAAACATCTAGTGATCTAAGCTACTTTTATCACAGAAAACAAAACGTTCCCACGGGATTTTTATGACCTAAATCCAAGCGGACAAAGTCGCCGGCATCAGGTAGTAAAATTAAGTTTCTAGCAGAACAATAGGCAAGATGCTTACATTTAGCAGTAAAAATACTATCGGCATGTAATTTCTTACATTAACACTTCAGACAAGATAAGTAATCTACAGCGACTATCTATTTATTGAATTAGATGCTTGAATTGATAACAAAATCAGTTTGCTGTAGAAAGTAAACTTACAATTTTATAAAAATAACGAAACTATCTTATCGAAAGATCGTTGTATTAAGCCTCGCACGACACCTATTGTTCATTGATGGTACTGTGTCAGAAACCTTCATGCAAGTGTCAACAACATCTGTACAAAGTTTTATTTCAATTAGATTACATGAGTACATCAGCACCAAGCTGCCTGCTTCCTAGCCTCCCTCCTGGGAGAAGTGGCAAATGCTCATAAGGCGTAGAAAAACTGCCCGAAAACGGCCTTTAAGATGAAAACAACCCCTATGTCAACAGAATAAAAGTAGAAGAAAATTGTAAAACTATTATTTCTTGAAGTAATCTCACAGAACTAGACACGGAGCTTTCGCAGCGAGACACTTAAGCTAACTTTTGTCTAAACTTAAGTTATGCCTGAGTAGAATCAATTTCTTCGTTGAATAAATTAGGCAAAGTGATGTATATAGCGATACCTACTAAGGTCATTTTAATTAAAGTCTTTAATCTGGTGACTTTCGCTTTATTTAGGGCTGTCAAATAAGATATCCAAAGTACTTGAACAAAACTGATATTTTTAATTAATATACTTTTTTAAAATCATTGGTTACCTACTATGAGTTTATTAAATGAAGTGAAAACTAAATTCTTCTTACTTATTGTATATGTTTAGATATACTTCGAAATAAGGTTAAATTCAACTTTAGATAAACTAAGATTAAATAGAATTTTTAAAATATTTAGGAATTTTGAAATTTGACTGGCATTTAGTATCTTCATATTGGCATAGTAGAAAGAAAAAGATTCAAAGTCTATGTAAAATTAAATTGAAATAAGAATGGATATAAAAATTAAATTAAAAATTTAAAAAACCCCCGACACATAAACCTCTAAAAAGTAAAAAAATAATAGGTAAGTATGTATGGGCCCTTTAAGAATAGTATAAATAGTAAAGTTTTTATCCAAGCGTTCGTTGCGTCGGGGGACCGCTACCTATCATAAACTATGAAAGTCATGTTGTAGGAAGAATAGTTTTTGTTAACTTTAGCGGTCCCCCGACGCAACGAACGCTTGGATAAAAACTTTACTATTTATACTATTCTTAAAGGGCCCATACATACTTACCTATTATTTTTTTACTTTTTAGAGGTTTATGTGTCGGGGGTTTTTTAAATTTTTAATTTAATTTTTATTTCACGCTTTTTAAACTTTTATTCATAAATTACCGTTTATTTGTGCCATTCTAAAACCCAATTTCTATAATAATATAAATCCAATAAGGCAGCTAATATCTCTTCAAAAGTAACATCAATGTTATGTTAATTATACGTTCCATGAAATATTTTTGACCGAACATCACTAAATCAAGAATTATCTGAATGACTCACATAGTTTAACATGACCAAAACGAAATATCTGTTTCTAACATGTCGTTGCTTTAAAAATGTACCCATTTTACGTAGTCGTATAATAGCTTTTCAAGATATACCTACGATTAAATTGAAATCGACTTTCACCCGATGAAATAAGGAATAAAGTGGCTTGTATTTCATTTTGTTTGTTATTGCATGTAAAATTTTTATTTGACATAACTTTCAAAAACCGGTCAAGTGCGAGTCTGCCTCACACATGAAGAGTTCCGTACAAGTTTTTTTTTATGTAATGACAATTCAGTTGTCGGATTTTTCTGTTTACTTGGGCCACAGGAGTAGAGTGCTTGGCCTATAAGATATTGCTACCTGCTTTTCATGACTCTACGTAAACGGGAAGTACCCAATTTATAAGTTTTGATTCTCTTGAAAGATGACACACAGACAGACAACGAAGTGGTGAAGGAAAACACCGTCAGGAAACCTGCATGCTTAAAAGTTGGCCATAATGCTCCCTCAAAGGTGCGTGAGGTGTGCCAATACGTGCTTGGCCAGTGTGGTAGCTTCTCATTCTGAGAGGAGACTTGTGCTCAGTAGTGAGCCGGCGATGGGTTGATCCTAATGATGATGAATTTTTAACGTATTTTGTCAAAATAAATAAGCTGAGTTCAAGCAGATAAAATATAAAGAAGGTGCGCCTAATGCATCATCCAAACTTGCGTGGCAAAGCGACTACGATGCGGGAACCTCAGCCGCGCGGAGGGTCATCGCCTCCTACGATATTTAATGGTGCCATGCACACCTACGCGACTAAAACAGTCGAGGCTACATCTTTTTTTTTTTCTACAGATACCTACTGAACCCTAAAAATAGTTTGACTATACATCGATGGGTTTGGGTTTGGGTCGATTGTTCGTGGCCTTTAGTTGACTGTTGGATATTATAATTGAATTGATGATTTCTCGTTTAACTGTGATTATAATATTTTATAAATTAGAAACTCCGCGCCTACGATCCAAAGTATCGGAGTTTTCCAAAACATTATTTTCAAATAAATAATTATGTATCTAAGCAACGTCCATCTTGACAGCTTGACATTTGCCAATTGACATAATATTATGAACCTCTGTTACAATAGTGAAAGATCCCAGGGCCACCAGCCGTCACGTATTTTCTGACGAACGAAATGTGGACGATTGAGTAGTGTTAGTATGTACTAAGAACGCATGCCTACAGACCTGCTAGCTTGCTTAGACGGCCAATTTTCAGGTATCAGGTAATTAAGGTACATAAAAACATTACTTACCTCACGTGAATTCTCCAATTTTTTTAATTTTTAGCTGTTTTTTTTTTAATATTAATAATTAATTGACATAAGTAAACTATAAGAGAGTGAGAGAGAAGTCAATATATCCTAATACATGTCTTACTCAATCTCATGCGCGTAGATAATGATGCCCTCGCGCTCAAACCCACAGAGGCATTAAAATTGAATTTAGGGGATGATTGGCCCTCTGGATCGGTCTGTCTTCTTGTAAAAGGTTTTAAAATAGTTGTCTGGTGGACATATATAAAAATGAAGCATCAGAATTTACGTGCAGTTAAGTATTTACTTATTTTGGGAGCTTTAAAGCGTCTGCAAAGCAATACGGCCGACGCGGGAAGTGTCTGGGAGTATTGGCGACATATTTTTAAGGATATTGCCTAAAATATACGTAAAAATCAGTTTGGAGAATTTACGTGAGGTAAGTAATGGTTTTATGTACCTTGATTATCAGATACCTGAAAATTGGCCGTCCAAGCAAGCTAGCACGTAGGCTAGGCATGCTTTCTTAGTACTTACTAACACTACTCAATCGTACATATTTCCTGTGTCAGAAAATACGTAACTTCTGGTGGTCCTGGGATAAAAGTAATAAGAAAACCAGAAAAGAGCTGATAACTTCCAAACGGCTGAACCAATTTTTTTGGATTATAGCTAAGAACACTCTCGATCAAGCCACCTTTCAAACAAAAAAAACTAAATTAAAATCGGTCCATTCGTTTAGGCGCTACGAGGCCACAGACAGATACACAGATACACAGATACACAGATACACAGATACACAGATACACAGATACACAGATACACAGATACACAGATACACAGATACACAGATACACACGTCAAACTTATAACACCCCTCTTTTTGGGTCGGGGGTTAATAAAGTAGTATATCTCTCTATTAAATATTAAAATTTCCTGTGTAGGTATGTCAAACTTTGACAGCCCTAATTCGTTATTTTATTCAATGAAAATGAGAATGAGTTTCGAAAATTAATCAGTAAGGTCTATGGAAAAGAAACTTCTAAACGGAGGGACGAAGGCGAAGAAATTAAAATTTATTCTATTTGGAAAGTCACTAAAGTTGATTAGCATAATACAAGTTAGGATGAAAATGAACAGGCACCTGGCGCCCGCAAATCGGTCAGTCTTACAGTTTTTGTCACCCCACGTTAGACGTAGATGGATTGGCTTTTCTTAGCATTTGAATGAAGTCGACCTAAGTTCTGGTTTTTTTTGTATTTGGCGTCGGTTCCAAGATTCATAAGCCCATTGCTGGCTCACTACAGATCACATAGAAGTGACATAGAATATACATACATACATACATACAATAGTACTACTATAATAATAGCAATTAAAAATAAAATTATGACAAGAATTTTACTATAACAAAAATTAATACCAAATATAGGATTGATTTAATAAAAACTTGAAAAAGGAAATATAATCTTTTATAGAGAATTTTATTATTGTGAAAGCTCATATCCAATGAAAATATGATACTCATAAACCAACTAGGTACATGTTCCACAAAGGCTTTCTTGTTTAGTAATATTATGTTTGAGCGGGAAGTGGTTTTACTTTGGTTAGAAAAGGCTTAGACAGATATCAGTTTGAAGTATTATGTAGTTTTATTGAAAAAGATTTATTGTTATTATCTTATTTAGTTAATATTTTAGTTATTTAACACTAGACAATGCCTGCGACTTCGTCCTCGTGGATTTAGGTTTTATAGAATTCCCATGGAAACCTTTTAATTTTCCGAAATTTAAAGTAGCCTATGTTTGTCCCTGGGATGCCAGCTATCTCTAAACCGTATATAAAATTTGTCAAAATTGATTTAAAGGATAGGCTGTGAAAAGCTAGCAGACAGACAGACACGTTGTCGAATATGTAATATTATAGGATAAATTGATTCGTCTTATCTACGTTTTACTTTACATCAAATATCCATCACAATTTAATTGAATTTGAACTTTCATAATATTCAATACCTTATTGTCACAGTATTCGTTGAAACTTGCGATTTAGTTTCAAAAGTCACAATTGTAAGGAGCTAAAGAAATAGGAATCTCAATCGGAGTTTCTCGCTTTTAATGAGAATTTCGTATCCTTTTGCTTTGGATACAGAGTGGGAAATCTTTTCGTAGAATTGATGAAGTTTCGCTTAATGTTGCCGTTTTGAATCGTTCACTTTTAGCTATTTGAATACTAAGGGTTTTTGTTGACTAGATTGTGTGCTCCGAGTTTGAAACTGAGTTTTAAACCTTAAAATCCCAATGCTATTCAATTTAAGCAAAATTAGTTTTCTTTCTGGCATTATTAGTTTTCGTATCATGAAGACTTGTCATGTTGAAATGGACGTTTTTGTATTCTAGGACCAATCAGTTCTTAACTGATTTCAACAAATGAAAGTCAAGATGTACTTAGTGTACAATAGAAGCATGAATACAACCCATAATCCATATTATAATCATTTTCTTTACCGATCGTACATACACACAACGTATTTATGAATTAGCGGCCGAAATAGTTAATCTATCCGTAAGCTATCAATAAACCACAGTGAGTTGTGAATTTATCAAAAAAGACTATAACAATTTTTGACAAATAACAACGTTGCTGTGGCCTAATAATTGACAAATATATATAAAAAAAATTGGTACATTGTTTCCTCATCTCATCCAGCCACGTCACCACCACCATACAAAATAAGCCACCACTAAGCCACCATACAAAATACCAATCGCTAGTGGCCGGCTTCCATCCAGATTGGTCCTTAACAGTATTTTAACAGCGGGTGGAAACTTTAAATTATTTGCGTGTCCCAAATTAAAACATAATGAGTATAAGTTTGGCCATTTTGAAGTTTTGTCGGTGCAGATTGAAATTATTACCTGGACTCGTCCGACTCCTGGCGCTAACGATAAAACTCCGCGATTTATCCCCGTGGCCAGCTGTCGGCGGCAATTGTTATGGAAAATTTTGTCCCTTCCTCCATTTATTTCAATGTTTATAACCAGAATTAAATTGTATTTAGGTATTCAACATCTCCTGAGGGCCTCCTCCAGCCCTCCATCCATAGGATCATTCCTATATCGGAATGAAACTACAAAATATACTCTACGCAAAGAGTATATTTTGGAGAGTCTGTCTGGCGTTGCGTGCTGGCGACATTTTTTGCATAATATGCTGGCCTGTTATAGTAATAGTATGAGCATAATGTACAATACAGATTTTTTTCTAGCGGATTATCACACTATATATCACACTAATATTATAAAGGCGAAAGTTTGTGTGTGTGTGTGTGTGTGTGTGTGTGTGTGTGTGTATGTGTGTGTGTGTGTGTATGTTTGTTACTCCTTCACGCAAAAACCACTGGACGGATTTGGCTGAAATTTGGAATGAAGATAGATAATATCCTGGATTAGCACATAGGCTGCTTTTTATCCCGGAAAATCAAAGAGTTCCCACGGGATTTCAAAAAAGCTAAATCCACGCGGGCGAAGTCGCGGGCATCGGCTAGTTGCAAAATAAGCGTTTTGCTCTTTGTGAATTATGGACTTTATTAATGTAAAAATAATCAGGCATATTTCAAACGTTGTTCAATTTTCGAAAAACAGCAATCTTTATGTATGAAAATACTACAATTTTTTTAGTTCGGTGGTAAATAACTTACATGAGGATCCGTTGGTTCCTACGAAGGAAAGAAAAAAATAGCTACGTCTATTATACTCAATCGACAATAAAGAGGTTTGGATTGATTTGGTTTGATTGCGTGCTGTGAGATAACGGACGGCATTATATAATATTCTACAAATCTCAGGTAATAGGCAGTTAAATAACTGTAAAAAACGGATGTTATTCTTACGAATTTTGTTTTTGTACACTCAACCCAAATGAGTACGGCCTTCGAATTCAAGACCATCAAATTACCTACAATTAATAGAGTTTCGCGTGACTAATGCTTTTATTTATAAGTGCCTATGACTGAGTGTTAAAACTTAAAGTACACTGACCATTATTTATTCCACAGATAGGCAATTAGTCAAGTATTTAATTCCAGTGTTTCTTATGTGGTCTAGTATTATTTTCTCTGAAGAATAGGTGTATTAACCTTGCAGCGTTTCATTGAGTAAATAATACCGGCCAAGTACAATATTCTAGACGTTTATAACTTAGATTTTGTACTTTTTTGTGAATAAAGTAAAGTAATATATTAATCAAGGGAAAATTATCGATTTTTTTATTTTACTAAGAAATTGGCGGTAGTCTGTCTTCTTTTACGAAATAGACGAATTAACTCTACAAATTGAAACAACTAAACAAGGGTTTCACCCTCAACTACTATTATTTGAAAGACTATGGAAACTTTACATCTCTTATTAAATATGTGTTAATCTACTAGATCTTTATGTCATCGAGTAATTGTTGAAAAATTATTGAAAGGAAAAAAAGATTTAGGGCACGCAATCAATGATACATCACGGAATTTTTATAACAATTTACTAGGTTAGCTTTATAACAAATATTAGACAAAGATGCCAACTAAAATATTAATTTTACGTTCAAAAAAGAACCCGGAAAGTTTTTTGTGATATATAGCTCACATGAGGAAGCTAGCACCTTGTCACGACTATAATAAAGGTATTACTTAACATTGCGCGTGCGCTCGTGACGTGACCTCAAGAGTCATGTCGGGGGTCGTTTTTATATTCATACTTCCAATATGTATAGTTTTTAATAGCCTTTCTTTATGTTTGTTCACATAAAAAAACTTTATTGAGAACTTAGGTACGAAATTTTGTTTATTTATTCAGATGATCCACTTAGAATCACTTAGGTTTACCCGACTAAGATAAACTAAAAAGGTCTACTAAAATATTTCTGAAAGCATTTTTGGTGACTTAAAAAAAATTGATAAATAAATGTTTTTTCCCTTTTCCCTATTCAGTAACAAATTAAAGTGGCTTATGAATTTTGCATGAGTGTTTTTAAAAAAGTATTAAGTAGGTATCTCTTCAAAATAAAATGGTATATCTTTCTATGAACGAGTATTACGGACGAACATCTTCTAGACAAGCGCGTTTCATCTTATGTTATATTCACTTATTTTCTGATACGATCATGGAATAATGATTGCCAGTGAAGGCAGTCAACCAGGTGCAAGTTTAGGTAAGTAAGTATATAATAATATTTAAAAATACTTAAAGTTGTCTTTTTCATAATACATAATTATTGTTATGGACAAAGTTGTGCTTTAAAGTTAGTATCTTTCATACTTCGAAAAAATATTAGGTATTTGTAATACCAATATGCGTTGTCAAGGAACAAATCGCCGCGACCGTTCGGTCTTGTAAGGGCAATCCATTACAGCAATGTCACGACGGGCTAATGTATGTGGAACCGACGCGGGATGTTTTTAGAGTTCCGTAATACATAACATAAAACTCTTACATTTTCGTCCATTTTCTCGTCTATTCGTCTACCTGTCGTCCATCTGTCTGTGTTAGAAAATTAAGTATAAGAGCTTTAAAGTCGAAATTTAGTAAGCATAGTGCCAATAACATAGGTATTACCGCTACACAGATATTTAGATATATTTTTTTTTCGGAACATGAAAAGTGAGAGTCGAAAAAAGTTTTGGTTTATCACCTCCAGTAATACCTTGTTAAATAGTTATTTTAAAATCATTATTGAATTTCTTCTAGTACTTAAGTTTCTAAACGGGTTGCGAAGCTGAAGTGGCTGTGGGCAGGACATATAGTCCGAAAACACGATAGGCTTGGGGCCCAATGTGTTAGAATGGGGATCTCGCATCGAAAAACGCAGCGGTAGAAGAAGCGGACAGCCGATATCAAACGAGTCCAGGAAGCCGTTGAATTCAGGCGACGCAATACTGTGGCGTGTGGAAATTGCTTCAAGAGACTAATCTCCAGTAGTGGAGTCTGATGATGACGATGATGATTAAATTCCTTGGACAGTTTTGAAGAAAAAATACTGCTTAAGAAATAGCGAGTATTGGCGACGGAAACCTACAGTGTTCTGAGTTCTAACACGCACTTGACCAATCTTTTTTTAAGTTAAGAAATTCTAGTGCAAGGTTTTATGACATGACCTAATCATTGGAATGACGTGGGAGCCAACGCAGTGTGAAATACGAGGTATAGAGGTTAACAAAGTGGATTGTTTTTGAGAATATGATTTAATAAATGAAACATGATAAGTGTTTTAGTTCAGTATTTGACTTCATGGTCACAAGTTTCCTAACCTACTTTGTATTTAAATAAAAAGTTTGTTAGTAACACTTAGGTAGTCTGATATTGTTACTTCTAGGTAGTATATTACCGTAAAATGGTGTTAGTTGTACATTTTACATGATAGCGAAATAGATTCAGTGAAAAATATTTTCAAAATTAATTTTTTTTTGAACAAATTAACTAATTTAGAATCCTTTTATAATGCATAGTTTTACCAAAATATGGTTAATGGCTACTACCATGCAAGTAATATACTGGAAATCAAAAACACGAATTTAGCACAAATATATTTTTAACCCCCGACCCAAAAAGAGGGGTGTTATAAGTTTGACGTGTGTATCTGTGTATCTGTGTATCTGTGTATCTGTGTATCTGTGTATCTGTGTATCTGTGTATCTGTGTATCGGTGTATCTGTGTATCTGTCTGTGGCCTCGTAGCGCCTAAACGAATGAACCGATTTTAATTTAGTTTTTTTTGTTTGAAAGGTGGCTTGATCGAGAGTGTTCTTAGCTATAATCCAAAAAAATTGGTTCAGCCGTTTGGAAGTTATCAGCTCTTTTCTGGTTTTCTTATTACTTTTATCTCAGGGCCACCAGAGGTTACGTATTTTCTGACAAAGGAAATATGTACGATTGAGTAGTGTTAGTAAGTACTAAGAACGCATGCCTAGCCTACCTGCTAGCTTGCTTAGACGGCCAATTTTCAGGTTTCTGATAATCAAGGTACATAAAAACATTACTTACCTCACGTAAATTCTCCAAGCTGATTTTTACGTATATTTTAGGCAATATCCTTAAAAATAAGTCGCCAATACTCCTAGACACTTCCCGCGTCGGCCGTATTGCTTTGCAGACGCTTTAAAGCTCCCAAAACAAGTAATTACTTAACTGCACGTAAATTCTGACGCTCCATTTTTATATATGTCCACCAGACAACTATTTTAAAACCTTTTACAAGAAGACAGACCGATCCAGAGGGCCAATCATCCCCTAAATTCAATTTTAATGCCTCTGTGGGTTTGAGCGCGAGGGCATTATCTACGCGCATGAGACTGAGTGAGACATGTATTAGGATGTATTGACTTCTCTCTCTCTCTCTTTCTCACTCTCTTATAGTTTACTTATGTCAATTAATTATTAATATTTAAAAAAATCTGCTAAAAATTAAAAAAAAATGGAGAATTTACGTGAGGTAAGTAATGTTTTTATGTACCTTTATTACCTGATACCTGAAAATTGGCCGTCTAAGCAAGCTAGCAGGTCTGTAGGCATGCGTTCTTAGTACATACTAACACTACTCAATCGTCCACATTTCGTTCGTCAGAAAATACGTGACCTCTGGTGGCCCTGGGATCTTTCACTATTGTAACAGAGGTTCATAATATTATGTCAATTTACAAATGTCAAGCTATCAAGATGGACGTTGCCTAGATACATAATTATTTATTTGAAAATGATGTTTTGGAAAACTCAGATACTTAGGATCGTAGGCGCGGAATTTCTAATTTATAAAATATTATAATCACAGTTAAACGACAAAACATCAATTCAATTATAATATCCAACAGTTAACCAAAGGCCACGAACAATCAACCCAAGCCCAAACTATAGTCAAACTATTTTTAGGGTTCAGTAGGTATCTGTAGAGAAAAAAAAAATGTTGTAGCCTCGACAGTTGTAGTCGCGTAGGAGTGGCGATGGCATCATTAAATATCGTGGGAGGCGATGACCCTCCGCGCGGCTGAGGTTCCCGCTTCGTAGTCGCTTTGTCGCGCAGGTTTGGATTGCCATCTTCTTTTATTTTATCTGCTCGAACTCAGCTTATTTACTTTGACAAAATACGTTTAAAATTCATCATCATCAGGATCAACCCATCGCCGGCTCACTACTGAGCATAAGTCTCCTCTCAGAATGAGAAGCTACCACACTGGCCAAGCACGTATTGGCAGACCTCACGCACCTTTGAGGGAGCATTATGGCCAACTCTCAAGCATGCAGGTTTCCTGACGGTGTTTTCCTTCACCACTTCGTTGTCTGTCTGTGTGTCCGTCTGTCGCATCTTTCAAGAGAATCAAAACTTATAAATTGGGTACTTCCCGTTTACCTAGAATCATGAAAGGCAGGTAGCAATATCTTATAGCCCAAGCACTCTACTCCTGTGGCCCAAGTAAAGAGAAAAATCCGACAACTGAATTGTCATTACATAAAAAAAACTTGCACGGAACTCTTCATGTGTGAGGCAGACTCGCACTTGACCGGTTTTTGAAAGTTATGTCAAATAAAAATTTGACATGCAATAACAAACAAAATAAAATACAAGCCACTTTATTCCTTATTTCATCGGGTGAAAGTCGATTTCAATTTAATCGTATATCTTAAAAAGCGAAATATTATACGACTACGTAAAATGGGTACATTTTTAAAGCAACGACATGTTAGAAACAGATATTTCGTTTTGGTCGTGTTAAACTATAAGTGAATACTTTGTGAGTCATTCAGATAATTCTTGATTTAGTGATGTTCGGTCAAAAATATTTCATGGAACGTATAATTAACATAACATTGATGTTACTTTTGAAGAGATATTAGCTGCCTTATTGGATTTATATTATTATAGAAATTGGGTCTTAGAATGGGACAAATAAACGGTAATTTATAAATAAAAGTTTAAAAAGCGTGAAATAAAAATTAAATTAAAAATTTAAAAAACCCCCGACACATAAACCTCTAAAAAGTAAAAAAATAATAGGTAAGTATGTATGGGCCCTTTAAGAATAGTATAAATAGTAAAGTTTTTATCCAAGCGCTCGTTGCGTCGGGGGACCGCTAAAGTTAACAAAAACTATTCTTTCTACAACAGATGACTTTCATAGTTTATGATAGGTAGCGGTCCCCTGGCGCAACGAGCGCTTGGATAAAAACTTTACTATTTATACTATTCTTAAAGGGCCCATACATACTTACCTATTATTTTTTTACTTTTTAGAGGTTTATGTGTCGGGGGTTTTTTAAATTTTTAATTTAATTTTTATATAATCCCATGTCCTAGCCTATCTCCTTTCCGGGGATATAAACTATCTCTGTATTTTTAAATTTCATTAAAATCGGTTACACGGATGAGCCGTAAAGAGCGAGCAGACAGACAGACAGACATACACATTCATATTTATTATTAATATATATAGTATGGATCTTATTTCATATATACTATTTCACTTCATTTACTTGAGTTATCTCTATGCTTACTATTTATCCATCCATCTATATTTTCTGAAAATGGTGATAAATATTTACAACGTTGGAATTATTAATATGTAATAATTTAAAGTACATTTATAATCAAATACGCAGAAAAGTAAAAAAAAAAACTTGTTCTTCCATATAATCATGTTTACGCATAAATGTTTATGGAAACATTATAACTTCTAATTAGTAACATAATACATCATTACATACAATATATCGTAATTTTCCTGCACGCCTATAAACAATTGTTCTGAAAAAAAATATTACGCTCTAAAAGTATTAATCAATTCTCATGGGCTTCCTGAGCGCATTTGAAATTGTAATTTGATAAATAATACATAGGAGAAATATAAATCACCGGTGATATATAGTGGAATGCGATAATTTTCTGGGTCGACGTGTTATACACATATTACTAGGAAGTGCCCATACATCCTGTCTGTTATACCTATGTCGTAACAAGCTATGCCAATTAAGAATAGAAATAAGTTTTTAAAGTACTCAATAGGTATAAATAACGTTCACGGTTTTAAGCACACGAGTAGATACTATTTTTAAGTAGGTAAACTGTTAGGTACTTAGTGGTAACGACGAACAGGTTTATATTAATTTGTACGTTTGTACTATAAATGTATCACTTGACTGAGTTGGCTCGTGGAATAGGATTGGGACAGTGATATCTTGAATTCTTTGATATTTGCGTAAACTGTCACCTATACTGCAAACCATCTCAGTGAAACGTTGTGCCTATACCGAACTCACCCTTACTTCGTACGGTTAGTCTTACCCTCTATTCCTACCGGCTATTACCTACCAGCTTTTTCTATATTTATCGGGCCGACATCGAAGTGATTTTTACGGCATGCGCGACGGTCATTCATTTGATCTTTCAGTACTGAAAATGCGCCCTTGGTCCCCTTGTCTTAGGCGACTCTTGCAGCCGAATGAGATACATTTTATTAGAGCCTTTCAAATCCGTAAGTGATTTTAAGGAGGTTTTGAGACAATAGGTTTTTCTGTTAATTTTGCCACAGACACTGCTGTTACAGATAACAGTATTGACCAATACTCAGTGTGTAATTTCTTAATTCAGTGACCGATATGTGCATGACAAATATCAGGATGATTCTCTGCTACTTACATCAATCATTCATCACTTACTACGCACGATTAAAGGAATTATTGATTAATCCAGGATCTAACGTTCTGAGCATCAAAATGTGTACAATAATACCTACTTTGAATAAGTAAATGATTTGGGTTTGAGTTTGAATAGATCCCTACTTCGTTTTTTAGAGTCCACTATTATTGTATTTAAGCTTTAATGTCATAGTAACCGCCCATTTTATGTTTCTTCTCAGATACCAGATAGTATCGAAGTATTGCCGTATACAGCGTGTATGGAAAGGAAAGTGGGCAAACATGTTGTCGCTTGAATGATGTCGGCAGTCGGAGAGAGCGACATTATTGTGTTGTTGCTTAGTTTGCGATTTCAAGTATTAAAAATGGACATATTGTTGGTATTAAAAGCTAAGTTAAGAAGCTAAGAGTTATTTAACTGTATTGTGATGTCCTAGTGACTAAGACTTTGGCCTATACAAAGATTCGGGGTGTCTGATTTTCAATCCTGGATTTGCACTCCTAACTTTTAGAAGATGTGCAAATTTAATTTCACTTGAATTAACGGTGAAGGAAAACATCGTAAGGGTACCTTCCGGAGTGTTCTCCATAATATTTTCAAATGTGTGTGAAGTTTGCCAATTCGCACTGGTCCACCATGGTGAGCTATGGCCCTTCTCATTATGAGTGCAAACTGGTGCTCAGTTGGAAGCCGTTGCACCACCACCGCGGTGGTGGGTTGAGATGATGATGATGATGATGATGATGACTAGAGTAATTTTTATTCTCCAAAATTGTTTTCTCATTTTCTCCAAAATGCAACCTACGAATCTACGGAAAATATCTACGGATACTTAATAAATTGATCGATTCAGTTGCTCAGCAGTGACAGCAATAAAACAGTAGCCCTAATATGTAGATATAATGTTGAATATTATAATATTAAAATGTAATAAAATTATTTAAGTATGATTTTAAGCATTTACAAAACGTGTCTATATATTTCAAAGTTATTTCTTCTATTATCAACAGGAAATACGATAATGGATTATGTTTCGTTGTCTAGAACATGGATTCATTTTATTCAGTGCGCGTACGCAGAGGCGCTCGTTGATGTCTTTTACAAGGCAGCGATCGCCGCTACAGTTTAAAGCGTAATCAGTTATGCAATTATTGTTATTACCAGTATAAATCAGTCATCGTATCGTAATTTTATGTAAGATTACTTTTTATTATGTTACTAGCGAACTCGCCCCACCTCACTTGCAGATTTATCCAGGCATAAAATAAATAAAGATTTTTCAAAGATCTTTCAATAATGGTTTATGGAAGATAAAAATATATTTCAGAAATCAATAGGTAGGTACATCCAGTTAGGTACATCAAAATGCTTAAATCACAAGTCGTAGTTATCACTGATGACTCGTTTATTACTAGGATATAAAAATAAGCATTTCAAATGTATAGCTAGGTTATAACTTAACGCACTCCTAGGTGATAAATGTGCTAACTTGCGATGATGATACTTTTTGGGTTAAGGTCTGAGACTTAAATAGTTTAAAGCTAAAGTTAGGTAGGTCAAGATTTATTACGTATTGTAATAAGTATTATTAAACGTTTTTACAACGTAAAATGATCATCAGATTTAATTATAGTTTACCTCGCAGTTATTCATATGCAGATTAAAATTATTGAAAGGTGAAGTTGTTTTAAACTATACATATAAAGTGCATGAATCTCTTCGTTACTGAATGTAATAAGATTGTAAAAAGTTGTTTGTTCGTTTCTTTTAGCTACTGGATTCATTAAGATACAACTTTTTCGGTTCGGTCGGATAACTTAATCGGTTAACCCGATATACATAGGCTGGCCTTACACGGGTAGCTGAAGCAGTCAATCCTGACTGCTTACTACTTCTATTTGCATACATTACATACCATGGAACCGCTCGAGCAGTTGTGATTTCTTCGGGCGGTCAGCTGCGGGGCGATCTTTCGCTGTGTGGTCAAGCAATTTCCAGGCATACACTGACTTCTTGAGAGTCAACTGCTCTCGCACGGTTACCCTGTCTGCCCGTATCCCACCTGCACCGTTCTCGCAGGCCTAAAGTTACTAGGTACAGTTGAAATCAACTGCCGCAACAGTTATCAATAACAGCTTCAAGCTGTGGACAATGACTGCTCGAGCGGTTCATGTATTTTGATCACTGGCTAACTGTTTGGACTGTTTGTGTAAGACCGGCCTTATAGCTTTACTTGAAAAATCTAAAGGCAGTGGGGCTCGTGTTCTAGCAGTTTCGCGTAACTTCGATCGGCGTTCAATGTATTTTACATGTAAACCATTTACGTGATTGTTGTAAAGGTTAGTGAAAAAACTTCAGTAAATAAAAACACAAACGAAGGTGGATTGCTAGGTAGATACTTGATTTTATGTTATTTAGAGAAGAAATGTGCATTAAAACACTTTAAGTTTAAGTGGTGGCGAAAACGTTTTAGCTAAGTTTAAATTAATTCATCGCTAGAAACGTAAGTAGTATACTTAAAGCAGCAGAGCGGAATCGAAAACCGCAAGATTCTAATCCACTCTACGGTCAACCGAATAAGCCGAAGTTAATGATTAGATACGCTAGTTTGTTGGGAAGTTTAATTCCAGCTCCTGGGTTTCCGGGATCGTAGCTTTGCTAACGTAGAGGCGAATTTGCCTTTCTCATTTCAAGTTATATTTTTGTCTATTTTCGATTTCCCCCGGTGCTAGAGCCAAATTCATTTATTGGTAACCTACTTAGGTTAACCTTTAATCCCTTAAGCTGATCGGTAACTGAACAGAATGGCTGGATGGGTTTATTTTGATTGTTGGATTACATTAGGTACTTACCTACTAGATAATGTCTGCGATTACCACGTGGATTTAGGTTTTTTAAACATACCCTGGAAATTTTCCGTAGTAAAGCAGCCTATGCTACTTTCCAGGTGGTTAATTAATCTTTAAATTAATCACGTTGAACCGTTGTTCCGTCGTGGCGTGATCGAAGAAAAATCCAACAAACAATAGACTTTTTCGCTTTTATAATATTAGTAGGTATGGTCCAAAATATGTGACAAAATTGTGATGAGAGGAGGTATGTCACTATATGTAATATTTTTCAGGCTTTTGCATCAAGCACTAAAAAACTAGACTGCGTACGTTTTAAACCCAAGGGCTTCCGGAAGAAAACAAGTACATATTTGCATTCAAAAAGGTGATGTGGCTAGCTTACTGGAAACTTAGTCTAGTATGAAGAGTGGATATTCGTTGTCTAAACAATATTTTTAATAAAATTTTGACCACCTAGATAGTCTAGCTTTTTATAAACCAATAGTCGGTCGAATATTGGTAAACTACGTTACCGATGTCCACAGACCGTCCTAAAAGTATTGCAATTACCGCTCTTTGGCAACTCCCGACTGGTAACTGAACTACTTAACTAGCTGTACAAAATATAAAACTGAATCGTTTGCCACTCGTTTTACATTGAAAGACTGAAATTCTTCGCTGGATGATTTTATTTTTACATTTACGCGTTTGATTTTTAAACGACACTTTACATTTTAATTCAAATTCTTTATTGCGAACTTGCATACCTAATATAGTTAAAAAATAATACAACATATTTAACGTATACGTAACGTGACCTAAGATATTGTTACGTAAACGTAAATAAATTAAAACAATTGTGAATTAAAAAATTTAATCGCCCCCGACAGATCAAGGTTACTATAATATTACATTATAGTTGGGATCTAGTCCATAAGCGTAGTTCAAGTAATATAAAATATCAACTAGATGACTGAGACCTGGGTACACTGGATGAGAAAACAGCTGATGAGCCTCAAATGACAGAATAGATTTTCACTGAACATAGCTAAAAAGGTCGGCAGTCGGGCAACTGCCTATAAACTACACATAATTAATTGCCTTTTGTTGAAAAAAAAAAAAATCATAACGCATTTAGACATCAATCCTCGTAAGTCTTAGACTGTATTGTGTGCTTAGCCTAGGTCTAGAATTACGTACAAATACCTATATAAGTAGGTACATTGTGCTTACGTCGCTTACCTACAATTTTCCATAACATAATGTTAACTCATAACTCCTTGACCCAAATTGCTCTAAGGCAATCCTTTAAACGGTTATTGAAGATGACATTGTATGGACTCTAACCTAACGATGATTAGTGTTATTATATGTCATCTTCATTCAACCTCCTTAGTAAAGAAATACTTCATAATCATCATCTCGGCTTAGTACTGAGGACGGGCCTCCTCTCAATATGAGAAGAATTTAGGCCGTAGTCCAGCATGCTCACCAAGTACTTGGCAGACTTGGGAGACCTTTCAGAACATTATGGAGAACTCTCAGGTATGCAGATTTCTTTACAATGTTTTCCTTCACTGTTAAATCAAGTGATATTTCGTTGCTAAAAACGCACATAATTCCCAAAAAAAAAATTATTTTGATTTTATTTAATCAAAGTGATATAGAATATAAAAAAGGAGGACTTTTTAAAATCTATAGACTAGTGCTTAGCTGGCAAGTGAAGATGCAGTCTAAGATGGAGCTGGCTTACCTAGAACATGCCTAATCACTCTAGACTTGAAGGTACCCATATTAAAAGTGGAGGGGAAAACTGATGCCGGAAGGGCCCTCCATATTCCTAGCGGTTCAAATTAGAAACGAGGAGGCAAATCGTTTCGTACTTGTCCGTGGAAATCCAACTACAACTTGAGAACAAATTGTAGAGGTTCTTGATTCGATTCCCGGATTTACGAGTAGATTGTTATATTATCGATTGTTCACCTTTTCTGATAAGGCGCATTAAGTAATAAATAAAGTAAGATGGTCGATGGGCGTCTAACAATTTTGCGAAACAAAAGGCCTCGCTTTCATTGGAAAGTGGAGTCTCGTCGCCGGAACTGGTCATACGGTTAGGGTCACCATGTTCAAAGATCTATAAATTATTTTTTAGCATACAATATAATGGATAAGTATTAATTTTGTATTGTAAAAATTAACATTACTTATGTATTTTATTGCAAGTGGATTTGGGTTAAACTAAACTTATTGTTATTGATCTAACTTAGCGCAATATGTAACTGACTATAATATTCATTTAAACTGCTAAAATTTCGCCTTTTCAATTAGTAAAATAGCACAAAAACATAAAAGTATGTATGCCGATTCTAACTTCTGTACAATCTACTGGATTGGTTATTTCAAACAAGAATTTCTTTATTGCGAGTTTTAACCTTTTTCTTTTACCTAGTTCGTTATTGTTCGAAATAGCTGTTCTATACATTGAATTCAATATACAGCTACGTTTGATCTAATGTAATAGGAATTTTAAATCTGAACGTATAACTGTATTGTTAGTTAAACTATATCTAGGTAAAAGTTAAATTTGGAATGGAGATAGATTATACTCTGGATTAACATATAAACTACTTTTTATCCCGGAATATCAATGAGTTCCTACGGGATTTAAAAAAAAACCTATAACTGCGCGAACGAAGTCGCGGGCATCAGTTAGTGCTTAATAAAAAGCAATTATGAGGTTTAGTTTGGAGCGCGCTTGCTTAGAAGATGCCCATTCACTCTTGCCTTCAAGGTATTTAGGTTACACTTGGCAGGAAACACGGACGCGGGAAGGGCATTCCACACCTTAGCGGTTCGTATCAGAAACTTAGATTGGATGTCGATCACATAAAGGTACCAAAGTTCACGGTTTCTCGCTGTTCTGTGGTACGGCGAAGGAGAATGTTTTAGAAAAACCTCATAATATGTTTGAGAATAACTTTATATTCGTAAGTTCAGCGGAAAGTCCATCCAAATATTGACGACTGCTCACCCTACACCCTCCACACTTGCCCATAATTCACGGCTCTCCGGTTTTTACGAGAAAATTACAGCAACACTCGTTCCATCTTAGCGTGTACGGTCAACACATCAAGTTTTGTTTTATGATGATTGGGTGCACCCAATATACTCACGTGTTTCTTGAAGTCGACAGGTATTACAGTACGGACAGCTAGGGAGGGCAATCGGGGTATGAGAGGGGGAGGAGGGGGGGGGGACGCCCAGCACAGCCGCACGTCATCCTCGCTATCCCATACCAGGTTACCGCGGGGTTATGCGGGTGTGCAGGGCGTCCCCACCCACATTGCCATCTCGACCTGTCGCGTACTGGTTTTATTTACTTTTTTGATTGTTTGAGTTCGTGAGAAAACCTGCATGCCTTATGAGAGTTTTCCATAATGTTTTCAAAGGTGTGTGAAGTCTATGGGCCAGCTATGGCTTAAACCCTTCTCATTCTGAAAGGAGGCCTGTGTTCAGTAGTAGGCCAGTGATGAAAATATCATGATGATGACGATGAGGCAACCTGAATGTATTTGTGAATTGTAAAATTAGCTATTGTTTGAGTTCAAATAATTAATTATTTACAAGTAGGTACTGGTCAGAATTTGCTGACGTTTTGGGTCAACAGGAGATTTATTTCTTGTGAATATTCACGTTTTAACCTTTACCAAGCAGTGTAGGCACAGAAAAGTGGATTACATTCAAACCGGTTGAATAATTCTCGTAATTAGTGCATTCATAGGCACGCTTAGTTATAATATATAATATACCTAGTAGAAACCAGACTGGAGGATATTTAAAAGCCACTACAAACAGGCTCGAACATCTCGATTTTTCCAAAAGCACTGAAATGAAATGATACAATAAAAATCGGGCAAGTACGAGACGGATTCGCACATGAAGGGTTCCGTACCATCGGATGTGGGGATGTCAGTTTAAATGACAAGCATAGGTACTTTCATAGCTTGAAATCGGACGTTAAACTTGATGGTGTATCATGGGGGCCATTTTGACAGCTTAGACTGCATTTCAATCATTGTTGATTCACCATCTCTGAATTCGTGTCAATTTTTTTTATAATCAAGACGTTCACCTGAATACCATGTTCAAGTTAAGTATGAAGCCTGGCCTGGCCTCAAGTCAATTTAAAGTGCTTATAAATATTAATATCATTTATTGATGGCTACTTATTGTCATATTTCTTTACCCAAAAGTATCCGTTCGAAGTCAAGTTTCGAATTAAAAGAAAGTCGAGGCGAGATTTTGCGCAATAGTATTTTGTATGTCATGATTACTGAGATTATAACTAAGATCAATGACTGGTTAATCATTGACGTAGAAATTTGTAAATAATCCTGTCTTGGAATATTTGTGTAATATCTGTGAAAATTATATTTCTATTTTAAAATTCATGTTAATACTAATATTATAAATGCGAAAGTGTGTCTCTGTCTCTGTCTGTCTGTCTGTCTGTCTGTTTGCTAGCTTTTCACGGCTTATCCCTTTAACCGATTTTTACGGATACAGAGATATCTTGTAGCCCTTGGAGGGACATCAATTATTTTTATCCCGGAAAATAAAAGAGTTCCCACGGGATTTTTGAATATTCTAAATCCACGTGGCATCCAACTGATAAAGGCTACTTTTCTAATCTAGTCCCATGGGATTAAAAAAAACCCTGGATATTCTGGCTAAAACACGGAATCTTCTTCTTCTATCGGGTGATAATAATGAGCAGTTATTGTCATCCGATAGAATTCAACTGCATTCAGCCGTTAAAAGCAGTTCGTGTATTAACGCACTAATACCTAACGACAATTAATTCGTCGTTACGTAGTTTAAATAAACAAGCTACTTTAAAAAACAAAATATGATAAAAATAATCCGTTTTCTATTTTAATATTATGCTTCAAAATTAAAGCAATCTTTTCGCGGTAAATAGAGGGTATAAGCATTAAGCGGAATAGTTTGCGAGATTCTTGTTTGAAGTTCCGCCTCGTTGACCAAATGTCTAGCGCTCGCTGCATCCGTTTTTTTTTGCCTAGTTTTCTCGTAATTTATCACTTTGTATGAATGTAAACAAAGAATGTTAGGAAAGTCACTGTGGAAATAGAAGAAAACGCATGGAAAAATAACTACAATAATAATAATTGTCTAAAAAAATAGACACAGAACAGAACCTGGGTACTAAAGTGTGTAAAATGTTAAGTTTTTAAAGGTTCTTTTAAAATGTAGGTACGTATTCATTTGCTTCATTTTCATTTTCTTCTCGGTAGGAGCGGCATTCCGAACCAGTGGTAGATTTTTTTGACGATTCAAAAGCACTTGTAAAAGTTTAATTGAATAAAAACATTTTGAAATTTTTTTTTAATTGGTTATTTCTACTTATGTAAGCTATTGATAAAATGTTTGATTAAGATCCTGGTAAACGATCAATGTTGATTTTGTAGAGTTTAAACTATACCTGTCGAATCGAGATAAGTAAAAATATTTCCTAGTATTTGAGTTTTAGACACTTTTAACCAAGTTATCTTCTAGCAAATAAACATTTTACCTACAAATGTAAAAGCGTACCACAAATAGTAAAATAGGAACTACTAACAAAACCGCAACTATAAAATCGAATACAAGAGTAAGACGTGAGTGAAAATGTAGGTAGCTCACAGAATTAAAACCTTGAGCTGTTCATCTTGTTTCAAAGTTGTAGTTGGGCTCCTTCCAGCTCATCTCGCGCTCCACGAAGCTAAAATAAAATTACACGGTAGCAGGCCAACTCCTAAGTAATGGAATGGACCTACGAAATGGACAGACTGCACAAACTCGAGTAATCTCAACTAAGATTAAGTCCCGAAGTTACAGTATCGACTGGTCGAAGTGCATTATTCCGTATAAGAGCTCCGATCGTTTACCAACTTTAGAGCCAAGCAAACTTATTTTTATAAACACTAAGTTAAGTAATAGAGCCGCTAGAATTAGTTTAATCCAATGCTCTCTTTGTGTCTTTTATCGGCGCTATAACGGAAAGAGTTTTGAAGAATAAATTGTTTGTTGACACTGATAAACCTGAATGTTCTCTGATCGCACTCTCATCCACACCACTTGCATGCCTGGTATTTTTACTAGGTTATATATTATGTAGCAGGAATATAAACAAGTCGTAATTTAAAAATACTTGTAAATTGCTGTTAGCCTACTAGCTGATGCCCACGACTTCGTCCGTGTGGATTTAGGTTTTAAAAAATCACGTAGGAACTCTTTGATTTTCTGGGATAAAAGTAGCTTATGTTACTCTCCAAATTCAACTAGGTATAGATACCCATGCGAAAAATAACGTCGATCCAATGCGACGTGATTGAAGGACAAATAGACCAATATACCAACAGACAAAAACACTTTCGCATTTATTATATGGATTGTGATAAGATGATGTGATATATTTACGGTGTTCTTTCAAAATTACGCTAATTATGAGGTTTTTCAATGGGAGGGATGAGCTAACTTAAACTTAACTTACTTTAAGTCGTAAACGCATTGTCACGTCCTCTAATGCTGCAAATGTAAGAAATGGTATTATGTAAAAAAAAACTTATTTGAAGGTATTGTTACAAAGTTAGATGATTTCTACGAAGAATTTCGGATAATATTAGTATGCAGGTCTGTATGAATACTTTTCACAGATTTTTTTTGGAACCAAATTCTTTTGGAACTCTATTATAGAATTTTTATAAACAACGGTACAAGAATACAAATTAACTTGGTCGCGAACAACAACACTATGAATTGTTGGAGAATATTAAATTCACGTCACATTACAATAGATTATAATTTTGCCAATGTTCTTAAATGCTGATGTATTTTTAATGAGCTAGATTTTTATGTGGTTTTTTATATATGGGTGTGTTTATACTATAAGCTTCACAATGTAGGATCCAATGTATTTTTTCATTGAAATAAATTTTGGTTTTAAATTTAAATATAGTTAGCAAACGAGCAGGTGGATTACCTGATGTTAAGTGATTACCGCCGCCCATAAACATTTGCAGTACCAGAGGCCTTCCCGGCCTTGCGTTAGTTTCAGTAAATGTGTCCTTGAAATATTCCCATATACCTACCTGCTTACCTGGTCCCTATTGCTCGTGGGAAGCTACCTTTATATTTTTCGTTACGATAACGTAAAAGTGTGCTTGCGGTCTTATAATACCTTTACAACAGGAACTAGAAAGTATCACAGCACTAAATTGCGATTTTTTTTATATCTTTATCTTTGCTTTATCGGTGTTTACGCCGTCTAGCAAGATGCTTTCGCTTTTCGATTAAAGCGAATGCCATTTACGCGAATTCTTTTATTTTGATTGATGGTTTGTGGGTCAGTGACGCTTAGCATCCGTAGGTAAACATGGCTGAGTAAGAAACGTGTTTGCAGCCTCCTTGATCTTGACATAGATTCTGCGCAAAATAAATCTTTCTGCGATCAAACCTGTTTGTTTGATCGTTCATTTGATATCATATAGAAATATACGCTATTAGGGACGTTGGTCTTAGAAATATGCGTAAATTGAATTAACGATTTCTAACTTTCATTCTACTTGTATATACAAGAACGTGTATCTAATTTGGTGTAATATCTAGTATTGACGTTAGACGCGTGTTTATTTTCTAATTGATACCGTCAGTGAGTTCAACCGCGTGGATTTAGGTTTTTAAAAATCTCGTGGGAACAAGAAATTCCAATAGATCAGGGAATTGCATTTCCAAAAATCCTGAAACTTATACTTGGCAAACTGGGAGGAGAAACATAAAAATAAACTAAATAAAATCAGAAACCTTCACGCAAATATCTACCTACCTACTTACTACAAATTTTTCGGAACGGATTTTGACGGAACTGAAGTGAGCTATTAGCGCGACGCAAATTGCCAGTTCCTCCATCAAGTGTTTGCTATATCTGTGATAGCCTAGTGGTTAGGAAGTCCGTCTACTAATTGGAGGTCGGGGTTTGATCCCGGGCACGCAGCTCTATCTTTTTGGAGTTATAGTGCGTTTCAAATAATTAAATGTCACTTGCTGAACGGTGAAAAACATCGTGAAGAAACCTGCATGCCTGCGAGTTCTCCATAAAAAATGTCTGTGAAGTCTGCCAATCCGCACTTGGCCATCAGCGTGGTAGACTATGGCCAAAACCCTTCTCACTCTGAGAGGAGATCCGTGCTCTGTAGTGAGTCAGCGATGGGTTGATCATGATGCGATATCATGATTATCTATTTAGCTTTAAGTTATGTGGAAAATCGCGTCAATCTATTGCTCCCTTGCGATGTGATTGAACAACAAACTAACAAACAAACATACTTTCGTAATATATTAATTTATTCAGCTAAGTATTTCCATCATCCGTCTTTGTATGAATTTTTATCAGATAAAATATATCAAGATGGTTGCAAATATTATTTCTATCTCATTCTTGTTGTCTGTTACACAGTTTTTTGTTTTAAATCTATGTAATTTTGTTCATTTTGTGTACACTTTAAGTAATAAGAACTTAACAAATGGAAAGGTCTGTGAATAGATTGCATTCCCATCTTATCTGCAACAGAAATAGTGTCATCTACAGCAATTTTTTTTACGTAATGTTCATGTTACATAAAACGTTAAAACCAGCTCTATTCGTTACACTAGTGCGCGTAATTTAACCGGATAGTAACATAAAAAAAATACATGTTGTCCACCATTGAGAATGTAAATGCTGTGTAAGATCATATAAATGTTTATTTATGGTAATCGCCGAGATAAAAACTGGGAGAATATGGTCAGAGTGGAAGTGGTTCCTTTTATAAAAAACCTGAAATTTACTGCTTGGTTGTATAACTTAAAAACATAGTTTTATATTATCTTAATTCCAGAAAATTTTCGGCACTACAATTTTTAACGGGTAATTTTAGAGGAAGAAAACGTAATAAAGTCCGAGATAACAAAGCGTTAACAGAATTTATGTTGGAATGGAAGTTTCTGCATACAAAATAAACAAACATTTGACCGAAAGCTTCTACATAAGTTAGGTATAATATTTTGTCTTCGTATGAACTTTATCTACTTTTTTAATACACAAAAATGGATGTAAAAGTAGAAAGATTATTTATTTAAATAAACTTTTTATTTTCTTTTTATAGTACTTTTGTACTATCGTCACTGAATTTACCATTGGTTTCGAATGCCCTTATCTTACTGAGAACTAAACAAAAAAACTGTGTTTGTTTGTATTTGTGCCATGTTGAAGTAATTGCATTGCTGGTGAAAATCCACCCTCTTTTATCATTTACATAATCTTCGATTGTGTAATATGCTTTTTTAGGAGCACACTATTAATTGACTTTTAAACTTATCTAGAAAAAGAAAGGGTATTTCCTTAGTATACCTATTTAAGTATTAACTCGAGTATGAAAAATGTACGACTCCATTTACATACGTAGGTAAAGTTGCACGTTCAACAAAATTGATTCAATTTGAACTAAACCAGTGCACGGTTTCCTCTTAGTCGGCATTCACCCTGCATCTAAAGTCAAGATCAGACGAACATATCCGTCCACTTGACCGACTTCGAGCCAAGTTCCATCTTTGACACAAACTTTACCTTACTAGAACGTATAATATGAGATATCTTTACCATATTAAGTTCACTCAGGATAATCGATTACAGCGACAATATTTAGAGGTCGTGTCTATGCATAGATTGCTTTAATTAAAGGAAACACTTACAGCGCTATGTCAAACGACACTTTGTGGATAATTTGTATTTGCATACATACATTATGTAAGCATCAGACGAATATCAATGCTGCGAACTTCAATTTGTTATGATGTTTGTTATGTATTAAGTAAATAATTGTTATGATAGGTCTTGGTTCCAAGAAATTTGTAATTTTTTAAGATTAACATCTAATCAATACTTATTAACCGAAGAAGAAGTAACTTTGGTTAGAATTGGTTGTTATGTTTATCCACTAAGTAGGTAGGTATACTTTTTATTATTTTTGGTTATGGTATGCCGACATGAAAATGATAAATTAGCTCAGATTCATACATGTCATGTTTAAAAGTACAGTTGGTTCCAAGAAAAGGAATGTTTGTCTTGTATTGTGACGATAAATAATATATTGGAAGTGTTCGAGTACTTTGATGTAAGGTGAGGAGGAGCAAATTCTTGAGCCGGTACAAAAATTGGTAAGTGTGAGTCGGACTCGAACACGAAGGATTCCGTACCATAGTAAAATGAATAACACTTTTTAATTTGTTTTAAATTTTCATGGCGATCATTTTGTTTTTTTTTTTTTTTGTTGTTATTCTAATAATTCTGCAAAAACTTCAACTTTTTACCTATTACGGTTCACGAGATACATTCCTCTGATAGATGGATGGACGGATGGACAGCGGAGACTTAGTAATACAATCCCGTTGCCACCCTTTGTGTACGGAACCCTAATAAGTTAGTATTCAGGAGGTGTGAGGTCGGGAGGAGTGAACTCACTGGGTGCAATGACTCTGATCGAACTGGTACTTTCCATACAATTGCATGAACAGGACGCCATCTTGGAAACTTGAAGAATTTAATCAGATTCCATTTAAGAGTATTGTTTCTTTTACTTAGATGCATGAAGCAGTCTTACTCGAAGATGTTTATTCAGATAATTTACAATTATAGCCACTGGAATGGAATTTAAAGGAGTAACTTAATTTTCATAAAATTTTTAAATTCCGTAGAAATTTTTTAAAAAAATCCGTAAGATTACTTCAAAAGCAACTTGTTCCAAAAAACATTAGGCGCCAAACCACGATGATTCTGCTTTCATATGATATTACTTACCACAGGTTTGAAGTTTGAACGGAACTGAGATGATCAAATGAACATTGAACATACGGATTAATACTGGTGACAGAAGGGTTGGCTCATTTTTTTGCGCAACGAATCAGCCTGACTGTTCAGCGCGAAAATGCAGCTAATATTCTTAGCACCATTCCACGCGAACAAGATTTGTACAGTAATTAGATAAGGCTAGCTTAATTTTTATTGTAATATTTTCAACAAAAAAATAAAAATAAAAAAAAACATGTATTGAAATAAAAATCACTGTAAGTATGAATATCACTGTAGAAAGAGACATAATATTAATATAATGAATTTGTAAGTGTTCCTTGTTAAACTGTGGGCCCAAGAAAAGTGCTTCTTAACAAGACATAACCAGCTAAAATAATTTATGTAGCGTTTCTGGAATACTGTAACAACAACAAATCATCATCATCGTCATGATTCATCGCCGGTTCATTACTGAGCACTGTCTCCTCTCAGAATGACAAGGGTTTATGACATAGTCCACCACGGTGGCCTAATGCGGATTGGCAGTCATAACAAATACGTTTATCAAAACCTTTAATAGATTTCTATAGTTCCTATAGATTCCTAGGTCCTAGTCTTAGTCCTAGTCCTTAAATATATTCCTAGGGGATAGGTCGACATGGCAATCGGGGAATAAGGCGGCGGGGCGGGGGGGGGGGGGGGGGCGGGGGGGGCGCACACCTGCACGTCACCCGCGCTATCCTGCACCGACATAGCGCGCGGGCTGTGTGGGTGTGCGGGGCTTCCCCACTCCCCAGCCCGATTGCCACGTCGACCTGTCGCGACTGTGGAAACTTACCACAGAAGCCTTATTTATCGAAATAGTTTCATTTGGCGCGAGGGAAGCCAACCTCAATAGTATAATAAAATATTGTATTCGGAATATGCCTTCCTACCTACTTATTTCTGCGGTTGTACCAAAAGCGTGTTATTGTACATTTTCATAACAAGAGGGAAGCCAACCTCACAATATTATTACGTATTGAAATAATGAAGAAGTTTTGGGCTCCAATCGGCAAAATAACAGCTCCTTTTTGAAAGTAATTACAATATAATCGTAAACGAATTACATTACAGTAATAAAAGACACTAAAATTGTGGCTTTTTTATTTACGAATACGTAAGTACGGACCAACTGTAAGATTCCACAATCGGTGGGCATTGGTATCTAAGAACAAGATATCCCTGGGCTGAGAGGAGCGCTAACTTAGAAGGGTTATGGCTATTTACATAACTACTCGTAATCGGTCTCCAAAGGGCACTTCTCTGATGGAAACCTATGCTGAAGGAGCCTAGCTAAATAGCACGTTTATCTTCAAACATAAATACCTAATCATCTATGGTTTCACTAAAACATCCAAAATCAGGTTGAGCCACTGATGCCTAAAATTAGTTGCGTGTCCGTCTTATAGGCATCGGTGTTGTATTTTTAACGCCCTACCCAAAAAGATGGGTGTTATAAGTTTGACGTGTGTATCTGTGTATCTGTCTGTGGCATTGTAGCTCCTAAACTAATGAAACGATTTTAATTTAGTTTTTTTGTTTGAAAGGTGGCTCGATAGAATGTGTTCTTAGCTATAATCCAAGAAAATCGGTTCAGCCGTTTGAAAGTTAATATTTTAATTAAATGCATACCTAAATATATTTTTCATGTGACTGTACTTAAACCAGGTGACTGTATTTATTTCCATAACGAGAAATGTAATGTTTGTAATACAAAATGAAACCGAGGCTCGGCAATTAATAAATATAACACGATTTACAGTTCAAAATGGATAAGCAAATTAATTAACGTTTCTGGAGTAGGTAACAACTTAATAAATATCAAGATTTAAATTGAACAATCGATTAAAGTACTTAATAGTTAAATTTTATTGCACTTAAGCCGACTTGTGTTTAGAAAGAAAAATAAACCATTGTGGTCCGTCATAATATTTAATACTAGATGGTGCCCACTACTTCGTCCGCGTAGATTTAGATATTACTTTATTTACTACTCGGATTATGATATTACGTATGAGGAGAATTGTCACATTTTTCGCCCAACTATACTATATATTATATTTTATTACGAAGTATAGTCTAACTTTCGTTTGAGTTCATATTATATTTATGCGAACAGTTCTTATAGCGAGGCATCGTATAATTAGTTGCGTCAGAGTACCGCTACGTGCTTTATGCTTAGTCGCCTGAGGATACGTGACGAGCGGACGCGTTTAGTGGCGTATCTGTAATTTTTGAGTAAGCAAAAAATTCTGTACACGACTGTACCTGTGACCTAAGTAATGCACGGCGTGACTTACCACTCGAGCTTAAAAAGGAATCTAAACGCCCGCCGTTAAAAGCTCGTATGGCTTAAGCCCGCATGACGCTTATATCCGTGACATAAGTAGATCTATTCTGCCCAGTGTAAAAACGATTTTTGTACCGGCACTGGATTTACGTGTGTAGGTCACGCAGAGCTATAAAAGGTTAAAATATTCAAATATTTATATTTCTTTCTTGTAGGTCAAATTATGACATATCAAAATTCTACTAGAAAAGCTTTTAGAGGGTATCTTTTTGTATGATTTAGAGATATGAAGAATGAAATATTACTTATATATTTTAGTGTTAATCATGGTTTATTTCACGTTTTATTTAAGGTTTAAGATGTTGCGATAGGAACTCAGCAAGGCATCATAGGACACAATCTACTCTGTAAAGATAGACCTTTGCAGTTGTCAAAGTGTATTATTGTTGTTTTAGCTATGGAACCCGCTGTTTCTTCTTTAATGTGTATAGGGACTCAATATCCGTGGTTTGGTCGCGTGTACGGAATATCTTACGAGCAGCTACTTTCACAAGCGCGAGCAAATCTTCGAGCGTCTGGAACTACGCGTTTCGCGACTCATCGCACGAATTCTACATTTAGATAATTTCATGATAATATTTTGCATGGAAAGTCCGATAACATATCGTTCTCATAAACATAGTACCATAAACAAATAGCTAGGTTCTTTCAAGATTTAGTTTGATTAGATGGTGAAGAAACACCGAGTTTAAATCAAAGAAAAATACCTGTAGAAACCTGGAAATTTTAGAATTTATAGATGTTTAAATAATAAGACTATCGAAAGTTTATTATAGATACGTACCTATTTATAAAGGCTAGAACTAAAATAAGCAGATAATCACCTTGATTGGGAAGTAGCGCAACGAGTGTGGATGTAATGATCTATATGGTGCAATTTGAGTTTTTTATTGCTAGCAAATAGCAACTCATGTTAGCTCAAGCTTTAGCCCAGGACTTTATTCGATGGATTTAGGTTTACAATCCTGTGACAATCTTCATTTTCCAGAAATTTGTAAGGTTTGTAATCTGTTTTCGTTGAAAACAGAATAGAAAACAGTTGAAGGTTTAAGAAACCTTAAAAATGTAAAATTTACCTACTCTAGCTGCGTTGTCATTAGACAATGTATTTACAGAACTAATAAATTAAGTTAAGAGGGGTCTCTCCGTCGATCGCTCCATACAAACGTAGTTCCAATTTCATATGAATATTAAGCAACCAAAGTCCATGTTATTTTGTGTTGTTTCAAAATTACAGGGGTTCAAAGATTTGTATGTGAATTTTAAGACCGCGTAACTTTGAAACTGAATATTTTAACAGAAATCTTTAAAACCACAGGCATAGATATTAGTATCTAGAATATGTCTGCATTTCATGGACTTTGGTTGCTTAATATTCAAATGAAATTGGAACTACGTTTGTATGGCGCGAGTGACGGAGAGTCCCCTCTTAAAAGTTACACACGCTCGCATTTCGAGTGTTAACTGTCACCGCAGCTATTTATTTACATTATGTAACTTATTACGAGACGTTAGACTTGAAGCACGGTTCGTTAATCGCGATGTGTGAATATGTTAGACGAAATGTTTTGCTTTCTTTTTTGGTGAATAACGTTTAAGTAAGTAATTAAATAGCTGCTTTTCGATTTCGTTGATTTATTTCGCGGTTCCATGCGATTGTCTGCGTCATTATCTACTAAGTACTGATCAGATTAGGTAACTTTTTCCTAATTTAGCTAAGACTTCTCGTTTTAATATTTCTTCTGAGTGCGTATTTATTTTATTAGAATATTTACTGGCAACCTATGCTCAATATTATTATAAATGCGAAAGTGTCTGTCTGTTCGCTAGCTTTTCCATCCGTATTACCAATTTTGATGAAATTTCGTACAAAGACAGTTTGTATCCCGGAAGACTGACTTACCTACACTACTTTTTATCCTAGGAAGTTGAAGAGTTCCCAAGGGATTTTTAAGAACCTAAATTCACATGGAAGGAGTCGCGGCCATCAGCTTAATAAATTCTATATAATATTTATAATTATGATAAGTACTTTAACTATTTTGTATTCATTCAATAATTATACGATCAACGACTTTCTTAAAATTTTAGAAAAGTATTTACGCAAAATATCGGTAAATTATTAACTGCGTATTTTTTTAGCAAAAAAAAAACCGTTAAACTTTGCATTTGATTGCAAAAGCGTTATTACCAACAATTTTTACCTTCATTGTTAGCCTTTATGCCTAGCAACTTCATGAATATTCATTGAGGATAATTAAATAATTTGCTTAACTATTTTGTTAATAAATTTTGCTGGTTGCATTAGTTTAATATTTCCGACCGAAACTATTTAATCGAGTCTTTGATATAATTTTTTTGTACTTCTCCTTCATTGAAGCCTTTGTTTTATACCTAGACCTATTTAAAAATAATCACAGTCTACTAACAATTTTAAGTCGGCCGCGGTTAGTAGATTCTACTAGAGTACTAGCGAAACCCGTATCCTAGTATTTCTTTTATTTATTAAATATTACAACTGTTTATAAAATAATTGAACAAATCCTTGAAGATATTACTCTTTGAGTGGCCATGAAAACCATTTTTGAATAATTAATTACCACAATGAATGAACGATGAGAAATAATACAACAATGGCCTATAACTTTGCTCTTATGAGCCCATTTCTCATACACTACTTAATAATTGCCTTATTGAAGTGACGTTTTTTAAATTAAAAACTGGAAGTATTGTTGGCACGTCGAGAAATCACGAGCATGTCTTATAACCGTGTGCATGCAGTTATTTTATCACTTCCAGTAACAACAACTATGCAAATGATTGTTCAATTTAATAGTGTAACTTATATGGTGGAAATATACTATTCATAATAATTTATATATGTATGTACTTATATACTTAATTACACCACAAAACACAATTGACAGGGTCCAAAAAAGAAAACAAAAAGACGATCTCTATAAATAATATTATACAATGATAATATTGTTTATACGAGGGTTTCAAAAGATATAAATAATTTTATTTAAAAATCATAATATACTATTTGTTATATTACTTAGCTGATTTTTTTTAACAGAAAATAATTTCGATTTCAAATGTTTAAGCAGCATTTGTCATTTTATTTTAATTATATCTTGATCTATATTAATTTATAGGTTGGTTTTTAGTATAGCTAAGAAATATTTGGTAAATAAATAAATATTTAATTATTTTCAAGAAATATCTACTGTTATGTCCTACATTTTATGAGAAATGAATGCTAGTTATAAGTGCATTAATGTAATAAATGTAGAATGATTTAAAATGTAACTTATTAATATTCCAAGCCGATGTGTTCAAATCGACTTATTATAAGTTGTAATAAATCAAGACACTTCAAGACACAAATTAAGTCGCTTGTCTGCCGATAGTAGCCTATGCTAATTGCGACTAATCAGGTAAATAAATTTTACAAAGGACTTCATATAGAGAAATATGATATAACCATTTCTTACTCTATATAATCTTATTTTCTAAAAATTCTAATAGTTTGTAACTTACTACATTAGTTCAACAATTTAAAAACCGCTCCGTACCTTAAAAGGATAAACGGAAACCTTAAAACCTTATAAGATCACTTTGTTGTTTGTCTGTCTGTCCGTTTGTCCGTCTGTCGTGTATGTCACCTGACCTAGAATCATGAAATTTGGCGAGTAGGTAGGTCTAATAGCACAAGTAAAAATCCAAAAACCGTGAATTGTGGTTAAGTACATCACAAAGAAAATTAAAATGTGTTCATGAACAAAATAATCAATATTTTCAATTTTTAAAGTAAGATAACTATACCAAGTGGGGTATCATTTATGAAAGGGCTTTATCTGTACATTTATTTGTACTCATAAAAGTTTTTGATTTATCGTGCAGAATGTCGGAAAAAATACCCGAGAACGGAACCCTCGGTGCGCGAGTCTGACTCGCACTTGGCCAGGTTTCTAATTTTATTAAAAACATAATACTAAAATTAAATTAGCCATAGTTGCATAACACCGTCCTAAAGTTTTTGCTTCCGTCCGTTGTTAGTGACAGTGAGAGTGGTATTTGTAGGTCGCCGAGATCGCGCCTTGGAGCTAACTAGCGTGGGATTATTAGAGCAAGAGAAAACTCCTATCATATCACGTTTTAAATTATACAATATTTTTAATATTTTTTTTTACAATTACAATTATACAATAAATACTGTATACAACAGTAATTTAGTACAATAAGGTAGGTACACAAACCTTCATGGCTTAGTGCTTACAAGGTTTCGAATTAGAATTTCGGTCAATGAATTTTTTGTCATATAATTTAATTACGTAGATTTAAGTAAATAACTGATTGGCTCTGGCCGCTCTGGTTTTGTAACGATATTGGATCTACGGGAAATACATAAGTCGTATACATAGCCAGCGAACAAGCAGGCGTATCACTTGATGTTAAGTGATTACAGCGGTCCATGAACATTTGCAGTACCAGAGGGATTGCTTATGCGTTGCCAACATTTCAGGATTTTTTATACTCTCTAATATTTTACTATGCTTTATATATAGGTATTTTTTAATTGTTTTTTTAATAATTTTAAAAACCGCCCGCGCTCCTTTTTTATACTCAGAAAATACCCAACGCATACACCCCTTCATCAGGGGAAATGGAGGGATTATGTGGGGCTTGCACTCATTAATTAATAATCCCATGTTGTAAAGTCGAAGAAGAAGAGTTGACTCACATACTTAATCTAGGAAAACTACTCGTAAATAATAAATCCTTTTAATATTTTTGAGATTCAGATAAACGCTATGCTGACTTTGTATAATTTGTGGTGATACAGCTAAAATGTTGAAATAATAAAACTGTTATTGGCAATGAAGTAAAGTTAACAAAAGAGCTACAATTTCGTATACTTTAAGATAAAATAACTATGACATTTGTGGTTACTTTTACGACCAGTAGATAATTGAAAAGGAATACCTACGGTTTTCGAAAGGGAGCTTATTGGATTCGTTATTGGGGCCAATTTTGATTTATTACTTATAATTAACTACCTTCCCACAGTAGCCACAACTCGGGTTATTACTTTATATTGGAAAATATTGAGCTAGCTAGATTTGATTGTGCGTATAATATTATGGAATTAGTTGCCTTATTGCACCTAATAGATTCAAAAGATTAGGTTAGTTCAAAATACCTACTTGATTTATTCTGTTTTGATTCGTTCTTATTCTATTATTTCATCAATTTTAATAAGTATAATCTAGTTTTTACTGTCTTCAATAAATTAATCTTAAAATAAAAGAATAATTTCAGTAGGTAATTGTATTGAAATAGTGTCTACAGATTGATATCAGTAAGTCAAGACTCTATCACTGTTACAAAATAAGGCTATTGACAAGCATAAATTAAGTTATCTTACGCTTGAAATTTAAGCGTAAACAAAAAGTAAAAACGATAAGTCTAATTAATGTATTGCTATCCCTTTCATAATGCTTTCTGCGGAATAGAATAGTTAAGGATCTGGAGAGGACATTTTTATACCGGAAAATCAAAGAGTTCCCACGGGGTTTTAAAAACCTATATCCACGCGAATGAAGTCGCGAGCATCACATATAAAAAAAGCGTAACCTTAGCCGTCTGTCATATTGTAACTGAACCTATAAGTCATTATTCCTCAGTCTCGTTAAATTGACCGCATTTCGCGAGTTTTAATGCTAACAAGCTTTCGATATGGCCCAACGATGTTACTGTTTCGTGCGAACCGTATCGGATGTTGCGAAGTTAACGCGAAAAAATTCATCGATTGTTACAGGCATGCTAATTTGACTGTTGCCACACAGTTTTCAAGATTACCACATTATCAGAATTAGATGACGCGGCCCCGTTGCGAATTTTCATAATTATTTCACGAAACAGAACGAAAAAGACTGGTAATTTTTTTAATATTCTATCAGCCTCGAACCAATTTTACAAAAAAATTGCTATTCACACAAATAACTAACTCTCTAAAACTGCATTTTTATAATATAAACAATCTTAGTAGATTTTATGAAAAAAAAAACAGTATAGTATCAGCATTTTTTTACCAGGTACCTATATCGGAACCAATATTGTACTTTTACTATATTATATGTTTTAAATTAATTAAATAAAAATTATTTTTTGAGCTTGCAATAAAAAAACTTGTTACTTTTTTTATAATTACTTACTTATTTAGTTATGTGCCAAAATTAACAGCTCAGTATTGTCTCTACAAAGTTTAAACTGATTAAAAGGAAACCGGATTATTTATTTTCCATTAAGAGGTGATTGAACTTGT
This sequence comes from Maniola jurtina, assembly GCF_905333055.1. Classification (NCBI taxonomy): domain Eukaryota; kingdom Metazoa; phylum Arthropoda; class Insecta; order Lepidoptera; family Nymphalidae; genus Maniola; species Maniola jurtina. Next base: position 5,234,937 of record NC_060034.1, on the reverse strand, counting down.
GATAATCATTATTTAACTTGCTGTTAAGCCTTCGACAAACTTGTAAAAGCGAACGGATCGTGTGGTAATTTTATTTACTTTGACATAATGAGTAGGACTCATACATAATTATCATTCAAGTTGACAGTGAACTTGAAGACTTTTTAACCAGTTTATTATCTTAGGCACCATAAAAGACTTTTGAATAAGACTGTAACATTATTACCAATGTAAAATTAAAATCGAAATAAATTAACATTTGCATATTATATTGTTATTTCATATTTAATTTTATATTTCATATTTCAGATTTATTTATTTTTATTTTATTTACAAAAATGATTTTCACATATAAAAATAAATTTATTTTTATCAGAAATACTTTACTTTTTTTACTTTATTTTGCATAATATACTGCTTACTGCTTAATTTTAAAGTTTGTCGTCATGATTAATTTTACTAAGAATTCATTTGGTATTTTATTTTATTATTATTAAGAAATAAAATCATTTTTACTTAAAGAAAGATATAAACATTACAATACTATCAATAAAGTATACGTCTCTACATTTTAGGTAAAGTTCATTCAATAAAATTTCGGAAGCTTATTATCATATTTTATTTTATGCTAATGACACATTTTGTACCGTATATTGACACCATTTACAACTAGCCAATATTTTATATTTTTATACATTTCCATACTTAATCGGTTATACATTTTCATTTTCTTTAGGTATATATCTTCTATGTCAAAGTCGCAGAATGGAGATAAGTTTTCAGTTATTTATTTCCGTCATATTATATTAAGTTAGGCTTACAATATCAAACGTTTATGGTGATTGAGTCTTATCTAAAGTTGTCGAATTCCGGAACAACAACGGAAAGTTCAGTTAATTGTTGTTTCAGGAACTGAATAATTTCAGCCCACACTCTTCAATAGACTTAAGCATTTCATAAATTAGCATATCTACATTAATAAGAAGAAGTACCTACCTTTCGTATGAATATAATCGAACAACACACACCAACTTAAAGCACAGGAAAGTTCAAGCCACAGTTCACAAGTTATGCCCGAAGCGCGTATCGTTCGTCTTAACTTAGTTCGTACTCAACCACTGTCGTTATAACACTGAGCAAAACGGAAGAGTGCTGCCTGCGCGAACGCACGCCTAAAAGTAAAACCGAAACCGCTCGCTGCATAAATCGAAAATACAACCAATCTATTCAACAATGCGTAGATTATATTATTATTATTAAGGTTAAGGTAAGAACACAGTGAACCAGGAGTGGTGATAGCCTAGTGGTTAAGACTTTGGTCTCCTATTAGGGGACCCCGAGCACTTATGTGCTTTTAATCTACATACTTATATAAATTACCACCATATTACATTTTACCACCATTTACATTTGAATACATTTGAATTTTATTATATTTTACCACCGAACCGCAAGACGTCGGGCGAGTTTCCATCCTTATGTTGTCGACATTCCATCTACACGCACAAAACGTTTTGCGTCTTCATTCCTCATACGCATGGCTAAGGTTTGGAATACTCTTCCGCGATCTGTGTTTCCTACCAATTACAATCCGGGTATCTTTAAAACAAGAGTGAATAGGCACCTTCTAGGTAAACGCGTCCCATCTTAGACCACATCATCACTTTCCATCAGGTGTGATTGTGGTCAAGCGCTTACCTATAGTGAATAAAAAAAAAATAAAAAAAAAAAAAAAAAAAAAAAAAAAGGAAAAGCTGACTGACTGACTCACTGACTGACTGATCTACCAACACACAGCTAAAACTACAGGACGGATCGGACTGAAATTTGGCATGCAGATTTCTATTAAGTATGACGTAGAAATCCGCTAAGAAAGGATTTTTGAAAATTCGATCCCTAAGGGGGTAAAAGAGGGGTTTGAAATTTGTGTGGTCCACGTGGACGGAATAGTGGACATAAGTTAGTCAGTCAGTCTCTTGCGGAAAACATCGAGAGTAAACCTGCATGTCTGAGAGTTCTCCGTAATTTTCTCAAAGCTGTGTGGTCTGCCAATTCACACTGGCAACGAATTGGTAGACTACACAGCTTTGAAAAAATTACGGAGCGTGACGGATTATGGCCTAAACCATTCTCATACTGAAAGGAGACTCGTGCTCAGTAGTAGGCCGGTGATGGGTTTATCATGATGGCGTAGAAACAGTAGCAATAAGAAATTCCCGATAATAATCGATTCGTAACATTGCGTTGCTATCTCTAATTCAGCTAATTGATACAAATTAGAGCGTGTGAGTATTTGATAGCAGATAATTGAGGTAAAGGCAACGACACAACTAGACCTAGTTATGAAAGATCTAAACAATTGTTTCTTAAGAGACGCTTGCGATCATTAAAAATTTATCGGTGAGTTGCAGATACCAGATTAACGATACAATTTACTCAACTACATTAGTACCTAAACACCAGTGTAGTATGTAATGTTTTAGAAACTGTAACAGTTTCAGTGTTTTGCTCAATTAAGTGTGAAAAATTTAATGTGATTGCAGTTAATGTAAATTACTTCTACTTTGTCGTGTTAAATTTAAACACGTAACATAATTGGATTGCATTAACTATACATGTTAAGAGGGGTCTCTCCGTCACCTGCTCCATACAAACGTAGTTCAAATTTCATTTGAATATTAAGGAACCAAAGTCCATGAAATTTTGCAGTCTTATTCTAGAATCTAATATCTATGCCTATGGTTTTCCAGATTTGTGTTAAAATATTCGGTTTCAAAGTTACGCGGTCTTAAAAATTCATATACAAATCTTTGAGCCCCTGTAATTTTAAAACTACATATTTTTAGAAAAATCTAAAACACCACAGGCACAGATATTAGTTTCTAAAATATGTCTGCAAAATTTCATGGACTTTGGTTGCTTAATACTCAAATGAAATTGGAACTACGATTGTATGGAGTAAGTGACGGAGAGATCCCTGGAAAATAAAAAAGTCCGTTCGATCTAAATGTAAGTCTAGTGATAATTATTAATATTTTTATTGTAAGATTGATTAGAATTGCTTGTGTTCAACGAAAACCACAATGAGCTCTAGGTTGGAACGCGTTTTTTTCCTTGAAGTAAGAAAAAAGAGGTAAAATAATAGGAGTATTTGTATTTTTCATATAAGAAATTAATAAACACTTCCAATTTCTATCTAGTGCGAAGAACCTACATAATGACAGGAAGTCGCTTATGTTCGTGCCCTAAATGAGGACATAAACAAACACAAGGCGTCGGCATCCCATGGGGATGTCCAGTAATGTGGCGGTATCGTTGAGACGGCACAGTGGTATGCAAACTGCGTTCCTGTGTCGTCTCGTCATGACGCAGACGGCCCCGCTGGGTTTTAGTGGGTATTCTGGTTGCCAGCGAGTCCCACATACCCCCCCGGAAGCAGCGTGATCAGCTCTGCTTCCGGGAGGGATGCGTAAAAGCATTTCCCAGCGATAAAAAAAAAAAAAAAAAAAGGAGAAACTCTTGGATATGTCTTATTGGCTAGCATAATATATTGAGTAGTACAGCTTGGTGACATTAAGCTTACGAGTTTACTCTCTCTTAACTATATTATGCATCTATTATGCTATTAACTTACATGTGAAGTCGTAAAAATAAACTATTGTGTCAGTCTGTTTGAAAGATCTGATTTCAAGAAATAACGTTTATTCAACTTTTCAAAAATTAACGTTTCCGATAAACAGAGTGCCTCTCGAAACATGTTAGTTAGAGCCACACATAATACAGGGTGAAATCAGAATGCTAGCAAAAAATCTAGCTTTATTATTACTATAATACTACCTAAACACATTTCAATACAATTAACCATATTTACCTTATTTTGTAGTTTTAGTGATTTAGTATTTTTGAAACCAGCAATGTATAGCTTGCAAAACACGGGTCAAAACCGCAGTGTATAACTTGCAAAACTATGGTTAAATGTTCACCGACAACGCAGCATTGACACCCAAGTAGCCTATTTACGTAACGTTCGTTGCGTCAGTCAGATGTTTTATTTGAATTAAAAAAAATACTGGAATAAAAGAAACACTTTTTTGTGGTACCTTATCAGTTATCACTAATTATTCAGTACTATCATCATTCCATCTACACGCACGAACGTTTTGCGTCTTCATTCCTCATACGCATGGCTAAGGTTTGGAATACTCTTCCGCGATCTGTGTTTCCTACCAATTACAACCCGGGTATCTTTAAAACAAGAGTGAATAGGCACCTTCTAGGTAAACGCGTCCCATCTTAGACCACATCATCACTTTCCATCAGGTGTGATTGTGGTCAAGCGCTTACCTATAGTGAATAAAAAAAAATATCACCTGTCTTCGTTTTTGCTAGCGTTCTGGTTACACCCTGTATTATGGGTGGCTCTAACTAACGTGCTTCGAGAGGCACCTATCCATCCGTAGCGAGCCAGATACTGTTATATTAGTTAACGAACATTTGCAGCGACATTAATTTTTTACGTACAAATAAAAGGTCTAGTAAATAATACAAGTCCGCCGCTAAGAACTATGACGATAATAAAACAGATGTCGTAAAACATATTGACATTTTATGACACGTATTGGTCGGTCTCATAAGTTTGGTTTTTATTACATTTTTATGAGGTGTATATGGTTTATAACAGATTTTGATACTTATATTTTTACCAGTAACTTCGTTATTATAACGGGGCCTATTTATTGAGTTCCATTCAACTCAATGCTCAAAATGTCCTTGTTATGTTCACGGTAAAAACTTAACTTTTTTTAGACGATAGATTGTGCATCAGTCAGATATGAGGGATGATTGATGGAACAGAGAATTATCCAGATATTTGTCATGGAAACATTTGCACTTTCAAGGCAGTTTCACAAGACAGTAGGCAGATCCATCAGTCTGTGACCTGACAACAAAATCTATCATCTAAAGTTAATGTGTACCTACTAACTGTAACGGTCATGCCTAACACAAAACAAAACATGCAAATGTAACCAGAGGATGTAATTAGAGTTCTATGATTCTTTGTCAAAAAGAATCGAATTAGACAAATATCTAAGGGCGCATTTATATAACATCGGTTAACGTGACAAATGTTTTACGTGAATTGAGCCGTTAAACATCGGTTGACAAATTCGGCCACCAACTTAACGTGCATTGAACTGTTAAACATCGGTTGACGAATTTGGCCATCGACTTATTATTAATTGTTTTTTTTTTTGTGAAATGATAGTGATTATTAGAAAACTTATTAATTGAACGTCGCGGTTAACTATTTGTTTTTGTGTAGAGATCCAGTACGTATGACTCTGCTATCACAATCTTTATACTAATTATTATAAAGGCGAAAGTTTGTGTGTATGTTTGTTACTCGTTCACAACAAAAACTCCTGGACGGATTTGGTTCAGAATGATGATAGGTTATGCCTTGGATTAACACATAGGCTACTTTTTCTCCCCGAAAAGTAAAGAATTCCTACGCCTAACGGAGTCGCGGGTGTGAGATTTTCGGTTATAGAGTGGGCTTAAATGATGATGACTAATAAAAGTTATCATCTATCTTTTATTTAAACTTGTAGGTAGCTATGATTTTGTCAGGTAAAGCCTAAATATTAAATCATTTAACAATTAAAATCAAGCAAAGCAACTACTGTATTATTTAGTAAAAGTAAGAATCTTAAACTGGTTTCTAAAATTAAATAAGTTAATAACCTAACCTATACTCTCACTTCAATAGATAAAGTTAATTAATTACCAAGAGAGGGTAGGTAGTAAACACATAAGTAAAACAAACCAAGCTGAATAATGATAATTAGTCGTTTATTCAGATATCTTTCTCACTTTAATCTTTATAGATCTATCTGTATTTTATTGTATTGTTCAGCATAGATCTATTTATTTAAAGATGACTCTACCGCCCGTTTCGCAAAGGTGTTTCGTCGTGTAGAAGAAAGGGCAAAGAAACTCCACGACACACGTCTTTTTAAAAGCCATTACAACATTCAATACATAGTACTAAAACATATTTGGTACACATTTATAACAATCAGTTATTACCAGCAAATAGTTATCAATTATATCAATTATCAATAAAATATAAGAATACTTAACTTTGGTATAACCTGTAGCCCTTGTTTGCTCTGACATCAAGAACTTCACCATTTGTACCAGACTGACTTTACTATTTGAATTATATCACAAGACTATCTTAGACTGAATTATAACACAAGAATGACTTAGACTGAATTATTACACCAGAATGTCGTGGACTGAATTATTACACAAGAATGTCGTAGACTGAATTATTACACAAGAATGACGTAGACTGAATTATTACACAAGAATGACCCCCTCCGTCGAGGTAAGGGTCCTTTTATAAACTCTGCCATCGCAAACAAGGCGGGAATCCACTGTGTCGTCCATCTTAATCTTTATTTTAAAGGTTGGTACAATGTACCAACCTAACACAATATTTAATTTAACATAATAATATTATTAGTAACACATATTTATGGTATACATATTGTTAATTTGACAACAATAATTAATTACATAATAAATTGATGGTTTACATATTATTTCACATAATAACTATTGACAACTGTATATTAAATCCAGTGGTATCATGTCAACCCTAGTATAGTGACAGTATTTAATTTACAATAAATAATAAGTGACATGTATTTATAATTAACATCATAATATTTTAGATATTCTCTTATTCCTTGTTTTACATAATAACTATTGACTACTGTATGTTATATGTTAAATCCAGTAGTATCATGTCAATCTTAGTATATTGACAGTATTTATTTTATAATAAATATTTAGTGATATGTATTGATAATTTGCATCTTAATATTTTACATATTGTCATATTCCTAGATACCAAATTAAACGATGATGAATAATATAAGACATTATAACAATATCATACTCCTGTTAGATGGCAGCACATTGGCAGTGAAACTGTCGCGGAACAATAATGTTTCCGTTTAAAATATTTATTCAGAATCCAAGTTTATGATTGGGTCAATTTTAGCATAATAAATATCGACTCTAGCATCATAAAATTATCTTAATATGACACGGCCAGACTGACAAGTACTTCGCTCCCGAAGTACATAGGGAAAGATAAATTTTATCTTATTAACACAAACGTCATTCTGAGATGACATAGATAAATTTTAAGCAAAAATATAGACACAAAAATCATTTTGATTGACACGTTGATTGGCAAGTACTTTGATCTCGAAGTACACAGAGACAAAGAAATTTTAGCATTGAAATAAAAGTCATCTTGAGATAACAGATAAATTAAAGCATAAATATAGGGACCTTACATACATAGGGACAGAGAAAGAAAAGAAAAAAAAAAAATGTACCTAGCTAAATGCAAAAAAAAATATCTGTAAGCTAAAAAAAGATCTATAAGCTAACAGCTAAACTATCAGTTACTGACCCGCTCTCGGTCCTCCCACCTGCTGTGCGTGAAGATCTAGACCGAGTGGGGCAGTAACCCAGCAGACTCTTGCCTCCGGCCTTTATTGCAGGGTACCTATTCCCCTGCTGGTGGGACATAACGGCAAAGCAACAGGGCAGGGCACCAGCAGCCTAACAGTCCCTAACTGGCTGCGTCCCCCATAAATGGGTCTTGTAATAGACTCTTGCCTAGTACAATTGTACTAGCACCGTCCGAACAAGTCGTCTAACATTACTAGTCCAATGTAATATTATATATAAATTTTATTATTATTATAAATTATAATTATTATAAGTTTTTTTTTTTTTGCATTAGTACTAGTAATGATTAGTGCCGGCAGCCCTAACTAACTGGCCTAACTGCTGCCGTCCCCCATAAATGGGTCTTGTACTAGACTGTCGTCTAGGCGTTTAGCACTAGCACCGTCCGAACAAGTCGTCTAACATTACTAGACCAATAAAATATTCATTTTTTTTTTAAACATTAGTACTAGTAATGATTAGTGCCAGGCAGCCTAACTACCCTACCTAACTGTCTGCCAGCCCCATAAATGGGTTTTGTACCAGTGGACAAATACTAGATCTAGATTGCCAGGGGGCAACTGGTCTAGCATTGTCCGCACAAGCAATCTAACATTACCCGACCAATGAAAAAGAAGATAATATCATTATTTTCCGTTTACATTTCGGTACTTGGCAATGATTAGCTCCAGGCAGACCTAACTAACCTAATCCCCTTTGTCCCATTCGGGAATCTTACCATTTGTCCCATTCGGGAATCTTACCATTTGTCCCATACGGGAATCTTACCATTTGTCCCATACGGGAATCTTACCATTTGTCCCATACGGGAATCTTACCATTTGTCCCATACGGGAATCTTAATATTTGTCCCATAACATATTTGTCCCATAACATATTTGTTCCATAACATATTTGTTCCATAACATATTTGTCCCGTAACATATTTGTCCCATAACATATTTGTCCCATTGCGAAAAAAAATTTTTTTTTTTTTTTTTTTTTCTTTCTCTTTTTTTTTTCTTTTTTTTTGTTGTGTCATTTAGTATTTAGGTTATTAGTATATATTTTATATATTGCTCGGCCATCCTGATAAGTACTTCGCTCTCGAAGTACATAGGAAAATAGAACATTGTAGCCAGTGAAATTAAATCAACTGCGGTAGTAAAATACCGATATAAAAAAATATATAAAATGATGTTATTCGTAACAAAGTACCGACGTATAAAAAGAAATTATATATTAATACGATTGTGTCATTCGTAACACAATTAATACTCAAAGATTCAATGTCAATGTTACTGCCATGAAAACTAAGATAGCTAGACGTCAGACCGAAATTGGATTATTATAGAATTTGTTTTATTTGTTGTTATAAAACATTGTGCCTATCTTTTGCTATGTGAATAAACATCGTCTTTATTTTATGTTATTGTATGTGATTTCTTCCATCCTACCTCTTTCAAGACAACTCGAGATTTTTTTTTTTTATAAAATGTTATAATGTAGGTATTTCTAAAATAAAATGGATGTATTACTATTAGTAGAAAGACTTATTAAAATTAGGCACCTATATACTTGATTGGTTTGCTAAATATAGAAACATTAAGGATTTTTTATTAGTAAGATTAAAAATCAAACTAGAATTAAGGGGAATATTTTTTTTTAAGGCAAGTTGAAGAGAGACAAAAAAAAAAGAAAAGAGAGTAAAGATAAAATAGTTTTTTGTTATGTACCTAAATCATTATTTTGGAAATTCACATAGTCTTCAGACTTTTAGCTGAAGTAAATGGGTATGATATATTCTTGTAAGCAAATCTACTGTTTTGTTGTTATTTTTGCTTCGACAGAGTATTATGATTTTGTGATTATTTCACAAATACATTTTATTCATAAACCGTTCGGCCAATCTGACGCCTAACTAGCTTTGCTATTATCTAAGTAAAATTATCTTAATCTAAATTTGTCTTATTGACTAAAACTTTTGTAACCACCTTCACTAAAAAATAAACACTAGAACTTAGCTGTAGCATTGAGTTTCACCAATGGAACGACGTTTTAACTAGCGGTGCTACACAAGCACCAAGTGCCACTGACGACAGGGTTGCCCATCGCTCTCTGGCCATCGGATCAACAGCACCAAATGCCGTTGACGACAGGCAGCAGCCTGTCGCTTCAAGGAGAAGCCGCATCCACGATTACTGAAAGCATTTGAAAAGTATTAGTATCTTGACAAGGAAAGATCTTATCGTATCCCACTTCTGATGTGAGATTTTCGGTTATAGAGTGGGCTTAAATGATGATGACTAATAAAAGTTATCATCTATCTTTTATTTAAACTTGTAGGTAGCTATGATTTTGTCAGGTAAAGCCTAAATATTAAATCATTTAACAATTAAAATCAAGCAAAGCAACTACTGTATTATTTAGTAAAAGTAAGAATCTTAAACTGGTTTCTAAAATTAAATAAGTTAATAACCTAACCTATACTCTCACTTCAATAGATAAAGTTAATTAATTACCAAGAGAGGGTAGGTAGTAAACACATAAGTAAAACAAACCAAGCTGAATAATGATAATTAGTCGTTTATTCAGATATCTTTCTCACTTTAATCTTTATAGATCTATCTGTATTTTATTGTATTGTTCAGCATAGATCTATTTATTTAAAGATGACTCTACCGCCCGTTTCGCAAAGGTGTTTCGTCGTGTAGAAGAAAGGGCAAAGAAACTCCACGACACAAGTCTTTTTAAAAGCCATTACAACATTCAATACATAGTACTAAAACATATTTGGTACACATTTATAACAATCAGTTATTACCAGCAAATAGTTATCAATTATATCAATTATCAATAAAATATAAGAATACTTAACTTTGGTATAACCTGTAGCCCTTGTTTGCTCTGACATCAAGAACTTCACCATTTGTACCAGACTGACTTTACTATTTGAATTATATCACAAGACTATCTTAGACTGAATTATAACACAAGAATGACTTAGACTGAATTATTACACCAGAATGTCGTGGACTGAATTATTACACAAGAATGTCGTAGACTGAATTATTACACAAGAATGACGTAGACTGAATTATTACACAAGAATGACCCCCTCCGTCGAGGTAAGGGTCCTTTTATAAACTCTGCCATCGCAAACAAGGCGGGAATCCACTGTGTCGTCCATCTTAATCTTTATTTTAAAGGTTGGTACAATGTACCAACCTAACACAATATTTAATTTAACATAATAATATTATTAGTAACACATATTTATGGTATACATATTGTTAATTTGACAACAATAATTAATTACATAATAAATTGATGGTTTACATATTATTTCACATAATAACTATTGACAACTGTATATTAAATCCAGTGGTATCATGTCAACCCTAGTATAGTGACAGTATTTAATTTACAATAAATAATAAGTGACATGTATTTATAATTAACATCATAATATTTTAGATATTCTCTTATTCCTTGTTTTACATAATAACTATTGACTACTGTATGTTATATGTTAAATCCAGTAGTATCATGTCAATCTTAGTATATTGACAGTATTTATTTTATAATAAATATTTAGTGATATGTATTGATAATTTGCATCTTAATATTTTACATATTGTCATATTCCTAGATACCAAATTAAACGATGATGAATAATATAAGACATTATAACAATATCATACTCCTGTTAGATGGCAGCACATTGGCAGTGAAACTGTCGCGGAACAATAATGTTTCCGTTTAAAATATTTATTCAGAATATATATCGACTCTAGCATCATAAAATTATCTTAATATGACACGGGCATCAGCTATAATAATACACGACAGTATTGATATTCCATAAAGAAAGAAAAAATCGACGAGGTTTGGACTTTAGACAAAAGATATCCTTCGTCTTTTTTCTCTCTATAAAAACGAGTAAATATTAGTAAAAGAGATTGTCCAATATTTAGAAAATAATATGATAACGAGTGACGAAATATTTTACGATAAGGACGCTGTGGTTGCCGGAGGATTGAGAGGCGTCAACGTTGTCACTAAACAATTAACTCGGAAGTGAAATCTTTAGAAATTCATGGGCTTTTGTACGGAATAAACTTTAGGGGCGCTCGTTTATTATAACTTTGCTTGTTTTGGAAATTATATTGTTCGCTTACAATGGAAACATAAGTCGGCGAAATTGAAAGTGTAGAACAATCATCGAAAACGCTTAATTTTAAAATAGGTTCTGTTTATAGAGTGTATTGTGATAACGTTTATAATATGATGCCTATAGTATTTTACACTCAAAATGTAATGAAAATATTTTAATTCAGGTTTTTATTATAAAAACCATCTGGATAATAATTGAGCTTATAAAATATAACTTTTAAAACTGAGATCGAGTCCTGTTGCTTATGCCTGGGTTTGTTGTAGAGCTGCGCTTAAATGTTTTAGCGATGTTTGTAAGTTTGTTTGTATGGGGTACTGAATCGATTTTGGAAATTATTTCACCAATAGAACGCTACATTATTCCTGAGGTACATTATAGCATAGGCACATTTTATTTTCAAAAAATTAGAGGTCCCTACAGAAATTTACATAACCTATCCATGCGAAGCTGGGGCAGGCAGATGTTGATATTTTATTTCATTTTATTTATAGATAATATAACATAATATACCCGGGAATATATCTATTATATAATTAGATTTAGTTTTTTTTTTTTGTTTTGCCCAGAAAGAATCACTTTTTTTTTTTAAAATTATGGTCAATGCCAGTATTCCGTACAAACCCAATTTCATCCAAGTAAAATCTCATCTCAAATAACTTCATATTTAACAACGTAAGGGGATTGCACTGACCAATCTTGGAGACGAGTAGGTAGCAGTTGTTCCGAGAAACTTATTATGAACATAAATCTACGTCGCACCCTGTTATGCTTGTATGACTTGTGAAATAAGGTGAGGCAGAGCAATTTGTATGAAGCTTTGGGGAAACAGAAGGGCAAAATGTTGTGATAATAAAATTAAGCTTAAATATGAACACGATGAAATTTTGAATATTATTCATCCTTATAATATGCCTGGTTGCCATCATTCCCTTCACTAGATTTAGGATTAGAATAAGTGCAAAACGCTTTTCACAAAATATCGATTATGAAACATCACTCGCAAAGATAAAAGACCTAACTTCTGAGCATCTCCTAGCCTTTCTAAGAGACCGCAGTAGTTTACTAATTGCCATCAAAAATATGATATTATTATATTGTTGAAAGTTGAGCATGCTTTCACCCAAGAAAATTTCCGGCGCTTGAGGAACCATCATCATTGCCGGTTTTTTAGAAATTACTCGATCAGTTTCTGCTTTAGTTTCTTGGTCAAATGCTTGTTTAGTTTCAATATCATAATTTTCAATTGTCCAAAATGTTCAATTTTAATGATTTCTACGACTTTTAAGAGGGGTCTCTCCGTCACTCGCTCCAAACAAACGTAGTTCCAATTTCATTTGAATATTAAGCAACCAAAGCCCATGAAATTTTGCAGAAATATTTTAGAAACTAATATCTATGCCTGTGGTTTTCCAGATTTCTGCTAAAATATTCGGTTTCGAAGTTACGCGGTCTTAAAAATTCACATGCAAATCTTTGAGCCCCTGTAATTTTAAAACTACATATTTTTAGAAAAATCTAAAACACCACAGGCACAGATATTAGTTTCTAGAATATGTCTGCAAAATTTCATGGACTTTGGTAGCTTAATATTCAAATGAAATTGGAACTACGATTGTATGGAGTAAGTGACGGAGAGAGCCCTGGTAATGTAAATAAAACCGATTTCAACACTAAGACTAAAACTTAAAAAATAATTTAATGCATGAAAGAATATACTATGTACCTACTCAAAAGTTAGCGTAGTTCTATAGTTATATTTTTTTTGGAGCCGGCGCCAATATTAGTCACGAACCGTCTTGGTACTCTTCATATTTATTTGTGACTCCAAATAGGTACCTTCATTGGCACGATTGAATTGCTGTACCTATCTCAGCTTTATATACTTATTTTTTTTATACTTATTTATTTTTTGTCTTCTCTCATAGAGGTGGAAATACGTGTAACGTAAGATAACGTTGGGTGTAGACTATCACAATTAGCGCACGAGGCGGTGGAGAAGTTGGCAGCCGTGACTCACGGCCGCAGAGATTGTTGAATCATTTGCATTGCACTTCATATCAATAGTTATGTTTGTCTCTAGGCAGTATATTTTACTATATACACATCGATGTATATACAAGACTAGATGATGCCCGCAACTTCGTCCGCATGGATTAAAGTTTATAAATCCCCTGAAATTCTTTGATTTTCTGGAATAAAAAGTAGCCTATGTCCTTCCCCGGGACGTAAGCTGAGTCTGTACCTTTCATCAAAACTGTTAAACTGTTCAAAAACTGTTCAGTGTGTTAAAAAGCAGAAAAACGGACAGACACTCTTTCGCACTACTTTAACAAAATAGAATAAATAGATATACATAAAAGTAATCACATAAAATACCAATGGATCTTTACAAATAAGTGAAACGAAGGTTTGTATTATAGCTATACCGTACTGTTTTTCTTCGTAGGTACTGAAAGTCCTTGAAAATATGTTTTCCTTAAAATGACGATATTATAATTTTTCACATTTTTTTTGGTATTTATAACTCTTTAATATGGCTAAATAGGATATATTACATTGTAACTAATATGCTTTAACCATTCAAGCTATTTTATTGGTGTTAAATAAGGAAGTAAATTAGAATTGCATTAGTTAAATAACATCATTCGTTCATATACATAACATAATAAAATCAACTTTACATAGTTTCCGATAGTAAATATGATAAGAATGTAACATACATTCTAAGCAATCACATATTTCCACATAGTTATTAACCATCTTGGAATTATTAATAAGAAAATGTTATCTACATAATTTATTATAATTGCATATTGTTGTTCTAAACATTTACTTTACTCAGAATACTTATTAAAATTTTAATGATATTACAATAAAACTAAATTTACGCTAAGCCTTGCCTGCATATTATTTAGATGGATTTGTATTTTCAGCCAACATAGGTATATTTTAGCGTTGAGCAAAGTCTCATTGTTCGACAGCATAATATTAAAATGTACTAGGCAATGCCTGCGTCTTCATACGTGCGGGTTCAGGTCTTTAAGAACCTCGTAGGACTCTTTGTTTTTCCGGTATAAAAAGTAGCCTACACCACTCTCCAGGTTTTTAAAGATCCATAAAAATCACGCCCATCCGTTGCTCTATTGCGGCGTGATTGAAGGAAAAACCAACAAACACACACTTCGCATTTGCAATATGAGTAGATAGCGATGTAACGGGCAATTAGGTACTGCAAATTACCTGTACACCGACTATGTGCATCATCCTACTTATGGATGATGCATCCTATTTATGGATGATGCACACATAGTCTGCTTTTGCCCCGCACTAGTGCATAAACGTAGCACCCACCTAGAGACACCCTAGGAAGCTACTTTAATTTCAGTCAGAAAAGTGCCGTTGTATCTGGCGGCCACAACTTTTGATAAGGAACTAAAAAGAGGAGGCGATCACAATGGATCGGAGACGGTCGAAGAGTAAGAAGAAGAGTAGGATGATTGTTTAAATATCGATAATATATTGATCGAGTTACACAGATCGCGATCACAACACTAGAATGCTACAAGACATCCAGGTTTGAAACTATCACGGGCAGGATCTACTAGAAATTCCCGAAAATAATGTTTAAATAAAATATTGTTTGCTCTTCTCTCAGTCAGTGAGTCCCAAGTGAAGACATCATTAGACGATATCCTCTTATCGCCAATTAAAACAATTCGGTACGATAGTCACGCTACCGGCCCAACGCAATAATTACGCTAAACACCCACCTAGTAAATAACCTGCTAAATACAATGTTTATTTTAGTTTTCTATATATTCTTCGTATTCAATTTGTTTTAGAAATAATTACAGATATACTTTAGTTTTCCTTAGTTTGCTTAAAAGATAAACAAATCATAGAAACCTCCTTGGAGAAACGCGTAAGCGTTGTCGCTTGCCCGACACTTTAGACTTTCTAGAGGTAGGTTTTTCATTCATATCATGGTTTCGTTGCCAGTTCGCAGAAACAAGGTCGTATGGGACGCGTATAGTACGCCCTCTTACGAATTTCAGCGAGAAGTTACTTGATTACCTTTTAAGTAAATTAAGGAAAACTAAAGTATGTAGGTACCTCTAAATAAAGAAACCTTTACCACCAAGTGATTCATGTAGGGATAGATCAATGGTGGATCAACTTCCTAGTTCAAGTTATTACCTCATGACCCTATCGAACCCAGAACCTCCCTATTGTAATACTCTAAGCGCATATTGCTATACCAGAGCGGTATTTAACTCAAAAGTGTTCCATTTTAGGTATATCTATTGATAAATACTCTTTTAATAGTAACCTGTTATTCCTTTTCATATTTTAGTTTTGTAAGTGTTGGGCTAAAACAAAAAAAATAGAAGTATATTTATCAAAAGCGAATTCTATTATTTTTCATCATCGATATCGTTTCGACTTTTGATACATTAAATATTAGATCAAAGAAACCCGCTCGAATTTTAACAACGCCTTTTCACTTAAGTAAAACACTTGGTGTTACAAAATAACCATTAACGCACGAAATTGAAACCAGATCCAATTGAAAATTGTATTGACAGTATATTACTATTGAAACTGTCGAGAGTTGAGTGGTAAAAGTTTCCTAACCTATGAAATTATGCAAATGTCGTTACGGTTAACAGCCATGTACCTACTTCATACGTGAATTTCACAACTTAACCTTCATGGCCTAAGACCGTACGTGACACTATCCTATCTGGGGGTTTAATTAGCCGAAAATGGGCTAAAGTATGGCGAAGTGGCTATAAAATGAATAAATGTTAATCTTTTCGGTTCATCTGCGTGTCCAATTAGTTTTCTTTATGATTATGTGCATGTAATCTTGTAGTAGGTACACAGGTTTACTGTACCTAAGTCTAGCGTAGCCTTGCGTGTTAGCTATGCATGCTTACTAGAGCTTTAAGATACCGGTTAGGTAATTCACGCGTTGTTTTTTTTAATTTGCTTATATTCTTCTGTAGTATATACATAGTAATATTATGTCTGTGTATATATGGAGTAGTGTAGTGTGTTGTTCCTGGTAGGTTTAATTCATTCATGACTTTGAACTGTAATGGGGCAGAGATTCACACTTCTTTTTGTTTAATTTCTAATCTTTCAATTTAATAATTTTGTCTTAAATAATAAGAAGCAGCCATTTTTACGTGTCAATTACAATGAAGATTTAAAGTTAACGCAATCCCCTGAAATTGCGAGTAGAACTCGTAAATGTTATATAAAGCGTGGAATGTTCGATTGTCTAGACAATAGTTCTCTTCGTAAGCACTCGTGTAAATAGACTTGCATTTTATTGCCTGGTGTATAGAAAGAATAAACTGCTACGAGAAAATACGCTTTTCAATATACAAGTTTATTTATTACTCGTGTTGCAAACTTATTTACATCTAGGGCCAGTCCGTGATCCTGAATAACGATATGCTGTGGTTTTTTTCATTATGTATATTACCTGACCAGCCCAGACTTTATTCGGATTGAATTTGTTAAAATTCGTCTTAGTGGGGTCTACGTTACAAAGTAAATTTACATACAAAATGTCAAGTTTTTATTTATTAAAAGTCTAAGGCAGCTTAAGTGGTAAAATCATTAGGTACCTATTTAAAAAACGGCCAAGCGCGAATCCAACTCGCGCGCCGAAGGTTCCTTACTTTGGAACCTTCAGCCTACCTTGGTTGGATCACTTTAAAAACAAAATAATTTAAACTACTTTAAATTATTTATTATCTAAGTTAAGGCGACTAAAAATAAGTGCTAAAGTAGAAGCGCTTGATTAACAATTCGACGTTCTTTGAGTATGGAACTCAAACTTTTAATGTTTGTTGTTTTGTGTATTACAACAAACTACCCAAAATTTAAAACTTGTACGTATTATGCGCGTTTTGGGTAGATACGGAATTCTAAAAATTATCATTCTCAATAACTCATAGATGGCTTACTACAGAGCACAGATCTCCTCTCAGAGTAAGAAGGGTCTTGGTCATAGTCTAGCACGCTGGCCAAGTGCAAATTTCCAGACTTCACAATCTTTGAGAACATTATGGAAACTCAGTCAAGTTTCCTCACGATGTTTTCCTTCCCGTTAAAGCAAGTGATATTTAATTACTTAAAACTAGAGTTGCGTGCCCGGGATCGAACCCCCGACCTCCGATTAGGAGGCGGACGTCTTAACCACTAGGCTATTGCAGCTTAAAAATATCGAATTATCTCAAAACCCAAAGTTCAAAAGCTTGTTAGAAGTTCCTCCGCGATGCAACATAAATTTCACCTGTCTTATATTTTGTCTTGTAAGTCGAATGCACCCAATAATTTTAACCCTTTTCAATGGATTAGGTACCATACCAATTTAGAACTATATTTTTGCATAAAATGTAGGGACAGTTTTCTTTTATTTTTATTACGGTTAGGTAGCCATTTGTTATTCGCAGTGACACTTTTATCAATGGCAGTGAATTTATGACGTGTACAAAAGGAATTTATCAAGTTTACTAACAAAGGGTTAATGTGTTTCTAATGTTAATTCAATAAGATATGTATTATGATTACCATATTTTTTGAGCTACCGCTTTTAGTCGAACTTATTGGATGTCGATAAAAATATATTGAACGAGCTTCCGCCCGCGGCTTCGTCGGTAAATATGTAACTTTATAGCCTATGGTTATTCTGGACGAAATTGCTGTCTAATAATAGGCCGGTTGGTAGTTAAAGAATTAATAAAATTGATTCCGTAGTTTCAGAGTTCATCGATTACACACAAACAAACAAATCATTTCTCTTTAGGCTTAATATAATAATAGTATACGATGAAGTATCGTAATCATAGAAATCTTAGTAAAAATATTTATAATTTCTATGATCGTAATACAGTATTTTAGTAATAATTTACACTTTTTATTCAATTACAAGTTGTCACTCATCAGTGATGATGCAGTGAGATGGAAGTAGGTTAACTTGGAAGAGGCAGTTTATATTAAACTCATATCCCTAATTGGTAGAATCGTTAACATGTAGGAATGTGATACCGTTGTGGCACCGTAACGGATCGCTAAAACTTTTGGCAGCACTGTTTTGCCGGTAGGATGATAACTAGCACGGCTGAAAGCGCTCGCCAGACCAGAACAGACAAAACTTTTGAATTATGAATACCCCAGTTGCCTCTACCGGACATCGAACATGCATAGACCACTCATTACAGGGTCAAGGAGGTCACCAAAAGTTATTGAGAGGCAATCGAAACTTTTCGAATAAAGTTATTAATAGAAATAATTCACACTTCAAATCGTTTAACAAAACATACTCGTAGCTGAGTGCCTGCTTGGATTTGATTTTTATAATTTTAATAACAGTTTATAATATGTTAAACATCTCTTGCAATTTGCAAACAAACAAAATTATAAAATTTAATCAAAAAAAATCTAAATTTAAAAATTTAATATTTTCTTTATAATCTTATCTCCAGTTACCTAATGCAATCATAATATATAGGTAATACTAGCTGACGCCCGCGACTTCATCCGCGTGGATTTAGGTTTTTTGAAATCCCGTGGGAACTCTTTGGTTTTCCGGGATAAAAAGTAGCCTATGTGCTAATCCAGGATATTATCTATCTCCATTCCGAATTTCAGCCAAATCCATCCAGTAGTTTTAGCGTGAAGGAGTAACAAACATACACACACACACATACAAACTTTCGCCTTTATAATATTAGTGTGATTGCACTTGCATTACAAATAACAACATTGACCGCTAGTAATTGAAAACTTCTAAAACTAATGGACAGTTTTAATTCGCTTTATACTCACTGACAGGCTTTTATATAGTTTACCAACATTTTTGTAGTCTAACAAAAAGCGACTGCAATTGATTGATAGTCGTTTCATTAAAAAGATAATGTAAATATTATAAAGTGATTTACCAAATTGATGCTAAGAACGTTATTAATTTGGCCTGTAATATAATATTATGGTAAGTTTAGGTATAAATAAAAGATACCGCCTACATGTGCAACTGAGCGAACCGATATTTCACAATTTAGTAAGTAGGTATTTATTGGTTGCAATAACTAATTCTCATGATCTTCCTATGGGTTTTTGTAATATATACCTACGGTAACAAGGGTCAAAAATTACACAAAAATGAGGCATTTGTCTGCATTAATAGCTCATCATTCTTGATGCAAAAATATGTATTTTTTAAATTAAATGGGCTCTAAAATTTATGACAAACCTTTGAGCCTGAACATGATTTTGAGTGGTATTACGATTTAGTATCGCGATAATTTGGACAGCTCATCCTGGCTATAGTCGTTAGCCAATACATTTTTAGTTGTAAATTGAATATATACACTTTCATGGCAAAGTTACGTTCGTTTCGTTACGTTTGATTCTAAAATTTTTAGTAAGTATCTAAATAGGCATAACAAAACGTTATTGAAATATGACAAACATGAGGAAAATAGCAATAAGTACTGCATATTTCCATATCACAAATTGATACAATTGTAGCTAAAACTACACGAAAATTGCTTCGCTATCATCAAAGAACAACACGCTAAGATAATTTTAACATAAATAGTCCTAGTATTTAAATATTTCTTCAACTAATATTTTCATAAATTCGTTCAGGTAGAATGGCGAAATCAGTTCGTTTTGTTTTTATTTTATTTGTTTTTGCCTTTCCAACAGGTGAGAGCATAGCTTTCAAGTACTTTTAAGTGTTTTCCAATCCTATCCAGTACAGTAGATATTTATTCGACCAAAGTTTGTAAAGCTATAGATAAACATCGATTCCGTATCTTTTTAGCCGATTTAACTGATTTCATATACATCGGTTAAATGGATGGGCCTTTAAGAATCCCGTGGGAACTCTTTGATTTTCCGGGATAAATAGTAGCCTATGTCTGTCCCCGAGATGTAAGCTAACTCTGTATGTACCTTTCATCAAAATCGGTTACACTGTTGGGCCGTGAAAAGGTAGCAGACAGACAGACAGACAGACACGCTTTAATAATATTAGTATGGGTGGATACTGAAAATGTTTCAGAGAAGATTTCTACGCTATGTTGGGTTAGGAAAACTTAAAAATTTTAAAAGTAAAGAGCATTTAATTTAGATTGACAAAATTAAAACACATTTTAATTTTTTTTCTGTGATGTAACCACAAATTCACGGTTTTCGGATTCCTTTACTTGTGCTATAAGACCCACCTACCTGCCAAACATGATTCTAGGTCAACGGGAAGTAGCCAATAGGTTTTTCTTGACAGACACGACGGACGTACGGACGGACAGACAAACAGACAGACAACAAAGTGATCCCATAAGGGTTCCGTTTTTCCTTTTGAGGTACGGAACCCTAAAAAGGTAATGGTGTTGTTAGTTTTTTTAATGTATATTTTCAGACATTTTATCTGGAAGACATGGTCATCGGGGTAAAGTTAACGATAGCAAAATAGTTGGTGGCTACGATACGACCATCCAGGACTTCCCTTATCAAGCATATCTGCTGCTACAGAAGGGCTCGGACTACTATCAATGTGGAGGATCCCTTATAAGCGAGAATTACATTTTGACAGCGGCACATTGTCTTTCTGGGTATTTCAAGTTATTTTTATAAAATTAAGTTTTCTTTGATAATAATTAGGTGAATAGTAATTGTTGATATGTATCAGAAAGGAGCAATTTAGAATTTTTGGACACTTGTAAGGTTTGTTTTAAGTCAACCATTCATTGATAATTGCAACTAAATTAGGTAAGTATCTAAATTAAAAAGGGATGTAGTGGATTTAAAATGGATTTAAAATGACTTTTTTGATATAATTTTTAGGATTCCGTACCTCAAAAGGAAAAACGAAACCCTTTTAGGGTCACTTTGTTGTCTGTTTGTCTGTCTGTCTGTCCGTCCATCCTACCGTCCGTCGTGTCTATCAAGAAACCTATAGGGTACTTCCCGTTGACCTAGAATCATGAAATTTTGCAGGTGGATAGGTATTATAGCACAAGTACAGGAATAAATCTGAAAACCGCGAATTTACGGTTACATCATTAAAAATAAAATAAAATGTGTTTCAATTTTCAAAGTAAGATAGCTATACCAAGTGGGGTATCACATGAAAGGGCTGTACCTGTATTCTCTAAAATGGATTTTTATTTATTTTATGTATAATAGTTTTTAATTTATCGTGCAAAATGTTAGAAAAAATACCCGAGCACGGAACCCTCAGTGCGCGAGTCTCGCACTTGGCCGGTTTTTTTTTTTAAATTTCTTTAATATTTCAGCGTCTCAAAAGTTTTCGCTAGAGTAGGCAGCACCAATGCGGACAGCGGCGGTACACAGTACCAGAGTACTCAGTTTAGAACACATCCTAGATACAATCCTGCGACTTTGGATTATGACGTGGGACTGATTCGTTTTTCGAGGAAGATAAACTTGGATGGAACGAACACTAAAGCTATTCAGCTGGCTGAGAGAGGGAGTCCTGTTCCACCGGACACTCCTCTTACTGTATCTGGTTGGGGAGCTACTTCGGTAAGTAAAATACACGATAGTGTGTTTCGTAAGATTATTTCAAAAATTTATTTGAATTTTCAAAAATAATAATATAAAACTATTAATTTATGTAAAAAAGGTAGTTTTATAAAATCGATATTTGACTGATTCGATGTCAAAGATCTGTTGCTAGGAGGCAACCACGAGTGAATTTGTGCAAATACGGGTGTTTTGAAGGTTTTTATTTGAGTCTCCTTCCGAGCTTCAGAGCGATTATTACTGAATCTTTTCAGTGTTTAGGTCGTGCACTGGATAATTAGATGTTGTGATAGCAGTGATGCACTAATTAATTTTTTTATTTTCCTTTTTTTAGCTTTTTTAAAATTTACTAGCATTAAAATTCTCGGATAACCTTTACGCATTGTACCAGTGTTCCTCGTGTAGGTTTTGAGAGGACATTCCAATAATTCGTTAAAATTAATTAAACAATACCAGCTTTTTCTGAAAACTTTTTTCAGGAAAATGGTGACGTTAGTCCAACTCTAATGGCTGTTGAAGTGCCAACTGTATCTACTGAGGACTGTAATAAAGTATACGGCGATATTACAAGGAGGATGATTTGCGCCGGTGTTCCCGAAGGTGGCAAGGATTCGTGCCAGGTATTTATTACAAACAAAACAAATCTACAATGCTTTCTAGTTGGATTTGTTACTACAATCCATCTAGGATCAATAGTTAAGAATTCAGGCGAATCTTATCGTCAGAGCGGTTTCAGATTTGTCTATGTGCTCGTTTATATACCTACCTATGGGTGTATATGCGCGAATTTATCATACGTACATCTCGTACGAGCGTAGACGCACTTATTATATGTTTGACGGAATCATAATCGGATCTGTCGCTTGATAATGATAATGAACAAGTTTGTATACGTATAATATTTCTTTCTAGGGTGATTCAGGAGGTCCTGCTGTTGGAGATGGACCAATCCAGTTAGGAATAGTCTCATTCGGTGTCGGTTGTGCTCGCAAAGGGTACCCTGGAGTGTACTCAAACGTGTCTCGTCTAAGGAATTGGATTAGGAGGAACTCCGGCGTATAGACATAGTTCAGTTGTTCGTTACAAGCACTAATAATAACAATTAAGATTTGCATAATTGTAGCTTAAATGTACAAAATTACTGTAAATCTAGAGCGGCAGGTATATGGAACTATGTAAAAATAAAGGCACTGTTTATATGATTTTGTTTGGTATTTTAGCGGCCACAGAAATATTTTATCAAAATTTATATATGTAGGTATATGGCAGTATTATAAACGTCCAATAAAAAAATGTTAAAACATGCATAAAGTAGGGATCTATGGTGGTCTAAGAAACCTATCAGCCTGCACAGACGAGGGCTTATTGTCCACGAAGGACTATTAAAATATGAGAGACTTTTTTGTCCACCGTGGATACTAATGATTTTAAATTAAAATATCACTCGAGGGTGAAAATCAAACTTTTTCCTTTATTATTTTTCCATGCTAAATTTGAACTTTGCAGTTCTTACAGTTTATTTTTAAAATGGCTGTGACACACAAACAGATGGACTGGACGAAACTGGCTTTTTGTCTTACTAGGTACATGGATTCAAAAACCACAGGTGGCTGCCAGGTTAGCTTGATATTTATTTTTAATCCACTGAAGGTTTGCTACGAAATATTATTATAATATTTTCAGCGCACTAGAGCAGAGAATATTACAATGTTACTTAGCCGTTGGGCGTTTACCTTTATGCAGTAAAATGAAAAGAAAAGGCAAATCACTCATGAACATTTATTTCATCGATTCCTAAAATATTCCTTATGTTGCTGTCAATTGCAACTAATAGCTTTATCATTACTCGTAACAAATGATGCATTTAGGTTACATACCTGGTAATTAAACCATACGGGAGTGCGTTTAAATTTGATCTGTAATTGACGTGGCTATTCAAACAGATGTTAGTTGGAAGTCAGTATGGAGAAAACAGTTCTTTTTATTTTTATTTTGTGGTTTTGTGCCATTCTTATCGGTAAGAATATTGAATATTGTTTTTCTGTCATTCTATGTGTCCCAACATAGAAATGTTTTTAAAAGGTTTTGTATTTCTTTAATATTTTCTTTGTATGTGGCGTAATCAAGGCGTAATCTTAATAACTAACTGTGTAAAAATGTAGACTGTATGAAAACTGTATAATGTAGACCCAACTAGGAAAAGATTTTCAAAAATTCCAACGGGATCTTAAAAAATTTTAACAGACGCGGAAAAAGTCGCGCGAAAAAGTTAGGTTATAAAAGCTATACAATTTTTTTCTTATAAGTATGTACGGTCAGCCTCAGAATTCGAGTAGCATTCCGCGAAACTGTTACATTTAAAACCTGTTGCACCTATGACCTCTTTCTCTAAACACTCCGCACACACTACACTAACCTAACCTAACGCATGTGCATAACCGTGCCACGCTAATAATAATATGATCTTAATGTGCTAAACGATTTAAGTCCTTTGACTGTACCTATATCACTTATTTTCTTGATTTTAGATGTTTCGAGTGTGCCTGCTGATGTTACCAAGCGATATGGAAATAATGATGACCATAAAATTGTCGGAGGGTACAATGTCACCATACAACAGTTCCCCTACCAAGCGTACTTGCTACTGAAGTCAGGAAGACAGTTTTTTCAGTGCGGTGGTTCCATTATAAGTACACGCATTATATTGACAGCAGCGCATTGTTTAACTAGGTAAGACAATTTTTTTTTATAATAGAATGGCGTAGAGCGTAACAATTTACGGCTGGAGCCAGATCAGAGACCATTAAGAAGTTATAATTAATTTTTTAATTGCTCCTGCTGCAAATCCAGCTAAGGATCTTCTACTAATAAAATAAGTATGGCAGTAAGTATACATCATCATGGATAGTACACCTACAGTCCTATGAACTTTTAAATTTCAAGCCGTTAGCTTAGTATTATATTTAGGCATTAGGAAAAAAGTATTTACTAACGAAACCACGTCATTAAGCTAATGTTCTCTTACAGTTTAGTTAGATTATTTCAAAGGAGTTTATGCTTTTCAGAACAAGAAAAGTAATTGCCAGAGTAGGCAGCACGGAGTCAGACACTGGTGGCACGCAATACACCTCACGAACCTTCAGAACACATCCTCGCTTCAATCGCGCAACCTTCGATTACGACGTAGGATACATTCGTTTTACATCCATTGTTATTGATGGTGTGAATACTGCTATTGTACCACTTGTAGAGAGTGATACTCCTGTTCTGCCTGGCACTTATCTTATAGTTACTGGTTGGGGAGCCACGACTGTAAGTATTTTGGTTTTTACACGCTTTATACTCGTATAACTTCGCATGTAACTTTGTACCAGTTTACATCAAATAAAATTCTGTTTTAGAATTTTAAAGAGTAGAGGTTAAGAGCCCTTTCATATGATACTCCACTTGGTAGAGATCTTACTTTGAAAATTGAAAATACTAATTATCTATTTGTTAATGAACACATTAAATTCTCTTTTTATGATGTAACCACAAATTCACTGTTTTCGATTTTTTCCCTTTACTTGTGCTATAAGATATACCTACCTGCCAAATTTCGTGATTCTAGGTCAACGGGAAGTGGTACCCTATAGGTTTTCTTGACAGACACGACAGACGGACAAACAGACAGACAGACACTGGTGATCCTATAAGGGTTCGGTTTTTCCTTTTGAGGTATGGAACCCTAAAATATAGTCTATTTCCTCTCATTCTGAGAGACCCGTGGCAGTATTCACCGATGGGTGCAGATGATGACTGCTTCTTACTGTAACAGGAAAATGGCGATGTATCTGAGAACCTAATGGCAATTCAAGTACCAGTTGTGTCTAATGCGAGGTGCAAGCGATCGTACGATACTATCACGCCCAGAATGATTTGTGCTGGCGTGCCTGAAGGTGGCAAGGACTCTTGTGGGGTAAAATTATCCATATCCATACTAATAATCAGCGGTGATAGCCTAGACTTTAAGACATCGGTCTTTTACTTAGGAGACCGGGGGCGTGGGGAATCAATCGGCACTCTACTCGAACTTTTCGGAGTTACATACGTTTTGAGCTATTAAATATCACTTAGAAGGACAATATCGTGAGGAAACCTGCATGCCTGAGGGTGGTGTCACAGATGAAATTACATTTGTATGCTTTATCTATGACACCACAACAAATAAATACATTTTCTTTCTTTCTTTCTTTCCTCCATAATGTTCTCAAAAGTAGGTGAGGCTTCACCAATTCACAACTTGGCCAGCGTGGTGGACTGTGTTCTATAATAAAAAAATGTACTATATTCGGAGAGGACATGCAATATCTCTCTATTTGTTACTTTTACACGGCTAACTGTTTAGTCAAACCTTGACGTGGCAGAGAAATACTTGCAAACCTGGCAAAAATGCAAAATGTGCATTTTTGCCAGGTTTGCAAGTATTTCTCTGTCAAAAATGCAAAATGTGCATTTTTGCCAGGTTTGCAAGTATTTCTCTGTCAGTTCTCTTTTAGTATTGTCTGTCACTCTGTCTTTCTCTGTTAGTATGACAGGTTTTACCAGTTTGCATAATGTTGTCGCTGATAGTGAAGACATAACCAAAAGCAAGCAGACAGACAGACAGAGAGACACTTTTGCACTTAGATATTCGTATGGAATAAAGGTGTCTTCATCTTATACATAAAAAATAATGTTTGTCTGTCTGCCTGTCTGTATGCGATTGCGGATTGTACATCTGATTGGGCTTAAAACTTTGTACAGTTGTTATTGGCACTTGCGGATGTGTTACTGACGCAGTACCATCGTACAAGTCGCATTGCTATATTTGTAACCTTTTATTTATGCCCAATCATTAGGTACATGAATGATCCTAAATCATTTTAATCGATGTTGCATATTTTTTGAGCAATCATCTTTTTTTTAATTTAATGTCTGGTTTGTTGTCCTAGGGTGATTCTGGAGGACCTGCGGTGTCAGAGGACGGAGTACAACTAGGAATAGTTTCCAATGGGATCGGCTGCGCCAGGCCGGGGATACCTGGAGTATACACAAATGTCTCGAGTATCCGGGACTGGATTAGACGTAGCACAGGCGTTTAGTTCATTGTTTGTATATGATTAAGACAGTAAAAATAAAAACGTATTTGGAAAAGAAAATTGTAAAAAATAATTTGACTTAGAACCACTCTTTTTTTTTTGTTGACGCTGTTGTGGGTTAGAACCACCCTAGCCCAAGGAGAACAGTAAATTAATTTGTAACACCCCCGACAAGTGAAGGTTACAGTAACTAGAAAAGAGCTGATAACTTTCAAACGGCAAAACCGATTTTCTTGAATTACAGCTAAGAACACTCTCGATCAAGCCACCTTTCAAAAAAAAAAAAATTAAATTAAAATCGGTTCATTAGTTTAGGAGCTACGATGTCACAGACAGATACACAGATACACACGTCAAACTTATAACACCCCTCTTTTTGGGTCGGGGGTTAAAACTTACACTTTTTGAGTGTCAATTGTTGAATTTATTAAATAATTATGTAGTGGTGATAGTTAATTACGTAAACTTAAACCTAAAGCTACGAGGGTTCCAAACGAGCCCTGATCTGCTGAGAAGCTCACAACAAACTCAGCCGGGTATTCTTTTTACTATCACCATTTCACAATATCTTTGATTATAAAACGTGAGCTTTGACATATATAGAACGCGACAGGTCGAGATGGCAATCGGGGTATAAGCAGGGGGACGTCCCACACACCCGCACGTCACCTGCGCTATCCTGCACGGGTTGGCACGGGGGCTGTGCACGTACGGGGCGTCCCATCCCGTTTGCCATCTCGATGCGTCGCGTACTATAGCTTACCACCGAGGCGAACTAGACACTAAGAAAATAATTCAAGTTGCGATCAGATCTTGTAACTTATTATCACTACCCACATAATAAATGCAAAAATCTGTTTGTTTGTTGGTTTGTCCTTCAATCACGCCGTAACGGATTGACGTGATTTATGCATGGATGATTATAGTTAAAGACCTAACCTATCGGTAAAGGCCTTAGACCTGCATATCAGAGTGTTTTCCGTTACGATATCAAAGGTTTGTGAAGAATGCCAATCCCCACTTGGCCAACGTGGTGGACTGACCAAATCCTTCTCATTCTGAGAGGAGATTCGTGCTCAGTAGTGAGCACGAATGGGTTGATCCCGTTGATAATGATAGTTGAAGACCTGGAGTGTGGAGAGCGACATAACGAGTATTTTATCCCGAAAAATCAAAGAGTTCCCACGGGATTTCCCAAAAACCATCGATGTATATGGATAGGCCCTTCGAAGATAAAAAACGCGTTAAAAAAGTCAATAGGATTTGCAAAAGTCTATTGACTTTGTCAATGACGATGACGTAAGATTCAAGCGTATTTTTGCGGACGGAATTGTATGGAAAAGGCTAATCCATATACATCGATGCCAAAAACCCATCCGTTTTATCGATTTGTATGAAATTTGGTACCGACGTAGCTTGCGTCCCTGTAATTGACATAGGCAGCTTTTTATCCCAGAAAATCAAACAGTTCCCACGGGATCTTTAAAAACCTAAATCCACGCGTACGAAGTCACGGACATCAGCTAGTCGTTCATTATTAAGTATGTAAATTATATGTAGGTAATAACTTTATAATTGACAAAATGGTGGCTGTAGGTAACATACGAGGTTATATATAAATATATGCGGGAGTGTTTATTATAATTTAAATAATTGATAAGCAAATAAATCTTTCAGACTAAATTTTACTCTCGATCAGAATGGAGAAATATTTATTTTTGTTTTTTATCGTATTGTTGTGTGCTCTTCCAAGAAGTAAGATTACCGATTAGTTTGTTATTTTTTTCAAGTCTTTCTTTATTTTTAAAGTGAAAATTTATTTCTTTTGAGCGATTCGCGTCCTCTACATGCTAATGTTAATAGTGCTTGGAGTCAGGCTGAACTTATTCAGAGTGCTAATAGATGGGAAAATTGACTGAATATGATTTACAAATTAAAAAAAAAAAACACTTTTATTTCAAAGGTTTAAGTTTTCATTTCTGTCGACTCACTGCCAATTTTATTTTTGTATTTCAAATATTTATTGATAGCAAAATTAATTAATACAAGTAATGTCATAATATTATAGCCTATGTTACTCAGAAATAATGTAGCTTTCTAATAGCGAAAGAATTTTCAAAATCAATCAAAGTATTTCCAGAGATTACCCCCTACAAACAAACTTAAAAACTTTACCTCTCTATAATAATATTAGTATAGATATACCTGCCCATTATGATTGATTTAATTTTTGGTATAGCATTGAGTAATTATTTTTGTTTAGTAAAATTTAGATTATTATTTTTAGAAACAATTTTATAGTTAAAAATTTTAATCGTCTGTGAATACAATTATTTTCAATCAATGTCTATCGGAAAATGTTAGTTAAAAAAACAATTAAACTAACAAAAAAACTAAAAAGTGTAGATTTTTGTTTTAAATTTTAATTATAATAATATTTGCCTTTCCGTTTGTTTAGACATCGTGTCAAGGGTTTCGTCCAGTGTAAATAATGACAATGCTAATAAAATAGTCGGCGGTTTCAATACAACCATACAAAAGTTTCCTTACCAAGCAGTACTCTATGTATTTAGAGGAACAGTAGACTACCAATGTGGAGGATCTATTATAAGCACACGATACATTTTAACAGCCGCACATTGTTTACCAGGGTAACGTAAATATCCATACTATCCATACTAATATTATAAATGCGAAAGTGTGTCTGTCTGTCTGTCTGTCAACTACCTTTTCACGGCCCAACAGTTTAACCGATTCTGACGAAAGGTACAGGGTTAGCTTATACCCCGGGGACGGACATAGGCTACTTTTTATCCCAGAAAATCAAAGAGTTCCCACGGGATTCCTAAAAACCCATCCGCTTAACCGATTTGTATAAAATTTGGTACCGAGGTAGCTTGCGTGATGCGTCCTTGTAATTGATATATAGGCATTTTATATCCCAGAAAATCAAACAGTTCCCCCGGGATCTTTAAAAACCTAAGTCCACGCGGACGAAGTCGTGGGCATCCTCTAGTTTATTTATAAAGGATTATCAACGATTTCGATACTTACCTCTAACTTTTCGGAGCCATGTGCATTTAAATTAAAATAAAATATCACTTGCTTCTATGGTACGGCGAAGGAAAACATCGTGAGGAAACCTGCAAGCCTGGGAGTTCTCCATTATGCGTTAATACAATGAAAAACCGCTGGTAGGCTATGGCCAAACCCTTTTCATTCTGAGAGGAGACAGTAGTGCTCAGTAGTGAGCCAGCGATGGGTTGATGATGATGATGATGAGTGTCTACAAGTGCAAAACGTAACGTTTGTACATTTGAATTTTTATTGGAATTTCACCTTCAAAAAATCAAAGTATAATCATAAGGGTAATCACACTATCACACCACTAATAGTATAAAGGCGAAAGTTTGTGTGTATGTATGTTTGTTACTCCTTCACACAAAAACCACTAGACGGATTTGGCTGAAATTTGGAATGGAGATAGATAATTCCTTATATCCTGGATTAGCACATAGGCTACTTTTTATCCCCGAAAATCAAAGAGTTCCCACGGGATTTCGAAAAACCAAAATCCACGCGGGTGAAGTTGCGGGCGTAGGCTAGTAACAAAATAAAGTTCAATAGCACTAAAACCCGACTACTACCCGCGGACTGCCGAAAGATAGCGATAGATATAGTATAAAATTATTTTTCTGTCGCTCGGTGTATTTTAACATTGAACTATATTACATATTCCTATTTATGAACTCAGAATTTTTCCCTCTTTCATTTAAAATCCCACTCGATACAATAGTAAAATAAAAAATTTTGGAGACCCCCACTTTTTTGGATGTAACATCCGTCAGGTCGATGTTTAACCATAATAACAAATCGAATGACACCTCAATTATCAAAATCGGCTCAGTAGTTAGGCGCTACGGTGGAACACCCATAAATACAAACTAACATACATACATAGACTGCTAAAATCATAACCTCTCCTTTTGGCTTTGCCGTAGTCGGGTAAAAAGCATAATTTCTGCTGCAGGGCGACAAAGATAAGAGTCAGAATAGGTAGCTCAGATGCCGACTTTGGCGGCAAAACATACTATTCGTCTAACTTTAAAGGTCACCCCGAATACAATCCTATAACTTCCGATTACGATGTAGCGTACGTACGCTCGGACTATAAGATGAAATTAGATGGAGTTAATGCTCGGACTGTTAAGTTGGCACCCAGTGGAAGTTTTATTGAACCTGGTACTATTCTCACAGTGTCGGGCTGGGGAGCAGATGTGGTAAGTGCTCATGAACGAATAGCCACTGTGTAACCATTATTTTTCTTAACCTTTCCCTTTATTCTTTACCTTTATTGTGTCTACAATTTTTTCGTTTTGTTGTGTTACTTCATTCCGGTTCATAAACATTATTTCTGTTATGTTTACAGGAAAATGGTACTGTTGTTGAGAATTTGATGGCAGTCCAGATACCAGTTGTATCATATGCAGACTGCAAGCGGGCCTACGAAACGGTTACAATCAGAATGATTTGTGCTGGTGCAGATGGGAAGGATGCTTGTCAGGTAAAATTGCTGTATGGAAGCAGGCGTTACTTTGTGGAACTCTATGATATACAAGGAACCAAAAGCTTAATCCATATCCATACTAATATTATAAATGTGAATGTGTGTCTGTCTGTCTGTCTGTCTGTCGGTCTATCTGTCTGTCTGTCTGTCTGTCTGCTACCTTTTTACGGCCCAACAGTATGACCGATTCTGACGAAATTTGGTACAGGGTCAGCTTATATCCCGGGGATGGACATAGGTTACTTTTTATCCCGGAAAATCAAAGAGTTCCCACGGGATTCCTAAAGACCCATCTGCTTAACTGATTTGTATGTTTGGTACTTACCGAGGTAAATTCCAGACGCCCAAGACATGTTAAACATTAAGGGTGTCTGGCAGGGGATTGCCACGATACTTATCAAGTAAGTGTTTGGCAATGCATGACGTGATTTCTAATAGGTACTATTCCGAAGAAAATATAAAAGAAATTAGATTTTATACTTTGACGGAAGATTTTATACATCTTTGTTACCTGATATCTGCCAAAGCTACCACTATCCAAACTTCGTAGTCACTGATCGTTCATCCCTGTGTTGGGGACAATGCGCATAAAAGAGAAACATTCAGCTTTTATAAAATAACAAAGATCTGGCCCTCATGGGTTCTTAGGTTATTTTAATTTAAGTAGTAGCAGTGGATACTATTACTAAAAAATATCACACTAATATTATAAAGGCGAAAGTTTGTATGTGTGTGTGTGTGTGTGTGTATGTTTGTTACTCTTTCACGCAAAAACTACTGGACGGATTGGGCTGAAATTTATGAATGGAGATAGATTATACCCTGGATTAGCACATAGGCTACTTTTTATCCCGGAAAATCAAAGAGTTCCCATGGGAATTTTAAAAAACCTACATCCACGCGAACGAAGTCGCGGGTATCAGCTAGTCTCAGATAAGATAGGAACCTAAATCTCTATTTTGTCCTCCAGGGTGACTCAGGTGGTCCAGCTGTGACAGACGACGGAATCCAAAGAGGCGTCGTCTCTTTCGGCTTTGGCTGCGCTCGACCAAATTTCCCAGGCGTTTACACAAACGTGTCATACGTGCGGAAATGGATCTTAAAGCATACTGGCGTATAATTCGATGGTCTCTATTATTGAACACCTAAATGTGTAAAAAATATTTTTAAACGAAGATTTGTCAGAATATCAAAAAAAAAAAATATAGTTATTTGGTTATTTGTATTTCTTTTAGTACATCTAGACTCAGGTTCCTGAGCACACCCATGATTTCATTCATTTAATGTATGGATGCTTATTCAACAGAAGAATTAATTCTTTTTCAATATTATAGGACCTCCAAAAGGACAGTGAACAGAGCTGTTTGTTACCACTGGAGATGTTTGTTACATAAAAAAAATTGCCAAGGTTTGAAGACCTACACACTGGCCCACAGGCTTGCTGACGGAAAAATAATGTCTGTTGCAATATAAAATACATAATTATATCAAAAATCGAATATTAACTAACTAAATAATAATACATCGATTTATTTTCGCATATTAAAATTGATCACTTGATCAATTTGCCTAGTAGAATCGATTGTTCCGATAAAGTCTGTCCCAGTTTGGCGAACGAAGTCATTGGTCTGTGGATGAAAATAATTATGTATTTTAGATGAGTGATAAGCTGATAATTCTTGTGCACTTAAATATTCGTAAAAGAAATTAAACATCGAACATTTAAATAACTGAACTAATTATAATAGTGAATTAAGATGTCAATTGTAGGTAATAAATAGCTCTTTGTCATTGTTAAAATGGTGGCTGTAGGTGACATACCAGGTTAATATCAGAATACGGGAGCGTATTTAAATATTTGATTATGGCGATTGAATGTTTCATACTGAATTTTGCTCTGAGTCAGAATGGAGAAATATTTATTTTTAATTTGTATCATATTGCTGTGTGCTCTTCCAAGAAGTAAGATTAAAGATTAGTTAGCTAAGGTTTTTTTTCGAGTTTTCTTTCTTTAGTGGTGAGAAAACTGTATTAGGCGCGTTGGGCGATTTTGAGATGGGT
Source organism: Maniola jurtina (assembly GCF_905333055.1). Taxonomy (NCBI): domain Eukaryota; kingdom Metazoa; phylum Arthropoda; class Insecta; order Lepidoptera; family Nymphalidae; genus Maniola; species Maniola jurtina. Next base: position 5,200,928 of record NC_060034.1, on the reverse strand, counting down.
TAAAACTTCAAAGTCGTATCACCGACACGACATGTTAATGTTGTTAGTGCTCAGAGTACTGCTCGGAGTGAAGATAGATGAAAAATTAACTAATGAATGAAATTTCAAATTCTTAACTTTAGGAATAATTTGAAAATCAAAAAAAGAAACATTGTTATTTCATAGATTTAAATTTTTCTACTGTCTTTACTGACTGCAATTTTTTTTTAATTCAAGCATTTATTGATAGCAAAATTAGATATTATTACTATTACATAAAAAAACCCTACGAAAATTTTAATAAGCTTCCCGTACGAAGCCGGGGCGGATCGCTAGATTTTTTTTAAACTGAGATTATTATTTCAGAAATAATTTTAGACTTAGTTAAAAAGTTTTAGTACCTAGTTATGTTAACACAATTTTCTTCAATATTACAATGTCTAACTGAAAATGTTAGTTGTAAAATTTAGTGTTTTAATTATTATAATAATATTTGCCTTTCTATTTGTTTAGACATCGTGTCAAGGGTTTCGTCCAGTGTAAATAATGACAATGCTAATAAAATAGTCGGCGGTTTCAATACGACCATACAAGAGTTTCCTTACCAAGCAGTACTCTATGTATTTAGAGGGACGGTAGACTTCCAATGTGGAGGGTCTATTATAAGCACACGATACATTTTAACAGCCGCACATTGTTTACCGGGGTAACGTAAATATTTATTTATAAAGGATCCTCATCGTCAATCGATGGACGAATTCGATCCCGGGCACGTATCGTTTTCGTAGTTATGTGCCTTTTGAGTTTAAATTTCACTACTTGTTTTAATGGTGTAAAGGAAAACATCGCGAGGAAACCTGTATGCCTTAGAGTTCCCCATAATGTTTTCAAAGGTGTGTGAAGTTGGTTAATCCGCACTTGACCACCATGGTGAACTATGGCAAAACCCTTCTCATTCTGAAAGGAGAACCGTGCTCAGAGCTGAGTTGTTGATGATGATGATGATCTACACAGTGCAAGTAACGAACGTGCAAGTAATTTGCCAGAGCTTTTAACACTTTTTGAATTTATATTGCAATTTTATAATTTTGTCATCAAAAGCTTTGTATACCAGAATCCTTAGCATTTAGACTAATATAAGGTTTTATTATATAATAAGGTTGCCTGGTGGAGATAGCTCTAAGCAACAAGGCCGCCTTGGCATACAATTGTTTTTAATTTATAGTTTCTTGTTTTGTCTTGGTTTTTTTTCTTGTTTTGTGTGCAATAAAGTCTTCTATAGTTCTATCTATCTAATTACTGCTGCAGGGCGACAATGGTGAGAGCCAGAATAGGTAGCACAGATTCCGACTTTGGCGGCAAAACATACGATTCGTTTATCTTTAGAGGTCACCCTAACTACAATCCTGTAACTTCCGATTACGATGTGGGATACGTACGCTCGAACTCTCAGATGTATTTAGATGGAGTTAATACTCGGGCTGTTAAGCTGGCACCCAGTGGAAGTTTTATTGAACCGGGTAGTATGCTCACAGTGTCGGGCTGGGGAGCAGCTGTGGTAAGTGTTCATGAACGAATAACCACTGTGTATTCTTTTTTAGGTTTCTGTATCTCAAAAAGAAACGCGGAACCCTTATAGGATTACTTTGTTGTTTGTCTGTCTGTTAAAAAAACCTATAGGGTACTTCCCGTTGACCTAGAATCATAATATTTGACAGGTAGATAGGTCTTATGGCACAAGTAAAGGAAAAAATCCGAAAAACATGAATTTGTGGTCAAAGTTTTTGATTTATCGCGGAAAATGTCGAAAAAATAACCGAGTACGGAAACCTCGGTGCGCGAGTCTAACTCGCACTTGGCCGGTTTTTTATTGTAAGATAAACTTGCTTGACAATAATTATGCCAATGGTGAAGTCTTAGTTGGAGTGCGTTTGTTTAGAAGATACCCATTCAGTCTTGCCTTGAAGTTTCTTAATTTATACGTGGCAGTTAAAATCTGACTCTGGAAGGGGTCTTCAAGATGCAAAATACACAGTGTTGTAGTAGCTTTTCCTTACACTGTCGTATTGCGATGATCCAGTGTGAAAAGCAACTACATAATATAAGCATTGCACTTTTTTTTTTAATGAAAATATTACAATAAAACTTAAAGCTAGCCTTATCTAATTAATATACAAATCATGCCCGCGTGGAATGGTGCCAAGAATACTGGCTGCATTTCCGCGTTGGACAGCCAGGCTGATTCGTTGCGCAAAAAATGAGCCAGCCCTTCTGTCACCCGATGAGGCTATTAAACGCGGTGAAATGTCTAGCATTGCACTCATGTTTTAAAGTTCGATAATTTGTCAAAACTATACATATACTTACAGTTACATAAAATTTTTAGTATTTGCAAAAAAATAACTCGAAAGAACATTTAACTACCATACTCAACTAAAATTTAACTGTTACCGTATGCAAATGCGTTTGATTTGACTTAATACGCGCTGATATTTTTACAGGAAAATGGCAGTGTTGTTGAGAATTTGAAGGCAGTAACAGTACCAGTTGTATCTTACGCGGCGTGCAGGCGAGCTTACAAAACGGTCACAGTCAGAATGATTTGTGCTGGCGAAGAAGGGAAGGATTCCTGTCAGGTAAAATTGCCTCTTTCTATTTAAGTATGAGACAGATAGAAAAAAAATATTAAAAATTATGACACACTACGTAGATATTGCCTGCGCCTTCTTAGAATAGAAGAGAACAGAATAGATTTTTATTCAAATAAACTTTTAAAACTGGTTTTGAACGGTCAAAAAAATTATATTTAACACTGGTTCAATGCATGTATATAGGTTTTGTGAAAAACCTGTGGGAACTATTTGATTTGCTGGGATAATAAAACTGATGTGTTAATTTATGTTATTTTTATTACAAATTATGGCCGTAATGGTTCAGTCATTGTGACGTGAAGGAGTAAAAGACATCCAAACTTTCTGCGGTAAATGGTGTAGGTATACATTTGCATAGAGGACGCGCCGAATGGTAAGTCGTGATGCGAGCTATTTGTTCACACATTCGTCTCCAGTCTCATCTTGCGAATGGACAGTGGCGAGATTATTATCTTAGCGTATGCTGGGACGCAGCGCAGGTGGCATAGGACAGCACAGAGCAGATTTTATAGGGCAAGGCAGTCGAGGCAGACACAGGCCGTTTTGGTTTAGCTCTAATCCACCATTATTCATAACAACATATTCTTTGATTTACGGGGTTACGGGACCCCAAAATATACTGATATATTATAGCAACATAGTTTTACTTCATATTTTTCAGTTTTACTTACCAACTTTACAGCTAGAGGTAAAATAACTCTGAACGGACTGTTTTTTCTTTTTTTGGTATTCAATTTTACCTATTTCTATTTTGTACTCCAGGGTGACTCAGGTGGTCCAGCGGTGACAGACGACGGAATCCAAAGAGGTGTCGTCTCTTTCGGTTATGGTTGCGCTCGACCAAGAAACCCAGGTGTTTACACAAACGTGTCCTACGTACGAGAATGGATCTCGGAGCATACTGGCGTATGATTCTGTTTGAACTACCCAAATATGTGATTAAATATTTTTAAATTAATATTAAATAAGTTATTTTATAATTATTTTCTCAATTGTATTTTATTTAGCACGTCTAAACTCAGGTTCTTGCGCTCACCCCGTGAATTCATTATTTTAGTGTTTAGGTGGTTATTCAATATTCAATTGAGGAAACACCTTTAGATATAGGTATTTACTGATATCCATGACGTAGATCATTTATATACAATCACCTATTAATTTACTTTTTCAATAATAAGATTGTTTAAACTTGTTTAAACCAGGATGGTTTTGATGGTAAAATGACAATATGGAAGCAGACCAACTTGGAAAATGTTCGGTAGTTATTTGAATACATACCTCCAGTAGATTTACCTGAGAAGGTACGTCTGTTCCAGTACCGTAGTAACTAACTACGGCCGAAGCCTCCCCATCCTGCCACTCAGACCTATAAAATTATCCCTGCCAGGAATCGAATTCAGGAATTCATCTTCAGCTTGCCACTATGCTAGGAAGGTCGACGATTGGTTATGGGCAGTAGCAATACCTAGGTAGCTACAGAAAACATTAGTGCGGGAACCAGAACATAAAATTTTATTCTGAACGTAAAATTAAATAGGTATTCCATCCGGATCAGGGACACACCTGGCAATGTACCCTAATTCGTGCAATACACAGCTAAGACTAAGAGGTCATAGAACTTCATTAAACACCAAATATTTATTTATGAAACTAATCAAATTGTAATAGTGAATTAGGATGTAAATTGTAGGCAATAAATAGCTCTTATCATTGTAAAAATGGTGGCTCTACATACTAGGTTAATATCAGAATACGGGAGCGCATTTAAATATTTGATTACGCTAATATATTTTTCATACTGATTTTTGCTGTGAAGCAGAATGGAGAAATATTTATATTTAATTTTTATACTATTGTTGTGTGATCTCCCAAGAAGTAAGATCGATGGTTTAATATCTGTTTTCAAGTTTTTCTTTTCTTATAAATTATATTTTATAGCTGCGTGATACGATTAATTGAATTCTTTTTTTTATGTGTTACAATAATAAATTTAATTCTTGACATTTCTGCTTCTTTTTATAGCATAAATTAGATAAATGAGAAAATATTCATCTGTTTGTTTGAAAGTGATAAACATTGTCTTCAGCAAAAGTATTGATTCATTTTAATAATAAATCCAATATACAGTGTCTCTCATAAAATGTAGATTTTAAAGTTTAGTGTCTTTTAATAAAAACCGGACTTGTGTTTGAATGACAATGACTCTTTTTGACTTTCTGTGTGTTTAGACATCGTGTCAAGAGTTCCTCCCAGCATAAATAACGGCGATGATAATAGAATAATTGGCGGTTACAATGCAACCATAGAAGATTTTCCTTACCAAGCACTTCTCATGATATTAAAGGGCTTACAAGTCTTCCAATGTGGAGGATCTGTTATAAACTCACAATATATTTTGACAGCGGCCCATTGTGTAATAGGGTAACATTCTTTTTTAATTTATAAAGTCTCTAAAAGTATTTTTAAAACACTACCACTTTTATTGTACTTTTTTTTAAATGCTACTATGACTGAGATCATATAAACGGAGGAGCTGGCAAAGAATGGTGTACTTACTTAATTGCACTTGTGATTAAAATATTTTTCTTTAATTTCAATTTTTTTGTCCCACAGAATACAAATCTGAACTAATTTTCAAGCAAAACAGCCTAAAACTGTGCAATTGAGTCCAAAGTTTATGATTTCGATCTCTGAATACAAACTTGAACTTATTTCCAAGTAAAACCGCCTAAATCTGAGTTCAAAGTTCGTGATTTCAATTAAACCGAAACAGCTTTAATTCAGCTTTCTTCCTCCTCCTGTAAAATATCGTACAATTATACCGTTTTTTTCGCTAATTCCTTAATTTTCGCTTTTCTGCGCAAGCGAATTTAGCCGATGCCGACTTGTAAAGTGGTAGTAATGTACTAGCATGTTTGACACTTCGATTAATTTTTGATGCAGGGCAGGATTGATAAGAGCCAGAGTAGGAAGCACATTTTCAAACACCGGTGGTAGAGTATACACGTCGTTTCGCTTTGGAACTCATCCGTTATACAATCCAGTGACGTCCGATTATGATGTGGCATATGTACGCGTTGTGCCGCGGATGTCTTTTAATGGAACTAATGTTCGGGCTGTTGAGTTGGCACCACGTGACAGTGCTGTTGCTCCTGGCACTATATTCACAGTGTCAGGCTGGGGAGCAACGAAGGTAAGAATCATCATCATCATCGCCAACCCTTCGCCGGCTCACTATTGAGCAGAATGAGGAGAGTTTGGTTGGAGTTTTAGCCCCAATAGTACAACAGTTAAGGAGCTGACTGAATGCTTAAAGGTCGGCGGTTCAAATCCCACCCGTTGCACTATTGTCGTACCTACTCCTAGATTACAGGTCTGGGATCGAACCACCAACCACCCGAATATGCCGATGTTAACCATTATATTTCAAGATATGAATAGCAAGTGTACCTAATCATCAAGTGAATTATGTTCTGTTTGTAAGCAGTGATAGCGTAGTGATTAGACGTCAGCATAATATTTTGCGGCGTCCAAGGTTCCATGCCAGACACACACCTCTTACATATCGGATAAAATTAATAGATATTCAGCCGTTTAGCCTACGGCTTCCATCGTTACAATTCTAAAACATTAGGTATATTTGCCTAGTTACAGTTATGAGTTTAGAGTAATATGAATACATTAAACTATTATTATTAATAACTATCTTATGCCTGGGACTTTGTCCGCGTGGAGCGTGGACTACACAAACAAACTAATTTTACCCCCTTAGGGGTTGAATTTTTAAAAATCCTTTTTTAGCAGACGCATCTACGTCATATTATGATGTCTACGTCTGCATGCCAAATTTCAGCCCGGTCCGTCCAGTAGTTTGAACTGTGTGTTGGTAGATCAGTAGTCAGTCAGTTTTTCTTTTTATATACTTAAATAAAATAATATAATATTCTTTGAAGGAAAGCGGCGAGGCTGTTCAAAATTTGATGGCAGTTAAGGTACCAGTTATATCTTCTGAGGAGTGCATGAAGTCTTACAGCACGATCACCGCTAGAATGGTTTGTGCTGGCGTACCACAAGGTGGCGAAGATTCTTGTCAGGTAAAGTCATAGTAATAATGCAATGTAAAATGAAAGTGGGCTAACCTGGAAAGGGTATGAGCAGCTTTTATTAAAACCATATAGGTGTCCTATTGGTTTCTATATACGGTACCGTACCGAAACGCTAAATCGCTTGGTCACACGTCAGGGCGGTAACTAGCCACGGCCGAAGCCTCCCATCAGACCAGATCAGAGAAAATTTAGAAATATTAAAATTTCAAATTTCTCTGCTGGGAATCGAACCCAGGACCTCTCGCTAATAGATTACAATATGGGAGCGGTGTTCCCACTAGATTACACCATTGGGTTATTCAATGGGCGGACCAACAAATTCCTGAAAGGCCGGCAACGCATCGGCGGTACCTCTGGTGCTGCTAATGTTCATGGGCGGCGGTAATCACTTAATATCAGGTGACCAGCCTGTTCGTTTGCTCGCTATTTCATTATAAAAAAAACCACCAGTGACATGACCATGACATGATGACATCGTCACGCATGAAAATACGGGAGCGGCAGCCCTGGTAGTGCAACTGCGCGTCGCGTAAGTGAGACGCCAAATAGCTCTATGTATTCATATAATTGGTTGCACCACCACTAATTAGTTACGCAACCAAGCGAACGTCAGGTGAGGTACCCTTCATAGAACTGTATGGTCGGCCTCAGAATTCGAGTAACAATTCCGCGAAACTATTGCATCAAAAACCTGTAGCACTTATGACCTTCTATGAACGCGCATGTGCATAACCGTACCACGCGAATATGATTATAAAGGTGCTAAACGACACATTACTTCTATTTTAAATTACAGGGTGACTCAGGAGGACCAGCTGTATCAGAAGATGGGGTTCAAAGGGGCATAACGTCTTATGGCATAGGTTGCGGTCGACCAGGATTTCCTGGTGTTTATACAAATGTATCAAGCGTGCGAGACTGGATCTATTGGATTTCGGGCGCATAATTTGACAATCTCTGTTATAGGAAATAATATTTAATTTAAATTAAAGATATGTCTCAATATAAAATAAGGATTTTTAATTGTGTTTTATTTACCACGGGGCCCTATTACTAAGCTAACGCTGTCCGTTCTTCCTTCTGTCTGTCTATCTATCTGCCTGTGAGCTGACTGTATCTCATGAACCATAATCGGTAGAGAATTGAAATATTCACTGTGTATCAGGGGGCACGGCAGTGCTCCAGCCAAGACGAGCCAACGGCGGACGGGCACAACGTACTTTTTCTCGAATTTATATTGTCACTGGAACAAGATTTTTTTTTTTTTAAATACTGCTATGTTAATTTAAAGAAAATGTACATAATTTTGTACGATGATACAGAATCCTCCATATCTAACTCGCACTTGACTGGTTTTTAGTGTTCCGTACCTCAAAAGGAAAAACGGAACCCTTATAGGATCACTTCGTTGTCTGTCTGTCTGTATGTTCGTCCGTCCGTCCGTCCGTCCGTCGTGTCTGTCAAGAAACCTATAGGGTACTTCCCGGGTATGATTCATAGCACAAGTACAGGAATAAATCTGAAAACCGCGAATTTGTGGTAACATCATTTAAAAATAAATTAAAATGTGTTTCAATTTTTAAAATAAGATAACTATACCAAGTGGGGTATTTTATGAAAGGGCTTTACGTTTACATCCTAAAACAGATTTTTATTTATTTTTATTTATAATAGTTTTTGATTTATCGTGCAAAATGTTGGTAAAAATACCCGAGTACGGAACCCTCACGAGTGCACGACTCTGACTCGCACTTGGCTGGTTATTTTAATATATGAATAGAGAAGAAAATATTGCACAAAGGGCGACACCGAAGTAATTGTTGAAGTTGTCGAAAGTTGGTATACTGAGGAGGAGGAGGAGTCCCTCATCAAGCACGGAGTAGCTGGGCGACATCTTTGCCATCATCAGGGTAAAAACTAACCACGGCTAAACTAACTACTGAAGTCAAACTATCAAACTAAAAGTAAAACTAAACTCGTAAAATTATCCCTATGAGTTTGGAAATATAATCTAGATAGAACCTTTCACTAAGAAGAACACACTACTGCGCCACAAAGTTCGTCGGAAAAACAAATAAGTGCAAGCAAATGCTTTTAATATAAATAAATAAGCATTAATACAAATTACGTATAAGTATCATATTTTGTGCTATTAAAAATAATAATAAATGCACATTTACTTGGCAAGTTTCCGATAGGTAAATAATATGTAAGAAATCAATAAATGAAGATGACTTTTTAATAGCGGCATTTTATCTAGAAAGGAACTGAAATACTACGATTATCCTTTTAAGTAAAACTTGGATAAATAGTATATAAACAGAATAGTATGTCATGGTACATTATAGGTTTAGACTCTAGTGATTATATGAGTCTAACTAAAATGAAGGTGTCACAGCTATATTTGTTTTGTCTATATTCGGTCTTCTTTCTTCTCTTCGCAGGTATTTATGATCTTTTTCTTTTGCTGACATAAAAGTTAAAGAGGATTTCTGGGAGAAACTCGTAAGTGATGCTTATAGGCTGAGTGGAGCCGAAACTTTTTGATAACAATTCAAACTCAGTTTTATATACTTCATCGTACGGTTGAAATTAGTATACTGAAAATAAAACACGAGGGAGACTCAAGGAATAAACTGCCACAATGCCGATGTAAATAAAGCTTTGTTTGAGTCGTTCTCAAGAAAGACGTTGCGCCTCGTCTCCGTTCCATTGCGCGGGTATGTGTTGCACACTAGTGTGGTTTTACAGTGACGCTTTCACCAGCGCGGTTGGTAAGCGTCGCGGGCCACGAGCTTTGCGTCTCTTGGATCGTTACATAGTAACGCGGATGGCCCGCGCTGACGGCAATACGGCCACCGTGCTTACCACCCGCGCGGACGGTAAGCGTCACTGTAAAACCAGCCTTAGTGTTCTGGTACGATGCCACATAGAAATCGATTAGGGGTATGGGTTTAATAAAATACCTCTAATATCTGTAGCTATGTCCTTTGCATCATTTTGGTTGCCGGGAAGAGATCGCTAGGTAGCGATAAGGCCGCCAAATTGTACATATATTTTGTTGTGCTTTGTTTTTCTTTGTTTGTCTGTGTTTTTGTGTACTAATTTTGTGGTCTACAATAAAAGGATATTCATTCATTCATAAAATAATATAGGTGCTGTTTAATAGAAAATTCTGACATTACCTATTTCAGATGTTTCAAGCAAGAAACATGAGCGTCGTGAAAAGAAGACAGAAGCTGGTAAAATAGTTGGTGGCTCTGAAGTTAGTATAAAAGATTTTCCGTACCAAGCACGTCTAGTAATTGAAACGGGCGAAGGATATTTTGGGTGCGGAGGGTCGATTATTAGCGACACCTACATTTTGACGGCAGCACATTGTTTGACCGGGTACGAATCACTTTTTAACCGACTTCAAAAAAGGAGGAGGTTCTCAATTCGTCGGAATCTTTCTTTTTTTTAATGTAGTTAGTAAACAGTAGGGTTTTAACTGGGCATAGCATATTATAGTACAGTGGAGCCACTAAAAATTGTGAAATAAAAATTTTTTCATACCTATACATTACACGTGTAGCTAAACAAAAATTATTTTTTCCTTTTTAGTGTTTGTGGTTTTTGAAGTCGGTTTTATTTTTCTTTTGAATTTTTTTTTATCTAGCAAGTGTAAATAAAAAAATTAAATCTTAAATGCTTCTGCTGCGTCACGACACGCTAGTATATTTCCAGCTTTATACCTAATGATTCTCTTATATTTCAGAGCCAACAAATTATTCGTCAGAGTAGGAAGTGTTAATGCTGATGAAGGAGGAGATTTGATAGAATCTACGGATTTCAAACAGCATCCCAAATATAACTCTTCCGTTTATGACTTTGATGTAGGGCTAGTTCGCCTGCCATCCGCAATAGCATTTGATAATACAAAACGAGCAATTAGGTTGCCAGTCAGAAAAACTAGTATTCCTGCGGGGACTAGAGTTACTGTTTCAGGATGGGGTGCTACGTCTGTGAGTATTAAATTTTTCTATGGTAAAGCAAACAGAAGCGTAATCCAAACGACATTTTCACTTCCCTTAATTTTCAAAAAAAATGAGCAGCTTGGTCTCATATTTTATTTTCAATGTATAATGGAAAATATTACTCTATAAAAATTCAAAAACAATTCCGAGTTCAACATTTTTAGTTCCCACTCAAAATCCCATCTTTGGATTTTTTCTTGGTACTGAAAATATTTATTATTTAGCTAATGTCTGCAACTTTGTCCGCTTGGATTAAGGTTTAAATCTAGTGGGAACTCTTTGATTTTTCGAGACGAAGAGTATAGCAGAGCTAGCTGATTCCATCTCGAAGATGCAAACTATCTCTGGACCAAAAGTCAAGACCGGTTCTGCGGTGGAGCCGTGGATAGTTAGTAGAGAACCTGACAGACAGACAGACAGACAGACACACTCTCAAATTAACTATGATATCAGTATGGATTAGTATGAACTGTATATGAAATTATGGATTATTTTCGAAAACTGTGAAAGCATTTTTGTTTGGAAAACTTTATTGCACGCACAACCATATGCAGAAATCATTAGAAGAAACTATACTAGTTGATGCAAAGGCAAAAGCATTGTTAAAAAAAGATTGTTTTTTTAAGGAAAATGGAGAGGGCAGTGATACTTTAATGGCGGTGACAGTACCAGCTTTATCAAACACTCGATGTCGCGCATCCTACAGGGCTCTTACACAAAACATGGTCTGCGCTGGCGTTCCTCAAGGCGGCAAAGACTCTTGTCAGGTTAATGTTTAATTCTACTAAGAAAAGGTGATTCTATTTCTGATATCTAGGTCCATGGGCTTGGACTGCGCGTTGATGAGTCAGACAATGAATCAAGACTTTTCTTTTTAAGATATGAGATCCTTTCTTCGTCTCTACGTACGTTATAGACAAACATCGAACAAAAATTTCAAGTTCCTTTAATCTTCATATAATACCGGCAACCACAGAACAGTGGTGACGTCTGATAGTTTATACAGTATACATACACCCTTCCAAGTTCAAACAATTTGTTTCTACACAGTATCGCTTAATTTTTTTCTTCATGAACTAAACCTTGAAGGCTTTAGGATCATGGCGATTTTCTACTTTAAAGTTAGCTTGTAACATATACTTTAGTAAAATGAACAGTAAAGTTCTCTTAGAGCTAATTTTCTATGTGGTTTAAACTTTTTTTTTTTTATTAACTTTATGTTAACGTGCTCTTTGTTTTCTCTAAAGGGTGACTCCGGAGGACCTGCAGTGGTGAGAGGTAATCTAGGAGGGGTTGTATCGTTCGGTTATGGCTGCGCACGTCCTGGTTTTCCCGGTGTCTACGCCAGAGTAGCAAGTCCACCTATACGCGATTGGATCAAACAAAATTCTGGCGTTTGATAGAATAAAATAGTACTTCGGCTTCGGAAAATGTTTCTTGAATTGTATCGTTCCGTCAAATGGTTCTTCGATGTTATGTGTGGTTATAATAAAGGCACTGTTTACTGTACATCGTGTTAATTCATTTAATTCGTTACCCACTTAAGATCTTTATAAAATTCTTGTGGCTTTTTATCGCAAAAGGCGTGAGAGGGATGTGTCGCACCGAACATGTTTGAGCATCTGTAAGGTGATAACGATTCGACTGCCACTATTTCATTCGAATCATAATAATAAAATCAAATCGAAACATAATTATAAATAGAGTGGTGATTTTTGAAATTTTTAATAATTTGATTTATTAGAACTATATGTCTAACTCTCTCTCTCACACACACACACACATAAGTGATAAGGCCAATTTTCCCGGCTTATGCCATTTCGCTGTGACATAATTATAATATATTATTTGCAAACCTGGCCACTGGTATTGTTTGTGAGCCGTTTAAGCTAAACTATCCTATGTACGTCAATATGGTTTTCCCCATTTTCATATAACATGTACCTAATATTTAGGGGAACGAGTCGACCACCTAATGACATTCTACAGCTGCTTGTGTTCGAAACATACCTTAATTTTCTGAAAACGATACAAACGAAATTTTGTTTTCGGATTTGAATTTCGAATATTTTTGAAAACAATTTCGAATTTCGAACAATTTCTAAAGTTTCTTAACCCTCGACCCAAAAAGATGGGTGTTAATAAGTTTGAGGTGTGTATCCGTGTATCTGTGCATCTGTTTGTGGCCCCGACACAAAAACCTCTATAAGAAAACTAGAAAAGAGCTGATAACTTTCAAACGGCTGAACCGATTTTCTTCGATTATAGCTAAGAAGACTCTCGATCAAGCCACATTTCAAACAAAAAAAAAAACTAAATTAAAATCGGTTCATTCGTTTAGGAGCTACAATGCCACAGACAGATATACACAAGATATACACGTCAAACTTAGAACACTCCTCTTTTTGGGTCGGGGGTTAAAAATTGGCTCGTTGGTCGAATGGTTAGCATGTTCGACTGCGGATAGCGAGGTCGTGGGCTCGATTCCCGGGTCGGGCCAAAAATAGGTAAGTATTGGGGTTTTCTGTTAAGAAATTCTCACTAACTACTAGTGCAAGGAGTTAGGGAATTGGCGGTGTGTCACCCCCGTACCTCGGAAAGTACGTAAAGACGGCGGTCCTGTGCCTGATCTCTCTCCAGTCGTGTCGGATTCCCGTCCCATCGGGCTATGAGAATGTGAACCCATGTTTGCGCACACACATGTGTAGTATAATATCTCCCGTGCAGTTGACTAATCTCTATGGAGCTTGGACTATGGAGCAATGGAGCTTGCTAAGGACATTATTAGTCTCATTTATTTATTATCTCATTATTATCATATTTTAAAAAAAAGTTTACAAAAATAAAATAACAGAAATAACAAAAAAAATTAACAGAAACAAAAAATATATAATAGAAATAACAAAAATTAAAATAACAGAAACAACAAAAATTAAATAACAGAATCAACAGAAAAATAAAATAACAGAAACAATAGAAATGGGAAAAAAACATTAATTAAAAATATGGAGAAATGGGTCCCACTAGTAGCGAGATGAGTAGGACCCAAGCTGCCAGTGGTTAGGGCTCCAGAGTGAAGAACCTCCTTACAACGCGTGCCGTCAATGCCTTTGCCAGTTGAGCGATAGTTTCTTAAGATGTTGGTCGAAACTATTCGCAATAAGACCATGGACTGATACAGCTATCAGTACAATAATCGCTGAGTCAACACTCCACATGACGGTAATCTCGTGAGCCAGGTCTAAGTAATTCAATACTTTTCCTTCTCTGCTTTCTATAGGGTTATCATCATGTCGAATAGTAACATCAACAATCATTGCTTGACGCGCTAAACTGGCAACTAGCACTTTATCAGGTCTATTGGCTACAATTTACCTGCTAAAGACATTATTATGGTGAAAGAAGAAGTGTATTTACAGATGTTTTCACCATGTACCTTTTCCAACCGGGGTACTGAAACAATGACGTAAAAATTGCTTTTTAATGATGCTATGTCATAAGTAGCCACCTAAAGATAAAAGGTATATTAAGATTATTCTTTAACATAGTATTTACCTACTGACTCGGACATACTATATTTAAAAAGAAAGTGAGTGTGTTAACTAGTTAGTTTACCTTGAACTGCTAAACGATGAAGAAGTTTTTATCTTGTAAACTTTTGATTTTTGGTTTTATCTTTATGAAAGGTAAAGTTTTTAAAATAATTTATTTAAGGGAGATAGATATGGTTTCATCGACTTATTGAGGTTCAACGTTAGTTTCAATAATACCTTAATTTGTTGAGTTAGATGCCTACTAAAAATTAATATTTGGTTGATCTTGAGAATTTATTTCGATTCGATTAGCTGTATGGAGGTCCAATAAGAAAAGTAATTAATGTTTTCTGATAAAACGTATTTGTTAATGAAATTTAAAACGACGCACTCGTGAATACAGCTGGTGAAAAAGTGAGGTTTTCGAAGATCATGAAATTGGACCTTACAGAGGGCATTGCACGTGGTAACGTTTTCAGTATCATAGAGATATCCCGTTTCTAGTATTCGTAATGATAATAATAATAATATACTTGATAATTAATTATGCTGAGATTTTATTCTAAGTAATTATGTATAGAGAAAGAAAAAATGCCGGAAATAGAAGATAAGATACCTATAATTCGTAATATATTATTCGCAGGTGTTTTGTGTAGAAATCACGACCTTAATACAAAAGACAATCTTGGGAAAATAGTAGGTGGTTATGAGATAGATATTAAAGAGGTGCCATATCAAGCGCGATTAGTCGTGGTAACTGACAACGGTGCACATGGTTGCGGAGGATCGATTATAAGCAAAAGATATGTATTGACGGCGGCGCATTGCCTTTCTGGGTAAGACATTGTCAGAAATAGTAACTGAGGACATTGTGAATAAAGCAGTGCAACTGAACTTTGATCAAAATTTTTTTTTAAGGTTCCGTACGCAAAAAGTACAAACGGAATTCTATTAATAAGCCTCCGCTGTTCGTCCGTCAGTAAAGTTAGAACAGCTTTCATTTAACTTTGTGATTCTCCTGTAAAATTTTATTTAGTACAGTTTCGTTCGCCAGCTGCTCAATTACATGTATTGGTTCAAATATTTTTTTATTTAGAACTTAAAACATGTTGTGAATGATGTTTTTTTCTTTTTCATCTGTTTCTACTTGATTGCTGAATAAAAATTAAATAATATTTAATATTTTAATGATTTCAGAGCTAAAAATGCATACATAAGAGTGGGTAGTAGCTATGCCAGTAGAGACGGTACACTATATATGTCCACAAAGTTCTGGCAACATCCCAAGTACAATAACAGAACACTTGATAATGATGTAGGAATCCTTAGTCCTGATAAACCAATCGTATATAACTCAAACACGAAGCCAATTACTTTGGCGAGAAGGGGCATCAATATACCGGCTGGGACGGAAGTCCTTGTAACTGGTTGGGGACGAACCTCAGTAAGTATATTATGCTCTGCAATTAGGAACTCCCCAATCTTGTTCTATTTTCACAGTTCCACCATAGAACAGCAAGAATTCGTGGGCATTGATTTAGAACTGTCATTCAGATGTCAAAAGGCAACGCGCGTAGCAAGCAAGTTCCAGTCTGTTTTAGTTGAGCGTAGAATATGGACGTGGAGGAGCAAAAAGGAGGTTTACCAGCGTCGGCGCGCGATTTGAAGATATAGATTGAAAGCATATTATTGTTTTAGGAAAATAGTAAAGGGAGTGAAAGGTTGCTGGCAGTTAGAATACCTGTTGTATCGAATGAAGACTGTCGCCAGAATTACACTTATATATCTGATAACATGATGTGTGCTGGTGTGCCTGAAGGAGGAAAGAGCACGTGTATGGTAATAACTTACATATATTTGTCACATAAAGCATTAAACAGAAAATGCGTTCGATTTTTAAAGAAAGACTAATTAAGTGTGACTATTATTTTTTCAGGGTGATTCAGGAGGTCCAGCTCAATCAAAGTTGGGGCAAGTTGGGATAGTTTCCTTTTTCATTGGCTGTGCTCTCCCTGGGTACCCTGGGGCCTATGCCAGAGTATCGGACCCTGGCGTACGCGACTGGATCAAACGTATTGCTAAAGTATAATACTTACATAGTTTAATGCTGAACACATTCCTTGATGATATATTTGATATTTAGACTTAAATAAAACATGTTTTAATAGGTACGTGGATGGTCAGATAATGGCCTGGGCTAACTATCAATTAGTAAGGGTAACGAAATGAAACTGTTTTTTCAATTTTATCTTTTTTGAAATATCAGCACATAATTTAAGATGGCCACTTGCAGTCTTTTATTACTTGAAATTCTCCCTAAGTCTCGCTTATAGGAAAAGAAAATAATTAATTAGACGGGTCCCACTTCAGACTAAAGGATAAATGACATTATTAAAGCCGCACTCAGGATCAGGAGCCACAATGTTTGGGACATCGGCGATACTGTGGGGCTGAAGAAGAACATTTGCTTGCTCCTGCTGCGTTTAGCTTTATCATGTTCTACTGCAACTACCTAATGGTTTCACGTTGATGCGCGTTTATTAATATCAGAGAAGATCTACTTACAATACGGTGCAGCTAACTACCAGTCGAACATAGCTATGTCATTGATTGATGTGGTTGATTCGTTTACTGTATGATAGCCACTGACCTCATTTGACTTTTATTTTTAATCCATTGATTTAAGCGAAAAATAATTTTAATATCACTCCATGAAGCAACTAATGTAAAATGAGTTCAGTAGCTATAATTCGGTGTTCAGGTAGCGAGCCAGGTTAGGTATTATGCTCCTATTACACAACTGAGGTGTCAAATTGTTGGTATTTTGTTCATACAATAATAATAAAATAAAACAGTCTCTTACACTTTGGAGCGCTCCTATGTAAAGATTTATTTTTGGTTTTGCAGTTAGGATTTTTAATTTATTCTTAGATAACTACTACGTATAATGTAAATTAACATTCCATAGTTCTACGTATTAATGTAATTCCTTATATCATCAGGATATCCCATTCGACTCGATTAAGGCATTCTTTATGGATTTTGATGTAATTAATTAATAATGGTACTGTTTACTTCATACGATATTGTTACGATACGTGTGTGTTTAAATAAAGGAATTTTATCAATCTGTTACGTACGTTATTTCAATTTGGGACGGTAATCATTAAATTTTCTATTAACCCATACTTAATACTATAAATGCGAAAGTGTGTCTGTCTGTCTGCTACGTTTTCATGGCCCAACCGCTGAACCGATTTCAATGAAATTTGGTAAGACATGGGATACATCCCAGGAAATGACATATGCTACTTTTTATCCTGGAAAATCAAAGAGTTCCTTCGGGATTTTAAAAAACCGAAATCCACACGGGTGAAGCCGCGGGCATCCTCTAGTTATAAATATTTTCTATACCGTAAGCGTCCAAGGCAAAGAAAACATAATTTTGTAGTAAAGTCATTCACGTAATAAAATCTATACATTTAAAAGAAAAAGCTGACTGACTGACTGACTGATCTATCAATGCACAGTTCAAAGTACTGGATGGATCGGATTGAAACTTAGCATGCCGATACCTATTATAATTCAACCCCTAAGGGAGTAAAAAAGGGGTCTGAAATTTGTGTAGTCTACGTGGACAAAGTCGCGGACATAAGCTAGTTAAATTATATACCTAAAAATGGTAGCCTTATAAAAGACTAGGGCCAAGCCGAATATTATGTCACCATCAATCTATAAAATCCGGTATTGTATAGAAGACCTAGACATTCTATAGAATACCTAAACCATTGAGGCAGAAATACCCTTTCTTTGACCATTTCAATGGTAGATAGAGAATTGAGCCGTTTTTGTCTCTATCATTTGCATAGGATTATGTAACAGAGAGAGCGCTATACTAACTTCTTTCCGCGGATAGATTATATAGGCGTAATTCAATAAAATTGACAAGTATTTATTTATTTAAATACCTAATAGTTTTTTCTCGGCTTGGTCGAAGTGAAATTCAGGCTTTATTTCGCGTTATAGTACCTTTACTAAAATTATTTTGATCAAGTATTTATTTCTAACTACATGCTTATGAACTGTGAAAGTTTAGATTCATTTAAGTCCAGTAACTGCGTGATAAGCAGTCGTAAAGTAGGTAGAGATGGTGAGACATATTATCCTGAAAACATCAACATTCTACCGAGAGGCTTTACAGATTTGCTTCCTCCATTAAAAGGGGTGGAGGGGGAAAATTTCTCAATTTTCCTGTTTGTATGCAATTGCCAGCCTACATACCAAATTTCAGTCTTCTAGGACTTCGGGAAGTACTTTTTAATTATCATCAGTGAGGGACGAAATTGACGTATTTTAGATATCAATAAATTTGTAACCATAAAAGCTGGATAATTGATACTTGGCATATTAATTAATAAATTTGCTGAGACCGAAGCTATGCAATGAAGGTTCAAAAATACGACGGACCGCTTCGAGAAAAGGTACATAGTGCCCAGACGCCCGTTCGGCTCGTCTTGGAGGGGGCACTATCGTGCCCCCTGATACCTGGTTAAAAACCTACTGTTTACAAAGCCATTCCACCAATCGCGAGCAATTCGCTCTTATCCGTTGAGGAGTTCTGTTCCCTATCTCCGAAGATTGTCATCAGATCTTCACCAAACTAAAACGGGACCACTTCGCAAGTATGACCTGCCAAACAAAAAAAATCATCAAAATCGGTTCATATTTGGTGAAATGATCGCTTAACAAACATACAAAAAAAAAACATACAGTCGAATTGAGAACCTCCCTTTTGAAGTCGGTTAAAAATGACTTTTTAATGATGCTTTAAATACTTAGTAAGTAGCTACCTAGAGATAAAGGTATTAAGATTATTCTCTGACTTAGTATTTACTAACTTATACATACCTACTACATATTATATAAAAAGCAAGTGAGTGTGTTAACATGTGAATTTACCTTGAGCTACGAAACAATGAAGAAGTTTTCATCTTATAAATTTTTGATTTTTGGTTTTCTTTTTATCAAAGGTAAACTTTTTAATACTTTATTTAAAGGAGGTGAATTTGGTTACATCAACACTTCAAGGCCTTGCTTATCAATGTTCAACATTAGATTTAAACATACCTACTTTATTTTTGTTGTAGTTTGTAGAGTTAGTTGCCCACTATTTTGGGTAAAGATTAATATTTGATTGAACTTGAGGGTTTATTTTGATTGTTACAACAGTAAATCAACTCCAAAGTAAAAAAATAATTTTTATTTCTACATGTGTATGACGTAAATATGTATGTATTTGTATGAAGTCGGGCGAGCATAACAAAAGAAAATCTTAGCGTGAGGCTCACCCGACTTCATACATACAATACACGTGTAGAAATAAAAGTTACTTTTTTACTTTGTAGAGCTGTCGGAAGTCGGTTTTTAAATATATTTTTACCCTTTCAAAATGAAAATTAAGTTCAAGAAATTAAACCTTAAAAAGGGCAAATTGTGTGTGGTTACATTTTCAATATCATAGAGAATCTAAGCCCATTTTTCGTAATCGTAGTGATAGGTAAAAGTAAAACTAGAAGTTAAGGGAAAGAAAATTCACCGAAAATAAATAAGATACCTGTAATTTATCATATATTTTTTGCAGGTTTTTCGTGTAGAAATCGCGACCTTGATACTAAAGACAATGTTGAGAAAATAATAGGTGGCTACGAAACAGATATTAAAGATGTACCATATCAAGCGCGATTAACGATGATAACTGACAACGGTGCATATGGATGCGGGGGATCGATTATAAGCCAGAGATATGTATTGACGGCGGCACATTGCCTTTCTGGGTAAGATATTGTTAAAAACGATAACTGAGGGCCTTACAAACAAAACGGTACAGTTATACTTCTTCTTAAGAGGGGTCTCTCCGTCACTCGCTTCATACAAACGTAGTTCCAATTTCATTTGAATATTACGCAACCAAAGTCCATGAAATTTTGCAGACATATTCTAAAAACTAATATCTATGTCTGTGGTTTTCCAGATTTCTGTTAAAATATTCGGTTTCAAAGTTACGCGGTCTTAAAAATTTACATACAAATCTTTGAGCCCCTGTAATTTTAAAACTACATATTTTTAGAAAAATCTAAAACACCATAGACACAGATATTAGTTTCTAGAATATGTCTACAAAATTTCATGGACTTTGGTTGCTTGATATTCAAATGAAATTGGAACTACGATTGTATGAAGCGAGTGACGGAGAGAGCCCTGTTGAATACTTTTTTAGAGTTCCGTAGGGCGCCTACGCGACTCTATTACTAAGCCTCCGCTGCCCTCCGTCCGTCCGTCCGTCCGTCTGTAATTCTTCTCCTTAATTATAAATCATGACGGTGTTTTATTTATGCTTAAACTAACACTAAAGCTTTTTTCTTTGTTGTGATGCATAAGATTTATTGATTTATACTGAAAATTGTAAAATGATTAATGATTTCAGAGCTAAAACTGTATACGTAAGAGTGGGTAGCAACTATGCCGGTAGAGAGGGTGAGCTATATACGTCTACAAGATTCTGGCAGCATCCTAAGTATAATAACAGAACACTTGATAATGACGTGGGGATTGTTAGTCCTAATAAACCAATCGTATATAACTCAAATACGAAGCCAATTACTTTGGCGAGACGGGGCATCAATATACCGGCGGGTACAGAAGTCCTTGTTACTGGATGGGGATTAACCTCAGTAAGTATATTAGGCTCTCTAATCAGGAACTCCCCAACCTTGGTCTACTTTTACTGATCCACCACAGAATATAGATAACTAGCCGATGCCCGCGACTTCGCCCGCGTGGATTTAGGTTTTTCGAAATCCCGTGGGAACTCTTTGATTTTCCGGGATAAAAAGTAGCCTATGTAGCCATCCAGGATATTATCTATCTCCATTCCAAATTTCAGCCAAATCCGTCTGGTAGTTTTTACGTGAAGGAGTAACAAACATACACACACACACACACACACACACACATACAAACTTTCGCCTTTATAATATTAGTGTGATTAGTGTGATTCGTGAGCATTGGCATCCTTAGGGTCAAGCGGCATCATGCAGTGCATGCAAGTTCCAGTCTGTGTCATAATAGCCTATGTCATATTATCTGCATGCCAAGTTTCAGCCCGATCCGTCAGTAATTTGAGTTGATCAGCTAGGCAGTCAGTCAGCTTTTATATATTTAGATTAATTTAGATGTATGGCTATCTAGACGAAAAAAACGGGCAAAAACGTTGTTTGGACGTATTAGGTGGTTTAAACCGTAGTAGAATTTCAATCTAGTCAAACAAATCGTTTTTGTTCACCATTTTAGCATTTTAGATGATGTACAAAACGCTTTTATAGGCTGCAATATCAATGTTTTCTGCCACTTACTTGCTTATAACTTGAGTACTTTTCTTAATAATACACACGATTAAGTAGACGATTTTCTGGATTAGATCACTGTGTTAACATTTAGTTATATTTAAATAGCTTTCTTTCGTGCCCCTTTTATTTTTTGCCTTTTGAAAGAACTGCCCTTTTTATCATTACAATATTTTCCTTTTATTTAATGATTTCACAAATTGAATTGTAAACATACAGTGTTTACAAACATTACTTTTAGTTAGTAAAATAAATACATGTAGGTATATATGAATCCGTTCAGGAAATTTTACTGTACGTACTTATATTTTAATTTCCTATTTAGAATTTGAAAAAGCATATTTTTTTAGGAAAATGGCCAAGGGAGTGACAAGCTTAGGGCGGTTCGAGTTCCTGTTGTATCGAATGAGGACTGCCGCCAGAATTACACTTATATCTCTGACAACATGATGTGTGCCGGCGTGCCTGAAGGAGGAAAGAGCGCGTGTTCGGTAACAACTTATATTTTGCACATAATTGACTAAGAGCCCGTGAGGTCTTGACCTTCGTTATTTTATAAAGGTTTCTGCCAAAGCCATGAAGATCCCAACATCATAGTTACTGATCGTTCCTCACTGTGTGTGTGACAATGCGCTGAGAAACCTTCAGCTTTTATAAAATAACGAAGGTCTGGCCGTCACGGGCACTCTTTCTATAATGTTTATTTTAAGCAGACGATGAGTTTGATAATCACTTGCTTTTACGTGAAGGAAAACATCGTTAGGAAAGCTGCATGCCTGAGAGTTGTTGATGACTGCAATGATATTTCTCAAATATGTGTGAAGTCTGCCAAATGCCAATCAGTATTTGGCCAGCGTAGTACTCTATGGCTTACTCCTTTTCTGTCTAGACACGCGCTCCATCTTAGACTGCATCATCACTTGCCAGTTTGATTGCAGCCCAGCTCAAGTCTGTAAATTTAAAAAAAATCTGAGAGGAGAAAAAATCTGAAAATTTTATAAAGAAGGAATTACTAAGTGTATATATTATCCTTTCAGGGTGATTCAGGAGGTCCAGCTCAATCAAACTTGGGGCAAGTCGGAGTGGTTTCCTTCGGTATTGGCTGTGCTCTCCCTGGTTACCCTGGGGCCTTTGCCAGAGTGTCGAGCCCAAGCATACGCAACTGGATCAGACGTATTGCTAAAGTGTAATACATAGTTTGATGCTGAACACATTTCTTGATGATAGATTTGATATCTAGATCTAAATTTACTTACGGTCGAATACTAAAACATGCCCTTAATAATATGCACGTAGGTGGTCAAATAATGTCCTGGCCTAATTACTATAAGTAAGGGAAATGAAATGAAGCTGTTGTTATTCTTCGAAACTTAGTACCACCCTTAATATCAACACTAGACATTGCTGTGAATTAGGTAATTTGAATTAACATCTTTATGCCTGATTGGTAGAATCGTTGACTTAAAAATCCTTTATTGCTTGAAAAACTTCCCAAAAGGAAAAAAAATTAGACGGAGCTCGCTCCAGACTAGAAAGAGGATGATTTATATTAATAAAACCACACTCACGAACCCACAGCCTTTGCAACACCGGCAATAATAAGTTATCGTAGGGTAGAAGAATGCCTTTAGAATGCTTGCCCCTGCGTTTTTCTTTTATCATGTTTCTACTGCATCTAATGGCTTCACGTTGATGTGCGTTTATTATTAATAACAGAGAAGACTTACAATACGATGCAGTTATATGTTATTACGTGCATAAATATAATCATACAAAAAAATTTAAAAAAAAAACAGTCAGATTAGGCATGCTCTTCTGTAACGAAACTCGTTTTGGATTTAGTATTCGACTGTTAAGAGTTTTAAGTTATTCGTGGATAACTACTGCGTAAAATGTAAATTAATGTTTCATAGTTTTGCGTATTAATGCTTCCTTATATCATCAGGACATCCCATACGACTCCATTAACGCATTCTTTATGGATTTAGATGTAATTAATTAATTATGGCACTGTTTACTTTGTACTGTGTGTTTAAATAAAGGAACTTTATTGATCTATCTGGTAATAATATTTCAATTATTTTGAATCGTAATTATTGAGTTTTCAATAAATTATAAATGTTTTCTATACTATAATTTAAATTCAAGGGAAATGAAACACGACTTTATGATTAGATAAGTTATTAACTTTAAAATTATAATAGGTACTTACTTAGGTACGTACCTAAAGATATTATGCCAAGAAAACCTAAATAATT
Organism: Maniola jurtina; assembly: GCF_905333055.1. Classification (NCBI taxonomy): domain Eukaryota; kingdom Metazoa; phylum Arthropoda; class Insecta; order Lepidoptera; family Nymphalidae; genus Maniola; species Maniola jurtina. Next base: position 5,176,982 of record NC_060034.1, on the reverse strand, counting down.
ATGCGATTAATGAAAAGGATCATACTTAGCCTTAGCAGTGAAGAATATGAAGCAGAGAGAGAAAGAAAGAAATAATTTTAGTATAGCTGTTCATCATCATCATCATTACCAACCCATTGCCGGCTCATTATTCCAGCCGGCGCAAGTCTCCTTTTAGAATGGGAAGGCGCTGGCAAAGTGCGCATTGGCGGACTTCACACACCTTTGAGGACGGATTATGGAGAATGGTCAATGTATGCAGATTTCTTTACAATATTTTCTATCACCGTTAATGCAAGTGATATTTAATATCTAAACCCACATAACTCCCAAAAGTTAGAGATGCGTGCACGAGATCGAACCACCGACCTGTCGAATTTGGTAGAACGTCTTAACCGCTTGGCTATCACAGCTTGTACGGTAACTACAGTTATATACTAGTTATATACTATTTCACAGTTAAAACTACATTTACATGTCCAACTAAACTGAGCATTGTTGACGACAGGTAAACTTTGAGCGTGAATGACAAAACTCCCAGGCAATACGGACTCCGCTAGAATTTAAATGAATGTGATCTGTATAGTGAGTGAAAACTTTTTTAATTTCGCTCAAAAACTCAGGAATCAGGTGTTAGCTGTCGACAATTCTACAGGACGTTATCTCTGACCTGCCACTTAATAAAAAATATTCGTGCGCTTTGCTGGGGATTTTTAGTTTTAATGTATTTTACAACTTCGGAGCAAGTACTCCCAGGAAGCCCTCAACAACACAGGTGGTCTACTCGGCTTCTGGAGTGAGCTTGGATGGCTGGAGTAAACTCCGGCGGGGAGGGATAATGCACACACAATAAACGGAAACGTTTAAGTGCGTAAACCTGTTCAGAGAAAAGAAAGAACTTATCTTAATTTAAACGTTTTGCTGGATATCTATCAAACTAATTAAAATTCTTTTAACAAGCGTAAAAGAAAGTTTTCAGTTAGATACCGACCGGATTGCGCTGACTGTGCTTAAAATGTTCCCAATAGCTTGATGTTGTAGTAAGTCAAGAGAAAAAGGTTGAGTTTATTCCATGCAATAAATTGTCTAAGACTAGTGGTTAAGACGTCCGCACTTATTCGGGAGTTCGAAGGTTTTTTCTTGGGCACAAAGTCATTGTTGGGCACGCACTTTTGACTTTGCGAAATTATGCGCGTAATTGTTTAATCAAACTTGCTATAATACTGAAGGAAAACATCGTCATTAAACCTGCTGAGTTCTTCATAACCTCTGAAAGTTGTGGGAAGTCTGCCAATCCGCACTCAGCACGGAAATCCATGCTCAGCACTTAGCACTGAGCTACCGTAAGGTTGATCATGATGATAAATGATAATGATAATATTGAAAGCTTAGTATTCCTTTGCATTCAGATTTAGAACGTTGTCGACGAAATTCAAACTTTTTAGCGTGAATGACAAAACTCAGAGCGAATGCCAGCACCGAATCCAGTAGAATTTAAATGAACCGGCGAAGTTAAGTGTGAGTTAAAACTTTTTTAATTTCGGAAAGAGCCAGGTGCTCGATAATCCGACTGACGATAGTATCTACTGACCCGTAACTTGATATCACACTAATATTATAAAGGTGAAAATTTGTGTGTGTGTGTGTATGTTTGTTACTCTTTCACGCAAAACGTACTGGACGGATTTGGGGAATGGAGATAGATTATGCCCTGGATTAACATATAGGCTACTTTTTAAAAACTTGAAAATCAAAGAGCTTCCACAGGATTTTAATATCCACGCGAACGAAGTCGCGAGCAAGAGCTAGTTAAACGTTGCGTTTCGCAGTTGGATGAAACAATGCAAAAAGTTTTTTTAAATAACGATATCAGCAACTAAGTATAAAACTCAAAGCGAAAAATATTTATCAGAATAGAAGACAAATAAAGAGAAAGAAGGGAAATGTATAAATCACTTTCAAAGAATAATAGTTCTGTATTGGACAGACAATTTATCAAGAGGCAAACAGTAATGCATTGTGGATATTTTACATTACAACATTGATGTACAAAAATATGAAAAAAGTTGTCCATAAAAAAGTGCTAAGATTTTAAGAAAAATTAAGCGGACATATTATGTGTTTCTACAAAATGCAAAAAAATAGCTTTTTTTAAATTAAAAACGACTTTACAAAATGAAATATGTTAATAGACAAGTGTAAATTAAAAGTTTATAACACCCCTGACAAGTGAATGTTACAGTAACTAGAAAAGAGCTGGTAACTTTTAAACGGCTGAACCGATTATCTTTGATTATAGCTAAGAACACTCTCGATCAAGCCATCTTTCAAACAAAAAAAAAACTAAATTAAAATCGGTTCATTAGTTTAGGAGCTACGATGCCACAGACAGATACACACATACACACGTCAAACTTATAACACCCCTCTTTTTGGGTCGGGGGTTAAAAACGTAAAATGTATGTATAATAATAATTGTTGATAGCGTGGCTGCTAAAACTTCGGGTTCCTATTCGAGCATTTCTAACGTTTTGAAGTTATGTGCGGTTATAAGCAATTAAATATCACTTGTTTAATGATGAAGGAAAACGTGAGGAATCCTCACATGCCTCAGAGTTCTCCATGATTTTCTTAAAGACGTATAAAGTTTGCCACCCCTGACTTGGGCAGCATGGCGGACTACGGCCTAAACACTTCCTATCAGAAGATACGTGCTCAGTAGTGGGATGGCAATGGGGTCGAAATGAATATCTTTAGAATAAGCCACTTTTAAGTATTTACCTACATTTCAATGAGTGTACATCCTAAAGTTTTTTTATATGGATGAATAAACCACAAAAAGAAACAATATTATTTACGTTTTTGGATACATAATATGAAGTAAATTTATTGTGTTCGTTGTGCAGATAATTGCGGAAATGGAGGAAAGATTAATGAAACGTAACAAAGTACAAAGAAACTTGTAAGGGGCGTCAAAAGCTTTCTCGTCCCTGCATTATTTATTTCATCGTGTTATCCAATAATGTTATTTATGGTCTATTTGACCACCATTTATGTAAACGACCGTGTGCATCTAGCCTTATGTCAGTTATATTAAATCCATACCCCTAATTAGAGTTTCTATGCGGCATTATATCAATATTATGCAGCAACTTTTGTAAAATGTTGGTGCGACAGCAAAGTGCCAACTACTTCGGGTTCTTTAAAGTGTTGCTATTATTGTTATTGTGACCTAATCTAGAAGATTGAAGAACTTGCTGTAAATAAAATTTCCACCAGTAGTTTTTGACATTACCGGTTATTTACGAATAGATTTTCGTCTTATAAAATGTAGTGAGTTAACTGTTATGTAAATACAAATACATCGTAGTTGAAAATCCTCGGACAGGTACGAAGCGATTTGCTTCCTCGTTTCTAATCCGAACCGCTAGGATATGGAACACCCTTCCGGCATCAGGTTTCCCTTCCACTTTTAATATGGGTACCTTCAAGTCAGGAGTGAATAGGCAAATTCTAGGCAAGCGCGCTCCATCTTAGGCTGCATCATCACTTGCTAGCAGATCTGATTGCAGCCAAGCGCTGGTCTATAAATTAAAAAAAAACATAATTACAATTATAGTGTTTCTATCATAGGATGGAGGAATGAAGCTTGAGCAATACGGCTAGGGTTTGATAAAAATACTTGTCTCCATATTTTAAATAATCACTTGTTAAAAGCAAAATGTTTCTACTAAGTAAAATTTTATGTCCCTTATCTTATAAACGTCCAATTTATTCATTCATTTACAATTATTTCGAAATATTTTAGTGTCTGAAATCTTGTAAGCACAGTCGTTAATAGCAGCTGACGTAATTAGTTATGTATTTAATTTGCTTGAGAACAAATTATTTATTATTTAAAACTATTTTATCACTACATACCTGTATCTTTACTCATTAAATTACTTTATAATAAGTTCTTCTTTTTAATTATAAAAAAGAGCTTTAAAATATTTTGTCACTCTTTAGCTTGACTTCATTTCTTGTGCGATAAGATACAATAGTAAAAAAAATTAGGTCAATTTTTTCGTATATATGTCACCCGGACCAGACAGACTACAACGAATCAATTGACACTTCAATCATCAAAATCATCGGCCCAGTAGTTTAGGCACTACGGTGGATTACACAGAAACTGGATATAAACACACATACATACATACATAGTACATACATACATAGACTGCTAAAATCATAACCCTTCCTTTTGGCTTTGCCGCAGTCGGGTTAAAAGCATATTAATCAAAACATTTAATTATACTGTACGGTTTGCACTCTGCGTTGACACAAACAGTGCGCGTAGTCAACAAGATGGCCGGTAACTTCTGGCACACATCTTGTGTCTTATAAGTTTTAGAAACCAAACAAGATACTGGGTAAGTATGTATACTATAGGTACAAGTTTGTAGGTGGCACTGCAGATCCGCGTGTTACTGCAAAGACCGCCTCCCCTAATGAGGAGGATTTAGAGCGTAAGCCATCACTGCACCCGCTCTTGTGGGGCTTATATGCCTTCCAACTACTTCTTTGAACTGAGAATATTGTGACATGCAAATGGGAATTTAACCTGCATTATATTTTGTAGTCAACAATTAATCGATGTAGCTATTTAAATATATAAAAAGAAAAATTCATGAGAAAAACTCATCAACAATGAGTCAAAACCTTTGGACCTAAAAAGCTTAAATTACAGAGGTTCTAGACAAGGAATAAGGCTAGATTTTTCAATATTCCTACGAGATAGAGAATATAGAGGAATTATAATATTGACAAGTCACTAGTTTGTGAGTGTTTTAGGTGTTATATATGCATACGAAGCCGAGGCATAGCGTATTTGTTGATAAAAATTAAAAGTAATATGTACTGTGTCATAACGATGTTGATACGCTTTTTTTGAGTATTCCTAGTGTTTGATTTCAGTATACCAATTTCAAACATATAGTAATAGTAAATAAAGCTAACTTTAAGTTGTTATTAAAATACCTCCTTTCCTCCCATTTTGGTTCCTCTCCACTTTGTTTGTATGCGTTGACCCTAGAGGAAGTGTAATATGCTCTTACGTTACAATTTTCCTGCTAGCTGTTGAGTAGTTTGATAGCAAGGATATAAAACTAAAAACCAGATAGCAAAAACTCAAGTACCGTATTCCAGAAAGTGAAGACAAAGTACGTTTGTTTATATGATACGTAACGGTAGAGACTAGATAAATAGATTCTGGCACGGTGTTTACGCACTCGAAGCTGTTAACGACACCTAGAAGCATGCTTCAAAAAATGGCGGCAAGTCACCAGAATTTTTGATAGAAAATCCAATTCTTGATTCATAATAACACGGCTATTAAATGACGCTAAAACATGGTGAAAAAGACCGAAAGACTTAATAAACCAAAGTGAAAGGAAGAATACAGTGAAACTAACATATTCAATGAATTTAATAATAAAGGTAAATTTCCTCAAATATAAAATAAAATTGGAACGGTTGTTACCTTTTTTTGGGCAGACCATGCCTTGAAAAATTTGTACAATTAAAGGATTTGGACAAAATTAAATAAATCTGCTGATAAAATCGTGACGGAATTTCCCAAATAATAATCCTGTATACAAGATATCTCGCCCATTGAAATTTATTAAGAATCCCTTATAATTAAGGCATTTCTATTCACCGTGAGGAATATCAAAAAGACTTTGTTACGTAGAAAATGTTATTTCTTTTCTCTCAAATTCGCCATTCTCGTAATTAGCTCCTCCATGAGAGCAGGAAATACGTAGCGGCATTATAAGCCTGGGGCAAAATTTTCTTTTCTGATTTTTCAGATCCGACGTAGCGAGATTGCTTGCTGAATTTAACACGTCTTAATGGCTACTTGGTTCTACGCTGAAAAATTACGAAGTCCGAGTCTCTATCTTGCGATCGGTTCCGTAGTGATTTGCAGTTATATTGGAGAAGTGATGAATAATGACGATATTTGATTTCTGTGCTAGGAATATTATAAAGAGATTAAAGCTATTTTTTATAGCGGGAATAATCACCGGAATTAATGATTCCATTTAGATTTTTTTACTTATAGTTATATCTTTATCCCCAAGTGATATATATAAGCTATAAATTATATCACACGGACGACGTTGCGGGTTGCTGGTTCTCTATAAATGAAGTAATATAACAAACCACAGTTATTTTTTTTATGAATTAGCGGAGGATGATGTTAATAAATAAGGAGAGTCCATAAAAAGGGAAGATAGTGAAAATTGGGGACTGAAAAGCATTAGTTGATTCGGTGAAAGATCATTTTTTAATTTTTTTTAGTTTACGTATCTACTGTACCTATTTTAATGATTCATAAGAGGAAAGATGTTGGATCTTGGGGACTGAGAAATATTAGTTGAATATGTTGAAGATAAGTTTTTTTCTTTTTAAGGTCTGCTTACCTACTCTTTTCGTTTTAGAGATGCGGATGCGGAGCCCTGATAAAAATGAGTAAGAAGGTTCCTGTTCTGTTTTGATTCTCCGTAAAATTGCGTTTGTACCCTAAATTACTCGGAAACATTTAAAAATAATGCGGCGAAAAAAGCAGTGAAATACGACTCGAATCTGAATGAGCAGGATGGATGTTCAATTTAGAAAGGCGGTAAAAAAGATGAAGGATTTCATCACGTTGATAAGATAAGAGATTTAATTTCCTCCTCCAGACAGTTTGATGACGGAAAGTTGACATTTTATGAAATTAAAAGATTTATTCCCACCCAGGTTTGTTTGAAAAGTAAATTATACGAAAGTAGTATTTATTATTGTCTTTGTGTTTTAAAGTTGTTTTTATAAATAGGCTTTCGGGAACTGTCCAGAATGCGCAGGTGTCATTTGAATATCGTGTGATATTATAGGTATTTTATAATATTAGTTAATGATTTTCTTCTTTTTTATTTGGCAATATTTTTATTAATTTCACATTATTCAAAGGGATACAAAATGATTGATGATATCTTAACTTTTAGATAATCATCACACTTAAGTGTTAAACGTATATTTGAAACTCCATAAGATTCTTTTACTATGGGGCAAATAATCATGAAATGATTTGTGTATAACAAATGTAAATTAAAAATTTATAACACCCCCGACAAGACGTGAAGGTTACAGTAACTAGAAAATAGCTGATAACTTTCAAACGGCTGAACCGATTTTCTTGGATTATAGCTAAGAACACTCTCGATCAAGCCACCTTTCCAACTAAAAAAAAAACTAAATTAAAATCGGTTCATTCGTTTAGGCGCTACGATGCCACAGACAGATACACAGATACACAGATACACACGTCAAACTTATAACACCCCTCTTTTTGGGTTGGGGGTTAAAAAGAAACTTTGAACTTGTGGAACTTGGTTTGACCCATTACCGTGCGTCTCGACACGTTTGTGCGGCACTCTTTGTTTATCATTGTTTAGCTATCGCTTTGATGTTGAAGCACAAATAAAAAAACTTTATGTAAGTACTTCTTATCTACGAATACAAGTGGAAATTGAAAAGTAGTATAAAGTGTTGTCATGCACTAAACTAACATAATATATTTTAGTGCAAAATGCCACACACACATAAACGCACTTGATGAGGTTGTTAGACCTTGTACAAATGAGCATGTGCAGTTTAATCTTGGTAATTTTGTTGGTTATGATAGCAAATTGAGATGTCTGGAAGACGAACACCCGCGAGGTATATTAAAGTGGCACCCTTTGTGGATAAATATATTACAGAGTATAATGTAAAGTGTTTTAACTAGTATATACGTTAGATGAACAAAGACAGGATTGACTCGACTCAATTTTTTATTTTGTACATTAAAGAGACCATGATTATATAAAAACGTGTCTGTCTGTCTGTCGGTCTGTTTCTGTCTTCTAAAATGATCTAAGTAATATTTGGTACGGAGTACCCAGATTTAATTGGACATGGGAAATGGGTAGAGTCAAGCTAACAGAAATTTCACGACGACAGAGGAAGCGTGGGTAAAAAAATAAAGTTGTGCACATTGGTTTGTTCAAGATTGTTTATGTATGTATTTTCAAAAGAAATACACTCACGTCTTGGGTTATAGGGATCCCTATATTCATAAAAAGAGTGTATTACCTGAAGTTTTAAAGTGATCTTGAAATAAAATTAATAACTGCTCAAAATTTCATATCAGGCAAGTAAAAGTATGAATTCGATATTACTTTCAATACGTACGGATTCATGGTAAAAGCTTTACCTCTATAAAGTGAACCCTGTATGGATTCGAACGTTACTAGAGCAGTCTCACAAAGAGATGCAATTTGCATTACAATAAATTTATATTGGAAGCCTTAAGAGTTCCGTGATCGGTTTAAGATCTTGTAATTGAAAAGAAATAAATTCTTTGTACATTATAAAAAATTCGAAATCTTTAAAGAAAGTTTTGTAAGCATAAGCTGTGAAAGGGAGTTTTACAACAGACTGTTTTGCTGTTTCTTCGACTACCTAACCTAACACCTCTAGATAATATTGAAATAATTACTTTATTGGTACACAGGACAGGTAATAACACTCTTCAAATTAGTACATATATATAACTATATTCTTAAGTATAAGTTATAGGTTCGGTTTTAAGTATTTGTACTCATCATAGATTCATAACAAATAACGTACCTAATAAAAGTCATCCATCGTTTGATTATAAAAATGAGTAAATTAAAAATCACCTCTTGATAAAACATTTGAAGTTGCAAAGACAATGATTATAAAATTACTTAGACTTTACAAAATTGATAAAATAATTATTATGCTTGTAAACGTGGCTTTGCATAGATATATCATAGATATTATTTTTAACCCCCGACCCAAAAAGAGGGGTGTTATAAGTTTGACGTGTGTATCTGTGTATCTGTCTGTGGCATCGTAGCTCCTAAACTAAATTGCTAAAACCGATTTTAATTTAGTTTTTTTGTTTGAAAGGTGGCTTGATCGAGAGTGTTCTTAGCCACAATTCAAGAAAATCGGTTCAGCCGTTTGAAAGTTATCAGCTCTTTTCTAGTTACCGTAACCTTCACTTGTCGGGGGTGTTATAATTTTTTAATTTACACTTAATTATAAAGAGTTATTTGCACTGATATCATATCCCGATAAGTAAGTATACCTAAATATGTTATTTCTCATAAGATGGTACGAAACCATGGAGGGTTTCGTACCATCTTCGTGAGTTCGACTCACACTTGACCGAGGTGACAACTTTTTTAGGTACTGAAGAAATAATTTCCTAACTACAGATAACCCACCAGCTTCTTTGCTCACTGTTTATAAAAAAATTAAAAGTAGGTAATTTGAATATTACTGTGTGACTTTAATTAGTGTAATAATTATATAGGCTGAATATTAGAACCCGCATCTAATAGAAAATGTACGTACGAAAAAACTGTATTAGTATGTAGTATGTAGTCAAGGTCGCTGATGATGATACATACTTACCTACCTATACACACAAGGTCAAAAAATATGTTTGTTTTTCTATTTTAAAATTGTAACAGAGGTGTGTCTGTAGTTTTTAGGGTTCCGTATCTCAAAAGGAATCCTTATAGTATCACTTCGTTGTCCGTCTGTCTGTCTGTCTATAGTGTCTGTCAAGAAACCTATAGGGTAGCACAAAAAAAAAATAGTTGGATTCAACCACATATTCGTTGTCTCTGTATATCATAGACACTGTTTACGTCACACACTAGGAATAAATTCATAATTTTTTCACGACTGAAGCCGGGCCGGGTTAGCTGTTTTGTTATAATATGAAGAATGTAAATAATGAAGGTAAAAATGTGTAAAATATTCAAATTCATGATAATACATACTTAATATACTTAATGATAGTATAAATGCGAAAGTGTGTCTGTCTGTCTATCTGCTTTTCACGGCTTAACAGTATAACCGATTCTGACGAAAGGTACAGAGTTAGCTTATACGGACATTAGACGGACATAGGTACTTTTTATCCCGGAAAATCCCACGGGATTCCTAAAGACCCATCCACTCAACCGATTTGTATGAAATTTGGTACCGACGTAGCTTGCGTCCATGTTATTGACATAGACAACTTTTTATCCCGGAAAACCAAACAGTTCCCACGGTATCTTCAAAAACCTACATCCACGCGGACGAAGTCGCGGGCATCAACTAGTATTATGATAAATAGACTGAAACAGTATCATTAATCCAGTTTGTCAGAAAGACGGGATTGTGGGGGAAGCTAAGGAGCAACGTCTATAGACGTTCAACTCCATGGACTGGCAGTTATGAATGACCAACTCGGAGCGAAGCCTAAAAGTCACATTACGAATGAAAAACCGCGGGATTGCCGTAATTGAAAATTCCCTGTGTAATATACGACTTGCAATTTCAGAGGCATGGCTCCCAATCCTGGGGCGGGAACATTTTTCTTTACGTTTAACGATATTATTTAACGCCACAAATTTCACCATTTTTCTTATAGCCTTCAGAACTGCCGGCAATTTCATTATGATAATCGCGCGTTACCTCGCCTCTACCTTTCAAGAAATGCGTTTAAGTGGGTACTTTTGGAAAATAATCGAATTCTTTATTGTTGGATTGTATCAGAGCTATTTATTTATTTTTCGCATCACCAATTTTATGCAAATCCACTCGCGGCATTGGCCACTAAATAGGTTAGGACTATGCCAGCTTTCCTTTTGAAATCTATCCGTAGTATATGATTTCCACACCTAACCCCCGTTACCTCCTTAGTTCTTTTGCACCATCACGTTAGAAACTAAAAGTAATAATGCCAAATGCAATTACCATGCACAGTACGTAACAGAAAGCTAAACTGAGTAGCAAAGTATGAAGCAATAGCTTACAAAAGGAGGTACCATACCGTTAAATCCAATACAATAACTACAGAATTAATTAGTTTTTACTCCTTGTATTATGACAAAAGGACTAACAAAAAGTATTTTCACGCGTGGAACGGTGTATTCTATGGTATTGCTTATTGTTATGGCCTTTGTATTGAGTAATGTATCTATATGTTACAACAGCTACCCATACTAATATTATAAATGCGTGTGTCTGTCTGTCTGTCTACTACGTTTTCACGGCCCAATCGCTGAACCGATTTTAATGTTTGGTACAGACATGGGATACATGTCATACATCCCGGGGCCTTGACATAGGCTACTTTTTATTCCGGAAAATCAAAGTGTTCCTGCGGGATTTTAAAACCGAAATCCACGCGGGCGAAGCCGCGGGCATCCTCTAGTGCTTTATAAAAATGTTATCGAGAATCTTGTATGTATACACCAAGTAATAAAAATAAAATAATAAAGTTTTTTTTACATCGAGTGCAATAAAATAACAACACATAACACGAATAAATATTTTAATTAAAATGTCCAACATAAAAGCTATCACCACGTCTATATTGGAAGAAGTAAACTTTCACCAGCAAATAGCTTTAGGGGTACCCGAGCATTATTCTGATTGTTATATCCTGCGAACCCAATACATATGATCGTTATGCCCTGTGAAACCAACACGTATGAATGTTTATGACACCAATACGGGCAGAGTTGTTTCATAAACTGAAATTGACTGCGTGGATAGACCTAAGCCCCCATTTTACGGTGTTTTCCGCTATGAGCGTTAGCTTAGTGCGACGCGGCGGCATACCCAAATGCTTGAAACACGTCACTGCTGTGTTTGTTGCGTTTTAAAACAGAAAGCTTAAAATTACTTACCAAAAGGTAAAGAAAACTAAAGAAAAAGGCTTACTACGCAAACAGTTGTGTATAAAAAATTATTAAAGTTCAAGTTTCAGCTCGCATAGCACTGCGGTCTATTTAACAAACCCTTCTCTTTCTATGACTTTCTTATCTCTTATCTCTTATATACATAATATACATATTATGAATATGATATCTCTCTCTCTCTGTCTCCCTCTTATAGGAGATCAAAGCTGATAAAGCTGAAGCATATTCATACGCTTTAAAAAACGACAGCTTTTTTATTTATTGTTACAACTTTCTGGTACAAATAAAAATAAAGTAGAAGGAAGTACAATAAAAGAGTCGATCTTATCGCTTAGTAGCGATCTCTGCCAAACTACCTTCGGATATGAAGTGAGGTGATTGATAGAATATATACCTCGGGTGTCTAATTGAGCTGGCTTGGTTCTAGTTCGTAAGCGACTCAGGTACTCTCCGTGATAATTGGATTGATGTAAATGACACCTAAATAAGGAGAAGAGTCACACATGGAGCTCCGTGCAACTCCATTGCTATATCAAACTAAATAAAGCTTCGTTTAAGTTCTTCAAAAAAGACGCTGTGCCTCGTCTCAACTTCACTTTGCAAGTGCGTTGCACCTCAGATGTTAATTTTACGTTCTAGTTTAATACTACAGTCTAGTCAAGTACTTTACCTTATATGCGAGTAAGTAATTCCAAACTTTCAACGAAGCACTGAGCTCGGAAAATATTGCAACTGCTTAAAATTCCCAAGTATCTCTTATAACGATGCAAGTATGGGAAGACTTTCCAATAATACATTAATTTATTTATAAATACAAGCAAAACTTTGTAGACACTTTGCCATAGTTGAGCTCTCAGGTTGAGCTATTCTAAAGTTCTCAACGCTGATTTCGTCGTCGTGTCGAACGTCATTTGTAAAATTTTCAGTTTCCGACCTTAAAACCGTTGTCACATAACCGCATATAAATATTTACATAAGTAGACAAACTTCACACTAAAAATTGTAAGCAATTAATCAGTAATCTGCTTGTAATGTAGAGCAATTCATATTGTTTATCGCAACTGGAAATCTTCAATATAGTGACTGGAAAAATGCTCTGTGAGCATGTGCTATTTGTCACAATCAATCATTCGATAAGGTCACTTCGCAGGTGTCTATTGTCCTCAGAAATAAACGTCAAGACTAACGTTAATGGGAGTTGCACATAAGATACGGATTGTTGGGAAACCCGTTAGAGAAATCTTACATAATATTACTTACTAATTTATGACCGCGACTTCGTCCGCGTGGATTACACAAATATCAAACCCCAATTAGAGGCTGAATTTTCAAAAAAATCTTTTTTGGTGGATGTCTACGTCGTAATAACTAGTTGCATGCCTTTCAGCCCAATTCGTCTAGTAGTCTATCAATCACTTAGTCAGTCAGTCACCTTTTCCTTTTATATATTATTTAGATTAAAAAAAATTGTTTTATTTCAGTATTTGAAATAAGTTCGGTAAAAAATCCACTAAATATTATTTTCTCCGAGTTCCGATCTTTCATGTATTATGCTATGCATGCATAGCCTACTGTTTACTAAGCTATTACATTAATCACGAGCGATTTACTCTTATCCGTTGAGGAGTTTTACTCTCCATCTCCGAAGACATTCATCAAATACAAATTAAAAAAAAATTAAGATTGAAATTGGTTCTTTGACTTGAGAACGTCCTCCTTGTTTGAAGTCGGTTAAAAACTAGAGCGTAATAAATCTCAAAAGATAAGTACCGAAAACATTTTGTTCGTAGTGTGTGTTCGCTACTTAATTCGCGTGAGAAAATTTTAGACTTAAAAGCTTTTCATTGAGTCTACAGGAATGTTCCCTTTTTAACGCTAGACTTAGGAAAGGGATCGTTTGAAAGTTACTGATGGAATGAAAAAAGATTATTATCAAACCAATAAAAAGAGAAAGAAAGCTGTCTTTTATTTAGCTACTTGTAATTTTAAATAATAGATCATAATGATTATAATTAAGAAAAGTGTATAAACTATAATATATCAGAACTTTGCGTCATTCGCTGCACTATAAGTCTACACAGATTAATTCTAGTTTTTATTAATAAGATAGTTGTAAAACTACGTAAGCAATTAAAAAATAAAATCTCGATTGCTTTGTAAAATAATTGCGAAGATTTCATTTATATCCCTGTCGTGGGGTGAACCAATTAAGAAGGGCTTACAGTGGACGAATTCAAATCCCACTAAGCGAGTTTTAATAGGACAGTCTTAAAAGATTGAGAAGTCGGAATTCAGAATAAATGCCACGCTTTTGAAATTAAACTTCCAATGACAAGGACAATTATAGCCAGGAAATTACCTATAGAAGAGTTATTATTCGATTATTACGATTAAACGTACACCCCTTTGATTCGATGACTTGTTCAAGAAAGCGATACGAATCTAAATTGAGACCCAATTAAAGATTTCAATTCGTTCCTTTGAATTTAATCTAAATATATTAAAAGAAAAACTGACTGACTGATCTATCAATGTACAACTCAAACTATTTAACGGATCGGGCTCAAAGTTATGCAAATAGCTATTATAATGTATATATCTACTAAGAAATAATTTTTGAAAATTCAACCCCTAGGTGGTAAATGAGGGTTTTAAATTTATATTGTCCACGCGGTTGAAGTCGCGGGCATAAGATTAGACGGGAAATTACCTATAGAAGATATTTTAGTATTCGATTATTAGGATTAAACGCACACTCCATTGATTTGATGAATTGTTCAAGAATGCGATTTGAATCTAAATCGAGATCCAATTAAAGATTTCAATTCGTTCCTTTGAATTAATCCTATCATATTTTATCGAAAAAACAAAATTCTTATCGGGTTAATTAATGGTTCAAAAAAGGCACGATTGCTCAATCTTTGGTCCTATGAATTTTAGGGCCAATTTATTGAATTAGTTAAGCAGTATTGAATCGAATCGATAAATAGATGGTGATAATGCCTCAGCTTTTTTTTTTAATGCCTCAGCTTTATCTCAATGAATTTCGATCCATAATGTATTTTAGACTTTTTGCCGATTGCAAGTCAGCGGCTGCAATACTGACCTCGCTGATACACGCGGTTTCGTTCGCGTCGATTAAGATTGTTAAAAACTAAGTAGGAATTCTTTGATTTTCCGGAATAAAAAGAAGTCTCTGTCGCTCTCCATGTCTTTAACTAAATCAACGCAAAAATACGTTGATTAGTTGCTCGATTGCGGCGTGATTGAAGGTCAAACCAACAAACAAATACACCTTTGCATCCAAAATATGGCTAGTTTAAATGGGAAAGTGTGATTGAAGAGATGACATTTTCTTTTGTCGAAGTCGGCTGAAAATAGATGACAGTAGGGTGGCAGCATGAACCGTAATTAAGCGAAAACTCTTCCAAAAAGAAAGGGAAAAGTATTCTTAATTAAAGCGGACTGAAGCCCTGACAATGTCTTGTGTTTTTAATTATAACACTTCGCCCTTAGATCACCAGTCTCGGCAATAAAACCAGCTTAATTATGATTATTGTTGTAAGTTCAGGATGCGTAAATATTTCGCGTAAGTTACGTACGTATTTGTGTAGGTTTACGACTGTATTAATTTAGGAGACACAAAATGTAGATTGTTATTAAAGCGGTTTAACAAAACTTACCTAGAACTTTCGAGAGAAATTACTTTTTTAAGTTTTTTAGAAAAACACCAGGGATCATAAACCTTGATTTCTTGTTTTCTTTAATATTAGTTTTAATGTTTTAGTAGAAAATATGTCAAAACGCTTGACTATAATTCAGCGATTTCATTTTTGTAGTTGTGTGGTAATTGCATGCATGAAATACTAAATTAAAGTAAAATTATTTGCTTCGGATTGAATTTAATAAATTAATTAAAATTTGAAACGGATCAAAAACACTAAACAAGAAACGTTCATTTTAATTCCCCAGAGGAAAAGCTCCATCCATCAGCCTGTAAGCGTCCACTGCTGGACATAGGCCTTTCCAAGAGCGCGCCACCAAACACGGTCCTCCGCCTTCCTCATCCACCCGCTCCCCGCCACCTTCTTCAGGTCATCGGTCCAGCGGGCAGGAGGTCGTCCTACACTGCGCTTACCGGTACGCGGTCTCCACTCCAGAACACGTCTGCCCCAACGGCCATCGGTTCTGCGACAGACATGGCCTGCCCATTGCCACTTCAGCTTGCTAATCCTTTGAGCTATGTCGGTCGCTTTTGTTCTCCTGCGAATTTCCTCGTTCCGGATTTTATCCCTGAGAGTAATACCCAACATAGCTCGCTCCATAGCGCGCTGAGCGACTTTTAGTTTGTGGACGAGGCCAACTGTCAGTGTCCACGTTTCAGCTCCATACGTCATCACAGGTAGGACACACTCATTAAAGACCTTAGTCTTAAGGCTTTGCGGTAGAGGAAAAGCTAAACTAAAAAAAATCATAATGTTTTAAGAGATAGTTGTAATTTTTTTTGTTTTTTACGAGGGTTCCAAACACCCTGGTCTGAGAAGAGCCCACAACAAACTCAGCCATGATAGAGCTGATGTACCATTTACATAATAAAATTGAGCCAAGTAAAACTTCAACTAGGTCGCAGTCGATAAAATAACCAGAAAACTAAACGTCCAATGAATTTGAGTGACAAAGAACTTCGCCTCCGTTCTTTACACCCCTATATCAATTTATTCCTTCGCCAGCACCACCTTTTCAATGTATTTTCCAAAGCAGTATACCTTATAGAGAGAGTGAGAGAGTCTGCGCGTGCCAGACCTTCGTTATTTTATAAAAGCTGAAAGTTTCTCTGCGTATTGTCCCCTCTGCCAGACACCTAGGGCTTCAAAGTTGTGTCTGTTATTTTTTTTTTCATTAAAACTATGTGCGGGAGATTACTAACTAAATCTTTGGTAATGCATGACGTGATCTATACTAATAAATAAAATTGGAGTGTCTGTCTGTAATTTCGAAATAACTACCGCATATTAAGGTCATATGGTTATTTGAACGATACTATAACTGAATCACACGTTTTTAAAATTTTTGTCTGTCTGTCTGTCTGTCTGTCTGTCTGTCTGTCTGTCTGTCTGTCTGTCTGTCTGTCTGTCTGTCTGTCTGTCTGTCTGTCTGTCTGTCTGTCTGTCTGTCTGTCTGTCTGTCTGTCTGTCTGTCTGTCTGTCTGTCTGTCTGTCTGTCTGTCTGTCTGTCTGTCTGTCTGTTTGAAAAGGCTAATCTTGGGAACGGCTGAACCGATTTTGACGGGATTTTCACAGACAAGTAGAGAATTGACCAGGGAGTAACATAGGCTACTTTTTTAACCGACTTTCAAAAAGGGAGTTGTGTTTTTCTACCTATGTACACCGAAATCTCCGAGATTTCTGAACCGATTTGCGTCATTTCTTTTTTAATCGATAGAGGAACTTTGCGACATTGTTTCATAAAAAATTTGGAGTCCAACTCCTCAATCCTGATGCTGCAGGGGATCTGACCAATCCACGCGGGCGAAGCTGCGGGCATCAGCTAGTTACTAATAATATTCCAAACAAAATCATAAAGTGTCTTTACACCTTACACTTTGACGTAAGATTTTTTACACCTTTATTACCTGTTCTCTCCCAAAGCCACCATAATCCAAACTTCAAAGTCGCTGATCGTTCCTACCTGTGTTGAGGACAATACGCAGATAAACTTTCAGCTTTTACAAGTTAACGAAGGTCTGGCACGCGCTGGCTCTTAGTCCATTAACCCCTTTCAAAAGTTCCATCATTATAATATGCGAGACGAAAGTTGTCTTCTATTCAGATTCGCCTTTGAAGGCGTTTCGCTTTCTTTTATTACTTTTTCAGCTTAGGTACTAGCTTTTAACTTCATATTTGTCTGTGGGTGGTTCGCGTATAGCTCAGTTACAAATTAATGGTTTACTGTAGCCTGAACTTTGGAAACCTATTTGTTCTGAGACCTATAATTTCATGTAACAAAGGTCAAACTAATTAAGATGGTGAGAAGTGACCGTTTACGTCGACTTTATATGGGACTGTTTTGTAATTTCGCTAACTTCATCAGACATCTAATAGATTATCGAATGGATTTAGATTAATAATTAATAAGTTAGGTAGAAGTAGACACACAAATAAACAAACTGTTATCTCACTGTATTTGACTATTCCCACATATAATCAGAGCATATCAATCAGAGAATAGGTAAATCAGAGTGACTTTAGGTATTCATCAGGTAGTTAGGTAACTATAATAGATTGCTTTCTAAAAGTTTTGTCTCAACAGGTTTGGTAGTTTTAATGTAATGCAAGTATAAACAAAACGAAAAACTGATTAATTTTACAACACCAATTAGAAAAGAAGAACAAATTACATAAGAAGTGAGTTAATAGGTAAAGTTAGGCTGGATCTACTTATGCGATAGTTGAAAGTCAATTTAGAAAACTTTGTTAAGATGGATCGCTTGTCTTTTAACTTTCTTTATACTTACTTAAAGCCGCTTTCTGTGAATAAGGAGCGATGAAAATAAACTGAAGACGCCTAATGAGTGACTTTTTAGGGTTCCGTATGTCAAAAGGATATAAAAACCCTTATAGGATCACTTTATTGTCTGTCTATCAGTCAGTCTGTCGTGTCTGTCAATCCCAAAAACAGTGAATTTGTGGTTAGGTACATAACGATTAAAATCTGTTCATTTATATGTCCATCCTCCTCTAACAAACTTCATCACATGGAGCCATAAAAATAGCTAGCAGTCAGATATACATATTATACAGTACACACTATCGCTTTTATTATTATGTAGTATGGATTAAAACTAGCCTCAAAATAAGCTGTAAGGATATTGAACCTACGCAAATAATCGAAATGCATAAAGGTGACCGCTATCAATAGTAATTAAAACATAAGTGCCTATATAACTGGTTTGGATTAGATGTAAATGACACCTAGGTAATATTCGGCATCTGGTTTTGCGGAGTCCGAACTTTACAAGGGTCAGTTGCGAAACAATCCCACTAAATATTGAAGCTAGGGAACAATGCGAGTCTGGTTTGGACAAAAACTGGCATAATTTATGGTTCAAAGTTAGCGGACGAGACAATTCGAGATATTGTCCCTTCCTACTGTTTTATACATAAATCTAAGGGAGCAAGGGTTGATTCGTTATTGGTTTGGGATTTCAATATTTAGGAGGGAAAGTTTTTGGTTGGACAACTGCCTATATTTTATCTTATCTTGATGATTCTATAGGTACGTAGTTTTACATTACCATAAGTTACAGATTTGCAAAAAGACTTAGATACTTACAAAAGAAAATTTAACTTTTAAGCTTTTTAACTGATTTCAATGCGATATTCATGATGTAAACATCATATTTTCACGACGAAAGATTGTAAGAATGCATTATAGGAGTCAGGCGAGACCGCCGCGCCGCGCCCTTACAAAGCCGGGGTATGTCAATAAATAATTATTCATAATACTAGTTAAATATTAATTAGTTTAAAGATGTTTGTATGTATTATTATTAAGTATAGCCACATGGATAGGTATGACATGACGAAAGTATTCATCATTCGAATCGTCACTGTGCACTGAATGCATTAGGCGATGACGAAGAAATTCTTGTTATCTATAATAGCTTCAGTTTTTTACCTACGATTTTATTATACGTAAAGAGATACAGGACACGGAAGTTTGTTGACGCTCCTGCTTGTTGCAAAATAGCAGTAATAAAACGGAATTTCTAAAGATAGATAATACACAACGCTTAAATATAAACGCGAACATGCACGTAGACTCGTATGGAAAACTTCCGAACTTACTTTATACGAAGTTTTAAGCGCAAAGATATCACAACTTCGAGCCAGACATTCGCTTAATATTGCCAGGTTTACGTACAGACCTGCAGGCAAATATGTACCTTTACAATACTAGATATAAAGCTTATAATCTGAAGATGTATATTTCGCTTATCTACCTTTACGTGGTCGAGTATACACGTGACTTTCTTATCTGACAACAAACTGGAGTTCGTGTTAATCGCATCGTTTTGTAACTATTCTCTTGACATTGTTGAACGATATGACAGTCTGAAGTTAGAATTTTATGGCAAAATTAATGGCACGTCAGGTGGTGCATCTCGAGCAGTTTATATACAGTGAATAAGTACCGCTCAAGCAGTTATTGTCAACTATTCGAGCAGTTAAGAACTGTACGACTATATGGGGCTGCTTGGAGCAGTCGCGACAGCTCGATTATATCGATATAGCCTATATCGCTCTACAGGATAAAAGCTATATCCATCTTAAGCTGTATCTGAAGTGAAGCTTATAGTTCTCAAAAGAGAACTTATTAAGAACGCTATCTAAGCTCTATAACTCAGCTGTATAACAGACTTATTAAGAAACGTTCCTTACCTTTTGTGATCCGCAAGTCGTGGGACAGGATCTGAGCATCGAGAGATATCACGAAGTTAGTGAAACATTGCCCGGTGTGCAAGTTCGCATTCCTTTTGTTACCAGCGTATTGAGTTCAGAGCTGTATTACTTGTGGTGTGAGATATAAGCGGTAGCGAGTTTTACTTAGAGATATCTTCTTTATAATTATGAAATTACTACAAGCCTTACAAAGTATTAATTTTTTTTCGCGTGATATAACTTATAGCCATATGGCTATCGGGGATAATGCAGCAATAGTTTAGTGAAAGAATTTTCAGAATAGGATCATTGTTTCCGGAGATTACCTCAAGTAACAAACTCACAACCTAACATTTACCTCCTTATAATCGTAATTTAGACGTTTGGCCAAACATTTTATTTTAACTTAGCAAGTTTCTACGTTTTCCCTAAGTGTGCGATCAAAAGAGATCTTCAGAAGCGGTGATAGCCAAGGGTTAAGATTTCGGTCTCCCATTCGGAGAATCCTGGGTTAAATTTTGGGCACATACCTCTAACTTTTTCTAGTTATGTTCATTTGGAGAAATTAAATATCACTTGCTTTAACGGCGAAGGAAAACATCCTGAGGAAATTTGAATGCCTGAGAGTTGTGCATAATGTTCTCAAAGGTGTGTGAAGTCTATGAATACTCGCTTGGTCAGCGTAGTGGACGAATATGACCTAAGCCGTTCTCATTCTAGAGAAATGTGTGTATCGACGATGGGTTGAGAATGAAGATAATGAATATGTAATCTGTATGATCGAGTAAAATTTTGTTCTCAAGTGGAAATCTGCTGTTCCAAAGAAATGTTTGAGAAAAGAGGATTTATTAAGAAGGATGTGCAAAAAGTACATTTAACAAAGGATCACGAAATCAATATCGCTGAATGAATGCGTTCACTCCTTTTGTTATAAATGTATTGATGCCAATAAGTAATATTCCGTAGCCTGAGGCGTATATTATAAGCGAGGGCGTTTGTTTGTACTAGATGATGTCTATGACTTTTTTTTGGAATGCAAGCTATTTATGTACCAAATTAAGATTTTCATTTATAACTAACTGATAGACAGACATTCTTTTGCAATTATACTTTTAATATAAATAGATACTAAATACTAAGTTTAAGAATTATGGTAGTTTATGTTAAAAAATTAAGACACAAGGACAATAAGATACCTACCTAAATTACATAAAGATTAGGTATTTATAAAAGTAATTCGGGCAGGTATTTTTGTTATTTTAGCGTTTAAACTATCCTGAGTGATTTTCATTATAAGTATAGGTTACGGCTATACTTACGTTACATACGTGACGCACGAGACGTAACAATCAATACTTATTTTTGTCATATTTGTGTTTTACTTGGGCTTGACTCCAAACTGTCTAAACACTGCACCTCTCTATAACGAGATAGGTGAGCACAACTATGGCAGGGAGATCGTTGAAGAAACTTAGTTTGACCATTAAGAAAGAAAACATAAACGCTTTAAACAACAAGCTGGCTTTTAGATAAAATGTCTGCAACCTCAAGTATACCCTTACGTAACATAATACCGATCAAGTACTAATGGTCGCAACTTTAACCGCACCTCTAACACAAAGGCTAGATAGTGAAGGCGCCCTTTAAACTTTTCTCCACGGATCAGCTTTGAACACTGCCATTTGCCGAATAAAACTAAGCTAAGCCATACATTCAACATTTCTCTACGTGATCGAATCAGAAATTAAGAGGGGTCTCTCCGTCACTCGCTTCATACAAACGTAGTTCCAATTTCATTTGAATATTAAGCAACGAAAGTCCATTAAATTTTGCAGACATATTCTAGAAACTAATATCTACCACAGTCACAGATATTAGTTTCTAAAATATGTCTGCAAAATTTCATGGACTTTGGTTGCTTAATATTCAAATGAAATTGGAACTACGTTTGTATGAAGCGAGTGACGGAGAGACCCCTCTTAAGAGATCTGTAAAAGAACCAGAATAACCATCATAGAAGAAAGCCTTACGATGCTGAAGTATCAATGAGCGAGTTACATAGATCAAAGAACCTATAGATTTTGGTGCTAGAATGGCGCCTTTGTACCGGAAAATGCAGTGTTAGTAGACCTCCCACTAGGTGAAAAGATGCGCGCGTTTGTTTGGAAGGTATTTGTTAACTTCTTATATTGAAGGTACAGTCAGCAACAAAGCTAGGATTGCATCCGCCAGTACAAGCGACTATGGACAGGTAGGTACTCATGACTGTACGTCATGGCTGTATGTGATGAGTACTAATATGAGTTTATACGTGGCGGGAAATACGGACGCCAGAATTACACATACTATTTTTATAATTGCTTTGTCAAATATAGTAATATATCAAACAAGTATTTAGAGGATTCCATCTACACGCACGAAACGTTTTGCATCTTCATTCCTCATACGCATGGCTAAGGTTTGGAATACTCTTCCGCGATCTGTGTTTCCTACCAATTACAATCCGGGTATCTTTAAAACAAGAGTGAATAGGCACCTTCTAGGTAAACGCGTCCCATCTTAGACCACATCATCACTTTCCATCAGGTGTGATTGTGGTCAAGCGCTTACCTATAGTGAATAAAAAAAAGTAGGTAAATACTAATGCAAATTATTAACAGTTCAAAACGCTATGTTTTAATAGATGTTTCTTTTTCACTTAAATTATCTTGAAAAGTACTTTTTTACACTTAGCTCCGTTTAGGTTAAGGGACAGATGCTTAAGGTTGTAAACACAGCGCTCTAACAGCGCTGTCTGGCAACTGTTCCCGAGCCGGCAGTAATCCTTTAAGCGCTGTCGAACTGATCCAATCGTTACACTTCGGCTTCATGATGGATAATTATAGCTCCGAACTAACTCCAAAAGCTGATTTTCTGTTTTGATAGGGTACACAATAGCTTTAATACTTTGATGGTTCTTTACACCTTTATAAGTTTAAATAAACGGTATAGCCACACTCCGGACATCGCGAGACCTCACCCAAAATTAATATCTGATAATCATAATTATGATTCTAAGCAGTATGAGGCCCAAGCACCACCAGTACGTGCGACACATATCTGCGAAGCTTGTGTGAGGTCTGAGAGTGTTGACGAATTCATTTTATTGTTCTCTGCAGTCATTTTAACCCCCGACCCAAAAAGAGGGGTGTTATGAGTTTGACGTGTGTGTCTATGTATCTGTGTATCTGTCTGTGGCATCGTAGCTCCTAAACGAATGGATCGATTTTAATTTACTTTTTTTTGTTTGAAAGGTAGCTTGATCGAGAGTGTTCTTAGCTATAATCGAAGAAAATCGGTTCAGCCGTTTGAAAGTTATGAGCTCTTTTCTAGTTTTCTTATAGAGGTTTTTGTTCGGGGGTTTTTTAAATTTTAAGTTATTGTTCTCTGCAGTTTTTTTTCATCCGTGTCTAGCAGCGAATAGTACTATGTCGCTGTCCGTTGAGTTACGTCTTACTTTTCCAAAGATCATCATTAGATCTTTAGTAAATATTGATGTCAGATAATTCAAAAGTTAAGATTTATTGCACAAACTATCATATTATTCAACTACATTTCTCAAAGCTATCAAACTTTGCCAGTAGACAATGCAATCGTTGGGTGAATCTAAGATCGACTTTACCATGCAAAACTTTGTCTACAAATTATATTTGCGCGATTTCAAACAATTGGGACTATTACAAAGTTTTCATCGTTTTGTTTTATATGATTTTATACTAACTGAAGATATTTTGTGGAGGTTCTTTATAATAAAATTCTATCTATTGTGCCTATTCTCTGTGAAAGATGGTTTGATAACTAAGTAACCGACATAGCTCAAACGATTAGCAAGCTGAAGTAGCCGTGAACAGGTCATGTCTGTCATAGTACCGATGGCTAATGGGTCCTGGAGTGGAGACCACGTACCGGTAAGCGCAGTGTGGGACGACTTTAAGCCTGCTGAAGAAAGTGGCAGGTGGATGAGGAAGGCGGAGGACCGTATTTGGTGGTGCGCTTTTGAAAAAAACCTGTGCCCATCCATGGACGCATACAGGCTGATGGATTGGATCGGATAAGTAAATGATTATTTTCAAGGAAGAATTAAATTATTATGTACCTAGGTACTCGATATTTATACAAGTAACAGTGTTGTTACAATTTAAGTACTTACCTCTGTTACTTTGCAACGTAAAGGCTTTGAACTTTGTTGTTATTTACGAGGTTATATGAAGTGAGAACTCAAACGGCGTTAAAGTTTATTAGGTTTTAAGTTGAGTTAAACGATTTTTTGTTTTATCGCGTTTTAACTTTGTTGCCAGCTACATCTTTAACGATACTCAGAATATTGTGAAAAATAAGTCATGAAAATAAAAGTGCATTTTAGATCGAACGGGTCTCTTTTTATTACTACGTTGTTAAACCTCATTGCTGAGGGTCGTGGTCCCTTCCATTACTTAAATGATAAGTAGTAGTTCTTGTAATTCTTGTAAAACTTTTACAATGTAATAAAGATAAACTAGTTTTTCCAGTAACTGTCTACTTCATAGGTTTTTCACGGTTCAGTTGTATATGTCTGTCATTTATAAAAAATATTTCCAAGGTATCATCATCATTAGGTATCTCAACCCATCGTCAGTTCACGGAGCACGGGGTTTTCTGTCAGAATGATATAAGGGTTGCAGCCATGGTCCACCATGCCGGCCAGGTCCAGATTGGCAGACATTTAAACGTAATAGAAAATATTAAACTAAAATTACAAACAATACAGTAGTAAGCAAATATAATAGTGCTTTATTGCCAACTATAAGAGCATAATAAAATTTTAAAGTCAAAGTTGCTAACGCCATCGAAATGTGAGTGTGCAAGGGTTCAGAATTTAGTGCCCAATATGATTTGGTCTAACTTCGTATGAAGTTGAAATGGTATCATATTTCACCAGCACTTTATTACGGACCAAGTTACGTCTTTCACTAACTAGATAGGTAATAATTCTCTAGTGAAGTACCTACTCGTAGATTTGTTCTTGACTCTTGAGTCATCACTTTCGGGACGTGAATAGATAAACTTAGTTTGATAGGACGTCAGGTAACTAACTTGCCTCGTCGAGTGGCTAGTTATAGCTTAACATTATAGCTATTGCGAACAAATTATGTATTAGCCCTCGCTTTAACATATTAACAACAAGCTAATCGTACACAACGAAACCCTATACCCTGTTGAGAAAAACAGAATTAGGCCACATTTGCTTACATGGCTCATACGTCAGCCATCGGAAACTGATATCTTGACCTAGTTCGGCTAAACGCGCCTTGGGTGACCCGTGTCACGACACGACGTATTGTTCTGTGACCAACCAGGTCAACAACCTTATAGGTCTCGTGAAATCTCTAATGTGTGATTTTGAATTAGCATATACACGCGATTCCGTTCACGTGGATTTGCGTTTTGTAAAGATTTCGTAGGAATTTCTAAAAATCCTTCTTTTGTGTACAGGGATCATACATTCCTTCCTGGATAAGCGGTGATGGCCAAGTGGTTAAGACAGGCTTCCTAGTCGGAGGGTCTAGGGTTCGATCTCGGGCCTCTAACTTTTCTTAATTAAGTACCTATGCGTTTTAAGCAATTATGTAATACTTGTCTAGCTTTAGCGGTGAAGGAAAACATCTTGATGAAACCTGCATGCCTTAGAGTTCGGTAAAGTTCTCAAAGATATGTGAAGTCCACCAATCCGCACTTGGCCAACGTGCTATGGTCAAACCCTTGTATTAGGTATGTTAGGATTACCTTTTGGTAAAACGACATCTAGGAGCATGCTTCAAAATATGGGGGCCCGTTTATAAAAGTATTTCTAATTCCAAATCAGACTTGTCTTAGTTTTCTTCTGTTTGGAATAATTAAATGACTAGAGTTTTGAGAGCTGTCAAGGATGTCGCTAAACAAAGATAAAATTAAGTAAAATTACCAAATAGGTAGTAGGCTCTCTCAAATAAATATAAATGGAAAAGCAATTTTAGGTGCTGATTCATATTTTGAACTTGATTAAATTAAAATAGTTTTAATTTGGACAGCTACTAGTGTAAGGTTATTTTTAAAAATTGATTTGAGTTGTCAAAAATAATATAAAATTATTAATTTCTCTAATGCAGGTAGATTGATAAAATCGATATTTGGCTCATTCGATGTCATACAATCTGTTACTAGGAGGCCAACAAGATTGAACTTGCATAAATACGGGTGTTTTGAAGGTTTTAGTTCAGTCTCCTTCCGAGATTCGGGGCGATATCGCATATTTTCGGTATTTGGATTGTGAACTGAATAATTAGATGTTGTGATAGCAATCACGCTCTAATTAAATTATTTATTTTGGCATTAGTTTGTTTAGATTAAAACTCTCGGATAACCTTGCACATTAAACTTGTGTTTTTTTGTGTTGGTTTTGGAGAGGACATCCAATAATTCGATAAAAATATTTAAATAATACCTGCTTTTCTGAGTGACGCCAATACTAGGTACTTTGATAAAGTTTCGCTTAACTGTCAGAAAGGCAAACAAGCTGTTGAAACATAAAGTGAGCTAAGTTTTATCCAAATAATTTACTTATCATTTGCTTTGAGTAGAAATTAGCTGATTAAAAACAGAAACTTTTTATCAAACACGAACCAATTTAAACTAAATCTCCGTCTTGAAATACTAACTTAGTTTTTTTTTGAGGCAAGAGTAAATAACCTAACCCACCCCGGTAGAGATTTTAAAAATCGTAGAGGGGATGGAATTTTCAAAATTCTGAAATACGCACTTTAAGTATTTTTAACCGAAAGCGCAAATACTAATTTCATGGATGTAACTTGAGAAACAATGGATGTTGTTGTTGAATGCAAACTTTCATCCAACGATCTAAGCCCCTTAGGGATGGAATTTTCAAAAATCCTTTCTTAGTAGGTTGCAGTGTGATCTAATGAATCTAGTGTCATAATTTCAAGTTTTTAACTAAATTCTATTGTGATATAAATTGTAATATTTTATCTGTTTATTTGTTTTACATTTCACGGAAAAACTTTTTGTTAAAAATTCTAATAGTTATACTCCAGACAAATGATAATAATTGAATTATCTCCCATAACCCTAAATTAAGCTTGACCGGAATTTTAGCTCATAATACAATAACTATCTCACTTATACAACTAGGTAATTTATGTTCATAAAACGTTACGCACATTGACTGAATTAAACTTTACTATCCGAGGACAAACATTCACGAATCTATATCTAATAGGGCACGGCTCACTAATGATTTATACTTGATACCATAAATTTAGTATGTACTAGATCAACAATGACAGATTACCGGTGTTACAAAAAATGAAACGTAAATGTGTGCGTGAAATAGAGTTGTCCTGACTTTAGCATTTGTATTATCGATAGTCTTACTGGCGAAATCATAGGACACTAATGAGTTAGTTTAACGAAGTGAAGTAAAAAGCATCTTATAA
Organism: Maniola jurtina; assembly: GCF_905333055.1. Classification (NCBI taxonomy): domain Eukaryota; kingdom Metazoa; phylum Arthropoda; class Insecta; order Lepidoptera; family Nymphalidae; genus Maniola; species Maniola jurtina. Next base: position 5,149,253 of record NC_060034.1, on the reverse strand, counting down.
TTTTAAAAAAGTCAAATACATTTCAAATACACAAATAGTAACAAAGCTAAAGCTAGGTAACAGATTATTATTTATTAATGAAATGACTTGGTGCAGCTACTACGAAATAAACGATTGATAAATCTATATGTATAGGTATATAACGTTGTCAAGAATATAAATGCGTAAATATATATGTATGGATGTTTCTGTGTGTTTGTGTTTTTATTACCTCTTCACGCCTTTATTTTTTTAAAGGGTGCAAGTAAATTTAATTTGATTAATTACAATAACACTGTGATATAATGTCTAAGTGACAAGTTAATAAAAATAAATAGTATATATGGCGCTCAATTCATAGCTAATGACCTCCCCGATAAGCACTTAAATACAGTAAGTAATGTACGGGGTTACCCTTAACCCTGTATATGAAATCTAAGTCACGCTAAATAAAATAAAAATTAGTATAAATATTTATTTCGTTCTTTTCTTTTATTGGAAAGTAGTGTTTTATATTGTATTTTACATACATCACATGAAACCTATCACATCAAACCTACCGGTAGACACGATTATCGACTATCGATACTTGTGACGTCATTACTTTGTCAATCCTTATCGTAAACAAACGTTTTTAAATTTTACACAAAATATCCAAAAATTCTTCATTTAGCAATGTAATTTGATGATAAGTCTTAAGGGAAACCTATTATCTAAGCTTCCAATAGCTATTTTGCCTAATTTTCAAACAACAAATGATGAAATAATGATTATAAACAATAAGTATAAATAATCAGTAATTACCTGTGAAACGTGTATTTACGCGGATTATAACGTCTTGTAACGTCACATTCGCTCACTGAACAAGACACCATGGTGGCAGAACATAGATTTTACGTTTTAATCGTAAAATTATTTAGTAAATGCAAAAAATCACCTCGACTTGGAACAGGCCGAACTCATAAGGACCGACACTCACGTAAATAATGACTTATCGGCATCTTGTTTCGCTATCTCGCTTTCGCTCGCGGCAGTGGGTCTTATCTAACTACTCTCGCTCCCTCGCTTTGTCAGTCTTTGAGCGAAGCGAAAAATCATAGGTCTATGCTTGATACTAAGATATTTTATTGACAACCTAGAAAATTAGGACCCTTTGTGAGCACAAATAATGCCAAAAAACTTGTTATGTATGCTGATCGCACATTATCATATACGAACCGTACGCACCGTTACTATAGTGCGTTTCATCGAATAGTACCTATGGCGTTATGTTGGCTCCCCTGTCTGTCCAAGTCATTGGCACCACATTTGCATAAGAAGACGCAGATTTCGTTTATTTTCATTTGATTTTCCTGAATGAATGAAATGAAAATCAAATGAAAATAAACAAAATCTGCGTCTTCTCATGCCAATATGGTGCCAATGACCACCCAACAGACAGGAGAGCCAACATAACGCCATGGTACTATTCGATGAAACGCACTATACAAGCAACCTAATTGTGCATTTCAAATATTATCTATTTGATATTCATAATTTTAGATGTGCACATTAGTAGTCTAAGAAATGCAAGTAAATAGTACACACGACACATTGAAACTCATATTTTGTACTAAAAAATAAATAAGCAATACTCTCATATTTTTTTATCATATTTTTATTTCAAATCATGATCACGCGTAGCGCATTTTTAATAATCATGCTGAAAACTTATGCAAGACATGGGCGGTACGTGCGGCTCGGATGAAATGTGCGATCAGAATTAACCGTTAAAAAGGTGCTCACATTGAACTGAAAATGTGCGTGCGAACTGTGTATTTTTTGTTAACTCAACTATTTTTAGGGCACAATGGTACGAATAAAATGGAGGTAACGTTATATCACGTTCTTAACATGGCCTAAACTGGAACCCCGATAAATAAAACATGAAACAGGCCATTATCAAAAGAAAAACGCGATTTGGTATAACATTTACAATGATTAGCGGTTCAAAGTTATTCATTAATACTTCATAAATCTGTCGTGTTAATAAAATTAAATATAATGTATAGTTATTGTAAGTAGTACCTAATTGGGATACCAGAAAGGTTATTAATCGTGCCTTTAAAAGGATTGTTACTTATAAAAATTAATTATATTCTGTTTTATTTTTCAAATTCATACTATTTTTTCGGGTCAACACATGTTGAATTTTTTTCAGTTATGGAAACATGAGAAATTTTGCCAAAACTCTCAAACTTTGTCCTTTTTAAGGTCCTGTGAAAAATTTTCTAAATCTTTTCTTAGTGGGGGTGTCCGTTATGAATAAAATCTACATAATAGGTAAATCTCGAGGTTTTTTTAGACCTAAGGGCATTAGTCAATTTCTCCTTTGGAAAGACTTTGGCTGGGTGCTACCTATCTTTGTTTGGCGTTCCTTTGGCGTCTTTCGAGTTCTTCTTGAGAAACTTACGGATGCCACCTTTACCTTTATAGATAAACTTAGAAAATGAAACACTATCTACGTAACAAAATTTCATCCAAATCGTTACCCAATTATACAACCTACATATTTTTTAAATACAAGAATTTTCGTTTAAAAAACGAAACTACTATTAGAACAAGGTAGGTAAAAACTTGTCGAAAATATGTTTTTTATGAATAAGAATCAAAATCCCAACTTTGAAGTGTAACTTAAATGGCCCAAAAGTTAAAAAGTTGCCGCTAAGGACTACAATAGGATTTTTAAATTATCTTCGTATATGTGTCGGATACAAAGATTTAAACAGACAATTTTATAACAATACACAGATAAGAGTAGGTACATACAGCAAAAGCAGCTAAGTATAAATAAATTCGTAGACCAACGAACGGCACTCTACCTCCAGGCTAACTTAAGTTTATTCGACACCAAGTTACATTTGTATCGAAACATTGTATTGCACTACATCTAACCTTGACAGTTCAATATTTTGAAGCCAACCTTTGACAACATGCAATAACTTTGAATACCTATCAGCAGAACAACTTTAAAAATTGTTTTCCATGTGGGAAGTTAAAGAGCCTCTATTATACACAAAGGCTGTTTCTTTTTTATGTCTAGGAGAAATCTTCAAGGCCTTCCATGCCTCCCATGCAGCGGCGTCTGCCAAGAAAGACCTTCGGGACCAATAAAATGTCCCTACACAACTCTGAAATGCTCCAAAACCACAGAAGCAATCCACGCAGCATGCTACAAAATGTGGCATTCTATTTAATGCCAAGACAACATCCCACTGTGGGATTATTACAGTACAACAGTCTGTCAACGATTTTTGCAAGATTTTAAATTATTCAAGCTTGCGGCACGCTTCAATCTTTCAGTTTTCATTTAGTGCATTAAAAATAAGATTTTAGAATAACTAGTAATTTTTAAAGAGTAGAGAGTAGGTTATATTAATCGGTTAAAATGCTGACCGTTCATTAAAGTAGACGATTAGTTGAAGTCACTCGTTCATGTACCTATATTATAAATTACCTACCCGTGAACTTTAAATGATCACGAGTCAAAAAGAGTGGGTTGATATAAGAGATAGTTTCTGGCAAAAATCCTGTCATTACTCAAAACCAAAAAAATTGAACGCTATGTTACCAAAAACGCTGAGCAATTTATAGGCAGTTTTGATTCAAATCTCTGCAATCAAAACAAAGCTTTTTCTATTTACGAACATTTCATAGAGGAACGAGTTGGCAGTTTGTCGATGCTAAGTGATTTACGCGGCGGACGTATTCAACATGCATGAATCCACAGAGGTGCCGATTACTAGAGATGGCAATGCTCCGAAACACAGCCTCTACACGTCTAGTGAACAAAGGAATCAAGTCGCGTTTGAGGAACCAAACTTTTTTATTCGGTAATTTGTTTGTTAATTGAATACTTCATTGCATACACATGCACCTACATAAACACAGAGGGAAACATAATATAAAAATAAAACTGAACTCGTACACCTGCTTTTTATCACTCTTTTGTGCCTAAAATTTATTTTTGATATGAGGCTCGCCCTAGGTTGCCTTCAAATTGTAGCGCGTTTTGACCTATAGACGTTAAAATCAATACAAATTCACGACAATACTCATGTGAAAATTGGTGAATTTGTACAATTCACTAAATTTTTTCAACAGTCTTATGGAACTATGATAAGAAAAAAATTGGTTGTCTGTAAAGTCGGTTTACTGACGATAGTAGAACGTGACAACAAAGGCCGACTGTGCTTCTTTGTCGCTCGTTCCGCGGTCTCGCTTGCACTTCAAGCCTTACATGGAACGCCTCAGAGCGAGGTAACGCCGCATGAGTCATGTTTTTTCGTGCGTGCAGCCGGCTCTATCGAATTATAAGACGTTGTCACGTCAAAAAATAGTTTACTCAATTTTTTTCAGTTACATTACGTGTATTACGTAACTATTTTATCACAAGTATTTTATTACGTAAGTATCGATATAATTAAGTCGGGGTGCTCTATGTCGGTTTATGGACGAGGTTTTTATCTCTATAGTCTACAACTCAATACATGACTCATTTCGTTTCCAACTGCACAGTTGATCCCAGAACATGTGTCAAGATTCGTATGCGATTGGAAATTAATAGCTAAAATAGTCAGAGGCAATTGTGCTAAGTCTAAAACTGGCAATAGTGCAACTTGACGCACGAAAACTGATAATTTTAAAATACAAATTACTTGATTGACACTGAATATTGAGATAAAATTATATTATAATAATATATTCAGCCCAAGATATAATAGAACTCCAAATAGGCAAAGGTATTATAACTATATTTTATAAAGTAAAGATAAATGCTTAGGTTATTATTAGGCACGGCGTTTACGCACTTACGAACGTGTTGCAAAAACATAAATTTATGATTTAATTAAAAACTTATTCCTGTGACTTCATCCGCGTGGATTAATGTTTTATATTCCTTGCAATTTCTCAAAATCCTTCCTTAGCGCACCCATAAGGTTTTCAAGGATAAGGTCCACTGACTTAAGGATGTACCCACGTTGTCTGCCTGTCAGTCAGTCATGCTTACTATTTCATGACAATCAAAGTTTGTTTAAAAATTCATACTTATTGTTTTATTCAAAGTCTGAACACTCTCAAATAGATAATTCAGCACTGACTTTACTAGACTAGCCTAAAACAAACTCGTTAGGCAGAAACTGAAGTTTTGACTTCAGACTAAGAGCTCTAGGCATTTCTGAGGATTGCCTAGGTCATTCGCGATGTGCTTGCATTTCGCTTTTGGACTATAACATACATATCAAAACTTTTATCATTTATATATTGAAATATTTTTAACCAAACTATTGAGCCAGAAAGTTGATATTCAAATATAATTCTGCTTTTTCATATTGATGGATGGATGATGGTTTCATAGCAAAACAAGGTAACAGTTTGTCGATGTTAATTGATTAACGCACGTCCGTTATTCTATGCATCAGTTACTTCGTTTTCGTCTATACTTTCCCGAAAAGTTATTTTAATGGTTTTACTGTAAGATAGGCCTGCGCCTTGGACGAAGTGGTAAATTCGTCCAAGACTTGCACTTGGTGGCAATCATGTTTAATGGAAAGCAATGATGGGCTAGCTTCGAAGATGCCTATTCACTCTTGCCTTGAGCGTACTTAAGTTATACATGGCAGGAAATGCGGACACCGGAAAGGCATTCCACATTAGCGGTTTGTATCAGGAACATTGAGCACACACAACATAAAACAGTGGACTCCACTGTGCCATAAGCACAGATGTCCGTGTGGAAAAGAGGTTGATAAATTTGAATTCCTCGGACTCTCTTGCCAAAGGAGCGCTGGTAGGCTAAATAGCCTACCAGCACTCCTTGCGAACGAAGTCGCGGGCATCAGCTAGTAACTAATAAAATCAGTGATACCCAAACGTTTTTCTATTGGCAAAATAACATTGCAGTATTTCGACGCTAATAGATTTACGCGTGAACGTTGTTCGACATGCACGAGTTATTCCGCTTCCATCTATCTATAGTCTATACAATTGGACCCTGTACGTGTGCCAAGATTTGTATGCGATAGCAAATATTTTGCTTTATCCTGAATAGAATTGCGATGATGCTAGTTTTTTAGGATTTTTTTAGGGTTCTGGACCTCAAAAAGAAAAAAGAAACCTTACAGGATCACTTTGTAGTCTGTTTGTCCATCTGTCGTGTCTGTCAAGAAAACCTATAGTTCCCGTTGACTTAGAATCATGAAATTTAGCAGGTAGGTAGGTCTTATAGCACAAGTAAAGGGAAAAATTCCAAAAAAGTAAGGTTGTGGTTACGTACATTACAAAAAAAATTAAAATGTGTCAATGAACAAATCATTAGTATGTATTTTCAATTTTCAAAATAAGATATCTATTCCAAGTGGGGTACATATCATACGAATGGGGTTTACCTGTACATTCTAAAACAGATTTTTATTTATTTTTATGCATAGTGTAAAAATAGTATACTATAGTTTTCTGATTTCTCATGCAAAAAAAAAACCGAGTACAGAACCCCCCTGCGCGAGTCTGATGCGCACTTGGCCGGTTTTTTGTATTGTTTTTACGTTCAACCCGTTGCCGTCCTATCAGACTGTGAGAGTGAGGGAATGTATAACAATCTCCTGTGTAGATGGCTAGCCTCTGTGTAGCCGCCGCGCCGTGGTTGGGTCGAGGTCGGGGAAAGTATTCTCAAAATTTATTATATTTTGATCTTAAAAATTCAATATAAATTCTACATGAAAAATAAAAATAATTAAAAATGTTGAAAATGCTAATGCCTTAGGTACATTATTTACCCATTCAACTTGGATCTAATTTAGCTAACAATTTTATATAAGTAGGTAACTAACTTTATTCCTGATATTAAAACTTTATGTCAGTTATTTCACGTATTTAGTACGAAACAATGAAACCTTTTACTGAAGTTGAACAAGTAGGCATAAAAATTTTATTGTATCAATAAACGTCGGAATGCCTGTTATTATGTACGCTGTATTAAATTATAACACGTGTGCGTAAAAAGAACCGCTAAGATACCAATTAAAATTACTTTGATATCGAACAGATCGAATTAAAGCGTAAAATACCAACTTCCTTTCGGAAGTATCGCTACACGTACATGGAATGATTAAATCGTGGACTGTTTACGAGGTACACCACCTGCCCTCCCACTAGCAAACATGTTAGAAAAGCAAGTCACCAAGCAAGCAATATACGCCACCACGAACACCAAACAAATCTTCTAAAGCAAAGGTAACATTACTTTGCCAATACATTAGCAGCCCAGACCAGGCACAACTTAGAAATTATGAATTTTCAAATTGTGCCTGCCAGGAATACAACCCTGGGCTTCCCACTTACAAGACCACAGCGCTCACAACTGCACACACCAGGGAAGCCTTCAAAATTCTAATAATATTTAGTTCCTTAATCTAAGCATTTCACCGCAGTTTATTGCCTCATCTAGTGACAGAAGGGATGGTTTATTTTTGGCGCAAAGGATCAGCCTGGCTGTCCAGCGTAGAAATGCAGCCAGTATTCTTGGCACCATTCCACCCGGACATGATAATTAGATAAGGTTATATATAGCTTTAAGTTTTAATGTAACATTTTCAATTAAAGTCGGGATATGCGGTAGTCTTTCTTGAGATATTTGGCATTTCAAGTCTCTGTTATGCGAATCGAAGAGATAGGTGCGGTACAGTGCCCTCCGAGTATTGATATTAACCTCGAGCAGCCGACTCCCACAGTTAAGTCACTGTTTCACAACATAATTACCATTGCGCGATGGAAAGGGACTGACACGACCTGTGCAGGATTTCCTATTATACTAGAAGCGGAGTAGCCAAATTAGGTTCTACAATTCACTAAATGTGTTTTCCTCATCTTAGCTCTTTTTAACTAAGTGCGGTGAAGACTAAAGTAGGGCTACACTATGTATTTAGCCTGTATTTTGCTAAAAAAGTACGGCTTGCACGACATTACTGTTTCTGTGATATTAAATATTTTTGAATATGTTAACTCTAGGCACAACAACTCTACATCGAAAAAAACTGCCCCCGATCGATGAAGAAAAACGCATTCTTCGTAATCGTAATCGACAGCGAATTCTGCCCCTTGATTGGTCGAATACGCTGTTCACATTTTTTCAGAGCCAATTACGGAGTAGAATTTTTTCATAGCCAATCACGGGGCAGTATTTGTAATCGATTACGATTACGATGAATACTTTTTTTACATAATCGGGGCTGTGTCTGTATGAACGATCTCAATTATTTACCTATTAGTTCTATGATTTAAATGTCCAATCCACAATTTAAGAACTATGTAGATATCGCTGAGTATTTCATTCAAAATGAGTTGACCAAAGCTAACTTCCTATATACGATACGGGTTGTGAAGCTGAATTAGTGGCAATGAGCTGGGCCATTACTTCGAAAAACCGATAGCTGTTGGGATCCCAAGGTGCTAAAATGGCGAACTCACACTGAAGATCGCAGCACTAGAACTTGGAAGACCTCCCACTAGGTGGATAGATGAAATCAAACGAGTTACAGGAATTCGCCGGATTCCAGCGGCGCCAGACCATGGCATGTGGAATTCCCTACAAGAGATCTATATCCAGCAGTGGACATCCATCAGTTGATAATGATGATGAGATACAAGTCTACAAGGAACCAAAAGCTTAATTTGCTATATTCCGCCAAACCAACGAAATCTGTATGGTAACGGTATCTGTACTCAAAGTTGAGTGGTGTTGGAATTTGTGTGGTGCTGCGTACCATACAGATTTCGTTGGTTTGGCGGATTTCCGCAAAATATCTAAACCTTTTAACTTTTAACAACAAGTATTAATATGTATTCTCATTAGCAGTCAAAACTTTAACAATCGCCTGCCGATATTATCAACCTAGATGTTTGTAGATCGTGGAACGACCTATCTGAAATTGACAATTACTTTGAGTAACAAATGACCTGCATGGCTATTCTGTATCTTTGAAAGTTTTCGTTAGACACTGAGTCCAGTTAGAAATCCATGAAATTTAGGTCACGTGTTTTTCTATTCCGTATCGAATGCGTGGCTAACTAATTACGAGTATCTAACACTTGGCAGTTGGCCAACATTAACATAGTAGCGTATTTTATCGACTTTATATGGCCAAATTAAATATCTCTGCCTGACAGGTAGCGTAGTAGAAATGTAAGACTTTTTAAATTGTACGACTTCGACTAGTTTTTAATTATTATCTATGGACATTTGACATTGACATTACATCAGTTTGAACTTTGACTTGAATTTAAACGGTTTTGTGTTTTGCATAGATTAGTGTTTTGTAGTACCTAACTTTGAATTATGACTATAGAATTACTATAGAATTACAGTATTCTTGAGTGCTTTTATTGTGTACCTACTTAATTATTCCTTCAGCACACAATTTGAACGAAATCATGAAGCATATTTTGTCTATTTAGATGCCTCCAAGAAGAAAAGTCTCTGTGCGCCAATTCGAACTCTTGGTCGAGTTTGCAGAGACCCATCGCGATATTGCGATGGGTCATCTCATTGGATCAAACATGGTTGGGACATCGTATTGAAGATAGATGTCCCCATTGGGCGCTGATATGTACCCGTGGCATAAAAATGCAGAGCTGCTAGGATCTGCAATAAATATAAAATCCAATTTTTGTGTTAAATTAATCTCAATATTTTCTTCCTCAATATAAATATCAGAATTTTATTTTTATTTGTTATTTTATTTTGTACCAGAAAGTTGTAACAATTAAGAGACAAAGAAAGTAAAAGTGGACAGGGAAGCACTCTATAAGAGATCTCTACCAGTGACCCTTGGCAGTGCGAGAGGTTGTAAAGGGAGTAGAATAGGTACAAAGATAAAAATAGGTACTTTAGTACCTACATGAGACACCTTTAGTTCAATGCGAACAGCTGTCCTTCGTCGAGCGGCTTGGAGGTGAGGCCCGAGTTCCTCTAACACCTGCTGGTAGCCAGCCTTGCTCAAACGAAAGTTCGCAATGAACTCTGTTTCTGGCAGCTCCATTGGGTTATACATATCGCGCAGCCTGCGCCTGTGGACCCGTAGCGCCTTTTGTTGGCGCTGCTCTTCAGCATGCCCCATCAATACGGCACGAGCCATATTTTTTTAAAATTATTATCTACTAGATGATTCCCTTCATCCGCGTGGATTTAAGTTTTTTGAAATCCCGTGGGAACTCTTTGATTATCCGGGATAAAAAGTAGCCCATGTGCTAATCCTGGATATTATCTATCTCCATTCCAAATTTCAGCCAAATCCAGCCAGTAGTTTTTGCGTGAAGGAGTAACAAACACACACACACACACACACACACACGCACACACACACACATACACACACGCACACACACGCACACACATACAAACTTTCACCTTTATAATATTAGTGTGACAACATTAACATAACCACAAAATATAGTACCTACTTGCTTACAAAATAACAATAATTTAACTCCGACGAACCAACCTTACTTTATATTACTTACCTTTTTACAACTAATAGGTAAGTACCTAGGTACTAGGTATCAATTTTTTATTATAATATATTTTTCTGAAAAACCGAGCGGAATTCAGCCGATTTGTAATTAATAAAAATCCTTCGAAATTAAAACATCTCTACATTCGTTGAGATTGCTAAAAAATTATTACCTCTATAAAACGGACGGATTATAGTGGCGAGTCGCAAAACACTGGTCCCGACTAGTTGTTAAAACGATCGTAGCCACCTAATAAAGTTTCTAATTACAAACTGTCATTTTTGCTTAGTGAATAGAGTTTTAAAAACTATCGATACGAAAACATACGTGAAAAAGCATTTCCGGTTTCTATTCCATCCCATTAATGGCTATGATCGAGAGTCATTGTCTATGACGTCATCTTCGTTAAAAACTGACGTTAGCGAATAGAAAATTTGAGTTTGACATTTAATTATTAGAAATTTTCACGAAATTAGTGTGCCACTGAGATACAGCATAAGCCAAACCCTGTCAACCTTTATCGAAATGCTTTTAGGATTTAGGTTGACAAGTTCGTACCGTTAGGCTTGGTACATACAGCTCAAGTGATGTATACTTTTATTCACCTACATATTTTACTAGTCAAAGTGTTCTTAAGTGTACCAGGATGTAAAAATTTGAGTGAATCGATCGTCCTCGGTTTTAATTGACAAATCGTTTTTATTCCCCATCCCGTGCGAATTTCAAAAAATCTGGGCTTCTTCTATGTCTACATTTTAAACAAAAGCTCTGTGTAAAATTCCTTTCTAAGGATTTGGGCGTGTTGTTGATGAGTCAGTCAGTCAGAGATGAGTCAGTAAGTCAGGACTGTTCTTCATATCCAAGCTTGGGGCGCCAGCCAGGTAACCTCCCAGTGTGCCTGGATGCTGCTGGTCCCTTTTGGATGCGTCCGAGGGGAAGAGCAGTGTTCGGCCCGGTGCGCCCCGGTAACATGGCTAATAATTTCTCTTCGGAGATATTGTTGGCTATGGCTAATGACCTGGCAGGGGGGGAGGTTTCTCCGCGTGTCCCTCTGACTAGCAGAGGGCACAGTGGACGAAGCGTAGGACGGGACACGGGCGACGTGCGCGTCCCAGGGTCGGGGGACGCACTTCGTTGGTGCGTCCCGGAGGTGCGGTGGTGGGGACCGAGCAGGTCCCCAGTGGAGGGTCTGCCTCGGCAGACGTCGCTGGCTGGGTTGCGGTTGTTTGCTTCGGCCGTTCCCGTGACCCAGTCGCCAGGCGACGCGCAGTAGCGCCGCTGGGGTTTAGTGGGTATTCTGGTCGCCTCTCGGCCGGCGAGTCCCACATACCCTCCCTCCGGGGGGGATGCGTAAATGCATTCCCCAGCGTCAACAAAAAAAAATATATATATATATATCCAAGCTTATTCCTTTCAGCTAGGTATACATTCGACGCATCTCTAGCCGTCGTAAATTATACTTTTCTGTTTTTGTGGTGTCCAATATCACACTAATATTATAAAGGCGAAAGTTTGTTTGTGTGCGTGTGTGTGTTTGTTTGTTACTCCTTCACGCAAAAACTACTGGACGGATTTGGCTGAAATTTAGAATGGAGATAGATAATATCCTGGGTTAGCACATAGGCTACTTTTTATCCCGGAAAATCAAAGAGTTCCCACGGGATTTTGAAAAACCTAAATCCACGCGGGCGAAGTCGCGGGCATCGGCTAGTCACACTAATATTATAAAGGCGAAAGTTTGTATGTGTGTGTGTGTGTGTGTGTGTGTGTATGTTTGTTACTCCTTCACGCAAAAACTACTGGGAGGATTTGGCTGAAATTTGGAATGGAGATAGATAATATCCTGGATTAGCACATAGGCTACTTTTTATCCCGGAAAATCAAAGAGTTTCTACGGGATTTCGAAAAACCTAAATCCACGCGGGCGAAGTCGCGGGCATCGGCTAGTACTAGATATACCTGCCCATCATTAATGTAGGTAGGTTAAAGCGCTTGCAATCGTTAAATACCAATAACGATTAATTTTGTTTAGGTATATACCTACTCTCCAGTTATGATAAAAAGAACAAAAATAATTGAGTGATGTTCTGAGTCCTCTAACAATATGTTCGCTATGACGTATTTCTATATAATTTTTAAAAATAAATCGTATGCACCAGGCATTAGCGTCCGAGTATAAGCTATCGTGCCCATACCCTTGCGTGCGCCTAATTATGTAATAAAATTTATTTTATCGCCCGTGTGTTTTTTGTAAATAATTTATAGCGGTCATTGAATGATTTGGATTGCCAATAAATTGATTAGGCGGGCTGTATTACACGTACCTAATTACTTTGTTAAGGAAATTGGGTAAGCGACTGTATTGTGCGAAATAATCTTTACATTAAACTAATGACTGAAAAAAATGACAATTATAGCAATTCAATGATTCTTGTTCTCTACTTAAATCTTATTTAATCATAATTATTTAACATATTTCGGATACGGTGAAACGGTTTAAGCAGAAAGTGAGCCTGAATTTTTGACTTAAATAACTTATAATGCCAATTTTGTTAGTGGTCTTCCTCAATGAGCATATACGCGTACCTACTATTTCTATGATTATGTAACCTCGATATTTCAGAAAATTATGTCGCTTATTTATGATGGATTGTAAAATAAATGAGTTATTATTTACTAGTGACAAGTGAAAAAAATTAGGCTACAGCTGATACCAAACCTCATAATTTAAGCAACTAATTTTATATATAGTTTCATTATTCAACGTAATAAACCATAATATCGATGTCAAGAAAAAAGGCATTGAACTTGTTAGTAAGTGATAAAATCGATTTATTGCGATGAAAAATGTATTGAATGGGATAGTGTCGCAACTTACTCTATTCACGCCCTTGCTAACATACCTCCTCAAGCGCTTGCGTGCTTAGTATGAGATTTTACATCTCCCGAACGTTGATGAAATTCGAGAATCGAAACAAAATAACGCCAAAGTAAAATGGACCGAAATGTTCTTGATTTAAACTAAAAAAATCCAGTACTACCAATTTTATTTCACAATGATTCCGCTTGAAGTGTAGATAATATTACATACTATTACACATTACTTGTAGTCAATTTTCACCATTTGTTCATTAATAACTAGTTAGTATTTTTATTTTACTTTATTTTAAGGCATAAATTTTGTACATTGTAAACTTTTTATTGTTTAATAATAATTATTTTTTATTTCTTTTGGCACAAGTTGTGACACCTAATTAATAAGTTATATATTTAATAATGTGTGTGTGTATATAGATTTAATGTAATGTATTAATATTATAATTTTCTGGTGTCCTAATAAATAAATAAATAAAATAAATAAATAATATATGGACAAACTAGAGCACTAAAACAAGACATTTAAGATCCATTTTACGTTAACTCTAAAGTGTTTCAACGCTCAAATAGGTAAGTACTTGAGAACTCACTCGCCATATTTGCCCTGTGTAAACTGTCAAGTCAAAAGTACGATTTTAGTCCTTAATTTAAAGGTAAGCGGTACTTTTACCATGACGAAGTCTTATACTAAGGCTGTATAGGTACCATTTCACAAACCTGCGTGAGCGCATATCGGCGCGTGCAAACGATATAAAAGTTTCAAACTACTTAATTAAAATCCATTAAAATTCTAATCATTGGTGATCCAATTTGTAGCAGGACTTTTAATTCTTTAATGGATAGTTAGAGACAATAATATTTTAAGTGTTAGTATTACTAATTGCTTAACGTTTTGTAATCATATTATTATGACTGCCTTGCCCGGGCTTAGCACTTGTGGGCTTACCCAAAAATACCCAATAATAATTCACAAAATATTTTGGTCTAAAGAATACTTTAGACCAAAATATTTTGTGAATTTGTTATGTACACATTTTTCTATGAAAATGTATTTATTCCAAATGGTGGGGAAACATCCACTAAGAATTTAAAAATATGCGAATGCATACATGGATTATTAATTTGTTTCAAACTTTGATAACGCTTTTACACTAATATTATACAAATTATTATTGTTAATATCTATCTATTTAATTCATTTGGAGTCGCCAATGATCTGTTTATCATTCAATTCTAATGGGTCTCTACTTAACTGATACTTTTACGAAAAACGGAACCCTTATAGGATCACTTTGTTGTCTGTCTATCTGTCTGTCTGTCTGTCTTATACTCCGTTCGTCTGTCCGTCCGTCCGTCCGTCTGAAATTGGGTACAGAGATAGCTTGCTTCCCAGGGACGAGCATACTCGTATGCTACCTTTTGCTGTTGTTATTATTGTTTTATTGTAGAGATACTGAAAATAATATTAACCGTATTTTCCTTCAAACAGTAATATGACTATTACAAATTGTTATCTAAATCTTATTTAATATGTAATTAATCTAATGTTCACGCTAGTCACGACAATCTTATTTCGTACAACTACATGCGAATTTAAATCATTAATAGCTACTATTACTACTTTGTTTGAATTATTGCATTCATAACAAATCCTTATACTATAGGTATGTATCAAAGGTTAGGAATGTAGGTATTATTTCCGAACATAATATTATGGTTGTATGGTTATAAATGCACTTAGTTTGACATCTTTTGATTAGGATGAACGACTGAACAATTTAAAGTCTCTCATTTATTTTATAACGGTAACGGTACAATAATACAATCATTTCACGGTAAAAAATAATATTTATGTCCAAATTATGTAGTTTTTCTAGTAGCAAAAACAGTGCAACGGAGTACATTAACTTTCCTGTTAAAGTGAACCTTTGTAACCTTCACTCGCAAAGGCATTTCCTTTGACATTTTAACTGCAGGTTACAACAATAGAACATACATTAGAGCTACCTCAGGGCTCCGTGGCTAGTTACCAACCGACGAATTAAATCTAAAATTCCACGGCAGCGTATTATGAACATTATCACTGTCATAATACAAGGTACACGAGTCCTAAATAATTTGTACTTTGACTTTAAAGGTTTAGTAAGTGGAACAAGGCGTATTGCACAATCTTAGCTATTAGGGTTCAGAACCCGAACAGCCTTGATTGAGCGCCTGTTACTTAATTATTATGCTATCCGAATTTGATACAGTTTGGCCTATAGATTTTTGTTTAGATCATTATACAACATAGTTCATGAATTCATTCAAAGCTTTGCGCAAGAAATGTTTATAATATTAATAAATCACTCTAATCCTAAGTTCAGGTGCTCAACTCAAAGATATCAACCCGCTTCAAATCGACATTCTTGTACCTTGTCATCTTGTCATTGATAAAGATTTGTGCACAATGGCAATTACTAATATGTACCTATAATTTATGTAATAATATGTGGCTTTAAACAAATCTGTTTTAAATTTATGCCATGCCATGTTAATTTGAGAACAGGTTTGCGCTTGACAAGCGAAACTCATACTAAAGAGGTGATCCAAAAATAATGATAACATAAATATCTTTAAAAAAAAAATTATCTGCTCCACACCCTCATTAATTCACTAAGTCATAATTTCAAGAAGATACATTCAATTAAATATCAGCAGACGAAATTTCCAATGAGACAGACAGACAGACGGGAGAGACAATGCACCCACACACAAAGATCAAGTTACGATAGCTACTATCCGAGATGGAGGCTTCGAACTATTTGGACGACCACCCTTTTCTCCAGATGTACCTTACAGAGGTCCTAGGTCCTCAAACTAAGGAAAAAGGTATAGGTTCACTAGGAACAAAACTTCTACCTTTTCCTCGGCTTAAAAACAACTTCAAGGCAAGAAATATGATGATAGCGAGGTGATGGCTGCAAGGGAGGCATTGTCTACTGCTTGCTGTGGAACTGGGAGTAAAAAGACAAAGATTTATTCTTATAAGAGTATTCAGAATTTAGGGGGTTAAAAAAATGACTATGAAGAGACGGTTGAAATATAAAATTTTAAATTTATTACATACTTTTTAGTTGTTTTATATGTTTTGGATTATCCTTCGCATAAAACGCAGCATATACCTATTCTAAAGTAAGAGAATAAAGCATAAAATTAATAGTATATTCGTTACAAAAAATACAAGTATGAAGTAGGTATCGTTTCATGGGTGTAAGTGAAGTAGTAATTTTTTATTCTAAATGTTTCTATGCAAACAGCTAAGGACAGCAAGTGTATATTTCATTAGTGAAATTCGAATAGAAATAAGAGAATAGTATGCTATTTTTCCTTTGAAATCCTATCTCTTGATGGCTCACGGACGGACCGTGGCGTGCGCCGGGATTAATTCCCTATCGCAGAGGGTTAGGTAGTACCAAATACCAATTGGCTAATGCATGGCCATGATGGACTAGATTTCAATTTGATGAATCTAGTATCGTTGCCCGTTAGCCAAGATAGAGGAATACATCAGGGCGTAATTGAATTATGCAACCGAAGTCCGGTAAAGTTTGGTTTTGGTAATTGGAGTCAATTATTTCGTCTGTATGCAATTAAGTATTATAAAATTGATCTATGAAATATGTCATATTACTTATTTTTAACCCCCGACCCAAAAAGAGGGGTGTTATAAGTTTGACGTGTGTATCTGTGTATCTGTCTGTGTCATCGTAGCTCCTAAACTAATGAACCGATTTTAATTTAGTTTTTTTGTTTGAAAGGTGGCTTGATCGAGAGTGTTCTTAGCTATAATTCAAGAAAATCGGTTCAGCCGTTTGAAAGATATCAGCTTTTTTCTAGTTACCGTAACCTTCACTTGTCGGGGGTGTTTTATACATTTTTAATTTACATTTGTTTATTTAGGAGTACGTACCGAGCAATTTACGCAAACATGCTGCATTTCTCTATAACTGAACGTACACGTACATATCCAAATAATATAATTTAAAATACAAGATAAATTATGGTTTTAGTATATTTGATAAGAAACACATTTCTGTATTTTTTTACAAAATTTCGAACTCAACTGGTATTTATAAAGCTTGTACCGTAATGACTTGTTCCTTATGAACCAAAACTAAAACAGACGATAGACTAACTAATTAGAATATATACTTATACTTAATCATATTATTTTAGCAATGGAACATCAACAACAAAGCGAATACATTAGCATCTGTATAGCTCATAATCCCAAATGCACATTCCGTGTCAAGTTCGCGAAGATAATTAGTGCCTTGGTGTATTTACCGTGCAGTTACTTACTATTGATACTGTGTGGTATTTAATAATTTAATTATTTATTTACTGATTTATTTATTTTTCAAAAATGTACAGAAGGAACTTATTTAAAATAGGGAAACGGTAACAGGTGTGTTAGTTAAAAACTGTACTGTGTGTGTGGGTGTATGTGCGTGTGCGTGTGTGTGTGTGGGTGTATGTGCGTGTGCGTATGTGTGTGTGTGTGTGTGTGTGTGTGTGTGTGTGTGTATTTGTTAGCGTTGTGTACTTGGTAAGTCCACCTGTGCAAGAAAATTAATTTTAGGATTAATTGTAGCGTAGACTTTAAAATTCTAGGCCTATTAGGGGTCCTTATGGTGAGACTAAGTGCATTTATTCGCTTTCATAGCTAAGTAACATTTTGCAACGTTTCCGGGCAGTCGCGGTGCGAGTGAATAATTTTTAGAAACAAGGACAATATTAAATTCGGTGCACACATAAAATTTGCATTTCATAGACAATGTTGTAAAACCGATCTTCCCGATGCCAGGAAGGAAGTCACATTTGCATTTTGCATAACCGCTCTATTAGACAATATGAAAGTTATGTAAAATGCACATCAATATTCAGATATGTTAAAGGCGTTTGGATTCAGTTTAGCTCCGCTGCATCCATTTTGATCCGTGACAGTCATTTGTAGTGTAGCCAAGGTTTTGGCTATGAAAAAAGCGTCATAAGAAAACACTACCAATACATACTGACTATCAATATTATGTACCAGGTTCAAATTAACTTATAAGTGGTTATATGTTATTACTAGCTGATGCCCGCGACTTCATTCGCGTAGATGTGGTTTTTTAAAAATCCCGTGGGAACTCTTTGATTTTCCGGGATAAAAAGTAGCCTATTTGCTAATCCAGAGTATAATCTATCTCCATTCTAAATTTCAGCCTAATCCGTTCAGTAGTATTTGCGTGAAGGAGTAACAAACATACACACACACACACACACATACAAACTTTCGCCTTTATAATATTATTAGTGTGATAGTGTGATAGTGTGACAATATATTAAGGGAAGACACTAACTACCCCCTGAAACACAGTTTTCACTTTTTCAGGAGGTAGGAATTTACGCTAAAGCTTGTAAACACGACGTTTTGTTAATTTAATAAAGATTTATTAATTTATTTATCATATTTCATACTAGCTGATGCCCGCGACTTCGTTCGCGTGGATGTAGTTTTTTAAAAATCCCGTGGGAACTCTTTGATTTTCCGGGATAAAAAGTAGCCTATGTGCTAATCCAGAGTATAATCTATCTCCATTCTAAATTTCAGCCCAATCCGTCCAGTAGTTTTAGCGTGAAGGAGTAACAAACATACACACACACACACACACACACATACAAACTTTCGCCTTTATAATATTAGTGTGATACTGTATGTACCATTAGATGCTGGGGTCCTAAGGTGCTGGGATGGTGACCTCGTACCAGAAAGCGCAGCGTTGGAAGACTCCCCACAGTGGACAGACATCTAGAGATACTTAACTCCAGATCATCTCCCGGATTAAAATAGAATAGAATAGAATAAAATAGATTTTTATTCAAATAAACTTTTACAAGTGCTTTTGAATCGTCAAATAATTTACCACTGGTTCGGAATGCCGTTCCTACCGAGAAGAACCAGCAAGAAACTCGGCGGTTGCTCTTTTCAATTGTGCAATTTACAATAATATTCTATACTATACAAGCAATTGCAGACCCGCGCATTGCTGGAGCGAGTCAAATCCATGCTTTTTTATCATTTACATAATCTTCGATTGTGTAATATGCTTTTGCCAGGGGCATACTTTTAATGGATTTTTTAAACTTTGGTAAAGGCAAGTCTAATATTGACTGTGGAATTTTATTATAAAATATTCTGCAGATCTTCGTAGTCCAATGATGTCTTGTTCCTTCAGATGTAATGGCTAATAGTGTCCTGACCCAGGGATGATAAGGCGGTTTCCACAATGTTGTGAAATGTGTGACTATTCGTCTGTGCAGATGCCTGCCCTTTTTTCATCTGCAACCTTGCGAGCACTTACCTTGCTCAGCACCAAGAATTACATGTTTTTCACACTAATATCACACTAATATTATAAAGGCGAAAGTTTGTATGTGTGTGTGTGTGTGTGTGTGTGTGTGTGTGTGTGTGTGTGTGTATGTTTGTTACTCTTTTTGGAATGGAGATAGATAATATCCTGGATTAGCACATAGGCTACTTTTTATCCCGGAAAATCAAAGAGTTCCTACGGGATTTAAAAAAACCTAAATCCACGCGGGCGAAACAGCGGGCATCTTCTAGTAATATTATATTAACGAATTCAACAATGTATATATGTAACCCCTGACTCAGTATGCGATTTGGCGTTGCTGTAAGCATATTGAGATCAATAAATCAATAAAAAAAATCAATGTTGTTACCATCACGACACTCCATCGCTTTCCACGTCGCTAGTTTGGAGGCCCCACTCAAGAGCACCGAGCGCCGCATCTCTCATGAATATTTAAGCACTCATCAATGCTCGGGCTCAAGATATCGGATTTTCCGCTTTATATTAGGATATTATATAAGAAATATGCCTATGTGAGATGCTCCTTTGTCGGATGAATAAGTGATGTTTACTTTGTTTTGGCAACTTCTGTTGAATCTTGTTCTTCTTATAAAAAAGGTTTTTTGGTTGATGAAGGTGGTGATGGTCTCTTTGGTTCTTTATTTTTTAAGAGAAGTCGTCTTAGTTTAGTAGTTGGACAACAGTTTTATTCAGCACTTGCAGCATTGAGATTAGCACTATTAATGAGATCACAGATATGAATGAGATTTCAAGACAACGTTTTTAGCTAGCAAAGGTTTGCGACTCCTTAAGGTTCTTAAGACCACATATTATATCTTTCTACATATTGATGATACAGTTAATATATATTCATAAATAGATACCAAAACACGGTCATAGATCTGACACAGTGTCCCAGAAGTCATCAATTCATAATGTCGCAAAGTTCCACCTGTGATGTGCATATTTTAGGTGCAATCTCGAATCGATCTTCGTTAAGTCAGACACCCATATCAACTATTCATACGACCTATTTGAATTTACTGTTTACCTATTTCACCTAGAATTGTAGAGTAAACTCAAAAAAATTAGAAAGGATTACTTTATTTTGTTAATTATAATTTTTTATTTTTAAGTAGTTATTTTAAAAATCCCTATAGAACTCTTTAATTTTCCGCGATGAAAAGTAGCCTAAGTTTGCCTCAGGGATGCAAGTACCTCTGTACCTACCTTCTGTCAAAATCATTAAAAGAATGGGCTGTTGAAAATAAACAGAAAGACTAACCAAAATATATTTTATTGTAATAAGTAGTGATAACACAGTAGGCAAGTAAAGAACTCATTATAATGATTGCTTTTTGCTTGAGGTTATGAATTAATTTTGTAAATATCGATTTTTAAACCGCACTAACTTATGTTAAGTGACTACTAGCAATAAAAGTAGCAGAAATCTGCTGTCGTTGTTATATCAGGAGATTTTTGCAAGTTATAGTTGCTTTGCTAAAACTAATCTAAGATTGAGTTGCTGATATATAAAAATATGCAACTTCCACATTGGCACTGACAGTTGGCCTCGTCCACAAACTAAAGGTCGCTCAGCGCGTTATGGAGCGAGCTATGTTGGGTATCACTCTCAGGGATAAAATCCGGAACGAGGAAATTCGCAGAAGAACAAAAGCGACCGACATAGCTCAAAGGATTAGCAAGCTGAAGTGGCAATGGGCAGGTCATGTCTGTCGCAGAACCGACGGCCGATGGGGCAGACGTGTTCTGGAGTGGAGACCGCGTACCGGTAAGCGCAGTGTGGGACGACCTCCTGCCCGCTGGACCGATGACCTGAAGAAGGTGGCGGGGAGCGGGTGGATGAGGAAGGCGGAGGACCGTGTTTGGTAGCGCGCTCTTGGAAAGGCCTATGTCCAGCAGTGGACGCATACAGGCTGATGGATGGATGGATGGAACTTCCACATTATAAATGATGTGCAAGTGACTTGCCATAGCTTACTTTTGCAGGTTTAATTTCTAGTCAACACTTTACAAGGTTGTAGGTAATAACATAAGTTGTAAGGTAAATATTATGTCATGGAATTAGTAGATATTTAAAATAATTGCCTGCACCTAAAATTAGCACTAAAGCTAGTTAGCCGGCTCCTTAAAGAATTTACCCTTGACTGTAATTTACGTTCAAATTATAGAGTATTTTGTGTATTGCATAAATTTAGACATATTTTGTGGTTAACAACTTGATTTTGCCCTGGTTACGTGAACGGAGCGCATTTCCAGCTTATGTAATAATTATAAATAATTACAGTTATTAAAAATACACCAATGTTTAAATATAGAGTAGAAAATATAAAATTAAATATTAGCTGACCGAAAAAACTTAAGTACATACCTACAAAATGTCCAGTTATTAGACCCGTGATATCATAATATGGCTTGGTGGCTGGCTTTTTCTGCATGTTTATCAGTGGGAGGGCGGGCGGTGCATGTCGCATGCTGCATGTTGCACCATACAGATTTGTTTGGTTTGGCGGATTATAGCAAAATAATCTTTTGGTTCCTTGTATATATCATAATATTATCAATCTGGCGGTTTCTACTTTCAGTATAGACGATGAAGCAAAATTATTGTAAGTACTTTACTATTTCGAGCCCCACTTTGTACTAATACTTGTGCAATATCGACTAGTCACGACTAGGGATTGCAATCCAGCGGCATTTTCAATCCAGCTGGATTTTTGCTGGATCGAAGCAAATCCAGCTGGATCCAGCGCGGATCCAGCATTTATCGATTTTTCAAAAAATGCAACATTTTTTTATGTTTTTACTGTAGAAACTTTAATGACTACATACCTTTATTTGTTTGTAGTTATACTGTAAGGTCTTTACCTATGAAAAAAGCGTTTTATATGGAAAAAATTAAAAACGTTTTTTAAATCAAGGTACTTATTTAAATAATCGAAGTATCATTCACTATCATAACTTTCGCCATAGGTATCATGATTCTATTGCCGAAAGATTGTGGGAGCGAGAGTCAGTAAAATCTTTAATGGCAATAGAATATTTGGAATAAATCGAAATTTAATTTTTTCCTTGCAAGAAATTGTGTAAATTTCGAAAAATGTGTTTGTTGGAGCTTGGTTCGGAGAGTATGGTGGGGTTTTCCGATCACAGCTCCTTAATTTAGTAGCCGTCTGTTATCAAATAATATGAGGTCTAGCGCTATCCTAAAGCAGCAGTGGGCTAGAGAAATTGACCAGTTTCAGTTGTTTAACGACTAGCTTTTCCATCGTGGTTTGCAATTGTTGTAGAGAGCTGACGTAATCGTCTGGCCAGATCTAAGGAATTAATTTCTCTGATTAACATACTTTTTCATCACAAGTAACAATACCAGTAGCTTCCCTACCTACCACTTATAAAATCTTAATAGAACTTCAAGTTATAATAGACTTGAGAAGCCCATCAATTATTGTTACAGTTCTTTTTTACTTTTCTGAAAGGTATTCAATGGTTTTTGCGCCAAAATAAAGTTAGTTACTTGTTTTTAGTTGATTGCGGATCCGCACCGCTGGATCCAGCGTCAGATGCTGGATCCAGCAAGCCCTAAAAACGTGCTGGATCCAGCTGGATTGCTGGATTGCGGATCCAGCATTGCAATCCCTAGTCACGACTCCACTTGGTGAAATTCTAAATCCACGCGACTTCGTCCGCGGATTTAGATTTTCTGAAAACCCGTGAAACGACTTTGGTTTTCCGGGATGAAAGTAGCTTATATCACTCTCCAGGTCTTCAATTATATCCATGTAAAAGTCGGATCGATCAATCCAGTGCTCCGTTGCAGCGTGATTGAAGGACAAACCAACAAACCAATAAACCAAAAAACCAACAAACAAATACACTTTCGCATTTATAATACTAGCTGATACCCGCGACTTCGTACGCGTGGATGCAGGTTTTTTAAAATTCCCGTGGGAACTCTTTGATTTTCCGGGATAAAAAGTAGCCTATGTGCTAATCCAGGGTATAATCTATCTCTATTCTAAATTTCAGCCCAATCCGTCCAGTAGTTTTTGCGTGAAGGAGTAACAAACATACACACACACACACACACACACACACACATACAAACTTTCTTCTTTATAATATTAGTGTGATGTGTAGTGATATTATCTTACCTACACGATTATAGAAACGTATCAAAATCGATTGAGTAATTTTTAAGGAAACGGAAACACTAACAAACAAACACATAAAACCTCTTACTCCAAATGTATATGTTACGGGCGATTTGATAAGTCCGGGAACTATTAATAATGGCCGGTCTGTATTAATAATGCCCGACTCAATTGGGCAATGTGATTAAAACAACATGATTAATCACTTTTCCCGGCCATTATAAATAATGCCCACCCTATCTTGGGCAAAGTAATAAAATAGGTGATACCATCGTGCTCGGGGAGGCGAAGTGGTTATGTCGGACTCTTACCGACTAAAACCCCACGGCTTACCGTGTCAATCGTTGTTGCTGGGCACAGAGACACGAACGTATTCAACTGCGACCCAGCTAACGGCGCCCGCCAAGGCAGGCCCAGCTCTGGGACTAAAAGGGGCCCCAACACCGTTTAAGGCTCGCCAGAAACAAGGGCTTGCCTTCCAACTCGAGGACCTACTCTCCCCCGGGTAACAGACTCCCCGTGTCTATTACCCGGAGGCACTACTCAAGGGGGCAAGCGACGGTCGTGTGCAGCTCGCCTGCGCTAGATTCTCTTGCGGTACATGGGATGAGAGCTTTCGGCTTCCTCTCTCAGCCGCTCCGCTGTCTCCTTCTGCGTCATTACTCCCTCGCTGAAGGAGACCATCGCTTGCCAGGCCCTCTCACTGTCCACCATGGGTTTAGTCACGGCGGGCAATGAGAAGTCCTGCCCCATAATATCCACCAGTGACTGGCGAGGCTCCGCCCACGCCGGGCACTCAGCTAGCGTAATGTTGTGCTGTGTCTGAGACACTACCGCACTGGTGGAATTCCTCTGTGCGCTCTCTTCGCGCCACCCTGCACAGGTATCTTCCAAAGCACCCGTGCCCCGTAAGAACCTGTACTAGGTGGAACGGAACGTGAGTGCTCCATGCTTCCTCTTCGTTCAATCCTCAAGGATGGGATGGATAGCTTCGATAATCTTATGACCAGCAGTGGGTGACTCAAGCCTCCTCTGCCATTGGAAGAGGAGCTAACCTAACCTTACCTAACCTAACCTAAGGCCCTCCCCCCGCACGTACGCGCCCCTGCCAACGGCGGCGGTCCAATTTATCACATTGTCCGGCGACAAGTAGGGAATTATTCATACTGCCCGGTCCAAGTGATAAATTCAAGCTATCTCAAACACTGACTTATTACATGGACCACGAGCCGTCGGGCATTATTAATAAGGGCCGGTCAAAGTGATAAATTAATCACTTTGCCCATCGCTCTTGGGAATTATTAATAATGGCCGGTCCTTATTAATAATGCCCAATTAATCACGTTGCCCGTAACATATATACTATAGTCTCCATTCCTTCGTGGGTAAAAATATATTTTTTAATTGCATCCGAGTCCGTATTCATTGTCGATCGCCGTCGCAGGTTTTAATGAAGCGCTTTTAAATATCCCTGCCCTAGGACTCGCATTAACCTCGAAGCAATTTTAAAGTTTCTCGCTACAAAAGAAAGCGGTCTGAAAAGTTAGACTGCTCTTAATTATCGCAGGTTAATTAACGTCCTCGTTTTACTCTATTACTGTTTTAATTTGTGGAGCTTTGAACTATAGCTTGTACTGAAGATGGCGGTAGGTGACTTTTAAAATTGATTTTGTTTTCTGATACAAGCGCTGTGATGTACTCTTTGTTTTAAAAATCCTGAGATAAATATCAGTACTATTATTAAAAAGTCCTGAATCACTCACTCGATGACTCATCAACATCCAAACCCTTGAACCTAGAAAGCTGACTTTCTTTTGTAAGAAATCAAGTCAGATAAAAAAATTGGTTGTCTGTAAAGTCGGTTTACTGACGATAGTTGAACGTGACAACAAAGGCCGATTGTGCTTCTTTGTCGCTCGTTCCGCGCTCTCGCTTGCACTTCAAGCCTTACATGGAACGCCTCAGAGCGAGGTAACGCCGCATGAGTCATGTTTTTTCGTGCGTGCAGCCGGCTCTATCGAATTATAAGACGTTGTCACGTCAAAAAAAAACAGGATAGGGAATAAAAAGTATTTAGATTTTTGCTTCATTACTAAAACTAGAACTTACCGAGCCTAAACAGAAGGGCCAGCCAGTCTATGCATATAAAAAAAAGAGACTGACTGTCTGTCATAGTATTATCGACTTAGGTATACCTTAACCCTCTGGGCTTAGAAACTTAAGGTTTAGCACGTAGGTAGGTTAACTCTATCACAATGACTTTTACTAAGAAAGGATTTGGAAGTCCGTGCGGGTTAAGTACCTAGCTATTATTCCTATAAGTCCCCAGGGTGAAAACTATCTGTATGCCACGTTAAGATGGGTCTCTCTGTCACTCGCTCCATACAAACGTAGTTCCAATTTCATTTGAATATTAAGCAACCAAAGTCTATGAAATTTTGCAGACATATTCTAGAAACTAATATCTATGCCTGTGGTTTTCCAGATTTCTGTTAAAATACTCGGTTTCAAAGTTACGCGGTCTTAAAAATTCACATACAAATTTTTGAGCTCCTGTAATTTTGAAACTACATATTTTTAGAAAAATCTAAAACACCACAGACGCAAATATTAGTTTCTAGAATATGTCTGCAAAATTTCATGGACTTTGGTTGCTTAATATTCAAATGACATTGGAACTACGATTGTATGGAGTAAGTGACGGAGAGAGCCCAGTTAAGATCAATTCAGCTGTTTCGGTTGTAGTGTACGGGTTTGGCCATAACCGCACTAGTAACGAAGAGACTATAATATTATATCATAGCTGTACTCAAAAGTATAACATGAAAACACAATCTACGTAATCAAAAGCCCGTATCGCGTATGAAAATCATATTAAGCTACGGGATTCAAAAGGCAAATGACCGTTCGTAACGAGCGTACTGTGGACGGTGGTTCGTCCTCTCGTGGTCATTGCTGGGCCACGACATCTTTACATGAGCGGCAAATCAGCGGCGCGTTTGAAAACAAATGTATAGAAATGCAATGCCGTCGCACGCGTGGTGTCGTGGTCTGCAATAGGTACCCATAATAGTTAAATTATAAACAAGTTTATATCATGTATGACAGTGTAACTCACTTGTTAGTTGGAGTGTGCCCAACTAGTGTCTTCTAGTTTAGACTCCGTACTCAATGCGACGCCCAGGAACCTGTGAGCTGCGCGGGCTGTGACACGCAAGGCATGCTGTAAGGGGATCACCTCTCACAGCATGCCTTGCGTCAGCGGGATCTTGCCATCATGCACCGTCGCATGACTATCTGAAGTTCAGAAGCACTTACCACAAAAATCATGGCTATGTTCTGAAATTGCCATGTTTTGTGGCGCGGCTAGGTCTCTTAAATGTCGCTTACGCGAGAGGGTTGTGGCCCTGCGGTTACTGTGGTACCAAGTGCTATAATATTCCAATATCTTTCTCTAACAAGCTTGCTACTAAGCTTAGTAATGTATGAGATTTTCCAGATAGAATATACTATAGAATATAAGATAGTATCTAAGAACTCAATTTGTAACTTACTACAATTAGTTACTTTCTAAGTTATCTTAGGACTAACTAAGCAAAACTTAGGTAAAATTTGGTAATATTATGTTCTAAATTCGCTTAGGCCTGCACCTATTAGGAGGCCGATTAATAACCTCGTATATGCTATAAATAAAGACTTAAAATGTCTGACGCAACGTCCTCTTTGTACTACATGTACTAAATAGAATAATATTTTAGCCAATAACGAGAAGGCAAAAAGTGGTCGCGATCGTATTTACTGCAACTATCAAATTTTGATACCTACAGGTATTTTGGTGGGTATGAGCAAATTAAAGTAAACAGCTGATAGACTGTCTGTAGTGTTACATCTAATTAAAAATTTTTGGGCAAGCAAAGTTATGGAGCCTCAGCTAGTGACTGCATGAAAATCCTCAGATACACGAATGTTATGTGTCAATATGTTCAACCATGTTCACTGTCGTCGAAATAAAACCCTACGTATAAACAAGTGTAAATTAAAAATTTATAACACCCCCGACAAGTGAAGGTTACAGTAACTAGAAAAGATCGAAAAGACCTGATAACTTTCAAACGGCTGAACTGATTTTCTTGGACTATTCCGCGCCTACGATCTAAAGTATCTGAGTTTTCCAAAACATCATTTTCAAATAAATAATTATGTATTTAGGCAACGTCCATCTTGACAGCTTGACATTTGTCAATTGACATAATATTATGAACCTAACGGTTATCTAACCTTCTTTTCTACAAGAAAACTAGAAAAGAGCTGATAACTCTTAAACGGCTGAACCAATTTTTTTGGATTATAGCTAAGAACACTCTCGATCAAGCCACCTTTCAAACAAAAAAAAGTAAATTAAAATCAGTTCATTCGTTTAGGCGCTACGATGCCACAGACAGATACACAGATACACAGACACACAGATACACAGATACACACGTCAAACTTATAACACCCCTCTTCTTGGGTCGGGGGTTAAAAATATGGAGGTAGGTACAACATTTAACGAGCTCCTGAATATTTATCCTCAAAATACCTAACGCGGTGTAGCATCCAGATAGGCGCGAAAAATATTTTGTAATGGCCACATTCAAAATGTAGCGCGCGTTTAGTGGAGATAGATGCAATGAAATTTTCTTTTAGAGAGGTAAAATTTTCACTCACCCCTCCTCATTAGTAAGGGTAACTTTGAAAGGGCGTGCATCCCGACCTGTCTGCAATAGACTGTATTTTCATATTTACGCATCCGAGTATCGGGTGACGCCTTATTATTAAGTTTTAAACGTATTTTGCGTGGTTTGCGTATCTCTTAATTATGTCATAGTTTAGCAATCATACAGTAAGGAGAATGATCTACGCCAAGCATCGTCAAGTATCGAACGTCAAACATAGGAAATCTAGCGCCACGGTTAAACTTGGCTGTAGAAATAATAATTTTTGTATAAAAGCTAATAAGTATAAACTATAAACATGCATATATTTTAATGTAAACTTACTTCAGTTTTTTTCCAAAAATGTATATCTTTACAGGCTTCTTTTCACAGGGTTAGATTCAAAATTTTAAGTGATGTTGAATTAAAGGTATTATGAATGATAAAATTACTTTAATTGGTTAGTTTAAAAAATACGTTTTTAATTTAATACATTTCAAAAAACCTTTTTTTTCCAAAAGTAACCCTGTTCACGAGATAGAAGATAGTTTTTAACTTTAAAAAGTGAGTTTTTCCCATGTGGTAGTATAAAGTAGCCTAGTAAAAGCCCAAATCAATAAACTGCGTTATCACGTACGTTTGGAACGTAAAATTTGTATTACCAGTCTTTTTTAGGATCCAACGTATACAGTGCGTAATGGCTTTGCCTTTTTATGTATTTTGATAGGAAAATGTTACTCTATCCTTTGTTAAAATGAAGTAAATTTATCTCTATTATGACGTCATTGATATTATGACGTCTCTTATATACGTCGAAAAACGGATTGTATAGTCTATGTATAAAAAAATATTCTCGAATAATCTTTAGTATTATGATGGCGTTAACTCTCTATTTATTCTAAGAGCCATTCTTTTTTTTTGTTAGGTAAAATAGGTGAAAATGTTAACTCTACTGAAAAAGGGTGCTCTTAAGCTTAGAAAAGATTTTTCATCTGGAAACACTGTCATCCTTCATCCATCATCTGATTCAGAATTCTGAGTCAGTTAGCAATTTAAATCAGATGTACAAAGACTTCGGTAACCTGGGCAGCCTGCCAGGTTTCTTGGGCCATTGTATGGCTTGAGACGTCACCTTGCACGTACAACAGACAGAAGCGTTGAAACCTACCCAAAATGAAGAAAGAAAGAAAATATACCCATAGACTACGAAGGATGACCATTAATCATTTAAAATTCATGCTATATTACCAAGACAGTCATCCAAAGTATAGAATAACAAATAATTAATATTTTCAATTTTAAAAGTAAGATAACTATACCAAGTGTGGTGTCATATAAAAGAACTTTGCCTATACATTCAAAAACAGATTTTATTTGTTTTTATCCATAATAGTTTTTCATTTATCGTGCCAAATGTCGGAAAAAATATCCGAGTACGGAATCCTCGGTGCACGAATCTGACTCGCACTTGGCCGGTTTGATTTTAAGAGTTCTCATTATATTTTATGTGACCATAGAAATGTGCTAATGATGTAAGAAATAGAAAACCGCATGCCATTTACGTCATATTCCGTCTCTGGGCACTCGCCCTCCGCCACATCCTGCTAACCTCGGTCAGTAAGTTTTTTTTTTATTTTTTATACCCAGTTTTCCGCGTTTACCTACAGATCTAGTTATTTTGCAATCGGATGCATTATGTCACATATAATTGCAACAGCTTTTTCTTCCTATATTTAAGTTAGTAAAAATATGCGTGGTATACTAATATATCCGTTTGTTTTTTATGAGTGACCGTGCTCTTATACCTACTATAGACTTAAAGACTCAATATTTAAGCGGATCAGTGTACCATGGGAAAGAGATCCACTCTTACTCCAATCTCTGTGTTATAAAAGGAAATTCATAGAACACAAACCATGGCGAAACTTCAGCAGTTTTACTTGTATGATTTCGGAGGTGTAAGTACTAAATGCTTTACTTGAATAATATATGTTCCAGTTCTGGCGTAAAATATAATTTTTTCAACAAATAAATTAAAACGAAAACTATAATATAACTCTAATTAGAGAGTGAATAGGATTAATTTAACAAAGCTCTATATTTTACAACCTTTGCCCGTTACAGAGGAAATACTGAGCTTAGTTACGAATTTCTTTGTTCCATTTAAGTTAATAAGATACCAATTTTCCCCCGTTGCAGGAATAAAAGTGAATTACAGATATAATTTCGATGTTTTAATTCTGGTTCTTGCTAACGTTACCTGTCGGGGTAATTTCTTTTTTCTCACTGAAGGCTTATTCTCTGTGCTATATGCTATGTCGTTTGTGTAAAGTACAGAAATCCTTCGTGGGGCTGAGCATTTTCGTTACTAGTATGGTTTCCAAAAACATCCTTCAAGGAAAGTTGCGTGGAAGCAACCTGCTAAGCTTTCAGTTGCCCGCAAATTGAGTAATGTATTGTTATAATATTGTAACTTTGAAAAGAGTAGGAAAG
Source organism: Maniola jurtina (assembly GCF_905333055.1). NCBI lineage: Eukaryota > Metazoa > Arthropoda > Insecta > Lepidoptera > Nymphalidae > Maniola > Maniola jurtina. Next base: position 5,118,089 of record NC_060034.1, on the reverse strand, counting down.
AGAGGAGAGTAGGAAGAGTAGGAGAGAGAACTGAGTTTCTTACCGGCTTGAAAATTCGCGGTGGATGAGCTCCCAAAGCTTTCCATGATTAGACGATAACTTTTGCTGTCAGTTTTCACCTAAACCTTCTTTTTATTGCAATGACTGTTGTTTGCATGACAAATACCTATCTGAATAACTCGAATAACTCATTTCTCAACTTCATCACTCATGATTGACTGATACAGAAACCATCATCTATTATAAGCTCATGGTTTTTGACTTCTTACCCATACAAAAAAACCGGCCAAGTTCGAGTCAGACTCGCGCACTGAGGGTTCCGTACTCGGGTATTTTTTCCAATATTTTGCACGATAAATCCAAAACTAATATACATAAAAATAAATAAAATCTGTTTTAGGATGTACAGGCAAAGACCTTTCATATGATACCCCACTTGGTAGACAGACAGACAGACAGACAACAAAGTGATCTTATAAGGGTTCCGTTTTTCCTTTTTTTGATAATAAATGTTAAAAGTCAGTTAGTCTTTGGGACGTATTGTTAGAGTCAATATTTGTTTGATATATTGAGCACAGTCGAAACAATCCAAGTTAGGAATCATGCCATGCAGCATACGTGTAACATGTCAATAATCACATCTATCAACGTACAGAATCCCGTCCATAATAATAACACGAAACTGGTATGAAATCAATGCGTAAATCAGCAGCATCCTTATTTGGCTGACAGGCTTGACATATTAGCGAAAATTCACAGTTTTAGCAAGGTTTTAGCACAGTTTTAGTAAGTGTCCACGAACATAATTCATCCAATAACAATGATTGGCCAATTACCGTAATAGGACTTGTATACCTATTTGATCGTGCCTGGACCAGTACCTAGATAGGTAAAGACTAGGTAAAAATGAAAATGTTACGATTGGTTTATATGAAGTAGTTCATGCTACAGCAAACCGTAATATCCTATGAGTTATCACACTAATATTATAAAGGCGAAAGTTTTTGTGTGTGTGTGTTTGTGTGTTTGTTACTCCTTCACGCAAAAACTACTGGACGGATTTGGCTGAAATTTGGAATGGAGATAGATAATATTCTGGATTAGCACATAGGCTACTTTTTATCCCGGAAAATCAAAGGGTTCCCACGGGATTTTTCTAAAACCTACATCCACGCAAACGAGGTCGCGGGCATCAGCTAGTCAAAAATACTCCTCGTTCGGATTCGGCAAATAATAAAAATCATCTCACTTAAGTTCGTTCCACGGATGGTTGCGTTTTAAGAGTCTCAGCGAATAAGGCTGCTCGGCGTAGATTGAATATTTTTCTTTCGCTTTCAGCTACGTACCGTCACCTTGTGCCCCGAACCCATTACCGTTAGTCTTGCAGGAGTGCCGTTAAGATAATATTCTCCGAGCGCTCGTTGAAAAAACACTATCCAACTTAATACAAAGATTCCTCGAAATAAAGATGGAAGTAATTGCCGCTTTCTACCTTTTTATATCCCTACAAGTCGCCGTGTTTAATGTCGGATTTTTAATAAGACCGAGGGGATGTGGATGTTTTTTTCTGGGAATTTTTAATGGGAGAATGGAACAGGAAAATGATATGTTCAGTATTCTAAAAAAAGTTGTTAAGGAAAAATACATCCAAAGTAAAAAGATAAGGACCAAAATGACAGCCATTATTATGCTAAAAAATACAAAAGGATAAAGTGACTGACTGTCTATATTATATACCTAGAGCCTAAACTGGAAACTTGAGATTTCCCATGGTTTACCTCTACAACGTAGATCCCACTAAGAAAGGTTTTTTAAAAACCACCCGATTGAAGCGAGTCTGGACAGCAAATATATCAATATTCTAGCAAGATTTTATTCCTATTCACCAAATTCAATTTCAATAGCCTCTATTAATCGGATTTTGTGTGTTACGTTTGTAATCTATAGTTTACGAGTACAAGTTTGACCTTCAAATATGTAAGTATTAGGTATAACGTAGCAAAGGATCAAACTATATTGGTTATATAGTTTTACGCTGATAAAGCCGTATTTTAACGAAGCATGAGCTATCGGCATCGGCCAATTTAAAGTTTTAATAGTAACGTACGCTGGCTCTGAGCTCCACGCTCGGAGGGGGTAATCCGTTCTATCCATACAAACGAGTACTTAGCTCCCAACTTTTCATTTTCATGTTATTGTGCTGTATTGTGCTGCTATTATGCTTCATAGTGTATTTGATCCGCTATAGCGAGTACATAGACCTCTAAACATAGTTATAAACCAGTACCGTGACTAACTGACTGAAACACAACACACAGCCTAAACGAGAGGATTGTCTAAACCGTCTAAGCGTATTTGCGCATGCGCTGCGCGATGCGACGCGGTAGCGCCTTGCTCCATACAACTTGATATACCTACCCACTGAATTAGGAATAATATAAAGACTAGGATTTCTGTGGATATATCTAATTACCTACCTAGACTATTTTGTCGCGCCGAGTCTCTCAAGTGCGCTTTGCTTCATACAAACTCATATAAACTACTAGCTGATGCCCGCGACTTCGTTCGCGTGGATGTAGTTTTTTAAAAATCCCGTGGGAACTCTTTGATTTTCCGGGATAAAAAGTAGCTTATGTGCTAATCCAGAGTATAATCTATCTCCATTCTGAATTTCAGCTCAATCCGTCCAGTAGTTTTAGCGTGAAGGAGTAACAAACACACACACACACACACACACACACACACACACACACACACACACATACATACAAACTTTCGCCTTTATAATATTAGTGTGATATTTGTCGGGTCGCGTTGCTCAAGTGAGTTGGGACCTTTAGGTTTTATTTTCAAAATCCCGTGGAAACTTTGATATTCCGAGATAAAAATAACCTATGTTATGATATTGTGTTATCGTATGTTATGTTATGTTGCTCCGGGAAGCAAGCTATCTCTGAAAAATTAAGCGTATGAGCTGTAACAAGGTAGCAGATAAACAGACTGACATTTATAGAACGCGACAGGTCAAGATGGCAATCGGGGTGGGGACGTCCCGCACACCCGTACAGGCTCCGCAAATTAGCGCAGGGGCTGTGCGGGGCGTCCCCCCACCTCAAATCCCGATTGCCATCTCGACCTGTCGCGTACTGTATCTACACTCTCGCATTTATAATACCTATTAGAAGATTATAGTCTATGGATAGCAACTATCAGACCAAGCTACCACGGATCGTAAACTATCAGATAGTTTAAAGTTTAACTGTAATATGGTACGGTTAAAAGCCCAGAACGCTTATACGCCTCCAATGGGTAATCCGTTCTATGCATAAAAGCGCGTACTTGGCCAAACTAATCCCATTTTCATATAATTATTGTGCTGTTATCAAAGTTTCGTATTTGGCCTTTCCCGATGCTCCCCATTAAAACTAAGGAATTAGTTAACCTGTTTAATATGCACGGAGGATTCGAAATTTACATATTAATACAATATTAAAATTAAATTTAAAACAACTATAACTACCGATATTCGATGTAAGTATATGAATACCGTATTACTGTTGTATGGGAACGAGTGATGTGCGCTAAATTGACATCACAAAGAACTTCCCAGGATAGAAGTACAAAAAGGTAGGTTCAAGAAAATAAAAACTAAACTAGCGAAATAAGGTAATACCACTACTGTGAACTTCTTCCAATCTACAAATTGTGCCTGATCAGAATGTGCGGAAAATAAAAGACGAATATGCGATTAGAGGAACGGAAAACCGACCCACAATAGAAAATTTCCATATCCAATTGCGGTATTCCTCTTTTTCTATCTCCCTATTCCATTTGGATACGACCGCTATTTTTATCCCGAGCAATAAATGACTGATCCATGCATAGAGGCGTGTGTCCGGTTCCAATTTATCTCGTCAGGAACAATCCAATTATATTTTTTCCAGCAAATAGACAGAACCGGACGCGCTGGAACACATTCGTTTTGATCAGACATCGATGGTGATGCAACGTTGATTCTGTCTGCCTTTTGCTATCATCAAAGCTTGCTCTTTTTTGAAGCGGCGATTTTTAAAATCCCTTTCATGATATTGTCAGTCCAGTGATGTACATTTTAATCAATTGTGTCCGTGTATCTCTGTAGGTATCTACTTACTCATAAAAAAAAAATTTCAAAAGAAAAATAAAACCGACTTCAAAAACGACAAACACTAAAAAGTAAAAAATAACTTTTGTTTAGCTACACGTGTAATGCACCTAGGTATGAAGTCGAGCGAGCATATTAAAACAAAATTAGAAATCCAAGAGTGAAGCTCGCCCGACTTCATACCTAGGTGCATTACACGTGTAGCTAAACAAAAGTTATTTTTTACTTTTTAGTGTTTGTCGTTTTTGAAGTCGGTTTTATTTTTCTTTTGAAAATTTTTTATTTCACAATTTTTAGTGGCCCTACTGTACTATAATATGCTGTGCCCAGTTAAAACCCTACTGTTTACTAAGCTATTACACTGATCGCGAGCAATTTGCTCCTATCCATTGAGGAGTTCTGTTCTCCATCTCCGAAGATATTCATCAGATCTTCACCAAATTTATATGGGACCACCTGCACAGTATACCCTTTCAAACAAAAAAATTTTTTTCCAAATCGGTCCAGGGGTCTTTGAGTAATCGGGGAACATACATAAAAAATAAAAAATAAAAATAAAAAAAAAAGATCCCGACGAATTGAGAACCTCCTCCTTTTTTGGAAGTCGGTTAATGACAGTGTGTGTCAGTTATGCAGAGTGCATTAACAGGGCTCTCTCCGTCACTTACTCCATACAATCGTAGTCCCAATTTTATTAGAATATTAAGACTATTTGATCAGCTGATCACTTTTAACCGCTCGTGTGAGCTTACTCTTAGTATCTATTCAGTTTTTGGGATATATGTGTTCAGAAGTCATAACACATAATATTATTGTATTATGTTTGATTTTTATTTGTAAAATAAGGTCAACTTGCTCCAACCTTTCAAATGTGTAAATATATTCTGGAATAAGCTAACTGAACCAGATTAAGTAGCAATTAATCTAATCTAAGCAGATCAAGTATTTAAGATTAAGTAGAGTAAGTATTAATTGCAAGTGGGCCTAACAGTACCTAATTAAAGTTAAGCTATCGACCAAAACAATAACATCGGTAAATGAATTAAAATAGATACGAATGCCATATTGGAAAACACTTTGTGTCCATTCCACTAAAATGATTTCCGTTTAAATGGAATACGAAGTGTCAAGTCCGACAACAGGCATATGATTAATATTGAAAAGCACTCTACAGTTGTGATTAACGGCGAACAATTGGATCAAATAATAAATATTTATTCACGACGCTGAAACTATAAATGGAGCTAAAAGCGGTGGAATGAAATACATAGTGAATCCCCATTATATTCTAGTTAATTTATTTTTTATGATTACGGCTCTGGGTTTTAGCCCTTTTGAACCTTTACTGATTGATTAATCGTCCATCAGATTAAAGTTATTTGACGATTAAAAAATATTCCGAAATTGCGAACCTCCCCCTTTTTTGGAAGTCGGTTAGAAATCAGTATTCATGTCTGAATTCATGCTTTAAACAGTAGATATATTTTATAAATAGGTTCAGTACATTACACAGGATGTAATCAAACAATACGACATTAAAAATAGAGACAGAATAAAATTACTACATAACAGGAAGTTCCATAACAACGTCGCAATACTCGTACCTACATCCGGTTGAACTGTTCCAATAATATCATAACGCTAATAAAAGACAATCCAATTAAATGTGAAAGTTTTTACGATAGCTTTCAGGTTGTAGAGCTTTTGAGCAAATTATTTCAGCCTCCACAATACTTCATAGCTTTAAAATAAAAGTTTTGATGTGAACTTGCAAGTTTTTTTACGTTAGTAAGTTACGTACATATACACTATGCCTCTAAAGTTGCTGTCTATTGGTCAAACATATAAAACTAGCGACGACTCGCGGCTTTGCTGCCGTATTAATTACGAAAAATCTGGGCTTATTTTTTATTACCTGATGCCCACAAAATCTTCTTAGATAAAAAGTAGCGACACTTTCCTCCAGATTTATATAACTATACCTACGCAAAAAATCACATCAATCCGTTGCTCCGTTGCGACATGATTGAAGGGCAAACCAATAAAACAACAAACAAACATACTTTCGCATTAATAATATGGGTAGTGAAGTGATGTCTTATAAAAATATAGCAGAGATATATATAAAAATATATGATTCAACATATTTTTTTGTCATAGTAGGTAACAAATACATTACCTAAAATAAACGTTATTCATTTTCAGTGTCAATATCATATCACTAACTAAGTATAAAAACATCGCTAAATGTTTAGTTGATCAAAGTAGTTAATTTTTATAGTCCTAAATGAATACGAAGGTTCATTGATTAAAACATATATTACGAAGACAACTATTAAAAGGAATTAAGTATAAGCAATTATAGTTGCAAACGTTCGTCGGGATATTTTAGTACGAAACTATAAGCGACGTGGCTTTTCGCTAATGAAAAAATGCTGTGCCTAAAGTTTAGTTCCCTTTTGACAAAGAACCAGACCACTGGGTCAAGAAGTATACGTATGGAGAGTTTTCAAGCAAACGTGTGTTTTGTAAATCCATCACGTTACATCGTAATTGTTTTAAAACTATTCCTTGGATAGAGAGCCGTATCTATAAAATTTTAGCTTGTATTGGTCTGAAAAATAGCTAAATACCGTCATTTGACAACTTTTAGTCACAAAATTGCGGAACTGCAGTGTTACGTTTGTTAACTTACAATAACCTTTCATTTTCCGGGATAAAAGTAGCCTAATCTCTAATCTAAATCAAACCATCTATCTCCATTCTAAATTTCAGCCAACTCAGTTCAGTCAATGTGGCATGAAGGAGTAACAAACATCCAAATTTCAGCCATCATTAATATTTTATTATAATATTGATTGCATGTCGTGCTAATTGTGTTTTTATACTATCGAGTATTTCAGAAAGTGATTCAAAGTGCAATTTTTCCTAAGGAAATTTAAATAGCTGAATTGCCAAAGATCCTTAAATTGCCAGAGATTCCTGAAATGCCAAAATATTTTGTAGCAAGCAACGTAGCAAGTGAAAGCGTAATGTCTTCTTCTCAAAGTATTGTATTACTTATGGTACGAAACGTCTAAGCGGTGCCACTTAATTTGAGCCCATTAGGTAATTAAGACAGGTTCCTTACTATGATGTAAGGTTTTTTTGCGAACGTGTTCTGACTCACTGGTTACGTAACTAATACCTAAACTTCTTCATAAATGGGACCCTAAACTATTACTTTTAATTTGAGATAAACGTTTGATTTCTGTTTTAATTAAGAATGTTCTTTTTGTTCCATCTTACATAACGCATAATAATTATCCAACGAGTTTTTTTAGAAATAAATAACCAAATTCTTTTATAATAAACTACTTTTTGTTATCTAGTTTGAGGAATCAATGACCTGATGACTTTCAAATATTCTTACCTAATTGATTACATTATATAATAAATATAATGTGATTTAGAAGGATAAAATTGCTATCAATTTCAATTTAATTTTTATCACACTTGCAGGTAAAAAATATTAATACGTGCAAAAATTTTATTTTCAACTAAGCTTCATTTGGTCGATGCGTCAGCACCGATTTAAAGCTGAGAGTCAAGCTCTAAGATTAACTTGCTGCAAGTGTTGTAAAATACAAGTGACGTGCAAATGACTTGCTAGAGCTTCTGCAAGTTTTATTGCAAGTGAGTGGACACTTAAAATATTGTTCAGTTGCATAGCCACGTTCCTGATCGTTTTATAAAATTTTGTCTAGATTTTAGAGTGACATCCCTGAAATAGAAGCAGCATTCGTGACCCAAGGGTGACATGACGGCAAGAGCTTTTCAGCCCTAGAATCACCTGTAAAAATTCAGCTCTAATTGGAGTAGGTATCTCTTAAAAGCTTTGTAAAAATGGGTTTGGACTATATCCACTGCAAGTTTTCTTTTTATTTTGATTTCTTCACTTTTTAACCCCCGACCCAAAAACAACACCCCTCGTGTTATAAGTTTGACGTGTGTATCTGTGTATCTTTGTATCTGTGAATCTGTCTGTGGCATCGTAGCGCCTAAACGAATGAACCGATTTAAATTTAGTTTTTTTTTTTTTGAAAAGTGGCATGATCGAAAGTGTTCTTAGCTATCATCCAAGAAAATCGGTTGAGCCGTTTGAAAGTTATCAGCTTTTTTCTAGTTACTGTAACCTTCACTTGTCGGGGGTGTTATAAATTTTTAATTTACACTTGTTACTTAATAAACATTAAGCATTAACTTAGTATCTAGACATTGAAATGACAGCTTTGAAATGATAATCCTGATTATTATTGTAATAGGTTACTTTGTAATACAATAGGACTTGTAGCTCACAAAATGGCTTGAAGATACGTCTTTGTAGTATCATTGATAACGTTTGATGAGTCGTCAGAGTCAAAGACGCCTTTGATGTTTCATTCTAAGATATTAATTTGAAGCTGATACCAACAAAATCAAAATCACTTCTGCCATTTATCTTAAGTGGGTTACAAAATTCGTAACTTTGAAAGAAAATTTTTAAGGTTCCGACCTCAAAAGGAAAAGCGGGACCCTTATAGGATCACTTTGTTGTCTGTCTGTCTGCCTGTCTATCTGTCTGTCCGTCTGTCCGTCTGTCGTGTCTATCAAGAAAACCTATAGGGTACTTACGTTTTTTTTAAGTGAATATTTCTTTAGGCGCTTTGAGCTACTTTGGGATTATTTTGATTTATAAATCATCATAAATTATGAATCATCATAAATTATGTGAATAGCTCCTGAGTAGTAGTATCCTGAGCTCTACATATAAGCTTATTTTTATTCAGGAAAATCAAAAAGTTCCCACCAGGTTTTTTAGAAAACATCAACCCACGCGAATAAAATCGCATCTAGATAAAAGGAATTAAATTAAAAAAAATCTTATTACATCTGCAATAGTTAGTTATACAGTGTTCCCACTTCCTAGGGTTCGGTGTGGCGGGTGAACCACTTCTCTCTAGAGCTCTATAGCTCGAGAGCTGCCCGTGAAAAACTTTCAGCTTTAATTGGAGTGGCTTTTATTAGCTGTATAAAATTGGATTTGCTCAACCGGATGCTTTCGGATCTTCACAGTTTCACTATTTCCAATTAAAAATTCAATAGTTAATTTTTATTTATTTTTGTTGGTGTGCAATTAAATTATTTTGTTGTAATGTTCTTTTTTTATTTAATTAAAAGTTGGCACTTGATTGAGTTCTTAAGTTAAATCCATACCTATTCATCACGAAACAACAATACATACCTACAAACATACCTACCTATCAACACGAAAGTGTGTTTCACGACCCATTTTCAATTCGGTACAGATTTTTTTGGAAATTCCATACTCAAGGAGGTTAAATGATAGTCTCTTATCTTCTGTTCAAAAAATATCCATAGTAATAATCAATTAGACTTAGGCTTTCAATTAAAAATGGATAAATACGTGTTTCAAAATTTTTGAAAATTTCACACGCTACGAGTATAAATAGGGTTTTAAATACTGTTTAATAAATATCTATGATAATAATTGGATTTGGGCATCAATCAAAAATGAATAAATACATGTTTCAAAATTTTTGGGAAACCAAATTAACCACAGCAATTACTAAAACCTCTACTCGAGCTAAGCTGGGGTGGGTTAGCTAATATTTTGTATGTTATTAGACCCTTGTATCATAATAATCAAACTTCACGTGATAAGAAACTTTAATAAGCAGCCATCATAGCCGGTCTCAATAACTTAGCTTGCAGTGTTAAAAGGAAAACTTTCCGAAATAACCAATATAAACTTTCGCGATGTTACAATAATATGAAAATGAGTTTGAGCAACACCAAATTCAGTACACTTTGTAATAGCCTCACGGTACTATCTATTAAAACTTTAAATTGGCCGATAGTTTACTATATTAATACTAAATGCATTAAATAGGAGATCTCGTATACCCTAGAGCTCACGTTGCTAGTGTAGTGTTAAGAGGGCTCTCTCCGTCACTCGTTTCATACAATCGTAGTTCCAATTTCATTTGAATATTAAGCAACCAAAGTCCATGAAATTTTGCAGACATATTCTAGAAACTAATATCTATTTCTGTGGTTTTCCAGATTTCTGTTAAAATATTCGGTTTCAAAGTTACGCGATCTTAAAAGTTTTCGTACAAATCTTTGAGCCCCTGTAATTTTAAAACTACATATTTTTAGAAAAATTTAAAACACCACAGACACAGATATTAGATTCTAGAATATGTCTGCAAAATTTCATGGACTTTGGTTGCTTAATATTCAAATGAAATTGGAACTACGATTGTATGAAACGAGTGACGGAGAGAGCCCTGTTAAAACTTTGCCAAAATGTTAAAGCAACAGGAACAGTCACGTAAAGAAACTAGTTATGGCATCAAATTAACAAGCATAACAACAGTAACCAGAAATGTTTCTGTTCTAAAATCAGTAAAAATATTTAGCATTATAAACGAAATATAAAATAACGACAAACACATTGCAGTAAACGAAAATAAAATAATGGTCATGTCTTTTCATTTTGTAAAGAGCTTACTTGATATCTAAAAGTCTGTATAAAAAGAAACGAGGTGGGTAGGAGACAATTACTACTCGTATATCCAAGAAACTTTGTGTTGCTTGATACCGGAGTATTCTTCCAAAGGGTGCTTAATGAATATTATTCTAGCTCCCACAAGATAAATGGTAATGGATCGGAGGCAAGGTGACTTCACCAAAGCTGAAAGCCAGAGGAAAATATTATTTCTTATCAGTAAGGATACAGGGTTGAGCAAAACAAAACGCGCAACGACAGAATGTCCCAGCTTGTAGAAGTTATTGAAATATAACAAGAAACAGCTGTTGTAAAAAGTATAGGTTTTATTCAAAAGCCTCAATAGCTCAATGGTTGAAGAGTGGACTGAATTCCGAAAAGTTAGCGGTTCAAATCCCACCTGTTGCACCATTGTCGTACCTACTCCTAGCACAAGCTTTACGCTTAGTTGGAGAAAAAAGGAGAGATTAGTCATGATTAGCGTGGCTAATATTATTTCATGAAAAAAAAAATCTTTAAAAGAAAAAGTGCTACAAATAATGTATGACTACGTGCGCGTTCAGTATGAAGTCCTGTCGTGTCCAAAAGGCTTTGCAAAAATTTGCTCGCTGACGAGTTTACCGAGTACGCTGTAAAACTTCGGATTTATATCCGTAATTTATTTTTATTTCTACGGCAAGGGAAATTAGAGTCCAATTAACTTTAACGGAAATATGGAAACCCGTAACTACTTCTGCCTTTTTGCTTTTATTTTAAGGTCTAGGTGACTCACCACGATTTAGCTTATATGACCTTAAGTAAGCTTCGTATAAGACACGTCTTGTCCCACCTCCAACGAGGAAGCGATTAGCTATCGACTATTTTCTCTCTCAATTAACTTACAATCGATGTTTGGTTCCGTATCAATAGAAGAGGTAATTATACGTATTATGTACGTTTTTATAATAAACTTCCCGAAAACATATTGAAGATGTTTCTCAATAAGTTTAAAGTTTTCATAAAACGTAAACTGATTTAAAAATCTTATTACAATGTAAAAGATTAGGTATTTAAATGATAAGAAAGCTTGGGAATGAGTTGCCAAACAGCTTTGTTAATTCTAAATAAGTATAAGTGTTTTTGTAAAGTGGTGATAATAAAAAAAAGAATACCCGGTTGAGTTTGTTGTGGGCTCTTCTCAGACTTGGGCGCGTTTGGAACCCTCGTAGCTTTGGTTTTACCTATAGTTATCTTAATTAACTTGAAGTAGTATTGGACATTTAATTTATTCATCGAATCTGATTGAAACAATGAAATTAATACGTAAAAACACCGTAAGCCACGTTACGATACGATTGGTAAACCATTTCATTATTCAGCTCGATCAAATTGGAACAACATTCGAATATAACTGTTTCTCTATGCATGAAGTCGATAAAATTATACTCAACGTGATCCAAATACCGGATTCCACGGAGAGGTAATCTACGTGGAATAAACAGACAAGTGCGCGTTGTACTTGCATAGTCAGTGTTCCGTAATTAAAAAACCCTTGTCATGTGCAGTTGTTGCGGAAGAGTTCTATGGAGTTTAGTACCAAGTCAATTATTATTAAAACTCAAAATTATGGATAAATATCTTTGTTTGCAGAAAAAAAGTGTTTGGTGTTGACATTATAAATAGGATCGCTTACTCCCAACAAAGTAAGAATTGTGTCACAGGAGCCTTCTAGTACAGCTGGAAATGACAAACTTAAAAATAATGATACCAGCTTAACAAAAATAGTGCTGTCCTCATGGTTCTAGTTAAGTAACCTTAACTAGAACCATGAGGACAGCACTATTTTTATTTATTTTTGTTAACAATTTTAACAAATTGTTAACAAAATAATATTTCGCACATAACGAATATAACAAACATACGAAATGTGTAATTACGAGATTAAAAAGTAGCACTTATCACCTATAATTTGAAAGACTTAAACAATAATTAATTAGTACCTAACAAAAAGTACAAAAAATAATTCACCTAAGGAATTTTTCAATAATATGTAAAACTCATTTTAGAATCAAGCCATACTTATTTCGTTTGAATTGAAATTCTTTTCAACACATTTTGTTGTCTCATACACATTTGACAAGAATTCTTACAAAATATATTTATCGGTAAGTAACCTATCGATTGCACCACATCACTAGAATTAAAGAGTCGTAAAAAAAGTACAAAACACCCAACGTCATTTTTGTCTTCGGGATTTAAAAATCACACTAAAATTATAAAGGTGAAAGTTTTTATGTGTGTGTGTGTATGTTTGTTACTCCTTCACGTAAAACCCACTTGACGGATTTGGCTGAAATTCAGAATGAAGATAGACAATATCCTGGATTATCACACAGGATACTTTTTATCCCGGAAAATCAAAGAGTTCCCACGGGATTTCAAAAAACCTAAATCCACGCGGGCGTCAGCTAGTAGACTATAGAATATGTTAGCAATGAAATGCATCCAGTGGAAAAATATCGCTGCCCTGAGGTGATTCCATAAAAGCTCCGTTTTTAACTTTCAAGCACTGAACACTAAAAGGAAGTATTCGTTGGTTCAAATAAAGGAATTTTAATATATGAAGCCACTCGCCTGCGGCTTTGTTGTCCCGAAACATTTACGACTTTATTACGATGGCGCGTGCCTTATAAACAAACGCAAACAATTTGCCATGTTTTACATAATCTCTCCAAATTGGATATGAATAACTGACGTCAGGTGCGCTCGTTTTTAGGGTTCCGTATTCGAAGGACGTCAAAGGGACCCTAATAATAAGTCTTCACTTACTCTCACACTCAGCCAGTCCATTTGCTTAGAAGTGCCAGAGCTGACTTTTGCAAGTTTTATTGGTTGCAAATGGGGCTAACTGGACACTAAATTACTTAGCTCGGCTGTGCATCCGTCCATCAGTCCATCCGTCCATCCGTCCGTTAGTCTGTCAACAGGTTGCATCTTGTTGTATCTTGAGAACCATACTAGGTAGAGAGCAGAAATTTTCACAGAATATGTATTTCTATTGCCGCTATAACAAAAACAATCAAAATTTCTAAATGGCCACCATGAAAATGAAAAAGAATTAAAAAGTGTTATTTCTCGTACGATGGTACGGAACCCTTCGTGTGCGAGTCAGACTCGCACTTGACGGATTTTCTTATTTTTGTTGTTAGTAGCTCCTTTGTGGAATATAATATTGCTGTCCCAGTTATTTTTCATTATTCGTACCTCCATTCGGGTTTCAGAGTAACCTACAATAAAATAAATGAATATACTTATATAGTGGACAAAGCCTTCAAATCTGCTACTTGGTCTACGACTTGACTGAGATGGCTCGTGGGGTAGGTGCGTGTTGCTGGAGTGGAGGAGGGTGCATGGCAGGTTGCTGAAAGGTGACAGCGACGTTGAATTCGTTGATTTTTTCACCCAACCATAACCTGCGCTCTACCTGGCGAACCGTCTCAGTGATACAGTATTACCTACCTATAAATTTTAACACAGTATCTATGTAGGTAATGTAAAAAAGTATACTTATAAGTCTTATGTCAAGAAGATAAAAAATCAGTTAAGTGCGAGTCAGGCTCGCAAACGAAGTGTTTCGTCTTAATCATCGTGCAAGAAATAACACTATTGAAAATTTTATTATTTTTGTTCTAGTGGCAATAGAAAAACACTTTATGTGAACATTTCAACTCTCTACCGATGCAGTTTACGATATACCTACAGACCGATGACAGACATACGGTCGGACGGTTGGCAGCGGAGGGCTAGTAACCCTACAAATGACGCATTACTGCGAGAATTTCCTTAGAAAATGTTATATTAAATTTTTCTAATGCGCAGTAATGTTTAACCGTTACCACTTATTTTTATATTAATTATATTTATCAAAAGATGGTACATATATTTTTGAGCGTCAAACAACTTGAGATTTTGCATCTAGGTTTTCTCATGGTTTTCTCTATGACTCAGACCTAGACTAAGAAAGAAGTTTCAGAAATTCTAGCCAAGCCTAACCGGGGCAGGTAAGCTACTTACAACTAATTAGCCAGGCGTAAAAAAATAATTAAAATGTAACATAAAACGTGAAAACTTTTAGATGGGCAAAAATTTCCACTTAGCCTCCTCATTAGCAAGGAAATGTTGGTGTGAGCGCGCTTCCTGCTTTATGTCTGCAATTCACTTTCACATTTTCACGCTCCTCCTCCTCTCGTAATGTTACTCCATAACATTTTATATTTTGTAACATTTTTAGGGTTCCATACCTCAAAAGGAAAAAAGGAACCCTTTCCTTCACTTCGTTTTCTGTTTGTCTTTCTGGCTGTCCGTCTGTCCATCTGTCCGGCTGTCTGTCCGTTCCTCCGTCCGTCGTGTCTGTCAATTCAGGAAAATAAAACCTATAGGGTACTTCCCGTTGACCAAGAGCCATGAAATTTGGCAGATAGCTATGTTTTATAGCACAACTAAAGGGGAAAATTCGAAAACCGTGAAAAAAATTAAAGATTTGAGTTCCCTACCAAATAGTTAGTTTACTGAATCACATCAAGATGGCGCTGTCTGTTATTATGATACTGGTTTGAGATTTCTTGTATGATGTTGCAGAACCCTTCGTGTGCAAGTACGACTCGCACTTGACCGGTTTTCATTACCTAATAGTTACGACTAAGTACGCAGGCACATACTTGTTGAAAGATGCTATAATAAAATAGTGGCGCGAAATGTTGCAATAGCTATAGATACCAACATAACTAGAATAAAAAAGAACATTAATGTACCTACTGCCGTGCCATAGCAATATACCTAGGTACTGCATCTCATCATTCATCGGAAATAGCAATTTGCTGTTTTTTTTTCAAAGCCGTAAACTTTTTATTATCTGTCTGAACTTACTACCTAAGGACCTAAATTTGTTTGATTATCTTAAAAAGCATCATATTTCATTCATTTGATTATCATAAATCAGCACAAATGAGATTTTTTATTTATTTCAGATATAAAATCAATTTCAAATTCCTTGCCGCAATAAATTGGTGTAATTTACGATCAATAAGTATATAACAAGGGATACTAATGATTTGATATATTACAGAAAAAAATTATGGCCACCCTGACTCACAGAAATGAACCATGACGAGTTTTAGTATATAACTCACGTACGGGATTATGAGAGCTTTTTTACGGCTCTTTATGATTTTCTACTTTAGAGTCAGTACCTACTCGAGGTCTCGTGCTATGTACCATAGCAGACACGATGCTGATGTGTGCCATACAAAAAAAAAATGCAAATCATTAATCTCTAACCGAGTATTCTGCATCAATAAATCAATAAATCATCGTGCCCAACAGAGCGATGAACCGACGATATAAAGCGGCTGGTGGGAATTGGCTGGATGAGGAAGGCTGAGGAGCGGGTGTGGTGGCGCTCTAAAGGGAAGGCCTATGTCCAACAGTGGATGTCCACAGGCTGATGATGATGAAACATTAAAAAACCGGCCGAATTGAGAACCACCTTCTTTTTGGAAGTCGGTTAAAAATGACAGTTATTTTTTGTGCCGATTCGACGCATACCTACCGCCAATTAAAATTTGTGCCAAATTATCTACTATACTATGTTGACAGGTGTCTCATCACTAAAATATATCTACTGCTATCAGCATCGAAATCAAGTTGCCTCAAAAACAGATGCAATGCAGCGTACTTGTATAAGTAGAGGTCAGTGGTTTCCATAGAACAATAATATTAGGTTATTTGGTCCTGTCTTGACTGTTAAAGGCGAAGAATATTATGGGCTATTCTTAGGAGTCAACCGTCTATGATAACCATAAATAATAAGAAAAATTTAAAGAAAAACTTCTTTTAAAATATTATTACTAAATAATATTATATTATCTAGTTCTACAAACCCTCATGAATAGGAGTACGTGAAAACTTCGTGCTACAGAAGTGTGTTAATGTGAAAAGTGAATTGCAGACGTGAAGCGAGATGCGCGCCTATTCAAAGGTCCCCCTCACTAATGAGGGGGTGAGTTTAAATTTACCTCTCCAGAAGAAAATATTCGCTGCATCCATCTCCACTAAACGCGTGCTACATTTTAAATGTGCCCATAAAATACAGAGTGTAACCAGAATGCTAGCAAAAACTTAGCGTCATTATTATCCTACGTTAACACAATTCAATGCTAATAACTATTGGCTTTAGTATTTTTCAAACCCGCATTGTATAGCGTGCAAAACTCGGGTTAGTGCCCTACCGACGATGCGGCATTGACTTCGAGCGACCTATTTACGGAACGTTCGTTCTAGCGTCAGTCAGGTGTTTTATTTGCAAAATATTCTTATTTCGTAGTTTTTTAACTGGAATTTTATCAGTAATCATCAGTACTATTACCAGCCTTCGTTTATTCTAGCGCTCTGGTTACACTCTGTTTATTTTGTAGCTATCTGTCTGGGCGTTAAGTTGCCTTGATTATTTTTGAAGTCTAAAGGCTGATTCACACTAAGCGCGTACACGTGACACGCGCGTAGTGACGCACGTCAATCCCTAGACTTAACTGCACGCATTATGACTACGCGAACGTTCACGCCACGCAAGCGGTATGCCATGTCTCATACAGTTCCAATTTCCATACATTAATTACAACGTAATTGTACCGCGTGACGTCTACGCTTACGCAGCCTGTGTGAACGAGCTGTTATTATTCCACAACTAGAAGATGCCCGCGGCTTCGCCCGCGTGGATTTCGGGTTTTTAAAATCCCGTAGGAACTCTTTGATTTTCCGGCATAAAAAGTAGCCTATGTGCTAATCCAGGATATTATCTATCTCCATTCCAAATTTCAGCCAAATCCATTCAGTAGTTATTGCGTGAAAGAGTAACAAACATACACACACACGCACACACACACACACACACACACATACGAACTTTCGCCTTTATAATATTAGTGTGATTTTGTACTGCATAACGCTCTATCTACTTTCAAGACTTTCAATAAGTAGCACCTACCTCCAATACTCGATATATTGAAAAAAAAAAAAAGAATTACGCGCTGACTCGACGCGGAATGTACGATGGGCCGTTTGATCATGTATGTCACGTGCGGGATTATAAAAGCTTTTTCCAATTCTCTATTGTAGGAGCGCTCTGGGATCTCACGGCGACCACGTAGGCGCTATATCTTTCGCTCTCTGTACGCTTTTATTTTAACGAAATTTACCCCCGCTACTGACAGAGCCACTTACATAAGCCGATTCGACATATCGGTATCGACTGCTGAACCGATGACAGATCGTATGTAGCGACCGTTTTTTCTTTAAAAAGCGGCTATCTGCAAACAATAAGTAGTTTGAGTTATCATCAAAAACACGAGAATTTAAAAAAATGCTGTTTCTAAAGAATACTGCTACATAGGTTCTTAGTTAATTAATCCTGCGTTTCAAACTTTTTTCTACTTAAGAAATAACAGATTTTTTTAAATGTTTATAGCAAATTATTAGCGACAGCTTACAAACTACTATTTGCAGTTAGCTGCTTTTTAGAAAAAATAGAACAAATAGAGTCAACATGCAGTGTTAGGTTTTGCCGTGACCAAAAATTTGCACTTCAAAGGTCCACTTGTTTACAAGTTTACTTGATTCTTCTTCTAGTGCAAGAGGAGTCTTAATATCCTATTATTTTCAAGGTAATATATTTTATCAGATAGTCTTTAAGTATATCAATAAATCCTATGTAGCATTTACGATATATAACGAGTATCTGATATCGTGATGGCGATGCTTATCGAACCTTACCACTTACCAATACCGGTTCGGTAAGCCATAGCGATATCTTATCGGTAAGTGAGAAAAACCCCGTCACTGTCAATTGCCTCCCATTGTCTCCGCGGGAAGCGTATACCGAATCAAATTGGGAAATATTGAAAGAAAACGTGCTAAGCGATACTGTATCTGTTACCGGTTTATTTTGGGAATGTGAAAAACAATAAAATAGCTGAAAATATTGTTTTAGATGAAACTTACTACCACAGTAGTTCCAATATTCGCCACATTAGGTATTTGTATGTACATATTTCAATTTTTGTTTATGTTCACGATTTCTTACAACAAACCTATTATGAAGTTGGAATTTAAAGAAGAACAAGTGTAAATTAAAAATTTATAACACCCCCGACAAGTGAATGTTACGAAACGGCTGAACCGATTTTCTTGGATTATAGCTAAGAACACTCTCGATTAAGCCACCTTTCAAAGAAAAAACTAAATTAAAATCGGCTCATTAGTTTAGGAGCTACGATGCCACAGACAGATACACAGATACAAAGATTCACAGATACACACGTCAAACTTATAACACCCCTCTTTTTGGGTCGGGGGTTAAAAACCTATGACTTACCTTACCTTATCCAACTTTATAATATTTGTACGCAATAATGAGTATAATAAATAAACCAAATCTTTTTCTAGACCACAATAACAAAATCATCGTGTAATAAAATTATCATAACAAACAGCCCGTTATTCGTATTTTATTGCATTATTTGTTCACTCTAACGTCCATTATTTGTTCACTCTAACGTCCATTATTTGTTCACTCTAATGTCCATTATTTCCAAGCTACCTGAAGTGGAAACCAAAACACTCTCAACAGCGACAAATAAAGCCATAAAGTTGCCCACAAAAATAACATTTGTCGTGATTTTTTGAGCGTTCCGTCCCTACAATGGGGCGGGCTATTTGTTGTTCCCATTCATACAGATCCGGAAAAATAAAACACATAATAAGGGCCCTCGGTCCTGCCGCCTTGCACATTAGTGCCACCAAAAATGTGACCATTCTTATACAAATGGTTTTGCCGTGAATTATTTTGTTTTGTTTCTAACGTTCAGTGTGATATAAAATATGGTTTATAAAACAATATGTAATCTGTTTATCTTTATAATATACAAGATGAAACCTACGATTTTGCCCGTGTAGATTTACGTGTGTAAGTCCCGTAGGAACTATTTTATTTTCCGGGATAAAAAGTTCGTCTCCGGTATTAGTAAATTAGTATAACTGATGGGCCGTGAATCGTGAAAAGATAACAGACATACTGATATATATGTATACATATACATTATACATACACAGATACACTTTTGCATTTAATATAATATTAGACTGGAGGTATGGATAAAATTAGAAACTGACTGACTGACACTGAAAATAAATATTTTGAATTATAAAGCCTAAAAATAATTTTCATTATGAGATTTATTGTTTTGGGATTGAAAAAAATAAAATACAAAGTTCGAGAATTTGATGTCCCATTTCATTTAAATTAACGGTTTTATTACACGTAAAATTAAACTTATAAATAGCCAAGGTGAGCAACCCTGTATTCAGAACTAACAAAGTTAGACATCGCACACATTAAAACTTTGTTCCAATTGAATTTCTCTTGTTTCCCAATAAGTGCATTAAACAAACCACTGAATCAAAGTTTCAGACTTTACCAAGAAACTTTGGTGCCAAAAAACTTGTCGGGTATTAATGCAGTCTGTGCTTTCGGTTTAACTAACTACTCTGTTACTTTCAATTTATGAAATCTTAGTAAAGAAGTTACGAACTTCTTACGAACGAACTTACGAAGTTCATTTACTACTTACTTAAAGTTAGTTCACCTATCTAGATAATAATTTTGTTTATTACTACTTAAAGTAGTTAGTGTTCATATAATTTAACTTTTGATTTATTTGTTAAAACTTACCTTTTGTCTGCTTGTAGCCTATCATTAGTGATAACTAAACTAAACTAAAATTAGAAATCCAAGAGTGAAGCTTAACAACAATTTTTAGTGGCCCCACTGTACTATAATATGCTATACCCAGTTAAAGCCCTACTGTTTACTAAGCTATTACACTGATCGCCATCGAGCCATTTGCTCTTATCCATTAAGGAGTTCTGTTTTCCATCTCCGAAGATATTCATCAGATCTTCACCAAATATATATGGCGCCACCTGCACAAGATACCCTTTCAAACAGAAAAAAATTCCAAATCGGTCCAGGGGTCTTTGAGTAATCGGGGAACATACATAAAAAAAAAGATTCCGACGAATCCTCCTCCTTTTTTGGAAGTCGGTTAAAAATAATAATGAGAGATGCAAAGCTTTCGCAAAATAAAATCATGCTATCCTATTATGACATGCCCGCATTCATAAAGCCGGCGTAAAATTGTTTTGCCCGCGATGCAGTTAATATCTTGGGCTTAGCGAATGTGGAAAATATTTGGTGAAATAACAATTTGCACATACATTGCATTCTCTTGGCACCCGCTTCGCGGCCCGCGCGGTCCGCATTCCGTCCTGTACGGCTCAATACCATTCCTATAACAACGTTTGTGTAAAAGGAAAATTAAATTCTTCGTGGAAAAATATTTCATTTCATGAAAGAATTTAATCCGAATTTGTATGATTTACTCCTTGATTAATAAATTAATTTGTTCGCTCTAGAAAGCCTCAATGGGTTTATTTATTAACGTTTATTCGGAAAGGAATATGAAAAAAATCCTGAAAGGTCGGCAACGCATCGGCGGTACCTCTGGTGGTGCAAATGTTCATGGGCGTTGGTAATCACTTAACACCAGGCGACCCACCTGCTCGTTTACTCGCTATTTTTTATTTAAAAAGTACCTATTTTTGTTTAATTTTTAGCAAACTTTTAAAATACCTGATTATGGTGCGAAAAATGCATTTCAGAAAAAGAACAGGGGAGAGAGGATGGGGTTGGATGAGGATTTACAAATAAAGTTGACATACAGAAAAAGTCGTGAAAATTACTGGTCTTAGAATCAATAATTTTTTGGATCATATAGACTCTAGAGCGAGAATTGGCCGAAGATGTCGCCTATCATCTTAGGACCCTAATGTCTATCGGTTTTTCGAACTATGTGCCCTACCTATTGTAACTTCAGCATTTCAACCCGTTGAGCTATGTCGGTTACTCTGGCACTTAGTAATAAGAGCTAATCCTTGTAACATTTTATCTGCTCCCATTAACCCAAAGTGCCCACGTCTACGTTCTACATACAAATTGACATTAATTTTCACGAACCAACCTCATCGTAATGACAGCGGCTACCGAATTATACCGTATGGTTTAATATTACCGTACATTTTAACGAGCTGTATAATAACTCCTATTTGTATACCATTTGCAAATTTTAAAGTAATATTTCGAACTCGTTTAGCACGCATTTGGGATTTAATAGCAATAATTTGTATAAACTAAATTGTAGAAATTAAGGGAGACAGTTAAATAGATTGAAATTATTTAAACAGACACAATCAAATTATTGTAAAGAGGAGTTCATTCGTAGCATCTATACTCTATACTAATATTGTAAATGCGAAAGTGTGTTTGTTTCTCCTTCCATCACGCCCTAACTAAGCAACCAATCGACTTGATTTTTGGCATAGAGATTTGAAAGGACGGAGAGTAGCATAGGTTGCTTTTTATACCAAAAAATTATTGAGTTCTCGCGGGATTTTCAAAAACCTAAATCCAAGTGAACGAAGTCACGGGCATCAGCTAGTGTTACATAATTTTACTCTCATTTGTATGGCGAACCAATCAAACTCAAGGAAATTTTGTAAACATGACCCCTTAGAAATATTCTGATAGAATTCCCTGACATACCTATTTAGACTAGACTTAGCAGTTGCCATGCTAGGCCTACAGATAAATTAAATTATTTTATCTAGGCACTTACTGATGTTAAATAATTTTAGTGCACGAGCAAAGAAGCCAAAGTATATTTTGCAGACAGTCCGTACTCCACTTAACTTTTGTCCGGATAAAGGGTGGTAATAGGTTAGTACAAATTGACCATTCGCGTGGAGTATTTGCCAAGCGATCCACGTACTGCCTCGATTACCGATCGAGAAGGTAATTCTTCGATGTGTGGAGACTGTGAAATAATTTTATTGGTAGGTAATAATAACTGTACGATTCGATTGGTCGACCCTTAAGAGCACTTGAGGGTTTTCGCTTTCCACTCTTGGTTTCACTCACATTTGGTATAATTTTTGCGGTGTATGATTTTGTCAATTGCCTTTAGATTTTGCTGTAAAGTAATACATATTAAGGTTAGATTAAGTCGTCATCATCATCAATCGATGGGCGTCCTGACTGCTGGACAAAGGTCTCTTTCTCGTCGAAGCTCGTCGTTTCGACGAATGGTTATCTTTAAGCCCGAATGTAAGCTATCTAGGTTTCAAATTAAATAAAAACTCACTTTCGCCTTTTAAAGCAAGCATTTTCATTTCCATTCATGCTTTTGGTCGCTATTAATAAAATATTTCATATATAATGTTTATCTAAACTGACCTCTGATTTATGTTTGGTAATAAATCACGCTTACTTTTATTGGTGGAAACATTAATATGGCGTTCGGAACCGTTTGTATTTATTTGTATGATAAAATAAACCGTGTTATGGTTACATCAGGCGATAAGCTTTAAAATTGTATCGTTATACAGTTAAATCACTCTCATACTACTGACTGTTAACCTGGTTGACCCAGTTTTGAGGATTCATTGTTTTACTGCAATATTTCAATTATTTTCAATATGGACCCCAGAAAAAATGTCAACATCTCAATAAATTCGGTTTAAGCCATTTCTCCTTGTCTTTATTCTATATTCCTGATATGACTCGGGGCCAATGTGTCAACGCACGTTGTGTCCCACATTAGGGCACGCCCTCGTTTCCACGGAACCAGCGTCAATCCATCAGGTCTCTTGTCACTATCCCGACTAATCCCTGTCAGCTCAATTTGTGCAAAGTGCTCTTTTGATCGTATCGTTGTCTAAAGTCTAAAATATATGCGAACAAGGTATACTTTCATGGGTCGCGGGCACAGAATACCGGGCGAAACGACAGACACAGACGCGCTGTCACTTCGACCCACTGTGCGACCCACAAAAGCCTATCATCTTGTAATCTGACTCTGATGGAAGTCTACCTTTAGTGTTGTAATATTTGAACACTGTGATTTTTCTTTTGAACCGCTAAAATGCCATACGATTCATATGCAATCTAGTTCTATAGTAGCGATGCAATATTATTTAAGACTAATTGAATAGAGCGGTTACATAAAGTGAAAGAATGAATATATTGGAAGTCCTTAATTGAATCTATACAAAAAATGTATAGAACAATTAAGTTTTTAATAGTCAGTAACATAACGTAGAACGTCAGAGCTGGGTACAATAGAATTTGCAAATGGGCGCTATAAAGGCCGTGTGCTACCAAACGGTTACCAAATTGATGCCCCTGTAGCATTACATTTCACATGCTCGTTTGGAACATCGCCCTCAGATTTATCGAGTCCCGAACCGGAGACGCGTCCACGTGCTAGATAAATTAGCTGACTTGACAAACTGTTGAATTTTCTAACGTAAGTATATATCTAACGCCTTATGTAGACCGTTTTCCTAAGTTGATTATTTATTTTGTTTTTAGGGGTTCTGCACCTCACAAGAAAAAAAGAAACCTTTATCACGTTGCTCAGTCTGTTCGTCTGTCCTCTGTCCTTCGGTTGAGTCGGTCAAGAAAACCATACCGTAACGTTTAAGATACTTCCCGTTGACCTAGAATCATCATATTTGGCAGGTAGATAGCACAGGTAAAGGAAAAAATCCGAAAACCGTGAATTTTGATTACATCGCAATAAAAAATTAAAGTTTATGCACGAAAAAATTAATTTACTAAATTAACTAGTACCTAATAGATGGCGCAGTCCGTCATTAACTTGCAGTGTTCTACATAAAAGTGTTAACTGTTAGTTATAACTTGTACGAAGGTACGGAACACTGCGTGTGCGAAGTCGATTAGCACATGACCGGTTTTCCAAGAATATATATCTTACCCGATAGTTTTTAGTAACCAACAACTGAGTTTATTTTTGATTTTTAAAGTATTTACCTGCTAAATACCTAGTTGATTTAACACCGCTTAGGCCACGTATCTCATTTTCTATTGTTAATATTGCATTACGATTCTAACAAAGAGATAAGTACCTATATTTTCTTTGTATACTCACAATTTCTAGGTATTATTCGTGTAAAGCTTTATCAAATTCACAAATTAAAAAATCAATGAAGAGATCTTATTTAACTAGATGTTGATTCTCAATCATTTTATAGATCAATATGATAACCTTCTCGGGTGTTAAACAGATTCAAACGCGTGAATAAACACCTTATAAATTAATAAAGCTGGCGTCTACCAAGTAAATTGCATGAGCTTTTGATGCTCTAATGTTGATAAGATTATAGTTATTAGAATAGAACCAGACAATATTATAAAGAAATAAGTTATAGAATAAAATAAAGTTATTTCGTGAGCAAGATATGATCTGGATTTATTTCTTTATTAACATCCATTAACTCATTGGATTCTAAGTCGATTATTTAAGAAGTCTCTTTCGCCACTCATCGAACATTTCGATTTCAGGGAGATAAAAGGTCAAAGGACATTGCTCAAGGTAAAGATTGAAATGAATATCTGCACCCGTATTCTATCAATAGAGTTGTAAAATTATTCAAACACTGTTTTAAGATACTTTAAGAGGAAAACCTATGCGAATGACATTGACGATTTCCCCTTCAAACTAGCAATTTTGACCCTCTATTGACAATTAATCAAGCAGACATTTCAATCTGCGAAATTTACGCGGACTTTTAGTATTTTGACGTAGGAGGGTAAAAGATCCAGTACATGAACGAATAAGGACTACCCTGACTTTGACCTAAAATTAAGATATACATGTATGAGAATCGTTCTATATATAATTTTTATATTTTTTTTTATCTGTGTCTATACACAGTAGGTATACACTCTTAAATTATTTAAATATCAAAAACGCAAAAAAATGCGTGGTATTAATTATTATAAATTATTTTATTTAACAAAAGGATAAATTGCCAGTAAATGAACTGGGAATTTCAGTGAATGAACGAACTCTATCTAGTGCATAAACTCTCGATTCCTATTAATAAATTCTTAAGTATATTTTCGCCTTGGAATTTTAAAAAAAATGTCAGATTTTCAGTTTTTGACTTATTGTATATTTTTTTCTACATTTTGCGCGATAAATCAAAAACTATTTTACATAATAATAATAAATAAAACCTGTTTTAGAAGACTGCAAGTTACAATAGAGCCGCTTGGAACAATTTTTTTTGCTGTTTCTTCTGGTAATATTCACAATGCAGAAATAATAATCATCATGGTGTTTAGATGGTTTGCGCCAAATTATAAAATTTTTTTTTAGTAAAAGTAGTTAACTATTCTTATTTGCTCATAAACGCAACGAGGAAATACAGCTTCCACATATAAAAATTTGAGTCCAGGCCTTGCTGTTAGCTGCTAATGGGTTCTCAAAGTAGCCCGAGTATGCTTGTTTTACTGGGCACAAAAGGAAAGAATGAAAGGAGCTTACCCAGTACATCTTAAAAGATCCGTTATAGATACATGCATCCTGCCATGCCTTACCTATGCCAGCCAAACATGGGTCCAGACAAAGAATATAAAAAGAAATAGTGACTTGCTAAAGGGCGATGGCAAGGTGCATAAATTAAGCAAAAAATATTCAAAGTGAGAATTGAAGACATAAGAAAAAAGACAAAGCCTACAGACACCTTGAGACATGCCCTAAAACTGAAATGCAAATGGTCATATTGTATCGATTTTTACAGATGAAAGAAAGACAGGTAGGTAGACCGAAGACGCGTTGGTCTAATGCTATTGTGCAAATCGCGAGAGAAAATTAGCTTGATAGTACCAAAGACAGAGAGAAATGGGGATACCCAAGAGGGATCCATATCCAAGAAAGCAGAATACCAGAATAAATATAAAAAAAATTCAAAAGAAAAATAAAACCGACTTCAAAATCACAAACACTAAAAAGTAAAAAATAATTTAAGTTATTGTGGTTTTTGAAGTCGGTTTTATTTTTATTTTGAAAATTTTTTATTTCAAAATTTTTAGTGGCCCCACTGTACTATAATAATATGCCATGCCCAGCTAAAACCCTACTGTTTACTAAGCAATTACACTGATCGCGAGCAATTTGCTCTTATCCATTGAGGAGTTCTGTTCTCCATCTCAGAAGATATTCATCAGAACTTCATCAAATTTATATGGGACCACCTGCAAAGTATACCTAGCTTTTCAAAAAAAAAAAAAATCCAGATCGGTCCAGGCGTCTTTGAGCAATCGGTGAACATACATTAAAAAAAAAATTGAATTTGCTCTTATCCATTGAGGAGTTCTGTTCTCCATCTTCAAAGATATTCATCAGATCTTTACCAAATTTATATGGGACCACTTGCAAAGTATACCCTATCAAACAAAAAAAAAATCCAAATCGGTCCAGGCGTCTTTGAGTAATCGGGGAACATACATAAAAAAAAAGATACCAACGAATTCAGAACCTCTTCCTTTTTTTAAAGTCGGTTAAAAATATACTAAGATTTACTAACATGGTGTTATACCATAGAGTAGCAAACAGAGGCAAAGCTTCTAAGAAGCGAGCAAAATTTATAACTATTTTGGTAGGGCTGGCACTGGAGGATACAATTTAATTAACAATAGTTATTTGTTCAACAAGATGGTAAAGTTTGTTTTTGTTGTGATTGCCTAGTTTAAATATCGATCTTTAAATATCGATCGATAGATCTAAATATCGATTTTGAACGAAATCAGTCAATTTAGAAAGAATTATAAACGGTGCCAACTTTTTTAAATTTTGGTTACAGGTTCCTATTTTGTGATCCCAGGGAGCTCTAAATATCGATTTTGAACAAAATCGGTCAATTAACAAAGAATTTCAAAATGGCGTCGACTTTTTTAAATTTTGGTAACAGTTTCTTATTTTGTGATCCCAGGGAGCTCTAAATATCGATTTTGAACGAAATCGGTCAATTAACAAAGAATTTCAAAATGGCGTCGACTTTTTTAAATTTTGGTAACAGTTTCTTATTTTGTGATCGCAGGGAGCTCTAAATATCGATTTTGAACGAAATCGGTCAATTAACAAAGAATTTCAAAATGGCGTCGACTTTTTTAAATTTTGATAACAGTTTCTTATTTTGTGATCCCAGGGAGCTCTAAATATCGATTTTGAACGAAATCGGTCAATTAACAAAGAATTTCAAAATGGCGTCGACTTTTTTAAATTTTGGTAACAGTTTCTTATTTTGTGATCGCAGGGAGCTCTAAATATCGATTTTGAACGAAATCGGTCAATTAACAAAGAATTTCAAAATGGCGTCGACTTTTTTAAATTTTGGTAACAGTTTCTTATTTCGTGATCCCAGGGAGCTCTAAATATCGATTTTGAACGAAATCGGTCAATTAACAAAGAATTTCAAAATGGCGTCGACTTTTTTAAATTTTGGTAACAGTTTCTTATTTCGTGATCCCAGGGAGCTCTAAATATCGATTTTGAACGAAATCGGTCAATTAACAAAGAATTTCAAAATGGCGTCGACTTTTTTAAATTTTGGTAACAGTTTCTTATTTCGTGATCCCAGGGAGCTCTAAATATCGATTTTGAACGAAATCGGTCAATTTACAAAGAATTTCAAAATGGCGTCGACTTTTTTAAATTTTGGTAACAGTTTCTTATTTCGTGATCCCAGGGAGCTCTAAATATCGATTTTGAACGAAATCGGTCAATTAACAAAGAATTTCAAAATGGCGTCGACTTTTTTAAATTTTGGTAACAGTTTCTTATTTCGTGATCCCAGGGAGCTCTAAATATCGATTTTGAACGAAATCGGTCAATTTACAAAGAATTTCAAAATGGCGTCGACTTTTTTAAATTTTGGTAACAGTTTCTTATTTTGTGATCCCAGGGAGCTCTAAATATCGATTTTGAACGAAATCGGTCAATTAACAAAGAATTTCAAAATGGCGTCGATTTTTTTAAATTTGGTAACAATATCCTGTTTTGTGATCCTAGGGATCCTCAGATATTGATTTTGAACAAAATCTATGACAGTTCAAGAAAATAGATTTTAAACACTATTTAAATTATTATCATTAACATTAAATTAAATGAAAACACGACGCGCGACGTGTACTGCAGCCCCTGAGCTTGAGCACAGGCCGAGCCGATATAAACCGATTTCTCTCCGTACGCGACGTAGCGCCTGTGCTCACGCACACACGCGCCTCAAGCTTGTAGTAGTGTACCTATCGTAGCGCGCTTGTATGAAGCTTTGACTCTGTTCGCTACACATGTGGTTATACAACGCAATACCACACTAACAAACACTCGTACAAACATACAGACAAGTATATACTCACACACACTCACACACACACATGGACGCACGCACACGCACTTTTGAACGGTTTGAACGGAACACGGTTTTGAAATTGAAATTGAAAAAAGTGTAAGAATTTGTAAGAAAATATTTAAAAAAGGTATATCAGCCGGTTTTTTATTCCAGCTCTTAATACATGTAAAAACGTCCAATCTGTTCATTTACTTGAGCCTTTACCCTAGTACCTAATTATATCGACCGCCCCATATCAAAACAAAGTAAATGTCATTTTTCCGAAAATCGTTTTATGTCATAAGCCTAACTTTCATAGTATGTCCCGTTGTATTGTAAGGACACCCACATTAAAGTAAAATTAAAAGCTAGTAAGTCGCTTTGACCATTTTAAAACATAGTAAGTCTATGAACTGGCTAGGTTTTTTATAGATTAATGCGCCTTACTAAGTTTTTCAAAGGAATTAGATAAAATAAAATAAATATCACCCATTATCTAAATACCATGTCAAAACAGTAAATACTTAATGATGCATTAAAACTTAAAAGTAAGATAGGAAAAGTCAATGACCTCTACATGTCAACTGTTAAATATGGCTTGCAAGGGAAATACTTTGCATACTTACATAATGTTTTTAAGGTTCCATATCTCAAAAGGAAACACGGGACCCTTATAGGATCACTTTGTTGTCTGTCTTTCTGTCCGTCTGTCCGTCTGTCGTGTCTGTCAAGAAAACCGATAGGGTATTTCCCGTTAACCTAGAATTATGGGCAGGTAGATAGGTCTCAACTCTCATAGCCCAAGTAAAGGAATAAATCCGAGAACAAATTTCGTGATTCTAGATCAACGGGAAGTACTGTATAGGTTTTCTTGACGGACGGACGGACAAATGGACAGACAACGAAGTGATCCTTTAAGAGCTCCGTTTTTCATTTTGAGGTACGGAACCCTAAAAAAGAAAGTGATGCACATCTAATGAATAAATGTGTAGGCCAGTCTTCACACTAAAATATTTAAACCCCTTTAATTTAAAAACTGTCATAGCCTAGTGGTTAGAACGTCCGCCTCCTAATCGAAGGTCGGGGGTTCGATCCTGGAATCACGCACTACTAACTTTTCAGTTATGTGCGTTTTAAGCAATTTAATATTGTATATCAAATCTTTGAAAAGAGCAACCGCCGAGTTTCTTGTTGAAGACTACGGCCTAAACTTCTCTTGAATTTAAACCACTTACTAGGTTTTGATCTGAGAAAGAAATTTGACATTAATTGACAAAATTGAGAGACCTAAGCTTGTATAAGAACACAGAAGTGTCATAATTCGTGTTCACTTTGCCTAACGTCTCTCGGAGAGCAGAGAGAGATTTAAACTGTTTCTTATAATCACTGGCCATATTTCAAATGCGAAAGTGTGTTTGTTGGTTTAATATTCAATCACGCTGCAACGGAGCAACCAGTCGACGTGGTTTTTTGCATGGATACATTTAAAGACCTTGAGAGTGACATCTCTCTCCGCATCGTATTCTTTATTGCTGAGGGTTGTGACCTCTTTCCATTATTCCTACATCTAATGGTAGGTTTTCTTGGGATAATAATGCGGTGGGTTCAAAGAGCCTACGGAACTCGACTAGAAAAACGAGATTTTGACTCTTAGTTTTAACGGTTATGAATTAGTTATTATTATCAGTGATAAAATTGATTAGGGCTGCCAGGTAAAATGACATTTATCTCGGAAAATCAAAGAGTTTCCACGAGATTTTTTCCAAGTTTGCGCTACTAAGTACATATATTATGAAGAGGAAAGGTTTGTTTGTTTGTTATCGATAAACTCTGAAACTACTGAACTACTTGCACTAAAGACATAATCATCAACATCAACCGACAGACGTCCACAGTGAACATAGGTCTTTAATAGGGTCTTCCACATGCTACGGGTTTGCGCCGCCTGAATCTTTGCGCTTGCGCTTGACGACAATCATGCTTTAAAGAAAGCAATGATGAGGTCCAAGTTGGAGCACGCTTACCTGGAAGATGCCTATTCACTCTTGGCTTGCAGGTATCTATGGTATATATGGCAGGAAACACGGCCGCCGAAATGGCGTTCCAACCTTTAGGCTCTCCCCATTGCCCGCAGCATGAATCTGAGCTTCCTTATGATGGTTATATTATGTACATATAATATCTCATAAGAAATCTCTAACACACAATCCAGCTAAGTAAGTCCAATTTCGAAAAAAGCTAGCTAGCCGACAAATCTAACTCAGGCAGCCTTCGGGAACCTTCGAGATGTCTCTGTCCAAAATTCCTCAATGCTTGAAGAACAGTCTTTGAATAGTGCATATTGTCAGTGATGAAATATGGATCCGAAATATAGGTCTTTTTTTTGTACACAGGAAATGCCTGACGCATACCCCTCCGTCATGTGGGGCTTGCACCAAACTTGCACTACTACGAAATCCATTTCGGAACACGGCACCCGGAACGAGGCGCGCTATCTCCTAACATAGGTATAATACCTATTTAGAACACTTACTATCTGTCATCATAATCTATGACAACCTCCGAGTATTTACCTGGTAAAACCGTAACTTTAGAATAAAATTTAGTATATAAGCAGGCTTCATTTAGAAATGAAAAAATCCCTATTTTATTTTTCAACGATTATAAACACAACTTTCATTCAAAAATAATAAGCTTATATTCATTTTAAATAATATTTTGCGACGAAATGACGCGCACAGTCCTTCCGCCATGACAGTCCAGTGGACACTGAATTCCATAGAGCGCCTGCAAGAAAATAAATAGCACAGGAAGTTTTTTGGTTAGTTTTAGATTATTTAAGAAACGAAAAACATTTAGTATAAAACTAACAGTTAAAATTGATTGCTAAACCTAAACATATCATTTTCTGGAGGTTGGCTTCAAAGTATCAAGATGTTAAAGAAAACTTTTACAGAACAAGTTGCGAACAGCAATGTTTTCAACTTGGTTTTTTTTTATTATTGGGATAATGTATACTAAATTAAAAAAGGCCCTTATAATCTTCACAAACTGAAGTTTTTAATTGCATGTATTTAATAGCTGTTAATGCTTTAGAAAAATAAACAATTTACTTCAAAGTACAGCATTTTTGCGATTTGTCAAATAGCAATTACCTTAAATAGAGTGATTATTAATTACGTGTTTTTTTTATAATGGACTCAATAATAAGCCATAAAAGACTCTTCTCGATAGGCACCGCTAACTTTTTGGCTTTTTGGTGATACGTGCGGCATGAGTGTTCTCCATAATGTTTTTTTTTTATTATTCTTTGTTTTAAGAGATTATTCGCTTAGTGAATATGCCTCTCTATGTAGCCCAAAGGTATGTAAAATCCACTAATCCGCACTTGCCCAACATGGTGAACTGTGGCTTAAACCCTTTTCATTCCAAGAGGAGACTAGAGCTCAGTTGTGGACGGACGATGGGTTGAGATGATGATGATAATAATTAGTAAGAGAATTTATTTACATCAGTAGCATTTTCAATTGAACAATATTGAAAAAAAAAAACGGTCAAACAGAGTTGCACTAAAAGGGTTCCGTACCATCGTACAATTTTTTTTTAATGTTTATGGCGGCAATTTTGAAATTGTTAGCATTTGATGCTGTAGTGGCAATACAAATACGCATACTGTGCATAGGTTTTTGCCTATTATGGTTCATAAGATTCCCGCTTACAGACAGGCCGAGGAGTCTTAGTGATAGGGTCCCGTTGGCACATTTTGGGTAAAAAAAAAGTAAAAATATTGTCTAAGAACATTTCTTTTATCATTATGTACCTATAGCTTATTTTATTTTACTTACGTAGGTATAATTTTTTTGCTCAATTGTGTATTTTGTCTTGCATACAGTATAGGTACCTACTGGGTTCTATTGGCTTTAATAAAAAACTTTTATTATTATTGTTATCATTAAGTGTAGGTACAGATCATCTTCTAGCTAACTTTATACTGGACAATCAGTCATTGCATCAGATCTTAAATAGATACCTATTTGTAATGCTTTCAAAACAAGTTACCGTTGTTACGATAAATACTAGGTAGGTACCTATAATAGATGTTACTTAAGATTAAATTAGTTTTATTTTGCAGATAAATTGAAGCGAATTGGCAAAAAGAGACTGATTGTTATTTATAGTTGGATAATAATGATTACCATCGAAATGTTATAAAGCATTTCGGTAATAATTAAATTAGCTCTTTGATAATGTTCTTGGTGAGATTCAAATAATAGTCGCCAGTCACAATTAATTTAATTTATTTATTTAAGTATTTATTAAACTTATACAAAGTACCTACATACCAATATTTCTGCGACATGCAGTGCAAAAACCATTGTCGGTTTTACTGGGCACTGTTATAACTTAATATAATTACTAAAAGTAGATACATTTTACATTAACTATCAGCCATTTTTCAGTTTAGATTAGAATTTGAAATTGACCCGAACTTCACGCGGGGCAATCAGGGGGCAAAAGTTTGTTTAAAATATAAATTATTTCATATTAAGTTGTTACAGTCCTGGGTATAATTTTAAGTAATTCGAAACAGCCCAAGGGTTCCTAAAGAACGACTTGTTACTTCAAATAATCCAGATCCAAGGGGCGATTGTCGGTACAAATGACTTAATTGTATTGCTGAATAAATTGTTTCATAAGTAAATAGCAATATTCTAACACGAGCAAATCTTAAAGTATTCTAGACACAATTATTTTAACTCAGTATTGGAGTAACGATTATCTACGAATTTTCTCTACTTATGTGTGCATGATTATACTATCGAAGATTATGTAAATGTAAAGAGCAACCACCGAGTTTCTTGCTGGTTCTTTTCGGTTGGAAAGGCATTCCGAACCAGTGGTAGATTCAGGAGGCCGGGGGTTCGATGCCGGGCACACCTATCATGCACCTTTAACATTTCGGAGTTATGTGTATTTAAAGCATTACATATCACTTGCTTTAACGGTGAAGGAAAACATCGTGAGGAAACCTGCATACAGAGTACTCCATAATGTTCTCAAAGATGTGTGAAGTCTGTAAATCAGCACTTGGCCAGCGTGGTGGACAGTGGTCTAAGCCCTGCTCATTCAGAGAGGAGAACCTTGATCAGTAGTAGATCGACAATAGGTTGAGATGATAAGGTCTTTCGATTTCCGAAGATATCTCCATTTTGCTATCAAAGATTGAAAGGATATGCCCTACCTTGTATTTATAACTCGATCATAATTTTCGATCGTGACAAAGCGTCATATGACTTATATAGACATCATACCATAATAAACAAAGAGTAGGTGTTTAAAATAATCATGACTCTAGGCTATACTGATCATTATTTTATTTCCCTTGGCCTGGCCTGGCTATTAATCCACACTAGTATTATAAATATGCGTGTGTCTGTAACCATTTTTACATATAGGTAAAGCTTGCATTCTGGAGTCAGATATAGAATTAGGCCTAGAAATAGGCTATTTTTATCCTCAAAAACCACAGAATTCCCACGACATTTCTCTATTATCTTTATATAGAAGTTAATTTTGACGTAAAGTAGCCTAAGATACTTATTTATTTTCTGCTGGTTGTTGCTGGCGACTTCATTTGCATGGACTTAAGCTTTAAAAATTAAATAGAAACTCTTTAATTTTCAGGGATCGTTCGCGACGCGACGGCACATTCTACATGTCGATCCACCAAGTCAGTTCTGTACAGAATTAAATTTTGTGATTACGCTAATGTACCTACTTGTAAAACAGAGAAACTATAGTGAGGAATAATAAGAGAAGAAAAGAAAAGAAATAGCAGAATAAAGAAGAAGAGAAAGTGAAGAGCTAACAATATGACAAGTGCGTGAACAGGCGCGTTTCGTGGCAGTTCCCCGTGTGACTAAAGGTGCCCACGCACTTGAACTGAACTGCAGCTGAACTGCGCGTCGCGTCAGCGCCCCGCACTATATTCTCTCCAGCCGCGACGCGCGTACGTCACTGCCACGCGGCGCGGTATCTCGTCTTAAATGTCCCGGTATTACTATGGAAGTCCCGGATCGCTTTGAGGGTCTGTGTCTTATTTTAATCCCTGTACATCAGCCTGACGTTCTTACAAGTATAATAGCAAGATTTTTCAAGACCCTGCGAAAATTGATAGCGGTTCTTATATTATCAATGCCGCGTTCAACAAAGCAGAAACTTATTGCATTAGATAGCAATTTCATCGAAGCAGCTTTGCGAAAATACTGATTTTGTAAAACATGACCGAAGAATATCTCTATTGTTTATTTGAATAAAATAATATTATTTAGATAGCGCCGGCGAATAAAAGTGGTTACGAAAAGTTTGCTTGAACTTCATAAGTTGAGTGGAAATGAGTGTCAATAGGCATTTTGCATTTCATAATGAATTATAACAATGTTTTACCTAGTCGAGTTTCCTTTGGCTTTGAAATATCAACGTTTACTGCAAAGTGTATTTATTCCAATATAAACAACAAGTAGGTACGAGTATATATTGTCTGTCACAGAACCGATGGCCGCTGTGGCGAACGTGTTCTGGAGTGGAGACCACGTAGCAGCAAGCGCAGTGTGGGACGACATCCAACCCGCTGGGCTGACGACCGCGCGAAGTGGGTGGCTAGGATAAAAAGCCTGTAACCCCGGAAAGGTAACCTAATTCTGTATCCATTAAAATCGGTTGAACTGTTGGGCCGTGAAAAGCTATCACACAGATAGACACACTTTCCCATTTATAATTGATATTATTATGAATTATGGATATGGATTAGTACTGATTAAGTATTCTAAGTATGGGATGCATAATATAATATGTATAAGTTTCGTATTTATAATATGGATTGCTCTCTCGTACTTCATCTTGTCTGCACCAATCCTTATAGCAACTTTGAAATGTATCGAAACATTCTAATGTTAATATGCAGATAGATCGCATCGATTCCATAGCAGGTGACCTTGGACACATCGCGAAGACAATCACCGCATTACAACGCACCCAGGTCGGACAATGAGGTGTAGTGCCGGAGGAAGGCCGACTCGTCACGTTCAGGTTAAGGACAGGCGCAGGTCCACATGGCGAGAGATCCTTTGCTATGATATAACTGAATGACTAATTGGCCCTTTCGAATCGGTGTGCGAGTGTAACGTAACGATGGATTACTCGAAGATAACATATTATAAACGTGGTGTGTGGACTTCGTCAGTGTTGGCGTTTGCTGGCGCCTGTGCGGTGCTTTTTTGGGGTGTTTTTTTTTTTTGTTAAAAGGAAGCGCCAAACTTGACATTGGCTAATCTGTGTAAAGCCAGACAAAAGAGAGAAAAAAAAGTTTATATGTATATGGATGTATGGATATATGTTACTCTTTCACGCAAAAACTACTACACGGATTTCGCTGAAATTTGAAATCGAGATAGATTATACCATGGGTTAACACATAGGCTACTTTTTATGCTGGCAAATCAATGAGTTCCCACGGGATTTTTAAAAACCTTTATCCACGGGAACGAAGTCACGGGCATCAGCTAGTTAATGATAATCTTAATAGAAGACCAGTTTTTGAAGTTTGATGATGCATATCTATACTTCCACTATAAATAGGTAGGCTTAGGTCCAAGGTTTTATGCCGGGCACAAATTTCTAACTTTTTGGAGTCATGAGCGTTCTTAGCAATTAAGTAAATATCACTGGTTTTAACGGTAAGGGAAAACTAAGCAATTAAATATCACTTGCTTTAATGGTGAAGGAAAACATCGTATGGAAACCTGCATGCCTGACAGTTTTACATAATGTTCTCAAAGGAGTGAATGAAGTCTACCTGCTGAACCCTTCTCATTGTCTTTCTGAGAGTGATTGCTCAGTAGTGAGCCGGTGATGGGTTGATCACGATGTCTATAAATGTAATAGTGTATCTTCTGTCCGTCTTATATCTAACATAAGCTTTAACAGATCTAAATAAATAAATAAATAAATAATAATTAATGTTTTATTACCTACGTATAAGCTACCTAAGCGCCACCTTAATAATAATTAATTGATGTTAAACTATGTTTTACTACAGAATCACGACCTTACTTTAAGAGGACCTAAAAGTGGAGCGTGGGAAATTAAATAAGGAAACTTTGTAAGCAATTAGGAAATCGTTACAGTGTTTTGGAAAATTAAGGAAACTTCACTCGTACCCGCTTTAAAGTTTAATTGGCGCTATAATTGTGTCGTGTCAGAATTTAAGGTTGAATATGGGTTGAATAGCCTTTCGAGTTTGACAAAATCAATAAGACCTATAAGTGTACTTCCCTGTTGTATGTTGTTGAGTTCGCTGTAGAAGCATAACACATAAGAGGGGTATCTCCGTCACTCGCTCCATACAAACGTAGTTCCAATTTCATTTGAATATTAAGCAACCAAAGTCCATGAAATTTTGCAGACATATTCTACAAACTAATATCTATGCCTGTGGTTTTCCAGATTTCTGTTAAAATATTCGGTTTCAAAGTTACGCGGTCTTAAAAATTCACATACAAATCTTTGATTTCCTGTAATTTTAAAACTACATATTATGCGTACGATTGTGTACCTACTTCGAGTATTACACTAGTCCTGTATTACTCTGACGTCAGATATCAAAATTTTTATTTTTTATATGAGTAATTTTATCTAAATTATTTAAACAGTAGGTATAGTTTATAATTAAGTATAAAAGTTAGAGATGCGTGCCCGAGATTGAACCTCGGATCCCCCGAATTAGAGG
Organism: Maniola jurtina; assembly: GCF_905333055.1. Classification (NCBI taxonomy): domain Eukaryota; kingdom Metazoa; phylum Arthropoda; class Insecta; order Lepidoptera; family Nymphalidae; genus Maniola; species Maniola jurtina. The sequence goes on along the minus strand of NC_060034.1, from coordinate 5,080,259 downwards.
CGTACCTACGACGTATTAACCACTAGACATTAGGGCGTCTTTATAATAAATTAGTAACTCAGTAAACGTCTAAAGACGCCCGTAAACTCTTCGTTTGAACATGATTTATCTAAGCGCTTCCCTCTCTGGTTATTTAGGCGCGCGTTGAATAAATTATGGCGGGCATTTTTCCAAGTCAGTACACAACACTCATTTTCCTAACGAACGCCTTCCCTGACGCACATATTTCAACGATTACTCACAGAGTGAGTGTGTCCTGTAAGTGAAGCGATCGTTACTATTCTGTGTATCATATTTTACAAATAGACGATGCGCTTAATTTCGCATTAAGAGGGGTCTCTCCGTCACTCGTTTCATACAAACGTAGTTCCAATTTCATTTGAATATTAAGCACCCCAAGTCTATGAAATTTTGCAGACTTATTCTAGAAACTAAGTAAACAAACACCTTCCTTATCACGACAGCGACTCAGTGGCTATGGTTCTGCGACAGACTTGGCCTATCCATTGCCACTTCAGCGTACTAATCGTGGTGAGATTTTTAATTAAGTAGTGTATTTATGAAAATTTAAATAAATTGAGCACACTGGTATTATGTTAAATAAACAAATTATATAAATTTTCTTGATATTTGCGAAAAACAGGAAATATGGTAATATATCGCGTTACATATTATACCTACCTATTTTATGGAACTGAGCAGTAAACGTGTGAAAGTGATAAATGTTAGGTAACAGTCGGTTTCAGAATATGCGACGGTGCAAATCATCCGAAATATTGTATGAGATTGAATTTCGGCTTCCGTGGGAATTACTCACTATGTTGTTGTCATTGGGTTGCCGGGAGTAAAGAGATTTATCAAAAGTGTAGAGTGGCCATTGGAAAAATTCTCGTACTAACCAATTTTTTTTTTACTTTATTTGTGGCTTTATTTAACGACCTTTAATTTGAGAGCATCGTAATCAGAGTCTAAATTTAGGAATGGTAACTAAGATTTGTTATGGAAGCATACAGAAACAAGCAGGATGATTATTTAAGATTAATTGGCTTATCAGGACACCAACTTATTCTTAATATTTATTCCGCTTTCTTTTTACTATTTTTATATTCAGCGTAGTTAAATAAAATATGTCTTAATCTGTCAATTTCCAAATTCCCGTACATTATAATGCAATGACAAATTTCGTCCAGCGGTGATGATTATTGTGAAACAATAATTTTGACCTGATGGTCTATTAAGTCGTATGTAAAATTCAGATTGTGTGTAAAATACTAATGACAACTGAGACGGGCAAACTGCAAATAGCCAAATAGTCCTTATTTTTTTATGACTCACTGTCCTTTCTGTTTCTAGATGTCTGCTCTTTAACAGGGAGGGAGCTGCTCGGATATTTGTCACCAAACGTGTGTGATTGATGCGAATCATTTTTTAACCCCCGACCCAAAAAGAGGGGTGTTATAAGTTTGACGTGTGTATCTGTGTATCTGTGTATCTGTGTATCTGTGTATCTGTGTATCTGTCTGTGGCCTCGTAGCGCCTAAACGAATGAACCGATTTTAATTTAGTTTTTTTTGTTTGAAAGGTGGCTTGATCGAGAGTGTTCTTAGCTATAATCCAAAAAAATTGGTTCAGCCGTTTGGAAGTCATCAGCTCTTTTCTGGTTTCCTTATTACTTTTATCCCAGGACCACCAGAGGTTACGTATTTTCTGACACAGGAAATATGTACGATTGAGTAGTGTTAGTAAGTACTAAGAAAGCATGCCTAGCCTACGTGCTAGCTTGCTTAGACGGCCAATTTTCAGGTATCTGATAATCAAGGTACATAAAAACATTACTTACCTCACGTAAATTCTCCAAACTGATTTTTACGTATATTTTAGGCAATATCCTTAAAAATATGTCGCCAATACTCCCAGACACTTCCCGCATCGGCCGTATTGCTTTGCAGACGCTTTAAAGCTCCCAAAATAAGTAATTACTTAACTGCACGTAAATTCTGATGCTCCATTTTTATATATGTCCACCAGACAACTATTTTAAAACCTTTTACAAGAAGACAGACCGATCCAGAGGGCCAATCATCCCCTAAATTCAATTTTAATGCCTCTGTGGGTTTGAGCGCGAGGGCATCATTATCTACGCGCATGAGACTGAGTAAGACATGTATTAGGATATGTTGACTTCTCTCTCACTCTCTTATAGTTTACTTTTGTCAATTCATTATTAATATTAAAAAAAAATCAGCTAAAAATTAAAAAAATTGGAGAATTTACGTAAGGTAAGTAATGTTTTTATGTACCTTGATTACCTGGTACCTGAAAATTGGCCGTCTAAGCAAGCTAGCAGGTCTGTAGGCATGCGTTCTTAGTACATACTAACACTACTCAATCGTCCACATTTCGTTCGTCAGAAAATACGTGACGGCTGGTGGCCCTGGGATCTTTTACTATTGTAACAGAGGTTCATAATATTATGTCAATTGGCAAATGTCAAGCTGTCAAGATGGACGTTGCCTAGATACATAATTATTTATTTGAAAATAATGTTTTGGTAAACTCCGATACTTTGGATCGTAGGCGCGGAGTTTCTAATTTATAAAATATTATAATCACAGTTAAACGAGAAAACATCAATTCAATTATAATATCCAACAGTCAACCAAAGGCCACGAACAATCAACCCAAACCCAACCCAAACCATAGTCAAACTATTTTTAGGGTTCAGTAGGTATCTGTAGAAAAAAAAAGATGTAGCTTCGACTGCAGTTGTAGTCGCGTAGGTGTGCATGTCACCATTAAATATCGTAGGAGGCGATGACCCTCCGCGCGGCTGAGGTTCCCGCATCGTAGTCGCTTTGTCGCGCAGGTTTGGATGATGCATTAGGCGCACCTTCTTTTTATTTTATCTGCTTGAACTCAGCTTATTTACTTTGACAAAATACGTTTAAAATTCATCATCATTCGGATCAACCCATCGCCGGCTCACTACTGAGCACAAGTCTCCTCTCAGAATGAGAAGCTACCACACTGGCCAAGCACGTATTGGCACACCTCACGCACCTTTGAGGGAGCATTATGGCCAACTCTCAAGCATGCAGGTTTCCTGCCGGTGTTTTCCTTCACCACTTCGTTGTCTGTCTGACAAAACTAATAAATTGGGTACTTTCCGTTTACGTAGAATCATGAAAGGCAGGTAGCAATATCTTATAGCCTAAGCACTCTACTCCTGTGGCCCAAGTAAAGAGAAAAATCCGACAACTGAATTGTCATTACATAAAAAAAAACTTGTACGGAACTCTTCATGTGTGAGGCAGACTCGCACTTGACCGGTTTTTGAAAGTTATGTCAAATAAAAATTTGACATGCAATAACAAACAAAATGAAATACAAGCCACTTTATTCCTTATTCCATCGGGTGAAAGTCGATTTCAATTTAATCGTAGGTATATCTTGAAAAGCGAACTATTATACGACTACGTAAAATGGGTACATTTTTAAAGCAACGACATGTTAGAAACAGATATTTCGTTTTGGTCATGTTAAACTATGTGATCATTCAGATAATTCTTGATTTAGTGATGTTCGGTCAAAAATATTTCATGAAACGTATAATTAACATAACATTGATGTTACTTTTGAAGAGATATTAGCTGCCTTATTGGATTTATATTATTATAGAAATTGGGTTTTAGAATGGCACTAATAAACGGTAATTTATGAATAAAAGTTTAAAAAGCGTGAAATAAAAATTAAATTAAAAATTTAAAAAACCCCCGACACATAAACCTCTAAAAAGTAAAAAAATAATAGGTAAGTATGTATGGGCCCTTTAAGAATAGTATAAATAGTAAAGTTTTTATCCAAGCGTTCGTTGCGTCGGGGGACCGCTAAAGACTATTCTTTCTACAACAGATGACTTTCATAGTTTATGATAGGTAGCGGTCCCCTGGCGCAACGAGCGCTTGGATAAAAACTTTACTATTTATACTATTCTTAAAGGGCCCATACATACTTACCTATTATTTTTTTACTTTTTAGAGGTTTATGTGTCGGGGGTTTTTTAAATTTTTAATTTAATTTTTATTTTGCTTTTGTTTACATTGCGTTGAAATTTGCAAACATTTGGTTTCATGTTTTTCATGTCTAGTAGGAGTTCAATTAATCCTTAATCCACGCGGACGAAGTCGCGGGCATCAACTAGTTTTAATAGGTAGGTACCTATATTTCACTGTAGCAACTATGTAATTTTTTCTCAAAACAACTTTTAACTTGGTTCCCGACGTGGCTGACACTTAAAAAGCGGTCACGTCGTGAATTACAGCGGTACGCAACATGATAACATTCTTCTTTGTTGGGCTGATAAAGTGGTCTCTTTGTCTCTCACATGTGTGTATGTGACGACAAGTTTTTGTTGAAGTAGAATTATTTCAATGTGGGGAGACTGGGAGATACGATACCTTCGGTATTTTTATTTGGTTTTAACTTTTACATTTTACAGGCGAGGTTTCCTTTTTATTCGTGAGGAAAATCCATCGTGAAGAGCACCGGCCACGGGGGAGCGCAGTGGTTATGTCGGACTCCTACCGACTAAAAATATCACGAAATTGCGCAGTGGTTATGTCGGACTTCTACCGACTAAAAATATCACGAAATTGCGCAGTGGTTATGTCGGACTCCTACCGACTAAAAATATCAGGAAATATCACGAAAAAATATCACGAATCCCACCGCTGACGACGGAGCACAAGGGACCGACAACGACTTGTTACTCCGCTAGCAGATGTCCGCCGGAGCAGAACCACCACTGGGACACTACAAATTTACCCCCAAATACCTGAGATCTATGCTCAGTAGTGAGTCGGCTATGGGTTGATCGTGATGATGATTATGAAAGCCAGACCCTCACTACTCTTAAAGCTTTCATAGCATTATAATAGGTAGATAAGTACAATACATTGATAATGAGATGAATGCGCTATTGATGGTAAAATGCCATTTCGAATTCAACTGAAACTCGATTACATGCTCGTATAGTGGGCTTCAAATATAATTTCGTTATCGGGACACATTTAGCAGTATTTCAACATTAGCGATAATACAATAGTATTAATTCCAGATGCAGAATTTTAGACCACATTTACAGGCGTTCTACCGTTTTATACCCAGAGAGCTGCTGGCGGCAACATTTAGGAGATTGATAAACAAGTAGTCGTAACTAAATAAACCAAAAACTAAAATGTAAAAAATTTCACATTTGAAAATAGATCATACAGCTACCATATATTTTTTTTTGTTCGAAAATGTATTTTTTTATATAAAAAACCTTCTATGGCGATTTTGCTGTTATTGCATAAAACGCAGTTTTTTTATAGATCTAATAGTTGGCAGGCATATTTCTGATACGTGTCTATTTTTAAAGAAAGCTCAAACTCCATAGTCAATAAAATGCACTGAAACAATTTATGGCCGATAGATAAGTCATTCGAGAAAAATAATATGAAACAGAACAGTGTGTGCACAGGTCTTGGTTTGCATACATAACGGTAGAATTTTTATAACATTCAACTTTTATTCTCCCAATTTTCCACCATTTCTTCAGCTATTAGTGCATACCTAAATGAGATTCTGACGTTCCATGAGTTTCAACGTAATTAAATAATCAAATTAACGTTACATATTTTAGTCCTTTTGTTACGGTCTACATAATTACAGAGAATACCACACTATTTTACATTCACATTTAACAAAGTTATTAAGGTGCTTTCATATACTGGCAACCGCGCACTTGCAAGTTTACACAAATGCATGCCGGTTTGCCAGTACAACCAACACATGCATAATTTCATTCTGTGCATTGTAATTTTTATTTTGATCTTATGTAGGTATTTACCTGTTTGCAAACCACAGTAAGCAAAGCTGCGTGTCCCAAGTTAATAAGAAATCTTTGGCAGTATTACAAGACTATTACAAACTAAAGGTTAGTTAGTACGGAATACGAGTAATTTGGGGATATAAACTTGATTAACCTTCACCATAGTAGGTAATTCTATGTACCTAATGGAGCTATTCAAACATGCATACAAGTGGCTGACGCCAGCTTTAGGGCCAGTCTATAATTAAAGCGGCACCTGTTTAGATTGAGCGCTGTTACTCTAATTAAATTGGTCTCTATTACCTAATAATTTAGGAGGCGGGATTGCCTGTTGGGAATACCGCCGTATTTGGCAATGTCAGTGTTAGTTTCACATAAATAGATATAATTCTCATTACTTCTCTCTGTCTCTTTATGTGGGCTCTGCGACCCTAAAGAATCATGGCCTTCTACGTTATGGCTGACTTACCGTAAGAAATGTGCGAGTATGTAGTGTGATGAGGACTGAAACAACAGATACCTTACGGGTACAGAAGGCCAAAGACGTTTAAACAAATAGTGACTCTTGTATTGACGCAATAAAGTGCAATTCAGCTTACACAGGACGCCTAAATAGTATCTCTAGTAGAGGAGGGGGAGAGAGAGAGTCTCTCTCTTCTGAGACTGGGAGCCGCTGATGGCAGCTCTCACTGCGTCTCAGCTCACATGACCAAGTGGGCCCGACCTTCTAAAACTCTAAAACTCAGATGTCTCTAGAAGGTACTAAGGCCGAGATCTTTGAGCTGACAGTACTTTAAGTTTGCTTACCTCATTTTAACTCTAAGCTCAAATTGTATGACAGCTAGTTAAAGTTACGTAACGGTCACCGTTAAACTTTGATCGTCAATAAAAGAAAATAGGTAGCACAAGTCAGGGTTTGTTAAATTGGACGGAAATTTCACCCATAACTTTAATCAAGAAGGTATGAATACTGACTTGTACAATACAGATTGCTTTCTATTGGTGCTCAAAATTTAACAATAACTTTAATTTGACTTAGTCATGTCATGCAACTGTACATACTCAAAGTCTTCTCCGTTAAAAAAAGTGATATTTAATGCTTTAACAGGGCTCTCTCCGTCACTCGTTTCCACTCGTTTCATACATAGATATTAGTTTCTAGAATATGTCTGCAAAATTTCATGGACTTAGGTTGCTTAATATTCAAATGAAATTGGAACTACGATTGTATGAAACGAGTGGAAACGAGTGACGGAGAGAGCCCTCTTAAGCTAAACTTCGAAAGATTAGCAGTGTGTGTCCCGGGATCGAGTCCCGGTCAACCCGAATAAAAAGTCAAACACTTTAACCACTACGCTGTTACCCCTTTTTACTTCAAAAATCTGAATACTCTCATAAAAATAATGAAAGTACCCAGGTTTCACAACGGTACCTAAAAAATTTTTCAATACATGACCATGACAGATCATAGATAGCTTGATAGCTTGATATTAGAACAATTTATTTTATCCTGATTCCATTTCCTTTCCCGTAATTGCATTAAACGCACGGTTGAATGAGTTGCTCGTCAGAGTTAGAGCTTTTGGAATATTAAAGTATTTCCTCGAATAATGCTGTTAAGTCTTCGGCGTTTTCGTAATTTATTAGGTACGGAAGCCCTGCGGCATTAATGTTATTACTTATTTCGAACAAGATCCTATTAACCTATTTTATACCGACTACAGTCAAAGAGCAAAATGATTCCAAGACAAGAACGGTCTTACTATAAAAAAATTTAACAAGTTTAACTGATGATTAAAATCTAAGTTTTTTTAATAGAAGATAATATGTTAGGTTTAAAACATCCGTTTAACATTTGTCTAAATTTTTTGGTAAGATCCAAATGGTCAAACTATACAAAAAATATTTTTGCTATTTACCCTATTTGGATTTGGAATAGTATAGACCAGGACCTCATCACTGCTTTTTATCAAGCATGATTTTCGTCAAGCGCAAGCTTAAAAAAAAGTGCCACCAAACAAGTTATTTAACTGTCTGTTTTTTATTTAGGTACGATGGCGTGTTTAAATCCCAGTCAAAAATAAACAACTGTACTCCTTCCAAGCTAAGTAACCCACTTCCATCTTAGACTGCTACAAGTGCGAGTCAGACTCGCGCACCGAGAGTTCCGTACTCCAGGTTTTTTTTAGATATTTTGCACGATAAATCAAAATGTATGAAAGTAAATAAAAATCTGATTTAGAATGTACAGAAGCCCAATCATAATAGGATACCCCCCCTTGGTATTGTTATCGTACTTTGAAAATTGAAAATACTTACTAATTTTATTACTTGTTCATGAACACATTTTTTTTTGTGATGTAACCACAAATTCAAGGTTTTCGGATTTTTCCTTTACTTGTGCTATAAGAACCTACCTGCCAAATTATAAGATTCTAGGTCAACGGGAAGTGCCCTATAGGTTTCTTGACAAACACGACAGACAGATAGATAGACAGACAGACAACGAAGTGATTCTATAAGGGTTCATTTTTTCTTTTGAGATACAAAACCATAAAAACAAAAAACGTATGACGTAGCACCGTAACTGAAATTTTAGAATTCGAAACTTCAGAATTCTGAAATCTAGTTGTAGAATAAACAAAATTTGGACCAAGGCAGACAATGCACTGTGATGCGGGATGCATAGAAACTAGAGTACTCGTAAACTACCCTCTGATACAGTACAAATATCCTTGGCCGAACGTTCGGGACGTTGACTGAATCGAAATAAGCTAAAGCTGCGGTTTAAAAACTTCACCTTTGCTTTGCTTTGCTTTAAAATGTAGAGGAAAAGGCGAAGTATCCAAAGATTGTAAATGTTTCTGTAAGGGAAGTGAATTTATAAAATCCGATCTTCGCGGTTTGTTAAAGTCGGACGGCCTCCCTGTCACAGTGGTAAGCGCTGTGGTCTAAGTGGGTGGTCCCGGGTTCGATTCCTGGCAGGGGCTTGGAATTTTATAATTTATCTGGTCCGGTCTGGAGGGAGGCTTCGGCCGTGGCTAGTGACCCTATCGGCAAAGCCGTGCTGCCAAGCGATTTAGTGTTCCGGTATATTGCCGTTTAGAAGCGAAAGGGGTATGGGTTTCATAAAAAACTGCCATATCCCTTCCAGGTTAGTCCGCTTCCATCTTAGACTGCATCATCACTTACCACCAGGTGAGATTGCAGTCAAGGGCTAACTTGTATGTGAATAAAATAAAAAGTTCGAGTCAGCTGTTGGACTATTTATGCTACATTTCTATAATCATAAACTTTGTTGCCTTGTTGCTGACAAAAAATATATACGAATACAACACAATACAAGTAAAGAATGAAGTAATAACAATAAGTGGACCTAGATCTAGGACTAACCCTGACTAATCTTAAGCAAAAATTAAAAAAGCAAAAATCTTTTTAAACTATGAATGTCTGTTATTAAGGTAAAAATCAACAAACTATCACAAACAGAAAACGATACTTTTTGTTTTTCATTCGTAGGCAACACAGAATAAGGTAAGTTAAACCAGGTTCTTAGGTATACTGATAACAGACTCTGCCTTTTCTATTTACCTTACGTAGAATTCTGTGATTGGCAAAAAATAATTTAACTTTGCAACTCTCTTTGTTATAACACTGCAGCCTGTAGGCCACAAAACCTATAACATTGAAGTTTTGGATGGTTGTTAAATTATTATATTATTATATTATAATTATTATATTATTATATTATATAATTATTATATTATTATATTAGTAATTATTGATAAAACCGCTTCGCTTCTCAAGGCAGTATCTAAAGGATGTGATTTCTCTAAATTCCTTCTTTCTACTTGGTTTTCTCATATCATTTAAAATCATCCAGTTTCAGCAGCTTTACCTGTCATTTTTAAAAGTGGAACCATTTCGTTTCCAGACATTTCCAATTGGGATAAAAGCGAGTTCAATTTAAGAGAGCTCTACGATAACTCAAAATATGGTAAAGTGACAATTTCTCTCGAATTTAAGTACACATATAATATAGAGATTTTGAAATAGCTATTTCTGTAATACTTGAGTTCTTGGTTTAACACTTGAAAATACTTCAAAATCATAGAATTATGCTAAAAAAAACTAAAATTGCACACTTTATTTACTTTCAATCACATATAAATCAGTATTGAAAAAAATCTCTTTGCGAAAATCTCTTCTCTCTCTCTTTGCAAAAAGTTTAGCACAAAATATCTTCTCGTATCTGTATGTGTTTTTTAAAATCAGCCTGGATTACCTCAATCTAGCTTATATTTCCAAATAAGTATAATTAGACTACTGTATGGATTTCATACGGTTTTCACCAATATAATTTCACCAATTATTATGAACATTTTTCGAAATATACGATGATAATGATTGTGAATTAAGTCGGAATCAAGAGATTCGGTGACTTGAGCTGCATACACAAAAATAATGTATAGTAGAATAGTAGCTCTCAAATTATCCATGCGTAGCCAGAGCGAGTCGTAATTATTACATAAAAGATAGGTACAGCCCAATACAGATTTTATATAAATTCAACAACATGTAAAGTTCACTATTATAGATTCAACCAGCATCCAATAGACCATAACGGGCCGTGATGGCCTAGTAATCGAATTCAAAACTTGTTACCCTGGTAAATACAACATAAAACTAGCAACAATTTGATCTAACATTGTAACCGAATAACAACTAGGTATAACGAACGCGCATAGTTGGCACTTGTTTGGATAGGGATTTTATTATAAAGCAGTTCGTTCGGCTGTGATAGATCAAAACTCATTAAACGACATTTTGTCATTATTGACTTTGATATTCTTGTCATGATGATTGACACTTACGTCCAATTGAGTTTTTTCCACCTAAATTGGCTTTAACTAACAGATGTTACGATATTATTATGTACTCTACCTTGAAAATATATTCATCATTTATTACCATCAGCAGTTACCTACTTAGTAGCAATCCATTACTTTTCTATGTCAGGTTTTAATAATTTAGAGTTGCAGCTGTCCTGATACAAAAAGACAAGCAGCATTTTTGAATGTTAGCTGGCGTACAATACAACGATTTTCAAATTAATTGTAGTCATAATTTGTAAATAAATATTACGTAGTTTAGTTTTTACATCTATCAGCACTCCGAGCACTGTTAATATTAGCATGTTGGTCGCCACCTCGGAGGTTTTATCCACCCCAAAATCAGCCAACGTGCCTAAAGAAGTTTCATTTCAAAATTTGGCTCTTCTGTTTGTCAGAATGCATTTACTAGGTTTCGGTTTAGAACAGTCACGGTACTATGGTGAAAGAGAAGCGGCAGTTGGTAATGAACTTACGCGCAACCATAACTTCATTGTTGCAGCGGCCGTGAGTGATACGTGCATTGGATTTGCAGGCGGAATTCAGTTACTTTGTATGGGTACTCGAGTAATGCCATCATACTTTGAAATGTAGAATGGGGAGGAAAATCTGTTTAAAAATTTCATATCGCGCTTTCAGATTTATCACTGGCGTCCATCTGCCGTCCTAACTAGATTTTAAATTAAGGCTTAATCAATTACACTTGTAACAAAGACATGTTACATTCATATTTCATGGAGTATATGCTTGTATTTATAATTTATGCTCGGTGATGAGTGAGACAAGAGGAAAAAATGCTTCGAGTAGAAGATATATAGCGCTCTACAATAAAGTGAACCAAGTATCCTAGTTTTAAATCATCACTTGAGATAGTAGTGCAAAATATGCACCTACTTCTTTTTACAGGTATTTTATCACTGGGCCATCATTGTGCTTAATCTATAAGTTCAAATAAAAATGTTGTCTTGATGGCTTTATGACTAATTTAACAACCTTTTACTCTCTCCTAAAACATAGGTAAGTATACAAGGATAAATAATTCCGCATAATATCATACGTTCCATTCCATACAATTTGTTAAACATGTGCCTTTTTCACTGTAGTGTAGGTATAATACATAATTATTCTGTACCTAACCGAAATACAAGAGGTCATTTCCAAATAATATTAAGCTATGCGTCATCTTTACCAGATAGCAATCTGGTGATGACACTGCAATTCCCGTGGTTTAGACACCGACCTTAGTTACAAAGTTTGTCTCTGTGGGAGCAAGTCAAAGTGACAATTGCATTTGGTACAGTAGCTGTAGTTTGAAACTCAATCCAAAGTTGCATCCTGCCCTGAAATATGATTCTAGTAACTGCCTGATATGATCGCTATTATGATAACCGATTCATCATCATCATCATCAAAATCAAACGAAATAGTCCACAGCCAGACATAAGGCCTCTTGTGAGGCTCCCTGCGACTCCTTTGATGTCATCTGCCCACCTAGGGATGAATCTTCAAACGCTCAGTTATCTTCTAGTACCTTGGGGTCTTGCATTACCCTGCCCATTGCTATTTCAGTTTCGCAACCCGTTATACTATGCTGGTTACTCTAGATCTCCTACAGGCTCCTCGTTTTTGATTGGATCAGGTAGAGAAACTTCAAGTATAGCTCTCTCCATCACCCGCTGTGTGTCTCTTAGCTTTTTTATGAGGCCCCATAGTTAGCGACCATGTCTCGGATTCATTCTTCACTGGCTTATACACCCTGTTCGAAGACTTTGGTCTTTTGGTGCTTGAAAAACAGATGTGTTGATTAAATAAGAAAAATTGAGTCTTCAAGTAGATACTACCTTTAGAACACAGTAGACGAATACTCTTGATGCATACCATTTTATTTTTATTTTATTTGTTACTTCTACCACTAGAATGATATCTAACTGTTGCGATCGAAACCTTTTATTAGACTAGACTAAAGCCAATTAAGAAGACAATCAGTAAGTAAACTTAATCTACAAATATTAATTAATCTCGGAGCCAAACCCTTGCCAATCGATAGAGTCTGGTACGAGGCTAGCCTTCGCTTGTTACTGCCCTACCGGCAAAGCTGTGCCGCCAAGCAATTTTAGAGATCTGATAAGGGGTGTGGATTGAATAAAACTGCCACACTCCTTCCAAGTTAACCCGTCTCCATCTTAGACTGCATCATCACTAACCACGTGTAAGTCAGGCAGTCGAGGGGTAGCTTGTAATGAAAAAACCAAGTGCGAGCCAGACTTCCGCACTCACACCAAGGGTTCCGTATTACAGAATGAGAATCACTTTACCCAGTGCGAGATAACGCGGGTGACATGCGGATACGCGAGGCGTCCCCACCGCGATTGCCATGTCGACATGTCGCGAACTATAACTATAGCTCTCTGTATGTTTGCGTTCGTTTTATTTATGCCAGCGAAAGCATAAAACTTGAAGATGCATAAAAAGTTTATTACACCTAAAAACGTGTATTTACTTTAAAGCGCACGGTTTATAAGGCAGACGAAAGCATGTTTCCCAGTGAACACGTCCGTGTAAATCTTTATTTTCACGGTTATATCGCGCCCTTTAACGGCGCAATGGCCTGTAACTAGAGACGCTCGGATGGCTCGGTTCCGATTCCGAAAGTTGGGAACTTCCGATTGATTTTGTACTTTCGATTCCGTTATTCGGTTCCGATAAATTTTAATCAGAAGTTATATCGGAGGCAGAATACACTGATGCTGCTTAACTTCACTACTAGGTATTATTTTCGATTTTCAATTCGATTTTTTTTATTTCCAACACCCAGGTATACACTACCTGTAATAATTTTTGAACTGATATTGAGAATACTCATTAAATAATGTTTGTAGTTTTATCATCTTAGATCTGCACATTTCTTTTCTGCCCTTGCCTCCGATTCCGGTTTCGGTTCCAATAAACCAAATTAAAAACTCCGCTTCCGAATTCGGTTCCGATATAACCACTTCCGTAACATCCCTGCCTGTAACGCGACGTGACTGTATAGGTATAATGCATAAATTTTGAGATCCACTCGCCATTTTAGCTCTAAGTGTCAACTGTCATGTTAAAAGTACGGTTCATCTTTAAGCCCTAATTCGCACGAGCGTTAAAAAGCGTTGCGTTAAAGCCCGGCGTTGCGCTGACAATACAAAGTGCGTGTTAAAAAAGCGTTGACGTGTGAACAGATACTTGGGAATGCATTTGTTCTATTCTGAACGCTTGTTTAACGGTCGTTAAAAAAGCTCTCGTGCGAATGAGGTCTGAATTAATGACGAGTGAGATCACAAAATGTATGCACTATACTTTCTTTATTTTATCTTGAACCTAAGATTTTATGTATATAGGAACTCTCTTAAATTTAGCATGTTTGTAATTTTGTCAAAATGAATTAAAAAGAAACTATTATGAACCAAACAAACAGACGTCATCGATCAAATTCTATCTTCGAGGATTCAGATAGTACCATACAATGTTTTTGTAAATTATACTTATTTTTAAAGTTCAACATAAAAATAGAAATACAAAATGCTAACGCACAGAGAGACCGAAGTTTCGGAATTACAAAAAATACTTTGTTATGTAACTGTTATGTTTATAATTCTATGTTTGTACAGGTTTCTCAACTACTTGATTACACGTAAAATAAATTCTGAAATCTTGAAAGTAACTTCCAAACATTCGCGACTCCTTCATCAAAATTCACAAGAACCTACGTCTACAACAGGGGAGAAAAGAAGAAGAAAGCGACAAAGGGGAAACCGACCACGAGTTACGCGCGATTATTCACCAAGACGATATGAATTTGAAGATTATGACTTAGACCTAGATTGTGACTAAGAATTTCGTCTAAACTGCCTATTGTGAACAGTTGATTAAAGAAATTAACCTTGCTAACAATCTTCTTCGATTTACCGATTTCTCACTTGATGCTCGCTTGATGGATTTAGCTCCAGGGATGATGGCGAGCCAGTATTCAAGATCATTACTGCGAAGTTGCTCCAACCATTACTTCAAAGATTATCAAGATTAAAAATTTGTTTACTGAACAATTTTATCCAGACCACTCCATTGTGAAAAAATCCCTGAAGAAATTAACCTTGCCAACAATGTTCGAGTCAAAATATTGTCATGTCTATGTAAAGTTTAGCGTAAGCAATTTAAACTTTTTCAAAAGAGAAGCGAGTTTTACAAATTATGGGGCCACCTCGGAAATGATGAGTCAGTGTTGAAGATCGTCCCCTTCTGATATTTTAAAAGTATACCTGATTCTGCGAAATTCTCTTCGTTTAAAATTTTCAATGGCTTAAAAGTTGGCCTTCGCGAAATAGCCGACTCACGTCTTGTTACTTATAAAGGATAGTGGCTCATAAAAAATTATTTCCACCTAACTTTATTGTTCGTGGAGTACCTACTCCTATTGTTAACTCTTCAGGCTTTTTATTTTTTAATTTACGTGCAGACAAAATCTTCTTTAACACAAGGTTCTAAATGAAAGGTTACATTAATTTAATTGCCAGATCATGTAAGAGTAAACCTTGAGTTTTTAATCGTTTTGGGTGCCTCTATAACCAAAGAATACCATTATTAAGTTAAAAAGTGACACTCACTCCCCTGCCTGTGGCGTACCGTTACGTTGAGGGCACAGGTGTTGTGGTAGTGTTATATAAAGCGTACTCCTTATCCCGCTCGATTAACGTATAGCGCTGTCCTTATCAATGAAGTGTCGTGGGCGCGCTACAACTATCACACGATTTCTGTGTACTGTGAACAAACCAATGGTGAAACTGTTAAAGCTTGTGTAATTAATAATAATAATTAATCTATCAATAGCTGAATAAAAACCATCAAAATCCAAAATAATTTTCTTTTTTATACAATAATTTACTATCTAATTTAATGCCCTTAATTTGTACCCCTTTTATAATACTTTTAAGTTTAGCGCGCCTTCACACAACGTTATGTCAGCCGCCTATAAAACTGTGAGCGAGCCTTGTGCAGTTCACTGCTTTTCCACAAATATCAAATTTGTCATTTGAACACCAAACTGACAATACGGCACTATTAAAACGAGACAGCGTACTGCTGGTATAAATCTGTCTCGTTTTAACTGTAAGTCTAAGCAAAGTCAAAGTGCGCTCTATAGATTTCAACATTACGTCAGGCGTGAAAGCTCACTTATAGGGTTCCGTATGCGAACGGTGCCGACGGAATCTTATTATTAAGACTCCGGCGCTGTCCATCCGTCTGTCTGTTAGCTGGATGTATCTCGTGACCGATAATAGATTTGAAATGATCACAGAATGTGTATTTCTATTGCCACTATAACAACGAATACATAAATTTCAAAATAAATAAAAAGTGGTTTTTCTTGTACGATGATACGGAACCCTTTTGGTTGCCTGGAAGAGATCGCTAGGTCGTAGATCGTAGCGATAAGGCCGCCAAATTATACTTACCTGCCTATATTTTGATGTGCTTTGTATGTGTTTTAACCGACTTCCAAAAAGGAGGAGGTTCTCAATTCGTCGGAATCTTTTTTTTTCTGTACTAATTTTGTGGTGTACCATAAAAGTATATTCATTAATTCATTCATTCGACCCTTCCTGTCTGTCTGACTCGCATTTGACCGATTTCTTTATACTTCTGTAATACAAAAATACAAAGTTAGCTTGAAGTAATTAAAAAGTAACCTAATTACGTCGGTTCGTAAGCTCAACAGCGTCAGAACAGCTGCAAAGTAGGCTCTAAGTGTTTAAACATAGTTGATGCATAATGAATGAAGGAACGGGCCTCCTAATTGCGGTGCACTATTTTGCGGTGTTAGCCTGAGAGCTCATAGATTTTTTTCAGAAAGTGAATAATACAGGTGAAGTGCAAGTCTGACTCGCACACGAAGTATTCCGTAACATCGTTCAAGATATAACACTATGTACTTTTTTATTTTATTTACATGGTTTATTAACTTTTTATTATTAATTGTTGTTAATATTAACCACGGACTGTAACGTTATACGATACTGTGTATGACGTATGTAACGCAAAATGACAGAATGTACTATAACCAACTATACCACGGACTGTGGTGTTCTATGATACTGTGTTCATACATAGTAACACGTAATGCATAGGTAATGCAAAAGACACCATACAAACTTGTAACTATAACGAGCACTTTTTTCTACGGACTCTTGGGCTATGTTATACTTGGTATAATTAAGAAATGAAATTTAGAACGTGAAGTGAGTACGCGACGAATGCTTTTGCGAAAATGCTGTACAGTTTCATACTTGAGCTTATTAGAGTGGGAATGTATGAGGAAATTCTTGACGAATTCTTAGCATTTGTCGTGGACCTTGGTTATTTTTTGACTCATAAACTAAGTGTCAACTAGTGGTCAAACTTGCTGTACCCTATCTACGAAATGAAGTTAGCATAGCGCTCTCTCTGTTTTTGTATGGGATTACGTGAATTATTTTTCAGGGTGGCTCCTATACTCCCAAAAAGAGCCGGAAAAACAATTAATTTTCTTACCCTATCATGTGGGGTATCATTGTTTAGATCTCATTGAGAAGAGTACGAATATATTTTTATTTTATTTTAGCATAAAAACAAGGAAATTAGGGGCAGCCAAAGTTGTCAGTTTAAGACCATTTTTGTGACGGGAGCTATCTCAAAAACTAAACTAGTTAGGAATATAAAACTTTGTTACATTATGTACCATATACTGTATTTTAACAACAAATACTGAAAACAACTATTTATTAAATAGTTTACAGACTGTGACCAAAACGAACTAATTTTTTTTGGGTTTTCATTCACGGTTTATCGCGATGTTCTAGCTCGGAAAAGAAATATTTCATACATCCAAAATATGAAGTTCATAATAATTATATTGTAGAGAAGGATTTATTTACAGTAGCGGTAAAACTCAATATAGAAGATTTTCAATACTGAAATCTTCTCAATAAAGCTACTTGAACTGCCGCGTGCGTTTGACATTGCTCGATACTTTGATTAAACGCTCGAAGATAGTACCGATATGGTACTGATTGTGAACGGTTTGCTTAAGGCTGCGTTTCCACCAAAGATATGCTATGCAGCTGTTGTGACCATTTCCATTAATGCTAAGCGGTGTAGCGGAGCGAAGATATGCTATGAAGATGAGTCGCCTCGACGTGGCTGTCCGAAGGAGATGTGCGACTTGAGCTAAGCGATGCATCGACGGCCACTTGCACATCGGTAGCTCCTATCTGTAGCGTAGCTCACATCCGTAGCTCTCATACACATCACGTTTTCCTCCATATAAAAAACATAGGTTCTTTGATCCCATTTTTACCAATGCTAAACTATGTGGAGCAATGATAATGGTTGATGGATATCACACACATCCATAGAAAAGTAGCATAGCACATCTTTGATGGAAAAGCAGCCTAAAAGGCGTATATAGAGTAGCTTTTAAAATGAGTACAAGACGATAGCAATAGCTAGTTGCACAGTTGCTGTCAAACGCAAGGAGTTGTGGTTATCGGGTAATAAGACCACAGTCTGTTCACGACGTGGCCTGATAGTAACAGGCGATGTACAGTTTAGGTAGGTTTATTATTGGAGATTAATAGAAATTACCTACCTTCACACGGGAAGGCTTAATACCCATCCTATGAACTATGCTACTCTTAGCATCATCGTACAACGGTGGCTATGTGCTACACAATAATAAACAGGGTGTCACCACACCCCTACTTGTATAAGCAAAGTTAGGTTCTGGTTTGAACACTAACTAATAAAACTCAACGATAAGATTTGTATCTAAATCTTTGAGCTCATAATCTGTAAAACCACAATAATACTGGTATCGTGTGTATAAAATTTCATTGAGTTAGATTGGTTAATATTTAATTAATGAGTACCAAATCAAGTTTGTATGTAAGGTTACTTCTTTTAAAAAATTGGCGGATGTCTGCAGAAATGAGTGGATGAGGAAAGCGGAGGACCGTGTGTGGTGGAGAACTTTCAGCAAGGCCTATCCACAAGAGGACGCATGTAGGTTGATAATTGAGATATGATGATGATAGATAGATAGATAGATAGAGATTATAGATAGAAAAGGGATGAGAAAAACACTTCCATCCCTTTACCAACTCAGAGTTTCCTACGTTTAAATTTTCGTTACTTGTTTTTGGGTAACCCACTGAGCATTTAGTGCGAACATAACGAAGACTCTAGAGGATCAAGTGATATTCAAATTGGAGTACTCCATAAAGCGCTCGTTGGCTGCCACTTGCCATTCAAGTTATTTACATATCTTAGTTCTAACGGTTATTATACTAGTAGTTCTTGCTGTTGTTAGTACAATTTCAGTTTCGTTTGTCAGAGCCAACACACACTTGACACCATTACCCGACTACGGCAAAGCCAAAAGGAAGGGTTATGATTTTTAACAGTCTATGTATGTTTGTATTTATGTGTGTTTGTAAACTACTGAGCTGATTTTGATGAATGAGGTGTCAATCGATTCGTCATTATGGTCCGGGTGACATAGGCTATATTTTACACGTATAAAATCAACCTGGCGGATGTTTCATCCAGAAATGTGAGGGTCTCCAAAAATTTGTTTTTGCTATTATCGAATGAGAGGGGAAAAAATCTGGGTTGAGAGACCTTTATGACTGCGGCTGAGTTCACGTTCGTGACGATATCGCAGTGTGTAAAGGCTCTAAATCATATATTGGGTTTGTGTAAATTAGTGTAATCTGGTAGGTATTTGTTATTCAGATCGACACACGTATTGTGGTTAGTCACGTAAGTTTACACTAATTGTGTTTATGAGGATTGATTTCTATAGGAAACTTCTGAAATAGGTGCCCAAAGCGGAATTTACATTACGAAATTAGTGGCACGAAACTAGTTTCACGACATTAACTTCATTGATGTCGTAATGACATCATGAAATTGGACGTTTACACGTGCAATTGAAACTCATCACCTCATAATCATCATCGGTGTCGGGGTGGAAGGTACTTTGAGTGTCTTCTGGAACATTTGTGTGGTGTTTTGCGTATTGAGTGCTTTTCCTGCTTCTATAGTAGTGGGAGGGCGAGCTATGCATATCACAAGCTGTACCATACAGATTCGTCTGTTTGGTGGATCACAGCAAATTACGCTTGTGCTTACCTAGTTTCTTGTATACCCTATAAAAGTGTGTCGGGCAATCATTTAAAGATTCCTCCTAAACCAATGATTGTTAAATATTGTTTACCAACTCTCACAAACCCTTGCTCCAAAATATTAAAGTTTCCCTCTAATCCTTCCACTTCTAATGCGGTTTGTCCTGTTGATTCCTTATCTCCCGGTAAAATGGAACTACGCTCAACTAAGTTGCTTAATCTTGTTTGACGGATACTTTACCTTTTGTCTTTGCGAATTCTCTTACGAACTTGAGACAATTTCGAAGATAGTCTGCACTAAAATATGGGTATGTTTAATTTGATTGTAGGTGGAGAGATGAAGTTTAGATCATACCTTGTATATTGAGCATCCAATCAGTACTCTAATTTAAATAATTACAAAGCCGTAAGTAATTTTATATTGTAGTGGTAACGACGTCAGCCTGCTATTCACGGGGCCTGGGGTTCAATCCTGGGAGACCTCTAACTTTTCGGAGTTTGTATTTTAAGCAATCAAATCATCATCATGATCAACCCACCTCCTGCTCACTACAGAGCACGGGTCCTCTCAGAATAAGAAGGGCTTCGGCCAAGTCTACCACGCTAGCCAAGTGCGGATTGGAAGACTTCACATATCTTTGAGAACATTATGAGATCTCTCAGGTCATCTGAAGGAAACAAAAAATAAATAAACAAACAGAGTATTCCTTACCGTTAAAGCAAGTGATATTTAATTACATAAAACGCACATAACTCCGAAAAGTTACAGGTGCGTGTCCGGAATCGAAGCCCCGACGTCCAACTAACACGTGGATGTCTTAATAACTAACTTAGTAGACTATGGCCTAAATGAACACAATTCATTTATTTTTCCGAATATTACTGTGGTAACTGTGGACGCTTTTTGAAAGTCAAATATGTGAATTCATATTATGTTAGCCCTTTTCTTTTCAATATTGGGCCGGTCACGGGTCAATAATTATACAGGTTTCCTCACGACGCGTTTTCCTTCACTGTTATATTAAGTGCTTGCTTATTACTTAAGTTACTGAGTGGATGATTATATTATTACAGACACTTTTCAAACATACTTGCCTCAAATAATAAACACCTACAAAAGGTAAATATTTCACCAACACTCAAGTATCCCGTCTAATACCTGCCCCAATAAAGCAAAACATCTTACGGCCCCACGTCTAAGATATTCAGGGGAAATAAGCCGTGAAAGGCATTGGAGCGGATCGGGATACGCAATTAACCGCGTCGCAGCCTCATTCGAGCCATCTTATACGTATAATTATATACAAGTATATGCACACAATATATTGTAACTAGAATACTAACCGTTGTATGAATATATTATGAGTGACTTTGGTACCTACTGATGTAGACTGGGTCTGAGTCCTTAAACAAATTAATGTTAGCTAACCAAGGTTTTTTTGTACTGTAACAGATCGTCTAGTTGTAAATTTTCATACCAAAAGCGGTACTTAAAAGCTTTCTCTTAATAAGGTGTAAGGTGGGCTTAAGATTTTTAACACATTTATTACCTGTTATCTCCCAAAGCCACCATGATTCAAATTTCATAGATGCTGATCGTTCGTGCCTGTGTTGGGGGTAATACGCAGAGAAACTTTCAGCTTTTATATTATGATAACGAAAGTCTGTCTCGCGCTAGCTAAGTATATAGTCCATTATTATAAGGAATCATCTTTTATATTTATGTTTATACTGATACATAGATATTCAATATGTTTTTTTCTTAATCGATATATTATTTACAAGGAAATATTAATATAATAGTATAATTATTATAGTGAAAATCACATTCATAGTTGAAAAATAGCATTTCCCACTAGAAGTACGATATTCATTAGGCACCGAGCCAACAGCAGCGCCATTTAATTTATTACATAAATACGGATTCATCAGGGAATTTTTAATTTTCAATTATTCATTTGTATTGTAGAAAGTAGGTCAGATTATTTTGTACGGCAGGACTCACATATTTTTATTGCAAACTAGTTGATGCGCCCTGGCTTCGCTCAGCAGGAGTTTCTGAGAATCCTTTCTTAACAGGTGATCTACCTATATTATAAAGATATAAGAATGCAAAATCTCGAGTTTATAACTCTAGCAGTCAGTGAATAAAAAAAAAAACTTGCTTGCGAATAATAATATTTTCCAAAACGCTATCGTAACATACAATCGTACCATACACTCGTATATACATTTTAAAAGGCTACCAATACTGGGGATGATTTTTGTTTTGTGTTATTTTTATAAACATTTAAAGTTTGTGAAAATGTTCATTCCACATTTATTTTCAGCAGTATTATAATCGTATTTTTTCTTTTATCAGTTATTTCGCCTTAGCTCCCAGTTTCCTTTTCGGTTTGTACAAGACAAAAAAAGAAAAACAAAAGAAACTTTTTCTGTTAAAAGTCCGTAAGCGAAAGAAAAGTACAATTTCTTTGGATTTAAATATTTCGGTCATTAGAGACTTGAGCTAAGGTTTGCGTACATTTACGTTGATACGACGTTATTTAAAACTAGACGATGCCCGCGGCTTCGTCCGCGTGAACTTAGGTTTTTAGAAATCCCGTGGGAACTTTTTGATTTTTTAGCTCTACTTATGCCAATTTCGTCAAAATCGTTTTTGAAAAAGACCGTGAAAAGCTAGTAGACAGACAAATAGACAGACACACTTTTGAATTTATAATATTAGTATGGGTTTACTATCTTTGGATACTTTGCCACTTTTCCTACAATATTATATAGAGATCCGACGTACATTATAGATTGTTCTCACACGAGTGAAACTAGAAATTCTCACTAGAGAAAAATGTATGTCTCTTTATTTAACTTTCTGTAAAGTCTATATAACAGACTCAATCTCGTTTATTTTTCCCTTTATCTTCACGATGAGATTTATTGGTGTAATTTTGTGTCCGACATGGTGTACCTTACTTACCTATAAAATGTTTCAAAATAACATCAAAGGTAAAATACATTATAGACAAACAGAACTATGTTAAACAAATAAGTTTACATTTTGTTTTGAGTTCACTGCATAAAGGCATAATTTCAAAATATTTGCAAGAGCCCAAAATACCTACCCAATTTATTAATTACAGTTCGATATTAAATTACATTCGCAAAATAATTCAGTAAATCCATACTTATATAATAATCTGAATGCAAAAGTATGTCTGTCGGCATACATACGGCTACTTTTCGTCCCGAAAAATCAAAGAATTCCCACGAGATTGTTTAAAACTTATTTCAAGCGGACGAAGTCGCGGGCATCATATTGTGTTTAGTGCAAAGATGGCTTTCATCTCAGAAAATCAATGAGTTTCTATGGGAGTTTTAGAAAACCGAAAATTAAGCGGATAAAGTAGCGAGCATCTGCATAGTTACCCTAGTACCTACCAGAATATTTCAACAGACAGAAATACCTCATTAATTATTACAGTTCGATATTAAATTACATTCGGAAAATCATTCATTAAAATATATGTAACATAAATGAAATGGTTTTATGACTGTAGATTGTTTTATTTAAAATTTTGAGTATCACCATAGTACCACGTATTTCGTCGAGTGCTTTTAAATCAAATTACACAGTCGGATCGCTTCAGCGAAGTGTAAGCGGGTCACGACGCGTGTAAGCGCATTAGATGCCTAAATATCGCGTTGATAAAACCAGTACATTTGACCTCCTGTTTCTTGCACAAAACCTCCTTTTAGATCCTCCACTGAATGTACAAAGAAGAGGGAGGTAGGTCAATTTAAAATTGACAAATATACCTCATAATGCGTACTGTGGTAGTTGGTATTAGAATTACTTGAAGCGATTAATGTCTTTATTATGAACTAGCTGTGCCCGCGACTTCGTTCGCGTGGAATAGTGACTTTTCGGGCAGCATAAAGTTCGCCGTGATTCTTTAAATCGACATAACTTTTTGACGTGACAACGTCTTATAATTCGATAGAGCCGGCTGCACGCACGAAAAAACATGACTCATGCGGCGTTACCTCGCTCTGAGGCGTTCCATGTAAGGCTTGAAGTGCAAGCGAGAGCGCGGAACGAGCGACAAAGAAGCACAATCGGCCTTTGTTGTCACGTTCAACTATCGTCAGTAAACCGACTTTACAGACAACCAATTTTTTATTTATGAACCGATTGACATGAAATAAACACTAAATATTAAGTGAAGCTTACTACAGTATATTAGTGAAAACCGTATCTAAATCGAATAAGCCGTTTCTGATATTAGCGTGCACAAACACACAGACAAACAGACAAACAGACAAAAAAAATAATTAATTACAATTTCGGGTTCGGCATCGATATAATAACAACCCCTGCTACTTTTTTTTATATATTTCCATTGTACAGACACCACTTTTCTACAATTTTATTATATGTATAGATATGAAGCAAGGGGAAATTTGTGCGTGCTACTGATTAAGATTACGTAAGAATGACTGAGCAGATTCTTCCACGATAAGAATTTATATTGCTGTTGTTTTATTAATACTAGTATACTCGCCCCGGTTTCGCCCGGGTGGGCTTTCCTATCCTTCATAGATACATGGATTTTTGTATTTACCTACAAAATATATCCTCGTCAAATGTTGTGAATGAAAACCCGTACTGAAATACACCGGTACTAAATTTTTTTAACCAAAATCTAACCTGTTGCTAATAGGGAAAAAATGAAAACTCATAGATATTAATTATACCTACCTATATATTATTAACAAATCAGGTTTATTTAAGTACCTTTTGCGTTCTTTACGGTTAAAATTTATTGTTTTCTGAGTAGTGCTGGTAAAAGTCCGAAATTACCGATTTCGGGCATGTAGGTTGAGATTTGGTAAACATAAGGTTTTACTGGAAAATCCTAGGATTTACTGCAGTTTCGAGCTTGTACAGTAATATTATGTATGTGTATACCTATACACACCTGATTTACGAGGGCGAACCAATCTTTTAAACAGTTTTTCTTTATATAACTATACTAAAACACGTGATTGATTCCTGAATAAAAATGCAGTTTATTTTCGTCGGGACTTTTATGGGACGATATAAAATTTTCCAATTCAACTGTTGGCACTCCTCACTGGCATTGGTTCGTGCAGTCTAGGGATTGCAATGCTGGATCCGCAATCCAGCAATCCAGCTGGATCCAGCACGTATTTGGTGCTTGCTGGATCCAGCATCTGACGCTGGATCCAGCGGTGCGGATCCGCAATCAGCTAAAAACAAGTAATTAACTGTCTTTTCGCGCAAAAAAACCATTGAATGTTTTTCAGAAAAGTAAAAAAAAACTGTAACATAATTGATTGGCCTCTCAAGTCTGAAACTATATTATAACTTGAACTTCTATTAAGTGGGATAGGCTACGTAACTTTATTTCGAAAATAGTGAGACTGAGAATCTGAGAGCCCTACAAAGTTAGTGAAATAGGTAGGTACGTAAATGAAAAGAAAAAAAATTGGCGGCGTTACCTCAGAGCGAGGTAACGCCGCATGAGTCATGTTTTTTCGTGCGTGCAGCCTTCTCTATCGAATTATAAGACGTTGTCACGTCAAAAGCTAGACCATTACGATAGATCTCTATTGTCTACAATTGCAAACCACGATGGGAAAGCTGGATGGCTATAGCCGTTAAACAACTGGACTGGTCAATTGCTCTAGCCCACAGCTGCTTCACGATAACGCTAGACCTGATACTTCACGTCCAAAGGTCGCTAAATTAAAGAGCTGTGATTGGAAACACCCACCATACTCCCCAAAACTTGCTCCAACAAATACTTTTTTCGAAATTTAGACAATTTCTTGCAAGGAGAAAATATTCAATATCGATTCAGTCCAAAGATTCTATTGCCTTCAAAGATTTATTGATTCTTGCTCCCACAATTATTTCAGCACTGGAATCAATGAATTACCTATAAAATGGCGAAAGTGTATAAATAAGTGGTACATATTCCGATTGATTAAAAATATGTATCCAATTACATTTAAAAAAAAAAAAAGTTTTTCTTTTTTTCCTTTTTAAAAACGCTTTTTTCATAGGAAAGAACCTCATAATATAACTACAAACAAATATACGTAGTTAGTAATTAAAATTTCTACAGTGAAAACATTAAAAAATTGCATTTCTTTGAGAAAACGATAGGTGCTGGGTCCGCGCTGGATCCAGCTGGATTTGCTTCGATCCAGCAAAAATCCAGCTGGATTGAAAATGCCGCTGGATTGCAATCCCTAGTGCAGTCACAAATCAAGTCTTCCGACGTTCTGCCGAGCGAAGCCATCTTTGTTTTTCGCGATATCTTCCCCGCATGAAAACCTTGAGGAAAGTGCCGTGAAATACGACATCGAACGCTGCCACGCTTGTACTATCTATCTCTCGTAAAGCAGTATCTCTTGCAGTATTTACTCATTTTAATTTATAACTTCACATGCTTGACGTAACAGGTAGGTAATTACCTACTACGTTAGTTTCCTTTTCAGTAGCTGGCTGACATTTAGCAGCTTAGACTTCTAGACCAGACAAAGGCGGGTTGGGCGTCCAAACGGAAGAATTTGAAAATTTCAAAATCGCATCGTTGGATACTATGTAGATGTTTGTGATGCATAATGCACCTACTATCTTTTGATACTATGACTATACCAGAGACACTCAGGCAATACCATCAGCCTATGTATTGATAAGTTTGAATCTACATTGCAATCGATTTATGAGCCCTAGATTGAGTGGAATCAAGTCTTTTTAATAAAAATTTAACCTCAACCTTATGAACTTTGATATTAATGCTAAACTTGGTACACTGAAAACGAATCACAGTGAAGACTCAAAGAACAAGCACTTTAGTGGGTCGCGCGCTGCCGCCATTATGACAAAGTAAAGAAATTTTAGTTTGATTAATTGTCAAGGAAGACTGGGCGCCTTGGAACTTCACTCTGCCGGTGTGCGTTGCACCTAACATAACAACAAATTCTCAATGTAATAAACGGAGAAAGAATTTGTTCCGTTTCCAAAAATAAAGCAAAAGGAAATAATACGGCGAGCGTGGAATCAGAGCGATATTGATGAATCCGCTGCGCCGTTATTGCAACTCCCTAATGGATACAGATTGACCTCCCAACACAAACACGATACGTAACAAACAGTTATAACAATGCGCACTGCACCTACTATCTACGAGTAGGTATAAACTGAGAATATCGGTGTTTTGAACTATGCGCCCTGCCCATTACCACTGCAGCTTCGCCACCCGGTTATTCTGGTTCTCCTATAAATCCCTTCATTTCTGATTTGATCACATGACCTACGAGACCTATGTCCCAGCGCGGACGTCTATATTTTGTTGATGATGATGATGAGCGTTGCACTAGAATGGATATAATAAACATACAGTCGAATTGAGAACCTCGTCCTTTTTTAAAAGTCGGTTACTAAAAAAGAAAAATAAAACCGACTTCAAAAACCAAAAACACTAAAAAGTAGAAAATAATTTTTGTTTAGCTACACACGTAATGTACCTAGGTATGAAGTCGAGCGAGCATATTAAAACAAAATTAGAAATCCAAGAGTGAAGCTCGCCCGACTTCATACCTAGGTACATTACATGTGTAGCTAAACAAAAATTATTTTCTACTTTTTAGTGTTTTTGGTTTTTGAAGTCGGTTTTATTTTTCTCTTGAAAATTTTTTATTTCACAATTTTTAGTGGCCCCACTGTACTATAATATGCTATGCCCAGTTAAAACCCTACTGTTTACTAAGCTATTACAGTGATCGCGAGCAATTTGCTCTTATCCATTGAGGAGTTCTGTTCTCCATCTCCGAAGATATTCATCAGATCTTCACCAAATTTATATGGGACCACCTGCACAGTATACCCTTTCAAACAAAAAAAAATTTTTCCAAATCGGTCCAGGGGTCTTTGAGTAATCGGGGAACATACATAAAAAATAAAGTCGGTTAAAAATATACAAGTACGCGGGACAATGCATGCCATACAAATTACAGCAATTTTTTGTGCCAATTAGAAGTGTCCCCTGAGCGTACCGGGAATTATTTGACAGTTTGTGTCAATTATCTTTATCCATATGCGAAAGTGTGTCTGTTTGTCTGCTGGCTTTTTACAACCCATCTATTTACCTTTTTGACGAACCATGCTAACCGTTCTTGACGTAGCTTGCATCCCAGGGAAGGACAGATGCTATTTTTAACCCCCGACCCAAAAAGAGGGGTGTTATAAGTTTGACGTGTGTATCTGTGTGTCTGTGTATCTGTGTATCTGTGTATCTGTGTATCTGTGTATCTGTGTATCTGTGTATCTGTCTGTGGCATCGTAGCGCCTAAACGAATGAACCGATTTTAATTTAGTTTTTTTGTTTGAAAGGTGGCTTGATCGAGAGTGTTCTTAGCTATAATCTAAAAAAATTGGTTCAGCCGTTTAAGAGTTATCAGCTCTTTTCTAGTTTTCTTGTAGAAAAGAAGGTTAGATAACCGTTAGGTTCATAATATTCTAGTGTCAATTGACAAATGTCAAGCTGTCAAGATGGACGTTGCCTAGATATACATAATTATTTATTTGAAAATGATTTGTCGGGGGTGTTGAAAATTTTTAATTTACACTTGTAATTCCTGAAAATCAAAGAGTTCTATAGAGATTTAAAAAAAAAACGAATTTCACGTGGACAGAGTCGGGGACGTCATTTATTTGGTACAGAGATAGTTTGCATCCTGGGGACGAATATAGGCTACTTTATCCCAGAAAAGCAGAGTTTCCGTGGGTTTAAAAAGCTAAGTATATCCACGCGTGACTGTATAGTTTAAAATAGGTACTATCTATTGAACTTGCTTATCCTTAATTAAAACTTTTAATTAAGAATTTATAAGCAGTCATCACTAGTTTATTATTTTAATGTTATGAAAACTTGTTTACACTATAATTAGAAATTATTAGCTTTACGTTAATGTGTAGTTAAATGAGCATTTATCCACCGCGGCAGTTAGTCAACCAGCTATCTTGTCACATGGTAATTAGACAAGTTAATTAAGTGGCATATAATTATGCATAGTTTCTGTACTTTGTGGCCGAACTTAGCGAAACACTATCTAATGAGTTTATGTAAATCATAATCATCATTTTGTAGACCTCTCTGGTGCAGTGGTAAGCGCTATGCTCTTTTTAGTGGTAGGTCCCGAGTTCGATTCCCGGCAGGGGTTGGAATTTTATGATTTCTAAATCACTGGTCTGGTCTGGCGCGAGGCTTCGGTCGTCTCTAGTTACCACCCTATCAGTAAAGCCGTGCCGCCAAGCGATTTAGTGTTCCGGTATGATGCCGTGTAGAAAACAAAGGAGTATGGATTCAATAAAAACTGCCATACCCTTTCCAGGTAAGCCCACTTCCATCTTAGACTGCATCACCACTTACCACCAGGTGAGATTGCAGTCAAGGGCTAACTTGAATCTGAATAAAAAAAAATAAGAAAAACTGTATCATCATCATCATCATCTCAACCCATCGCCAGTCCAGTCTGAGGGTCTCCTCTCAGGATTTAAACCAAGTGATGATGCAGTCTAATATGGAAGCAAACTAACCTGGAAGGGGTATGGCAGTTTTCATTAAACCCTTAGGTACTCCTTTGGTTTCTTCACGGCATCGCACCGGAACGATAAATCGCTTAGCGATACGGCTTTGCCGGTAGGGTGGTAACTAGCCACGGCCAAAGCCTCTACAAAGAAACTCTAGAAACATATTACAGGTACATAACTATATGAAAATTGAAAACAGTAATCACAATAACGAGAACTCTAGGTTTCTATGAAACAATAACACTCGCTAACAATGCATTTCGATAATCAACGTGAAATGCAACAGCAATACAGACCAGCTGAAATCCGACTGAGCTTCGATGTTGGTGGATTTACAGTTTACACAGCTTATATTATGAACATACTCGAGATTTTCGTTATCAGTTTGAATTTAGTTGTTGATTCATCATGATAAATAAATAATTTCTGAAACTACTTACTATGAATCTATAGTTAATAGATACCTGACCTGATTATAAAATGTGAAAGTGTGTTTTGTTTGTTTGTTGGTTTGTCCTTCAATCATGCCGCAATAGAGCTACGGATTGACGTGATTTTTTGCATGGGTATAGTAAAAGATGCAGCTCTTTAGCTATACCAATGGAAAAGCTTACTAGTGCTTGCAAGTGACATACAGCTTCTTCCGGAAAACGAAAATTGCCCACGTCATCAATAAATTCACACAAACAATTACTGTAAAGTGAACTCTACACTCGCGGCGCGAATGGTCACGAAAGCCCACGACAATTGCGACAATCACGAGTGTAGATGTTGTTCACGCCTTCGCGTTCGCGTTTCGCGCCTTTCCCCGATCAGTGTCGGTTTTTGGTCCGCGACAAAGGGTTTCGTCCATAGTCACGAACAAGACTGTGAAGATTTGCGAGTGTGGAAGGGACATAGTTCACGCGTGGATCGCGGCATACATTCACGGCGTGAAATAACGGCGCGACTACACGTGCGAGTGTAGAGCCGGCTTAACAGATAAAGTCATGGGCGTCATCGAGTAAGATTATAAATGTTGGTATCCCTAGGGGCGGCCGCGAATCGACACAGGCAGCTCTCTGCAGCTTAAATAGAGATGCTGCATTAACCTGAGTTTCTTAGAGGCAATATCAATATTAACAAGCCTAATTCTGTCGGTACTTTTTGCACTCAAACGAGCATCATTCTGAGCTGAATGTTAATCGGAGACAGTTGAATTTTTAAATTCAATATTGATGGCTCATGATGCTGCCGGCTAGGATTATAATAATAATGAATGTATGAATGAATATACTTAATATGTGAACTATCTAATACATCATTAATCCAAGGTCATCTTCAAGCTGACGTCACAAATATTCCATTAACACTCACCGCGGTCGACACTCCACACTAACCGATCCTATCTCCCGTGTCGTCTTAGGATATAACGTACTCGTAGTTAGTAGGGTTTACCCTCGGGGGACGGCATGTGATTGCTATCTGCTTCTACGGGCCGGAGATAACGGCAAGCCGGTAAATGACGTTATCACTAAGTCCTGTTATGAGGATATGAACTTCAGAAGGCATTAGTAGTTGTCCATTAGTCGTCGTCATAGTTCGAAATATTGTATTTTTTATTACAAGACTAGCTGATGCCCTCGGCTTGGCCCGCCTGCGTGGATTTAGGTTTTTCAAAAATCCCGTGGGAACTCTTTCATTTTCCGGGGAAAATTAGCCTGTGTCGCTCTCCGGGCTCTTAACCATGCAAAAAATCTCATCGATCCGTCTCCTACTGCGGCGTTATTGAAGGATAAACCAATTCGCATTTATAATAAAGGTAGTAAGTTGGATAAAGAACTGAAGAGTGACATATAACTACCTAGTACGCGAAAGATCGAGATGGCAATCGAGGTATGAGGCGGGGCAAAGCCCGTGCGCTAATCCGCCTCGGGTGAGCGCGGGTGATGTTCGGGTGTGCACTTCCACACTTCTACATTACTTTTTAAGCTAATGATAGAGGAATGTGCAGTGCTCAGACAAGCCGTCGAGCGCTTATGAGCACGAAAAAACCAATATTGTTATCTTTTTTGTTGAAAAAAGAAACTCGTAAAGGGTATGACGGTAAACTTGTAAAGATATCAACGTTATTGAAAACCTACTCCATCACAGTAAGAGAGGCCAATATGGTATGGTTACGACAACATTTTAAAGTTCTCGAGTAAATTGTTAAACTTGATCGATGAAGCAGTCTCCATGTAAGCTTTCCCTCATAAAAATCTATAAAAACGTGCAATTTATAACAAAACTAAAAGCACCAAGAGCACAGCGCCAGTTCTAAACAGAAACTATTAATCGTGTGCTACACAAACCTCAAGAAGCGGAACTTGAAACTTAAATGCGATTTCTTCAAATAAAGAATCAATCCTTGAATTTAAATGCACTTTGTTTTCCTCAAAGCTTTTGTATGTGTTACTAGTTTTCACCCGCGTGGTATAATATTTTATAGCCTACTCGTATTCCCGTGCTTTATTCCTGTGACTTCATCCGAGTACCTACACAGATATAGGTTTTTGAAAATCCCGTTTAGGTGGACAGACGAACAGACAGACACGACAAAGTGATCCTATAAGGGTCCCATTTTTTATTTTCAGGTACGGAACCCTAAAAAATTCAGAATTGACTGTTTAGGTTCGGAGACTACATATTACAAAATAATATTTTTTTTCCATTCCTACTGAGTTGGCAATTTTTGTAGCCTGAGCACGATCAGTGCGACATATCGTTCGGCTTTTAGGACGCTTTGTCGATGGTAAAGCTTAGAAGAAGCCGTGAGAAATCATTGCCTCACGGATTATGCTTGGGATGCTGGCATTAGTTCGCGCAGTCACAAATCAAGTCAACCATAAGTCAACCGACGCGTTCTGTCAAGAGCAGACATCTTAGTTTTTCTGCGACATTTGTTCAAGAGGGCGCGGTGAGTGAAGCACCCACCTCTTTTAAAAATACGCTACTAAGTATAAGGTACTTCTGTTATGAAACACGTTTTTTATAGGTATAAAATTTTTATTTTTACCACCTTTTCCAGTTCAGATTTCTTTAAAGTCGTAGTCGTATTGCTGTTGGTCGAATCGTGACACATTTCCATTAGATAATCACCATAATCACATAATGGTAGTTCTCTTGGTATAATAATGCGGTGGGTTTCCTTATCATTTCGCATACAACTTGCTAAAGAGAGCAAGACTTCGACTCTTATCTGTGTTACAGTTTTTATCACATATTAGTGATAATTACGGCGAGCAAAGACGGCTTAACGTGGTCTTCGAGGCACACAGGATACGAAAAGGCCAAATTTTGACCTTTAACGTCGGTAACCCATCAAAAACAGACTTGAGTGAACATTTCTCAACAATCGCAATCGACTGATTTACCAGGTTCCTTAATCTAAGGATTTAGCTGTCGAAAAATGACAAGTTTAAAATTTAAAAGTGGTTGCGTAGTAATCTTAATTCTTATATTTAATTCAATAGAAGTAGGTACTTCCTAGTTGCAAAGTTTTTATAGAGCCTTAATCTGCAAGTCTGTTCAGCTATTCTAACAATAGCTTAATCAGCGACCGACTCAAGTTTACTCTCGCTACATAATAAAGATACTCGCTACAGCACTCCAGTTAATTTTGTTCGTGTTCAAACATATTTTATGTACCTGCCTATCTATACTAGAGATCTCAGTCAACAGGCCTCCTTTTTAACCCCCGACCCAAAAAGAGGGGTGTTATAAGTTTGACGTGTTATCTGTGTATCTGTGTGTCTGTGTATCTGTGTGTCTGTGTATCTGTGTATCTGTCTGTGGCATCATAGCGCCTAAACGAATGAACCGATTTTAATTTACTTTTTTTTGTTTGAAAGGTGGCTTGATCGAGAGTGTTCTTAGCTATAATCCAAAAAAATTGGTTCAGCCGTTTAAAAGTTATTAGCTATTTTCTAGTTTTCTTGTAGAAAAGAAGGTTAGATAACCGTTAGGTTCATAATATTCAAGTATCAATTGACAAATGTCAAGCTGTCAAGATGGACGTTGCCTAGATATACATAATTATTTATTTGAAAATGATTTGTCGGGGGTGTTGAAAATTTTTAATTTACACTTGTTCACTATAGTTGAAAAGAGAATTTTCTAGAGTTTGTAGTACCTATTAGTGCTGTAAAAACACGTAACTCGTAGGATACAAGTTAAAAAAATCGTTTTTATAAAAAAATATAATTTATATCAGTGAAATAAGCCGTGGATTTTGTACATTACTATATAGGTACCAAATGAAACTAAATTAATGATATGTAAGTAAATTGCAGCAAAATGTTCGAAATTATTCGAAATTATTTGCATTCGTTTTAAACGTTGTAAAGTTAGGTAATTATTTTACTAAAGAAAGAATGTTTTGCTTGCGTTTTGCCTTGTAGAGGTACTTAATATTCGATCAGTATTACCGTTAAATAGAAGATTGGCTGTAAAGTCGTATCTATTAGATTTTCTATGTATACAATAACTTCACCCCATTTCAGAAAACATGATATTATTTAGGTAAGTACATTGATTCTCATGTCTACGAGAATATTGCTAGCATAAATCTCACAGAATAGTGGGAGCGAAAAATAAAAACAGTTGTTTTGCTTTCCCATGAAGCCACAGCTGTCTCCGAATATTAAAATGTATGCTAACTCGACTCTCTAATGACCGAAAGATTTAAATCTGGAGGCAATGCTTTTGTTTCGGCAACGGATTTTAAACAAGAAAACTTTTCTTTACACTTTTTATTTATTTTTTGTTGGTTTTGTACACAAAAGAG
Source organism: Maniola jurtina (assembly GCF_905333055.1). Classification (NCBI taxonomy): domain Eukaryota; kingdom Metazoa; phylum Arthropoda; class Insecta; order Lepidoptera; family Nymphalidae; genus Maniola; species Maniola jurtina. The sequence continues at coordinate 5,045,872 of NC_060034.1, read as the reverse complement.
ACAAATAAATAAACATTATTTCCTTAGCTTATCGTTTTAATGTTATGAATTATTGTGTAACTAATGTTATCGGTGTAAAATATAGGTGAGATTGCCTAAATCGTAATATTTACATTATTATTGTTTGAATGGTGAACGAAGACATCATGAGGAAACCCGCATGACTGAGAATTCTCCATCATATTCTCAAAGATTTGTGAAGTCTATCAATACGCACAATATGTCAACACGCAATAGTTAGTGCGCCAGCGCCGGGTTGAAAGCAGTAGTAGTTCACACAATAAGGGCTTTAATCATATTTATATTATTGTTACTAAGGGCGCCTTCTGTCACAAAATGCCACGCGAAAGCAGCGCGGCTGCAGGGCTCCGGCCACGCTGCTTTTGTAAATCCATATAAATAACAAGGGTAAATTAAAAATTTATAACACCCCCGACAAGTGAAGGTTACAGTAATAACTAGAAAAGAGCCGATAACTTTCAAACGGCTGAACCGATTTTCTTGGATTATAGCTAAGAACATTCTCGATCAAGCCATCTTTCAAACAAAAAAAACTAAATCAAAATCGGTTCATTAGTTTAGGAGCTACGATGCCACATACAGATACACAGATACACACGTCAAACTTATAACACCCCTCTTTTTGGGTCGGGGGTTAAAAATAAGCGTTCAAATCATAGATAGCATAGCTCTATGATACGAAAATACTCTTAAAAGTTTCCTTCTAAATTCAAAAGAGTACCTACCTAGACTGTAGAGTAAATTTTGAACTGGAGCACACTTTGTCCAAGTCGGGAACTTTATTGCCCAATATACAATTTTCCAATTCCAATGTTGGCACTTCCATATCTTTTCACCGAGGCTTCTCGTTCTGCTAGCACGAGGGGCCCACAAATCACTGCTATTGTGTTCTTTCATATTTGTTTTCAGTTAAAATGTTCTACAGCTGAGGCAATTCCATAACGTCTCACGTGAAAGGGAACCGAAAATGGAATTAGTTTCGGACAAAGAGAATAGATTTTTTAAAAGGAATTTTCGATAACCTGTTATTTTCATCGCATCCGTGGTGACACGATGTCACGACCATAACTATAATGGGAAGTGGTGTTTTACACTTTTGAATTTTTTATTCAACGTTTCAGTTTTAGGTTTACGGTTCGCAATGATTTCACCATATTTTGAGTGTTAAGGGAGTATTTGTGCATTGTACCTATTTGTTTTCACTGAGAGTCATGATCCGTTTTTATTTACCAAATAATAGTAGGGATTTACTTGTGCTGTAAGACATTGTTACCTGCCAAATTTTATGATTCTAGGTCATCGGGTTTTAACAGACACGACAGACAGACAAACAGACAACGAAGTGATCCTATAAGGTTTCCTTTTTTTGCTCTAGATATACGGAACCCTGTAAATATGTAGATGCCAACCATTCGCTAACAATTCGGAAGAAATAAACACGGAAATCAATTCGGAAATAAAATAAAGGCCGCAATAAAGAGTTACGCGTAAATGCAAACTTTCAGAAGTCGATTGTTTTCCTTGTTTTGTTTAGGCGGATCGGGTAAACTTAAGGTCATAGCACACATCAACTCGAAAAGGATCGTCACCGTATCAATATAGCCATCCAGTATTCTCACCCTCGGTTCCCGCGCCTAAGGTTCGTCGTCACCACACTTACATGTGTCTCCATATTACATCACTCCGTCCACCCTTGCCTGTGTGAGATCGGTGAGTTAGCCAAATTGACATACCGGAGCTGCTCATACGCTTTTATATTGGGTTGATGCCAGGTTGACGACGAGGTGTGAGACGATATGGTGACGATACCTTTCCAAGTTGATATGTGTGCTCAGACCTTTACGCGTAAATGCAAACTTTTAGAAGTCGATTGTTTTCCTTGTCTTGTTTAGGCGTATCGAGTAAACTTATACGTAACTTGGTGAGCGTCGAAACTTATTCGGCTTTGTACACTTTATCCGAATCTTGTGAACGATATTTTAAAGTGTTTGAATATTCGATTTATAGGAAAAATTGTGCTAAAGAAAATTCTATTTTTAACTACAGTTTAAACTGCACGCTATGAGTATTACTTATTCTTATTGAGAATGTTTCAAAACTAGTCGGTTTTACATCGATAAAATAGGTATGTTACTTTCAGCATTTTTCTAGTTTTCTTAATATCTATTAGATACACATATGTATATCTAAGTTTCTAAAAGCGGTCATAGCCGAGTAATTAGAATCTCGGCCTATTCGGAGATAGGATTCGATTCTGGGGTTTGATTATGGGTAAGTACCTCTAACTTTTCGGAGTTATATACGTTTAAAGTAATCAAATAAAGCTTTAGAAGTAAAGGAAAAGATCATGAGAAAACCTGCATGTCTTAGACTTCTCCATGTTTTCAAAGGTGTGTGAAGTCTGACAATCCACACTTGGCTAGCGTGGTGGACTGTGGCCAAAACCTTTCTCATTCTGAGAGGAGACCCGATGAGTATTGGGCTGGTGTTGGATGAACTATAAGATGATGAAGAGTCTCTTACAACGAACTTAATAGAAAAAGTGGTTTTCGATTTTCAAATTGAAGATTTAAACCCCATTTTTTTAGGTTTATAGTTTCATAGAAGCTATTTTTACTTTCAATTTTTAAACTGTTTTCATTTTTAACCCCCGACCCAAAAAGAGGGGTGTTATAAGTTTGACGTGTGTATCTGTGTATCTGTGTATCTGTCTGTGGCATCGTAGCGCCTAAACGAATGAACCGATTTTAATTTACTTTTTTTTGTTTGAAAGGTGGCTTGATCGAGAATGTTCTTAGCTATAATCCAAAAAAAATTGGTTCAGCCGTTTAAAAGTTATGAGCTATTTTCTAGTTTTCTTGTAGAAAAGAAGGTTAGATAACCGTTAGGTTCATAATATTCAAGTGTCAATTGACAAATGTCAAGCTGTCAAGATGGACGTTGCCTAGATATATCTACATAATTATTTATTTAAAAATGATTTGTCGGGGGTGTTGAAAATTTTTAATTTACACTTGTTATCGTTAAAATTCATTCGGTTCGCTCGAAAAATCAAATAAGAAGGCAAAGAAACGTACAATGGAGAAGCTTGAAGACTCTCGCTATCAAAAGTGAGATAGCACGAAATGAAATGACGTCGTAGATTGTTATTTTACCCCGGCCTCCCCTTGATTGTCACGAGCATTCTAGCGGCAGCAGTTCATAATTGACACGTCTGAGAGATGTTATATCCCTCCCATCCAGCACATTAAAGGCGTATAAAAATACGTGCCTGCATTTGTATGCATGTCAAAGTAAAACATTATTGTCGGTGTCGGTTAGAGCTTTCTGGCTTTGATAGCTCAATAAGTTGAATACTAAATTTATTCTGCTATTGCTACAACTTTTTGATATTATATTCATAACCTATAATTCTTGATACTAATAATGAGTGTTAAACGACCAACCATCTAATGTGGACTGCCAACAGACGTGAAAACTTAAAGTATGGAATAATAGTGTTTTTTTTATGGATTTTCCAATTGATTGTATCAAAAATTAAAATTTCATGATTTATAACATAAAACCTTTAGTTTAGTTTTACATATATCGGTAGTGCTACCATGCACAGACTTTACCCATAAATAAAATGTGCCTAAAGTTTTCATTTAAAAACTGTATTTTTGTATACAACATAATAACATTATATAAAAATAGAATTAAAAACTTACGTTCATACTTACCGTTCTCGATACGGTCTATACTCTATAGGCAATAACTCATATTTTTGACCCAGCGATCTGGTGTTCTAGCATAGAGGACATTCCTGACGCCTCCCCCGTAAGGAAAGGGGCTTGCTTATTTGAAGTATTAAATAAACGAGAGCTAATTCAGACAAGGATGTGCTCCGAGACACGAATGCTTCAAGTCTCAACATTTAATGAAGGAGAGAAGAACAATGGTTCGTTGATTTGACCCCCGAGTTGTTCCATGTAAAGTGAAAGTTTATTTTAAAATTATACGCCGCCGCTGAAATTTTCTTGGGCTCAGTAATAAGATCGCGAGGTGTGAATATATTTTGTAGACTACTAAAGAAATTCAGTTACATATTGGATGAAAATTGTTTAAGGATTGTTTAAGGGTATAAGTAGCTTTGCAGGGGTTTGGAACGCTATGTAGCTGATTGTTCTTGGGACTAGTATAAAGTAATTTACTTTGTCGTTTCTACTCAAGCATCTTGATGAAAGCTTAGATGCCCAGCAAATAAGACGCTCAGCTGCTGAAAATAAAAATTGTTTATTTTAATATTATGGCCATAGAGCTCGCTATTTAGTAATAATTATTATTGTCATCACCACCCCTCACTTTACCTTTCAAATTCAAAATATCTTTATACTAGCGGATGCCCGTGACTTCGCCCGGGTGGAGTTTTTAAATATCTCGTGGTAACTCTGATTTTTCGGTATAAAAAGTAGTTTTTGCCCGTCTCCAGGATACAACCTGTCTCAAATATCGTTTTATTAATTTCTTTTTAACAGCAAAACAGGAAAATCTAGCAGACAGACAGACACACTTTCGCATTTATAATATTAGTATAAGTAAGTAGGTATAGATTGTTACGGCTATACTCATGTATTTACGTGAATAATAGCCGTAACAATCAATACTTACCTATATAATGGAAATCACTCAACGCTATACTTAACGCCATATTAGAATCCTGTAATCCTACAGGCCAACTTGTTGCTAATGATTTTCAACTACCGGTTCGGAAAGCTGATTTTACTTTTAGCTTAGATAGTCTGAAAATAAAACGTCTGTATCTTACACCGACATAATTCCATTGTTCCTATTTTTTCCTTTCCTCAGGAACACTAGATAAATAGGAGTCAAACATTTCTAGCTTGTTTTTTTTTCAAATATTTATTCCAGCTATGAGCGTAAAAGTGATACTTTGAATTTAATATCAGCAAACCGTTGTAACTGTGCCAGGTTGGCAGCAGTCGTGTAAAATATCAATAATTGGCAACCAGAACACCAATATATCAATACTATTTGGCAGACTAGACTTGCATAAAAAAGTTTGTACGATCATTAAATTGTCGATCGGAAAGGTTTTTATAGTGTTAGGGGTTCCGTACCCGAAGGGTGCCTACGGAACCCTATTACTAAGCCTCCGCTGTCCGCCCGTCTGTCTATATCTCATGAACGGTAATAGATACAGAATTGATATTTTCAAAGTAATTATATATTATTGCCGATATATCAACAACCAAGATGATAAAAAATAAATAAAAAAGTACATAGTGTTATATCTTGTATGATGATACGAAACTCTTCAAAGTATGACTTGCACTTGACCGGATTTTCCTTTTTTATTTAGCTCTATCAAACTTAGATATCTACATCTAAATTAACAAAAGAACACAGACAGCATCGCAGTACGAATTGAACGAGTGGCTTACATACGCGACTGCTTACAAAGGATTCAGACGGGACAGGAAAAAGCTAAACTAGGTTAATAAGTTTAAAATCAGGACGAAAGAAAAAATATATATTTTTTTTAAATCTCCAGGCAACGGAAAGAATGTCGTACAGTCTTACACCTCAATGAATTCTTCGTCTAAAGTTACAATTTTACTAACCCATCCAGATGAATCAATTACATTTTGATAGAGTAATTTTTCCGCACTGCGCACTGGCATAAAGAATTATGCCAAATAGCTTGTCTGTTGTCTGTCTCATTAAAAACTCATAACTATTCACATACTCATATCATAAAACCTGGCATCATTATATCAATTTTGTTTGAATAAACAGTAAACAAGCCAATGTTTATTAAATTTAACATGTTTTTCGTAAATTACTACCTTTTAATAAACATGCATGCGAACGGAATACTGAATTTAGCCGCAGTAAAATTAACCGCTACAAAATTTATAGGCCTTCAACCCGGACAGCTGTAATTAATGGCTGCCCCCTCTGGAGGCGATGTTGTCACACCAAACTAACATGCTATTTCCAGGGTTTCCCAAGAAACAGTTTACGTAGTTATTAATTCCCGTAGTCAATGATGGAAAAGGATAATAAGTCCTATTTTTGAATAATCAAAAGCTTTGAAATACTGAAGAAAATTATTCGGCATTTTTTTTGCAAGTTACGTAGTGATACACATCATTATCATCATCATAATCAACCCATTGCCAGCCCACTACTGTGCACGTGTCTCAGTGTTTAGGCCGTAGTGTGCCACGCTGGCCCAGTGTGGATTGGCAGACTTCACATATCTTTGAGAACATTATGGTGAAATCTCAGGCATGCAGGTCTTCTTGCGATGTTTTCTTTTACGATGTTAATGCAAGTAATATTTGAATGCCTAAAAGGCACATAAGTCCGAAAAGTTCGACGTCCTTGTGATACCAATCCATGGTTATTGTCTGTTATCCAAACTATATATATACATTATAATACATCCCAAGGTGTATCTGTTTGTCTATCTGTCTGTTACTTTTGTATCACCAATCCGTTGAACCGATTTTGCCGAAATTAGGTACAGATATAGCTTGCATCCACGCACAACAGACGGAAACGTTTAAGTGCGGAAACCAGCCCAGAGAGAAGAAGAAGCTTGCATCCAGTGACTAGAGATAGGCTACTTTTATTCCAGAGAATTAAAAATTCCCCCACGATTTTAATAAAGGCCCGATCTGTTTAAACGATTTCAATAGATATAGAAATAGTAGGAGATGGGCATAGACGTAAAACAGAGAAAACAGGTTGAATTGTCATAGAAAAAGAAAAGTATAGAAACACAGTTGCTATGTTCATTTTGCCTTGTTCTTTTAAGTAGTACTTGCCTACCTGCTGACTAGGTCCATATTTGGTACGAAAGCAATTTTCGCTTTAAAAATTATTGTGAAAATTGTCAACAGAATTTTTTTATTATTAAATACACTGTAATATCTAAGCTCACGGCCGATGTTCCTTATAATATAAATTGTCTTATATTATGTCAAGAATTTAATACGCAAGAAATTATTAGGTCCCTGATCTTTGATTCTTATTTAGTAAGTACTAAGTAGCTATCGATGGCTGCGACATAACAATTGTATAACATTAAGTGTGTACGTCTGTCTATAATATTATTTACATCAAGATTCACGTCAATCACTTATCGTCAGGTGACATGTCAGCTTGTCGATTTGGATAAGCAATATAATGGTAATATACAAGTCACGAAGAAGCATTTAATTACACACATTCAAAGGTTTTTGCCTACCTAAACTTAAGGAGTGGAAAAACCTTTTCAAAGGGCAATTTGCTAGACCATAAAACAAACAGTAAATCCAGTAAATTCTTCGAACAATCTGATGGATTCCCGCAAACAAACTTATAATGACTTAATGTATAAACTTTTTATCGCGGCCTAAGAGCTCTGTTCAGAACTTGTAATTAATTTTTAATCCTTTATCTTTGCTTTGCGGCTTCACACAATAAATTAACTTTATGGCCGCTGAATCGCTATCATTTTAATCTGGGGCTGTAATCGGTTAATTTGGAGCTTTGTTGTTGTAATAAATAATTTAATTGTGATTTTACATTGGTGGTTCCTATGTTTTCTTGTCTAAATTTTGCTATGTTGTCACTTTTACAAACGAGCTACCCACTTACTGCTGTATCTTGAAGTTTTAATGCTTTTATAGAGTTGTTTATGTTGCAGGCTATCACAAAATGTACAAGTGTAAATTAAAATTCATAACACCACCGACAAGTGAAGGTTACAGTAACTAGAAAAGAGCTGACAACTTTCAAACGCCTGAACCGATTTTATTGTATTATAGGTAAGAACACTCTCGATTAAGCCACTTTTTAAACAAAAAAAAATTAAATTAAAATCGGTTCATTAGTTTAGGAGCTACGATGCCACAGACAGATACACAGATACACAAATACCCGTCAAACCGTTGCTCCGTTGTGACGTGATTGAAGGACAAACCAATAAATCAACAAATAAGAAGGTAAGTAAACTTTCGCATTTATTACATGGGTAAGTAGTGATAATATGGGAAGTGATAGGTACTGATACCTACCCATGTCATTTACACCCGCAGTCCACCGCAGGACTAAAGCTTCCCACTCTTCGCGGCATTTAGGTACTCCTGCTCTTGAAAAGCTGAACCATCTATCTTCTACTGCATATTTTTTATACTTAGGCGCCATTGGTGGTCGGTTGACGGCTATCAATCCAGCCGCTCCCAGCTCCAGCATCCGTATTGCCACGATAACATGCTTATATACTTAATATGTACTTAATATGCTAAAATACCCACCTACTCGATCGCTCACGAATTTTACGTGAGTACGCTCTTATTCGCGTACGATAAATAAAACAACGGCGAACACGTGAGAATCTAATTCGTTGGCTTTAATTAAAACAATGCGTGATATGTCGAGATCACGATGTGAATATTTTCCGAGTGATTGCTCGGCTGAAAGACCACGTAGTTACTTTGAATATGCAGGCTTTATTAAATAAATTAAATCAATTATCTTGTCGGTGATTGTGTAATACTATTGTTACCTGAAACCTGCAGACCTGAGAGTTCTCCATGATGTTCTCAAAGGTGTGTGAAGTGTCGATCTGCATTTGGCTAGCGAAGTAGGTAAACTGTCGAAACCTTCTCATTTTCAGAAGAGACGCGTATCGCAGTTATAGTGAGCAGGTGATGGGGTGATGATGATGATGATACCAATTTTTCTCATAATTATATTATCAGGTCAACGGCAACTTTATGGTGACTATTTTTTATGAATAAAGTTACACTCAGATTATTACCTTTTCGTTCGAATATATTTTTCCAAGAAAGAAACTATCGACAATTCAATTTAATCGCTACGACGAACGCGAACTTTGAATTATATTTCCCCTGAGGTTGAACAAAAACATTTATCCTCCCAAATGGCCTATACGTAATGGGAAGACTAGATTTATTGTCAATTGACGAACGATTATGGCCCATATAAAAGATTAGAAACGTTGATTGTTGATTGTTATGTTGTGGATCAGTAAAAATATAACATCTAATCCTTACATAAATAGATAACGTTGATATAAAATCGGTTGACAGCGAAAATTGTTATATTTTTAATGTTTTCATAACTGTTTTCAGTAGGTACCCTTTTCAAAAAAATGTATCGCAAGACAATGCCTGTGACTTTTTCCGTGTGTATTTAGGTCTAAGTTCCCGGAACAAAAAGTAGCCTATGTCCTTCTCGGGGAGGCAAACTATATTTATATCTTTCGTCAATGGGTCGTGAAAAGGTAGCAGATAGACAGATAAATTGACACGCTTTCGCATTTATAATATTAACTGTATTAACTTCATCCAAAAAGTATGGATGTAATGCATACTAATATCTTTTGACGGCCTATCCGTTTCTAACTAAAATATAAAACAATAAAATATTGTCTAAAGTTTGATTATGCAACCACTTGTCACACCCTAATTTATTATTCACTCAGTTTATGTAAACTCAAATTCATCGCACCTCATATGATACGCCATACTTTGCAAAAGATTTCGGTATTTTTTCCTAACTTTATAAGATTTAATGGAAGCAAAGTTTATTTTCGCCACAGCTTCGTTATATGAGATGATATTCTTGAGCAAATTTCCGGTTATAAATTCGCTTAATAGAAGGATTGACGGCACACCCTGCGGTACGGATTAGGGGCCCATAGAGTGCTTGGGTGTCGCACGTTTTGGTTGAAAATGAGCCAAATACTAGCTCAAAACCTACAGTCTACCGCCAGTCGCAAGATTTGGATTTAGTTCGGCGCTTTGTTCTGATTTCTAGAGGCAGATTCGGTTTGGTTCGAATCGTATTGAAGTGGTACCTAGCTACTCTAACAAAGAATTAGGTAGGTACTTACTCTAACTATACCTATTATTCAATCGATCGAATCAATCGATTTCCACGTGGCATTGAAGAACAAAATATGTAGGAATCGTAGCGATATTAATTTTTTACGGATAAGTTGATAACTAGCCGAGTTTTTTCAAATGTAGGTTTTTCTATCGGAGGTTGCATTCTACAACTATTATAACTAATTGGACTTTATTAACCGCTACCCTAAAACCTTTTAATAAACCAGATGTCTACGTAGCTTACTTAGCAAAGCTGATTTAGAAAACGAATCAAAACTGTTTTTAAGTGCATGAAAATTCCTCAAATTCATCAAAAAGCTCAGCAAAGTGAAATATAGAAGTTCAGTTTTCCAACCACCTTTGTTTCACCCAAAAAGAGTGTCGGTTTGTATACACGCGGCTTAATTCCAAAAAACGTCAAGAGCGCACCGTATTTTCAGTATACGAGAGCTTAGAGTGTGTTCTTGGGTTTTCGGTTGAAAATGCGAGAGATTTCAACTCAAGAGCACTTCGCCCCGACGGGATTTAGAAACGCCGTGTGTTCTGTTTCGTAGCGCCAGAGCAACCGTTTGTAGCTGGAATTATTATCACTTACCTAAACGTCGTTCGTAAAGGGTTCTTTTAAACCCATCGCACATTAGAGGTGCTACTTTCTTATGTGCAATGTATGAGCAATCCATAAAAATATGGAAAACGTCATTAAAATCATAGGTAGGTACAAGCCGCATTGGCCACATTTTGCTGGCGGCAAATACGGCTCATATTGATGACATCTCTCATATTTTGGCTGAACGCCTATGATTAGCAACTATCGCCTGTGTGATGCCTCTCTCACTAGCTAAGATAGAGACTGATTCGTTAGAGGGTGGTTCATTAGACAAGATCTATAGAGATCTATACATCTCTAAATAATTTTTAACACATACATAAAAAAATTGCGGGACCGGCAGGGGCGAGATTGAGGGTGGGTCACTATCATAAAAAATTATAAATTTTGTCTCGTTTTAACTATTTTAAATCTGACTTGAAATAGTTTCGTTTTAATTCCAAGTACAGTCTGAGCGAAGCGAAAGTTAGATTTTCCACTAGATTTTAGACAACATAGCTATTAAACATACTACATAGATGATATAGGGGTTAATCTGCCCTTACTCTCTAGGTACTAAAAAATTTGTTACGTGCAGCATGTAGGTATTTACGATTATGCCATTAAAATTTTCTTCCGGTGCGCGTGCGGTATTGTGATGTGCGATCAATAGTACACCAAGCGTTTACGTGCTTTGGTTGTAAATGTGTAAAATCTCCATTCAAGAATAGGTACTAGGTACTACTTGAACGGTTTAGAACTGTTATTTTTTCTCTTTTCCTAGAGGAAAAACGTATCTAGGTTGGGAATTGTTTTTATTTAGTTAAACTTTACACAGAGCTTTTCCTCGATGTTTGCATTGCTTTTTGAGTGCAGCCAGCGATTACTATGAGTGTAGCCTTTTAGTTAGGTGCCTTCTTTTTTTGTAGTTAGCAGTAGCAGGTACGTAAATTCAAGGAAAATGTGCGAAATTTTTAGCTGAAGTACAATTAATACTTCTCTAACGACAAAGATTAGAAACGCTACTTATTAATTGTTCTTTTTCCTAGTCTGTAAACACTTTGCTAAATATTATAATATGTATCAGTAAAAATATAAATAAAATCAAATCAAAATTAAAAATTTCATTTACATTAGTCCAACCTGCATCGGTGCAACAACACCACCTTACATAGATTAGTTTTTAAGATTGTTAGCTCCATTTATAAATGTATTTTTATTTTCCATTCATCTTACACATTGTTTCATTTGTTTTTTACTTTTATTTTAATTGCAAAAATTTGATTTACCTACTGTAGGTATCTGCTACATACCTATTGAGTTATTTTTTTGTTATGGGTTGTAATTTTACTGCCTGAAATAAAATTTATTTATTTATTTCTTTAGGGTAACAAGTACAGGTGTACAACAGGTTAGGACTTAATATGTTACTTTAGTGACTTTATCACTGGTTTGAATTGGTTCTATTGAGAAAAGCCGGCAAGAAGTCCAACAATTACGCTATAAATTCTATCTATGCCTTTATAGAAATGATCTTGATATTATAAGTAGGCATATGTGAACATTATATCGATGGAGATTTAAATTATTAATGATATTCATACGCATGTTTTGTCGTCTTTCCTTTTAATACAGAGTTTTGCTCGCACGGTATAATCCCGGGAAAGCATTCAGCTCTCTAATCTGCGATATTCTTATTGAAAATCATTCTGTCTCTCTTGGGATTAAGAAGCTTCGTTTGCTGTGTTTCCTGACTTATAAAATCATTTTTACTAGAGATTATCTGAAAAGTCGATTCACAGTTGAATGTCCTACTCCCGCCATTAACAGGCAGGTAGGTAGGTTTTATAGGACAAGTAAAGGAAAAATCCGAAAACGGTGAATTTGAGGTTGCATCAAACAAAAAATAATTAAAATGTGTTCATGAACAAATAATAATTAGTATTTTCAAATTTCAAACTAAGATAACTCTACCAAGTGGGGTATCATATGAAAGGACTTTAACTATACATTCTAGAGCATGTTTGAATTTATTTTAATGCCAGTTTTTGCTTTATCGTGCAAAATGACGGAAAAATAGTCGAGTATGGAACCCTCTGTGCGCGAGTCTGACGCGCACTTGGCCGGTTTTTTTTTTCATTCTTGCGCTAACATTAATATGAGATTTTAAAGCCATTTAGGTCAAAGGTGCTCAGCAGAAAGCGCCTCGCTTTTTTAAGTGTTAAACCCGCGGTTTGTCTTTGAGCTTAACGTTTCTTGTTGCGTTTAAATTATTTATTTTCGTTACTTGGGCCTTAAAGTAGATTAAGATTTGTAAAATTATGTTCATGTTATTTTTAAATTAAAGATTAAAAGGGCACAAAACATAATTAAACAATCGTAATCGTAAATTACTTCTTTTATTATAAATGCGAAAGTGTGTTTGTTTGTTGGTTAATACTTAAATCCTGGCACAACGAAGCAAGGGATCGATGTGATTTTTTTGCATGGATACCTACAGTTAAAGACCTGGAGAGTGATATAGGTTATTTTTTATTCAAAAAAAAATCCAAGAGTGAGTTCCCACAAGATTTTTGAAAACCTAAATCTGCATGGATGAAGTCGCAGGCATTAACTAGTAAGTATTTTCAGTAAAAATGACTCACTGGCTGATTCACCAACGCCCAGCCCAAGTCCTTAGATCAAGAAAGCTGCGTTTTTGCAAAAAGCGTTCCTTCACAATGTAGACCAGACCAGATTTTTCGAAATTCCCACGAAATAGGCAATGAAGAGGATTGATATTTTCGCCCAGCAAAGCCGCAGACGGTCGCCAGTTGTATGTAAGACCGTCATTTTATGCAATATGTTGACATTAATCAAACAAAACAACTTTTATTTCGTACTCAGCGATACAAAAAACATGACAAGCATTTTAGATACAGAGATAAAATATTCCTTCGTAGATAAGATACATCAGCCTAGCAAATCATAATAATACAATGTGCCATAGCAAATGGGAAACAAAAATTTCAAGGGCGTGCCTTTCCAGATTTCCTTATTCGTAAAGGCCAGCTTCTTGTACCATGAAATTGGTATTCCATATACAACAAGCCTCGAACTGTAAACCAAACAAATGCGCAACAAAAAAAAAACCGGCCAGGTGCGAGTCAGACTCGCGCACGGAGGGTTCCGTACTCGGGTATTTTTTCCAACATTTTGCACGATAAATCAAAAACTATTATGCATAAAAATAAATTAAAATCTGTTTTAGAATGTACAGGTAAAACCCTTTCATATGATACCCCACTTAGTATAGTTATCTTACTCTGAAAATTGAAACATATTTTAATTTTTTTTTAATGATGTGACCACGAATTTGCGGTTTTCAGATTCATTCCTGTACTTGTGCTATAAGACCTACCTACCTGCCAAATTTCATGATTCTAGGTCAACAGGTACCTATAGGTTTCTTGACAGACACGACGGGCAGACAGACAGACAGACAGACAACAAAGTGATCCTAGAAGGGTTCCGTTTTTCCTTTTGAGCTACGGAACCCTAAAAATAACTTGCACATCCATCTATGAATTGAACTGACAGAAATAAAGTGGGCCTTGTTTTATGTCGAGTTGTATCAAGTGGACAGGCAGTCACGAGTCAAGCTCAGGGTTCCAAACCTTAACCTTACTGTCTACCATGCCTAAATTAGATATATGGATACATTGGCCGAAAAATTGAAAAGATATAAAAGTTATCCTACTAATAGGTATTATAAATGCGAAAATGTGTTTGTTCGTTGATTTGTCCTTCAATCACGCCGGAGCGGAGCAATAATTTTTTTTTGTATAGATATAATATAAAGTCCTAGGATTGAAATTTGCCAAACTGAAATTGAATGTTTATGCTGGAAAATTAAAGATAAAATCGCGAATAAAATGGCATAGTCGAATAATAATGATTTAATTAGTATATTAAAAAAAACTATAAAAGGTTCTAACGACCACATATCGGTAGTTAGTGTAGCCTAATTGCCCTCTTTAACACATAGATACAAAACATACAAATATTTATGGGCATAAGTCTCTTGTAGAAATTTCTTCACTGACCGTCTACTAATACTAACACTGCCTTTTTGAGTACTAAATCGGAATTCAAGTACCTAAATATTATGTACGTACCTATAGGTACACAGTTTTTCAACCGACTTCTGCAATGATATATATTTTAATCATGAAGAAAAACTTGAAAGAATTCCCTATTAAAACAAAATTCGGTATGCGTAGAATGCTTAGGAAAAACCCCAGGAAACATCCGAAAACCAACAAAGTTTCGTATCAAAGAGTAACGGAGAAATTCCATTTGCAGCTCGCACCTGCAAAATATTTTAGTCAACATAGAATTTTGGGAATTGGGAGCGCAAATTGAATGAGCTCCCTGCCTCGGAGCTACTCATTGTAATATTACAATAGTTGGTCTATTATTATGGTTGGCTACATTTACGTTGTTTCTTCAAACCTATTATGTACCAAGGGGGATTTACAGCCCAAACTAAAAAACAAGTGTAAATTAAAAATTTATAACACCCCCGACAAGTGAAGGTTACAGTAACTAGAAAAGACCGAAAAGACCTGATAACTTTCAAACGGCTGAACTGATTTTCTTGGACTATTCCGCGCCTACGATCTAAAGTATCTGAGTTTTCCAAAACATCATTTTCAAATAAATAATTATGTATCAAGGCAACGTCCATCTTGACAGCTTGACATTTGTCAATTGACATAATATTAAGAACCTAACGGTTATCTAACCTTCTTTTCTACAAGAAAACTAGAAAAGAGATGATAACTCTTAAACGGCTGAACCAATTTTTTTGGATTATAGCAAAGAACACTCTCGATCAGGCCACCTTTCAAACAAAAAAAAGTAAATTAAAATCGGTTCATTCGTTTAGGCGCTACGATGCCACAGACAGATACACAGATACACCGATACACAGATACACAGATACACAGACACACAGATACACAGATACACACGTCAAACTTATAACACCCCTCTTTTTGGGTCGGGGGTTAAAAATAAGTAGGTCCTATCTAGAACAATCAGTCTATCGATATCCATACCTACTAAAGTATTATTATAATTTCATAAATGCGGAAGCGTTTCTGTGTGTCTGTCTGTCTCTCTGCTAGCTTTCCACGGCCTATCGGTTAATCGACTTTGATACAATTTGATAGCTCGTATGCCATGGACAGACATTTGTCCCGGAAAATCAAAAAATTTCCACGGGATTAAAAAAAAATGCAGATATTTATTCGCTTCTTTTGTAGTACCTTATTGATTTGACATCTAAAATGAAATCAATAATTTTATTATGAACAGTTTCAATTATTGGGTATGTAGCATGAAGCTCCTGTGGTGAAGTATCCATTTTTTGACGAAAGTTCTAATCTAATTTAATCCGGTATAAATATCTTCGTGATCGATCTGTAAACAGGCATTTCTTGTATCTGATAAAGGTATACCTGTGTAATATTACATAAAGAATCGTACCCAACAAACGAAATTACCAACAACCACTCAAAAATTAAAAACGAAAGGTCGACGGTTCAAACCCCGCCCGTTGCACTATTGTCGTACCTACTCCTAGCACAAGCCTGACGCTTAGTTGGAGAGGAAAGGGGAATATTAGTCATTTAATATGGCTAATATTCTTATTAAAAAAAAAATGCTTTATTCAAATCCTAAGGTCAAGGGCATCGAATAATTGACGTAGTGTTCCGAGCTATTACGATAATCGGGAGATCATTTTAAAATCTTCAATTATAGTATCATCGAAATTTCGATGGTTCTGATTTTATAATGTCCGTAACAAAGATAAAATCGCAAGATTTTAGTTTTATCGTCTCTATGTCAATGTCAGAGTTAATTTTTGAGGAAATCAAGATTTTGTTGATCTGCAAGAATTTTGAGTTTTACTATAAAGCTTAGATCAGTCAATTAAGCTTTTTGTCTCTAAATTTAGTGATGCGTGATGCGCTCACAAAGAAATAAACGGTCTATAACTTTATCATAATAACAAGCGGTGATAACCTAGTGGTTAAGACGTCGTCCTTCTAGTTAATAGGTCCGGGGTTTGATCCTGGGCACGCACCACCTATAACTTTTCGGGATTATTAGGTTAATATCACTTACTTTAACGGTATAGGAAACCATCCTGAGGAACCCCGTATACCAGAGAGTTCTCCAAAGGTGTGTGAAATCTGTTAATCCACACTTGGGCAGCGTGACTATGGCCAAACCCTTTTCATTCTTAGAGGAGACTCGTCCTCAGTAGTGAGCCGACGATGGGTTGACCATCATGATATGAATAATCAACAACCTCTATATTAAAGTACTCATTCCAATAAAAATTTATTGTAAGCTGCAAATATTTTCTTATTTACATAGATATCGTTGGTTATAATCAGCCTTACAGTATTCTTTTTGATGCGAGCTTAAAATCAGAGAACCTTGCACAATAAGCACATTTTGATGCCGGCGCCACACGATGGCCGAGAAAGCTTGTAGAGAGTCGGGATGCTTGTTATACACTCAATAGCAAACCGAGCCAAGTGCTTTGTCCACACCCTTGCACTTGGTGTTTGTGAAAGCTTGCTGTAGCCGCCAAGCGTGTGACAGCACCATAAAGGTAGATGTTGCTTGGTCTGTATGGGTGTACAAATGCAACGCGTATAGGTACGCTTAGTAGACTGCATGTAGCAACACCAAAGAACTCTTCAAAGTTCAAACTATGAATTTACCCTATTCAATCTTTGCTTTCGTACGTTGCGTATTTATGCACTACACACACCAAGCAACTCGCCTATAAATATGCACTTACTAGCAATAGACTTTGCTTGTGTTGAATTTCTACAGTCTATGAAGTAAACTTTGTAAGCAAAATCCCAAGTTTTTTAGACCCAGTGGTTTGAGATATTATATTGATATATCTGTCATTCAGTTTCTATAGATCTATAACAAGAGAATGGCAGAAGTTGCACATAAGTGTGAGCTTAATAGTATTCTGTTGTTTCCGTATTTATACATAGATTTGTTTGCTGTAAAATAATCATTGAAGCCTCATAAAAATCTCAAACTCCCTGCAATTTACAAGTTAATAAACAGTCGATCACCTTGCAGCTTAAAGCTAGACTTTATTTTATTATCATATTCACATATAATTACGGCGTGAACGAACCGTGAAGTATTTTAGCACGTAGCTGTTATTGTTTGATGATGAATAGTAAACATTTCCTCGACGCCCACAGAATGTCGTTATCGAATATAAATCATATGATTGCGTATTTTGAGGGAACAGGATGCAATTCCACCTACAATAGGCGAGGTAATATGCAACTGTCAACCACATCTAAAATAATACAAAAAATTTAATATTGATTCATAAGCAATGTGAAGTTACAACTTCTTTTAATTTGTTTTTATGTATCTTATAGATAAATTATGGGTTCACAGACTTAGCGTCGTTTCAGACGTGCCACATCCACTATGCAAACATAACACCGGAAACACTATCGCCGGCTATATAAATTTATGAAACTATGTTCACCATCAAGTTTGCATCAAGCTGAGTTTGTTGTGGGCTCTTCGTAGCTTCTTCTCGTAGCTTTAGTTTTAAGTTTACGTAATTAATTATCACCACGATATCATCTTACAAATCTAACAATTATGACTATCAAAAGGCGTACCTACTTGGAATAAATGAATTTCATTTTGATTTTGGTCAAGAACAATTTAGTTGCATCTAACGGCTGCCACGAACATTGTGGTCAACACTGACGACGCGACGGCGACGCCGCGGCCACAAATGTAAGAATTTACGGTAGTCGCAGTCTAGTGGCTGACTACATAGCGACCATCATTCTATTCCTCGTTATTTATGGCTATGGCAACGCAACTTCAGGCAGTGAGACCATTCCTACACAACCACCGCCCGCAGATAGATGTTTTTGCCACTGTGGTCTGGTTGTAATGTGGTCCATCTGACTAGACACTAAAGTCATAGACAAAATATATACCTGTGTGCAAATATCGCTGTATAAAAGCAAATAATAGCTCGCTTAAAATAAACAACAGAAAGGTAACAGGATGTTGACGTATATGGATAAACAAATGTCTAATATTTTTGTAATTTTGAATAGGTACTAGCACTCAGTCTAGCACTTGCAAACATTTTCGTATCTGAGTCTACGTCTAGGAATCATAAATTAGGATAAACGCTTTATAAGGTAAAACCGCCTTGAGTTGACCGAAAAAGACAGACTGGGGATTCGAGGTTTAATCCCGGGTACGCAACTCTTTCTAACTTATCGGAGTTATGTGTCTTTTAACGATTATAATATCACATTAATGGTGAAGGAAAATATCGTGAGGGAACCTTACGTCTACATTGAATTATAGATGCTGCCGAGCAATAATAAAATTGTTAAAAAATTGCTCATGTAACCTTAATAATAAAGCAAACATAAGTCACCAATATTTTTTTTAAGAATATTAGTTATGCTAATCGAGACTAATACTACCCTTTCCCCTCCAATTAAGCGTAAAACTTGTGCCAGGAGTTGGTACGACAGTAGTGCAACGGGTGGGGTTTGAACTGCCGACATTTCGGAATTCAGTCCGCTCCTCAACCGTTGAGCTATCGAGGCTTTCATATCAATGCCAATTTTTGTAAGTCTAGCTGCTGAAATTGACTTTATGCGAGTGTTTACACAGTGCAAGTGACTAAACAGAGCTGATTTCTGCAAGTTTATTGCTTGTTGACACTTGACCTTACACCAAGTGTTATCTAGAAAATGATTGCTTTCGTCTACCGAAGACAATATCGAGAAATATGTACTTAATATTAATTAAGATCTAATTTTCGTAAAACTTTCACCAAGGAGTCAGGAGTATGAAATTTTATGTTAAACAACGGAGAGGCTTTCATTATTCGTTGCCTAACGTACGAGTAAGTAATTAATTTCCTATAAGTAATCACCGAAGATAAAGTTTATGGCATAATATTTGTAAAACGCATGAAATTTGTAGAGCCTATACGCATTACTGTTTTCTTTCAAATTGGAATACTTATTATGCATTTCAAATGTTTAGATGGTAGTCAATATCAATAAGTATGCCAAAATGTAATGTAAGTATTCCTGTGGGAATTTTTGAATTCAGGATCCTAAGAATAATTTCGATTCATTTTGGCGTGCCGCGTGAAGGTTTACAGACGTCCAAACATTTAACTTTAACATAAGCTTTAAGATATATTTCGTATTTTTAGGATTCCTTAAGGACCTCAAAAGAAAAAAGGTTCTCCTACAGGACCACTTCGATGTCCATCTGTCTGCCTGCCCAGTGGATCGCCCGCCCGCCCTGAAATTTTACATTCAATTTTAATCGATTTCGGGAAATGAAGGAGTTTCTTATTACGCCATGTATTTTTATACATTTATATATTAGCTAAATAACAAAAAACACTTCAAAACAAAGTTAACCAATTTTGTAACTTAATTTCCCATTTTTAACCCATTGATTTGTTAACTTGTTAATTTCACGGTATGAAGTATCTACCTAACTAAAATCTATTTTTTGTTACACACTACTTTACAGAAATCATTATGCATGTATGTAAATAGGCCACTTCAGTGCGCATAGGTCTCCACCCTTGCATATTCAGAAGCAATTAGAAAACTTTAGTACTGATCCATTACGTAAACGCAATGAATAACAATTTTGCCTCAACACGTAACAAAGTTATAATACGATTTCCTTCGCGCCCGCTTTGACGCTCGCAATTATTAGTTAAATTAGTATTTTAGTATAAAAGCAAAGGTATTTGACGTGAAATTTAAAGGTTAAGTGTCGAATTTGCAATGGGAAAAAGGAATGGGAATACTTTGTATTTTTTTTTTTGAATATTTATAAGCCACCTGTGCTTCGTAGTTAATGAAAGTTTGGAAAAACTTATTGTGACGGGAACTTATTATACTCATTAACCAGATGGAGGACCTCAAGTGCTTTCACATGATTGCAAGACTAGCCTCCGATAGAAGCTGATGGAAGCAATTAATCCGCACAAGGTTGCAAGAACACCAGAATCACGATCTTCAGAAATGAAGGAACGAATAGAGAGAGTGCTCTGTAGTGAGCCGGCGATGAGTTGATTATAATGAGAATGATGTGGTGACGTTGAATGCATTCTTGAGTGGTGAAGCAAAATATAATGTATTACTATTAAACAGGCACGATTAATTTACATAGTTATATGATAGTTTTAATCAATCAATAAATAGATGAGCTGACATAAAATTATCTAACACTGCATAACCAGCGTCATTAATCTCGTAAGACAGCCAGTTTATGTAACGGACGACAGGTAATGTGTATAATGACAGGGTCTTCAACGCCCACGAGGATGGTAATAAAACAGCCGTGAACCGTCGGCCATGACATGACCAAACGTTTGCCAAAGGTTTTGCCAACGTAAAGTATAGTGCATACAATTTGAGAATGTACTTGCTGTATTATATTGGGTTTGTGTCAACTGTCATGTCAAAAATACAATTTAAGTCTTTTTTTTTTCTTCTCGTCTGGCTTTAGGTACATATTTTAGTCTTTATTCTAAGGGCAAACCGTACTTTTGACAGAACATTTGACACATAGAGCAAGTATGGCGAGTGCGTTTTCAAAATGTATGCACTATTAACATAATAGGTATATTATACCTATAATATTATATTACTTTTTTTAATTAATTACAAGTTAGTCATTGACTGCGATCTCACCTGATGGTAAGTGATGATGTAGACATGAACGCGGCCTGATTTTTGAAGGGATGGCGTTTTCCATATCGGTTTTTTTGCGGTAAAGCTTTGCGGTATGGTGATAACTAGCCACGGCCGAAGCCCCCATCAGACCAGGTCAAAGATAATTTAAAAATCATAAATTCATAAATTAACCCAACTATGAACGAAGCCCGGGACCTGCTACTGATAAGACCACAGTGCTCACTACTGCGTCAGGAAGGTTGACAAGAGTCGTATGTTATCACACTAACATTATAAATGCGAAAAATGTGGTTGTGTGTTTGTTTGTCTTTGCCGAAATGGGCAGCAGATCAACGTGATTTTTTACATGGATATACAGTTAAAGACTTCGAGAGTGACAAGGGCTACTTTTTATTCCGGAAAATCAAAAAGCTCCCACGGGGGTTTAAACACCTAAATCCATGCGGACGCAGTCGCGGGCCCCAGCTAGTTTTGCATTATAGTAATACTATACCTCGGAATTGTAATTTGTTGGAGTGATATCGGAATTTGCACATGATTGTATTAAAGTTTTTGGGTTATTCGTAATTATGGTTAGGCCAAAGTTTGATGTAATATCGTTATTACAGTTTTTGCTTAGTTATATTGAATTAGGTTCTATTAGTGGAATCGTGGGTCCATATTTCATTTTGGTCGCCCATCGTAAAGTTTTAGCCTTTCCATAGAATAAAATATAATATTAATAATCCTTAATCTAAGAATATTAGGTACAATGATAGTACACTTTATAAAGATAAACGAATACGGTGACAAGTCTGTACATTATTTTTTTATTTCACAGCTTTATAATATTTGCTTTACTAAATTAATTAATACCAGATGATGCCCGCGATTTCATCCGCGTGGATATAAGTATTTAAAAATCCCTTGGGAAGTATTTTATTTTCCATATAAGTAGCTTATGTAAGTCCTCGGGATATAAGCTAATTTTGTAGCAAATTTCATCAAAATCGGTTAAACTGCTGGGCCGTGAAAAGCTAGCAGACAGACATAAAGACACACATTTGCATCCGCATAATATTAATATGAAAAAATGACAATTTTAATGTACATAAAATTGACATTTTGGATGCACGAGGCGTTGGCGTCGCAATGAAAAAAAATGAGTTGAACAGAAAGTATTACGAATGTAGGAATATTGAGAAATGAGGTCATTAAAATAAATGTTTAGAACGACGACCTATGATAAAATGATATGGTACAAAAAGCTTGGTCAAGTAAAATTACAAAAATGAAACTATTTCAGCTTTATATTAGACTGAGCTTGGAAAAAGTTGAAAATCGTTTGGTCTCACTTACAAGAATAAATTATATTATGATATGTACCTAATATAATAATTAATAGTAATTAAGTACGACGATGGAATCCCTTATTCAGCAGGATTGCGGAAGCACAATTCGTAGGAAATGAGCGGGCTTAATTATACTAACCTTTGTTCTATTGTAGTCTTAAACCTGTCTTATTATATGCATAATATAACATCAATATTGTCGCACGACGAATGTCAATCAAACTTTTTTGCTGTAGATGTTTTTATGATAAAGGTACTTATTGTAACTGAGACTAATTTATCAAATAAATTATGTACTTTACTGCAGGTAATAAACTTTAATAATGCGTTTAATACTGGTTAATACTGTTTTACTCCAAAGCAACACAGTCCAACATTGAGGTTGTTAAGCCACAAAGCTGCATGCTACAATCATTTAAAATGTACCGAGAACCGTGTTCACGATATCGCCGCAACATAAGGCAGAAAAATAATTGTCGCATATTGTGATTGCAGCGTAAACCCACCTTAAGAAAACCAATATATTATTATAACTTTTTCAGGTCTTCAGATGTTACTTTCGATATAAGCTCGGAGTATTTTATAAGTAAGTAAGCACTCTTAACTTCAACATATTGTCAAATCAAATCTTGTAGAAGGCGCTCACAAAATGCTCCTTAAATTGGCATTCCGTTTTGTCTATACATTTTTTTAATCAATACACACGATAAAGGTTCGATTCACGTTGATAAAATGTCTTTATTTAACATCGTGATGTATTTAAAATAACGCTCAAAATGGCAACTACCTACTTAATTAAAACCGTGTTTCAGACTTCATTAAGTAATATTAACTGTGTTCGTTCGTGAGTTAACTTATAAGTAACATGAATTTACTCGTACAACTTGAAATCTAAGATAGCATTTACAAGAAATATGTAAAAGATGGCAGTTTAAATGTCCCTTAGATAACAGTTTGCGTTAAATTAAGGTGTATCTTAACTTGCTAATGAGTTTGCGATTTAAAATATTTCTAGTATAACATTAATTCATATTAATGTAATTAATGCTTGAGTCTACTAATTAATTAAATATGTTGCATGACTTGTCATGACAAACTAGTGAATTCATAATAATAATTATGAAATTAAAGTGTGCTACATTCGTAATTAATGTTCCAATAAATAATAATAATATGTTTACACGAAGTTTATTTCTATATTCAGTAGCAGATGTGCCAGAGTCAAACTACATAGTCACCGTAATCTATCCACATCGTTTTTAGTTGTCGAAAAATACCATTGACAAAGTCAACAATTGCAAACAATGTTGCTAAGTAACTTATCCGCAGATTAGAGATAGGATAGATTATTTCTTAATTTTGATTGTAATTCATTATTTTTCACCCATTTTGCTTAGAAATTATAGTCTAACACCTAGACAAAACTAAATTACTAACTAAAAAAATAGTACGAATTATTGAATACTTACCTACCTACTCAAAATTTCACTATATATTCTAAGTTATCCCGCTTTAGTAACAGGTGCCTTATCTTGGTCATAACTATATTTAGTGGCATCAAAATGGACGGCTCTTTACACAAGAACCAAAGTCTCAACTTACAAAATTAGTAGTTACATAATACATAGGTCTAAATTCAACCCTTCCAATATGTCGCTGTGAAAACGTGGCCTATGCGAGCTGACTCTAATTGGTACATTGAGATCTCGATGTCATTTCGATATCGACAGGAAAATGGCGTGACTACACGCTGTGACACAAGACATGGCGTGTCTATGTAGTCGTGTCATTCGGCAAAACCCTAGACCGACGCGGTCGTTATACAGGAAGGCCAAAATTTTTCTGTATAGAACCAAAAAATTGATCAAGTGATCTTTGTGTTGTATGTTGTGAGTGACTCTAACTAAAATCCACACATACAAAACAAGCTTTTACCACGACTTCGTTCGCGTGATAAGGGAAAGAATATTTAAAATACGAACATCAATTCCGGAGATTCACAAACTAACATATAATTCTTTATAACAATAGTAGGTATAATACATGCCATAAAATTATATATTACCTACTTTGTAAATGGTTTTGGTATGTTCTTTTCCATATTGTATTGATTTATAGTGACACAATGATACTTTAGTTAAGATAGATAATATTTTGCTAATGTCTATTATGTGGAGCGGCGTGAAGAACTCAATTTTTAGCAAAGTTTGCATGCACAAGGCTCCAGTCGGGTTTAGCCACCATATTGGTACTTAAAGTATCTATGTACCAAATCGTGTCATTCGACTAAAGTAACATACCCGCGCTACCATGTTACACCTGTGTCTTGAAAATTAGGTGCTTACTTGTGAGAATATATTCGAAACTGTCCTTGCTTAGTCGCAAAATCTATCTACGTAGTATTTACTTACTTATCTAAATATTAGCTTTGTACACAGTATTTGTACGGATGCAGCTGTTTTTGCACAATCAGTGCTTCGTTATTTTGCATTACAAGAGACTCCATACTTTGAGGCAAAATCAAAAAATTTTATAAACAAGGTTGGGGTTTCTGGTGATTCTATAGATTTCATATCAAAATGAACTCCATTATTGTCTTGGTCAATTATAGCTCGTGAATTTTATTTCCCCCGAGAAAATTCCTGATATTTGTAATATTTCAAGGTTTTATTCTCATTATGTAGTGGTTACTTTCTATAACTGGGCTAAGTTTTAATGTCTTTACAGATTGAAGATATTTCAATAAAAGGGCATCCTTTAATATTTTAGCAAAATTCTTAGTAAAGTTCAATTTTGTAAGTAAATTGAAATATCTAGGTTAGGTAGGGAGGTACATATTCTACACAGATCAAAATGAAGATTAAGGGTCCTTTTAGGCACTCCGGTTATTTATTATTTAGATACATGGATATCCAGGGCTGAATAACCTATGTTTAGATAGGTAGAGTTATTCAGCCAAACAACAAACATTTATTTCTATTACACTATATGTAGTGAAATTCGTAACAATTTATGCTCGTATCTCAAAATTTACTTAGTGAGTGGGTAAAGGCATAAAATACATTCATAAACTTGACTCTGCAGATGTTAGAGATCCATTCAAAATATTAAGATATCTTAGATTCTATTCAGTAAGAAAGAAAAAGCTTTAATAAATCAAAATTTTAAAAACCCCCTGACACAAAAACCTCTATAAGAAAACTAGAAAAGAGATAACTTTCAAACGGCTGAACCGATTTTCTTCGATTATAGCCAAAAACACTCGATCAAGCCACCTTTCAAACAAAAAAAAACTAAATTAAAATCGGTTAATTCGTTTAGGAGCTACGATGCCACAGACAGATACACAGATACACGCGTCAAACTTATAACACCCCCCTTTTTGGGTCGGGGGTTAAAAAGATAAAGTACGCACAATGGCATAATGCTACAAGTTACTTTTGACGCTAGTTTCTTTGGTACAGTGATTCATAGAAGTGCTGTATCTATTATTATAAATGCATCTCACTCAATGGAGATTCTGATCTATATAACGGTATTCCTACTATAATAAAACCTGTGGTAAACGCTCCGGTTTTGACTGTTAGCTGACTTCACCCTATTAACCTAAAGTATTAATATGTGTGGGGATTAGGCCTCCATGAGACATGACCTGACAGAACTTAATAGTACACTATCCGTTTAGCCCTGACAGACGAGGGTGGCTGACTGACTCGTACGTTATTGATTTGCGTAGAGCTTTACCGTTAAAAGCTACCAACAAAACTACTACGATTTTCTTGAGGGCTTATTTGAAAAGAAAACACTTTTAACTTTCCTTTTATACCTGCTTACCACATAATCTTTCATTTGCCTTTTACTTTTTTATTTTGAAGGTTAAAACAAATGTAGGTACCTACATACCTAACCAATGTCTTACCGCCTACCTATTTCAATACGCATGATAAATGGTTTTCTGATTTTGAAGCGATTGTGTACCTACGACTTATAATTACAAGCCGAAAATAGTTTCCTGTTAAATGCTTTTAATATTAGTAACCATAATCTATTTCACCATTTTGACGTCAAGGAGACAAAATAATATCACGCCCACATATCGATATAATTTATTGCTGTTATACAAATCACTATAACGTGTCCTGTTATTTATTA
This sequence comes from Maniola jurtina, assembly GCF_905333055.1. Classification (NCBI taxonomy): domain Eukaryota; kingdom Metazoa; phylum Arthropoda; class Insecta; order Lepidoptera; family Nymphalidae; genus Maniola; species Maniola jurtina. The sequence goes on along the minus strand of NC_060034.1, from coordinate 5,019,060 downwards.
AACGGGCTAAAATTATTGGTAACTGTAACACGTTAATTTACAATGTTGACATTTTGTATTTATTGATGCTAACAATTTTTAACACACTACAATACAAATTTTGTTAAATAAAGTAGTTACTAAAGAACTACGTATGTACTAGATACACAGTCAGAAAAAATAATAATTACCTACTTAAGTACCTATAGATTTTACAATAAAGTATACGTTTTAGATATTTAGAACAAAATACATACAAAAACAGAAAAGGATACATTTCTTAACGGGTTTTAAATACCGAAGGCTGAAATAAAGTTAATTTTTTCAGTTTGTTCCAAACTTGTTTGATAGTATAGGTACACTTGTAGAACTATTTGTACAGGTTAATATCATTATTAAATTACAGTTAGTGCCGACATTAGATAATCATTTATTAGTTATGTCATCGTAGAAATTCCTAAAAATATGTTCCCAGATTCTAATTAACCCCCGACCCAAAAAGAGGGAATTGTTCCTTTCCGTCCCCCTAATCTGTCCCCCCGGGGGGACGGATAGGAATAAAGGGGTGTTATAAGTTTGACGTGGGTATCTGTGTATCTGTCTCGTAGCTCCTAAACGAATGAACCGATTTTAATTTAGTTTTTTTTTTTATTTGAAAGGTGGCTTGATCGAGAGTGTTCTTAGATAGTAATCGAAGAAAATCAGTTCAGCTGTTTGAAAGTTATCAGCTCTTTTCTAGTTTTCTTATAGAGGTTTTTGTGTCGGGGTTTTTTTTAATTTTGAGTTATTTAATTAAGTTGTCACGGAGAACCAATTAATTACGATACGATAGTGACACGATGAGTCTCCATATACGGCCATAAAACGCGTTTCTTATGTCAAATTGCTGGCAAGTGCCAAGTGTAGACAAGCATCGCGAACATCTCGCCCCCAGCAGCCATTCCGAGAATTTGGTCACGGTTCTTACAACCGTCAATAATTCAATAAGTTGTAGAGAAACCAAACATATAGTTAATTGATGAAAAGACTATTATGAAGATAATGTGGCATAATTCATTCGGTTGGATTGTGCCACATGCGGTTGTTTTTTTGTAATCCTATGTGAACTCCTTGATTTTCCGGGATTAAAAGTACATTGTAGTGTAGGGATGCAAGTTATCTCAGTACCGAAATTCGTCAAAATTGGTTAACTGATGGGCCATATAAATGTGGCAAGCACCCACACATTTACTGTTATAATACATACGTATTAGTATTCATTTGAAAACAAAGTTTTTTGGTCACAAGTTTTGTGTAGGGCCAGGTAGTGAAAGGGCTAGGGGACAGTCATCTACTCAGATATGCCACAGTCATTTACCTGAGACGGTTCCTGAAGCAGGAATGTGATGCGGTAAGGTCAATAGATGGCACAGTTACCGTCACTGCTCTCACACCACACAACTATTGAAATTACTGGAGTTTAATAAGTTAACCAGGCATGATAAAAATGTGGCACCTTCAAGTTTGGGATTATTTGAAATATCCTTATAATTATATTTTACATCAACATTATTATTACTATGTAACAACTAGATAAACAACGATCCTTTTAAGCATTAAAATATTCGGCTGCATCACATTGTGGATACACCGACAGTAAAACCATCGAGATATTCAGGTAAATCGGACCTTACCTTAAATAATGAGTTGTATTGATTACTTAAAAGGACGCGTTAAATATGCTAATGAACTGCAGTAATGAGCTGTGGATGTATTTAAAATACCTAGTTAATTACGCTTGTTTGCATTAATTAGTGGTTTATGTGTTTGCATACGGTGTTTTATTGGTTAGAGCTTTTATTTTAAAAAAGTATATTTAAAAAAAATGATACTACAGAAAATGTTACAGTAAAACTTAAAGCTAGCCTTATCTAATTACGATACAAATCCTAAAGTTTACACGGAATTTTTAAATCCTAAATCTACGACGATCTAGCGTACAATGTCGTTGGCATCAATACTAAACGGGTTTATCAAAATGCATAGTGTTAAATCTATTGTAAACACAGTTAGCAAATGGGGCATGAACGTTGCGCAAGTTAGTTGTCAATGCAATGAATTCGTCATTTGCTGCTTCGTCGATTTGCTATGTAAAGAAATATCGATCAAATAACAAAAATAACTGTATAAGACAAACGAGTAAATCTCAGAGGTACAGATAGGTACACATTATTTTGTACTAGATGATAGCCGCGTGTTCGTCCGCGTGGATTTAGTTTTTTAAAATCCCGTGGGAACTCGCGACCAAAAATACTATGTCTTTCCTATGGGAGTATATCCTTCCTGGGATGCAAGTTAACTCTGTATCAACTCTCGGCAAAACGGTTAAACAGATGGGCCGTGAAAATCTGGCAGACAGACAGACAGGCACAGTTTCGCATTTATAATATTTACCTAGTGTTTAGATAAGTATCTGTAAAACAATTATTTAAATAGCGTATCGGGAACCTTTAGAAATGACATTTTGATCAGAAAAACTGGCAAAAATGTTCGTGCAAAAATCGATTAGATAAGGCAAATAAATAAATCAATAATGCGGAAAAAATTGTTTATTTTGTTGAAACTTATTCTGATTTTAACGGAAACAAATTTATACATATTAAACCAATTTATTTAAATACCATATACTAAATCACGACTCAAAATAACTTTGATTTTCCGCATTCGGTGAGAGTACGAAGCCTTGGTCGAGATCGTGGTTCGCATTGCAGGAAAAGAATGATTATAATGATTATTGTATAACTTTTAACATATTATGAATAATGTATGAGCATAACTCAAGCTTAGAAGTTCCGTTGAATTTAGATAGATGCTACAGGTAATACACACATAACCACACATAGGTACATCTCTTCCATTCTATTGTATTGAAAACAAACTATTTTCTTATTAAAAAAATAAACTATAAGAATTGTAAGATTGAAAAATACAGTTATAGAAACCTATTACCACTACAGTGCCATATTTAATGACAATTAATAATATAAATGATAATTGAAAAAAAAATCGGGCTACTTCAGAACACGTCCCGAATACGAGGAGGACATCCATCACCACTAAGCTATCACGGCTCTACCTATATTTTTTTTAATTTATTAACTGTCTATGAGGATTTTTGAACAGTTTTTGAAATAAAAATTACGATTGCCAAAGTTTTTAGCAACTAGCATGTCTATTGTCTACCCTACCAGCGTATTCTGGTTTCTGATATGCAGTTAAATGGTTTTTAGGGTACCGTACGCGAAGGGTTTCAACGGGACCCTATTACTAAGCCTCCACCATTTTCATAGTATTTGTATTACTGTCACCGATATAAAAACAAATGATGAAAATTTCAAAATGGCCAGCATGAAAATTTAAAAAAATCACCGTTATTCCAAACTGTAAAGCACAAGATATTCTAAAGTTTGTAGTTAATCACAACTTTTTGTTACCACTTCAACATGACAAGCATATTATGTAGCATTAGCATATAAAATACCAGGTCTGTGATGGATGAAGATAAATACGCTTATAAGTATATTAAATTTAATCGTTTTAATCGGTGAACGCTTGACATAATTCGTGCTGCTTGTTTAATTCTCGCTGGATTTAATTCAAATCCATAGGTATTCTATTGTTATTTAGCTAGGTATAAGTAAAAACTACTCAATTAAAGGTTTTTTTAATATTCAACAATCGGTCGTATAAAACTACTTTCAAGTAAAAGTTTTTTTAATACTTATTTTAAAAATCGGTCAAGTGTGAGTTCGACTGGTAAATAAAAGGTTTTAGTAGGTACCATCAAATCGTATAGATATATTTTATCCATTAACATGTTTTTTTTATTGGCATGGCAGCTATTTTGAAATTCGCCAAATTGGTTTTTATTATTTGTTCTAATAGTAGTACAGAATATTTTATGAGAGACTGCCAGAACACCTAACAAGCTAAATAAACAATATAAAATGCGTACTCTTATCAATAAATAAATCAGTAATCGATATTAAAAGCGTTTATCGCGTCGATCAAATTAGAGTCCTATCGAATAGCTACAAATTCTTTGCCGGGAGCAAAAAACGAAATATGTACTGGAACGGATCAATGAACAAAACCAAGTTCAGGGCACCTAAAATTCTATATTTGTTGGAAGTCTTTGATTTTTCTGAATAATAAGTATTTCACTTTCCAAGTTTTTAATAATATGCATAATTGCATATAAAAATCACGACAATCCGTTGCTCTGTTAGGTTGAGTAACAAACCAACAAATCAAAATAATTTTCACATTGTAGGAATTCGAAGCAACGTAATTTTATTACTGACTAGCTGATGCCCGCGACCTAGACCGCGTGGATTTAGGTTTTTCGAAATCCTGTGGAAACTCATTGATTTTCCGAGATAAAAAGTATCCTGTGTGCTAATCCAAGATATTATCTATCTCCATTTCAAATTTCAGCCAAATCCGTTCTGGTAAAACACACTAATACATACACACAAACTTTCGCCTTTATAATATTAATGTGATCTGTAACCATATACAACTACTTGAATATTTTAGATTCTATGTTTGTATTCACAGCATAATTATCACGTTTTAAATACAAGCAAGATATCTAAATGTCGAAAAAAGGTCTCAAGTAAAATGTTGTTAAACTGTCAGTAATTAAGGAAGTGTCATAACTACTTTGAAAAACGAGCGCATGCAAAACGGATACAAAAACCCTCTCACGTAACAAATGATCTAATTAACCAACAGCTAATTAGCTTTGTTCTAATTTGAATTTGACCAAAAATACTCAATCATGGCTGATAAAATCAACGGCCGTGGTTGAGGTTTTACGCTCGATAGCCATCTCTGAAATGCAGATAAAAAATGAATGTTTTTTGCTATCAGTTTCAATGAGGCAGTCAGCAAATTTTTAGCCTACTATTTTATACTGGCACTACTATACTGACTTTTTAAAACAGTTCTTTTTAACCCCCGACCCAAAAAGAGGGGTGTTATAAGTTTGACGTGTGTATCGGTGTAATGTAATGAGCCGATTTTAATTTAGTTTTTTTTTGTTTGAAAGTTGAAAGGTGGCTTAATCGAGAGTATTCTGATCTATAATCCAAGAAAATCGGTTCAGCCGTTTGAAAGTTATCATTATCAGCTCTTTTCTAGTTATTACTGTAACCTTCACTTGTAACCACAAATTATAAACCACACCATAATTTTTTTATTTACACTTATTTCAATCTGTAAATAATCCCTCAGTATGAAATAATAAATTCGAAACATTTTACAAATATTCGGAAAAATCAATTATTATTGTTGGATCAGTTGGATTCAGAGATTGGAGAAAATTTAAATAGAACTAACCTAACTTCTTTTCTAATAGGGAAAAAATTGAAATCAGTTCAGATTTGACGGAGTTATGAAATCCCTTTTGTTTAAGTCGCTTAAAAATACCTACTTAATAAATGAGATACAAAATAAGTGCACTATTTATTAAAAAAAAGTCTTAGTCATCTTTTAGTAAATATTTTAAAACTAACTACGACTGAGACTTTATTACTTTCTCACAGAAAATTGCTGGAGACTTTAATCAAAGGTTTCATATCCCTGTCTGGGTGTTGAGCACTCATTAAATATTATGAAGATGTTATGAAGTTCTCGACAGGGGTCCCCACACTTAATCACTGTACGTTCACTCGGAGTGAACTTCACGACAATGCTGGATATTGCAACAGAGTGCAAAGATTCGTGATCACGCCCGTGAATTACTGTGTGGCTATTAAATGGGTAATTTTTGAATACAATTCGTTTCTAATTGAATTGAATTTCGTTTCTGATCCGAACTGCTAGGATATGGAATGCCCTTCCGCCATCAGTTTTCCCTTCCACTTTTAATATGGGTACGTTCAAGTCAAGAGAAAATAGGCAACTTCTTAAAATCATAACCCTTCGTTTTGGCTTTACCGTAGTCGGGTAAAAAGTATGGCTTCGGCTTCTTTCAGGTCCATGGTTGAAGATTTGGACAAGTAGCAAGGGCGTATTGTTAACCAAGTTATTCTTTAGCAGCCGCTGGGTTAGTAGCCCGATTGCATTGCACAACAAAATGCTTCATCGCTCTTATCATCTTACGCCGTGAGCTGAAAAGCGTGTGATATTCCGTAATTTTAAAATAACTTGTAACTTATTCACAATAGTTGAATGGTTGAACATTATGAGGTAGGTATAACTAAAAGCTTGCACAGATGCAAAGGCAAACTGAGCAGTAACGTCACGAAAATCTAATGTACTCCCATACATTGTATATAAAAAAGTGTGTTTGTTTGTCGATCTGTTTGTTGGTGTGTGTCTTATCTTTTCGCACCGCATCCATTTAACCAATTTTCACAAAAGGTACAGGATATCTAGCATTACGGAGCAGGACAGCTAGGTTTTCAACGGAATTAAAAAAACTTAACTCCTCGTGGATGAAGTCGTATGTGTCATTTATTATCTAATTCATTCTTACAGACCTGAAAAAAAAACGAAGTGGTTTCTTCAAGTTAATAGGTATTGAAATGGAGGTCCATTTGGTCTAAAGTTAACAAACCTTGAATAGTGCAACCCATTTGCTTTTTTGACGGGCAAAGTTAACCTGTACAAAGTACGAACGCTAAGGTTACTTTAACCGCTCGTATAGAAATAATAGGAGGTACAAAAATTCAACGATTGAAAAAAGGCTATAATTAAAGTTCTGTTTGGTCAATAACCTACTATTACAGATAAGAGATATTCATGATGATTGAATGCTCAAGGGTTTTTGCTTCTAAATGTTTCTCATTGCCCATTCTACCGGAAGATAAAAAAAATTAACTTGTCATGTTCAGAGCTATTACAATAAATTATTTGTTGTTGATATTTAAAGACACCGCACCTTTCATTGATATTTGCGCGTTACACGTACACACAAACAAACACAATATCATTTAGATCCTCATCGCAGACTACCGATAATAATAGCCAATCCAACAAAAATCCACACTTCACACTAATATTATAAAGGCGAAAGTTTGTATGTGTGTGTGTGTGTGTGTGTATGTTTGTTACTCCTTCACGCAAAAACTACTGGACGAATTTGGCTGAAATTTGGAATGGAGATAGATAATATCCTGGATTAGCACATAGGCTACTTTTTATCCCGGAAAAGCAAAGAGTTCTCACGGGAATTTTAAAAAACCTACATCCACGCGAACGAAGTCGCGGGCATTAGCTAGTTATAAATAGAACACGAAACATTTACTATTTAAAGCAGACGGTTTTACGAAAATCGGGTAAGTGTAATCGACTCTTGATAATTTAACTTGAACAAACTTAGAAAAGAACATGGGCGAAGGTCCGTGGAGTTGGTGCAAAATCAGTTAAATTGTCTTGAGAAGTCAAAATCACTACTAATATTATAAATGCAAAACGGTCTTTGTTTGATAGTTTGTAATTCATTCATGCCACAGCAGCGGAGCGACAGATCAACGTGATTTTTAAATCTTAGATATAGTTTTAGAGAGAGCTTCTAGGAAAATCTAGGACTTCCAACGTTTTTAAAACTTAAATTCACGCAGATAAAGTCGCAGATATTATCACGTACCGAATAAAAATGGGACACAGACAAAAACAGACTGCGTTAGTATTTGTATCACGCGCCGAGGTATTATTAAAAGTATGACAACCTTATTTATTGCGTAAATTAAGACGTAAATAATTTTAATAGTCGATTAAATGTTATAATAGGTGGTCATAAAATGTAATTAAAATATGAAAGCCTCTGCACCTTATAATTTTCTGAATACCAATGCACTAATAGCGCAAACCTGCGATTAGATTCATATCAGAATCGCTTAGATTCAGCTTTGCTTAAAACCTAGTGCTATACTTTTCCAGAAGGAGCATTGTGAAATGTACACCAATATATTCAGCTCTGTTATTTAAGTCTAGTTTAGAGATTGTGTACGACAGAATTAGCCACACTGATTACAACCAAAATTCTGGTCTAGAAAGCAAGGCATAAGATGAGTGTTGCCCTAGCATTCTGTTGTTTGCATGACAAATAACATAATATCTGGATAAGTACTTAATTTCACCGATAGTCCTCTGTGCAGGGCCTGTATGGCGGTCGATGAAACACCGACGCATATGTGCTCCTAGAGCGCGAGGGCGTAGCAGAAACTCCCAACCTCACTCCAGAAATCCCCAACCATACTCCATGAAGCCCTCGACAACCTGGGAGTTCTACTCGGCTTGTGAAGCGAACATGGATGACTGCAGTGAAGACTTCGGCGGGGAGGGGCAACGCACGCACAACAGACGAAAAAGTTTAAATGTGGAAACCAACCCAGATAGAAGAAGAAGAAGTACTTAATTATTTATTTCATTAACACTTAATCAGGATCGACGGAATTGACTAATTAATTTAATTTTTTTTAATTTTATTTTAATGCAGAACCTTTTAGTGCTTAGAATTCAATCGGTATGAAAAATTTGTCACATAACTAATACTCAGCGCGACAATGTCCGATCAACATTAAATGGCTTGATTACCGCTGTCGTAACTGGACCATGTGCCTTTAAAGGCGTAAATATCAATATCGTTAACTGCTAAAGCGAAAAAAAACCGGCCAAGTGCGAGTCAGACTCGCGGAATGAGAGTTCCGTACGCGGGTATTTTTTCCAACATTTTTCACGGTAAATCAAAAACTATTATACTTACATAAAAATAAATAAAAATCTGTTTTAGGATGTACAGGTAAAGCCCTTTCATATGATACCCCACTTGGTATAGTTATCTTATTTTGAAAATTGAAACACATTTTAATTTTTTTTAAATGATGTAACCACAAATTAGCGGTTTTCAGATTTATTCCTGTACTTGTGCTATAAGGACCTACCCACCTACCAAATTTCATGATTCTAGGTCAACGGGAAGTACTCTATAGGTTTTTGACAGACAGACAGACAGACAACAAAGTGATCCTATAAGGGTTCCGTTTTTCCTTTTGAGGTACGGAACCCTAAAAAATACAATTATTGCAAGTTCGATCCGTATTTGTTAACAATTAAGTAACACGCATTTATAACGTTCATTAAAATGGTGAATTGAACTGATATAACAATTATAGATAGACCGTGACATGCGTACCTACCTAATGTTGTCACTCATAACAAAAACGTTTATAACAATAGGTGCGACGGTAAATAACCGCATTCTCGATAAACAAATACTTGTAAATTTTTTTTAAAATTCGTGTCTCGAAGAAACTATGTTTTCGGGATAAAACCTAAGTATTTTTATAAGCCAATTTATGTTTAAAATTTTAAAACCGTTCAGTAGTTTTAGCGTGAAGCGAGTAGAGACAGAGAGACAAAACTCAAAAAAAAAATGTTTTGGGGCTTATATCGATAATAATAATGTTTCCTCCGGATAAAATTTCTAAATTAAGTATACCTAATATTTAATGCACAACTACAGAAATTACCAACCATTGGCTATTTTAAGCTAACTTTGTAGTACTTCTATGCATGAATTCCCTACTACAATGCATGAAGCTTTAAATTGAAATAACACAAATATGACTGTGTTCTTAGAATCAATTATTTTACTACGCTGACTCGTGTAAGCTCCGTTATTTACCTGAACCAGAAGACTAGTAATTTGCACATGCACACAAGGAAAGACAATTTCTACGTATGCCGGTGCAATTATACTAAGAGTGCCCGTTGAGAAGCGAATCACGTTCCTCAGCTTGCGACATCTGTTTGCTTGCAACCTAAGTTTTACCATCAATCAACACACACATGTATACAATTACTTTCATTAAGTGCTTTAATAAACTACGTAGAGAGTGTGTGGAATAATTTTTAGCAAAAAAACCTCCTGTAATTGTAGCAAAACCCAGAAAATTGATTTAGTTCATTATACGACAAAATTATATATAGATATTTATCGCAAAATGCAGACGAGGCAACAACATTCAATATAATTTATTTCTTCTTTACTCTTTATTCTTCTAAGTATTAGAGCCTAAGTATTAGTTGCACTATTGTCGTACCTACTCCTAGCACAAGCCTGACGCTTAGTTGGAGAGGAAAGGGGAATATTAGTCATTTAACATGGGTAATATTCTTTTAAAAAAAAAAAAAAATATCATTTTGTTTCATCGAGTATAATTATTTCATAAAAGCCTCTTTATTGTCAAGACTCAAGACTCTATTACCGGTTCGAAAAACAGATTATCTTAAGGAGAGCCGGCAAAAAACTCAGCAGTTATTTTATTCAAAACAGCCATATTATGTCTCCATCAGTGTCACAAATCATTTCTGCATTTTGCATCGCCAATTACCGTCAAGTGAGATCACAGTCAACCTGTAAGCCATAAATAATAGAACATAAGCTAAGTTGAACCATTTTCCAGCTAATCGCTGAATAAATTGAAACAATTCAATGTGCAAATCTCATTATTTATGATGCAGATAAATTACCGATAGAAACTGATTACGATAAATTACTAAAATAACAAAAGTTTTATTGCTAACCTGGGAATAATGCAAATAAAGTAATATAATTTTGATGCAAACATGTTTTTCTACAAAAACTATAGTAATAATATCATTTTGCATAATATTGCGTTGCTAAAGACACAATTAATATTCATCATATTATGTCTTGAGCAAGTTACGATAGCGTATATCAGTTGATTGCGCGGAGTACTCGTAAGTAACGTTGATCCAAGTTGGTAACTAGAGGATTACTTTCGTAGTTCGGAGAACAAGACAACAACAACTGCCGTTCCCGTAACTAAAACTAATCTGATAATAATCTCTAAAACCAAGAGTCCAAATCAGACTGATATACAAAAATGTAAAAGCGGGAGTGAATGGAAAGAGGTCACAATCGTCAGCAATGAACAAATTGATGCAGGGAGAAAGATTGTAGAGTAAATCAAATAACCTACATTCCATGTTTTTTTTATACTCTTTATTTGAGGAGTTTTTTCCTTGAGGAATATGACATCTGAATTTATGAGAATATCTATTTACGTAAGGCCTTTTTGTTAAACTGTAACAGAGCCCTAGCCTCATCCGACAGAGGTTGGGATAGGGCACTGTTACAGCCGCCGACCTGGCGAAGAATGGGAAATCTAATGATTGCGAAACTGTGTTTGTTTGTTGGTTTGTCAATTTGTCGGATAGACGTGATTTTTTGCATGAACATAGTTAAAGACATAGAGACTTTTATCCCGGAAAATCAAAGAGTTCTCAAGGGATTGTAGAAAACCTAAATCCACGTGGACGAAGTCACGGGAATAATTTAGATTCTGGTTTGTTAATTAATTTTAATTATTTAAATTGTAGTTTACACATCGTCTTCTATATCATAGGCTTGAGTGAACCAATGAGCTATGTAATATTAACAAGTGTGTACATAAAGCTGTTGCACAACATATTCACGTGATTCATAATTATTATTATAGTTTCACTAGTCTAACTTTTGAAAATTCAACATTTTGCTCAAATATGCATGAAAAAAAACGAGAGTGCATTGATTTTGAATATGGTAAAACTTTTTTCTGTTTTTAATTAATATATCTTACACATTAGTGCATATGATAGACTGATTGATTACATCCAGAAATATTCTTGAATTCATTTACAGATTTATTATAATTATAATAATGATGAATAAAAAAAGACAGCCTTGTTGCTGCAATCTTCTATAAAAAATTCGAACAGTTTAAAAAAAGGATGCATGTTTACATTGTTTTTTTTACGTATGTGCTACAACTAAAATCGTACCTACTAATAATAAAATTTTAATGTGAAAGTGTGTTTGTTAGTTGGTTTATTTGTTTGTTCGGTTTATTAGTTAGTTTATTTATTGGTTTGTCCTTCAATCATGCCACAACGAAATCAGTTATTTCGTTAACTGATCAACTTAATTTTTGCATGAATAAAATCTGCAGAGTGGCACATGTTATTTTTTATTAAAGAATTAATTTTTTAGAAAAATTAAAGCATTTCTATAGGATTTTTGAAAAACTCAAACCCACGCGGACGAAGTAGGTACATCAATCATATAGATAGTTTATACTTTAGTTAATAATTAAGTAGACGGACTTATTAATTAAATTGGTAAAATCTACACAGATACATTGTGTGAACTTCTCCTAAGATCCAAATCAGAATCTATTCAGTATAATTGATTAAATTGGCAGGCGATTCGATCGGTCATAGTAATTATTGGTTTGCATCTAATCCATAAGTCAATCAACTGAGTGTAATTTGCAATGTAATTTCTTAATTAGTACGTGCTTTGTTGAAGATATTTGAAGTAATTATCGCACCATAACTTAGCTGACGCTTAGACGGTTAGTAAAATATTATTTTTAATAAAAAACCTGGGAATCTCGGATGGTTTCCGAGATGTCGCCGATGGGAAATTTCAACGGGAGGAGGACTTCTTCTTGACTCAGGCATAAAAGTACTGCTTACTCGAGTTGTAATACTGCAATGCTCATTCCTCAATAACTTGTCATATAAAATAGGTGCCTATCTAAGTATCTAATACTTACCCCGGGTTCGAACCCTGTTGTGTGTTACTACTTGTACTTACTAAACAAAATTATTTCATTTTAAAATTTGCATTTTTATAAGCACAATAATGAGCCGAAAAGAAAAAAATATGTTGTATAAAATGCGCCAAGGAGATAAATGTAAGTGGTAGGTTTAATAAGTTCAAACACTCAAGCTCAACACATTTCGAACTTGATCTATTCCCCATTCTACCGGCAGATGGCGAAAACGATCGTCTGACATTATGTAAGGGTGCTTATTTGAATACTCAATGCGCTATTTACGTAAAAGGGTTTATCGGTGACGGGAAATTCGATGATACCGTAATGCCTCTTTGTGGTTTTATTTATAGTGGCACGGAAGTCAACACCTTCGTAGTGTATTTGACAAGTACGTGTCATGATACTTAAGTGAGATGTGTCCATGATACCTGCAAGTATGCACGATAGAGTCGATATGGATGACACTAGTTTAGTCTCATTGATTCGTACCGTAATGACTAATGCCTCTTTTTGGTTTGTTTTACAGCAGAAAAAAAATCAAATCAGTCCATTAGTCTTTGAGATAATATACCTACATACACAGTGGTCGAAGTCAGCTTGATAAATGTATTAATTAAACCGACCTTTTAAAAATAAAGGCGTGCTGGTTTTAAAATCTATCCGTGACGGGAAACATATTTTCATTTTAATGCTCCTATTTCAATGCGTCAAAGGTTAAATAAAACACGTTAGAAACTTAAGATTGACAGTTGGAAGTCAAGACCTTCACAGTTCACTGTTGTTGCTACAATTTGAAATCAAACATTTTTAATTGCCACTCTGCTCTACTTACACAGTCAACTGTCTTTATTTTACTGGAGGTTGAATCTTCACGTATTTCAAATTTTAATATGAATTGCATGAAATATCATTCTATTCTTAAAATGGAAATCACTCACGATAGTTTAAACAATAAAATATCATTAATATTTAAAACAATATTTTCGTGTTTATAGCGTATCGCCAGCGTAGTAGAATATGGTCTAAACCCTTCTCACTCGGGCACGCACCCCTAACTTTTCGGGATAGTGTGCGTTTAACTTTCAAGCAATTAAAATATCTCACAGGCTTTAACGGTGAAGGAAACTATCGTGATGAAACCTGCTTGCCTGAGGGTTCTCCTCTCCATAATGTTCTCAAGTTGTGTGAAGTCTGCCAATTCCATCGATGTACAATTCGCACAGGGCCAGCGTGGCGAACTATGACCCTTCTCATTCTGAGAGGAGACCCGTGCTCAGTGTGAGCCAGCGATAGGTTGATCATGATCTGAAATGATGAATATTGGTGAAATAGAAAAATAAGCTACACGATCATAGGTACGAACAATAACAGTGACTAAACAAAAATGAAGAGAACATCTATTACTAATCAAAAATTCCCAATGCACCCAAGAGCGTTCTTCCACTAACGGTTTGCTACAGAATTAGGTAAAGATATAAAAGCTCGTACATCAACGCGATTATGCTATAGAAAGGCTTCAACTTACCAGATCAGATATAAGATCTGACCAACTGATTCTACCAACAAATTGATCAGATGAGCAACTCTAATAATATTCGTCAAACGTATCAAAATTGATTTCCACGGCCTCATCCGCGTAGATTCTTAAGGATCCTGTTAGAATTTCTGAAAATCTTTTCTTAGTGCGGGTCTACATTATAAAGAGAACCTACATGTGATAAGTATTTTGAAGTTTCTATATTCACCACCGATTTAAACTAGGTGTTTCCTATCATTCAGTTATACGGTACTGTTTAATTAATTGTTTAAATTAAGTCGTCTCGTAAGGATAAATATTTTTTAACCCCCGACCCAAAAAGAGGGGTGTTATAAGTTTGACGTGTGTATCTGTGTATCTGTGTGTCTGTGTATCTGTGTATCTGTGTATCTGTGTATCTGTGTATCTGTCTGTGGCATCGTAGTGCCTAAACGAATGAACCGATTTTAATTTACTTTTTTTGTTTGAAAGGTGGCTTGATCGAGAGTGTTCTTAGCTATAATCCAAAAAAATTGGTTCAGCCGTTTAAAAGTTATCAGCTCTTTTCTAGTTTTCTTGTAGAAAAGAAGGTTAGATAACCCTTAGGTTCATAATATTCAAGTGTCAATTGACAATAATGTCAAGCTGTCAAGATGGACGTTGCCTAGATATAGATAAATATTTACTTGAAAATGATGTTTTGGAAAACTCAGATACTTTGGATCGTAGGCGCGGAATAGTACAAGAAAATCGGTTCAGCCGTTTGAAAGTTATCAGCTCTTTTCTAGTTACTGTAATCTTCACTTGTCGGGGGTGTTGAAATTTTTTAATTTACACTTGTTCTATCAATGTGTTTGTGGACTGGTTGGCTGGTCAAAAATGTCAGAACTCGTTGTAGGTATATCAAGCGCGATGGCACTAACAGGCGGGCTGAGCTGCCATATTGGTACTTAAAGTAAAAGCTCCTAGCAGCAGATATTACGTTTTATAGCAAAGCAATTGTCCAGAGTCTGATGTTCCAGTAGCAATTTACAGAAGCGCTTGCTTACCCGGCGGCGTAATGAAATGATATCAGCAGAGCTATGCGAGTAGAACAATGCAACTATTTAGTGTTTATCAAGTCAAAGATACAAACTTTATTGCGTCAGAAGCGACAGTCCATTTTAATTTCCTGTTTCTTGCATTTCTGCCCCAGTGGGTACTCAAGTTTTAATTTTGACGAATAGTATAGTCTTTTTTATAAATAAACGATTTGCTTTTGTACTATTTAGAGTCACTGACGAACAAAACTAATATAAACTTGCTCACAATTTTTCACTTGTTTTACGATTAATATAATGATCAATTTATTGCCAGCCCACTACAGAGCACGAGTCTCCTCTCAGAATGATAAGGGTTTGGGCCATAATTTGCCTCGCCGCGCTGGTCCAGTGCGGATTAGCAGGCTTCACAGACATTATGGAGAACTCTCACGCTTGCAAGTTTCCTCACGATGTATTCACATAATATAACTCCGAAAATTAAGAGATGTGTGTCCGGGATTGAACTCCCGATTAAAAGTAACTGACGCAGGTATACAACTAAAATTTTAATATAGTGTCCCAGTGGTAGGTCTGCTGTGGTCGGAGTAACGAGGCGTTGTCGGTCTCTTGTGCTCCGTCGTCAGCGGTGGGATGGAACTTCGTGAGGTATTTAGTCGGTAGGAGTCCGACACAACTACAGTGCTACCCCGTGGCCGGTGGTATCCATGACGAATTTCCCTCACGATAAGAAAAAAAAATTCAGAGTACATTCTACCCTGCCTCGATTACAGAAAGACCTAGTTTCTGAGTATATAAGCTACAACATTATTTAATTTTATTTACCTAATTTAGAGTCTGTTTCATCCCACTTCAGATGTTCGCTATAACTCCGCTACAACTTTAGCATTTTTTGTGCCAACTTAAAAGAACAGGCTAGGGAATAATAAAATGAGTAATGTTTTTGTGAGCAAACAAAATAATTATGGCAGGAAAACCGAAGAGTATTTTACCTAGGTACGCTTTGTTTGGTCCTTGTGCAGCTTTAAAAAGACGTGAAGCATGAAAATAATGATCTCGTTTCTAAGTTCTGAAAACGGTCTGTTTACTTTTACTACCATTTATTTTAGCAGGTTTAGAATTAATATCGATAAAGTACTTTAAAATAATATAGGTATACTTAAGTTTTCCTTAGCTTACTAAGTGCCGATTTCACCAACGTCGAGTGAAGTTTAATCGGGGAATAAATCGGGGAATAAAGTATCGATGCCAGATGTTGCTGATCTCACTAACTTTTTCAGTATTAAAAAATGTGCCAATTAGGTACATAATGTAGCGGTTTTTACACAGCCTTGTAGACATAATAGTTCCCTAATAACTCATATACCTACTACTCTAATGTAACCATAACTAGGCATAGAATATAGATTATATTATTTTTTTCTTTTGGTCCATCCTCTACCGTTGCTGTAGGTAGGATATAGGTAGTAATATAGTATCGCACAATATGTTTGAAGCTCGGAGCGATCTGATTGTTAATCTTTGAGTATGGAGCTGACCATTTACGGATCCCGCTCCCAGGAGAGCCGTGAATACGAAATGCGGTAAAACGCTGCATAGTTAAAGGAAATTGGAATTGAACGTAACTGTCCAGCGAGCGATTAGATTCTATAGTTCTATACGATACGAGTATCTCGTACGACTCACCTACTGAAATGTAATACTAATCGTATTTATTTGTGTATTAGAGATTACCTGTAGTTTTAGCTGTTCAGAATAGAGTAAATAATATCTAAGATTTAACAGGGCTCTCTCCGTCACTTACTCCATATAATCGTAAAGTCCATGAAATTTAGCTGCAGATATATTCTAGAAACTAATATCTGTGCCTGTGGTGTTTTAGATTTTTCTAAAAACATGTGGTTTTGAAATTACAGGGGCTCAAAGATTTATATGTGAATTTTTAAAACCGCGTAACTTTGATAAACATTTATATGGAGCGAGTGACGGAGAGACCCCTCTTAAATCAAGAGCGCACTTTTTTCTTAATCTGTCACGTAGTGACTGCCCACGACTTTGTCCGCGTAACTAACTTCGTTTAATCTTTTCTTAGCTGATGCCTTCGCTCTAGAAAAAACCTCCTTTTCCATTTAATTAAACCAGTAAATGAAATGTTCCTACATAAAAGTTCATCTCCTATTTTACCATCCTTGCAGTGCAACCACTAAATGCATTGCCGGCTTTTCAGAAATTTGTTGATCCGCCCTTTGGATAACTCCATGTTGAAATCTACTGGAAATATCGCAGAATGAAAGTTGTAACGAAAGTTGGTTCTACAGTTTGCATGTGTGTAAAAAAAAGATCCTGCTATAACGGGTGGTCAAAGTGAACCTGGCACACATAAATTTTATTATTATAGTGGGTATTCATAGGTGCTTCATTATAACTTTTCAGCCTCTGTTTTGCTTAATCCCGTCTTGGCTGACATTCTAAATAAATACCTAGGTATGCTTATATCATCTTATAAGCACATAATAATTAACGGTAAGTACAATGTCATGAATTATAAAGAATATAATAGATTTTATACTATTAGGTTTATTAATAGGTAGGGATAAATATTACGGATAGCTTCATAAAATCCTTGTGAAAAACAAATTCTAATAACTCATAAAATGAATAAGATAGAACAATAAGCAGTGAAAGGTCTTACAGCTTTATAAATCATGATTTATTCACCGTCTGGCATCGGGCGCCGCCGGTCTGATTACCGATACGGAGATGTGTACGTCTCAGGCTGATAGAATTACTCTATCCACTGTAGCTGATAAGGCTGGTTTTGAGTACAGGCGAAGGCGTTTCGAACTAGTCGAGTGTTAAGTAGCGTATACAGTCTTATAGCTTTACAAATCATGATTTATTCACTGTCTGGCATTGGGCGCCACCGGTCTGATTACCGATACGAAGATGTTTACGTCTCAGGCTGATAGAATTACTCTATCCACCGTAGCTGATAAGGCTGGTTTTGAACACAGGCGGAAGCTTTTCAACTCTTGAGTGCCAAATATCGTATAGGGTCTTAAAGCTTTACAAAGCATGATTTATTCACTATCTCTCTCTGTCGAGTACAGGTGGATGCATTTTGAACTCGTCGAGTGCCACGTGTTGTACTATTATCATATCTACTCCAGGCATCAGCTTTGGACTAAGCTGGATGGTAAAAGGTAAAAGGCAAGTGTGGTAAGTATTCTTTAAAAGTTTAAAACATAAACCTAACTGATGTTTATTGCTTATCTGTGATTTTTATGGCGAACTAATTCAAATGATTAGGGATGTTTATTCTTATCGATATGCATTAGTCAAAAATTAAAGTTTAATACTCCATATATATTATAATATAAACAGATATAAGCATTTCATCGTTCCAAAATACGTAAAAGCGATTCCGAAAACGGAAATATTATCAAAGAAATAAAAACACGCTTTACGTTACGTTTACGTTTTCTATTTGGGAACCGCGTTGGCGTCGCTCGTTGAGTGTGTCCATAACTTTAAGCTATCCTTCTAAAGTATGGTAGCGCGTACTTGTTATTTATTGTTTTTCGTATAGAAGCGAGCAAATGCCTGTTCTAAGCTTAAATAGATACGTTTGATTAATAAGCTTAAACTCTAAGCTGTATATTATCAGGTGTTACCTCAAATCTGCTTACAAAAATCTGTGAATTAAAATAATGATCGGGCATACAATCTTTAATTAATCAAAGGTTAAAATACCTTCTGTATGTGGCAAACATGCTCTCTATGAAATATTTCAATATCAAACTACATTGTAATAGCACATTGTAGTACCTACTCGAATGCTCATTAAATTCGCGTATAGATCACACTTCACACTAATATTATAAAGGAGAAAGTTTGTATGTGTGTGT